>NC_057820.1:16762142-18113571 GCF_910594005.1 Cervus elaphus
GAACGGAACTCAACTGGATAGTGACCATTTAATCTGACCAGTCTCCTTTGGATGGCCCAAATTAAATTACCTTTCTCAATAGAATACTCATCACACTCCCCTTAGGGTCGGACAAATCAATATCACTGATTTCTTCAGGCTTTCTCAGCTAATCTTTGACCAGGTCTGCGACAGGATTACGTTAAGCCTCTTTGACAACACAGGAAAACTAGAATCGTAACTTTAATTAATGACTTCCTTCTACTTTTCTAGGAGACATTTCCTGCCCTAGAAGATTAGATGTTAGGAGTAGGCAAAGGAGGAGGTAGGAATGGAGAAAAGGGGAAAACTGACACAATGAACGAAAAAATACAAGGTCTGTTAAGTGACTTTAAGCTCTTTATAAAAGCAGTTGAGCAGCCTCCTCCCTGGATTATTTGGCCCTGAGAGCAGAGCATTTCTCATTACTGTCCTACTCTATACAACAGAATTATTTTCAATAATAATCATGACATAGAATGAATAATAGCCAGAAGAGATATCAAGACAGTGAATTTTTCCTTTTATTAAATTTTGTGTATATGTAACCATGCCAGTTTTTAAAGTGAAGTTGAATAATACCAAAATGTCTAAGCCTACTAAATCATACTGACGTGATGTTTTATTCCCTTGTAGTCCTTTAGTTTTAAAGCAATTAACATATATAAAAAGAAGAGCAAATTCCAATTTTAAAGACATTACTTGAATCCAGTAAAATATTTTATGTAAGAACTGAAATTTGCCCTTACCAAAAAAATTACTTCTCTCAGTCTGCATTATTTCACCGTGTAAACACAAATGAAAGCTCCAAATAGTCGCAAAGAAAGACAAAATTGAAGTAACTCAAATTCTGGTTCATCTCTACATTTTCTGTGCCACCGTTGTTCTTTTTAACCTATTGTTTACAATAGGACTATACACTGTGACAGAGGTTAGAGACAAGCTACACCCTAAGCAAGCTAGAGGGAAACCAAACCTTCACAAACAAGCTCCGGAAATGTGGTATGTAACTGATTTCACGTGTCAGAGGTCAATTATATAAATGGGAATATTCCATGGAGACTACAATGAAGAGGCAGAATACAACATTCATTTTAAAGTAAGTTTTAAAAAAGTAACGAGTCAAAATTCAGAACTTAGACCAAGAAAATATATTTTTTTAGGGAGGAGTATTTTCATCACTGACATCATTTTAGAGTTGCCAATCCATGATGATATTTTAAAAATTAACTTTCAGTTAGTTTTATTATTATTTTTAACTTTTTCTACAGACCATGCATCCCCTTATTTGCCTGATCTTCAGATGGGTAGATATACTGATGTGGTTTTTGTTTTTTCTTGATAATAGAGAAAAACCAATACCACAATGGAGGTTAGGTACCAACACTGCACCTTGATCAATTCACCCTAATCTAACAGGTAGAGCTCACCAGAGGCAAATATATTGACCAACTTAGATTTCTGAACAAATAACTACTATTAATATTAAATGTATTATTTTCATCTGTGTACATTGTCTTTTGCCAGAGTTTTACAATGGATATATTGCTTTCACTGATATTCATTGAAGAGAAAAATAATATTATAAATAAAACACATCTAATCTGAACTCTCCAGTTCAGTCCATACTCTTAACTCTCTTCCTGTTTTTCTTTCAAATTGTGAGAAAATGTGGCAATATGCTTTGCCATGTAAAGACAGAAAGTCTCCTCTTTACCACTACTTCCAGCATTTCTGAAAATTCTGGGCACTTCTGAAAGCCATACTGCTGGCTGTGGCCAGGAAACCAGGATTCCTTCTTACTATGATTTGTATCATGACTTTGCATAAAAATATACAGATGTGCTCAAGTTAAAGTACAGTGAAAACAGAAATGTGAATGCAAGTGTACATTGCATTTATATTTGCATTGATAGGAAGATTTTGTATAGGATTACTGTCACAGAAACCAAAAAAAAAAATTTAAGCTTGGTGGCCTCTAGGGACATTCTTGAAATAGCTAGGTAACTCTCTGAGGTAGATATGCGTGGGAATGGTAGAGAGATTGAGTATTTATAAGAATGTTCAAAGATATATCTTTTCTTTTACTTCAGTCAAATATCCTTTACAACAGTAACTCTCAACCCTGAATACACATTGAAATCATCTGCAAACCTTTGATAAACACTGATGGCTAGACTCCACCCTGGGAGATCCTGATTTAATTGGCTGGAGGTACAGAACTGCCATAGGAAGTGTTAACTATCCCTTCACCCGGGTTCTAATATGCTGCCGACATTAGAACTTTTGCTCTAGAAAATTGCTTCTCTGTTCTTGGCTCTTCATTGTCAGCTGCAAAATTTTAGGAGGGTCTTGAAAGCTAAGATACTTAGAAACACATACTGAAGCTGTGTCTGCACATCAAACCCACAAATTTTACTTAGGTTATATTATTTGGAGGTGAGTGAGGGTATTATTTTTTATTTTAATAATATTTTATTTAAAGGTAAAGTCAATCAAAAACATAGAATCAGAACGCATTTTGCTTTTTCTTGAATTCAATTTGAATTAATTTAAAATAATACTATGATCTATTTTAAGAAATCATCATTACCATCCTATAAAAGTTAGAGGATGTCATTTGGATTGGTGGGAAATGACCCCTGCCCCTGAGCCGTGTATTATCCTTGTGGGGAAGAACTTTGTACTCGGGCAGATCTCAGCTTGAGTTATGACTGTGGGTGGCCATAGATGTGCGCTGCTCAAATCTCCTTTCAGTAGAATCTGCTCATGGGATCACAGCTGACTGGCAGCCCCCTGCTGTCTATACCTTTGAGTCCAATTCAGGGCTCAGAGAGTCCATGCATCCCTTGGGCTGCTCCCAACCCAAGACTGAGTGGCCGGAGGACTAGAACCTGGCCGTTTCTCCCCAGTGCAGGACACCTCTGATAGGCATCTTTTTTCAGGCATTCCCTGAGGCTCTGGCCTGGCTGAGACTTCCCCAGAATTCCATCTAGTCTGTGACTTTTCCTTCCTTTCCTCTCCTTTCCTGGGTGTCAGACCCGCATTGCTGTCTGAAGATTCTCCTGCTCCCTGTCTTCGACAGGCATTTCCCTCAATAAATCTCTTACAAATCAAATTTCATCTTTGTGTTTACTTATCAGAGGACACAAATGGCCTTATGACTCTAACACCACTTGACACTAGGACAGCTAATAACCTTCCATGAGCTTTAGTTTCTTCATCTGTTAAAATGGAGAGTGAAAACTATAAGGGATTCTTTGAAGATTGAATGATATATATATATATATATATACACATTTTAATGTTCTACTTTTATCCTTTATTTTAAGACTCTAGAGACAACCAGGCTAGTTGGCTTTCAAGACTCTGCAACTCCAACCCCTCAACTACTGCGTTAGATCGAAATGCCTCAAACCAGATTGAGTGCTAAAGACAGTAGAAAAGAAAAGATCAGTGTCAATGAATGAGATATATTATCAGTGAACAAGGTAGCCAACTTCCTGGAACACAGAAGGAAGTTAATAAATATTAATACTTCTTTTCAGCTTTTACAGCCACACACATTTCCTTCACATCATTGAACTTTTGGTCTATAACTTATGTTTTATGCATTATGACTGTGTGTGGGGTATAGGATATGATGAATGGGAGAGGGACTATAGAAAAGCAAAGGAGTAAAAAATAAATAAATAAATAAAAAGCAAAAGAGTTTCTTAAAAAAGATAAATATGTGATGTGATAGATCTGTTAATTAACTACATGGGAGGAAACCTTTCATAACATATGCATGTGTGCTAAGTCATTCACTCATGTCTGACTCTTTGTGACTCCATGGACTGTAACCTGCCAGGCTCTTCTATCCATGGGATTCTCCGGGCAAGAATACTGGAGTAGCTAGCCATTTCCTTCCTCCAGGGGATGTTCCTGACCCAGGGATGGAACCTGCATCTCCTGTGTCTCCTGTACTGGCAGGTGGATTCTTTACCACTGAGCCACCTGGGAATCCCTTTATACATATATCAAATTATCATGAGGTATGCTTTATGTATAGCCAGACATCCTGGAATGTGAAGTCAAGTGGGCCTTAGGAAGAATCACTATAAACAAAGCTAGTGGAGGTTATGGAATTCCAGCTGAGCTCTTTCAAATCCTAAAAGATGATGCTGTGAAAGTGCTGCACTCAATATGTCAGCCAATTTGGAAAACTCAGCAGTAGTCACAGGACTGGAAAAGGTCAGTTTTCATTCTGATCCCAAAGAAAGGTAATACCAAAGAATGCTCAAATTACTGCACATGTGCACTCATCTCACACGTTAGTAAAGTAATGCTCAAAATTCTCCAAGCCTGGCTTCACCAGTACATGAACCATAAACTTACAGATGTTCAAGCTGGCTTTAGAAAAGGCAGAGGAAACAGAGATCAAATTGCCAACATCTGTTGGATCATTGAAAAAGCAAGAGAGTTCCAGAAAAAAAAAAACATCTATTTCTGCTTTATTGATTATGCCAAAGTCTTTGACTGTGTGGATCACAATAAACTGTGGAAAATTCTGAAAGAGATGGGAACATCAGACCACTTGACCTGCCTCTTGAGAAACCTATATGCAGATCAGGAAGCAACAGTCAGAACTGGACATGGAACAGACTGGTTCAAAATAGGAAAAGGAGTACGTCAAGGCTGTATATTGTCACCCTGCTTATTTAACTTCTATGCAGAGTACATCATGAGAAATGCTGGGCTGGAGGAAGCACAAACTGGAATCCAGGTTGCCAGGAGAAATATGGATAACCTCAGATATGCAGATGACATCAACCTTATGGCAGAAAGTGAAGAAGAACTAAAAAGCCTTTTGGTGAAAGTGAAAGAGGAGAGTGAAAAAAGTTGGCTTAAAGCTCAGCATTTGGAAAACTAAGATCATGGCATCTGGTCCCATCAGTTCATGGCAAATAGATGGGGAAACAGTGGAAACAGTGGTTGATTTTATTTTGGGGGGGGGGGGCTCCAAAATCTCTGCAGATGGTGACTGCAGCCATGAAATTAAAAGATGCTTATTCCTTGGAAGGAAAGTTATGACCAAAGTAGACAGCATATTAAAAAGCAGAGACATTACTTTGCCAACAAAGGTCTGTCTAGTCAAGGCTTTGGTTTTTCCAGTAGTCATGTATGGATGTGAGAGTTGCACTATAAAGAAAGCTGAGTGCCAAAGAATTGATGCTTTTGAACTGTGGTGTTGGAGAAGACTCTGGAGAGTCCCTTGGACTGCAAGGAAATCAGTCCTGAATATTCGTTGGAAGGACTGATGTTGAGGCTGAAACTCCAATACTTTGGCCACCTGATGCGAAGAGCTGACTCATTGGAAAAGACTGATGCTGGAAAAGATTGAGGGCGGGAGGAGAAGGGGACAACAGAGGATGAGATGGTTGGATGGCATCACCGACTCAATGGACATGAGTTTGGGCAAACTCTGGGAGTTGGTGATGGACAGGGAGGCCTGGTATGCTGCGGTTCATGGGTTCACAAAGAGTCGGATACGACTGAGCGATGGAACTGAACTGATGCTTTATTAAAATATCTTACAATTTTACTTGTCAATTATACTTCAATAAAGTTTGAAAAAGAGAAAAGGGGGTTTCTGAATACAAATACAATAAATATCAGAGTAGAGTAGATGCATATACCATACATGTGATAGTGTTCATGTAGCCTGAGACAGATGCACAAAATAAAAATAAAACCCTCCAAAAGTTTTTCTTTGTGCCTATTTTTATACATATTTATTGAATATGGAACTTGTTGACTGCCAAAATACAAGAATGCATGTTGTCAACATCTCTGAGCCTAAAGTCAGATTCCTACAGGTTTCTGCCTGGTTTCAAAGGTATATCCCTTCACAAAATTGTTCACAGTCCAAATGAACACAAATTTGCTTCCCCTAGAAGCTAGCCAACAGACACCATAAAGGGATCTTGCAATAAACCTACAGCACTATCAATAAAGTTAGGGGGATGGAAGAAGAGAAATAGAGACAGTATTACTTGTTTCTCCCAAATATAAATAAAAGTGAAAAACTGTATTTAAAATGCAGTCAGTTCTGCTGGAACATGACATATGCACTTCTTAAAATTACTTTGCTTTGCAAAATCACACAATAAAAGCCACAGGGCTTCTGAGAAAATGAGTCCTGGAACACAACACTCAGAAACCACATCAGTGACAATTTTTTTTTTAAAGACTGAAGCCTAATAAAAATGGTAGCACAATTTTATACATGCAAAACAGTTCCAAAATGCATAAATACTACAACAAACATGGCAATTTACCTTGAAAAAGACATGAAGATTACAGAAGGGATGCACCTGTAAGTCATTGTAAAATGATGGAAGGAGGGTTACACCTGAAATGGATCTGAAAGTTCTAACATCATATGTGAGTGAGTGTGGTTATGACACAGACCTGGTAGAACTTGAGATGCAAGCATGTGTGTTGTGTGAATTCCTGTGCAACTGGATTCAGCTGACTGCAGTTCATTACATCCACCTGTATTTTCTTACAAACAAAACTGTTCAGAAACACAGAAAAAATCTGTGTTGTGCTCAAAGTTTCCTAAAACATCAATTGTGTTGGAAAAATTTCACATTTTCAAAACACGGATTATAGCAGAACTTACCGTATGCTGTAAAATCCATAAGGATTTTTTTTTCATTGAAAGGAGGTATTTTGTTAAGACATAATACATCTTTGAACTAATCATTTAAGTAAAATGCAAAATAACAAGTTGTTAATTAGTCCCCTGGATAAAATCTTTATATTCACTAAACTTATAGGAAAGTAGAACATAGATTGGGGTCTTTCTAATATTGGTTTGCTATTTTTTGAAGAAGCCATTACTGATCAAATCATTTCCTGACATTATAAAATAAGAAAGCAAAGAGGGAATTAATTTGCTAGATTCTAAAATATACGTATCTCTTTCCCTTCATATTTATTTTCCCTTTTTTTCCCTTCATATTTAGAGTTGACATTACTAACATTTTTTATGGTCAAGTTTTTATCTCTGTCAGCATCTCATGCCCTGGCAGCTGTGCATTTCACACTAATCTAGGCAAACACCAGCTCTTGCACCAGTCATTAAGAGGACCACATGGTCTTCTGGTTCCATTTGGCCATTCATTAAGTGGGTGACCATGACCACAGACTCTAAGGCATACAGAGGTCATTTCAAGGCATTTCTTTAAGAGAAAGTTCAAAATTCAATTTTAGAGTTCCTCCCAAAAATCTTACCATAGGAACTATCCATTTGCAAAGAATGCAAAAGCTAAAATCTTGCCTTCATACGGTGTCACAGGTTTGCCAAGTGCTTTCATAAAACTATTACCTCATTTAACTTAACGCAATTACCTCTCCCTGTATCAATTGCACACTTTGAATCCTTTTCCTATTCATTCCATTTTTCTTTCTCATCTGTGTTATTTGAAATCTTTCCAACCTACTTATGGAAAACAAGGTTTCACCAAGCATTTCCAGAAATATGTTACATTAAGTGTTTGAAGAGATCAGTTACAGCCAACATATGTAAATCACCTGGGGAAAGCTGTGGCAGAATTGAAATTGATGATGCATCAGTTGAGCCACTCAACTGTTGAGCTCCTCAATTACTTAAAACACATAAGTCTTTTGTGTTTGTTTGGTTTTGGTTTTGCATCCTGGAGGGTAGAACTAGTTTCAAGAACAAGCTATCAAAGGAAGCCATAGGGGGAAGATCCAATCAAGTTCTGTTAAGGGAGAAAGAACTTCTCCACTCTTCTGTTTTCCATGAGGAGAAACGTCCTGAATGTCCTAAATACCACCAGCGTTTTGTGCACAAAGATGGGGTGAGTTACCCAACTGGTGAATTTCAGAGAAGAACTGGACATGATTAGCCCAGCTCCTTCGGCCTCTCCCTGCCCCATGATGCAGCTAACTACAGAGTGTAGGCATTCGGCTCTGTTACTCCAAGTCCCATGTTTTACACAACAGATTCTGCCTCTACCCAAGATGTGGAAGTTCAGGTCAAGGGAGTGTTAGGATATGGTGCCTTGAGCCAGGAATATTGAGAAATAGATATGGAGTGGAATCTGGCAAGCGAAAACAATATTGAATCATGAGGCACTGGGTGAAGTCAGGCTCTGTCTGTGGTTGACTCTTGGTGGTTCCTGGGGGCTTTATATTGCACCAGGCAACTGACTTTCTCAGTTGTGTGGTGTGCTTATAATCAATGCAGCCTTGGGGGCAGCTTTTGGTCTTGTATTTTAAAGGAAATAGGTCACTATGCAGTTTGACATTTGGTGGAGGACTGCAGCTTATCATGGCTTGTCCACAGATGTGTGACTGTGTTTATTTATAGAGTGAGAGGCTGTTTTTACACAATCAGGGCTTTCCACACCTTAAATCATGCCGTGTGGGCCACAGAGACCTTCAGAAGCTGACTGCAATAGCATGACCTTGAACTATCTATTGCTGTGGACAACAGGTGAAACAATTTTTGTTTACGTTACTATGTTTCTCAACCATGTCAGTGGAACTCCAGTGGCTCAATGCTAAAGAATCTGCCTGCCAATGCAGGAGACGCAGGCTCGATCCCTGGGTCAGGAAGATCCCCTGGGGAAGGAAATGGCTACCCACTCCAGTATTCTTGCCTGGAGAATCCCATGGACAGAGGAGCCTGGAGGGCTACAGTCCACGAGGTCACAAAAGAGTCAAACACAACTTAACGACTACAACAACAACTCTTTATATCAGCATTGTCTTTAATCACATACCTCAATTCTATGAGCACTTTTGGAGTGCACACAGGTGAGGTCCCTAGTTGAAAATTTTTGTATCAAGTAACATTTTCTTGAAGAACATAGGGAGATACCTTTTCTCACTGAACGCTTTTAAGGCTACAAGCTTTAAAAAATATCAGTGACAGTGTGAGTTTAGGAATCTGCTGAACATGTTTCTCCAGCTAGAGGAAGGATAAAGAGGAGAAATTTTCTCTAGGAGATTTCATTTCTAGCAATTTCATAGCCAAAGCAGTGGAATCAACCACCATAGAAAAAGAGAGAGTGGTGGACTTATCAGTAAACAGAATCCACACTGCATCACCATCAGAATGCACCCCCCCCCCAAAAAAAAGGCCCAAGAGTATGCCAAATAATAATGGAGAGACCCTAGCAAAGTCCTAAACTTGCTCAGCACATCTCAAGCATCCCTTTCTTGGAAAAGAGATTGTGTTCATAAACGCATTTTCCCTCAACACCTGGTAATTCTCTAGGGCCAAAGGTAATATATTTATAGGTGATTTCTTCCAGTTGAATTCCAGTTCCCAAATCATCGACTCTGAAAATCTAGCATCCTAGTCAGACCAAAATCAAAACTGTGCATGCTGTTCTCAGAACTCAATGAGTCTCTTCTAGAATCTTTAATATCACTAAAAACTTGGTTTGGGGAACACAATTTTCTCTGGAAAAACTATTCTAGGAGCTAAGGATTGTTAATTTTTTTCTAAATTTGGTGAGAATGGGGCCAGTGCTATAATAATCTTGTGACCCCCTTTTCTAAAAAAAATTAGGTACATAAAAAACTTGGCAATAAATTAATGTTATTTCCGAAGTTGTGAAGGAGTTACACCCATTCCATGAGAAACAAATCAGGTTGCAGCTGCTGAAGGAAACTTACCCTCTCCAGCCAGTAAGACGTCTCTGTTGAGGCTAGACAGAATGAGAAATTGGCAAGGACAATTTTTTTCACTAATTCTCTAAAATCACAAAGGTCACATAATTTGATTCTGAGCTCTCATTCATTTGACCAGTAAAATTCAAGGGAGTTTACATTTGTACTTTAATTTTTGTTGAGGAATTTAGTAATGGGCAGAGATTTATATTTAGGACATCTAGTTTTTTGGTGTGTTATTATTGGAATAGTTCCATTCAGTCATTTGATATTATTGCAAAACTTCTGAAAAACTTGGACAATGTAGCTAGATAGTAGTTTGACTTGGGAATAGAAAGAAGAGAGTTTTCAGCTTCAGTATAGACTGTCCTTTTGGACACTTCCGAGGGAATAGGGTCTCTCTCTCTCTCTCACTGGTTTCCCAGGCAGGTCCTCAACAAGCCAGAGGTCAGTGGTAGGACAACAGCTTCATGGCGGTGGGGGCAGGAGGTCTTGATAGACTACAGAGTTTCTCAACTAAGGCAATAGCAGCCATCTTTACTTTTCATAGCCTTAGTAGTTAAGCTCCATGAAGTAAAAAAAAAAAAAAAAAACCACAAACCCCTGGAGAATATTTTGAGTGGTAGTGGTCTTGGGACATTCTTTCCTCCCCTCAGGTTTCTGTAATGAGGCATTTCCAAAGTTTCTCATCCCAGAAAGTCAGTGAGCTGACTGATGAGTTTGAGAAAGGAACTAGGTAGATGCAGTTCGGTCCCTGTTGCCTACATCCCAGAGGGAACCACTTAATCTGAGATGATATACACGCTCCACCTGTCTTTAAGTGGAACAATGGTCAACTTCCACCCAGGATCTTCCCAACTGCCTGCCTCTGGCTGAGCTTGGAGTTTGGTATTAAGATTATCATCACTTCCCCAAGTCACAGTCTCCAATATTAGTTTTATCAATCATAAAGGACAAAGGTAATATTTTGATTTATTTGATCTCCATCGGTCTTACCCCATACATATAAGTGGTGGGTGTTATTAAGTCAAGCAGGGAAACCAAGACTAACTTACTTTTTACTTAAACAAGGTTTAAGGACATACAAAGTGAGAGAAAAAGACTCCCACACAAAATCCAGTCCAGTGAGGCAATACAGAAAAGCCTTGATTTAGGGTTTGAGAACCATGAAGCTATACCAAAGAAAGCTACTGAGAAAACTTGCCCCCTCAAGTTTCCAAATGAGAAAATTGAGCAAAATTCTAAGTACAATATTTTAAATTTCATATCCATTCATGTTTTAAGTCAGTAAAGGGGATTTCTTGGAATTATTTGAGCATCTAAGCTTCAGAGGGCAAGAGTATAATGTGCCTTAAAGCAGGAATAGGGTCATCGAAAATTTATGATGAAATCAAGAGCAAATGATGAAATCAAGAGCAAAAGCACAGCTATTGGCAGTGTCACTGTGTATCACATAAGAAGATAAACTTCCTTCTTTTACTTCCCTCGTCATCACACCTTTAGCATCTGCTGTCAGGCTGAAACAGTCAATATGGTTATTTGCAAGACAGCAATGTATAGAATGAGAAATTGGAATGCTATAGAAAATCAAGGAATGGGAAAACAAACAGGGTATTTTCTTCAGTTCAGTTGCTCAGTCGTGTTCAACTCTTTGCGACCCCATGGACTACAGCACGCCAGGCTTCCCTGGTATTTTCTTAGCAGTGTTCAATTCACCTAGTAAGGCTCAATTTGACCATATTGCCACAGACCATGACAACACTTCTATTTGGCCATTAGTGTCTTGAGGGCATGTTTTTACATGTCACTCCCAGCAATTCTCTTGAATTACTTTTTATAAATTTTTTTTCATTAAAAAAAAATAAAGTTTAGTGATGTTCATGGTTTAAGGTAAACCCATTTGCCACAACTAAGAATGGCAGATCAGAAGCAGAGAGCTTAAAACCCTCATCTTTCTTCTAAAACAATATTATTTTCTATAATCCATGCTTTTACACAGGTGGCAAGTTAGAGGTATTTTTCTCAGTAAAAACTCAGCCCTTTCTGACCAGAGAAGGGTGAATTAGAGTTTCCTTACTTCCCTAACATGGACAATGAGATAACCCCATTCATTTCTTTACTTTTCTCAAGTGAATTTACAAAAATGATAAATGTGATCTACATTCATGAAAAAATGGTTAAAAAAATTTTTTTTCATATTCTAGTGCTACCCAAATGTTTCCAGTCTCAAATTCTCTGCAAAAGATTGGAAGATGGAATTCAAAACATCTCAACAGTGAATAATAATCCAAGCCTCTGATTCGTCCCCAATCCCACCACCAATAACTACCTAACTCACTAAAGCTATTCTTAAAGATAAACAAGCTAAAGAAGCTGGATTAACACTAAAAATTAGGGTAGGGTAACACTAAGCTCTTGACTGACATGACCTCTTAAAAGTTGTGATCAAGTGTATGTGACTGTATGGAGAACATACACACACACAAAGACACACACACATACCATGAGCCAGTAAATTGACTGTATTCTGTGTAATCATCAAGTCCGATCCAGACTTGTAATGAGTTACTTTGGCTCTGAAGAGCTCAGAAGACTTGAGGAACTAGACTCTCAGATAGTTTAGTCTGAAACTTCTTAGCTGTTCCTTTTACTAACATAAGTCAAATCAAAAACTTTTCCCCCACTAGTACTTCAAAAGTAATATGGAGTGGGAAAAAATAATCCTCAAGAAACTGACTCCTCTATCAGGGATCCAAAATGTACACCCTGAGAACACCCAGTTTTTCTCTAGTTCACTTTTATTGGAGGATTAGGATTCTTTTAGAATCTTTTCCCCATTCATTTCTTCCTCTTGTCCAACTACTGACAATCTTTCTCCATCTCTGTCATTACCTCATGGTTGGCGGAAAAGACAAGAGTTAATCTGCAGAAATCTTTTAACTAAACCCAGGACGACTGTGTTTTATCCTTAGATAATTGGCTTCAGAAAGATGCTCTTGCCACTGAATATGAACTGTAGACTAAAGATTGTTATTCATAATTGAGGCTGACACTTCATGTAACCTCTCACCAGCACAACATTCACTTTAAACCCAGAGAAACGAAAATGAAGGTCACATACTTAGTTTATCTGCAGCTCACCCACTTGAACACATCTGTGATCTTTGGATCACTGAAATGTGATTTTTCAGAGGGCAAAAATAATACAGGATCTTCATTTTCACCCATCCTTATAATAAAAACTACCAAAGATGGAAGAAAATAATTATGCCAAACTTAGAGCAACAGATATCTTGTCAAAACACAGCACACATAGTAAAACCAGCTTATCTCTCATAAGAAACTCAGATAGCCTCAGAATTTTGTTTGGTAAGAAATACAGCTTTTGCATAACAGAATTGGTATAAATCTTTACTGAAAGAAAAGACTAGGATTTTATTTGTATCAACTTTTGTGGCTACACTATTGCCATTTACTTCCGACATAAACGATAAATGAATAAATTCTATCCGGATACTCACAGCAGAGAGCTCAGTTCTGGCCCCTAACATCAAGACGTCGCCGCTGCAGACTGAATGCTACTGTTGGGAGGTGCTTTTATTTTCCTAACAAAGTAGCACCCTCTAGTGGCTTTTCAAAATTATTAAGTACACCCAAGCATGTGACATAATTTGTTTACTATCCAATTATGCAATGTCAAAACAGGTGAAAACAAAAGCCTGCTCAGAGCCTTATAGGATGCATATGCAAAACGCATTCTATGTTTTCCCTAGGAATGTGGCTTTTAAAGGAAAATATGTTTAAACATCATTCCTATTTCATATATACAGTGCACCTCTGAGAAAAATATACTTTATTATAATTTGATATTACTAATATTATCATTGCTATTAATATTAATAAAAATGCACTTTACTATATTTGAACCTTCCCTGGTGGTTCAGAGGGTAAAGCATCTGCCTACAATGCAGGAGACCTAGGTTTGATCCCTGGGTGGGGAAGATCCTCTGGAGAAGGAAATGGCAACCCACTCCAGTATTCTTGCCTGGAAAATCCCATGGACGGAGGAGTGTGATAGGCTACAGTCCATGGAGTTGCAAAGAGTCTAACACAACTGAGCGACTTCACTTTACTATATTGGAAAATGCATTCTGGAGTACAGTAAATAATACAAAAAAATACATTGTTTTACAAGTATTATCTCATTTAAAATTCACTATAAATACATAATCTAGGTTTATCCTCATCCTGTGTGATGGACAAAAATACTGAGGCCCACATATGTAATGTAAGTTGCCCAAAGTCAAGTACCTAAGAAAAGGTAAAGAAAAACCAAAGTTCAAACCCAAATTTATGTGTTTGCAAAGATTCTTACAAACCTGATTCTGACAAGCAGAAATTACCAGTAGCTTTCGCATGTATCTGGAATCATGAAAGAGTAAAACCCAAAGGAATTATTCAACAACATAATAAAAAACTGAAAATTTGTGTAAAGTCTGTTAATTTTATGTTAGAAATACAGCCATTTTCTACAGTAAATAAAAATCAAGTACCAGTTCTTGGATGGCAAATCTCTAGAGAATCAGTTTAGTTCTCACATTCACCATACGCTTTACAAAAGGGTACAAACACTTGTTCAGTCCTGAGAGTTTATTAAATCAAAAGAGGTATATCTGCTCAATAAGGCATCCAACAAACATTTATTGAATGCCTCTAGCCTCCCCTCTAGTTCTGACAGGTAATGAACCAAGATATTTTTACTAAGCAAGTTGCTGTATGAATACCAAGAATTATCAGGCAAGAAAGACTCCTGAACTAATCATTTTTTCATGGCTGCAGGACTTATATATTCCATCTTAAAGCCATGCATTTGATCCCAACTAGATAAAACATTCTTGATATTTACATAAGACTTGAAGAAACCTAGAGAAAGCAAACTATAAAAAATGTTTATTAAGCATCTACTAGATTCACACAGGTAGTCTGTTTTTTTTTTTTTATTTTTGGCTGCACTGAATCTTCCTTGTTACATGCAGGCTTTCTCCAGTTGCTATGAGTGGGAGCTACTCTAGTTGTGGTATGTGACCTTCTCACTGCAGTGGCTTCTCTTGTGGCAGAACATGGGCTGCAGCGTGTGAAGACTCAGTAGGTATGGCACACAGGCTTAGTTGCCCCAGGGCATGTGGAATCTTCCTGCACCAGGGATTGAACCCATGTCCCCTGCATTGGCAGGTGGAGTCTTAACCAATGGACCACCAGGGAAGTCCCTTGTAGGAAGTCTTCCCTTCTCATATATCACTGTGGCAGAGACTGCTAACAGTTCATCAAACCTATTTTTTCTTTAAGAATACATTTCCAGCCTACATTTTACTTGGGTTCAACCATGCAACTGGGTTCTAACAACTGGAAAATGAGCAGAAGCAATGTGTAACACCTCCACACCTGGCCCATGAAAACCTCCTCTTGAGATCCTCCATGGTCCGTTGCCCTTTCTGGATGATGGGAATGGAGACAGTTCCCAGGCAACCTTTGACACCATGTATTGGAGACAGCAGAGCCACAAAATGGAACAAATGTCTCTGAATCATTACTTGGAGAAAATATATCTGACAATCAGGATCATGCATTTTGTAATTTAAGTGAGT
This sequence comes from Cervus elaphus, assembly GCF_910594005.1. Taxonomy (NCBI): domain Eukaryota; kingdom Metazoa; phylum Chordata; class Mammalia; order Artiodactyla; family Cervidae; genus Cervus; species Cervus elaphus. The sequence continues at coordinate 16,777,502 of NC_057820.1, forward strand.
TAGAAACAAACTTCTCTACACTCTGAGTTATTATGCAGTTTTGCACTTGACTGTTAGTACATCAGTAATCATTGCCTTAATGCAGTTATTTAATCTTCACAGCAAAGCTGTTTATGTGAGTTGATCTCATCTTACAGGTGGAATAGTTTAATAACTATACCAAGTATTCATAACTAATTAATTCAAACCTGGGTCAAATCCATAACTCAAATTCTGAAACATATTTGTCCTCAATATTGCACTAACAGTCTATCCCCTGCTTCTTAATAGTAATGAAACTATTAAATTCCTTTGTAATAATCAGTTTAGTTAGGCACTGCAGTAACAAATGACACTGAAAATCTGAGCTTTTTGTAATAACAACATCATTTATGTCTATGTCTGCCTTGGCTCCTGATGAATGCCTTCTTCATCCTGGGACCCAGACTGAGGGAGCAACCCTTATTTTGATGTCATAGAAGAAGATAAAGAATACAGAAAGGCCTTGGAGACATTGTGGATTCAGTTCCAAACTACCATGATCAAGCAAATATTGCAATAAAGCAAGTCACACACTTTTTTTAGTTTCTTAGTGCATATAAAAGTTATGTTTATGCTATCACATAGCCTATCAAGTGTGAAATAGCATTGTGTCTAAAACCCAATGTAAAAACCTTAATTTTAAAATGCTTTATTACTAAAAATAAATAAAAATGCTTTATTACTAAAAAATGTTAACCATCATCTGAGACTTCAGTGAGTGATAGCAGTAACATCAAGGATCACAGATCACAGATCACCAAAAGAAATGTAATGACAATGAAAAAGCTTGAAATATTTCTAGAATTACCAAAATGTAACAGAGAGATACAAAATGAGCAAACGCTGTTGGGAAAATGGTGCTGAAATCTTTGTTCAACACAGGGTTGCCACAGTCTTCAATTTGTAAGAAGCACAATAAAGTGAAGTGCAATAAACTGAGGTATGCCTATAGTGGAGAACTATATGATGGCTCTTAAATGTTACCTCCACTTGCATTCCATTGGCTCAGCAAGTCAATTGACCAAATCCGATATCAGTGGGGTCAAGGAATATAGCCCTCAAACAGAAAGGGAAAAAATAACTGAGAAGAATAACATATTTGACTACCTCATTCTTGGAAGCTAAATATTAAGAGAATATCATGACAAAGTTATGATAAAGTTAAAAGGAAATAAAGTGAAAAAGTGAAAGTCACTCAGTCATGTCCGACTCTTTGCGACCCCATGGACTACACAGTCCATGGAATTCTCCAGGCCAGAACACTGGAGTGGGTAGCCTTTTCCTTCTCCAGGGGATCTTCCCAACCCAGGAACTGACCAGGGTCTCCTGCATTGCAGGCAGATTCTTTACAAACTGAGCTACCAGGGATTGTTGCCAAATCATGCAAGAAGAGTAAAAGAAGCAAAGTATCAATGAGATTATATACTCTCCTTGATCACCACCAAAAAATGTAATAAAGCTAAGAATTAAATGAAAAGATATGACTTGAATCCAACTAGCTCATAAGAACAGCAATTAGATTTCTGAATCATCTCAATGAATGTCTTAAACACATATGCACATACACACATACACATTTAGACATTTTAAACTGTAGGTTATAGAATAACTCACGTTAACAAGAATATGTTACTGAGTGCATAAAATGAGCAAGTCTAAGATATCTGTCAATTAATAAACACTTTTAAATGAAAATAGGAGTAAGGGTGGGATAGTGAGAAAAGGACTGCACAACTCTGCTTATAAAGGCACAAACAGAAAGTCATGGTTCGGTTCTTACAAGTACATTCCCTATTCATCTTCTTAACCCATGAAGTGAAGTGAAGTGAAGTGAAGTCGCTCAGTCGTGTCCGACTCTTTGCAACCCCGTGGACTGTAGCCCGCCAGGCTCCTCTGTCCATGGGATTCTCCAGGCAGGAATACTGGAGTGGGTTGCCATTTCCTTCTCCAGGGGATCTTCCCAACTTAGGGATTGAACCTGGGTCTCCTGCATTGCAGGCAGACACTTTGTCCTCTGAGCCACCAGGGAAGCCCATAGTCCTACCTATATATATATATATATTTTTTTTTTTTAACTCTTATTTAACCTTCATTATTTTTTTTCCATTTATTTTTTATTAGTTGGAGGCTAGTTACTTTACAATATTGTAGTGGTTTTTGCCATACACTGACATGAATCAGCCATGGATTTACATGTATTCCCCATCCCGATCCCCTCTCCCACCTCCCTCCCCATCCCATCCCTCTGGGTCTTCCCAGTGCACCAGCCCCGAGCACTTGTCTCATGCATCCAACCTGGGCTGGTGATCTGTTTCACCCTTGATAATATACATGTTTTGATGCTGTTCTCTCAAAACATCTCACCCTTGCCTTCTCCCACAGAGTCCAAAAGTCTGTTCTGTACATCTGTGTCTCTTTTTCTGTTTTGCATATAGGGTTATCATTACCATCTTTTTAAATTCCATATATATGCATTAGTATACTGTATTGGTCTTTATCTTTCTGGCTTACTTCACTCTGTATAATGGGCTCCAGCTTCATCCATCTCATTAGAACTGATTCAAATGAATTCTTTTTAATGGCTGAGTAATATTCCATAGTGTATATGTACCACAGCTTCCTTATCCATTCATCTGCTGATGGGCATCTAGGTTGCTTGCATGTCCTGGCTATTATAAACAGTGCTGTGATGAACATTGGGGTGCGCGTGTCTCTTTCAGATCTGGTTTCCTCAGTGTGTATGCCCAGAAGTGGGATTGCTGGGTCATATGGCAGTTCTATTTCCAGTTTTTTAAGAAATCTCCACACTGTTCTCCATAGTGGCTGTACTAGTTTGCATTCCCACCAACAGTGTAAGAGGGTTCCCTTTTCTCCACACCCTCTCCAGCATTTATTGCTTGTAGACTTTTGGATAGCAGCCATCCTGACTGGTGTGTAATGGTACCTCATTGTGGTTTTGATTTGCATTTCTCTGATAATGAGAGATGTTGAGCATCTTTTCATGTGTTTGTTAGCCATCTGTATGTCTTCTTTGGAGAAATGTCTGTTTAGTTCTTTGGCCTATTTTTTGATTGAGTCATTTATTTTTCTGGAATTGAACTGCAGGAGTTGCTTGTATATTTTTGAGATTAATCCTTTGTCTGTTGCTTCGTTTGCTATTATTTTCTCCCATTCTGAAAGCTGTCTTTTCACCTTGCTTATAGTTTATTTCGTTGTGCAAAAGCTTTTAAGTTTAATTAGGTCCCATTTGTTTATTTTTGCTTTTATTTCCAATATTCTGGGAGGTGGGTCATAGAGGATCCTGCTGTGATTGATGTCGGAGAGTGTTTTGCCTATGTTCTCCTCTAGGAGTTTTATAGTTTCTGGTCTTACATTTAGATCTTTAATCCATTTTGAGTTTATTTTTGTGTATGGTGTTAGAAAGTGTTCTAGTTTCATTCTTTTACAAGTAGTTGTATTTTTAAGGACATTATTTTTAAAAATATGGTCAATCTATTCCCTGTTTTTAAAAAAGCATGTTCAGTCTATCTCAAGTTATTAATGTATTATCAGTTATTAAATCAGACATATTAATCCAAATCTTTCATCCAAATATTTGATTCAATTTTCAGGCAATAATGGACAGTCAAATGCAGAAGAGGCATTGCCTAATTCTGATTAACTCAATTCTTTGGCCTTATAAAAACAAATTGGTTGAGCATGTCTATCTTCTCTGAAATCATTTTGCCTATTTTAGTCTCATTGAATATTGGATGAATGCATGAATGCAAAGGAAATTCCTTGCTTCCCTCCATAATACTTATATATGTAATACTTAGGAAGTTCCACAGGAAATACTATGTGTTATATTAACTTTTGGAACCAGGTAAAGAAAACCAAGATGACACCTGCACAATGAAAATAGCAGTGAACTAGAACTAAACATCAACTTCTAATAAGTAGGAAGACATAAAAAAATAAATCACCAATAGAATCTCCAGGCAAGAATACTGGAGTGCATTGCCATTTCCTTCTCCAGGGGATCTTCCCGACCCAGGAATCGAACCCAGGTCCCCTGGGCTGCAGGCAAATTTTTTACTGACTGAGCTATAAGGTAAGCCCAACAGAAAAGACAAAATAGTCAAATTCAGCATTTTTGCAGAAAATCTATGAAATAAATGCAACTATATTTTGACTGTTGGTATTCACCATTAGACTGGATTTCTACGAGAGCAAAGCCCATGTCTATTTTAGTTGGCAAATTCTTAGAACTTAGCACAGTGGTTACTGTAAAGAGAGCTCACTAAGTACTCGTCAGATCAGAATATGTTACTTTGACTAGTGATTTCTCATAAATTATCTTTGTTCATCTTCAGAACACCACTAGAGTTGAGTTTATTGATCTCAATTTTACTAAGGAGGAAACAGTCTAGAGCAATGAGCTTCCCATTCTCATAACTGGTAAGAGCAAAATCAAATGAAAAAAAGACAGTAGGTAAATACATAAAGTATTCTTTCAGAAATAAGTACTTGATCACTCAGTGAAAGGAGGTATCACTGGACTGGCTGAGTTGAAGGGTGCGATAAAGGACACAAAATAGGAAATGTATTTCTATAAAAGGGAGCCAGGTGTTCCGTGGACTTTTCTGTAATAAACAACAGAAGATGACAGGTAATAGAATGGGCAGCAAGAGGAATTACAAATATATTTATCAGAACAAAGAATGCATGTAACAATAAAAGCAGCAGATAGAGGTCCTGATAATGCCAGAAATCATAGGAATAAAAGAGCTAAATTTCTCTATAGAAACATGAACTTCATAATTAAAAATGTTTCTTTAGCCTAGAGAGGAACTACATGTATCAGAAAAGTCACACATAAAAACCAATCACAATATACCATACGATGGCAAGATGAGGGTCCTTGGTCCTCATGTGTCTAGACCCCTTGTTTTCCCATTGTATTATGTCACTTCTCTGATTTGTGTGTATATCTTATGATATACTAGGATGAGGGCTTAATAATTTCCTCAAAATTGTAACAAGATAAATAAAATGAACTGGCAACCCACTCCAGTATTCTTGCCTGGGAAATCCCATGGACAGAGGAGCCTGGTGGACTATAGGCTATGGGGTTGCAAAGAATTGGACACAACTGAGCAACTAAGCCAACAAATAAATGAAAACAGAAAGAAGATAAAAAGTCAAATAGTTGCCTTACCCATACAAATGATTTTCTATATTTTAGAATGTTGCTGTGGATAAATTCTAGGTAATATAAATACCGATGGGATGATAGGATGAGAATATAACCCTTTTGCAACCCTAATAAAACAATGAATCTATGCAACAACCATCAATGGCTACTGAAACAATTAGATGAAAGGTTATTTGGGAATTCAAAATGGTACATCAGAGGTCATCTGAAACCACCAATCAATCTTATCACAACAAGAAAGAACCAGACATTATGAATTTTCTGCTGTGGTTCAATAAGAAATACATAGTACCAGTAATGAAATATTCTTGCTATGGAAACAAATGTGAATCTGATCAAGCTTCTAGACCCACTCATTCTTTCACAGAAAAGCCAAGGGGTGAGAAGTACATGATAAGTAACATACTGGGATGCTGCCAGCTAAAACCAGGATGTAGGAAATTCTAAACACAAGTGACTTGTTTTCTTCAACAAGTAAATGGCAAGGGGAATAAAGTAAATAGGTTGGAAGAACTGTTGTTAAAGAGTCTTAATGTGTTCTTTATATGTTTTATATGTGCTCTCTTTGTGGACTTTGTATGGGACCTGATTCAAATAATAGCCAACTACAAACAGAAATGTATAAGATAATCAGATAAATTTGGATACTGAATGGATATTTAGTGATATTAGGAGACGACTGTTAATTTTGCGGGATGTGATGTTATGAGTGGTTCTTATTTTTTACAATACACACTGAATTTTAGCAGATAAAATAATAGGCTATTATGTTGAGGTTTACTTCAACATACTCCATGGGGAGGGGGCAGGTCGGAGAATATAAAGATTACAGTTGAAATAAAATTGGCCATATGTTGGTAATTGTTGAAGGCGGCTGATGGTTCTTTGTACTATTCTCTCTTCTGTTTTTATTTTAAATTTTCCACAATGAATGGTAAAAAGAGATCACCTAATAAAGTTTATAGAGAACTTGGTATCTCAGTAACATAAAATGAATCTTCAAGGCATTGTGAAGAGTGAGGTGTAGCAATGCAATAACCATCCCTAGAAATCCAGACTTAAGCTCATGCACAACATGACTGGAAAAGCACAACAGATTTCTTCCTGGAGTAATGTTTTTATACCACTATTAAAGTTCCTCTTATCTCAGATACACTGGCTGATTCTGGTCCTCATGAAAACCTTCTTCCTTTTCATTCGTTAAGTCTCACTTTGATCTCCATCTTACATATACCACTACCTCTTAGCTATCATACTGGTCTCCCTTTGGCAAGAATATTTGGAATATCTGTGTGAAGGAAACTGCCTCGGGCCACATTGCCACATTTGGATGATCGGTGCCTAGACCTACCTAACCTGCCTAAAAACTGTTCACCTCTGAGACCCTTAAATTCAACCTGCCCACTACTTACAATAGCTCGGACATGTGAGCAATCTAAATGTCTATCAACATAGGAATGGATAAATTTGTGGTACGGGCTTCCCACAAATATGCAATGGAATTTTATTCAGCCATTAAACAAAACTGGGTCATTTGTAGAGATGCGGATGGATGAGTGTGGTACAGAGTAAAGTAAGTCAGAAAGAGAAAAACAAATACTGTATATTAATGTACACATGTGAATCTAGGAAAAAAGGTATAGATGATCCTATTTGCAAAGCAGAAATAGAGACACAGACACAGAGAACAAATGCATAGATACCAAGGGGGAAAGGTGGGGTGGAAAGAATTGGGCAATTGGGATTGACACATATACATTATTGACTGTTGTTGTTGTTGTCTGGTCACGAAGTCTTTTGTGACCCCACGGACTGTAGCCCACCAGACTTCTGCATCCATGGGATTTCCCATGCAAGAATACTGGAGTGGGTTGCCATTTCCTTCCTCAAGGGATCTTCCAGACCCACAGATTGTACCCACATCAGTTGTACCTCCTACACTGGTAGGCGGATTCTTTACCACTGAGCCACCAGGGAAGCCCCAGACACTGCTGACACTGTGTATAACATAGGTAACTAATGATTGCTTACATGTTTTTCTTCCTCCGGCTATTTGCCTACTTCTATAATCTTGCTGACCAATCTTTATCCCTCATGATTTTTTTCTCTTTTGGGGGGGCTTCCCTTGTGACTCGAGCTTCCCTGGTGGCTCAGACGGTAAAGCATCTTCCTATAAGGCGGGAGACCCGGGTTCAATCCCTGGTTTGGGACGATCTCCTGGAGGAGGAAATTGCAACCCACTCCAGTATTCTTGCCTGGAAAATCCCCTGGACGGAGGAACCTGGTAGGCTACAGTCCATGGGGTCGCAAAGAGTCGGACACGACTGAGCAACTTCACACCTGGTGGACTCAGCCGGTAAAGAATCTTCCTGCAATGCAGGAGACCTGGGTTCCATTTCTGGGTTGGGAAGATCCCTGGAGAAGAGAAAGGCTACCCACTCCAGTATTCTGGCCTGGAGAATTCCACGGACGCTATAGTCCATGGGGTCGCAACGAGTCAGACACAACTGAGTGACTTTCACTTTCACTTTTTTTTCTCAGATCTATTAACTACACATCCTCTCACCTAAATGACCTTTTAGAAATATTGAGCAGAAGCACAGACACCTTCTACCACTTGGAACAACAAAAGCGAATAAAAAGGCAAGGCTTTATGTCGCCTTCCTTATGTATCTCACAGCTGAAAACCTGCCACTTGAGCTGAGGTTGGCAGCGGAAAGGTAGCCACTATTCCTGCCACAAACCTGTGACCTGCTGTCACCCATAACTCTGAACCACAGTATGAAACTAAAACACTGTATCCATAGCAACCACCTGGAGCCATTCAGGCTTGTGGGAAGCTCTAGAAACCGTCCTTGGTGGGGGTTATGATGAATCACTGCGGACTTGGCAGTGTTTCACTAATGTCCTCATTCAGTTCTTCCACACACAGTTTCCAGTAGTTTCAAAGGGATCAAGACAAAGAAAAAGATATACCTCAATAAGTTGGCCTTTGTTTTTTCAAGAATGCTTATTTTAGCGTAACTGGTGATGTATGTTAGTTGAAAAGTTTGTTGTTGTTTTTTTTTTTCTTCAGGGAAAGGCGATGGTGCACCTGTTCACATTCTTCAGCTGCAGTAGGAAGTATTGGGGAGAAGTGGTCAGCCAATTTGGCAGCTATGGATAAGCAGAGCTTCCTTTTGTGCAATCCTCAGACGGAAATACTTTTTCAACTTGGCAAATATTTGAAGGCTGTCTACAGCCTAATGCTGTCTACAGCTGCAAACAGCCTTTGGGAGACTAGTAACCCAGATATCAGTGGTTATATCAACATGATATACAGTATCATTAAAAAGGAAATAATGGAAAACTGGTTGTTTTCAATAAAGAACAATGAAAATCTGGAGAATATCTGCCACATTTAAGAACTCTTAGTCTGAGAATCAAGTGGAGATGAAGCTAAACAGGTTAGAGGAAAAACCTAAAACATATTCCACTGGTTATATATTGAGCAGTGTTTCTTATTTTTAGGAACACTTTACAAAATAGGATTCTAGAGTTACTTTAAGAGAAATGTTATGTGACATTCTATATATTATAATTTATAAGCATATATTACATTTGGGTTTTTCAAAGTCAAAATCATAAAAATACAACTAGAAATCTAAATGTACTTCTATTTGCCCTTATTATATACCTTTAAAAAGACATCAAAACACATTAGGAACTGCCTTTTAAAAATTAAAAATGCCTTTTAAGACCCACTTAGAAATTGAGATTTGCTGTCAAACCTTAGTCTCCAATTCACCTGATTCTGGAAGAATAATAGCTCACGAAAGTTTGGCCAGAAAGTTAGAAAGCAACCTGGGATGAGTTCTATACTCATAGTCAAAGGACTAGGTCTCTGGCCCTGGTTCACTTTAAATCAACAGAACAATAGACCTGCCAATTATCATTTCAGAGCATCAGTTTTGTTGCATATAAGATGAGGGATGTGTGCTTTCTGCTCCCAAAATAACTTGCATGACTTTATAAATTAAAAACATTGTAAAACTTGAGAGTTCAAGTTTAAAAAAATTCAAAGCCCAAAGATGGACCATGTAAAAAGATAAACGGGATTAGCTGTTACAGGATTTATGAAAGAAATTGATTTCCAGATTGGGGCACTGTGTTTGATTAAAAAAAAAAAAAAGTTTCCTGGTGAGAATAATTTTTTTAAAGAAAAACTAATTCACCAGCAAAAACAACATTATTTCTGGAAATAAACAGGACTAGGAATTAATTCATTTCCTTTCTTTAATAGAGAGTCTGGCTGACATTGTACAAATGTGTCATTTAATCAATTACAGCTTTATAAATGGCACAGAAATGATGCTCGCATGCAGGTTTCAATTATAACCCACTCAATAAAGACAGAGAAAGAGATAAAAGAATATGAGGATGAGATACCGTAACCTAGGAATGCTATTCCCTGACAATTCCACCAGAGAATAGAATGAACTCTTTCTCAAACATCAGATGTCTTAAAAGAACTTTATTCAAAGCAGCTTTCTAGTCAGCATAAAATGTTTTCTCTCACTGCATTTGTGTGGTATCTAGACTGTAATTTTGGCTAAGGTTCAAAAATATATGCCTTAGGTATCAGAGAAAATGGAGGTAAGTTGTTCATTATGTTGTAAAAAAATGTACCAGCCTGCCTGGCATTTTGCCTAGACAGGAAGCTAACCTGCTCTGTATGAGAGATAGACATCTCCTCCACACACTGAGCTACTTAAACACAGACTTGAAAACTTTCCAGGAATCTGCACATGTTAGTTGTATAGTGCAGAAGAGCACTTGCATATGTAACAAGTTATAGGAATCTTTTTATACTATGGATATAACCCTTGATCTGTGATTTCCATTACTGCTCTTTTCACACTATCATTTTGTGTCCTTTGTTATATTAAGTTATATTTATCTTTATATGATGAATTACATTTGCCTTTCTTCTCTTTATGCTCTTAAGTTTTCTATCTTATTTCTGCCATGTTTCCTATTTTCTTTAATATTTTTTTTTAATTTTGTTCCATCTGGAATTTACTTTAATACATATTGTGGAGAGAAGATTTTTGTTTTCTTCCAGACAGGTTGCCAATTAGGATAGCATCTTTACTAAATAAACTTGGACTGGGATTTTTAAATTTATTTATTTTTAATTGCTGGATAATTGCTTTACAACATTATGTTGATTGCTGCCATACGTCAACATGAATCAGCCATGAATCTGCTCCCTTTTAAATCTCCCTCTCACCTATCCCATCCAACCCCTTGAGATTCTTACAGAGCCCCAGTTTGACGTTCCTGAGCCATATAGCAAGTCCCCATTGGCTATGTATGTTATACATGGTACTGTATATGTTTCCATTAGAGTGGTATCCCTTGGACTGCAAGGAGATCAAACCAGTCAGTCTTAAAGGAAATCAACCCTGTATACTCGCTGGAAGGACTGATGCTGAAGCTGAAGCTCCAATATTTTGTCACATGTGCAAACACACATCTCACTAGAAAAGACCCTGATGCTGGGAAAGACTGAGGGTAGAAGGAGAAGAGGGCATCAGAGGATGAGATGGCTGGATGGTATCACCAATGCGATGCACATGAACTTGGGCAAACTCTGGGAGATGGTGAGGGACACGGAGGCCTGGCATGCTGCAGTCCATGAGGTCGCGAAGAGTTGGAAACAACTGGGTGACTGAACAACAACAACAATATGATTCCACGTTACTCTCTCCATTCGTTCCACCCTCTCGTTCCTCTCCCCATCCCCATACCTGTAGGTCTGTTCTCTGTGTTGTATACTAATGCATATATATGGAACCTAGAAAGACAGTATTGATGAACCTATTTGCAGGGCAGCTTTGGAGATATAGACATAGAGAACAGACTCATGGGATTTTATTTTAAATGTAAAAAAGTATATAACACTATTGGAATATTTAAAATTTTTTATGTAACTGATGTTTTGCTCCCCCGGGGAATACAGGCCTATAGACCTAGGTGCTTCTTGAAATGTATTCTACTTACAAAATAATATTATGTCATAGGCCTAAATGATGATGATTATCATTAAGCTTATTGTAATCTAAGATACTTAAAAACAGGAATCATACAACTCAATCAACAACTCAGATATTCAGACGATAACACTCTAATGGCAGAAAGTGAAGATGAAATAAAGACCGTCTTGATGAGGGTGAAAGAGGAGAGTGAAAAAGCTGGCTTAAATCTAAACACTCAAATATCTAAGACCATGGCAACTGGTCTCATAACTTTATGCAAATAAAAGGGGAAAAGTGGAAGCAGTGACAGATTTTATTTCCTTGGGTTCCAAAAACACTGCAGATAGTGACTGCAGCCAAGAAATTGAAAGACACTTGCTCCTTGGAAGAAAAGCTATGACAGCGTATTAAAAAGCAGAGATGTCACCTTGTCGACAAAGTCCGTATCATCAAAAATAGGATTTTTTCAATAGTCATGTGTGAATATCAGAGTTGGACCATAAAGAAGGCTGAGCACCTAAGAATTGATGCTTTTGAACTGTGATGCTGTAAAAGGGTCTTGAGAGTCCCTTGGACAGCAAAGAGATCAAACCAGTCAATCCTAAAGGAGATCAACTCTGAATAGTCACTGGAAGGAGTGATGCTGGAGTTGACACTCTAATACTCTGGCCACCTGATCTGAAGTTAGTTCAGTCATTCAGTCATGTCAGACTCTTTGCGACCCCATGGACTGCAGCACCCCTGTCCATCAACAACTCCGGGAGCTTACTCAAACTCATGTCCATTGAGTCAGTGGTGCCATCCAACCACCTCATCCTCTGTCAGCCCTGTCTCTTCCCACCTTCAATCTTTCCCAGCATCAGGATCTTTTCTAGTTAATCGGTTCTTCACATCAGGTGGTCAAAGTATTGAAGCTTCAGCTTCAGCATCAGTCCTCCCAATGAATATTCAGGAATGATTTCCTTTAGGATAGACTGGTTGGTTCTCCTTGCAGTCCAAGAGACCCTCAAGAGTCTTCTCCAAAACCACAGTTCAAAAGCATCAATTCTTCAGCGTTCAGTTTTCCTTATAGTCCAACTATCACATCCATACATGACTACTGGAAAAACCATAGTTTGACTAGGCAGACTTTTTGCTGGCAAAGTAATCTCTGTTTTTTTAATATGCTGTCTGGGTTGATCATAGCTTTCCTTCCAAGGAGCAAGTGTCTTCTAATTTTATGGCTGTAGTCACCATCTGCAGTGATTTTGGAGCCCCTAAAAATTAAGTCTCGCACTGTTTCCATTGTTTCTCCATCTATTTGCCATGAAGTGATTGGACCAGATGCCACGATCTTAGCTTTCTGAATCTTGAGCTTTAAGCCAACTTTTTCACTCTCCTCTTTCACTTTCATCAAGAGATTCTTTTTTTTTTAATTTTTTCTATTTTAATGTCATTATTATATATATATTTTTTCAAGTTGTATTTTTTATTTTTATATTTTTGTTCTTACAAAAACGTTGACACCGTTTGAAGCAAATAAGAGACAGGCAATTGAGACTTCAGAAATTCTAGGCATTTATATCTTGGTTAGGTAACCAAATATCCTGGGTGGCCTAGGACAAAGACTTTTTTTTTTTTTTTTGAATTTTAACACTTTAATTTTCTTTAAACAGGACTTAAAAGCATTGGATTTAACTCACTGCTTTAAGTTTTTCCAAGACTATCATTACTTTCTTTTTTTTTTCTGCAACATTTTAATGACATTCTTTTTTTTTTTTTTCTCTTGTTCTAGGTCGTATTTTTTTTTTCTTTTTGTCATACATTGATATGAATCAGCCATAGATTTACACGTATTCCCCATCCTGATCCCCCCTCCCACCTCCCTCTCCACCCGATTCCTCCAGGTCTTCCCAGTGCACCAGGCCCGAGCACTTGTCTCATGCATCCCACCTGGGCTGGTGATCTGTGTCACCATAGATAGTATACATGCTGTTCTTTTGAAATATTCCACCCTCACATTCTCCCACAAAGTTCAAAAGTCTGTTCTGTATTTCTGTGTCTCTTTTTCTGTTTTGCATATAGGGTTATCGTTACCATCTTTCTAAATTCCATATATATGTGTTAGTATACTGTATTGGTCTTTATCTTTCTGGCTTACTTCACTCTGTATAATGGGCTCCAGCTTCATCCATCTCATTAGGACTGGTTCAAATGAATTCTTTTTGACGGCTGAGTAATATTCCATGGTGTATATGTACCACAGCTTCCTTATCCATTCATCTGCTGATGGGCATCTAGGTTGCTTCCATGTCCTGGCTATTATAAACAGTGCTGCGATGAACATTGGGGTGCACATGTCTCTTTCAGATCTGGTTTCCTCAGTGTGTATGCCCAGAAGTGGGATTGCTGGGTCATATGGCAGTTCTATTTCCAGTTTTTAAAGAAATCTCCACACTGTTTTCCATAGCGGCTGTACTAGTTTGCATTCCCACCAACAGTGTAAGAGGGTTCCCTTTTCTCCACACCCTCTCCAGCATTTATTGCTTGTAGACTTTTGGATAGCAGCCATCCTGACTGGCGTGTAATGGTACCTCATTGTGGTTTTGATTTGCATTTCTCTAATAATGAGTGATGTTGAGCATCTTTTCATGTGTTTGTTAGCCATCTGTATGTCTTCCTTGGAGAAATGTCTGTTTAGTTCTTTGGCCCATTTTTTGATTGGGTCATTTATTTTTCTGGAATTGAGCTGCAGGAGTTGCTTGTATATTTTTGAGATTAATCCTTTGTCTGTTTCTTCATTTGCTATTATTTTCTCCCAATCTGAGGGCTGTCTTTTCACCTTACTTATAGTTTCCTTTGTAGTGCAAAAGCTTTTAAGTTTCATTAGGTCCCATTTGTTTAGTTTTGCTTTTATTTCCAATATTCTGGGAGGTGGGTCATAGAGGATCTTGCTGTGATTTATGTCAGAGAGTGTTTTGCCTATGTTCTCCTCTAGGAGTTTTATAGTTTCTGGTCTTACATTTAGACCTTTAATCCAAATAACACGCTTCTGAATAACCAACAAATCATAGAAGAAATCAAAAAAGAAATCAAAATATGTATAGAAATGAATGAAAATGAAAACACAACAACCCAAAACCTATGGGACACTGTAAAAGCAGTGCTAAGGGGAAGGTTCATAGCATTACAGGCTTACATCAAGAAACAAGAAAAAAACCAAATAAATAACCTAACTCTAACCTAAAGCAACTAGAGAAGGAAGAAATGAAGAACCCCAGGGTTAGCAGAAGGAAAGAAATCTTAAAAATCAGGGCAGAAATAAATGCAAAAGAAACTAAAGAGACCATAGCAAAAATCAACAAAGCTAAAAGCTGGTTTTTTGAAAAAATAAACAAAATTCACAAGCCATTAGCAAGACTCATTAAGAAACAAAGAGAGAAGAACCAAATTAACAAAATTAGAAATGAAAATGGAGAGATCACAACAGACAACACTGAAATACAAAGGATCATAAGAGACTACTACCAGCAGCTCTATGCCAATAAAATGGACAACTTGGATGAAATGGACAAATTCTTAGAAAAGTATAACTTTCCAAAACTGAACCAGGAAGAAATAGAAGATCTTAACAGACCCATCACAAGCAAGGAAATCGAAACTGTAATCAAAAATCTTCCAGCAAACAAAAGCCCAGGACCACATGGCTTCACAGCTGAATTCTACCAAAAATTTAGAGAAGAGCTAACACCTATCTTACTCAAACTCTTCCAGAAAATTGCAGATGAAGGTAAGCTTCCAAACTCATTCTATGAGGCCACCATCACCCTAATTCCAAAACCAGACAAAGATGCCACAAAAAAAGAAAACTACAGGCCAATATCACTGATGAACATAGATGCAAAAATCCTTAACAAAATTCTAGCAAACAGAATCCAACAACATATTAAAAAAATCACTCACCATGACCAAGTGGGCTTTATCCCAGGAATGCAAGGATTCTTTAATATCTGCAAATCAATCAATGTAATACACCACATTAACAAATTGAAAGACAAAAACCATATGATTATCTCAATAGATGCAGAGAAAGCCTTTGACAAAATTCAACACTCATTTATGATTAAAACTCTCCAAAAACCAGGAATAGAAGGAACATACCTCAACATAATAAAAGCTATATATGACAAACCCACAGCAAGCATCACCCTCAATGGTGAAAAATTGAAGGCATTTCCCCTGAAATCAGGAACAAGACAAGGGTGCCCACTCTCACCACTACTATTCAACATAGTGTTGGAAGTTCTGGCCACAGCAATCAGAGCAGAAAAAGAAGTAAAAGGAATCCAGATAGGAAAAGAAGAAGTAAAACTCTCACTGTTTGCAGATGACATGATCCTCTACATAGAAAACCCTAAAGACTCTACCAGAAAATTACTAGAGCTAATCAATGAATATAGTAAACTTGCAGGATATAAAATTAACACACAGAAATCCCTTGCATTCCTATATACTAACAGTGAAAAAACAGAAAGAGAAAGTAAGGAAACAATACCATTCACCATTGCAACAAAAAGAATAAAATACTTAGGAGTATATCTACCTAAAGAAACAAAGGACCTATACATAAAAAACTATAAAACACTGATGAAAGAAATCAAAGAGGACACAAACAGATGGAGAAACATACCGTGTTCATGGATTGGAAGAATCAATATTGTCAAAATGGCTATTCTACCCAAAGCAGTCTATAGATTCAATGCAATCCCTATCAAGCTACCAACGGTATTTTTCACAGAACTAGACCAAAGAATTTCACAATTTGTATGTAAATACAAAAAAACCTCGAATAGCCAAAGTAATCTTGAGAAAGAAGAATGGAACTGGAGGAATCAACCTGCCTGACTTCAGACTCTACTACAAAGCCACAGTCATCAAGACAGTATGGTACTGGCACAAAGACAGAAATATAGATCAATGGAACAGAATAGAAAGCCCAGAGATAAATCCACGAACCTATGGACACCTTATCTTTGACAAAGGAGGCAAGGATATACAATAGAAAAAAGACAACCTCTTTAACAAGTGGTGCTGGGAAAACTGGTCAACCACTTGTAAAAGAATGAAACTAGAACACTTTCTAACACCATACACAAAAATAAACTCAAAATGGATTAAAGATCTAAACGTAAGACCAGAAACTATAAAACTCCTAGAGGAGAACATAGGCAAAACACTCTCCGACATAAATCACAGCAAGATCTTCTATGACCCACCTCCCAGAATATTGGAAATAAAAGCAAAACTAAACAAATGGGACCTAATGAAACTTAAAAGCTTTTGCACTACAAAGGAAACTATAAGTAAGGTGAAAAGACAGCCCTCAGATTGGGAGAAAATAATAGCAAATGAAGAAACAGACAAAGGATTAATCTCAAAAATATACAAGCAACTCCTGCAGCTCAATTCCAGAAAAATAAATGACCCAATCAAAAAATGGGCCAAAGAACTAAACAGACATTTCTCCAAGGAAGACATACAGATGGCTAACAAACACATGAAAAGATGCTCAACATCACTCATTATTAGAGAAATGCAAATCAAAACCACAATGAGGTACCATTACACGCCAGTCAGGATGGCTGCTATCCAAAAGTCTACAAGCAATAAATGCTGGAGAGGGTGTGGAGAAAAGGGAACCCTCTTACACTGTTGGTGGGAATGCAAACTAGTACAGCCGCTATGGAAAACAGTGTGGAGATTTCTTTAAAAACTGGAAATAGAACTGCCATATGACCCAGCAATCCCACTTCTGGGCATACACACTGAGGAAACCAGATCTGAAAGAGACACGCGCACCCCAATGTTCATCGCAGCACTGTTTATAATAGCCAGGACATGGAAGCAACCTAGATGCCCATCAGCAGATGAATGGATAAGGAAGCTGTGGTACATATACACCATGGAATATTACTCAGCCGTTAAAAAGAATTCATTTGAACCAGTCCTAATGAGATGGATGAAGCTGGAGCCCATTATACAGAGTGAAGTAAGCCAGAAAGATAAAGAACATTACAGCATCCTAACACATATATATGGAATTTAGAAAGGTGATAACGATAACCCTATATGCAAAACAGAAAAAGAGACACAGAAATACAGAACAGACTTTTGAACTTTGTGGGAGAATGTGAGGGTGGGATATTTCAAAAGAACAGCATGTATACTATCTATGGTGACACAGATCACCAGCCCAGGTGGGATGCATGAGACAAGTGCTCGGGCCTGGTGCACTGGGAAGACCTGGAGGAATCGGGTGGAGAGGGAGGTGGGAGGGGGGATCGGGATTGGGAATACATGTAAATCCATGGCTGATTCATATCAATGTATGACAAAACCCACTGGAAAAAAATAATAATAATAAAAAAAAAAATCATTCACCATGACCAAGTGGGCTTTATCCCAGGAATGCAAGGATTCTTTAATATCTGCAAATCAATCAATGTAATACACCACATTAACAAATTGAAAGACAAAAACCATATGATTATCTCAATAGATGCAGAGAAAGCCTTTGACAAAATTCAACACTCATTTATGATTAAAACTCTCCAAAAACCAGGAATAGAAGGAACATACCTCAACATAATAAAAGCTATATATGACAAACCCACAGCAAGCATCACCCTCAATGGTGAAAAATTGAAGGCATTTCCCCTGAAATCAGGAACAAGACAAGGGTGCCCACTCTCACCACCACTATTCAACATAGTGTTGGAAGTTCTGGCCACAGCAATCAGAGCAGAAAAAGAAGTAAAAGGAATCCAGATAGGAAAAGAAGAAGTGAAACTCTCACTGTTTGCAGATGACATGATCCTCTATATAGAAAACCCTAAAGACTCTACCAGAAAATTACTAGAGCTAATCAATGAATATAGTAAACTTGCAGGATATAAAATTAACACACAGAAATCCCTTGCATTCCTACATACTAACAATGAAAAAACAGAAAGAGAAATTAAAGAAACAATACCATTCACCATTGCAACAAAAAGAATAAACTACTTAGGAGTATATCTACCTAAAGAAACAAAAGACCTATACATAGAAAACTATAAAACACTGATGAAAGAAATCAAAGAGGACACAAACAGATGGAGAAACATACCGTGTTCATGGATTGGAAGAATCAATATTGTCAAAATGGCTATTCTACCCAAAGCAATCTATAGATTCAATGCAATCCCTGTCAAGTTACCAACGGTATTTTTCACAGAACTAGACCAAAGAATTTCACAATTTGTATGTAAATACAAAAAACCTCGAATAGCCAAAGTAATCTTGAGAAAGAAGAATGGAACTGGAGGAATCAACCTGCCTGACTTCAGACTCTACTACAAAGCCACAGTCATCAAGACAGTATGGTACTGGCACAAAGACAGAAATATAGATCAATGGAACAGAATAGAAAGCCCAGAGATAAATCCACGAACCTATGGACACCTTATCTTTGACAAAGGAGGCAAGGATATACAATGGAAAAAAGACAACCTCTTTAACAAGTGGTGCTGGGATAACTGGTCAACCACTTGTAAAAGAATGAAACTAGAACACTTTCTAACACCATACACACAAAAAAAGAGATTCTTTAGATCGTCTTCACTTTCAGACATGAGTGGTGTCATCTGCATATCTGAGGTTATTGATATTTCTCCCAGCAATCTTGATTCCAGTTTGTGCTTCATCCAGACTGGAATTTCGCATGATGTACTCCACATATAAGTTAAAAAAGCAGGGAAACCGTGTACAGCCTTGACGTACTCCTTTCCTGATTTGGAACCAGTCTGTTGTTCCATGTCCAGTTCTAACTGGTGCTTCTTGACCTGCATACGGATTTCTCAGGAGGCAGGTCAGGTGGTCTGCTATCCCCATCTCTTTAAGAAGTTTCCAATTTGCTGTGACCCACACAATCAAAGGCTTTGGCATAGTCATTAAGCAGAAGTTTTCTGGAACTCTCTTGCTTTTTCAATGATCCAACAGATGTTGGCAATTTGATCTCTGGTTCCTCTGCTTTTTCTAAATCCAGCTTGAACATCTGGAAGTTCATGGTTAATGTACTGTTGAAGCCTGGCTTGGAGAATTTTGACCATTACTTTACTAGCATGTGAAATGAGTACAATTGTGTAGTAGTTTGAGCATTCTTTGGCATTGCCTTTCTTAGGGATTGGAATGAAAACTGACCTTTTCCAGTCCTGTGGCCACTGCTGAGTTTTCTAAATTTGCTGGCATATTGAGGGAAGCACTTTCACAGCATCATCTTTAAGGATGTGAAATAGCTCAACTGGAGTTCCATCACCTCCACTAACTTTGCTCATAGTGATGTTTCCTAAGGCCCACTTGACTTCTCATTCCAGGATATCTGGCTCTAGGTGAGTGATCTGGGTAACCATTGTGGTTATCTGGGTCACAAAGATCTTTTTTGTATAGTTCTGTGAATTCTTGCCACCTCTTCTTAATATCTTCTGCTTCTGTTAGGTCCATAGTATTTCTGTCCTTTGTTGTGCCCATCTTTGCATGAAATGTTCCTTTGGTGTCTCTAATTTTCTTGAAGAGATCTCTAGTCTTTTCCATTCTATTGTTTTCCTCTCTTTATTTGCACTGATCACTAAGGAAGGCTTTCTTATCTCTCCTGGCTATTCTTTGGAATTCTTCATTCAAATGGGTATATCTTTCCTTTTCTCCTTTGCCTTTTGCTTCTCTTCTTTTCCCAGCTATTTGTTAGGCCTCCTCAGACAACCATTTTGCCTTTTTGCATGTCTTTTTATTGAGGATGATCTTGAGAACTGCCTTCTGTACAATGTCATGAACCTCTGTCCATAGTTCTTCATGCTCTCTGTCCATCAGATCTAATCCCTTGAATCTATTTGTCACTTCTACCATATAATCATAAGGGATATGATTTAGGTCATACCTGAATGATCTGGAGGTTTTACCTACTTTCTTCAATTTAAGTCTGAATTTGGCAATAAAGAGTTCCTGATCTGAGCCACAGTCAGCTCCCAGTTTTGTTTTTGCTGACTGTATAAAGCTTCTCCAACTTTGGCTGCAAAGAATATAATCAGCCTGATTTCAGTATTGGCCATCTGGTGATGTTCATGTGCAGAGTCTTCACTTTTGTTGTTGGAAGAGGATGTTTGCTATGACCAGTGTGTTTTCTTGGCAAAACTCTCTTAGCTTTTGCCCTGCTTCAGTTTGTATTCCAAGACCAAATTTGCCTGTTACTCCAGGTACCTCTTGATTTCCTACTTTTGCATTCCAGTCCCCTATAAAGAAAAGGACATTTTTGGGGGGTGTTAGTTCTAGAAAGTCTTGTAGGTCTTCATAA
The DNA here is from genome assembly GCF_910594005.1 of Cervus elaphus. Lineage (NCBI taxonomy): Eukaryota > Metazoa > Chordata > Mammalia > Artiodactyla > Cervidae > Cervus > Cervus elaphus. Next base: position 16,798,104 of record NC_057820.1, read on the forward strand.
ACCCATTCAACTTCAGCTTCTTCAGCAATCCTGGGTTACTTGGATAGATTTGGATTACTGTGATACTGAATGCTTTGCCTTGGAAATAAACAGAGATCATTCTGTCACTTTTGAGACTGCATCCAAGTACTGCATTTTGAACTCTTTTGTTGACTATGAAGGCTACTCCATTTTTTCTATGGGATTCTTGCCCACAGTAGTAGATATAATGATCATGTGAGTTAAATTCGCCCATTCCAGTCCATTTTAGTTCACTGATTCCTAACATGTCGATGTACACTCTTGCCATCTCCTGTTTGACCACTTCCAATTTACCTTGATCCATGGACCTAACATTCCAGGTTCCTATGCAATATTGCCCTTTACAGCATCGGACTTTACTTCCATCACCAGTCACATCCACAACTGAGTGTTGTTCAAGTTTTAAGATGGCAGAATAGAGGGCGTGTGCTCATCTTCTCCTGCTAGAACTCCAAAATTACAACTCACTGCTGAACAACTGTCGACAGGGGAATGTTGGATCCCACCCAAAAAAGATACACCACATCCAAGGGCAAAGGGGAAGCCCCATCAAGATGGTAGGAGGGGTGAAATTGCGTTTAGAATCAAACCCCTTCCCCTCCAGAGATGCTCAGAGGGCTCAAACAAACCTTGTGCACACCAGGACCCAGAGACTCCCACAGAGACTGAGCCAGAACTGTGTTTGAGTGTCTCCTGCAGAGGTACACATCAGCAGTGGCCTGCCACAGGGCCAGGGGCTCTGGGTGCAGCAGACCTGGTATGACATAAGCCCTCTGGGAGGAGGTCTCCATGATCCCCACCACAGAGCCACCAGAACTTACACAGAACTGGGGAAACAGACTCTTGGAGGGCACAAACAAAACCTTGTGCACACCAGGACCCAGGAGAAAGGAGCAGTGGCCCACAAGAGACTGACCCAGATTTGTCTGTGAGTGTCCAGGAGTCTCCAGCAGAGGCATGGGTCAGCAGTGCCCTGCTGCAGGGTTGGAGGTCCTGAGTGCAGCAGTGCATGCATGGGACCTTTTGAAGGAGGTCGCCATTATCTTCATTACCTCCACCATAGTTTGGCCTCAGGTCAAACAACAGGAAGGGAACACAGCTCCACCCATCAACAGAAAATTGGATTAAATATTTACTGAGCATGGCCCTGCCCATCAGAACAAGACCCAGTTTCCCCCTCAGTCAGCCTCTGTAAATCTCTCCCATCAGGAAGCTTCCATAAGCCTCTTATCCTTATCCATCAGACGGCAGACAGAATGAAAACCACAATCATGAAAACTAACCAAATTGATCACATGGACCATAGCCTTGTCTAACTCAATGAAATTATGAGCCATGCTGTGTAGGGCCACCCACGATGGATGGGTCATGGTGGAGAGTTCTGACAAAATGTGATCCGCTGGAGAAGGGAATGGCAAACCACTTCAGTATTCTTGCCTTGAGAACCACATGAACAGTATGAAAAAGCAAAAAGATAGGACACTGAAAGATGAACTCCCCAGGTCAGTAGGTGCCCAATATGCTACTGGAGATCAATGGAGAAATAACTCCAGAAAGAATAAAGAGATGGAGCCAAAGCTGATGTGAAGAGCCAGTCTCACAGGAAAAGACCCTGATGCTGGGGAAGATTGAAGGCAAAAGGAGAAGGGGGCAGCAGAGGATAAGATGGTTAGGTAGCATCACCAACTCAATGGGCATAAATTTGTGTAAACTCCGGGAGATTGCGGAGGACAGAGGATTCTGGCATGCTACAGTCCATGGAGTCTCAAAGAGTTGACCATGACTCAGTGACTGAACAACAACAATTCCACTATAATTCATGGATTGCTTTTCATATATTAGGTTCTTTGCTAAAACTTATTCAAATTAACACTTTAGAAGTTCAGTTCAGTTCAGTCGTTCAGTCATGTCTGACTCTGCAACCCCATGAACTGTAGCACTCCAGGCCTCCCTATTCATCACCAACTCCCAGAGTTTACTCAAACTCATGTCCACTGAATCAGTGATGCCATCCAACCACATCATCCTCTGTTGTCTCCTTCTCCTCCCGCCTTCAACCTTTCCCAGCATCAGGGTCTTCTCAAATGAGTCAGTTCTTTGCATCAGGTGGCCAAAGTATTGGAGTTTCAGCTTCATCATCAGTCCTTCCAATGAATATTCAGGACTGATTTCCTTTAGGATGGACTGGTTGGATCTCCTAACAGTCAAAGGGACTCTCAAGAGTCTTCTTTGACTATAGAAGTAGGCCATGTATCTAGCGTATCCAAGAGAATTGAGGCTATTTTTAAAGGAAAAGAGGTTCAAACAGAATTGTGTATGTCCCCATAGAAGATTCATTTTGCATGTCTGATAACATGCCATACAGTTACTACAGAAGAATTCATTATAACTGCTATACACCATGCAGATTTGTGAATAACAGTGAAGATTTTAAATCAAATCCTAGCCTTACTACATATCACTTTTTATACTGAGAGTAATTTCTACCCAGTTTCTAACTGATTTTGTCCTCTGCACTGAAACTAATTCCAACTGAGTCTGTTAATCAATGAAACAGATAATTACAAGCAAAAAAAAGGATGCATAGATACATTAAACATTATATATTTGTTTAGAAATAGAATTGTACAATTTTTCTGCAATCTGCAAAATGAGGACCAAAGGACTTTTTTGATTGTAGAATCACTTACTGGAGTTCACACAGATATCACGGGTGACCACGTCATTGATTACTCAAACTAGGACTTTTGAAAGTGAAAGAGGTCACTAACGTAATTAAAGCTGCATGATTTTTGTTTGTTTGTTTGTTTGTTTCCATTTATTTTCATTAGTTGGAGGCTAATTACTTTACAATATTTTAGTGGTTTTTGCCATACATTGACATGAATCAGCCATGGATTTACATGTATTCACCATCTAAGGAAGCTGTGGTACATATACACCATGGAGTACTACTCAGCCATTAAAAAGAATGCATTTGAATCAGTTCTAATGAGATGGATGAAACTGGAGCCCATTATACAGAGTGAAGTAAGCCAGAAAGATAAAGACCAATACAGTATACTAACACATATATATGGAGTTTAGAAAGATGGTAACGATAACCCTATATGCAAAACAGAAAAAGAGACACAGGTCTACAGAACAGACTTTTGCGTGATTTTTTGAAATATTTACATGTTGACAGACTTTAAGAGGTAGCTTTTTAAAATTTATTTCTTGCTAAAAAGTAATGTGTGTACAAGTATTAAAACAAATGTTTAAAAACCTTCGATTTAATTGTCTAATATTTTAAAACAATAAACAGAACAACTAAATGGTCTTGGTTTGCATTCACATGCTTCATGCAGTTTCTTAGCCATATCTGTTTATATTGGTCACTGGTATTTTTCTAACTGATGTAATTTTTCTAATATGCTTTTACTGGTTTCTTTGTTTTATTTTGTTTTTTATCTCACAAAATTGCTTACAATCATCTTCAAAATTGCATTTTATAGTCAATAAACTGTAAAATATTGATACATTCAATGAACGTTTCTGTGTAGACATAATGTTTTTTAAATTAAAAAATGTTGTTACTCCCTACAGACAATAATTTTTCACTTAGAAAGCCATACATATTTCAACACAGTATTTTCAGAGTATTGCTTTTTTTACCTTCCTTCAGGGTGCCTTTCTTCAGTCAATATTTATATAAGACAAAACTTGTCCAACAAGTCATCTCTGTTTACTGCATATGCATCTCACACATCAGTAAAAAGGCCATGGCAGAAGCTTCCAACACAAAATAGAGGTCTAACCCACCCCAGGCTTAGATGCAAATATTAATGTTAAAACTTAGTTTCAGTAAAAATGCTAAATTAAGTAGGATGCTGGATCATCAATCATAAAGCAAGCAGTTTCAGGCAAGACAATATGTGTAGTCACCTTATATGTAATACGACATCTATGATTTTCAGTTTGAGCTTTTTTTAAAACAGAGTAGAAAGTTAAGTACTTTTTAAGTAATCTGAATGCATATTTTTTTGCAATTCATGAATTATAAATTCATTTTACAGTTTTCCTCTCAGTCTTTTACCCAGTTCAATCTTTTACCCAGTTCAGCAAATTGCATTTAGCAAGTCTTTCCACAATATTAAGTTCAGTTTTCCTAGGAACCACTACTGTTTTAATACACTCAGGTAGATTTTTATGAGACTTCTCAGGTGGTACAGTGGTAAAGAATCCATCTGCCAACTCAGAAGAAGCAAGAGATGCAGGTTCGTTCCCAGGGTCAGGAAGACCCCTGGAGAAGGAAATGGCAGTCCATTCCAGTGTTCTTGCCTGGGAAATCCCATGGACAGAGGAGCCTGGAGGGCTACAGTCCACTGGGTTGGGAAGAGTCAGACACGATGGAACACGCACACCCTACCAGATTTTTATAATACTTAATTAAAGCATGGAATTTTAAAACATAAGTTTAACCAGTAAAAACAGGCTTGGAAACAGATACAATTATACTTAGTCATCATCATGGAATCAGAAGCATAAGTCCCCTATTTGAGATAGAAAATACGCAATCAGAACTGTAAGTCCCCCCTTTAAGAAGAGATTTAGCTATAAAGAAAAATTATGAAGCAATTACTAGATTTTTGTTTCATGAGAATTAAGCAAATTTCCCTTGCTTTGAAGTATCTACTGTACCTAGTGATGAACAAACTTCTTAATGTCTTTGCTGAGATTCTGATACAAACTATATTTTTCTATATTCTGGTGTCTTTTGTTCACAATATTTTACGACAATGAATGTCTAAGGAGATGGGTTCTCATATACAAACATATTTTATTTTACAACACAAATCCTAACTCCTTACATATATTTTAATTTTTGTAAAATTGTGGAAATCACCTATACACATCACCCTGACTAGTAAAGGAAAAGAGAATAGTTTGAACTTCTGTTCATGAATATTTAGAATGAAAATAAACTTGCAGCGAGACAAGGTATTTCTTAATTTCTTTTTTCCTGCTTTATTCTGGGTCTTCTACTTCCCAATAATGTAAAAATTCACTATAATACACACAAATACCAGTATGAATAAACAACTGAATAAACAAATTAATGTGGGAAATTAGATAAATCTCCCATGCAGAAAAATTCCAAATAATGTATATTGATACTCTGCCCTCGAGGCAGTAGAGCCTAACTTTCCACCTCTTAAGTGTGGCCTGCACATGGTAACTTTCTTCGAAGAGTACCACATGGACGGGAAAGATGAGGAAAGAGCAATTTACAGGGGATAAACCTGACAAATCCTACCTTAGACACACAATCAAGGTCCCCATCAACAGTAATAAGTTACGTTGATAGTAGGTACCCCTGAATGTGATGTGATGAAAGTAGTACATCACCTCTTTCTCCAAAATATCCATCACCCCAATCTAATCTTCTAGTGTCTAGTAGTTTGGAAAAGTTTCAATGTTCAAAGAGAACATAGTTAACTTAATAATAATAAATCTGCTCAAATGTTTGCACGACCACCCAACAGACTATCAGCTTATCATTTAGGACATACAGATGTATGGTTTAGACCATCTTTTCTGAACTATTAAGTTGTTTTTGTTTTTTTTCTCCAGGATTGGAGCCAGTTATTCAGGACAGTTTCTAAACATTGTAGCAGAAGACCTCCTAGGGGGCACGAGTTCAACTTGAAATGACAGACCAAGAAAAGGTGGGTGTATGTGATGAATAGCTTCTACTAGCTTCTAGATGGGAAGGTTTCTCAGGATAAAAAATATGAGAGGCAATTCTAGTGAAGCCATCAACTTCTATTAACCTTCTCAGTCCATGTTACAGGATGGTCACACAGCTGAGCCTAAAGCATTTTGGAAATTCATTATGAACTACTTGGGCTTTTGCTATTGTGTTAGATTTTCCCTTAGGGAAGAATGGCAAAGATGGACAGTGGTTTCCCAGGCAAGAGTGATGATGGAGGTGATGACGATGTATGATAATTATAACAGACCACAACATCAAGCCAATAGTAATACAAGATAGTAAAAAACTTATCTGTCCCAAATACTACCCTAGGAACTTTACATTTAGCATCCCACTCAGCACAACAAACTTAGAAGGAGAACATTTTCCCATCTTAAATATGAAAAAACTAAAGTACAAGGTAACTGTTAAAAACCATACCCACAAAGATTGATTTGAATGGCTGGACTTTCTGTACTCTGTGTTACCACCTCTGAAAAGCATCAACTTATTTCTGACATATGAGTGATCCATGATTCAATGAGTAGCATACACGCATTAAAATACATTGATCTTACTGGTACTTGGAGCAAAATTGGGGGAAATGCATTCTTTTTTACATGGGCCAGGTGGCACAGATATTAACTCTTGGATAATAACTAAAAATACAGTTGCTAACTCACTCTCACCTCCTCTAAAGTTTTGCCAGAGGTCAAGGTGAAGAAGTGAACTGAAATCCCAGTCATGAGAAATCTTCTCATGTCAACTAGACTATAGAAGTCAGACAATAATATTGATGAGCGGCATCTTTGCCTTTAACCCCCAATCTGGTGATGTCAATAAGGACACTTCAAGCTTCAGGAGGGTACTTTTCCTTGAAGATTTCATATTATTAAGGAATAAGCATGCCTAGAATTAGTTAGGTCTAAGAGTACTAGTCACTGCAGCAAAAGTGATGAGCATGGTGACTTCCTTGGTGGCCCACTGGTTAAGATTCTGCCTTGCAATGCAGGGGACATGGGTTCGATCCCTGGTCAGGGAAAAAAGATCCCACATGCTACAGAGGAACTAAAAACATGAGTGCTGCAACTACTGAAGCCCGCCAGCTCTGGGGCCTGCGAGCCACAACTAGAGACACTGTGCACCATTATGAAGACCCAGCATCACGCAAGGAAGATCCCACAGGCCACAGCCAAGACCCACTATAGGCAAGTAAATAAAGTTAACAAATAAGAATGATGAGTATATTTAACTATTTCAGAAGTAAGATGAAAGAGCTAAAGAAGTAATTACTACGATCAATATATGAGTGCAGACTCTGGCTGGACCAAATGATACAAAATGAGGGTCAGTCTGGGGGGGAAAAAGCATCACAAACTAAAAAAAAAAATAAAACTTGAAAGAAAAATATACAAACACAAATAGAGAAGATCCAAATTACACATATATTTACAAAGCATTGGTCTAAAAGTTGTAATAACTGGAAACCTTGGGTGCCAAGTATCATCAAGGTTATACGTGAGAAATTCTACAGTTCTCAGCATTGTTCAAGTATGTCACATGCAGTGAAATTAGTATTCTCTCTAGTCTTATAAAAACATGTAAAGAATTTAAGAAAAAGCTCTTCAAATTGCTTCAAACTGCAGGCCTCAAGGAAATCCTTCACAGAATTTCAATGCAGCATTGGAGGAAATATGCTGCAGCCTTTGTAATTTTATGGAACTCATAAAAGGGCTCTGAAATGTAAATTGTGCCTTGGTTATCATAGGAGATTTGTATTCACTTTTACTATACTATACTTAGTGGTAGCATGACAGTCACTATCCTAAGACCTTCATGAATGTTTCCAAAAACAAAAACCTACAGCATTGCTTTCTCATTAGTATGTGTGTTAGTCGCTCAGTTGTGTCCAACTCTTTGCAACTGCATGGACTATAGGCTGCCAGGCTCCTCTGTCCATGGGATTCTCCAGGCAAGAATACTGGAGTGGGTTGCCATGCCCTTCTCCAATTTCTCATTAAGAGAAGGGAATTAAAAGACAGTAACTCTAAGAGTTGTGTTCTGATGAGAAGCAGAGCATTTATTAAAGTCACTCCAGAAGTAGGATCAGTTCAGTTCAGTTCAGTGGCTCAGTCATGTCTGCCTCTTTGCAATTCCACGGACTGCAGCATGCCAGGTTTCCCTGTCCATCACCAACTCCCAGAGCTTGCTCAAACTCATGCCCATTGAATTGGTGATGCCATCCAACCATTTCATCCTCTGTCGTCCCCTTCTCCTCCTGCCTTCAATCTTTCCCAGTATCAAGGTCTTTTCAAATGAGTCAGTCCTTTGCATCAGGTGGCCAAAGTACTGGAGTTTCAGCTTCAGCATCAGTCCTTCCAATGAATATTCAGGGCCGATTTCTTTTAGGATGGACTGGTTTGATCTCCTTGCAGTCCAAGGGACTCTCAAGAGTCTTCTGCAAAACCACAGTTCAAAAGCATAAATTCTTTAGCACTCAAGCTATCTTTAAAAGAGTCCAACTCTCACATCCACACATTACTCGAAAAACCATAGCTTTGACTAGACGGACCTTTGTTGACCAAGTAATGTCTCTGTTTTTTAATATGCTATGTAGGTTGGTCATAGCTTTCCTTCCAAGCAGCAAGCATCTTTTAATTTCATGACTGCAGTTGCCGTCTGCAGTGATTTTGGAGCACACACACACACAAAAAAAGTCTCTCACTGTTTCCATTGTTTCCCCATCTACTTGCCATGAAATGATAAGACCAGATGCCATGACCTTCGTTTTTTTTTTTTTTTGCTTGAGTTTTGTTTTGTTTTGTTTTGTTTTTATTTTTATTTTTTTTTTATTAGTTGGAGGCTAATTACTTCACAACATTTCAGTGGGTTTCACAGGCAAAACACTCTCCGACATAAATCATAGCAAGATCCTCTATGACCCACCTCCCAGCATATTGGAAATAAAAGCAAAACTAAACAAATGGGACCTAATGAAACTTAAAAGCTTTTGCACTACAAAGGACCTTCGTTTTTTGATTGTTGAGTTTTAAGCCAACTTTGTCGCTCTCCTCTTTCACTTTCATCAAGAGGCTCTTTAATTCTTCACTTCATGTCACAAGGGTGGTGTTATCTGCATATCTGAGGTTATTGATATTCTCCTAGCAATCTTGATTCCAGCTTGTGCTTTATCCTATCTCGCATTTCACACAATATACTCTGCATACAAGTTAAATAAGCTGGTTGACAATATACAGCCTTGATATAATCCTTTCCAATATGGAACCAGTCTGTTGTTCCATTTCCCATTCTCACTATTGCTTCTTGACCTGCATACAGGTTTCTCAGGAGGCAGGTAAGGTGGTCTCGTATTCCCACCTTTTGAAGAATTTTTCACAGTTTGTTGTGATCCACGCAGTCAAAGGCTTTGGCATAGTCAATAAAGCAGAAGTAGATGTTTTTCTGGAACTCTCTTGCTTTTTTGATGATCCAACAGATGCTGGCAATTTGATCTCTGGTTTCTCTGCCTTTTCTAAATTCAGCTTGAACATCTGGAAGGTCATGGTTCATGTACTGTTAAAACTTGGCTTGGAGAATTTTTAGCATTACTTTGCTAGAGTATGAGACAAGTGCAATTGTGTGGTAGTTTGTACATTCTTTGGCATTGCCTTTCTTTGGGATTGAAATGAAAACTGACTTTTTCCAATCCTGTGGCCACTGCTGAGTTTTCTAAATTTGCTGGCATATTGAATGCAGCACTTTCACAGCATCATCTTTTAGGATTTGAAATAGCTCAACTGGGATCCCATCACCTCCACTAGCTTTGTTCATAGTGATGCTTCCTAAGTCCCACTTGACTTCACATTCCAGGATGTCTGGCTCTAGGTGAGTGATCACACCATCGTAGTTATCTGGGTCATGAGGATCTTTTTTGGATACTTTTTCTGTGTATTCTTGCCACCTCTTCTCAATATCTTCTGCTTCTGTTAGGTCCATACTATTTCTGTCCTATATTGTGTCCATCTTTGCATGAAATGTTCCCTTGATATCTCTTATTTTCTTTAAGAGATCTCTAGTCTTTCCATTCTATCGTTCTCCTCTATTTCTTTGCACTGATCACTGAGGAAGGCTTTCTTATCTCTCCTTGCTATTCTTTGGAACTTTGCATTCAGATGGGATATATCTTTCCTTTTTTCCTTTGCCTTTTGCTTCTCTTCTTTTCCCAGCTATTTGTACGGCCTCCTCAGACAACCCATTTTGCGTTTTTGTATTTCTTTCTCCTGGGGATGGTCTTGATCACTGCCTCCTGTACAATGTCAGGAACCTCTGTCCATAGTTCTTCAGGCTCTCTGTCCATCAGATCTAATCCCTTGAATCTATTTGTCACTTCTACTGTATATTCATAGGGGATTTGATTTAGGTCATACCTGAATGGTTTAGTGGCTGTCCCTACTTTCTTCAAGTTAAGTCTGAATTTGGCAATAAGTAGTTTGTGATCTGAGCCACGGTCAGCTCCCCATCTTGTTTTTGCTGACTGTATAGAGCTTCTCCACCTTTGTCTGAAAAGATAATAATCAATCTGATTATTATATTGACCATCTGGTGATGTCCATCTGTAGAGTCATCTCTTGTGTTGTTGCAAGAGGGTGTTTGCTATGACCAGTGCCTTCTCTTGGCAAAATTCTGTTAGCCTTTGCCCTGCTTCATTTTATACTCCAAGGGCAAGCTTGCCTTATATCTCTTGACTTCCTACTTCTGCATTCCAGTCCCCTATGATGAAAAGGACATCTTTTTTGGTGTTAGTTTAGAAGGTCTAAACTAACGGTTCATAGAACCGTTCAACTTCAGCTTCTTTGGCATTAGTGGTTGGGGCATAGACTTGGATTACTGTGATACTGAATGTTTTGCCCTGGAAATGAACAGAGATCATTCTGTCATTTTTGAGATTGCACCCAAGTACTGCATTTTCAATTCTTTCGTTGACTATGAGGGCTACTCCATTTCTTCTATGGGATTCTTGCCCACAGTAGTAGATATGCAGGTCATCTGAGTTAAATTCGCCCATTCCAGCCCATTTTAATTCACTGATTCCTAAAATGCCGATGTTTACTCTTGCAATCTACTGTCTGACAACTTCCAATTTACCTTGATTCATGGACCTAACATTCCAGGTTCCTATGCAATATTGCTCTGTACAGCATCGGACTTTACTTCCATCACCAGTCACGTCCACAACTGGGCACTGTTTTTGCTTTGGCTCTGTCTCTTCATTCTTTGTGGAGTTATTTCTCTACTCTTCTCCAGTAGCATACTGGGCATCTACTGACCTGCAGAGCTCATCTTTCAGTGTCATATCTTTTTGGTATAGCGACTATACCAAACATACCTTTTATATAGTAAAAGATATGTCATATCTTTTTGGTATGGTAGGTATAGTAACTGTAAAGTCTAATACTAGGTAAGTAAAAATTAATAAATAAAAGACAAGATATTTATTAGAGCCCAGTTTCTGTAGTAATAAAGGCTATTAACATTTGGATTCAACTCAAGAGTTAAAACCAGACCAGTGGTTGTGAGCTCACAGCTAACAGGGATGGGACATGGCACATTCAATGAGGAAGTGGGCTTGGGGAGGCACAGCTAGTACAGGATTTAAGAGAAGGTCATTACAAGAAAGCCTTAGCTAAAGACATGAAAGCAGGAACATGAAATCAGACAGGAATTACAGCTGACGACTGGCCAGGATGATCAAAGAAAGAACAAGACAGAGTGTGTGAGCCATCCTGAATTTCCATGATATAAACTACCCACTTTAAGAAACCTAAACCACCACAGCTAATTAAGAAAAACAGCGGAGTACTTTCAGCCTGCTAGCCCTTTAGTACCATACGTGTTCAATAATTCACTTGACATGGAAAGACTTGACCTTTGCCGAACATGACCGTCCAGGAGCCCTTGGTGGATGGGGAATACTGTATGCTCTCAAATCCCAGCCTGTGTCAGCTGAAGGTCGGCAGCATGCTCCGCTGGTTCAAAAATACCACTAAGGTCATACCTTCAGCTGAGTGGCTCTTGATACATATAAAATTTTTAGTTTTGAAAGGTGATATTAACTTTAATATTTTATTTAACTTTATATACCCAAAAAGTATCATTTAGACTTCTAATCAATATTAAAAATCAGTGACGTTTTCTCTGTCTTAATTCTATCATAAAATGCTGTGTGTGTTTATACTGACAGCCCCCATCAGTTTGGACTAGCCACATCTCAAGTACTGTATAGCCACATGTGGTTAGGAGCTACTATACTGGCCAGTGCAGAGCTGAACCGTCACTCAAATATGCCCAATTTATCCTTCAATTGATATATGAGAAAACAAAAACAATGACAACTAACTTCTGTAAATCACATTATAAATCTGAGAACTGTGATCTCCTAGGACCCAAAACAATAACTTACGGTGTTGGCATGACAAACACTACCTCTAGTTGACAGGTCAGAGAACATAATAACTTAAAATCTTTCTAGGCTAGGAGCATAATCCTGATAATAAACTTGGACCCCAATTGTTTTCTCTCCAGAAAATAGGTTTCCCTGAGAGATTAAATGAATAGCCAAAGGCTAGCCAGCATGTCAACTGCAGAACGTAAGTGAAAATGTGGGTCCTTTTGCTCCCAAACCAGTAGCTCTTACCACTCTGACAATACTGCAAAGGCCCTCAGACTTATAAATACAAATACCTTAAGGTTTTCTGCCCCTGAAATTGTTCTGAAATTCAATACTAATCGCATTATTAAACTTTAGGTTCTTTGCTGAACTACTGATCAAAGGCTATTCAGAAGTATGATATAATTCTTCAGCTCTCTCTTCTCATTTCTGTGGCACAATTGTCACAGGAGTGTTTTAATGGGTTCTTAAATTTTTTATGACAAGAATAAGCAAGAATTCCTGTACAGTTTGTAGAGGAAGGATTCGAGACAAATCACTAAAAGTATTTTTTATAGTAAAATGCACTTGACTAAGCATAATGTGATGCCATTTTGTAAAACAATCCATAATAAAGGGTTCCTCTGTAATTATATTTTTGAATAAGTATAACACATATGCAGCATATGTTTTAATAATTATAATAGCATGCTGAAGACAACACAGCAAATTATTACTCTAGGATTCAGAAAACTATGTGGTGGAGGGTAAAGAACAAGTAGAGAAGAGAAAGGCAAATGAAAAGTAAGAAAGGAAAAGAACTGCATCTATAACATGACCCTATTGATGTAAAATATAAGCTTGTGTGTGCACAGAGATGTTTACATATTTGTGTGTATGTATATCTAATATACATACAAATGTATATTTTTTTTATTTTTATAATACTGACTTTCCTTGTCAATATATAAACATATGACAATTTATTTAACCACTATTCTGTTGACAGACATTTGGACGGTCTCCCATTTTTTATCATTACAAACAATGTTACAATGAACATTCTTGTAAATGCTTCCTCATGCACAGTGCAAGAACCTAGGGTATGCACTCATGTCATTCTATGAGATTCAGGCACAAGTGTAAATTGGTACAACCACTTTGGAGACCAAGCAGGCAATATCTAAATGTGAACATGCATACATCCTTCAACCCAGCAAATATATATATATTTTTAAATGAACTCTTTATAGTCAAGCCATATGAATAGCTTCTAGCTGAGAGCTAAGAACCGAAATGATTGATTAGCTTTTTAAAATTGGAAGCAGCAACCTGACAATTTGATCTGTAGGATTTTTAGAACACACATTTTTAATAAATCACATGTAGTGATTTATTAATAATGACTCTGAAAAATTTCATAGGCTGTGATATCAATCAGAAGAAAATATCTATTGACCCCCTACTGTGTGCCAGGTACTGGTACTGGGGACTCAACAGAGGGTAAGATAAAGTCCCTGCCCTTGAAGAGTTTACATTCTAATGTGGAGAAGCAAATGGTAACCATAGAAAATTAATTACAATACTTTGGGACCTTTTAAGTGTGCATAGTGACAATCTGATCTAGATTTGTAACACTTAAAATGATGAGATGTGGTCAGATTCAGGATATAACTCGGAAACATGGGCAACTGGACTTGCAGATGGATTCAATGTGGGCAGAGAGGGGAAGGGAAGATTTAAAAATAAATTCCATGGTTTGGGCCTGAATGACCACTGGGTGGATGATGGTACCATTTACTAACATGTGGAATGATTGAGAGAGAATAGATTTTTTTTTCCCCCTGAGAAAATTAACAATTCTGTTGTGGTCATGTTAGGTTCGTGCATGCTCAATCTCTCAGTTGCATCTGACTTTTTGCATCCCCATGGACTGTAGCACACCGAGCTCCTTCTGTCCACAGGATTATCCTAGCAAGAATACTGAAGTGGGTTGCCAGTTCCTTCTCCAGGGGATCTTCCCTACCCAGGGATCAAACCAGTGTCTCCCGTGGCTCCTGGACTGGCAGGCAGGTTCTTAACCACTGAGCCGCCTGGTTTAGGTTAAAGAAGCCTGAAAGATACCCCAGTATAAATGTTGAGTAAGCATCAGATAAACAGATGTACTTTTCTTGATTTTCAGGGCAGAGTTCAGGGTGGAGCTGAAAATTTGGGAGCACTTAGATATTATTTAAAGCCATGGGACTAAACAGACTCTCCTGAGAACATGTAGCCAGAGAAAATGAGAAAGCTGAAAAACTCTGGGGCACTGTAACATCACTCTAACATTAGAGATGTGCTAAAGAAATGGCACTGACAAACCTAAGAACAATTTGAGAAAGCAAACTGATCAAAAATACAAGTCAAGAGCAGTAGAAGAGGAAGGTGGTGTATGTGTCTATAAAGACAGGCAAGCAGTAGATAAATGAGGTAATTCTTGTTGATTGCATTTATTTTCTCTAGGAAAGATAAGGGCATGTCATCAATTGAGAGTATGAAAGAATAAGCAGTATGTCGCAGTTGGCAAGGAGAAGAGAAGGTATCAGATAGACATCTAAAGAGGACGAAGGGGAATTTACCAGAAAAGGAAAATGGGATTTTCTGCAGTGTTCAGTGCTTTTGAAATCTGGGGTCATAACTCTGAAGCTAGGCTGACCAGCATTGTAGTATGATGTTATCCAACACTGTTCAGCGGCTCTGGTTTATAGAGCCAGGATACACAAATAACTGGGCTTAAGGAGGGCTAAAGTTTGGTAAGGTACAAACAATGCAAGGGGTAAGAAAGTCAAAAGCATTTAAGATGTTAGCAAGGGAATGGTTATGATATCAAAATATGGAATTTAAGTTGGGTTAAAGGGAGAGGGAGGAGATTAAGGGGTTATGAACAACAAAAACATGAAGGGTCAGTTGATAGGTCTTTAAGAGTTTGAATTACCAAAATGGAGGTACAGGAGTGGGGCGTTGGGAGGCTGGGAAGAAAAGACAGAGGGGATGGGATGCTGAAGGAGGTGCAGTCAGTAGTGGTACCCAGGGAGGATATAACTGTACATGTGGGTCAGGAAGGTAGAGAGGAAGGAGAGATCTTGGAACTAAGAAAGTCAAAAGCAACTGAACATAGCAGTAAGAGAAGTGGAGGAGAGAAAGGAGTGAATGTGGCTATGTTCATCCAAGAGTGAGAGGAAAAGCTACAAGGAGAGTCATGGTAAACTCTGAAGTCAGAAGCTAAAAAAGAAATGAGAAAGAAAGGGAGGTTTGTAGGCAGTGAAGAAAAAAAAGAGGCTGCCTACTCACCTCCAGGCCCTAAGGTTCACACTGAATAAGAGAAAACACAGTTGCCCATGAAGTGATGCAGAGAAAGTAATATTAGTGCAAGCTGGTGTCACTTGAACAAGAACATGATGGGGTCAATCAGACTAGGGCTGGAGGATGTGAAGCAGTTTCCAGATAATAGACCCTGGGTTCCTGAGAGAAGAGGGGTAGGGTTTGGATGGACTGGGAGAGGCAAGAGACCCCATCAGACCAGGGTATGTCCTGAGGAAGAAGAGGAGAATCATTTTGAAATGATGGGTAACTTGGGAGGTCTCATGGTTTAATGGTAAAACTCTAAGGTAAGCAAAGATGTGAGGCTCGTTGGAACTGGTCCTGACACTTAGACGTTGGTTTCTGGGAGCATGCAGTGGTTCCCCGCCCACAGCTGGAGAGATCGTACTAATGTCTTCAGGTCTAGCTGTCCTTTTACAGATAAATGCTGTCTTTCCTTCATCAAAAGGGCCAAAAACTAGGCAAAACAGAAGGGCCAAAAACTGAAAACCAAACAAAACAATAACCTAGAAGGAAGGAAATACTAAGGAATGAGTTCCAGGACACTAGTGCTTTCTAAATGCACAAATTGATGTAATTTTCAATTTAAAGGAAAAAAAGAAGAGAATGAGACCTCCTAAAGCCCTAGGCTATTCTTCTAGAATAGTAAATGTGGGAGGAACTTGAACTGGAAGGTGAATAAATCATGTACCCATTATGACCCATTTTTTGCTTATTTCCTTATAAGCACTGATTACTGCTTATATCCAGGATCTTTAAAATCTCAAATGCAAAAATAAGTATCAAAAATGTATTAACTTTGGGTAGGAGGAGGCAAAAAAAATAGAATGAGTGATGGAAAGAAAACATGGCATGCATATTTTAAGTAAACAATTTCCTTTTATAAAAAATTAACCATTAATTCTATGTGTTTAAAGAGACATGATGAAAACTCCTATATTTATGTCGAATGAATTAGTTTTCCAAATGTAAAGGTCACTCATTTTCAATAGCTGAATTTTCTGACTTTTTCCAATTATCAGAGCAATGCATGTGGAAAATAAATAATAAAGTTCCATTGTGGTAACATTATAACATGTTACAGGAAAAGCCAGAAAAAAGTCTCTTGGGAAAGTCAAACAGACAGCCTAATTAAATGATATTACACTTGTGTTACTGTCTTGGCAATTTTTGAAAACTTTGGAAATGTGAAAACTAGCTCTAAAGACAGTTTATTTTCTAAATGACTTTAGTCAACAATTGCCAAATAATCATATTTAAGGTGAAACATGCTCATCCAGATGTACTTAAACTGGAAAAGCCCACCATCTGCCCTACACACCATTTGGAATTAGAATGGCTATTTGGGAGTCATAACGACCAAAGGCTTCTACCCACACACCGCCAGGCTCACCTCCTCTCTCCCATTGTTGAGAGGCAGTCTGATTACCCTCAAACTAATTCTTCTCTAAGTCACAAGGGACCTGATATCCTTAATACAGTCAATAGTTTGGGCCAAGGATGCTCACATTGTAACACACACACACACACACACACACACACACACACACACACACACACACACCCCTAGATTTTCCTACAAATAAACTATAAAGGGAATTTCTTGAAAACATGTCAAAAGTTAGTTCTAGGAATCTTGTTCTCTTAGAGCATTATCAAGCTGAGTTTACTACAGCTCAGGCAATACCCAAATTCAAAAAGTAATTGTCCTGCTATTATATGAAACAAATCAGGGTAGATTCCTTCTTTAAAAATTCAGGAAGTTCACAATCTTCTAAAGGAGACAGATAAAATACAAGTAATCATGAAACTGTGTGATTTCAATCAACTGGGCATTCTCCAAATATATTGGGCTGTCCAAAATGTTATTCAAATTTTTCCGTAAGAGCTTGGAACTGAAATAAACTTTTTGGCCACGCCAATATTTTAGCTTAACTAGTCATCAGGTGAGTAAGCCTTGTTCTGGGATAGAAAAATTTAATGGAATAGTGAATGTGAATTGACTGTTAAAACAGGAGATGCCACTCGGGCTATGGGGAGTGGAGAGTTTAAGATGACATCCTTAAAGGATCTAAGTCAATCAGGATTCCTATGAATAACGTTGGGGAGTTTGTAATTTCCTCGGTTCTCCCATCACAACAAAAATTTGAAGAGACAGATGGACCAGTATTACAGCCTTCAGATAGACCAGTGTTACAGCTCCATGTTACAGCTCAGTTTTACTGAGAAAGCAGAGGAGAATACATCCTTGAGGTGTGAGGGTGGGCAGACCCAAAAGACCCAAAGAAAAGAGAGGCCCCCAGCCCAATTTTGGCTCCTCTTTTTGTATTTTATTTTTCTCCTCACCCTGGTCCTGCCCTAGTAAATTGGGCTAGCCAGGAATGCTGCTTGTTTTACCTGAGGTTCTCACTTCAGCCCTTGGACTTTCCTTTGTTCTATTTTCACAGGCTTTTTCCTTCCTTGTCTTTTAGCCACTGCCATTCTGGGCTCCTTTTTCCTGTTCTAACTACCTAACAATAAGAACTGGACTTGAAAGCCAGTGACTATCACATATACCATGAGGCAGCAGTCAGATAAGCATTAGCTCAGCCTCACCTTCTTTCCTCTGCTCCCTCCCTCTCCACAACTGCATGTGGCCAGCAAGGCCATGAATCTCAAGCTTACATGATCTCCTGGGTCCAACGCCTACCACTGTTTATTTGAATCAAGCTCTGCATCCCAACTCCAAATTCCAGGCTTAGCCTGGGTCAGGGGTCCATTGATGTTGCAGTCAGCCACAGCACAGAGGATGAAGTCATATTACGGTACATAAGGCTGCCCCCTTCCAGGGATTAGAGGAAGGCAGATTCCCTAAGGAAAGGGTGTGTGGAGGGAAAGGATGATTGGCATCTCTACCACAAAGGCATTCATTCTTCATGGTCCCACATGCTCCAGTCTTTGTACTTGGACAGGTCCCAGCACACCACAGCAGGCACCAAAGATCAGCTCAGGGGTGAATACACAGAGGTAACAATCAGCTTTGGGACAGCCTTGGGAGTTTAAGTAATAAAACCCCTCCATCATATGGCTGTGTGTTAATTAGCATGTGTGTGAGGTCACAGAAGGCTCTCTTTTGGACTCTTGGTAGTGCTATAAAATTCTTGTGCCATGTACCCTGTAATTATCACGATGGGGAGCAAATATCTCACATTCATAAGTCAGGCTTATTAAAAGCACATAAGAAAAAATAAATAACTTTACTACAAAAAGAAGAAAGCACACACGGTTACCTACATGCAGAATAAAAACAGATGGGTAAGCATTGGTTAGTAAGTGGTTTCCTATTTTCTTTGATTTTGCTCAGACACCCAAGGTCGGTTTTTTCTTCCTACCATTCTGAAGTCTGCAGTCACTCAAAACCCAAAATATTTCTACATCTGATCCAAGTCTACTTTTCCTTTCCTGTCCCTTCATCTCTGCTATGATGGACAATCCTAGCAAATGTCTTTTCTGCTTTCCAGACCCTCCTACAGATCCCTGAGTTCTCTTTGAGCCATTTCCCAGGAAGAGCCATCTTTCTCCACTGTACAAACTAATCAATTTATTTCTTTATTCATTACCAGTTCTTATTTCTATTGGTTATATATATTCCTATTGGCATAGATGCCAATATATGCCAACAGTAATGCTGAGAGTAATTAAGCACCAGATTTTACTGGTCTGAGTAGTAATTACAGTGGGGAAAATTCATATATTGTCTTTAATTTATTGATACTCAGTGTTATCAGGTCAAGATCATCATAAATGGTCTGAAATTATTTTGTTATAACAAATGTGAGCCTCACGTTCTACTCCTCCTCCTAAACATTCAAATAACAAAATCTTTAAAACAATTGGACCGAGTGAGAATAAAAAGACAAAAGATGTTATTTTTCCCTAAATAGAGATATGTCATTAAAAAAATCTGAGAATAAATTCTAGATATGATAACAGGAAATGACAACTAAGGAAATAAGTTACTTTTATGCATTTCAAAGCAATGCTATTTATTCAGCATTAAGCACTTCAAATGATTATGACATAAAGGAGGGCAGAGTTCATGTATCCAAAAACATTATTCATAAATGCCTACCTTATGCAGATGCTATGCAGGGCAAATTAAAAATTAAAATCCTATGCCTTGGGAATCGTAAAGTCTAATTGAAAACAAATGCATATAAAGAAATGACCACTCTCAACTTTCGGAGATCCTGAATACATTCTATCACATTTCAACCAACTAAAAGCATTATGCCTTTTTCTGTCCTTTTGATTGATAAACTAGCTGAGCAAAGAATTCTAGGTTGGAAATCATTTCAATCAGAATTTTTAATATGTCACTCCATTATTTTCTAGCATTCAGTGTTGCTCATGAGATAATATGTGCAATTTTGAATCCTAGCCATTTTTTTTTCCATTGCAAGTCACGAAGCAGCAGTTTGAACTGGACATAGAACAATGGACTGGTTCGAAATTGGGAAAGGAGTACATCAAGGCTGTATATTGTTACCTTGCTTATTTAACTTAAATGCAGAGTAAATCATGCAAAGTCAGAGGAATCACAAGCTGGAATCATGATTGCTGGAAGAAATATCAACAGTCTCATATATGCAGGTGACACCAAGCTAATGGGAGAAAGCAAAGAAGAACTAAAGAGCCTCTTGATGAGAGTGAAAAAGCGGCTTAAAACTCAATGTTCAAAAAACTAAGATCATGGCATCCAGTCCCATCACTTCATGGCAAATAGATAGACAAAAAATGGGAACAGAGACAGACTTTATTTTCTTGGGCTCCAAAATCACTGCACATGGTGACTGCAGCCACAAAATTAAAAGCCACTTGAAAAGCTATGGCAAACTTAGACAACATATTCTAAAGCAGAGACACCACTTTGCCAACAAAGGTCCATCTAGTCAAAGCTATGGTTTCTCCAGTAGTCATGCGGATGTGACAGTTGGACCATTAAGAAGGCTGAGTGCCAATGAATTGATGCTTTCAAATTGTGCTGCTTGAGAAGATTCTTGAGAGTGCCTTGGACAGCAAGGAGATCAAATCAGTCCATCCTAAAGGAAATCAAGCCTGAATATTCAGTGGAAGGACTGATGATGAAGCTGAAGCTCCAATACTTTGGCCACCTGATGTGAAGAGCCTACTCATTGGAAAAGACCCTGATGCTGAGAAAGACTGAGGAAAGGAGAAGGGGATGACAGAGGATGAGATGGTTGGATGGCATTACCAACTCAGTGGACATGAGTTTAAGCAAGCTCCAGGAGATAGTAAAGGACAGGGAAACCTACTGTGCTGCATTCCATGGGGTCTCAAAGAGTCGGGCTCGACTTTGTGACTGAACATTTTTTTCCATGGAAAATTTTTGGAGTTTCTCTTTGGTTTCAGCTTTCTGAAATTTCATGTTGATGTACCATAGTGTGGATCCTTGCCTCACCCTTTGTTCTGTGGTCTCCCCGTGGTCCCTACACAAACTGGTAATTTATATCCTTCAGATATATTTCTTCTATCTGCCCAATTGTTTATTCCTCTTTGTCTTCTCTGTTCTCCCTGTTTATCCTGTTATCTGGACATAGGACATCTTGAGCTTACTTTTTAATTTTTTAAACTCTCTCAACTGTTTCCCACCTTTTTGTTTTACTCAAAAAATGTCCTCAAATATACCTTCCTACTAGCTATCTATTTTCCACATGGTAGTTCATGTATGTCCAGGCAACTCTCTCAGTTCATCCCACCCTCTCCTCCCCACTCACCATGTCCACAAGTCCACTCTTTATGTCTGCATCTATATTCCTGATCTGAAAATAGATTCATCAGTACCATTTTTCTAGATTCTATATATATGTGTTAATATACAATGTCTGTTTTTCTCTTTCTGACTTACTTCACTCTGTATGACAGACTCTAGGTTCATCCATATGACTACAAATGATCCAGCTTCATTCCCTGTGATGACCTAGAGAGGTGGGGAATGGGAGGGTGGCTCAAAAGGGAAGGGATATGTGTGTACATATAGCCAATTCACTTTTTTGTGAAGTGGAAACTAACATAATATTGTAAAGCAATTATACTCCAATTTAAAAAAGATAAAGGTTCTAAAATTTTTTAATAAAATATACTTTTCTAGCATTCTATTGAATTTTTAAATTTCTGATTTCATAGGTTTTATTTATAAGAATTCTAGTTTGTTTACTCAATTTTTTTGTTGTTTGTTTCCTGTATGGAATATATTTTCCCATCTATTTAGGGATATTAACTACAGCTTTCTTATTTGTCATCTTTATATTTTTTGTTTACACTATTTTACTTCTTTGATTTGGCCTTTGCATTTTAAGAAGCTGCCTCTAATGTTTCTCAGTCCTTGACTGCCTGATCATCTCATTTTAAGAGTGAGACATTGAAAGCTGAGTAGACACTCTTGACTTAGACGGAACCTGTTGACTGCGTCAGTGATGTGGATCTCACATTGCCATTTCACCCAGCCTGCAACTGTCAACATCTGTCAGCAGACATTTTCTTTTGGACTGGTAAATTTTAGCAGAGAACTTTCCAGTTCAACTAAGAGTCTGGCAGTATTATCAGTGCTGATTTAGGTAATGAGTGGGAGGGAAGGTCATGGCACAACATTTAGGCTTTAGTTTGGTGTATTTCTCTGAATGCTTGCCCTGCTTTGAATTGTGCCCATGTCCTCAGTCTGTTTGGTTCAACGTCTCCAGAAATTAAACCTCTAGTCTTCTATCAGCATGGTGAAGGGCTCAGTAACCTGTGGGAGGAGATCAGGAGATCTCTTTTTGTATGGACTTTTAACCAATCCTTCTATTTTCAGCCCTACTTGTACCCTCTCCCTTTTTTCAGAAGTAGCTGAAATTCCTAAGCCTTCCTAAAGCTCTGCGGCAGGCTCAGTTAACCTCTGTGTTTCCCTCACTGCTAGCTTGGGCTTCAAATTCCTCTCGTCTTCTAAGTTTGTTGTTATTCATATATCTAGGTAATAGATTAACAAAGGTCATAAATTTTTGCCTCACTGTTCTACTGAGGCTACTACCTGGACTAACAAAATATGCCAGAAATGTAGTGCTCTGGGACAACCCAGAAGGATAAGGTGGAGAGGCAGGTGAGAAGGGGCTTCATCGTGGGGGGACACATGTATACCTGTGGCTGATTCATGTTGATGCATGAAAAAAAAAATCACAATATTGTAAAGTAATTATCCTCCAATTAAAATAAATTAATATTTAAAAAGAGAAAAAAACATGGCAGAAATGGAAAATATGCCAGTTGTCAGATACAGGCCTTAACAGAGTGACACCTCCATGTTCTCTCTCTTGGAAACTCATTGTTGGTGCCCTGAGATGCCAAGTAAACAATTCAACCATCTACAGGAGAGGTAACATACAAGTAAGGGAAAGAGATCCAGCTGAGTCCAAAATCCCAGCTGCCTCTGCTAAGGTGCAAGAGTAAATTATTTTGGATGGTCCAGATTCGTCCTGATGTTGTTGTTCACTTGCTATGTCGTGTCCAATTCTTTGAGACCCCATGGACGACAGCATGCCAGGCTTCCCTGTCCTTCACCATCTCCTGGAGCTTGCTCACACTGATGTCCATTGTGTTGATGATGCCATCCAACCACCTCATCCTCTGTCCTCTGCCAGATTAGCCCTCCTGCCAGATAAGTACCCCTGAGGGGTCACAGTCATGCTATACAAAATGGAAGAATCACTCAACTGAACTCTGCCCAAATTTTTGACTGTAAAAACCTGTGGGGGTGGAATGTAGGAGGGGAGGGAGACCCAAGAGAGAGGGGATATGTGTATACAAATAGCTGGTTCGCTCGGCTAACACAACATTGTAAAGCAATTATATTCCAGTTTAAAAATTGTGAAGTGTAAGATAGTTGTTTTAATCCATTAACTTTTGAAATAGTTAGTTGTTCAGCTATAGATAACCAGAACAATCTGCTTTCCCCTTCCAAACTATTAATATGTTGTACTTCTCCTTTCCTAGTCCTTTTGTCCTTGTGACTTATGACTTTTTTTTTATCTCTACAAAGTTTTCAGTGCAGATGGTAGTGAATGTATATATGCTATCTATCATGCTTAATGAGAAACTGCCTCATTTATTCTTCAATCTCTTTTATATTCTGAAGTATGATTTATTTTTGCTATATTTCATTGTTAGATTTTTAAAACATAAATGGGAAATTCTGATAGCATAAGCTACCCCTTCCATTAATTATACTTTCACAAACCAAAGTCATTCTGATAAAACAATTACATTCCTTCTGATCTACCAACACATTGGTGATATTAAGATTGAGTTATATTTCTAATAAAGTTTAGCATTCATTATTCTTCCCAGAAAAGCCCATGACAGATAAGAGCTGTGAATCTAATACCACATGTCAACTCATTTTACAGAACTAAAGACACAGTCCTTTTTTAAAATCTAGTTAAAGAAAGGTCTTATCTCATCTTTTAGCCCTTTTCCCAACAGGATCCATTGGCACATGGTAAAAATTGGATCAAATTCATGCTTTCTGGCATGCATTAGCAGCCAGGAAGGCCATTCATTAGTGTGAGAAATACACACAGCATCTCAAATAGACAGAGGTGCTCCTTGAGAAGGGAACACATTAATGTTTCATCCCAACCCCTCCTACACCCCTACCCAAGGTCTGACACTTGATTGCATTCAGCGGGAATATAACCAATAACAGGCACTTCAACTGCTATTTCCCTGGAAGTAGGCATGCCATTGACATGTGGCTAAACGGTAATTACAATGAGTTAGGGGCTTATTTCAGTTGGTAACTCCAGCTACCATAAACTTGATTATAACAGAGAATCAGCAAGTGGGGGATGAGAAAGGAAGGATGCCTGCTGCTGAGTTGCTTCCTTTGTGCCCACCTCTTTGCAACCCCATGGACTATAGCCAGCCATGCTCTTCTGTCCATGGGATTCCCCAGGCAAGGATACTGGAGTGGGTTGCCATGCCCTCCTCCAGGGAATCTTACCCACCCAATGATAGAACCCACATTTCCTGTGGATCCTCCATTGGCAGGGGGATTCTGAGCTACCAGGGAAGCCCCAAGAAAGGAAGGCTAACTGTAAATTTATCTGTATTTCTAGGTAGGTGCTCCATAGACAAGAGTTCCTCCTACCCCATTGTTTTGTCTCCATGTGGAACTATCTGATGAGTACCATCTATGGAGTATATATGGAGCCAATTCAAGAGAAGAGAAAAAATGATTATTGAGAGTATGTTGGAGTCCAGAGCTTCTCAAATATGAGTTCTCAATATATGATTATGTGTGCATTAATCACCTAGTTCAGTTCAGTTCAGTTGCTCAGTCGTGCCCGACTCTTTGTGACCCCATGACCGCAACACACCAGGCCTCCCTGTCTATCACCAATTCCCAGAGTTTACTCAAACCCATGTCCATTGAGTCGGTGGTGCCATCCAACCATCTCATCCTCTGTCGTCCCCCTCTCCTCCTGCCTTCAATCTTTCCCAGCATCAGGGTCTTTTCAAATGAGTCAACTCTTCACATCAGGTGGCCAAAGTATTGAAGTTAGTTTCAGCTTCAGCATTAGTCCTTCCAATGAACACTCAGGACTGAACTCCTTTAGGATGGATTGGTTGCATCTCCTTGCAGTCCAAGGGACTCTCAAGAGTCTTCTCCAACACCACAGTCCAAAAGCATCAATTCCTCGGCACTCAGCTTTCTTTATAGTCCAATTCTCACATCCATACATCACCACTGGAAAAACCATAGCCTTGACTAGACAGACCTTTGTTGGCAAAGTAATGTCTCTGCTTTTCAATATGCTATCTAGGTTGGTCATAACTTTCCTTCCAAGGAGTAAGCATCTTTTAATTTCATGGCTGCAGTCACCATTTGCAGTGATTTTGGAGCCCCCAAAAATAAAGTCTGACACTGTTTCCACTGTTTCCCCATCTATTTGCCATGAAGTGATGGGACCAGATGCCATGATTTTGGTTTTCTGTATGTTGAGCCTTAAGCCAACTTTTTCACTCTCCTCTTTCACTTTCATCAAGAGGCTCTTTAGTCCTTCTTCACTTTCTGCCATAAGGGTGGTGTCATCTGCATATCTGAGGTTACTGATATTTCTCCCAGCAATCTTGACTCCAGCTTGTGCTTCCTCCAGCCCAGTGTTTCTCATGATGCACTCTGCATATAAGTTAAATAAGCAGGGTGACAATATACAGCCTTGATGTACTCCTTTTCCTATTTGGAACCAGTCTGTTGTTCCATGTCCAGTTCTAACTGTTGCTTCCTGACCTGCAAACAGGTTTCTCAAGAGGCAGGTCAGGTGGTCTGGTATTCCCATCTCGTTCAGAATGTTCCACAGTTTATTGTGATTCACACAGTCAAAGGCTTTGGCATAGTCAATAAAGCAGAAATAGATATTTTTCTGGAACTCTCTTGCTTTTTCGATGATCCAGCAGATGTTGGCAATTTGATCTCTGGTTCCTCTGCCTTTTCTAAAACCAGCTTGAACATCTGGAAGTTCACCATTCACGTATTGCTGAAGCCTGGCTTGGAGAGTTTTGAGCATTACTTTACTAGCGTGTGAGATGAGTGCAATTGTGTGGTAGTTTGAGCATTCTTTGGCATTGCCTTTCTTTGGGATTGGAATGAAAACTGACCTTTTCCAGTCCTGTGGCCACTGCTGAGTTTTCCAAATTTTCTGGCATATTGAGTGCAGTACTTTCACAGCATCATCTTTCAGGATTTGAAATAGTTCAACTGGAATTCCATCACCTCCACTAGCTTTGTTCATAGTGATGCTTCCTAAGACCCACTTGACTTCACATTCCAGGATGTCTGACTCTAGGTGAGTGATCACACCATTGTGATTATCTGGGTCTTGAAGATCTTTTTTGTACAGTTCTTCTGTGTATTCTTGCCACCTCTTCTTAATATCTTCTGCTTCTGTTAGGTCCCTACCATTTCTGTCCTTTATAGGAGCTGGTTAAAAATGCAGATTCTGATTCAGTATCCTCCTTGGTGCTGAGATTCTCCATTTCTTAAAAGATCCAAAGTTATGCCAAAGCTGCAGGTCCACAGAATACACCTTGAGAAGTAAAGCAACAGTCCAATGTTTATGTATCACTCTTCCCTTGTTAAATTTCACAACTTATCCTCCAGTGTACCAACAAAATTCAAAAAAAGGTTTTGCTGAAGATTTAGGGCAAAATACCAGTGGTCATGTGTGGATGTGAAAGTTGGACTATAAAGAAAGCTGAGCGCCGAAGAATTGATGCTTTTGAACTGTGGTACTGGAGGAGACTCTTTAGAGTCCCTTAGACTGCAAGGAGATCCAACCAGTCCATCCTAAAAGAGATCAGTCTTGGGTGTTCATTAGCAGAACTGATGTTGAAGCTGAAACTCTAATACTTTGGCCACCTGATGCGAAGAGCTGACTCATTTGAAAAGACCCTGATGCTGGGAAAGATTGAGGGCAGGAGGAGAAGGGGACAACAGAGGATGAGATAGTTGGACGGCATCATCAACTCAATGGACATGGGTTTGGGTGGGCTCTGGGAGTTGGTGATGGACAGGGAGGCCTGACCTGCTGCAGTTCATGGGGTAGCAAAGATTCCGACACAACTGAGCGACTGAACTGAACTGACCATAGCACGCCAACTGAAAACAGACATGTATGTATCCCTAAATATCTGATTATTTGGCTACAGTTTTTTGAACTTTATAAAAATGTTATCACCTAGTATACAATCTCCTGGGACTCACTTTTTTTCTTCATTTACGCATTTCATTTTTTCTTCTGTTACCCATACAGATGCAGCTTCAACAGTAAAGATATTCTTTTGATTCTTAGACTGAGTGATGGGCCCACAGGGCTCATTTTATTATTACACTTCAAAAATTAAACTGGACTATATATTCTTTTGGGCTTGCCTGGTGGCTCAGAGGTAAAGAATTCACCTGCCAATTTAGTAGACTTGAATTCAATCCCTGGATCAGGAATACTCTCTGAAGAGAGAAATGGCAACCCACTATAGTATTCTTGCCTAGGAAATCCCATGGACAGAAGAGCCTGGTGGGCTATGGTCCATGGGGTCACAAAAGAGTCGGATTCAACTTAATGACTAAACAGCAACATATATTCTTTTATGTGGAACAAGTATTACATTATAAAATAAAAAGTTTAATGAAATATTTGGCACTTCCCATTAAAAGGAATGAATTTGAGTCAGTTATAGAGAGGTGGATGAACCTAGAGCCTATTTACAGTGTGAAGTGGATCATGAAGATAAAAACAAATATCCCATATTAATGCATATCTATGGAATCTAGAAAAATGGTACTGATGAACCTATTTGCAGAGCAGCAATAGAGACACCAACATAGAGAACAGACTTGTGGACACAGCGGGGGAAGGAGAGGGGGCAAACTGAGAAAGTAGCATTGAAACATATATATTACCATAGAATACTGGAGTGGGTTGCTATTGTCTTCTCGGGTAAAACAGATAGCCAGTGGAAACTTCCTATATGATGCATGGGGCTCAATCTGGTGCCCTGTGACAATCTAATGGGGTGGGGTAGGGGGTGGGGTGGGAGGTTTAAGAGGGAGGGGATAGATATATACCTACGGTTGATTCATGTTGATACATGGCAGAAATCAACACAATATTGTAAAGCAATTATCTTCCAATTAACATTCCAAAAAATTATTTAAAAAATACTTTGCACCTTCAGTCTTAAAATTCCCACTGCCATTAACATCTCCAATAACATTTTATTTCTGATCATCCCTCCCATGGAGTCCAACTGAGGACCCCTTTATTTGGTTCCAATCTCCCTTCCTCTCTCCTTTCATTTGCTTTCCTTTAGTTACAGCTCTTAACCTTTCAATTCCTATCACTGATTTTTCTACACGTATTATCCAACTTTAACTGGATGCTTTTGAACTGTGGTATTGGAGAAGACTCTTGAGAGTCCCTTGGACTGCAAGAAGATCCAACTAGTCCATCCTAAAGGAAGTCAGTCTTGAGTGTTCATTGGAAGGACTGATGTTGAAGCTGAAACTCCAAACTTTGGCCACCTGATGCGAAGAGCTGACTCAATTGAAAAGACTCTGATGCTAGGAAAGATTCAAGGTGGGAGGAAATGGGGATGACAGAGGATGAGACGGTTGGATGGTATCACTGACTCAGTGGACATGAGTTTGGATAAACTCTGGGAGTTGGTGATGGACAGGGAGGCCTGGCGTGCTGCGGTTCATGGGGTCGCAAAGAGTCGGACACATCTGAGCAACTGAACTGAACTGAACTTGTGACAGACAACCTCAATGTCTCATCAGCTTTATACAATAATACAATGTTCTCACTCAGAAAATCCAGAGGTAAACTTCCTAGCCGTGAGATTTCTTGGACTGCTTCTTTAAGCAGTCAGCTCAGGACTCAGGACATTACTATTCTGTGTTACACCATATCAAAAGCCTCCCTTTCCCACTCTCTAGTTAGGGGAGGAAATCAGAGAAGACTGCAGAGGGAATCTTCTACCTCCAGGCCTGGAAGTGTGTGTCATTTTCACTCACCTTCCATTAGAAGAGCTCAGTGACACAGTGCTTAGGTTCAAGGAGATACTGGGAAATATGTCTTTCTGTGTGTCCAGAGTAAATATAAAATGATGTCATGAACTAAAAAACAAATTTACTCATGCTGTCTGCCACCATACACAAAAGCACTTGAGAGCTAAATTCTCAGCAATATTCATGAAATGAATTGGCATGGGTAGTTATCCATGAACAGGAAAATAATCTGACAACATACACCTGGCTCCTGAGTAATTTTATATTTTGAAACTCCATTTTGTTGTATTCGTTTTTAAAAATGTGCCATATACACGTCTCTTCGCTATTAAGGATTCACCTCCAGATTATCACAACAAAGCAAATATTGCAATAAAATGAGTCACATGAATGCCTTGGCTTTTGAGTACATATAAAAGTACATTATTAAATGTGCAATAGCATCGTGTCTAAAAAAAAGTATTTTAAAATAGGTTATTGCTAAGAAATATTAATCCTTATCTGAGCCTTCACCAAGCCATAATCTCTGCTGGTGGAGGGTTTGAAATATTGCAAGAGTCACCAAAATGTGGCACAGAGATGTGAAGTGAACAAATGCTATTGGAAAAATGGCACTGATAGACTTGCTCGATACAAGGCTGGCACAAACCTTCAATTTGGAAAAAATGCAGTATCTGTGAAGTGCAAGAAAGTAAAAGTGCAATAAAGCGAGGTATGTCTAAAATTGAAACTCAATCAAACATTTATTGAGCACAACATTAGTAAAAGTGTTGTGAAAGTATTAGTCTTTCAGTCATGCCAAACTCTGCAGCCCCATGGACTATAGCCCTCCAGGACCCTCCATCCATGGAATTCTCCAAGCAAGAACACTGGAGTGAGTAGCCATTCACTTCTCCAGTGGATCTTCCAAACCCAGGGATTAAACCTGGGTCTCCTGCCTAGGAGGCAGATTCTTTACAGTCTGAGCCACCAGGGAAGCCTTGGGTAATACAAAAAGGAAACCATAGTCCCTGCTCTCTGAAAGCTTATAATCCAGTTAGTAAGAAAAGACACTAGCTGTGCAATAATACATAATCTGAATACCGATTTTAAAATAACATAAGACCAATTGCCAAATAATTGTTGCAGATTATGGAGTATAAATTTTGATAAGGAAATAGTAAGTTATGACTGGGGAAATCTGGAAGAGTTTGAAAATATAGATATACAGAAAGAATGAAATAAAGAAGAGAATCCTCCATCCAAATGTACAAGGCATTCTTGTAATGCACTGAAAAGTACAAATAGACAAAACTTAACATCTTTTTATTTTATTAGCTTGACCTATGCTGCAGGAGGCCTGTTAATCCTATAAGCTCATCTCTAAGTATAGTTTATGCCCCTGTAAAAATAAGACACTATAATGTTCTACTCTAACTGTTATGCTTCCATTTTACATTAAAAATTCCCTTGGTAATACAAAAACAGGCAAGTTCATTTATCCCACAGGGCCTCTAAATCCAGTAGACAACATCCTGTATTGCCCTTAAAATTAATCACATCCCAGAGTGCCTCAAAATGAACTTTAGCAAATAATGCAACTGTGATAAAATTTGCATATCAGATTTACAGTGTATTCCATGCTTCTATTTCCCCCATCTCAGCATTTCTCTCCTAAATGAGACTGTACATAGCTGGTAAGAGCAAAGTTGATGTGCACAGCAAGTTATATCAGCCTTAATAAAAGGAACATATACGTGACATTCTGTTGTCCTCTGGGACCACTCTCACAGCATCACAGCAGATGGTGAAGCTGCAATTAGATTTCCAGTTGCTATTTGAGGGCGGGACACACAGGTTACCTAGCAATTTCCTATTTTCTCTTTCTGGCAGTGTCATAGCAGGATGATGGAGGCATTAAGAATGTTGAAGGGGAAAGTTGTGACATATTGCTGCTGCTGCTGCTAAGTCACTTCAGTTGGGTCCAACTCTTTGTGACCCTATGGACTGTAGGGTCAGTCTGTCTGTCTGTCCATGGGATTCTCCAGGCAAGTATACTGGAGTGGGTTGTCATTTCCTCCTCAGGGGGATCTTCTCAACCCAGAGATCAAACCCATGTCTCCTGCGGCTCCTGCACTGCAGGTAGATTCTTTACCGCTGAGCCATGGCAGAAGCCTGACTCATATTAATCAAAAGCAGTATCATCCCAAATCATAAGACATCAGGATGAGACTAAGAAGAAAATCCAAGAGAATCCATGCTAATCTTAGAATGACTTCTCCCCTCCCCATACAAACCCTTCTCTCCTGCCCCTCATTATAAGCACCTGATGGCCTCAACCACACAAGAGATGACTCTACACATGGACATCACCAGATGGTCAATACTGAAATCAGATTGATTATATTGTTTGCAGCCTAAGATGGAGAAGCTCTACATGTCAGCAAAAACAAGACCAGGAGCTGACTGTGGCTCAGATCATGAACTCATTGCAAAATTCAGACTTAAACTGAAGAAAGTAGGGAAAACCACTAGACCATTCAAGTATGACCTAAATCAATTCCTTTACAATTATACAATAGAAGTGATAAATAGATTCAAGGGATTAAATCTGATAAAGTGCCTGAAGAACTATGGGCAGAGGTTTATGACATTGTACAGGAGGCAGTGATCAAGACCATCCCCAAGAAAAAGGAATGCAAAAAAGGCAAAATGGTTGTCTGAGGAAGCCTTACAAATAGCTGAGAAAAGAAGAGAAGCCAAAGGAGAAAAGGAAAGATATACCCAGCTGAATGCAGAGTTCCAAAGACTAGCAAGGAGAGATAAGAAAGCCTTCCTCCGTGATCAGTGCAAAGAAATAGAGGAAAACAACAAAATGGGAAAGACTAGAGAGCTCTTCAAGAAAATTAGAGACACCAAGGAAACATTTCAAGCAAAGATGGGCACAACAAAGGAAAGAAACAGTATGGACCTAACAGAACCAGAAGATATTAAGATGAGGTGGCAAGAATACACAGAAGAAATATTTTAAAAGATCTTAATAACCCAGGGAACCATGCTGGTGTGATCACTCACTTAGACACAGACATTCTGGAGTGCAAAGTCAAGTGGGCCTTAGGAAGTTCTACTACAAACAAAGCTAATAGAGGTGATGGAATTCCAACTGAGCTATTGCAAATCCTAAAAGATGGAGAAACAATGGAAACAGTGAGAGACTTTATTTTCTTGGGCTCCAAAATCACTGCAAATGGTGACTGCAGCCATGAAATTAAAAGACGCTTGCTCCTTGGAAGAAGAGTTATGACCAACCTAGACAGCATATTAAAAAGCAGAGACATTGCTTTGCCAATAAAGTCTGTCTAGTCAAAGTTATGGTATTTCCAGTAGTCATGTATGGATGTGAGAGTTGGACCATAAAGAAAGCTGAGCACCAAAGAATTGATGCCTTTGAACTGTGGTGTTGGAGAAGACTCTTGAGAGTCCCTTGGACTGCAAAGAGATCAAACCAGTCAAATCTAAAGGAAATTAATCATGAATATTCATTGGAAAGACTGATGATGAAGCTGAACTCCAATACTTTGGCCACATGATGCGAAGAGCTGACTCATTTGAAAAGACCCTGATTCTGGGAAAGATTGAAGGCAGGAGGAGAAGGGGACAACAGAAGATGAAATGGTTGGATGGCATCACCGACTCAATGGACATGAGTTTGAGTAAACTGTGGGAGTTGGTGATGGACAGGGAGCCCTGGCGTGCTGCAGTCCATGGGGTCACGAAGAGTTGGACATGACTGAACAGCTGAACTGAACTGAACTGATGGCCTCAAGCTCTCTTTCTCTGTCAAAATGTTCTCTTAGAGGGAGATCTGCTGCCAGCAAGTTGTCCGTCTATACCCTAGTCTTGTCCTTTTCAAGGAAGAAGAAGGAAGAAGGTAGAACAGCTGCTGGGGAACAGCGCGGCTACGGATAGACAAAGCCTCATAGTAAAACTCAGGCCAAGCATTGAGAACGTCAACATGATTCAAAGCAGAAGATCTTCCTGGTAAAACAAGCACACAAGCAGAGTATCAGCTTTTAAATTCATTCTAAAAATAAACTCTCAGTGTAGGGTAGATTAGCTTCCTGAACCATATTCCTGTTACATCCAGTTCAGGTCCAGATGTATATGTTTGCATTCCTCTGCCCTGATGGATACTTAGAAGGAAAATTTTAAGAAATTATCTCCACAACTGTACTATTTGGGAATGAATTTACTTTTCAGTCTAGTCCTGTTACTCTTTCCAACGAGTCAAGGATCAGATCTGTACAGGAAGCTCTCTTTTTCATAGTGCAATGCTTCTCACCTTTTTTCTACATTAACACACCTGGGTATATAACACTCTTCCATAAGTAGCACAGACAGTGACTCTCAGCAGGGTGTCATAATCTTGGCAAAAAGCTGATTTTAATCATTCTTTCGGAAGACAGTGTCTCTATTACCTCACCCCATACTTCTATCTATTCATTTAGCCAATCAACATTTGTTGTAAGAGAACAGTTGATTTATAGTGTGTTAGTTCCCGGTGTACAGTGAAGTGATTCAGTTATTCATATATATACATATTCTTTTTCATATTCTTTTCCATTATATTTTATCACAGAATATTGAATATAGTTCCCTGTGTTATACAGTAGGACCTTGTTGCTTATTTTATATATAGTTTGCATCTGCTAATTCCAAACTCTCAATTTATCCCTCCCCCACCTTCTTTCCCCTTACATATTCTTTTTCATATTCTTTTCCATTATATTTTATCACAGAATATTGAATATAGTTCCCTGTGTTATACAGTAGGACCTTGTTGCTTATTTTATATATAGTTTGCATCTGCTAATTCCAAACTCTCAATTTATCCCTCCCCCACCTTCTTTCCCCTTCAGTAACCATAAGTTTGGTTTCTATGTCTATGAATTTGTTTCTGTTTCATAGGTTCATTTGTATCATATTTTAGATTCTACATATAAGTGATATCACATGATGTCTGTCTTTTTCTTTCTGACTTTTTTCACTTACTATGATCATCTCTAGGCCCATCTAGAGATATGGCCCATCTAGGTTGCTGCAAATGGCATTATTTCATTCTTTTTATAGTGATAGTGATAGTCACTCAGTCAAATTTGCATGGACGGTAGCCTGCCAGGCTCCTCTGTCTATGGAATTCTCCAGGCAAGGATACTAGAGTGGGTAGCCATTCCCTCCTCCAGGGGATCTTCCCGACACTGGAATCGAACCCAGGTCTCCCACATTGCAGGTAGATTCTTTCTTATGGCTGAGTAATACTATCTTGTGTATGTAGCCCACCTCTTCTTTATCCATTTATCTGTTGACAGATGTTTAGTTTGCTTCCATGTCTTAATCAACATTTAAAATCTGTTCTCTATAAGTGAAGTGCTATGCAATCATTAAGAAACATGATTTAGGTTGGTGCTTGGATGACAGCAGACAGTTCATTGTAACATAATGCAAACATCCAATTTATAGACCTTTGGAAAAAACAATAAAATGTGTCTGAAAACCAAGGAATAGAAAACACAATCAGACCCAGAGATGATTCACATATTGGATTTAGCAGAAAAGTTCCCATATAGTCTTCAGTCCTTGCCTCCCTTCGTCTCAGTCCAGTTACAAGTAAGTCATATGGGAGACGGGAAACACAGACCACAGAGAAAGTTCAGACCCAGCTTACAACACAGATCAGGATCTGAATGAGAAGGAATCTGGGGACAGTTAGTCCTGGGACCAACACAGAAATCATATAGAAAAGGACTATAGAAAGAGCATTAGGTTTAACAAGTATGAAGTCAATGATGACTAATCTTGAGATAACTAAGAAGTACAGAGAGGAAAGAAAGAAGACAGAAGGTAAAGCATACAGTCCTGGAGCAGATAAAGTGGATTTAAAAACACAAGTTACAGGACTAACCTTGGGTGATAAAGGTCAAAATATGCAACCTCCCACTCAATTGTGCAAAAAGAAATTAATGTAAATTTATTTTATAGCTAACTTTATTCATATTCAACCCTCTTTCCTATACAGTAGCAAAACAAAACAAAAACTTTCATTTGACCATCGAAGTTATCTCAGCCTTTAAGAATAATGCAGGCTCTTTCTGATTAGTCTTTGGGGGTGTGTTCTCAAGGACCACTTGTGTAGGTCCTCCCTTTTCTGCTTGATCTAAATCTTGGGGACCTTTCTTATTATTGTGGCACCAGGATAAGGGATATCTGATATACTATTGTTTCTGCTTTTCAAATCTTCCTCACCTCCTTGAAAAATGTCCTTTATTTCACCTGATATCTTAGGTCGGCTGTACTGGTATCTGATAAAATACCACTGTTTTCCTAAAGCATTATTAGCATCTCTAGGCCCCACATTACATCCTCTTGGCCTCAATCATGGGGCTCTTCTAAGTAGACTTCATACTTATCCTCCATAGGAAGCCTGATAATGTCAGGCTGCTCTCTTAGTACTACACTGAGTACCTTCCATCCTCAGGCCCAAGTCTAATCTACTGTGACAGTGCCATGGTAGTTTGGTACCAAGTAGAATGTGAGAAGGGGCTTGAGAGTTCCCCGTGGTTACCCTGGGAAAGAAGAAGCAAGACATCCTTGTTGTACCCCTTGCTCTGTCTTCGTCTCCCTCTCAACCCATAACAGAGGGTTTTCAACTTTCCTTTTTAACCTGACAAGAACTCCAGAGAAGTTCAAAAGTGAGTGGATCCTTGTCCCCTCATGGGTAAATAAAGGAGGAAAGCTACAACCAAATGAACTCAATTGTTTTTAAAAATGAGACTGTAAAGTGGATTTTATATTAAATATTATTCTTGAAAAAAAAAAAGAAAAAAATATATTATTCTTTAACCCTTAGAAGTCTTAGGTGGAAGGTCAGGCCCAGGTCTGTTACAGGCCCAAAACACAACAAAAAATAAAATACAAAAATATATGACTGAGGCACAGGCAAGAATATCTTTACTAGCAGTAAGTGGACAAATGATGTTATCATGTCCCCACCTTCAGGCTAAGTATTTGAAAGGCAGAGAACAGTCTGAGGCCTCACATCTCCTCTGAACTCGTGGTTTTCAAATTCCCCATGGGCAGCACTGATCACAGGAGCTAGGTGGCAGATCCTTCAGGAACAAGGGAGGCATCAGGTAACTGTATACATTCATCTATGTAATTTTCTGATGGACCTAATTTACATAGTTGTCTGCTAGGTGATCAAAGTGAAAGCAACCTTGAGCCATTTTCATTATGGTTCTGGTGGGTCTTTAATTAACACCAACTTTTATAAGCTGGGTTTCCCTGGTGGCTCAGATGGTAAAGAATCTGCCTGCAATGCAGGAGACCTGGGTTCAATCCCTGGGTTGGGAAGATCCCCTGGAGAAGAAAATGGCAACCCATTCCAGTATTCTTGCCTGGAGAATCCCATGGACAGAAGAGTCTGGCCAGTTACAGTCCACAGGTTCGCAAAGACTGAGACAGGACTGAACAACTAACACTCTTTATAACCTTGCCTAGCTCAACTTCTACCTCCACCGATGCTCTGTTAGTTTGTTTTTCTCTTCCATCTTTACTTTTCCCTTTAGGTTTCTTCTGGCTTAAGACTTTTGACTCATCATAAAGAAGTCTTCCCCTGAACTGCCATCTTGAAAGTTCCTCCCTGGCTTGTCCTTGTTTTCTGCTATGCCAATCTTTCCTTTGGATATGATCACATGGGCTCTCCTTTCACTGGTTTTCCTGGCCTCAGAGGTGGAGCAGACCACCTTCTTAAATATATGTGTATCAAAAGGGAATAACAGTGCAATCAACAAAACACCTTAAGCTAAATTTCAGGAATTTCTGGTTTCAACGTGATTCAAATCACACTTGCAATATTCCATCACTCTACCTGTGTATATAACAATTGTAGCTTTCTACAGTTGCTGTAACCATAAACTTGATAACTTAAAACAACGTAAATTTATTCTCTTATGGTGTTAGAGTCCAGAAGTCTGAAATGTGTTTCACATAGCTAAAGTCAAGGAGTTAGAAGTGGGCTTTATCCCAGGGATGCAAGGATTCTTCAATATTCACAAATCAATCAATGTGATACACCACATTAACAAATTGAAAGATAAAAACTATATGATTATCTCAATAGATGCAGAGAAAGCCTTTGACAAAATTCAACACCCATTTTTTATTTTAAAAAAAAACCCTCCAGAAAGGAGGCATAGAAGAAACATACCTAAACATAATAAAAGCCATATGTGATAAACCCACAGCAAACATTATCCTCGATGGTGTAAAATTGAAAACATTTCCCCTAAAGTCAGGAACAAGACAAGGGTGCCCACTCTCACCACTACTATTCAACATAGTTTTGGAAGTTTTAGTCACAGCAATCAGAGGAGAAAAAGAAATAAAGGAATCCAGATTGGAAAAGAAGAAGTAAAACTCTCACTATTTGCAGATGACATGATCCTCTACATAGAAAACCCCAAAGACACCACCAGAAAATTACTAGAGCTAAACAATGAATATAGTAAAGTTGCAGGATATAAAATTAACACACAGAAATCCCTTGCATTCCTATACACTAACAATGAGAAAACAGAAAGAGGAATTAAGGAAACAATTCCCTTCACCATTGCAACAAAAAGAATAAAATACTTAGGAATGAATCTACCTACAGAAACAAAAGACCTATATATAGAAAACTATAAAACACTGATGAAAGAAATCAAAGATGACACAAGTAGATGGAGAAATATACCATGTTCATGGATGTGAAGAATCAATATAGTGAAAATTAATATACTATCCAAAGCAATCTATAGATTCAATGCAATCCCTATCAAGCTACCAACAGTATTTTTCAGAGAACTAGAACAAATATTTCACAATTAGTATAGAAATACAAAAAAACCTCAAATAGCCAAAGCAATCTTGAGAAAGAAGAATGGAACTGGAGTCATCAATCTGCCTGACTTCAGACTATACTGCAAAGCTATAGTCATCAAGACAGTATGGTACTGGCACAAAGACAGAAATATAGATGAATGGAACAAAATATAAAGCCCAAAAAAAAAGAAAAAAAGAAAGCCCAGAGATAAATCCACGCAGGTTCAGATGGTAAAACATCTGCCTGCAATGCAGGAGACCCAGGTTCGATCCCTGGATTGGGAAGATCTCCTGGAGAAGTAAATGGCAACCCACTCCAGTATTCTTGCCTGGAGAATCCCACAGACAGAGGAGCCTGGTAGGCTACAGTCCATGGGGTCGCAAAGAGTCGGACACAACTGAGCAACTTCACTATGGACACCTTATCTTTGACAAAGGAGGCAAGAATATACAATGGAAAAAAGACAGCCTCTTTAGCAAGTGGTGCTGGGAAAACTGGTCAATTAAAACTGGTCACTTGTAAAAGAATGAAACTAGAACACTTTCTAAACCCGTACACAAAAATAAACTCAAAATGGATTAAAGATCTAAATGTAAGACCAGAAACTATAAAACTCTGAGAAGAAAACATAGGCAAAACACTCTCTGACATAAATCACAGCAGGATCCTCTATGACCCACCTCCCAGAGTAATGGAAATAAAAGCAAAAATAAACAAATGGGACCTAATGAAACTTAAAAGCTTAAAGCTTTTGCACAACAAAATAAACTATAAGCAAGGTGAAAAGACAGCCTTCAGAATGGGAGAAAACAATAGCAAATGAAGCAACTGACAAAGAATTAATCTCAAAAATACACAAGCAGCTCCTGCAGCTCAATTCCAGAAAAATAAAAAACCCAATCAAAAAATGGGCCAAAAAACTAAGCAGACATTTCTCCAAAGAAGACATACAGATGGCTAACAAACACGTGAAAAGATGCTCAACATCACTCATTATCAGAGAAATGCAAATCAAAACCACAATGTGGTACCATCTCACGCTGATCAGAATGGCTATTAAAACGTCTACAAACAACAAATGCTGGAGAGGGTGTGGAGAAAAGGGAACCCTCTTACACTGTTGGTGGGAATGCAAACTAGTACAGCCACTATGAAGAACACTGTGGAGATTTCTTAAAAAACTGGAAATAGAACTGCCATATGACCCAGCAATTCCACTGCTGGGCATACACACCAAAGAAACCAGACCTGAAAGAGACACGTGCACCCCAATGTTCATTGCAGCACTGTTTATAATAGCCAGGACATGGAAGCAACCTAGATGTCCATCAGCAGATGAATGGATAAGAAAGCTGTGGTACATATACACAATGGAATATTACTCAGCTATTAAAAAGAATGCATTTGAATCAGTTCTAATGAGGTGGATGAAACTGGAGCCTATTATACAGAGTGAAGTAAGTCAGAAAGAAAAATACCAATACAGTATATTAACACATATATATGGAATTTAGAAAGACAGTAACAATGACCCTATATGCAAGACAGCAAAAGAGACACAGATGTAAAGAACAGACTTTTGGACTCTGTGGGAGAAGGCGAGGGTGGGATGATTTGAGAAAATAGCATTGAAACATGTATATCATCATATGCGAAATAGATCACCAGTCCAGGTTCAATGCATGAGACAGGGTGCTCAGGGCTGTGATGACCCTGAGGGGTGGGATGGGGAAGAAGGTGGGAGGGGGGTTCAGGATGGGGAACACATGTAAATCCATGGCTGATTCATGTCAGTGTATGGCAAAAACCACTACAATACTGTAAAGTAATTAGCCTCCAATTAAAATAAATTAATTAATTAAAAATAGAAAAGTAAAACCTCAAAAAATAAATAAATAAAATAAAGTCGAGGGGTTGGAAGGGCTGATTTCCTCTGGAGGCTCTGGACAGAATCCATTTTCTTATTTTTTTCCTAGCTCCTAGAGGTCATCTGAATTCCTCGGGTCATGACTCTTTTCTTGAATCACCTCAGTCTCTTGCTTCCATCATTACATTTACTCCTTCACAAAGCCCTCTCCACAGTATTTTTTTTTTTTTTTTTAAGTTATGGCTGCATAGGGTCCTCATTGCTGCTTGTGGGCTTTTCTCTAGTTGCATTGTATGGGTTTCTCATTGCAGTGGCTTCTCTTGTTGCAGAGCATGGCTCAGCAGTTGCAGCTTGTGGGCCCTAGAGCACAAACTCAATAGTTTAGGTGAACGAGTTTAGCTGCTCCACAGCATACGGGACCTGCCCAGAGGTATCAAACCTGTGACCCCTGCATTGGCCACCAGATTCTCAACCACTAAGCCATCAGGGAAGTCCCTCTCCACGTTCTCTTTATGAGCTCTCTTGTGGTTACATTTAGGGCCTTCCCACATAACCCACAGAGAAGGCAATGGCACCCCACTCCGGTACTCTTGCCTGGAAAATCCCATGGATGGAGGAGCCTGGTAGGCTGCAGTCCATGAGGTAGCAAAGAGTCGTACACAACTGAGCGACTTCACTTTCACTTTTCACTTTCATGCATTGGAGAAGGAAATGGCAACCCACTCTAGTGTTCTTGCCTGGAGAATGACAGGGACGGCAGACCCTGGTGGGCTGCTGTCTATGGGGTCGCACAGAGTCGGACACGACTGAAGCAACTTAGCAGCAGTAGCAGCAGCACACAACCCAGGATAACCTGGATAAGCTTCCCATCTCCAAATCCTTAACAGAATCACAACTGCAGAGTCCCTTTTGCCATATAAGGTAGCAGGCTCCCGGGAATAGGATATGGACATCACTAGGGTCATTAATTGGTCTGCCAAAATCTCTAGTATAAAATAATAGAAAAATGCCTTATGTCAGCACCACCATGAAAGTGAAAGAAAATATATTGGTAGCAATAAGAAAATAACAAAAATAGTCATTAAAAGAGTTATCTTTTAAGAAAATAACAATATCTTGAAAGTCCTTTGGACTTCAAGGAAATCAAACCAATCAATCCTAAAGGAAATCAGCCCTGAATATTAATTGGAAGACTGATGCTGAAGCTCCAATACCTTGATGCTGGGAAAGATTGAAGGCAAGAGGGGAAGGGGGTTATGGATGGTTAGACACTGACTCAATGGACATGAGTTTGAGCAAACTCCGGGAGATGGTGAAGGACTGGGAAGCCTGGTGTGCTGCAGTCCATGGGGTCGCCAAGAGCCAGAAACAACTTAGCGACTGAACAACAACAACATTTGCAATACAATCATTTTGACAATAATACTGACAATTCAACTCATTGAATTAATTTAAAGAGTTTCATAAAATTTTTACTAAATATCTGCTCAATGAAAAGTCACTTTTCTTTTCATTATTAAAAAAGTCTAACCTTTCAAAAAGATTAATGTAACAATTTCTATGTATCCAAGGTGTGATCAAATAAAACCACGGAGTAACCCCAGTAGGTCAATATACTGTCTAGAGCCCCAGAGATAATAAGCTTTTTTCTATGGCTTCTGATTATAACTTGTATAAAAATGGGTGGATATTATCAAACTAAATTTCATCAAGTAGCAAGGGAAAATAAAGTCTTTAAACATCATTCAAAGATATCTTTCAGAAAATTATTTAGGTGGACACATTTTGTTTTTAAACTACATCCTTATTCTTATCGTAGGTCAGCTTGTCAGCAAAATAGAAGTGCAAACTTTCATAACAGCATTAAAAGATAGATTTCATGAGAAATATCACCTGGGATCCTTCAAGGTATAAATATATACTTTCTGTAAGAACTTGTCAAGCCCTGTGAATAATGGTCCTATCTCCAGAGTCACAGGGCATATTCTGACTTGAGAGTTATATAACCTTTACCTCCTCTGTGCTTCAGTATCATCATCTATAAAATAAGGATAGTACCTACAACTTAGGGTTGTTGTGCAACTTAAATAATACAAGAAAAAATTACTTAGAGTAGTTCCTGGCAAATAATACACTCCCAATAAATTTAGTTATTTTCATTTTCTCAGCTTCTTGGATTTACCAAGATTAATTTCTTGGATTTACCAAGATTACCAGTTTAATTTTTAAAAACATGAAAGATGTTTTTGACCATAAACTACTGATCTTAAAAATAAGTCATTGTGAGTTCACTTAAAACACACTCATCAAATTAGATCACGAAAAGAGACTTTTTCAGTAATAAACACATAGACCAATAAAACAAAATAAAGGACCCAAAAATGGGCCCACATAAATATGCTTAACTGATTTTTTACAAAGTTACAAGAGCAACTCAGTGGATAGCCTTCGTAACAGATGATTGTGCAACAATTTGACATCCCTTGGCAACAAAAAATAAACCTTTGTTTAAATGTTTTAACTTATACAAAAATTAATTAAAAGTAAGTCATAGTATAAAAAAATTAACTCAGAGTAGAT
Source organism: Cervus elaphus (assembly GCF_910594005.1). NCBI lineage: Eukaryota > Metazoa > Chordata > Mammalia > Artiodactyla > Cervidae > Cervus > Cervus elaphus. Next base: position 16,840,601 of record NC_057820.1, read on the forward strand.
TATAGATTTAAATATAACACCTGAAGCTGTAAAGCTTTTAGGAAAAAAATACACAGAAATTATTTGGAATCTCGAGGTAGTTAGAGTTCTTAGCATTGGTACCAAAAGCACAAGCCCTTATAAAAACTGATAAACTGGATCTCATCAAAGTTTAAAATTTTTCTCCATGAAAGCCCATGAGAAGAGAATAAGTAAATGGCAAATAGGCAAATTTTTTCAATATCATCAGTCATTAAGGAAATACAAATTAAAACTAAATTAGGAATTTGGGATTAACAGATACACACTACTATATATAAAACAGATACACAACAAGGACCTATTGTATAACACAGGGAACCATATTCAATACCTTGTATTAACCAATGGCCTATAATGGCTAAAGAATATATATACATACTCTTCTTCAGATTCTTTTTCAGATTTTTATTGCCATCACTTTGCTGTATACCTGAAACTAACACAACATTGTAAATCAAATATATTTCAATTTTAAAAAGAAAAAAATATGGAAAAAATAAGCTAGCAGGTAATTTCACTGCACATCTATCACAATGGCTAAAATTTTAAAAAGTGACACCACAGGCTAGAAGCTGGATCATTCATACATAGTTTGTGGGGTTACAATCATTCAGTCATCCTGGATAACAATTTGGCAGCTTCTTATAAAACTAGTTAGGGAGTTTGGGATCAACAGGTACATTCTGCTATATTTACAATAGGTAACCAAAGGGGACCTCCTGTGTCACACAGGGAACTCTGCTCAATGTTATGTGGCAGTCTGAATGGAAGAGGAGTTTAGGAGAGAATATGCTTGCATGCATGCGAACTCAGTCACTTGAGTCGTGTCTGACTCTTGGCGATCCTATGGATTGTAGCCTGCCAGGCTCCTCTGTCCTCGGGATTCTCCAGGCAAGAATACTGGAGTGGGCTGCCATTTCCTCCTCCAGGGGATCTTCCCAACCCAGAGATCAAACCTGCATCTACTGCGTCTCCAATATTGCAGATGGATTCTTTAGCCCTGAGCCACCCGGGACAGTTAGGGGAGAATGCATACATGTATATGTGTGACTGAACCCCTTTGCTGCTCACCTGAAACTATCAGAACATTGTTAATCAGTCATACTCCAATACAAAATAAGAGGTTTAATTTTTAAAAAAACAAGCACTCAAATATCATACAATCCAACAATTGTACTCCTTGGCCTTTATCTCAGAGAAAGGAACATTTACAATCACATAAAAGCCTGTACATAAAAATATGAAGCAGATTTACTGATAACAGCCAGAAATGACATCAGCTCAGATGTATTTCAGCAAATGAATGGTTAAATAAATTGTGGGATATTGCCAGCAATTAAAAAAAAAAAGAAACTGTGCATACATGAAACAACCTGGATGAATCTCCAGAGAATTATACAGTGTGAAAAAAGCCAAGTGCAAAATCCAACTGTGGTATGTATGATTCCAACTATACAATAAACTGGAAAAGCCACAACTGTGGCAACACTAAAAGATCTATGGTTGCAGGAACTGGGGGAAAAGAAGGGATGAAGAGCCAGAACACAGAGGATTTTTAGGACAGTGAAACTATTTTGTGTGATACTCTAATGGCAGACATATGTCATTATACATTTTTCCAAATCCATAGAATCCATACTACCAAAAGTGAATGCTATTATAAAATATAAAAACTATGGACTTATAAACTATGGACTTTGGCTGATAATGATTTGTCAACATAAGTTCATCGATGGTAATGTATTGATATGTGCCACTTTGGCAGGAGATACTGGTGATGCGGGAGGCTATGCATATATTGGGGCAAGGAGTATATGGAAACTTTCTGTATTTTCTGCTCCATTTTGCTGTGAACCTAAAAATGTTATAAAAAATAAAGTCTATACTGTTCTCCATAATGGCTGTATCAGTTTACATTCCCACCAGCAGTGTAAAAGATTTCCCTTTTCTTTATACTCTCCAGCATTTATTATTTGCAGATTTTTTGATGATGGCCATTCTGACCAGTGTCAGGTGCTACCTCATTGCAGTTGTTTGATCTGAATTCCTCTAATAATTAGTGATGTTGAGCACTTTTCATGTGCTTCTTGGTCTTCTGTATGTCTCCTTTGGAGAAATGTGTGCTTAGGTCTTCCACCCATTAAAAAGGAAATATATTAATAGGTATACATACAGCTGATTCACTTTGCTATACAGCAGAAACTAACAACAGAGTAAAGCAACTATACTCTGATAAAAATTTTTAAAAATAGAAAAGTCTATTTTTTAAAAGGCTACCTAGTTTATGATTCCATCTGTATGCTGCTGCCACTGCTAAGTCACTTCAGTCGTGTCCAACTCTGTGCGACCCCATAGACTTCAGGCTGCAACTCTGTGCAGCCCACCAGGCTCCCCTGTGCCTGGGATTCTCCAGGCAAGAACACTGGAGTGGGTTGCCATTGCCTTCTCCGATTTCATTTGTATAACATTATCTAAATGGCAAAACATAGAGATAAGGAACATATTAGTGGTTGTTTAAGAAGGCTGTGGGCTTTCCCAGTGGCTTAGCAGTAAAGAACCTGCCTGAAAAGCAGGAGATGGGGGGTTGTTTCCTTGGTCAGGAAGAGCCCCCCTTAGAGTATGAAATGGCAACCCATTTCAGTACTGCCTGGGAAATCCCATGGACAGAGGAACCTGGTGGCTACAATCTATGGAGTCACAAAAGAGTCTGACACAACTTAGTAACTAAACAACAACAACAAAGAAGGCTGTGGGGACAGGAGGGAGGTAGATGTGTTTTATAAGGACAACACAAGGGATCTATCTGGTGTTGGAACTGTTTAGTACCTTGACTGTGGTGGTGGATACATGGACCTACAAGGTGATAAAACTGTATAGAACTTAATACACACATTCATTCAATACAAGGGCATGTCTGTGTGTGAATATAACACTGGGGAAATCTAAGATTGTCATCTTGTATCCATGTCAATGCCTTGGTTGCTATTACACTATAGGTGTTACCACTGGAGAAACTAGGCAAAGTGTGCAAGAGATCACTCTGTATTACTTACTATATGTGAATTATAATTATCTCAATTGTAAAACTGAACCAAGAATATTGGAGTAGGTAGTCATTCCCTTCTCCAGAGGATCTTCCCAACCCAGGGATTGAACACAGGTCTTCTGCATTGCAGGCAGATTCTTTACAGTTGGAACCACCAGAGAAGCCCAAATTCTCCAGTAGGTTTTACTAATGCCATAGAAACTTAACACTGCCTTCTTAATTTTTCTGTTTGCTGTCAGTGTTGACTCTGCAGCTAAAGTCATCATCCAATCAATGTAACGTGCTTCTACTCTTTGAGAACAGAAAGATACACTGGCCTTAGACATTGCCTGCGTCTCAGTTTGAGGCTCACGCCACCTTGCCTGTGGAGTTGTGCCGCCCTACCTTCCAGAAATAAAAGAATCCAAGTTCACACATCATGCCCTGCCAGTGTTTGGCAGCTCACAGCTCTATTGATGTCACTGAAACATGTGCTCAACTGGGTTGAAATGGCAACATACTTCCAAGGAAAAATTATTTTACACCAAAATGAAAAAGATACAGCCAGCCACCAACCAAAATATTATTGCAGAAAGCAGGGGGTAATGAAAATTGGAAACAGTTGTAAAGAGACTTTCTTTCTCTTCAGTAACCAAAGGAGTGTACATCTGGCATTATATCAGAAATAAAAAGAGAATCTAGCTAGACTGTAAGGTAGCCACTGCTGAACACTGAATTTTGTTTGAACCATGAAATTGCATCTACTATCTAAAGTGTAAAATGTGAAGATTTTGTTGGGATCTAACTGAATCTATCTGACAAGAAACATCAGATGTTGATACCAAGAGAAGAAAAATGCTGCATATTAAACTAAGAAACATTAGAGTCAGAGTATAAATGAAAGATCAAGTATAGAACAAGCAAGGAAAATCGAGTACAAAACTGGTTTATTATTTGCTTTTAATCTTCACTTTCTTATTTTTTTTTCTTTTTTTGCCCTCTCCTGCTTCTCCTTCTATTTCTCATCTCTTCTCCTTTTCTTCTCTCTCCTCTTCTCCTCTTTGTTGTGTGTGTGTGTGTGTGTGTGTGTTGTTGTTTTTAAGATTCCTCATTCAATCCCATCACCCAGCTCTTACCTGACTGGTTCATTTTTAGGCTTCAGGCATGACTAAACATTCTGAAAGTTGGGGAAATGGGTGAAGGAGGGATACACAGAAACCCACTTATATTCAGGACTGAGAAGCAAGCCTCTTGGGAAAGAACATATTCAAAGAACTTAAAGGTCTTGGTCCCATAAGAAAACCTTAAGTCACCGACAGAGAAAGCAAAGTGTATACCATAAGCCATCTCCCCTGACCCACTGACTCAGTCCCAGTTATGTCTAGGTTCATGGGTGATCTTCACCAAAACCTCTAAGCACTAGTCTGATATCTACATGACTAAACAAACCCAACGTGGAAGAGAGACACCCTCCCACCACGGCAGCAGCTGCATCTGATGGTGGCGCCCAGGGACAGTGCTGAGTATGAGGCCATGGACACGGGAAGCAGCTAGCAAAATACCGTTTCATAAGCAGCACCGCTTATTGATAAAAAGAAATAAGTGAGATCACAGGAGACATTCTCTGTAGATGCCCAAAAATATATAGAGGAAATATGAGGGGCAATGGAAGTAATGAAAAAGTAAATAGTAAAATATCAAAAGAAAGCATATTTTACTGTAATGAACACAAGTACCCTTAAGCTGGATTAACTCAGGGAAATACAAGTTTGAGGTACATGTGTGAGTGCTCAGTTGTGCCCGACTCTTTGTGACCCTATGGACTGTAGCAAGGGATTTTCCTGGCAAGGATGCTGAAGTGGGTTGCCATTTCCTCCTGCAGGGGGTCTTCCCAACCCAGGAATCAAACTCACAGCTCCTGCAGCTCCTGCATTGGCAGGCAGATTCTTTCCCACTGAGCCATCTGGGATGCAGTATTACTGAAATGGAATAAACTGGTGTTTTCTTTAACACTAGAATATAAATGCACTTGTAAACAAAAACTTCAAAATTTAATTTCATATATACAATAACTGATGGTCTGAAACTAATTAAATGTAGCATATAACATACTATCAATTGCCCCATGGATGTGATCTTTTTCGTCTGAGCAAAACAAACTATAAGATAAGCTCCAAGACATAAAATAAAAATTCTTCCTGAAAGACCATCCGGGTAATACTTGTAACACCCTCCAATTTGTTCCATGACTTTACCTTATTATCTAATAAATTCCTTCTCCCTAAATGGAAAATTCCATGGCCCTTTGGCCATTATTTCCACACCTGAACTGCACTCTCTTAAAAACATTCTTTAAACGTCAGTCCCTTCTTTGTTCTATTTCATGCCCTCCTGCTTTTGAACTATTATATCCTTGAAGAGTTTCCTTTTATATACCCTTTTTATACTCGAAACTTTACCTGCATTAGTCATGTTCACCTTTCATTTGCTTCTCAAGAATGAGCACTGACCTCATTTTTTTAGTCTCCACAAGGAGCTCTGACCTAAAGATCTTTTATCATTGTGTTTGTCTTTGTTGATGCTTTGTTACCATACCTGTCATATAAGGTTAGAATCATGCATGAGGCTCCAAGTGGGATAGGTTCCAGGCCCTTTGAAGACTTTTATAATGATGCATACCTGAGTTCCATCCACTGTCCTGATCACTAAGATGCTACTGGTAAAAAAAAAAAAATGATCCTACTGATCTCCTTTTGTTTCATCTCACCTATAAATGTTGTTACTAATATCCCCTTAAGAATTACTATTCTCATATACATTTCTTTGAAAGCTTTGGTTTAATTCTTTTCTTCATTTTTCTACTAGTTTTCTACATGGTTTCTAATATGACATATAACAAATGAAGTGGTAAACACATTTTCTTTAGTATGAAAATGAATAACATGATTATATTCTAATTAAATCAATTTGCATGGATGTTTTTATCTCACAAGAATACCTCCTAAATGGTTTCTATGTGATATTTGTCACAGTGGGAAAGGGAGCCAGAAGAAAGAAAAGGGCAGAAAAAATAGCATAGAGCTATCCCCCATTAGAAGAGGAACCCAAGAAACCAATTATTAACCATAATACCGTATTACCAATTATGGACTGGTAGAGCCAATTCTATATAATGAGTAAATTATGTAGATCTTTCTGAAAGTATTTACATGACATGAAACTGCCCACAAAACAGTACAAAAATACAAAATGTGCAACTAAATAATAACTTAGAAACTCAGAGAAGCTGTACTAAGTTATCAACTTTAGGTTTTGATACTTTAATTGACTTCATTTTGGTATTACTTTTATTTTTACAGTTCTGAGAATTAGGTAGTGAAAAGCGCCCAAGCACTAATTGTTCAGTCACCTACACATTGATTACTCAACTGGAATGAGAAGTCATAGCTACATTCACACTGCAGATAATCTTTTGCTTTATTACCTTATAACATTTTGCAATTTTGCTTTCCCTGTTTCATATTCCAGGAAAACGACAATTAGTGAACTCTGAGACTTCTCATCTTTCTTTTTCCTTCCTCGCTAAAGAGGAAGGAAACCAACATGCTCAAAGTTACCTATCACATACATATCTTATTTACAATGTTCAAAGAAGAGGTAAAAAAAATTCCTTGGGCCCTATCCCAGAGACATAGAAATAAGCCACTAGTACAGGTAAAATAGGAACAAATCTTTCAGTGATCATAACAATCCATTTTCCTGCTTGCTTCTTTTTATTTCTCTCTTTTACATCATTTACCTTTTATCTCTTACACATCCCACCCCCAACTATACTCATCTAAGAAAGTTCCTACAGAGTTGTATCTCTGTCCACTGGAACTCATTTCTCCCATTCTGGAGAAATTTCTGCTAGACTCTAGAAGTGAGAACTGAAAGAGGATGGGCATATCTTATTCATATTTTTAACCTCAGCGTGTAGCAAAATCCTTGCCATACAATTGGTACTCAAAAATGTTGATGAATAAATTATAATGTGGGTATGCTATCTTGACCTCATGCTTACATATGACATCTCACTGCCAAATTTTTGTAAATCATGTCAAATATAGATAGTGAAATAACTTTAGATGATTTTTTATTCTCTCTTCAGGGTTTACTATCATCTTTTTATCATTAAGACTTCTATCACCTGTGGAACGAGGAGCATAGTAGGCTACAGGCCATGTGGTCACAAAGAGTCGGACACGACTGAGCAACTTCACTTCCGTTTTTTGCTTTCACCTGTGAGAGACAACAAACTCCATAGGAACATGAGATGAATTATGCATAGTATTGTGGGTCAAAGGGCTAACTCTGGAGCCAGGCTGTCTGGATTCAAATTCCTGCTCCACCATTTATGAGCTGTTGGAATTAGGCAATCCAGTTAATTACTTCATATCTTAGTACATCCATTTGGTGTAACACTATCTACTTCACCAAGTTGTATGAGTTATCAAGTGAGCTAACATTCATAAGCCATTTAGAATAGTGTTTGGCACACAGTAAAGATTATATAAATGTGTTTTAAGTTGTCTTCTGAAATACTACCGTCAACCAAGAAGAATTTACCCAGTATTTGTTACAGAAAAAAAGTCTTGGTAAACTACTAAGACTACTAACTATCTTTACAAAAATATCTCACTCTAAATGTAATATTTTAATTCACAGAGACTATTAAGACCTGAGAATAATTGACTGAATGACAATGTGGATAAGTCATAAAATTAAACTTCTCCATCCTCCTCTCCCTGTTAATACTCACACAAAAATTTTAGAGCAGTTTCTCCTCTTAAAATTTGGAAATGCTCATTAAAGAAGATTGTTTCTCCTTGCCAAATGAGAGGTTTTGGCCTCTGGCAACCTGGAGAAGACACCCTGGGAGGTCTTTCCAGACAAAGCACCGATATGATATGACTTGCACTACTGATTCTTTTAATACATAGCTAAGCATCTAAAAAGTAAATAGAAATATAGTGTGATAAATTGGTACCCAAATGACTTCTGCCCTGAGGATACATGCTGACCCCTGGAACCTAGAGCCGTATGTGTTAAGCTACATTGGATGGATTTTGAAATAAGTTTGCCACAAGAAAGCAACTTCTATATACAGCTAGATAAATACAGCTGTTGATGCTGCAGGGACAGATTATCAGTGGAGTAGAAAAGAAGTTAGCACACAAACATACAAATGACAGAGGCATTATTACAAATTGGGGCAGAGGTTGTTACAAATTGAGGGAAATGGGTATTTCTTTTTTATAACAAAGGTGTTATTATAAATAAATGGTCTAAGGTAACTGGGTATCTTTATTTTAAAAAGCTCTGCCTCCTGCCACAGACCAAGGTCACTTCAAAATAAGATAGGGATCTTTGAGAAAAACAAACTATAAAGCTTTCAGAAGATAATATAGGAAAATTTCCTCAAGATTTCAGGGAAGGGAAAGACATCTTAGATACAAAAACTACTAACTATAAGAAAAAGGATGATACGTTTAACAACATTATAACTAAAAACTCATTAAAAGACACCATAGAAAGAGAAGGAAATGAGCAAAAGTGTGGAAAAAGACAATTGCAACATGCATAGTTGACAAAAGTGTTAGTTACTCAGTCGCGTCCAACTCTTTGTGACCCATAGACTGTACCCCACCAGGCTCCTCTGTTCACGGAATTTTCCAAGCAAGAATACAGGAGTGGGGTGCCATTCCCTTCTCCAGGGGATCTTCCCAATCCAGGGGTCGAACCCAGGTCTCCTGCACTGCCGGCAGGTTCTTTACTGTCTGAGCCGCCAGGGAAGCCCCAGAGGACTGGTATAAAGAAGACGTATCTTCTATATCTGCTACTAATCTATGTGAAAGAAGCAAACTACCCAACAGAAAAAAAATGGGCTAAAGACAAAGACACTTTGTTTTAGGGGAAAAAAGCATCTTAACGGCCTCTAAACACAGGAAAAGATAACAGCCTCACTAGCAATCAGGTAAATGCAAATTAAGACACCTTGAAATACCATCGCACACCCCTCAAATGACCAAAAATAATAGAAGCTAAACAATACCAAGTGCTGGTGAGAGTGTAAAGCCAAGAAAATTCTCATGTACTGCTGGTGAGAACAAAATCGGTAGTCATTTTGAAAAACAGTTTAGCATCAGTTAGGGAAGTAATGATGCACATACTTTGATTGAAACGAAATGGATCTTTTTAATCTTTATTTATTCAAAAGAAGGTAGCAAAAGAGAAAAGAACCATATAAAAGGACAAATAAAGACTATAAAGTAACATGGAGGAATTAAATCCAGATATGTCATAAATTGGACTTCCCAGGTGTCGACACTGATAAAGAACCTGCCTGCCAATGCAGAGCTAAGAGACACGGGTTTAATCCCTGGGTCAGGAAGAAACCCTGGAGGAAGAAATGACAACCCACTCCAGTGTTCTTGCCTGGAGAATCCCATGGACAGAGCAGCCTGGCAGGCTACAGTCCACAGGGTCTCAAATAGTCCACACAACTGAAGCAACTTAGCACACATGTAATAAATTACATTAGGTATGAAATTTAAATTTAAACATTTAGGTTTGCCAACAAAGATTGTCATGTTAGATTTATAAAAAGTGTTCGGTTAGCTGCTGTTTACAAGACACATAAATATGATCAATATAAAGATACAGCTTTTTAACAATGAAGAACATGCTCCAGATAAAAATCACTCAAAGGAAGTCTAGTAAGGCTATATTAGTATCAGACAAAGACAAATATTAAAGCAAAAAATAATAATAATAATCAGGATTCACTACACAATGATGTTTCTTTTATTTTAAAGGGGCATCTAATATTTCCAAATATATATCTTCCCAATAACACAGTTCCTATGGCAGACAAGCCAGTTATTCACCAAATGTTGGACAATAGTTGGACTATATTTTCCAGTCTCTTCTATGTTAAGTGAGGCCATTTGACCTCATCAACAGAATATAGTTTCATTTATACGACAAGAGGATGCTCTTATGCCACATAAAATCATTTATTTAGTAATTCACATTTATTCAGTGCTGATTATGATTATTAGAGATATTTAGATATTCAGACCAAGTGTTAACTCTCAAAGAGGTTCAGGATTTTGAGAAGACATATATAGAAATGAACAAGTATAGTGCAACAGTAACTGCTATAACATATTGGAAATTGTATACACCAAGTATCATAAGAACCAAGAGAAAGAAGCTATTTCAGTCATGGCTTCATATCACTGAGGAACCAACACTTATCACAGAGAAACTGAACTAATTAGTGAGAACAGATAAAATGAAGAGATTGGGAGGCCAGAACAAAAGCATGAGGGTCTCTGGCTAGTTTGGAGAAGAGAGAATAATTCAGAGTGACCAGAGCACAGGGCCCATGTGGGGAAATGATGATCTGATCTATGGGAAGCGGTAAAGAGTTGAGAGAAGACCATGTTTCCAACAGAAATTAGTGACTTACTGAGAAGGAAGGAAGGAGGTGGCATGCAGGATTATTCACAGGTAGATTGTAGTGGCATTATCTGAAAAAGGAGATTAGAAAAGTAGGTTATGAAGCAGTTGTGTTTGAATTTGAGGAGAACATTTTAACTGAGGAATATTTGTGTATATTTGGTAGCTGGGGCAATAGACGTACATAAATTTGCCTGGAGAATGTTTAGAGTGAAAAATAAGAAGTGCAAGGAAGGCCTAGTTTTACCTCAGATGCTTAGCAACCTGGCAGTAAGTATTAATACCAGGAGAATCTAAGGGTCCAAGTCAGAGGGTGACCAAAATCCAAATTATTTGCAAAGTTTCCTCTCAGTAAACTAGTAAGCAGTCTGGGGTGGTGAAGCATTTCTAAATCTTTGCTACCAGATTTTCTGGGGGCATGCTAATCTTTTCTCATAGAAAAACAATCTGGGCCAGGGGAAAAAAAAAGAACAAGAAAATCCATTTTGTATTTTAATTATTTTTATTTAAGGCTCAGCAGAGGGGAACTATATATTATATGCAGAGTATCGAATTGTGCTTGGGCTCAATCCTTTGTGGAATCTCCCAAATCAATCTTGAGTGATGGCCAAGGCAAATTTCTCCCTGTTTCAATCTCTGTCATGGCCTGTGTTACTTCCTCACTGTAGAAGTGCCAGGACTATTTTTCATGGAGAGAAAAAACAATCAGTTCATCAAGGGGCTCAAACCACAACTCAGTCACCTGAGCAAGCTTGAGTTAGCACAGCAGAAGTTAGCACAAAGGGCTTCCTAAGTGGCTCAGTGGTAAAGAATCCTCCGGTCAGTGCAGGAGACTCGGGTTAGATCACTGGGTCAGGAAGATTCTCTAGAGTAGGAAATAGCAACCTGGTCCAGTATTCTTGCCTGGAAAATTCCATGGACAGAAGATCCTGGTGAGGTATAGTCCATGGAGTCACAAAGAGTTGGACATGACTGAGCAACTGAGCTCACATATACATGGGAGAAGGCATTGGTAACCCACTCCAGTACTCTTGCCTGGAAAATCCCATGGACAGGAGTGCCTGGTGGGCTGCAGTCCATGGGGTCGCAAAGAGTCATACACAACTGAGCGACTTCACTTCACTCACTTCATACTTTATCACTGGAGAAGGAAATGGCAACCCACTCCAGTATTCTTGCCTGGAGAATCCCATGGACAGAGGAACCTGGTGGGCCATGGTCTATGGGGTTGCAGAGAGTCAGACACGACTGAAGTGACTGAGCATAAGCATACATATACATACACACACACACACACACACACACACACACACGGGCTTCCCTCATGGCTCAGAAGGCAAACACTTTGCCTGCAATGCAAGAAACCTAGCTTCAATCCATAGATCAGGAAGATCCCCTGGAGGAGGGCATGGCTACCCATTCCAGTACTCTTGCCTGGAGAATCCCATGGACAGAAGAGCCTGGCGGGTTACAGTCCAAGGAATCACAAAGAGTTGGACACGACTAAGCAACTAACACACACACACACGTATATAATGTGTTCAGGCCTGAAGTTTTCTTACTTTAGAAAAAGTCTTGGGGGAATTCCCTGGCGGTCCAGTGTTTAAGAATCTGTCTTCCAATGCAGGGGGACTTGGGTGGTGGCTCAGAAGGTAAAGAATTTGCCTGCAATGCAGGAAACCCAGGTTCAATCCCTGGGTTGGGAAGATCCCCTGGAAAAGGAAATGGAAACCCACTCCAATATTCTTGCCTGGAGAATTCCATGGACAGAGGAGCCTGGTGGGTTACAGTCTATGGGGTCGCAAAGACTCGGACACGGCTGAGTGACTAACACTTTCACTTTCAGGGAATTAAGAGCCCATGTGCTGCAGTGCAACCAAGCCCACGAGCCATAGCTACTGAGCCCTTGTGCCCTGCAGGCCATGCACCACACCTGAGACCCAACACAGCCAATAAATAAATACAGTTTTAAAAAATAAAAGGTTTGGGGTATATTATATAAAAACTGGAATTGTAAAATCTTTGTGGTATAAAACACATGCTTTGTGCTTACATTTTTATTCTCAAGACTATTTAGAAGACGGGAGCATACGGCATTATGGTCTTTGATATACTAAGAACCACTAATGACGGTGGAGGAGAACACTTTCAAACACATCTCCTTTGGGAATAAAATATCCTGATAAAGTACCTACTTATTTGTTGATGTACAAAGACAATCGTGAATAAATAGATACTAGCTATGTGATATCCATCAAGTATAGTTCAAGACCAAAAAAAAAAAAAAATAGTATATTATTGGAACTTGAGTAATACATTAAGACCCCATTTGCCAACAAGCTGGTTAGTTGAAATTCCCAACTTGGAGGCTCTAGCTAGAAAAAGAAATACTGATTTCAGAAGTTCCCTGTGCTGGATGCTTTCATTTGCCCCTCCACATTCACGTTCCAATTTCTCTGCCCCGTTCTGCAGCCTGGGACGTTGATCTCTCTGTACCACATTCACAGGCTCCCCAGTGAGAAGCAACAGCAGGAAGCCAGAATAAGAAAGGAAAGAAAAACCAGAATATTTAATCCTGGTCACCCCCCTATACACATCGGCAGCAGCAGCTTGGAGCTTTGAGCTTTTAGTAACTGCCTTCTTTCATTTCTGTCTGCAGCTCCCTGGGAAAGGCACTACTCCATGGCAAAGGGAATAGTCATGCGGGCATCACTGTCAATAGTCCCAGGGTGGGTCCCTACCGCTGACTGATATTCTCTTCACTTACCCACTGAGTACACCTTCAGTTTCCTGTTTGACTGGACCATTAGAACCTCTGTGAAAACACACTTTATCTAAGAGAGGAGAATGAAGCGAAGCTGAGCTAGTGCACCCATTAAATCCCGATCCCCATTCACACATGGGCATGGGCTTGCTCTGAATTAGCCAGTACAAGGAAAGAAGGAAAGAACACAAAGCTCTGGCTGCAGGAGGATGAAACACACAATAGGCATGTTCTGACGAAGGGAGAAGTAAAATGAGTTTGGTCAGAGTCCACGGCGGTGACCACAGAGCAGCTGGGGACGGCAGGAAGAGCAGCAGCTGGGAGAAGGGACTTTCCAGCAGCAAGTGGGGAAAATAGAGAGCTATCTATTTTGGTGCCTACAGGATACAGCGAGAGGGAGTAACCAGCCACTCTGCAGTTTTGCCTGGGGATGGCTTTACTTACCCCGCGATGCCCCCTCATTTTTTTAACTCAAAAGTGAATGGCTTCAATTATTAAAAACTATAGCTCTCTTTTTCTTTGTTTTTAAACTAAGAGCTTGCTGCCTGTTTTTTATTTTATTATATGTAGTTAAGTAAACATGCAAACAAAATTTCTATTCTCCCTGGTGAGAGTTTCCAAGATTAATTAGCATGTGTGTGTGCTAAGTCGCTTCAGTCATGTTCGACTCTCTGTCACCCTGTGGATTGTAGCATCCAGACTCCTCTGTCCATGGGATTCTCCAGGCAAGAATACTGGTTTGGGTTGCCATGACTTCCTCCAGGGGATTTTCCTGACCCAGGGAATATACTGACATACAAAAATGAACTAGAGGGCAAGTAAATATATCAGCTATTAAAGTTCCTATCTGGTAACACTATGGCCTTTCAACTTGCAACTTGTGCCACCTAGTGATATAATTTGGTCTTACAACTCGACAACAGCAAGAATAATGATTCCTACTCTGAAAAAGGCAACTTGAAATTCTTGGTCTCCTAATTAAGTGATTTTAAGACAACCTCTCACCTCATACCATCATCTGGTAAAAGTCTTCCACAGAATGGTAACAGATAAAAGCTTGATATTTTTAGAATTAAAGCTAACTGAAACTAAATATTAAAATAAAAACATGAATATTTTTCTTCTCTAAGGGAAGTCCAAGAACTATTCAAGTAAATTGAAGGCAAACCTGTTTTAAAATTAACCTTGGGAATTGACCTGTTTCTATCACAGTTTTCTTATAACAGTGATAAACTCTCCAAGTTTCAAGTCAAATTGTTAGCATCCCCCTTTCATGTCAGATACAAAAAAAAAAATGTTTTTAATATTCTTTAATTCTGAGAGAGTAAAAGAAATAGCCCACATTTTATTTTTTCCATGTACAACATTCTTTCAAATTCAACAAATATTTATTTTGTGCAAGGTGCCATTTATTCTAGGTCAGTGAATTAATGGAGGAAAAATAGACAAAATCTCTGCCTTTACTTATTTGTTATATTCTTGAATACTACTAGGATTATGGACTTGTATAATCAGGAAGATACCTGTACAGTTGGGAAGACAGAATCAGTTAATTCAACCTAGTTGTTTTATTTGTGATTCAATACTTACAAAGAGGAAAATACAAATGCAACTGGTAGGAACAGAGGTACACAAAAGCTTGTCTTTGAGCATTCACAATATTTTGGGTTTATAACAAAGTTTTACTTTCAACCACACCTGGTACTTGTTATGCAAAAATAAGCCCTGGGTGCAGACTCCAAGTCACTGCTTATCCAGTTTCCATCCCCACCTGTACTGTCCCTTCGATATTGAACTCCTACTTGCTACCATCCTATGCTCTTCCCAGTGAATCTACGTACTTTGCTAGTCTGTCCCTAGCACTCAGGTCTAAAACTGAAAACTGGGCATACACACCAAGGAAACCAGATCTGAAAGAGACATGTGCACCCCAATGTTCATTGCAGCAGTGTTTATAATAGCCAGGACATGGAAGCAACCTAGATGCCCATCAGCAGACAAATGGATAAGGAAGCTATGGTACATATACACAATGGAATATTATTCAGCCATTAAAAAGAATTCATTTGAATCAGTTCTAATGAGATAGATGAAACTGGAGCCCATTATACAGAGTGAAGTAAGCCAGAAAGATTAAGACCAATACAGTATATTAACGCATATATATGGAATTTAAAAAGATGGTAACGATAACTCTATATGCAAAACAGAAAAAGAGACACAGATGACAGAACAGACTTTGGGACTCTGTGGGAGAAGGCGAGGGTGGGATGAGCTGAGAGAATAGCATTGAAACAAGTATACTATCAAGGGTGAAACAGACCACCAGCCCAGGTTGGATGCATGAGACAAGTGCTCAGGGCTGGTGCACTGGGAAGACCCAGAGGGATGGGTTGGGGAGGGAGGTGGGAGCAGGGATCGGGATGGGGAACACATGTAAATCCATGGGTGATTCATGTCAATGTATGGCAAAAACCACTACAATATTGTAAAGTAATTAGCCTCCAACTAATAAAAATAAATGGAAAAAAATAAAATAAAATAAAAATAAAAATAATTTTTTTAAATAAATAAATAAAAAATAAAACTGAAAACCAACCTGCTTGAAAAGGGCCCTGAAGCCCCATCTAGTTCCTCCCAGTCTTTCCTCAGCTTCAGGGTCAGACCCTAGTTCATACCTGCCTTAGGTGGGCTTCCTGACGATACAGGAAAGAAGTTCTCCAAGTATACCTGGATATGAGTAATACGTCCCTACTCAGTTCTTTCATTCATCTGACAGTTCTGGGTAGAAAATGAAAAGTGTTCGTTGTTCAGTCGTGTTCAGCTCTTTGGAACCCCATTGACTGTGACCCACCAAGCTCCTCTGTCCATGGGATTTTCAAGACAACAAGACTGTGGGGGCTTGCCATTTCCTTCTTCAGGGATTGAACCCAGGTTTTCTGCATGGCAGGCAGATTCTTTACCATCTGAGCCACCAGGGAATCCAGAAATACTTTACAAACCAGGCATGAATGTGGCATTCACCTTGGACACTGTGCCTTGAGCTTTCCTCATAAGGACCATTTAGAACAGTAACTCTAGCTCCATTTAATTTTCCAGTGGCTTTACAGGAAAGGCTCACTTGAATTACAATATGTGCAAGGTATCAGCATAAAGATGCTAACAGAAGTGGTAACAGTGCCCAGGGATACAATGTAAAGTACAGGAAGAGAAGCTGTTCAGTATTATCCTTGGGAGTCTATCTCGCTCCCATTTTTAGGCCACATGCTTCAAAGAAAAAATATGCCCAAAATCCCAATTATGGGAGTTTGTGACCTAGGCCTGTTCATTCCAGTCCTTTCCCCACCTCCCTGACTAAGGTGATTAATTCAGGGAGGATTCCAGAACCCAAGCTACATCCAGTAAGTACCATATCTAAGATATAAAGTTATCAGAAAAGAGATATTTTCTTTTCAACAGAATTGTTAGTTATGAGAATAATGTCAGCTTAGAGCTGTCAGTGGTCAACCCCACATGGAGCCCACAGAATGAGGAACAGAGCAGACAGAGTCTGTTGATGATTTTAGAGTCCATGGAAAGGCCTATCTCTACATAATCTATATTGTTCAGGCTGGCCTGAGTTGTGTTTTTATCACCAATAACTGAGTGCAGAACCTCAGGTAGCATCCATTTTTTTTCATATTTGAAAGACAGGAATCAGTGAAGTAATTACATATGATAGCCAAATATGTGTGAAAAGAAACAATGAAGCTAAAGAAGGTTATAAAAACGAGATGGGATTGTGAGATATACAACGGATCCAAAAAGTCCAGTGTAAAAGAAAAGTCATCTGATATGAAGATGAAGAAGAAATGATTGGATTTGATAAATCAGAAGATAATAGATGATTATGGGATAAAAGGTGTGGATATTACGTGCTGTACTAAGTCGATTCAGTCCTGTCCAACTCTTTGTGACTCCATGGACTGTAGCCTGCCAGTCTCCTCTGTCCATGGTATTTCCCAAACAAGAATACTGGAGTGGGTTGCCATGCCCTCTTCCAGGGGATATTCCCAAACCAGAAATCAAAGCTGCATCTCTCATGTCTCCTGCATTGGCATGTGGTTTCTTCACTACTAGCACCACCTGGGACGCCTGTGGATATTATAAAGCAGCATAATTATCATACTAAGTGAAGGAAGTCAGAAAGAGAAAGACAAATACCATATTTTATCACTTACATGTGGAATCTAAAATATGACACAAATAAACCTATCTATGAAACAGAAATAGAATCAGGGGCATAGAGAATAGACTGGAGGTTGCCAAGTGGGATCGGGTAGAAGAGTTGGATTGGGAGTTTGGGATTAGCAGACACAAACTGTTATAAATAGAACAGATAAACAACAAAGTTCTACCGCACGGAACAGGGAACTATATTCAATATCCTATGAGAAACCATAATGGAAAAGCATATGAAAAAGATGTATAAAAATGTATAACTGAATCACTGCACTGTACATCAGTAACACGACATGGCAATTCAACTGTATCTATGGCAATTTGAAAAACAGTACAAAGAATAAATGGAAATGAAGGTGTAGAAACATGAAATGAATAAGTGTAGAAGTAGAAATATTGATTTCTTCAAAAGATTGGGCAGTAATGGGGATGAGGAAGGTGAGCTACAGCAGTGGCTTAAAAGACAGCAGATGAGTTGGTACAAGGAAGGTTGGTAAACATATCTGAGCTCAGTGGAAAGAGCTGTGAAGATGAGCTAGTAGGAAAGAGAGCTAGAAGAAGGATTAAATAAGCTTAAATTTGGGGACTTCCCGGGTGGGCCAGTAGCTAAGACTCTCTACTCCCAGTGCAGGGGGCCCAGGTTTGGTCCTTGGTCAGGGAACTAGATCCCACATGCTCCAACCAAGAGTTCACATGCTGCAACTAAAGATCCCACCTGCCATAATGAACATCAAAGATCCTCCTGGTACAGCCAAATAAATAACTAAATAAATTTAAATATGTTTTAAAAAAGAAAGCTTAAACTTGGAAAAAGGTTTGAAGTCCTCTTTCTCTGCCTAAAAGGAAAAGAAGAAAGTTTAAATAAGAATTAAATACGATTTGAAATGAAAAAAAAAAAAAACCAGAACGTGAGGGAATTCATACCTAAGAACATCTATATTCTCAGTGAGTACATGAGAAAGCATTCCACTAAGAAGTGTGTTGGATATGTTAAGGAATCCACAAATATAAAGGTTTGAAGCCTGACCATGGGTAATGAAAGAGGGACTGAAATAATGAGTCATTAGAGACAACTATAAGAATATTACAATTGCATCTTATTAAATTCCAAAGAAATATGCTAACGACCCAAAACTGATTGGTGTAAAATCTAACTACTTGCTATCAGAAAAAAAAGGGAGAGTAGAAAAAAGAATAGTTGAGCACAAAAACGGAACGAGTCAACTTTCAAACAATAGCACAAAATGTATTTATATTCATTCATTTAACCAGTTGATATAAAGAGCCTACTATGTGTTAAGCACTATTTCAGGCAACTGAGGATTCACTGAAAACAAACTAGTAATGTCCCTGCTCTCATGTAACTTGCATTCTACTGGGGGAGACAGAGAAACACAAAGTAACACAATGTCTTCCCGAACCAGGGACTGAACCCTAGTCTCCTGAATTACAGGCAGATTCTTTACCATTTGAGGCACCAGGGAAGCCCTGTATGATGTCAGGTGATGAGAGAGCTGAGAGTCTATGATGCACATTAAAACTGGGGAAGAGGATAGAAAGTGACGGGGTTGCTCTCTTAGAGAAGATCCCAGGGAATGACGAATGAGCATCATGACAAATGAGCTGATACCTGAACCAGTGAGGTAGGGGGCCATGTAAAGATATAGCAAATGAGCAGTCTCCACAAAACAAGCAACAAATATAAGAGTCCAGAAATAGGGATGGTCTTAGTGCGGTTGCGAAATAGCTAGACAGTCATGTGACTGGAGCAGTTTGAGAGTAAGGAACAATAAAAGGAAATGAAAAGGCAGCCAGGATTCATGAGAAGCATCATAGGAGAGAAGTGTGGCTTTTAATCTATATATGACATGGAGCACCCCAAACAGGAAAATAACATAGTATGGCTCATGGGTAAAAAGAATTGAGCTGCCACGCATATGTAGAACCAGAAGATATATGGAGACTCTCTGTACCTCCCACTCAATTTTGCTATGATCCTCTGATTTCTTTAAGAAATGAAGTCTATTTTTTAAAAAATAGGGAACTTCCCTGATGGTCCAGTGGCTAAGACTCCATGCTCCCAATTCAGGGGGCCCGGGGTTTGATCCCTGGTCAGGGAACTAGATCCCACATGCTGCAACTAAGACCTGGCACAGCCAAATAAATAAATATTAAAAAAAAAAAGAATACTAAAAAGGATTGAACTGGCTGCAGTGTGGAGCAAGGACACCAGTTAGGAGATTGCTAGAGAAATTGAGACAGAAATTTAATATATGGTTATCAGTCCAAGGGAGAGGCAGGAATAGGATACACAAGCTATTACCATATAGATGATATTTAAACCATGGAACTGGATGAGAAAATTTAGATGGAGAAGAGGTATAAGGACTTGGTCAGGAGCATTCCAACCTCTCAAAAGGAGCCCTATAAGAAAAATGTGCTCGAGAGTAACAAAGAACTAAACAAAGATGTGAGTGAGAAAGCAAAAAGAATGCAAATAACTCTGAGTCTTTCATTTCCAATTAATGTTTCCAAAGAAAACTAGCAGTTGACTTTATGCATTATAGTAATAATATCACTGACAGAAAACCACTGGGAGCTTCTCTGTGACAACAGTTATAAAAGTTCAGATTATATGGTAAGAACTGACGTATGATTGATTTATGTCAATTATGCTATTAAATACAGTCTGCAATTTCTTCTCTATATTTGTTTTTAAAGTCCTCTTTTACTGCTCCAACTATTTAATCATCATAGTATTGACAGGCAGCTATTATACATCATTATCACTGACATGAAAACTTAAAATAATCCACTGACTTTAGTAGCAGCTTATTCTTCTAAAATCATCTCATGGAGTAAACACATAATCTCCTTTACATACAGCGTTATTCACAATAGCCAAAAGGTGGAAGCAACCCAAAAGACCTTTGACAGCTGCATGTATAAAGAAAACGTGGTGTACACGTGTAATGGAATATTACGCAGCCTTCAAAGAGAAAGAAATCCTGTCACTTGTTACAATGTGCATAACTCCTGAGTACATGATGCTAATAAGACAGTCACAAAAGGACAAATGATGTATGATTGCACTCATATGAAGTATCTAAAGTAGTCAAAATCATAGAAGGAGAAAATGGGTGGTTTTCAAGGATGGAGGAGTGGAGGAGGGAAAATTAGAATTCAATAGGTATAGAGTTTCAGTTTTACAAGATGGAAAAGCTAGACAGATGATTTGCACAGTAGTGTGAATGTGCTTAATGCTGCTAAACTCTATACTTAAAATGTTTCAGATGGTAAATTTAATACTATGTGTTTTTACCACAATAAAAAAATTAATAATCCCCTTTTAGAATAAACATGATTATAGACTTCCTTGTTTTCAACCTTGACAGGTAAATATTTCATCCTTTGGCCCCAGTTTTAGTCAGTTAGGGCTGCTATAGCAGATACCATAAACTGGGTAGCTTAAACAACAGAAATTTATTTCTTACTGTGAGAGGCTAGGAAGTCAGAGTTCCAGATGCCCGGGGACTGGGATATCAGTGAGAGCTCTCTTCTGGTGCTGGTCTGCCATCAGCCTTCTTCATGTCTTCTCACATGTCAAAAGAGAAAGAGTGAGCTCTCCTCTTATAAGGACACTAATCCAACTGGATCAGGGCCCTTCCCTTAAGGGGCTTCCCAGGTAGCTCAGATGGTGAAGAATCTGCCTGCAATGTGGGAGAGCTGGGTTCGATCCCTGGGTTGGGAAGATTCCCCTCGAGAAGGGAACAGCTACCCACTCCAGTATTCTGGCCTGGAGAATTCCCTAGGGTTGCAAAGAGTTGGACACACTCTTTCTGACTTTCACTAGATATGAAAGAGACTTGAAATACTACTCATCTTGAGGCAAAATTCACCTCCAGCTACGAACTTATGAAGCCAGACAAGTTATGTGCTTTCAAAACAGCATGGCTGGACAGGCACAGGGTAGACATACCCATTCTAATAGAGAGAAATAGAAAGAAAAAAGGGATGAAAGACCTCACGCAAGTTCAAGTCCCAGCCAAGCACACTCCATTAAATCTCAAGGTTTAAGAATAATCCTCTTAGGCCCAAGCCCTGCCTTCCAGCCCTACTGGACTGACAGCATCATCAGTACAGTTTACTGGAGTGGTCCAACCGCTTTGGCTCAGAAGGGCTCCACCTATACAGCTCTGCCAGGTCCCTTTCTTCTGTAACTAAGAAGGAAAGCCTCCCCTGGGTGTGTGATGGGAATGGCAGCCCTAATGATTCTGTCTTCAGAATCATTTTTCCCTTTTTTGAAGGATATTGCACATTCATACTCAAATAGCTCTATAATCTCATCCTATAGAATTCAGCAAGTTTGACAGCCTTCCTTCACTGTACCTCTCTCTGCCCCCTTCAGTTCAAGCTGTATGGCAAAAACCACTATGATAATGTAAAGCAATTAGCCTCCAACTAATAAATATAAATTAAAAAAAAAAGCTGGCAGTACTTCTGCTTGCATAATCCCATAAACTCTTCATTGAGTGATAATCCAGCCATACCTTGGTGTTCTTTAGAAGATACTTTCACATTTTCTGAAATACAGACTGGCTGAGAATTTTTCAGATCTTTAAATTCTACTCCCTTTTTGCTAGCGAATCTTTCTTCAATTCATCTCTCTCTTCTCATGTTTTACTACAAGCAGGTAGGAGGAACCAAGGTTTAAGAATAATCCTCTTAGGCCCAAGCCCTGCCTTCCAGCCCTACTGAACTGACAGCATCATCCATACAGTTTATTTGGAGTGGTCCAAAGTGATATTTCCTTGTCCAGAACCTTACCTGGACTCTATCTACACACAAACACACAAACATACAAACATTTACATATTCACTGGATCAATTAAGAAAAGAAGACTAAAGAAGATACTGATAACTAATTCAAAATTCAAATACAGTATGGCATCACATACCCTTGCTCCTTGGAAGAAAAGCTATGACAAACCTAGACAGCATATTAAAAGCAGAGACATTACTTTGCCAACGAAGTTCTGTATAGTCAAAGCTATGGTTTTTTCAATAGTCATGTATGGATGTGAGAGCTGGACTATAAAGAAAGCTGAGCACTGAAGAATTTGATGCTTTCAAATTGCAGTGCTGAAGAAGACTCTTGAGTGTCCCTTGGACAGCAAGGAGATCAAATCAGTCAATCCTCAAGAAAATCATTCCTGAATATTCACTGGAAGGACTGATGCTGAAACTGAAGCTCCAATACTTTGGCCACCTGATGCGAAGAGCTGATTCATTAGAAAAGACCCTGATGCTGGGAAAGATTGAGGGAAGGAAGGAAAGGGGACAACAGAGGACAAGATGGTTGGATGGCATCACTGATTCAATGGACATGAGTTTGTGCAAGCTCCAGGAAATGGTAAAGGACAGAAAAGCCTGGCATGCTGCAGTCCACGGGGTCGCAAAGAGTCGGACACAACTGAGTGACTGAACACCAACATGGCATCACAATCATAAGAATACATTTTATGAAGTTTGTATCAGTTGGCTCTCATTTATTTCTATATTATTATTGACTGTTCTAACATTTGCCCATAGCATACCAAGGCGAACAGGGTAGGTTGGAGGGAATGGGAGGTATTTACAAACCACAGGCAGTTTCCCAATGGTTCTGAGTATTGAAATGTCCTATGTTCCTAGGAAACTGACAGTATCACAAGAATTAAAGCACTGATTCTATGACATCTCACCCTTGGTGACTAGTTCGTCAATGTCAATATGTGTCATAATGCTTTATTGAGACCAGAATGTTCAGAGAAAACAATAGACTCTTCCCAGCCCAGGTACTCCATGGAAAATAAGTCATCTGGAGAAAAGAGCTCTGTGTAAAATATGTTTGGAAAGCATAAGCTAATCTCCTTCTGGAGTTTTACAATGCCTGTTAGCATAGTTAAGACTCTAAGAAAACCCAAATTAATATTTTTAATTGTGTTTAATTTTTTAACCCTTGTGGTTCATAATATCTGTTAGCAACTCAGCACCATTTCCCACTCCTACACAAGAGGGGTTGAAGTCCAAAGAATGGTATTTCCAAGAATCCCTTGGTGACACGGTTCTGGGTTATAATCTACCAGGGAGAGACACTCACATGAGATTTTTAAGACAAAAGAAAAACAGAAGCAACTGCTTCCCTACCTTGTTTATGTGGGCAGATACATGAGCAGTGAAAGACATGAATCCCTTAGAGTTTCCTTGCAAATCACCCACTTCTTAAGGAGCTCATCAAGTAGTAAAAAAAGAGACATAATAATAATTTAAAACATTTATTAAGTCTTTACTACGCACCATCATTTTCTTAAGGTTTTACATGTATTAACTCATTTACTTCTTACAATAGCACTTTGGGGTAGGTTTTATTATTTAGGTGATAGTTATTGGTATTTATTATATTGGAAATTTGAGCAGAGAATTTTATAACATTTTCATATTAAAATAAATCTTAATTTAAAAATCACATATCTACTATATGTAAACCAGATTATACTGCTATGAAAATAATTATATTTTCCAAACATATTTTATAAAGGTGATATCCATTGACCCTCATCTATTTCTATATTACTATTGGCAGCTCTAAAATTTTCCTATGACATACCAAAGATGAACAGAGTAGAATGGAGGTGGGAAAATTCAGGAGATGGGAGGTTATTTACAAAAAATGTATTAACATAAGTGCTACTGTTTTACAATTTTGCCAGTCTCTATGTGTGTGCAAGCTTAGTCTTTCAGTCATATCTGACTCTTTGCAACCCCATGGACTATAGCCTGCCACGGTCCTCTGTCCATGGGATTTCCCAGGCAAGAATACTGAAGTAGGTTGCCATTTCCTCCTCCAGGGCATCTTCCTGACCCAGGGATTGAACCCACGTCCCCTGTGTCTCCCGTCTTGCAGACAGATTCTTTACCTGCTGAGCCATTGGGGAAGCCAATCTCTGTAGTAAATGAGAGCTGTACCCTCCCATCTGCTTCTGCATTCAGTCTATTGCAATATGAGCTTGTGGTTGAAAATATAAAGATAATCCATCATCACACAGATAAGCAGTCCAAAAAAAGGTGGAGGCAATTGTGGATACTACCAGCAAAACTCAAAAAGTGATCATTTCTTAAAGGTTAGTTGCAATGTGGAATCTGAAATCATATTAATCAAGTTTTTTGAACTTGAATACACCAAATTTGGTTTGTCTTAAATTTTAAACGGATTTTTTTAACTCAGGCCTTATTTTGTAATGTCATTCACTGGCCCACTTGAAAAGTATTACTTCATGAGTTATACAGAGCTTCCAAATACTGACAAATTTCATCTTACACAATATAAATCACATTAGTTAATATCAATATTGATCTCAACAGAAAAGTGTCTAAGTATTGATAAGCTGTCAACCTCAATGTGGCAGATAAAAGTCTTCCAAATTCTAATTTTCATCTGAAAGCTCAAACTTTGTAACTGGCAGTAAATATTGTCAGTAGTCTTCCTTTAGATGACAGACTCAGTTTGCTTGTTTGTCTGTTTGCTTGATTTTCTGTTTGATTAACCAATTTTATTTTATTTTTCCAGCTTTATTAAGGTATTGACAAACAAATGTGGTATATAACATGATGTTTTGATAAATGTATACATTGTGAAATGATTCTCCCGATCAAACTAACTAACCTATCCATCCATTTTGTTTCTGAGAACCTACCTACCCAATACTTCCTCTGAACGACCATAGTTTGCCTTTATCTCAAATGAAAATGATGTTTCATTTTTTAAAAAATGGCTAAGCCAGCTTACTTCAAAACAAGTGCATTTCCTTAAGGAAACCATGGTATTTCAGTATGCAGAAGAATGCTTAATGCAAACTTTCCATTTTGTCACAAATAACACTAAAAAGATAAATACTCGAGTGAGACTTAATAAAATTAATCATTTTTACAGTTTCATCAGGGACATTCATAAGCAAAACTGGCACTGCACATGTGCGGTGACTAAGAATATAATAACTATTAGCATCTGGTGTCACCAGCTTGATCCATGCAAAGATGCTACCCTCCGTGGTCTTACCCATTCCTGTTTTGCATTATAAGCAAAAGTGTCAACACAGTGAAAGAGGTAAACCATATTTTAGTATTATCATGAACAAAGATTTGACTTCACAGTTCACTAAAAAAAAATCCGGGAGATGTCCAGGGTCTTTGGACCATACTTTGAAAACCACTGCTTTAGTCTTCTTACATCCTACAATTAGGTCTTCCTAAATGATTGGTTGGTTGTTCTCCATCACCTATATTACAGAACTCCAACAGCTGAGCCAGCTTTTAAACATGAAATCATTCTCTAACCTCAATCTATCTTTCCCATGTTGTCTCCCAGAAACCATCTACCGTAACCAAACCCTATTCCATAAGTGAGTCTGATCTATTCCCTAGATGTCCACTCTGCCCTCACTTTAATATTGCACAAACTATCTACTTGCATGAAATGCCACACCCCTTCCTCAATGACCATAAAATCACAACCAGCTGAAGTTCTTCCTCAATAATGCCTCCCTGATTTCTCTTACCCACTGTAACTTGTCCATCTTGTACATTCAGGATTTACTGTCTGAATCATTCCTTTAGCTCTTTCTACACTTTGTTGAAGATATCCTTTGTAGTTTTCTTTTTAACAACTTAGTCACACTTTTATGAACTGACACTTTGTCTTCCCAGCTCCCTAATGGCAGAAACCATGTGTTACAAATATTTTATAGGCAATAGGGATGCATTAGGCTCAAAATAATTTTTTAATAAAAGCTGTGGTTTTTTATTAATAAAAGCTGTTGGCTTTTAGCAGACTAACTAAGAGGGACCAGCTGCTGTCCCTCTCCATGGTCTGGGCCAACCACCTCTTCCTGGGTTGCAGTTACAACAAAGACCTTTTAGACAAGGTGATGGAAATGGCTGATGGGATTGAAGTGGAAGACCTGCCACAGTTTACTACCAGAAGTGAATTAATGAAAAAGCATCAAAGCTAAGGCAGAAGACTCATCACACTTTCATCATTAGTTACAGGCTTGGAAAGGAGGCTGGCATGAATGCAACATTGACCTCAGTGGCCTCTTAAGACTCTTGGTATTAACAACATGTAGGAAAGAGGCAATTGGAATGAAAAGGAATCTTGTCTGGATTGGCATTTTTAAAGTTCTCATTTTTCTAGTAGCTATCATTGTAAAAGTATTCATGGGTATTTATGTATTTATAAATCATGCCCTCTTATTTTTGTTGGTCAAAATGTTTAAAATGCCTATTTTTTTTTATGTTGATGTAATAATGGCAGGTAATGAATTAGTTACCAGTTAGTCTGCTAAAAGCCAACTCCTGACAGTTTTTAAGGAAAAGTTTGTTCTCTAATCACTGATGAATCTTTTATGAAATGTCCAAATGAACAAAAAAAGGCCATAAATTTCAGCCACAATAATATGTACTCCTCCAAAGAGGTTCCCTAGGCCTACATTATTTAAGACAAATATTTCTTAAGAACTATAAGCTTGACAAAGGACATGCACATGTCAGTAAAATATCTGATGGCCCTTCTTGATGATAATTCCTGTTATCCCAGTGCAATAAAAAAAAAAAAAAAAGACTAATTAGTGCCTGTTCCAGTTTGTGTATTCTTGATTAGAGATAATTTTGTTAACCAGATGTATAAAAACTGGGCTGTTTCTGGACATATTCTGTCAGCTTCAACTTGCTGAAGCTTTATCATAGAGGAAACAAAAGGATGCTCCAGCCATTGTAAGTGCTGAAAGTGTCTTTTTTTTTTTCCGCCTTCTCTAGGCAACAAGGTTGCATCGTATATTCAGCAAATGCTATCAAGAGGCCTTGAGGTTCTCATCAAAGCTATAACACTGCACAATGGAAGTGTGTTTTCTAGTCATCCAAAAAGTGTGTTTGCATAAGTCTAATCTTTCAAGCGAGCAATTATGAGAAAAAGAAATATTCCCCAGTCTGATTTTAGTTTCACAGAAGTTATCATTAAAAAATCACCATGTTGGTATTTTGTCGTCTACACCTCAGTTCTAGCCTGAAGAATTAAGTAAGGACAATTAGGTGTGTGAAAGGTAGATAAGATATAAGGGGAGTAGGCAGAAAGGTACTGAGACAAGGAGATGAAAACTTAACATCTGTCTGAATATAATTTAATTTTCTTGATAGCATAGGTACTCATATCCTCCTTTGTGTAGCTACTATGAACTAGAAAGGAATAAGAGGTATTACCAACACATAATCTGTACTTTCAGTCTCATGTAAAAGAAACAACTTACACAAAATTGAGTCTTGCCCATTTCCTAATGTCAAGATCAATGATTGAGGATGAATATTCCAACTTAAAAAAATATCCCATTTACATATATGCATTTATCTGTTTTTAAATCCATACTTAAAGAGAATTTATATCATATAAGTCTTAAGGAAATTATGATAATCTGCAAATAAGCCTTAAAAGATCCCAGAAATTATTTAACTCAAAGCCATGTGATTTCATGGAGACAAAAACAGAGGTTCAAAGAAGTTTCAGTTTTTCCAGAGTTATAAAGTGATTATATGACTATATAAGCAGCACAACCACATGGTTGTAATCTAATTCCAAATGCAACTTTCACGTCATTAAAATAAATAGAACTAGGACTAAATCCCACACTCCTGATTCTTAGTCCAGGAGTCTTTACTTCAGTACACTGCCTGTGTAATACCCCATTTACATAATGAAGTATCCCCAGGCATGATGGTTATTACAAATGCTAATATTTATTATCCACATTCTCAGTGTTTCCCAAATGATACAAATTCAGAAACCTGATTACTGCAAAATGAAGAAACAAGCTTTTCTCTTCAGCATAGTGATACCTAAATTAAACTAAATTGGAAGAAATACTTGTCTGTACTAATAAAAGTATGAATTATAAAGTATTTTTGCATATAATATATCCCATTTCTCACAGAGTATGTGGGGTTGCTTATAAGAGTATAATTGCTAAATATGAATAAACATTTATCATTAGAAACACAAAGAAGTATAAGCTGGAAGAGGCAATTAGAGACTTCAGTGGCATGAAGAGAGGTTGATGCAGAGAAATTAGAATACCTGTGATGATCAAATTTATGACTGTTTTTTAGTTATCATTTGATACAAAGCTAACTGAATGCCAAAATGGAAAGGGAAGCATGGTCAGTGATACATTTTACATTATCCTCTATGACAGAATACTCTAATTCTCCAGGGAAAACACATCCTACATCTCACGCTAAAATTAATTTCTCCCATGAGTCATATAGCTCATCTACACCAAGGAACAGCTAAAGTTGTCTGTTCATTTGTAATGTTAGTAAGTCACTTCAGTTGTGTCTGACACTGTGCGACCCTATGGATGGTAGCCCTCCAGGCTCCTCTGTCCATGGGATTCTCCAGGCAAGAATGCTGGAGTGGGTTGCCATGCCCTCCTCCAGAAGGAGGATGTTAGTAATGTTAGTGATAATTAGTAAAATTAAATGAAGTTTATAATAGAATTAAAGTCCACGTATATAAAATCTAAATAGAAGCGTTTCTCAAAATATGATTGCAGTCATATCATTATCACAACCACCTGCTGCTTGTTAAAAATACAGATTCCTGGACTTCCCTGGTGGCACAGTAGGGAAAAATCCACCTGCCCATGCAGGGACACAGGTTCAATCCCTGGTCCAGGAAGATTAACCACATGCCTCGGAGCAACTAAGCCCCCGCACCACAACTACTGAGCTTGCGCTCGAGAGGCCCGGAGCCACAGCTACAGAGTCCATGTGCCCTAAAACCTGTGCCCCGCAACAAGAGAAGCCACCACAATGAGAAGCCTGTGCTCCACGAAGGCTTCAAAGAGTAGCCCCCACTCACCACAACTAGAGAAAGCCTGTGGACAGCAAAGACCCAGCACAGCCAAAAATTAAATAATTTTTTAAAGGAGTAAAAAAATGCAGATTCCTAAGTACCTCTTGAAATCCAAAGAAACTGAATTTCTCCAAGTGGGGTCTGAATTTGACAAGTTCCAAAGTTGTTTCATATATATTTTAAAGTTTAAGAAGCACTGATAGAGACCTCTAGAGCTCTGATGAACAGCTCTCATTCCATAGGGACCCATGAAGCCTCTCCAGCATGACCACAGGGTTGCAATCTCATTCCGCATGCAACTTTCACACATTAAAGTGCCTCAGTCTGAAATCAGTCATTGCTCAGTTTCCCCTTGGGAAAACAGCTGATCATCAGGGTAAACAATCCTTCCATCAACTAGAGTCTTGCCAAGTGTTGGACAGTAGACCATCCAGCTATAGAACATAAGCTATAAAAGCAGCAGCTTGCCTTGGCTTACACCCTCCATGCTTAGAACAGGGTTGGGCCCAGAGATAACACTCAATTAATATTCATTCACACATTATTTGTCAAGGGCCAGGAAAATAAGTATTCAGTGTTATTGAATGTGTATTTTAGCTATCAATTTCCTTTTAGAAATTTCTTATTTTCCTTACGGGAAATTCTATTACCATCATATGAAGACAGAATAGAATCTTTCAGTGATGGCTGTTTTCATTAAGAAACATAAAGTGGAAAAATTTAGGCTAAGTACTAGATTTAACCAGTATCTAACAATAATTCATAATTATCTGTAATTACCATTTGAAGTCATCAACATAGCAAGGAGACTTTTCCTGTTTTATTATTATAATGTTTCCATTAAAATTGACTCTCAAATTACATGCTGCCTTAAGTAAACATTATTATTATGATCTTATTTTATTCTTACATTTTATAGCTACTGGAGAGGTCAAATTACAAGAGATCTCAGAGATCAATAGTAAAACAAATATATTGCATATAAATTATTGAGATTTTTCCTCAGAGTTTCTCTTTTACATTACAACAAAATATGCTAAATTAGATGGCTAGGGATGGCTACTAAACTTTTGCAAAAAGAACGATGACTGTTGATACTAATGTTACTAATACTACTATCATTTTGTTGAAAAATATTTTGCTTTCCTGTGGAGATAATATTAGAACCTCTCAGTTAAGGCAATAAAACTAAAGTAATGCATAAACCATGATAATATTTTACTACATTATAAAAGTTTCAAGCATATTCTAAAAGATATCCTGGTCATGTAATAATGGCAGCATTTCCTCTGCAACATCTAAACATCACAACTAAAATACTCTGCATGTCACACAGGAAGTAAAAAAAAGAATTGTCCATATGAGCCATTCACAAGACTGTCAAGTATAAATCTGAGTGAATACTACCTCTGTAAACTGATCACCGGACATAAGTAGTTTGCATTTTAAAATGCACTGGTTATTGCCAACTTTACAGCAAAATAAGCAATTTCATGAAGCTAACAGACATATATATGGCAGCTCTCAAGAACACTAAAATTGGAACTTCCTTGGTGGTTCAGTGGTTAAGAATCTGCCATCCAGTGCAGGAGACATGGGTTCGATCCCTGGTCTGGGAACTAATACTCCACACACTGCAGGGCTACTGAGCCCACCTGTCAGAACTAGAGAGTTCCTTGCACCACAATGAGAGATCCCCCATGACACAAGAAGATCCTGCATGCGGCAACTAAGACCTGATGTAGCCAAGTAAATAAATATTTTAAAAAAGAACGCTAAAATCACAACCAGAAAGAAAAACCAGCTATTCAAAAGCAAAGTCAGATAGAGTAATTGATAAAGACACATGTAAATGTGTAACATCAGGCAAAGTTCCATCTCAGTAACTGTGGACTATACCAACCCTCATTATTATGAAATTCATCAGAAACTAATCTTTACGTAATGATGATAAACAATTAACAGAATTCTCTAGAAATGTAGGACTATTTTGACACTATCCGTTGTGAGATGTACCAACAACTGTACAACTGACCAATAAATCTCGGCCAATGTACTAACAGCCCCGGGGTCTGATGAAATAAATATCAAAAGCACGGTTCTAGTTCTACCACCCAGCAGAACTAGACCAAATGAAAAGGAATAATCTCTAAACTAGGTTTGGAACGAAGTATTTATCATCTTTAAGGAAACTGTCAAAACTTTTAGACACTTGCATTTTCATGCAGAAATTTCTACCCCAAGAGATCGTTGAAATGTGTTAAGCTATTAAGAATTAAAGTAACTTAACCCACATTTACATAATTAAAGATTTTGTGAGGTATTGCTATTACTTTGTATGGATCGTTTCAAATCAGTTTTGCATACATTATTAAATGTCTCCTATAGGAGATTCCTAAAGGCTTTCCATAGGAACTAGCTCAGAAATGTATTATTTCTACTTCTTGACAAAAAAGCTAAAAGAAATAAATTTTGCAAAAACTTTGCATAAGTGTAAGTTCAAATGTCATCAGAATATTAGATGTAACCCAGCCTAAAGATCTAAATCCTCTAATTTCCAGATTCCATACTCATGTTTCTATAATCAAAGAAATTTAGAAGGTTATTACAGTTTACAGCTAACCCAAATTGTAAGTCATCTTTATAAAGCAGATAAAGAAACAGAAAGACTCAGTTAGAGGGTTTATTCACTTAACAAAAATAGCTCCAGATGATACCTATAAATGGCACTTTAACAGGAAAAGGAAAGTATCCAGATTAACTATGAACCAAGGATGTTTTTAGGTACTCTTCATGTTATTCCTAAATTTATTTTCCCATTAGTCCTGAGAGACAGGTATTATGACACCATTTTGTGAAAAACTAGCTCAGAAAGTTTCAGAAATGATGAAGTACTTTATCCACTGGCTTGCTGCTTCTCAACCTAACCCCCAAGGTGCCTCTGAGGGCAGAGGTCAAGGGTCCCAAGCTAGGTTTCCAGCCTTGTCCCTAGCCACTCCACCATCACTAGCATTCCTGGCATACCTCCACACTGTCTAGGTTAACCTTCCACAAGGACACACAGGTCAGTACACCAGATCTTTAAGGCCATTTAGACCCTCCAGGTCCATACACACATAGAGGACATCGCACAACTCTGGGCTTCTGACTGCCTTTATCCTTCTGCTCAGGGGACTATTTCTTTCTTCATTGCCCCAAAACCTCACTCCTACCCTCAAAACTCAACTTAAATGTCACCTGCTGAGTAAATCCTTAAGCCTTTTTGATTCCTATAAATAGTGACCTACACAATTTGTTCATATGTATACAAGAACATTAACTATACACTAACTACAAATCTTACTGTGATTTATTTACTTCCTATCTATCATTGTCACTAGGCTTTGAGCTCTCTGAAGGTAGAAATCTCTCTGATTCACCCTGATATCACTAGTGCTCAGCACAGTCACTGGGATAAGACAGATTTTCAACCATATTTGCAGAATGAATAGTCACTATTAGTAGATAAAATGGAAAGTTTATAACCACTCTGTTGATTGAATGCAAATATGCTTCAAAATTATTTCTAGGTAGAAAATGAGTGTGCATGCATGCATGCTCAGTTGCTCTGTCATGTCTGACTCTTTGAGACCCCATGGGCTGTTGCCCACCAGGCTCCTCTGTCCATGGGATTTTCCAGGCAAGAATATGGGAGTGGGTTACCATTTCCTCCTCCAGGGAATCTTCCCAACCCAAGGATCAAACCCATATCTCCTGCGTCTTCTGCATTGGCCGGCGGATTCTTTACCACTGAGCCACCTGGGAAGTCCCAGAGAATGAGTGAATAGTTTAAAATAGTGTATTCTTATTATTTATTGAAATATTCCTTCTATAATCTTGTTTTCTCCACCTACTTACTCTATCATTGATTTAAGACCTGGCTAGGAAAATTTTACCCAGCCTAAACAATGACAAATTGCTAATTCATACCATCCAAGTTAATGAGGCATGCATAGTTTTAAGGGGAAAAGAGATACTAAGAACAACAAGGCCCCAAAATATATAAGTAGTTGTTTTCTTTTAATAGTCAGAATAATCAGATTTAACTAACCTATTCAATATTTTCTATCCTGTTGCCATGGAAATACACTTGAATAGTCTCAGAAAAACAAAAACTCTAATCCATGAAACTGATTTTTATAGTTTTAAAAGTAGATGTCTTAAAAATTCCAAATATCAGTGTATATCTTTTACAAAGTTTTGACAAAGCATACCAAGTAAACTTCTTTTGAAAGAAAGAAGTAGGTATCAATGTCCTCTTGTTACTCATTCATCTGTGCTTGCCTTAGGGAAATATGCATGTTCATGGAAATTACACACATTTTCAAAAACTACAAAGCAATGACAAAATAACAAGATAAAAAAAGCTTTTCTCTACTGAAATCAAAGGCAATTGATTTCCTATACGTCAGTGTTTTGTTTTTTGTTTTTGGGGTCTTTTTTTTTTTTTTGTCTAGCTAAGACCATTGCTCTAATAATTTCAACAGTAACAGTGTGAATAATATGTTACAAGAAGTGATATTCTTCATGGAGATTTGTTTCATTATCGAGAGTTCTCCTACCCCAAAAGCAGCATATGACCCCCCTGACCACCCAAAAACAATGGCAGTTTATGAACCTGGCAACAAGTACCACAGAGGGCTGGAGTAGAATTAGCAACCCTCAGAGTCACTTTTATGACAATAGATATCCAAACACAAAGAAAAGAACAACTTTCAAAACCACGAAGCCCACAGGAAAAGCAGCATACTAACCCAAGAAAGACTTACCGATCTCTGAGTGTGTGTGGGTGAAAGCAGTAGCCACCAGCCCTGACAGAAGGGCTTCTTTGAGGGCAGAGTGGAGAGTCAACATTTTGGACATTAAGTAGCAAAATCCAAAGGAAGGGAAGAAAGAGGGAACCCCCTGGGGGAGGAGGGGGGGGTAATTATATTAGATATAGCAGTCAGTCTCCAGCTTAGGAAACTGTTCCTATAAACCCACCTGCTGATTCCCCTTCCTTCGCCTTTCATAAGACGTGAAAGCAGCCAATCAGAAGCAGCTGTAGGTACCACCCTCCACCACCACTGATCCGTTGGAGGTTGGCAAGAGAGAGTGAAGAGCAGCTAGTACCACTCCGTCTCCTACCTTTGTGGACAGGTTTAATACTGATCATCATTTGGTCACTGGCAAGTCCACCAGCAGCAATTGCTACTTCCACCTTCCCTTTCACATTTGCGTTTCAACTGCCTTCATCCTAACACTGAAATGATTCAAAGCTTTGTTTTGCCTGACCTTGTGTAGGTAACATGCACTTCTTTCTCATCAATCACTACCTACCCTCTGTGTCATGCTTGAAGTGTGCTTGAGTAATATCATTTTCTCCCAAAAGATGTTCTAAAAATAATCAGACTACTGTTTTCTTTTAAAAGCATGAGCCTTTATAATATATACATGTAAAATATGTATATATGCTAGCGTATGTATACATATATGCATGCGATTTGGTTATATGTGCCTTTCTTTGTGAGCTGTTTGCTTGGTGATCATTCAGCTTTAAAAGTTTTTATAAACAGCATATTTTCATTTTGACTAACGATGAGAATTTTAGTTCCATCCATAAAGGAAACTCTTAAATTGCAGCATATTTATGGGGTGAGGCTCAGTAGCTGGGAAAGTCGAAGTGTGGGCCTCACTAACAAATGTGATCTGCCAAGTACTTTCACAATATTTGAGACACTGAATTAGGCACTTCCTGCAGCCAGAAAAAATGACAGTCTTTTCCCTTATTGGGTTTATATTCTCACAGATATCACCATCTGCTATTTATTCTCCTTATTTTGAACATGGCATCAAAGACACACAACAAATTTAAATACACTTGTAAGACTTCATAGTTAACATATTCCATCCAGGGAACTAGAAATTTTGAAGGTTTTTAAAATTCACTTTTATTGGAAGACATTCTCTCACTTAAATTGACGACTATGAAAGCTGATTGTCTAAGTTTAAATCTCACCTAGCTCTACCATTTGATGGCTGTGGTAGCAGCCTACTTAATCTCTCAGTTTTTCTCATCCAAAATGAAAATGATATATGTAGGTACTTCTGAGTTGTGGTTCAGGATTAAATGAGTGATTATATATAAAGATCCAGGTTCATAGAAAATACCCATGAGCTGGGAAGCTACCCAAAATGTATGTCTTGTAAATCCAATATTCAAGTCTACATAGCCACCATTTCTATATATTTAGTACATTTTCAACTACAATCACAAGCCTACTTTAAACGTGAGTACAAGCCATTTCCTATGTGTTCCAATACTGTTAGCTGCCATCCAATCCGCAATCCCCACTTTTTCCTTAACAACATAATCCTTTTTATTTTAGGAAGAGCAATATGCCCAGCTAAAAGACAGAAAACACATTTCCCAGATTCCTGTCCAGATGGGCATTCATGAGACACAGTTCTGGCCAATGAGTTATAAAGGAAAGCTTTTGGCTGAGCCTTCTGAGAATCTTTCTAAAGAGAGGCAACTTACTGTCATGTGGATTTTGCTTTTGCTTATCACTTTTTTCCTGCCTGGAAAGCAGATGCAATTGTTGGAGCGTGAGCAGCCACCACATGACCATTGTAAAAGGCGCACACACCCCAAGGCTGGCTAAAACAAAGTGTGCTCCTGATTTCATACTAGACTTGCCAGGCAGCCCTGGAATACCTTTCTTCCAACTGACTTATTATTAGGTAATAAAAGTAAATCTTTATCTAGTTGAACTATTCTTACTTAGGTTTTCTCTGTATGCAGCCAAACTTAAACTCCTGATATAACCACTAATGTAAGTGGGTATCATTGTCTCCATTCACAGATAAGGTTAAAAAACGTCCTTCCATGACACAGTTTGGAGATGAAAAACTGGATTTGGAACCGAGGCAGCCTGGTTCTTAATTATAAGATATATATCTCTTCAAAGATCACCAATAGAATTAGATTCAGGAAACAAAATTTACTTTTTCTCCTATCTCCTTTTTATGATCCACCATTCACCCCTTTAGAGAACCAACAACCACCAAATATATTAAGTGCCAAGTACAAAGTGCTGAGCACTGGAGACACCAAACTGAACAAGCCAGACAAGGTCCCTGTACTTGGAAAACATACAGCTGTGCAGAGATATAGATGTGACATATGAGAGAGATATGAGAACATCAGTTCAGTTCAGTTCAGTTCAGTTGCTCAGTCGTTTCCGACTCTGCGACCCCATGAATCGCAGGACGCCAGGCCTCCCTGTCCATCACCAACTCCCAGAGTTTACTCAAACTCATGTCCATTGAGTTGGTGATGCCATCCAGCCACCTCATCCTCCGTCGTCCCCTTCTCCTCCTGCCCCCAATCCCTCCCAGCATCAGGGTCTTTTCCAATGAGTCAACTCTTCGCATCAGGTGGCCATAGACAACTGCAATATTGTATGTGCAGTTATGTGGAAGATACAAAGTACCTTGGGGAAACAACAGAAGGAGACTACCCATGGCTAGTTTTCTCTTCCTCCCCCAAAATATTTAGTTACGAATTGCCCTGAAGTTCAGGAAAAATTCCCAACAGTCAACCATGCTACCTGATTCTCTCATAGATGCTTTTCTCCCCAAGGGAAGCAGGGCAGGCTGGACAACTTTCTCTTACATCTCTTGGTTTGACATGGGATTCCCAAGACTTTTTCCACATTTACTCTGCATTCACTCTTTCTCCCACTGATAAGGATTCTTACTCTCAAAGTGCAGAGGTGAGAAATGGTTCCCTATTCTGTTACGCCATTATAGGTGAGTCCTGCACCTGTATGTCTACAAACTGTGCTACTCCCCACACTAAGAGGTCATCTTTCAATCTGTCTTGTTTAGAGCTGTCACCACTTAGCTTGCCCTTGCTCATGCCCATCACTCCTGGATGGAATGGCAATTGATACGGAACAATAAGGACATTCCTCGTGAATCTTCAGCATCAGATCTCAGCATAATAATTCTCTTCTCTGGATCATAAAGCCAGACCTTTCCTTTTGGCCCCACTTCAGACTTTGTCTATGATTCACATATATAATATGTAAAGACTCCCTTTTGTTAATCACGTCAAGAAATCGAGTAAAACAATAGACCATTTTCTTTTGTTCTCACCCTCAACATCCTTCTCTCTCAATAGAGCAATAAAGCTCACAGCATTCTAAAAAGGAAAGGCAGAATGAGATTGTCAAATCTTCTACTGCATTTTCATCTTATTTTTATCTTGTTAAATTTGCACTCACCATTTGCCCTTTGAGTAGGAAACATGGGACATCATGGAAACGTCGAGTTCTCTTTGATGGTTTCTACCAGTGACAGGAGCCACAGTGGAGTCACTTGACAAACCTAAAAGCAAGGACAGTATTCAGGTAATAAAGGCAGCACAAATAGCAACAACAATGGAAAAAGCAAATATGTAATTCTATTTTAGTTCTCCTTAGTGGCTTAAAAGCATGGCACAGACTATGTCTATTGCATGAAAAATGGCCCATTTTGCCTTCCAGCTCTTTGCATCAATGGACTTCTGTGCTTGTCTCATTTCTTAACATTTTATCTGTGGTCACTCCATTTGTCACTATAATTATGTGACTTGAAGGACAATAATCTGGCAAAACAGGACTGTGAGTTCTTGTCCCAACTAAACAAATAACTTCCCTTTATGACCTTGTAGGAGTCATCCAAGCCCCACATTCTCATCTTTCGAATGGCAGTGACAATAACCTGCCTCACGGGTTTATGTGAAAACAAGTAGATTATTTTCACATTATGATAAAACACTTCATAAACAAAGGCCTTTGAAGCTGCATTATCATTCTCAGGCTTGTGCTGCATTTCCAATTACAAAGTAAGTCAGTTACTGATTAATCCCGACTAGAGCAGTAGTCCCTTCCCAGGAAGTGCAGCCACAGGGCAGAAGAGTGTCAAGATGAAATATGCATCAAAACATTGCTCTCGAAACTTTAGATGTCAAAAGGTGCCATCAGATCTTTTCATTGGTCGCAAAAAGTACCCAAGTTTTTTGCATTCTCATAGAAAACTGAATGTGGGGGAAGCTTGATAGAGAGACGTCAAGGATGAGAACACTGATTTCCATCACTTATCCTTGCCAAGTTGGAGGAGAATCAGTAATAAACATGAAATCGGGACCGCTATCTTGCAGTACACTCACCGCTGCTCAGTGGCTGGCAGTAGCAAGGTTTAGCAGGTTGGGCAGCAAAGGCAGATTCAGGTGGCAAATTTGTGCTCATCTCAAGACCCTGCTTTCCTCATCCTTTTCACCCTCTTTCCATCATTCTTTGTTTATCCTGGAATCTCCAACTAGATTTTTGTACACTCTAGCTGTTCAGCTCCAGGGTGCTGGACCTTCTCCCTCTTCCTAGAATTTCAGGTGAAATTTCCACTTGTGAAAGCTTTACTTGTGGTCAACATTCATATTTATTAGAGACAAAAGATGGTAACAGCCATTAAACTTCACTCTGCTGGGACCCTCTGACTGTTTCTATGGTTTTTGCCTCAACGTTTCTGGCTTCTCCTGGCCCTCATCACTTCTGTTAGCTCTCTTCCCTTTTCCTTTGATTTATAAACCCTTCAAATTCTCAGCTTCGGGTAAGATGAAAACTTTAGGAGCATGCAGGACAGTTGCCAAGCCCATGCGTCTATTGCTTCCAGAAGTTGCGCCCTTTCCCCTGTCATGCTTTTCTCCATGCAAGCACTAGGGCGAGCTGTTGAAACTGCGAATCAGACCATCTCACTCATTTACTTAAACCCCAGGGATTGAACCCTGGTCTCCGAAGTTACAGGCAAATTCTTCACCATCTGAGACACCAGGGAAGCCCAGAACCCTGCCATGGCTTCCCATAACACTCAGAAATGCTAAGTCCAGTCCACGACCCACACATGTCACTGGCAAAGGTCACAGGGGCTCCCAGAAAAAATAAGGTGGATAAGGTCTAACCTCTTCTTTTCTGCTTAGTCTGGTTTCCTTGGGCTTCCCAAGTGGCTCAGTGGTAAAGAATCCCCCTGCCAAGAAGAAGACGCAAGGTCCATTCCTGGATCGGGAAGATCCCCTGGAGAAGGAAATGGCACCCTCCTCCAGTATTCTTGCTGGCATATCCCTTGGACAAAGGAGCCTGGCAGGCTAAGTCCCTGGGGTTGCAAAAGAGTCAAACACATCTGAGCAAGTAAACAACAGCTGGTTTCACTTGTTTGCAGCAGACCCGTGTGCAGAGGCTTGCACCTAGTACGCTGGATGAGTTCCCAGCATAGAAGCTGCTGCATTGACAGCCCAGCTTTGCAGAACATGCGCAGAAGCGTTGAGCACACTTCAAGATGGCGGCAGTGAGCGGCGTGTGAAAATGCTCCACGTGGCACCGGCATCCGGAGCGTGGCCAGCGCAGCTGCTCCCGTCCGCGGAGAACTCCCCCCACTCCAGGAGCTCCCTCTAAAGTACCCTCGTATGTGGGGGAGGTCCAGTGCTCCAGGGCGGGGTCCTGCACCTCTCTGTGATCTGATCAAAGAATGAGAATTAAGCTTTCCTTCGCTTCAGAACTGAACTCAGTCTCCAAGGACGCTGGGCAAGAAGACTTGTTGGGGACTGACTCAGGAGGATGACAAAGTTCTGTGACTCTGGTGAGATGGACACTGGGCTTTTCAGCCGCACCTATCCACTAGGGGCTTCCCAGGTGGCGCTAGTGGTAAAGAACCCACCTCCCAATGCAGGAGACATAAGAGGATTCTATCCCTGCGATGGGAAGATCCCCTGGAGGGGGGCGTGGCAACCCACTCCAGTATTCTTGCCTGGGAAATGCACGAGGCTCCAGGCTCACCCCAGCTCCAGTGAGAGGACGGTGGAAGCTTTAAGTTCCCGTGAGGATGGCTGACTGTTCTCTGCCGACACTCTGGAGGGATACAATGGTGGAGGCCTGAGGCCAAATTCAGAGTGATCTCAGGTGGCCTCAGCTTGCAAAGTCATGAAGCTAGGGCTTAGGTTTCCAGACAAAGAGGAAGTTGACAAAGAGATTGGAAACAACACAGGTCACACTATTTTCAGATTGGGGAATCAAGTGGTCCCAGATAAGGAAGCCAACTGGGACCACCAAGACAATGGAGAAGAGAGTGGAAGACAGAGGTTGACCTGTTATAAAAATACGATCCTAAAGGGAATCTGGAAGGCAGGGAACAAACCTATCAATTGGAATAAAATAAAGATCTATCAGGAACCAACAGAAAAGCCTTAGGCATTCCTAGAGTGCCTCCAGGGAATGCCTCCAACCTTAGGAGCAAACTTCAGAAACTGGAAATAGAACAAGATACTCCTACCACCCACGTGGTCAAGGTTGCCAATGGGGAGTTTAATAGCCAAGATACAGAGGAGGGAAAGCCAGAAGGTAAAAGGCCCAGGGAAAGCCCACCGACTGGCCGTGCCCTCCAGTGCCAACCCACTGGGCACAGGATTCTGTACCAACCACCCACGGAGACTCTCTATTCAGGTAAGTCAAGAAAGCGTGGCTGGATGAAATGGCAGGTCCGGGCCACTACCCTTGAAGACAGATGGTCCAGATAGATGAAAAATGACAGGATTGGGGTTTCTTAAACTGGCTCTCCAATTGACCTCCAAGGAGCCCCCGTGAGCATTGGACATAGGAAGAAGGACTATGGAATTCTTAATCAACACCAGTACCATTTATGGATTCTGAACACCAGATCAGGCAAACTCTGTCACAAGAGTTGTACAATGAGGGGGTTATCAGGGAAGGCCCGAGAATGGGCATTTGCAGAGTCATTAGATGCAAATTGGACAAACATACCCTCATTCCTTCCTGTATGTCCCTGAATGCCCTGTACCCCTGCTCAGAGGAGATATTTTACAAAGATTGGGGGAGGGGGTTCTCTCCACCTAATGTTAGACAAACTGGAGATCAGTGTCCCCTTAGACAAAGGGCACAGGATGATCATGTTAATGGCTCAGGACAAACCTCCCCAAACAGAGCAAGCCGACCATCCTGGAGCCACAGTCTGGGCCCAGGGACTGGCGGGGTGAGCTGTATTGGTTCTATGGGCTCAGTGACACCAGCTGGAAGGACTTGCCTAGTGTCTTTGTTGGGGACCAACTTGAAAGAATCTGTAACATAAAGACTTACATGATGGAAACTTCCATTACCATATGTAAAATAGATAACCAATGGGAATTTGCTGTATGGCTAAGAAACTCAAACAGGGGCTCTGTATCAACCTTAGAGGGGTGGGATGGGGAGGGAGATGGGAAGGAAGCTCAAAAGAGAAGGGATATATGTATATCTATGGCTGATTCAGGTTGAGGTTTGCCAGAAAACAACAAAATTCTGTAAAGCAATTATCCTTCAATAAAAAAAAAATAAATTAAAAAAAAAAAAAAGACTTCCATGGTTTGGCCACTGGTGACCTCACCAATGTACTTCCATAGCCTTCTCTCTGCTCTGGTAGTCCCGTCAGCAGCATCATTCCTCATATACCCCAATAAACTCACGCCTGAGGCCCTTCGCATTTGCTCTAACCTCAACTGAGAAGCTCTTCCTGATAATCACATGGCTTATTCTCTGCCTTATTTCAGGTCTACACAAATCTTACCGTATCACAGAGACTGTCTTTGACCATCCTATCCTTAACTATTACCTATAACCACCCCGTACTTTCTACTATTACCTTCTTGTACTGTTATCTTAACCTGATTTAGCCCCATAGATCTATCGTCTGCTGGTATTTTTTAATGGAAGAAATTGCAAAATTTTATTGAAGGGTATTAAAGCAGACTCCATCAAGAGATAGCCAGGCTTATGGATTGGAGGATTCAATATTATAAAGATGTCAATTGTTCTCTGATGTATTTATTTATTTATTTTCAGTAACAATAGTTGGAGGCGTCAGTACCCCCTTTTCAAACTTTTTTAGAGGATGATTGCTTTACAATGTTGTGTTGGTTTCTGCCATACAATAATGCGAATCAGCCATAAGTGTGTGTGTGTGTGTGTGTGTAAGTGTATGTACATATATATATTCCCTCCTTCTTGATCCTCTCTCCCAGCCCCCCATCCCACCCCTCTAGGTGGTCACTGAGTACTCAGTTGGACACCCTGTGTTGCATGCAGCTTCTCACTAGCTATCTGTTTTACACATGATAGTGTATATATGTTAATACTACTTTCTCTCAATTTGTCCCATCCTCTCCTTCCCCTGCTGTATCCACAAGTCCATTCTCTATGTCTGCATCTCCATTCCTTCCCTGCAAATAGTTTCATCAGTACCATTTTTCCAGATTTCACATAGATGCCTTAGTATGCAATATTTGTTTTTCTCTTTGACTTACTTCACTCTGTAACAGGCTCTAGATTCATCTGCCTCAGTTCAACTGACTCACATTCATTCCTTTTTATGGCTGAGCAATGTTTCATTGTATGTGTGTACCACAACTTCTTTATGCATTTATCTGTCCAAACTAGATGGACATCTAGGTTGCTTCCATGTCCTGGCTATTATAAATACTGCTGCAATGAATATTGGGGTCTTTCAGATTTATGGTTATATTGTTGTTTGTTAGTCTACTTGTTACGAACTTATTAAGATGTAAATTTCATAAGGGCAGAAATTTGCCCTCTTTTGTTCATTATTATATGTATCTCTAGCATAAGGAATCTCTAGCATGACCTTAAGGAAGTTTTCAATAAATACATGTTGAATAAAAGAAGAAGAGGGAGCGAGAAGTGCAGGAAAGCAGGCTGGCAAGAAACAAGGAAGAAGGGAAGGAAGAAAGGAGTGAAAAAGTGAAGAAGGAAAAGCAGAGTATGAGGGTTTAGATGCTGGTGGATATGTGGTGGACATTCTATGCAAGTTCTGGTTTTACTCCTTCATTTCTCATGGTGATGAAATTGAGAGTGATGACAAGAAAGAAGAGGGTTATGGTTTTGAAAGCAGAGGTGAAAATATGTAGTAGTTGTCTAAGAAAATGGGCCAGGACAATTACCTGATAGCATTAAAGTTCATATATCGATTTTAAAGTGACACTTGCCATGATAGTCATGTTTTTCTCCAGCAATACTCAGATGCATGGCCCAGAGAAGGAAGGATTTAACCTAAATGCAGTTCCATGAAGCAGTACAAAGAGAGAGGTGGGATAAGGGAATCAAGAGTAAGTGTGAGGGAGATTATTATGCTTGCCTACGGTTGAACCTGGATAAGAAAGGTAATGAAGATGTCACAAGGAGAGGGACAATTTAAATGAATGAGCTGTAGGTCCCAGTGGAGGTCTAAGGATGGCTGGATGTGAGCTGGGAGAAGTGTTGGTTAGAGAGTAGGGTACATGAATACTGAGATTATGAAGGATTTGCATTGAGTGGTATTCACAGGGTCTAGGATATAACCAAAAGAGTGAGGGGCAGTACTAAGCTAGAAACAAGCTCTTTGAAGAAGAGTCCAAGGGACTAACAGGTCAGGGTGTTGGAAAGATTCCTTCTGTCTATATTAAAATTAGCAAAAAAATTTTGAGTGTACTATAGGTAGCAAGAATGAGCCATGAGTAAAACTGTAGAAGATAAGAGGAAAAGGCTGGAGAAGGTTGTAGGGCAGAAAAGGGAAGGAGGGTGTGAATGCGGCAGTAAGGTATAAGAAACAGACACCTAAGGACTTCCCTGGTGGTCCAGTGGT
Organism: Cervus elaphus; assembly: GCF_910594005.1. Taxonomy (NCBI): domain Eukaryota; kingdom Metazoa; phylum Chordata; class Mammalia; order Artiodactyla; family Cervidae; genus Cervus; species Cervus elaphus. Next base: position 16,884,821 of record NC_057820.1, read on the forward strand.
TAAGACTCTGAGCTTCCAATAAGGGGATCTGGGTTCGATTCCTGGGAAGGGAACTAAGATCCCATATGCCGTGTAGCACAGCCAAAAACTGGGGGGCGGGGGGGGGGCGGGAAATTACTAGTGTAAACAGAAATAATTGCTAAGCAATCTATAGTGGAATAGAAAAGAGTTTTAAAAAGAGAGAGAGAGAGAGAGATACCTTCTCCACCCACAGTTCAGTGGTAGGCTATCTGAAGAAGAAAAGCACCCATCACTTGGTGGGTCAATTTTCTACTGTCAGGGAAGCAGAAACTTCAGGAGAGTGCCAGATTTCTTTCACAGCAAGGCCTATTCAGAGAACAGGTGGAGATATAGGAGATTTTCATTCTCATGGAATTGAAATTCTTGAGGACACCAGGAAAGAATTTTAGGAATTGTAGAAGGGCAGGGAAAGAGAACAGAATGAAAGTTTATGGAACTCAGTGGGGAATTGAGTGTGGAAGAGGAGAGGTGACATGAATGTCTGGGGAGCCTCTGGTAATTGACATAAATAGGCATGAGTGGAATAATAGAGTTATCCCAATAGGTATGACGGAGATGCTGATAGGTTATAAGTATCGACGAGTAGGGAAAGATGGATGTCTAGGCCTTCCTGATAATAATAGAAGACGGGGTAAAATGATCATAGTCTAGTGCAACATTTCTCTGTTAGCCTGTGCTACGCGCGTGCTAAGTTATTTCAGTCGTGTCTAACTCTTTGCGACCCTGTGGAGTGTAGCCTGCCAGGCTCCCCTGTCCATGGAATTCTCCAGGCAAGAATACTGGAGGAGGGTTGCCGTTCCCTCCTCCAGTGGATCTTCCCAACCCAGGGATCAACCTATGTCTCTTACGTCTCCTGCATTGGTAGGCAGGTTCTTTACCACTAACACCACCTGGGAAGCCTCTGCCAGGGGAGAGGCAATTTTATTATAAGCTGATATCATCTTGACCCCTATGGATGGACTTCAGGATTTGGGGAGTAGCCAGGTGCCAACCTAGCTGCATTTGTTCTCCCTTTTCCCCTCCCCCAACTTCATTATCTCACCAATGTAATGACTCAAATAAAGAGAATTTTGAGAAAAGTAGAGTAGAAAATGATGTCATGGAAGACAAGCAAGAATAAAAGTTTAGACCAAAGAGGGCCATATTGGGCACCCCTCAATCTATTGTGACTGTACACTTCACTTTCTACTAGGATGAACCCGGACGTACCCTGCTCCGTGAAGTCGATGGGATCACTTACGTTTTCCTTCATACACATAAATTCCACTCTTGCTAATCTTTTCTCAAAATAACCATAGGAATGCAATTCTGAAATATACCTAGCCCTTTAGAATGTACACACACACACATATATACATAGTTAGCTACAGCAGAAGCAGTAATAAAAACTTCCAGGGCTTCCCTGTGGCTCAGTGGTAAAGAATCCACCCGCCAATGCAGGAGACAGCAATGAAGACCCACCACAGCCAAAAATAATAAATAAATAAAATCATTTTTTAAAGAATCTTCCAGTTAAAATTTTCAATGTAAATGAAATTATTTTCTACTTTATACATAGTAACAACAAACATTCAAAGTACAAAAAGCTAATAGGTAATCAACCTAAAATCTCCAAAATCAGAATTCACCTACTTATGAATGAAAAATCTGCTAAATTAATGAATTACAGGTGACCATCCATATCCACAAGTTCTACACCTGTGGATACAGAGAGTCAACCCAATACATCATTTTATGGAAGGGACTTCAGCAATTGCAATAACCAAAGAATGACTGGTTTTACCTAAACTAGGCTAATGTGACTAAAAAAGTATCTCCTATAATACTCAGTTTGAGCCAAGCTAAATTTGCTGCCATCCAGCTGATTAACTTTTTAAAGGTAAATTACTAATACACACACTGACAAGACAGGTGAAAATGCAACATGTGCCACAAAACATAATCTTGAGTCACTTTATCCTTATCCAAGCTTCACCTATTACCTATGCTCTGATTCACTTATATTCTCAAATAGTAGTCATAATGGGAGATTAAGCAGCAGTATGATCTCTTCTCAACGTATATATTCATCTACCAAGAAGAAAACAACTTGGGGAACTGTATCAGTCAGGTTCTTCATAGACACCAAATAGCACCCCCAAAATGGACATTGAAGAGAGTTTAACACATAAGTAATTTACAAAAGCGTGGTCAGTAATAAGAGAAATCCAATCCAATAACGGAATAATGAAGCATCCTGGGTCAAGCAACTGTGGGAACCAACTATTTTCGCTCTGTCTGAAGGGGCAAAAAGAAGGAGTAATTCCAAAAACCTACTTGTTATGCCTTTTTAATACTTGTTAAGCCTCACAGAAGTTATGACCCTCTATAAGGAAATTCAACAACTGCCTATACATGGCTCAGCGGGGACATTTCCATAGGAAATAATACATCAATTTGAGTTTCTCCCCTCATTTCAATACCCTGCTGATGCCTCCCGTTGTCCAAACCCAACTTTTAGAATTCAGGGGGCAATGAAGCTTATTGCTGTCATCTGTAAAAACCACCCTCCTGGGGAACACAGCAGGAAGAAGGGTGGAAAGTGAATCTGGAGAGACAAATGAGAATGTCTAGCTCAAGGGCCAACACGTGATATATTTCAACAAAGTTGCAGGAATCAGACATAGATGAGGGGTGGGAACTGATGAAGCAGCAAAGAATAAAAGAGCCAGTTGAGTTTCAAGAAGAATGAGTGGAAAAGTACCCACACAGTCCTATCACCGCCCCGCCCCACCGCTTCATCAGAGATACATCATTATGAATGTTCATGAGACTGAGAATAAAAGTAAAATCCTGTGTTGTGTGTCAGAACATAATGGTGCAATGTCTTCAGAGTTCCTAAGAAAAAAAAATTTTGATCTGATTACTAATAAAATGTGAGGACAAAATACGGACATTCTCAAACATGTGACAACTCTGAAAATGTACACACGCTAAACCTTTTTTTAGGAAGTTGTCTGAGGATGTGCGCCAACCATACAGGGAAGTAAACCATGGCAGAAGAAGAAATTGAGCCATTTGGGGAGAAAAGCAGTTAAGCGAATTTTCAAGTTGTTCAACAGGAAGTGAAAATAAAGAGCTTAAGTTGGAAAAGGAGAGTAGAAAGCTCTGCCACGACATCTCCAAGGGAAAACAGGATGGGGGATAATTCAACAGGACTTATAGTATGGATAACGGCTGAAAAACCTCAAGACTATGTGCATTGATGCACATAGCACAAGTAAGCAAAGAATGAGAGATAAATCAGCAACAGGAAGGGAAAAAAGCTACAAAAGAAAGGCAGTCTAAATTTGAAAGAAAATAAAATATGACATGAGTTTGAAGAAAAGATAAAAAGAAATCTTTTGAACTTGATACTAGAGTTATTCTCTGGTGGATAACACTGGATCCTGACATTGTAAACTTAGAGAAGGAAGCATCATCATAGTGCATTACTTGGCTCAGAGGGCAATATTTTTTTAACAGCTGAAAGACTGAATGTTGTATGCTGGCCTTCAATGTTAAGAATTTACCTATATGCGATTCCTTTAGTTTTTAATTTTTCCAAATTAAAGTTTATCCATTAAAAAAAGCTAAGATCCAGCACAGCCAAATAAAAGAAAATAAATATGATAAAATAATGCCTTGCAAAAGAAGAAACCTAAAAGCAGAGCTGATGCATTTATGGAGATGAAAGGGAGGCAAAAGGTGAAGCAATGAGGAAAAAATGACAGTGTTCTCACATTACAAGATTAGTGGGAAACATACATGCTTTCTTTAGGTTATAGAATAAGAAATGGAGATTAGATATGCAGTTTGATATTTTGCAGCATGACCAGTGGAGCAACTGAGAAAGGTGATATTTGTATCCAGGGAAGGAGGGAGGGAGGGATGGGACGGGAGAAACATGGAAGTGATGGAAGTGGTAAATGGTATTTGTTGTTGCTGCTTATTCACTCTGTCATGTCCGACTCTTTGCAACCCCATGGACTGTAGCCCACCAGGCTCCTCTATCCATGGGATTCTCCAGGCAAGAATCCTGGAGTGGGTTGCCATTTCCTTCTCCAGGGGAACTTCCTGACCCTGGAATCGAACCCAGTCTCCTGCACTGCAAGCAGATTCTTTACCACTGAGCCACCAGGGAAGCCTGACTGGAGGGTATAGAAATACACTAAATCCTCATTATCTTAGAATAGTCCATAAAACCATCAGGAAAACTAAAATAAGAATTTTTCAATAGTTTTAAAAATAATAAAATCTTGTTGCCTCTGGAGGGTGGCTTTAGTTTTGTCAGGACTAGAAAAGATGATTATATTAGTCAGGGTTCCATCAGAAGGGAGTGTGTGTTAGTTTATCAGTTGTGTCCAACTCTTTGCAACCCCATGGACTGTAGCCTGTCAGGCTCCTCTGCCCATGGGGTTCTTCAGGCAAGAATACTGGAGTGGGGAGCCATTCCCTTCCCCAGGGGATCTTCCCAGCCATGGATCAAACCCGAGTCTCCTGCATTGCAGGCAGATTCTTTACCATTTGAGCCACCAAGGAAGCCCATATCAGGAGAGAGAAATCCCCTATATCTGAAGATGGAAAGTTAAATACAGAATGCTACTAACTATAATGGAATTGAAGTAACAAAAATTGACAATAAGAACTGACGAGGACTCTGAAGAATATAGGAATGACCAGTTTAAAAAAAAAAAAAAAAATGAGCAGCCCCTCTGCCTAGGGCTGAGTTAGAGTGTTTTAGAAAAGTCCCTGCCTTAGAACTGAGAAGCAGACTTTGAGGAAGAGGGCACAGCCATGGCTAACTGGATGACTGAGCTGTTGCCATGGTGCCATGCCAGAAGAACTTTCTGGAAATCTGTCATCTGGAAAGTGAAATAATGAACGTGAAAATCGCTCAGTGGTGTCTGACTCTTTGCCACCCCATGCTATACAGTCCATGAAATTCTCCAGGCAGGAATACTGGAGTGGGTAGCCATTCCCTTCTCCAGGGGATCTTCCCAACCAAGGGATCAAACCCAGGTCTTCCACACTGCAGGCAGATTCTTTACCAGCTGAGCCACCAGGGCTGGCTGGAAATCTACCCTCTGTGGTGCCAAAGGAGGGCATTCATAGGCAAGCAGAGGCTCTGGTGGTTCAGATGGTAAAGAATTTGCCTGGCCACGCAGGAGACCCAGGTTCGATCTCTGCATCAGGAAGATCCCTTGGAGAAGGGGATGGCTACCCACTCCAGTATTCCTGCCTGGAGAATTTCATGGACAGAGGAGCCTGGTGGGCTACAGTCCATGGGATCACAAAGAGTCAGACATGACTGAGCAACTAACACTTTCACTTTACTGGGAGGTGCTCCACCTAAGAACTTGTTGCCAACCTGCCAGGGGAGGTGTTCCAGGAAGCTGCTGGCCCCTGTGTGCTGGAGAGGCTAGGAGCCCAGCCAGGGCCTGGAGAAGGCCACTCACGCTTTCGGTGCTGGAGTGCACCAAAGCCATCCACACTGCAGAAGCTGACTGAAAAGCGTCAGGAGTCAGTAAGAGAAATTCCTTCCTCTTCCGGTGTCCTTCCAGTGCCCTCTGCTGTGAAAGCTCAACACCGTGCTTGCTGCAAAAGGGAAATGCTTCGAGGGTCCAGAGCCAGCAAAGGCAACTGGATTTGGGGCTGAGAGGCAAGCCCTCCATAACTGCCACACTGTGATCATGTTTTGTTTCTCAGCCATTACTGATCATCTGATGCTCTTACCCATGTGTATGTTTTGATGAAAATTTTAAGTGGAATTTTATTGTCCAAAATCCTATTTATCTATAAAGTAATTGTCTGATTTTCAGGCATACCTATTGAGCATTTCCTCTTATATTTCATCTATAAATTAAATTTAGGAATGAGCCATCCTCTTCCATCACTCCCCTCCAAAAATCCTATTCCTGATTCTCTTCCGGTCTTTCTTATCTCACCTGGTAGCCCTAAGACAGAAAGATAGCAGTTAAACTCCCTCTGCACAGTCACAAGCATCGCCACACCACACACACACCACACACACACACACACACACACACCCTCAGCATCTCCTTTGTCACTAAGTAAAATCATCCAGTGTTCTTATCTGTCTAAATTATTCCTTTCCTTTCCTACTGCCATACTTTAGGTCCTCATTATCCTAATAGACTCCTAATGGTCTCTCTCTCACCAACACCCAACACATCATCTATATTGTACACTGCTGCCTGGGGGCTTTTTCAAAATCCATATCTTTATGCTCTATTTCAACTTTCCCTATACTTCATTGCTCAATTGCCTCTATCTTTCAGAATAAAATCCAAATTCCTTAGCACAGCACACAAAGGCCTCCAGGATCTAGCTACTTGTCCAATCTCGCTGTTGAAAGTAACTGCTCCCAGACATATTTTGTGCTCCAGTGACACCCGACTTCAGGCATATCTCCAAGAGAATATGCTTTCATAATGGGAATTAGATATAATGCATTCAACTAATTACGAAACCTACTTTGCAGTGGTAAATGCTATCAGTTTTAAGTCAATCTCTATTAGGAATGAATAGCTCACTAGTAGGAGAGGGGAGGAGGCTTTCCAGGTGACGTTAGTGGTAAAGAACCTGCCTGTCAATGCAAAAGATGCAAGAGACGTGGGTTCGATCCCTGGGTTGGGAAGATTTCCTGGAGGAGGAAATGGCAACCCACTCCAATATTCTTGCCTGGAGAATCCTGTGGACAGAGGAGCCTGGTGGGCTACAGTCCACAGGGTCATGTAGAGTCAGACATGACTGAAGCAACTTAGCACACACAAACACACGGGGTGGGGGAAACCCATGCAGAACAATGCCTGGAGAAAAATGACTGCTTTTGAGGGTATGGCCAAGTGTCAGCTAACATCTTTCCATGGACTTCGGGGTTTTTTTGGCTCTTTTGTTTACCTTTCAGTTCAGTTCAGTTCAGTTGCTCAGTCGTGTCCGACTCTTTGCGACCCCATGAATCACAGCACGCCAGGCCTCCTTTAGCATCTGCTATAAAAGTAGCAAGCACAGTTGTGAGGTCAGGACTCAGCAAAAAAGGAACTGAGGCTGCATGGAGCCAAGACTAACTGAGTAACTGTTTTGCTTTCATTTGGATTTTTTGTTGTTGTTTATAAAAAAAAAAAAATCGGAGAAGGCAATGGCACCCCACTCCAGTACTCTTGCCTGGAAAATCCCATGGACGGAGGAGCCTGGTAGGCTGCAGTCCATGGGGTTGTGAAGAGTCGGCCATGACTGAGTGTCTTCACTTTCACTTTTCACTTTTATGCATTGGAGAAGGAAATGGCAACCCACTCCAGTGTTCTTGCCTGGAGAATCCCAGGGATGGGGTCGCACAGAGTCAGACACGACTGAAGTGACTCAGCAGCACCACCAGCAGCATAATATAAAAATACCCTTTTAACAATAGAGATACCTTTATTACTGAAATTTCTGCAGGAGAAAAAGAAACCTTACTATTACAATCTTGAAGGTCTCTACCATCTTATCTTTTTTCATTGAAGAAGTTATAATATGACTTTTAATAAGAAGAGGCTTCTTAGGGATGCAGCCAAACTCTACTTCCTGTATTTGCCTAATTTCTGCTCCTCCTTGAAATAAACAAAAACCTCACCTTTAGAAGCATTTTCTCTCTGATTCTCTTGACCTCAATCCAGTATTCTTTATCCCTGCTACCATGGCACTCTGAATATATCTCCAAGTGTACTCAGCGCTCTATGCCACAGTTGTTACTGTTCTCTCTTTCCTGCATTTGTGTATCACCGTGGCCTTAAGTGGGCTTCTGCTGTGACTCAGTTGGTAAAGAATCCACCTGCAATGCAGGAGACCCAGGTTCAACCCCTGGATGGAGAAGATCCCCTAGAGAAGGAAATGGCAACCCACTCTAGTATTCTTGCCTGGAGAATTCCATGGACAGAGGAGCCTGGCAGGCTACAGTCCATGGGGTTGCAAAGAGTTTGGACACGACTGAGCTTCTGAGCATGGCCTCAAGTGGTGTTTCATATACAATACATTCACAATACATGTTTGTTAAAAAGAAGCAATAGATTGATTATCTAATGGCTTGATTGATTATATGATTGCTGTTCTTGTTTATTTTGTGAATTTTGAATGATGCGGGTTCTCCTTCAAAATTTCCTCAGGGGCTCCAAATTTCTAAATTATAATAATTTGCTCCAGCAATTGTTACTGTAACTGTAACTCACATGCAAATTGGGAAATCATTCTATTCACTGCATGTTCAGGGAGCTGGCTTATACTTAAACTATTATCCATCCTGTTGTTCAGTCACCAAGTCATGTCCAACTCTTCACAACCCCATGGACTGCAGCACACCAGACCTCACTGTCCCTCACCACCTCGCAGAGTTTGCCCAAGTTCACGTCCATTGACACGTCCATTGAATCAGTGATGCCATCCAACCATCTCATTCTCCATCTTCCTCTTCTGCCTTCAATCTTTTCCAGCATCAGGGTCTTTTCCAGTGAGTCGGCGATTCGCATCAGGTGGCCAAAGTATTAGAGCTTCAGCGTCAGTCCTTTCCATGAGTATTCAGGGTTAATTTCCTTTAAGATTGACTGCTTTGATCTCCTTGCTGTCCAAGGGACTCTCAAGAGTCTTCTTCAGCATGACAGGTCAAAAGCATCCATTCTTCTGTGCTCTGCCTTCTTCGTAGTCCCGCTCTCACACCGCACGTGACTACTGGAAAGACCATAGCCTTGACTATATGGAACTTTGTCAGCAAACTGATGTCTTTGCTTTTTAACATACTGTCTAGGTTTGTCGTAGCCTTCCTGCCAAGAAGCAATCGTCCTCTAATTTCATGGCTGCAGTCACTACCCGCAGTGATTTTAGAGCCCAAGAAGAGGAAATCCGTCACTCCTTCCACCTTTTCCTCTTCTATTTGCCATGAATTTATGGGACCAGATGCCATGATCTTAGTTTTTTTAATATTCAGTTTCAAGGCAGCTTTTTCACTCTCTTCCTTCATCCTTGTCAAGAGGCTCTTTAGTTCCTCTTCGCTTTCTGCCGTTAGAGTAGTATCATCTGCATATCTGAGGTTGTTGATAATTCTACCAGCAATCTTGATTCCAGCTTGTAACTCGTTCAGCCTGGCATTTCTCATGATGTGCTCTGCTTATTAGTCAAATGAACAGGGTGACAATAAATAGCCTTGTCATACTCCTTTCTCAATGCTGAGCCAGTCACTTATTCCATACAAGGTTCTAACTGTTGCTTCTTGACCAGCACACAGGTTTCTTAGGAGACAGGTAAGGTGGCCTGATATTCCCATCTCTTTGAGTTTTCCACAGTTTGTTATGATCTGCACAGTCAAAAGCTTTATTGTAGTCAATGAAACAGAGGTAGATGTTTTTCTGGAATTCCCTTGCTTTCTCTATGATCCAGTGTATGTTGGCAATTTGATCTCTGGTTTCTACACCGCGTTTGGATATCTGGAAGTTCTCGGTGGAAGCCTAGCATGCAAGATTTTGAGCATAACCTTACTAGCATGGGAGATGAGGGCAACTATCCAGTGGTTTAAACTTTCTTTAGTGCTTCCCTTATTGGGAATTAGGATGAGGATTGACCTTTTCCTGTCCTGTGGCCACTCCTGGGTTCTCCAAATTTGCAAACATATTGAGTGCAGCACTTTAATAGCATCATCTTTCAGGATTTTAAATAGCTCTGCTGAAATTCCATTGCCTCCACTAGCTTTATTGACAGCAGTGCTTTGGAAGGCCCGCTTAACTTCACACTCCAGAATGTCTGGCTCTGGGTAGGTGACCACATTATTGTGGTTATTTGGGTTATTAAGATCTTTTTTGCACAGTTCTTCTATGTATTCTTCCATCTCTTCTTGTTCTCTTCTGCTTCTATCCATCCTACCTGATTAAAAAAATAAGATTAGCTGGCATGGTCCTCTACGATCTGATTCTCTTTCTAAACTGGGAAGAAGACATTTAGAAATCAATAACTCATAAAACAGGCTAATAGCGTCAATTAGTGGACATCACTGGGTGCCACATATTCTATCTATCCTCCTCCACACACACACATCAAGTGTTAAATCACCATCTATGTATATTTGTTTATGCATTTGTTTGCTTAAGATTTATACTCTACTTTCCTTAACATAATTTTATAGGAGTGATTAGCTAGGAATACCATTAACATTCATATTTCGGGGATGTTATGATTTATGAGTGCGTGGCAGTAGCTAATAATAGCTTGGTTCTAAATCAGTAGCTTAGTTTTATGTCTTCTTTCACTGGCCTGTGTATCAGCAAATTTTTCAAGAATAGTTTATGGATCAAGGATATTGTGATATCATATAGCTTGTGTACAGAAAGTATGGAGGTATTTTGTGTGAATCTGTGTGTACAGAAAACAAAGAGAACTTATTGAATGCTTTTGTATATAACCAAATGATTGGTAAGTTTTTTTAATTCAATAAACTATAGCTGAGAATTCAAGAGAAAAACATAGAGACTAATTCTGAAAATCAATAGCTATAGCAAACTGCACACTTAAAATGAATGCATTATCTTGTATGTAAATTATGCCACAGTACTTTAGAAAAAAAATCAATATCTGTTTAGAGACAGAAAGTAGATTGGTATTTTCATGCAGCTAAGGAAGTGAGAACGATATAAAGCTACACAAATGAATTTTCGGAGGTGATAGATTCTATTTCTTGCTTGTGGCTGATGATTATTTGGGTGGATGTATTTATCAAAATTTGTCACACTTAAAAGAGGGCTTATTTAATTTTATGACTATTATACCTCAATGAAGTTAAATAAAAAAAGTCAGTGACTAAGCAAAGCAAAATTCTTATTTTGTTCAAGCCCCATTCAATTGCTTTTTTGAAGATTGATAATCAATGGTGAGTTCTATATCTTTACAGTGACTTTTCATTGCCAGATATCTCACAGACACAAATAATGGACGTAGATCTCATTAAACTGAATAACATCATAAAATGTCTCTATGAAGGGAAATTATTAATGTTCAGTAATGTAAAGCCACTGAGTTCCTCATGTATATTAAAATGTGTATAGCATTCCATGTGTATAGCAACTTAACATCCAGTGCTGAGGCCTGTTCTAAAAGAAAAACAAATAGCTGATAAACCTGTGAATTCACAAATATAGTTCACCTTAGGCTATGTTTAGATGGAGAAATTGTCACTTCTCTATGGAGGAATTTTAACAGTAACCTTTATCAAGTAGACGGTATCTGGTTAGGAAACTCCCACAGGTAACAGAGAAGTTCTGTAACTGGTAAGTGTGCATAGCACCTCATAGTGGAGACTTCCCACACCTGGTCTCCCGCCATCTTTTTAATATCCTCTGTATCTTATGAGTTTTTTCATTGTGAGTTTTGAATCCCCAGGATAAAATTAGGAAAATCTATTTTCTCACCATACGAGGCATCCAGGAAATAAGCAAATGACCTTGGTTCCACCAGCTAGAGTCACCCACATGAGGTTTCCATTCATAACAAGAGGAAACAGGCTAAATGTTAGGCATCTGTTGATACTTCCCTAATGGCAGTGGCAGTTGGGTAACTTGCTTTAAAGGGTTAAGTAGAATCTTAATGAAGTTGAGTTCAGGTAGAGGGTAGAGTAGAACCTCAATGAAATTGCTGATGCTGTGAAAGTGCTGCACTCAATATGCCAACATTTTGGAAAACTCAGCAGTGACCATAGGACTGGAAAAGGTCAGTTTTCATCCCAGTCCCTAAGAAAGGCAATGCCAAAGAATGCTCAAACTACCTCACAATTGCCCTCATCTCACATGCTAGTAAAGTAATGCTCAAAATTCTCCAAGTCAGGCTTCAACAATACGTGAACCGTGAGCTTCCAGATGTTCAAGCTGGTTTTAGAAAAGGCAGAGGAACCAGAGATCAAATTGCCAACATCCGTTGGATCATTGAAAAAGCAAGAGAGTTCCAGAAAAACATCTATTTCTGCTTTATTGACTATGCCAAAGCCTTTGACTGTGTGAATCACAATAAACTGTGGAAAATTCTGAACGAGATGGGAATACCAGACCACCTGACCTGCCTCCTGAGAAACCTGTATGCAGGTCAGGAAGCAACAGTTAGAACTGGACATGGAACAACAGACTTGTTCCAAATAGGAAAAGGAGTATGTCAAGGCTGTATATTGTCACCCTGCAGAGTATATTGTCACTTATATGCAGAGTACATCATGAGAAACGCTGGGCTGGAGGATGCACAAGCTGGAATCAAGATTGCCGGGAGAAATATCAATAACCTCAGATATGCAGATGACACCACCCTTATGGCAGAAAGTGAGGAAGGACTAAAGAGCCTCTTGATGAAAGTGAAAGAGGAGAGTGAAAAAGTTGGCTTAAAGCTCAAAACAAAGATCATGGCATCCAGTCCCATCACTTCATGGGAAATAGATACGGAAACAGTGGAAACAGTGTCAGACTTTATTTTGGGGGGCGCCAAAATCACTGAAGATGGTGACTGCAGCCATGAAATTAAAAGATGCTTACTCCTTGGAAGAAAAGTTATGACCAACCTAGACAGCATATTAAAAAGCAGAGACATTACTTTGTCAACAAAGGTCTGTCTAGTCAAGGATATGGTTTTTCCAGTAGTCACGTATGGATGTGAGAGTTGGACTATAAAGAAAGCTGAGTGCCGAAGAATTGATGCTTTTGAACTGTGGTGTTGGAGAAGACTCTTGAGAGTCCCTTGGACTGCAAGGAGATCCAACCAGTCCATCCTAAAGGAGATCGGTCCTGGGTGTTCATTGGAAGGACTGATGTTGAAGCTGAAACTCCAATACTTTGGCCACCTCATGCGAAGAGTTGACTCATTGGAAAAGACCTTGATGCTGGGAGGGATTGGGGGCAGGAGGAGAAGGGGACGACAGAGGATGAGATGGCTGGATGGTATCACCGACTCGATGGACATGAGTTTGAGTAACCTCCAGGAGCTGGTGATGGACAGGGAGGCCAGTCCATGGAGTCGCAAAGAGTCAGACATGACTGAGCAACTGAACTGAACTGAAAGCAATTTTAGAGATATGTAATCCAATCCTGGGGTTTTCCCAGGGGACTGAATGGTAAGAATCCTCCTGCCAGTGCAGGAGATGCAAGTTTTATCCTTGGGTCAGGAAGATCCCCTGGAGAAGGGAATGGCAACACACTCTAGTATTCTTTCCTGGGAAATCCCATGGACAGACGATCCTGGTGGGCTACAGTCCATGGGCTCTCAAAAGAGTCGGACAGGACTTAAGCGACTAAACAACACCAACATAGCAATGTTACAGAAGTTGTGTTCCTTGCATCTAGAGTGTGCACTGGGGTAGCCATGATGGTGGCAGTTCCCACACTAGGCAAGTTCTTCACTGTGTTTCTGGGGTCAGAGGCAGCTGCAGCAATATGCTTATCCAGCCAGTGTGTGGTTGGTTCTGGATGTGATTCCTGGTAATTTAACCTGGTGCCTATTTCTTCGGCTCTGCTGAGGATTCCGTGAGCTACCTGATTGTTTGTTTGTACCTGTGCCCAGTCACGTCTGACTCTTTGTGACCCCATGGACTATAGCCTGCCAGGCTCCTCTGTCCATGGGATTCTCCAGGAATAATACTAGAGTGGGTTGCCATGCCCTCCTCCAGGGGATTTTCTCAACCCAGGGAAGAAACTCATGTCTCTTGCATCTCCTGCATTGGCAGGCAGAGTCTTTACCACTTCGCCACGTGCGAAACTCTGGTGTTCTCTACTAAATTCTTTGTTAACTTAAACAAGCTGAATGGATTCTGCTTGTTGCTTTGATCAGCTTCTTAGGAAGTTAAGAACATATGGAGAAGATTCTAATCAAGACAGTTTTATAGTGCCACAAAGTGGAAATCATTTCACAAACTCTTCCCTGCCTACACCTAACTGGGCAGTCTTCATGTTTACTCAGCAACATAGACTCTCTTTGTCCGTAGCTGATGGTAGAACTCTGGGCATGCACTGATACCCATGGCATGTATAATGATTATAAATTGTATCTTTCAGGACTTGACTCCTATGCTCTGTTTCTCTCTGGTGATTCCATAAAGCCCAGGTGATTCCATGAAATCCAGTCCATTGCTTCCCAATGCTTATCCAATTTGATCTCTGCTCTAAAGTTCAGACTCACTTGCAGCTGTCTGTCTCCATTTGGATGTCTAATGTGTAGCTAAAATTTGACCTAGCCATTTATTAGATGTGACACTAAAAGCAACACAACAAAAGAGAAAAAATAGATAAACTGGATTACATTCAAAATGTAAAACTTTTTTGTCACAAACAATACCATCATAAAAGACAACCCAAAGAATGAGGGAAAATATTTGCAAATAATATGTCTGACTCAGGGCTTGTATCCAGAATATGTGAAGAATTTGTACAATTCAACAATAAAAAAAAAAATTTAATGCATAAGGGGGACTTCGCAAATGGCCCAGTGGCTAAGACTCCACACTCCCAATGCTGGGGGCCTGGGTTCAATCCCTGACCAGGGAACTAGATCCCACATACTGAAACTAAGAGTTCACATGCTGCAATTAAAGATTCCAAATGTCACAACTAAAAAGATTTTGTGTGCCACAACAACAAAAACAAAAAGACCCCACATGCTGCAACTCAGATCCCGCACAGCAAATAAATATTTTAAAAATAAAGGATTTCAATACATATTTCTCTGAAGAAAGTATAGAAATGGCCAATTCTTGTCATTGTTGTTGTTCAGTCACTAAATTGTGTCTGACTCTTTGCAACTCCATGAATTGCAGAACACCAGGCTTCCCTGTCCTTCACCATCTTCTGGAGTTTGCTCAAACTCATGTCCATTGAGTTGATGATGCCATCCAACCATCTCATCCTCTGTCACCCTCTTCTTCTCCTGCCCTCAATCTTTCCCAGCATTAGGATCTTTTCCAATTAGTCAGTTCTTCGAATCAGGTGGCCAATGTATTGGAGCTTCAGCTTCAGCAGCATTCAGCTTCATTCTTTCCAGTGAATATTCAGGGTTGATTTCCTTTAGGATTGACTGGTTTGATCTCCTTGGAGTCCAATGGACTCTCAAGAGTCTTCTGCTGCATGACAATTAGAAAGAATCAATTCTTCAATGCTCAGCCTTCTTTATCGTCCAACTGTCACATCCGCATATGACTACTGGAAAAACCATAGCTTTAACTCTATGGACCTTTGTTAGCAAAGTGATGTCTCTGCTTTTTAATATGCTGCCTAAGTCAGTCATAGCTTTTCTTCCAAGGAGCAAGCATCTTTTAGTTTTGTGGCTGCAGTCACTGTCCACACTGATTTTGGAGCCCAAGAAAATAAAATCTGTCACTGTTTCCACTTTTTCCCCATCTATCATACATGAGGTGATGGGATCAGATGGGACAAATGGCCAATAGGCACATAAAAACATGCTTAACATCACTGGTAATTAAGGAAATGCAAATCTAAACCTCAATGGCATACCACTTCACACCCAGTAGGGTGGTTACAATGAAAAATACAGACAATGACAAGTGTTGGCAAGAATGTGGAGGAATTAAGACCCTATTCAATTCTTGATGGGCAGAAAAAATGGTTCAGCCACTTTAGAAAATATTTTGGCAGTTTCTCAAAATATTAATCACAGAGTTACTATATAACCTAGCAATTCCACTCTTGATTATTTACTAAAGGGAAATAAAGACATATGTCCAAACAAAAACTTGTCTACAAACATTCATAGCAGCATTATTCATAGTAGCCCAAAAGTAAAAACAACACAAATGTCTAAAAACTAAAGGAAATAATAACTGTTATATACCTGTGTTAGAATATTATCCAGCAATAAAAAGGATTAAAGTACTGATTGATTGATACATGCTACAATACAGGTGAAACTTAAAAGCATTAAGGGAAAGAATCCAGTTATTAAAGGGTCATATATTGTGGCATTTTTTAATATGAAATGCCAAAATTGGAGAAATTTAGAGACAGAAAGTAGGTTAGAGGTTGCCTAGGGGCAGAGGAATAGGTAGAGGGTTTTTTGTGAAGTGATAAAATATTCTAAACTTAGATTGCAATGATGGTCCCATGACTCTGTGAATATACTAAAAAGTCCTTGAATTGTACACTTCAAATGTGTGAATTATATAGCATCTGAATTATATCCCAGTATGGATGTTTTAAGAAAAGACCTTTAGGAGGTTAAAGCTGAACCCTTCACTGCTTACTCCCTCAAACCCAAACCTGTTTCTCTCCCAGTTTTCCCCTAGGTGTCTAGGCCAGTGGCATAGAGTCTTCCTTGACTCTCCTTTATACATTCCCAAAGTCAGTCTATCCACAAGTCCAACTATCCTTGCCTCAAAATATATCCCGGTTCCTTCTCAGCTCTAGTCCAAGGCACCATCACCTATAGTCCAGTGTAAATTCTTTCTAACTGGTGTTTCAGCTTCTATATTTACCTCTGTGAGTCTGTTTCTTTATTACAGCTGCTGCTGCTACTGCTGCTAAGTCACGTCAGTCGTGTCCGACTCTGTGCGACCCCATAGACGGCAGCCCAGCAGGCTCCTCTGTCCCTGGGATTCTCCAGGCAAGAACACTGGAGTGGGTTGCCATTTCCTTCTCCAATGCATGAAAGTGAAAAGTGAAAGTGAAAGTGAAGTCGTGTCCAACTCTTAGAGACCCCATGGATTTTAGCCTACCAGGCTCCTCCATCCATGGGATTTTCCAGGCAAGAGTATGGGAGTGGGGTGCCATTGCCTTCTCCACTTTATTACAGCTAGCTGACTTTTTTTTACATTTCTAAAAATTTATTTTTAATTACAGGATAATTGCCTTACAATATTGTGTTGGTTTCTGCCATACATCAATATGAATCAACCATAGATATACATATGGCCCCTCCCTCTTGAATCTTTCTCCCACCTCCCACCCCATCCCACCCCTCTAGTTGGTCACAGAGTCCTGGTTTGAGTTCTCTGCATCATATAGCAAATTCCCACTGGCTATCTAGTTTACATATGGTAATATACACATTTCCATGCCACTCTCTCCATCCATCCCACCGTCTCCTTCCCCTCCGCCAGCCATGTCCCGCCATGTCCACAAGTACATTCTCTGTCTGCGTCTCCACTGACAGCTAGCTGAAATTTTAAAACTAGTAAATCAGACTATATCATCCACTGCTTCTACTGAATTCCTACTGCACTTAAATGAAATTCAGTTTCCTTTCCATAGCCCAGTAGTCGCTACAGAATCTAGTGCCAGCCTTCCTCAGCAAATTCAGTGCTTGCACTCTGGATGCCACCTTCCTTGTCTTCCTTGAGCAGGCCAAATTTGTTTTGGCCTCATGACCTTTAGGTGGCGCTAGTGGTAAAGAACTTGCCTGCCAATGCACGTGTTCCATCCCTGGGTCAGGAAGATCCCCTGGAGGAGGTCATAGCAACCCACTCCAGTATTCCTGCCTGGAGAATCCCATGGACAGAGAAGCCTGGTGGGTTATGGTCCATAGGACCTCAAGGAGTTGGATACATGATACCTGAAACAATTTGGCAGGCACATGACCTTTGCACTTAACCATTTCTCTTGATGCTCCTGGCTGAGGCTTGCTATCCTTCAGGTATTAAAAGTCATTCCCTTAAAGGGGCTTTCTAAATAGCATTGCCTCTCTGGACCTCTGTTTCATTACTCTGCTTTACTTTATTAAAAGAAAGTGAAAGTGGCTCAGTCGGGTCCAGCTCTTTGTGGCCCCAAGGACTTTACAGTCCATGGAATTCTCCAGGCCAGAATACTAGAGTGGGTAGCCTTTCCCTTCTCCAGGGACCGAATCCAGGTCTCCTGCAAAGAAGACAGATTCTTTACCAGCTAAGCCACAAGGGAAACCCAAGAATACTGGAGTGGGTAGCCTATCCCTTCTCCTGCAGATCTTCCAGACCCAGGAATGGAACCAGTATCTCCTGCATTGCAGATGGATTCTTTAGCAACTGAGCTATGAGGGAATCCCTTTATTTTTATTAATCATACCTATAATTATCTAAGATGATCTCTGTTATTTCTCTTTTTTACAGTGGTAAGAAATACAAGGCTATGGTTTTTCTAGTGGTCATGTATGGATGTGAGAGTTGGACTGTGAAGAAAGCTGAGCTCCAAAAAATTGATGCTTTTAAACTGTGGTGTTGGAGAAGACTCTTGAGAGTCCCTTGGACTGCAAGGAGATGCAACCAGTCCATCCTGAAGGAGATAAGCCCTGGGTGTTCATTGGAGGGACTGATGCTAAAGCTGAAACTCCAGTACTTTGGCCACCTCATGCGAAGAGTTGACTCATTGGAAAAGACCCTGATGCTGGGAGGGATTGGGGGCAGGAGGAGAAGGGGATGACAGAGGATGAGATGGCTGGATGGCATCACCGACTCGATGGGCATGAGTTTGAGTAAACTCCGGGAGTTTGTGATGGACAGGGAGGCCTGGCGTGCTGCGATTCATGGGGTTGCAAAGAGTCGGACACGACTGAGCGACTGAACTGAACTGAAATGAAGAAATACAAAGCATACAATTTACCATCTTAACCTTTTAAGTACTAAACACAGTTGATTGCATGCACATCAGTGCTTCCATCTTGCAGGACTGAGACTCTAGATCCACTGAACAACTTCCTTTTCTCCACCCACTTCCCTGGCCCCTGGAGAGGTGGGCATGGCAACCCACTCCAGTACTCTTGCCTGGAGAATCCCATGGACAGAGGAGCCTGGCAGGCTATATTCCATGGGGTCGCAAAGAGTCAGACAGGACTGAAGCAGCTGAACACATCCAGCCCTGGGAAACCACCCTTCTGCTTTCTGTTTCTATGAAACTGACTCTTCTAAGTATGTCATAGAAGTGGAATCAGGCAGTATTGTATTTGTCTTTCTGTAATTAACTTATTTTACTTAGCACATTGTTCTCAAGGATCATCCACATGGAAACATATTGTAGAATTTCTCTCCTTGTTGAAGCTGAATGATATTTCATTGTATGTATGTATTACATTTGACTAATTTCTCTCTCCATCTGGTTATCTATTCCCCTGCTAGTCTGCAAGCTTTGTGAGAGCAGAGAGGTTGTCTCCTTTATTCATTGCTATATCATCTACACCTAGCACAATTAAAGGAAGTTCTACAGATGTGGCAAAACTGGAGTTTAACGCATATGGTCAAAAAGAGCAGTCTCAAGCATAAGAACAGGAATGTTGGAAGAAATGTTGAAATGAATATGGCCTGTTTAAAGCGTAAAGAGATTCGTGTAATTAAATAACAATTAGATACTCATGGAAAATAATTTGATATAGGTAGTTAGGGTCAAATTTCCATGATCTTGAATACAAATCTGAATTTCTAGATTTTATCCTGAAATAAAAAAAAAGAAATGTTTTCAATAGGGAAACTATTAAGTTTCAACTAATAAGGAAATTATTAAATATCATTTCAAGAATCTACTCTATGCTACATACACTTTCCACACATTATTTCATTTAAGACGTACAACCCTGTGATTACCTTCATTTTCCTGAAGAATATTTTGGATAGGCAGTTAACAGGAATAATTTAGACTACAGCAATGAGTAGAAATATTTAAATATTAAAATTTAATTTTTAAATATTTAAGTTTTCAAAGGGAAAATTATACAAGGTAACAGATTGTGAAGGAAGAAAGAAAGATAAGGAAAATTATTCCAAAATTCATTTCAGGGTATTTATTGGGACAGTTCAAAGTTGGTTGGAAAAGTGAAAGTCACTCAATTGTGTCCAACTCTTTGCAACCCCATGGACTATACAGTCCATGGAATTCTCCAGGCCAGAATACTGGAGTGGGTAGCCTTCCCCTTCTCCAGGGGATCTTCCCAACCCAGTGATGGAACCTAGGTCTCCGGTACTGCAGGTGGATTCTTTACCAGCTGAGCCACAAGGGAAACCTAAGAATACTGGAGTGTGTAGCCTATATCTTCTCTTGCGCATCTTCCCAACCCAGGAATTGAACCGGTGTCTCATGCGTTGCAGGCAGATTCTTTACCAACTGAGCTATGAGGGAAGCCCAAGGTGGTTGGAGGAAAAGCCAAAAGTTTCAGCAGAACAGCTAAATAAAAAAGTCCTTATAGAGAAGCAAAAAATATGGCACTGGAATATTCACAAAAGAACAAAACTGGAGATAAAGAATTTCAATATCTCTCCATCAAAGATGGTGTTACTTTAAAACTGAATTAATGACCTATCAAAATTAAAACATTGAGTTTTCTAACAAAAGCAAACTCTAACACTCCTAATGATTCTACTAAGTTCTACCCACTTGAGATTTAATGTTAGACTCAGCGTCTCAAGATGATTGGCTTGAGACACTCACACATGAGGGAATTCATAAAGAATGAGAGCATATAAACATGGAGAAAGGAGGAGATGGATGATATGGTTTAAAGTGTTTTACAAAGCCACACTTGCTCTGTAGACCCAAAATTACATTTCCCAAAACCAGACAAATAAACAGTAGTGTTCAGATGTCCCAAACCCAGTCTGTTGCTGAAACTTTCAATGGTATTTCAAAGATTTATAACCTGAAGTCTAGAAAGTGTTCTCTTTTCTTGTTTTGATAATCATTACTTTTCTCTTCTTCATTAAGTCTTTTTTTAATCTGCCACCCATGGGATGTTGCTTCATGCTTGCATTCATAGCCGGTTAAATGTTAATTATTCTTCAACACCATCTTTCAGATTTTCTTTTCCTAAATTATTATAGTATTGCATTGGGGAACTTGAGATTTTAAGGAAGCTGTAAAAAGGCTTAATGACAGTGAATAACAATAAAAAATAAGCTTTGTTAAATGTGGCTTCCCATTAGATTTTTCCAAAGTTGAACTTTGAGTTTTATGTGAATATATTTGAATATATTACACTTTCATTTTTTTAAAAAGTCTATCATTTACTGGTATGATTGGTAAGTATGTGCACACAAACGCACTATATTCTTTTCATTCATTCTTTCATTAATTTATTCAACACTTCTTGAGCCTTACCCTTTGCAGTAGTCATTGCATTAAATGTTTTTCCAGAAATGCTGTTCTTCCTCATCATATTATCTAATTTAATGTTTGGCATTCTCTAGTATTCCTTTATGTTTTCTTCCCCAAACTAACTTTGTTACTAAAAATAAGAATATTATGACATTAATCCAGCTGTGATTCTTAATGGTGTTCTACTAAACCTTTGTTGTAACTAGAACAAATAATTTTACAATTTCTATGGAAATACAAAAAACCTCAAATAGCCAAAGCCATCTTGAGAAAGAAGAAAGGAACTGGAGGAATCAACCTGCCTGACTTCAGGCTCTACTACAAAGCCACAGTCATCAAGACAGTATGGTACTGGCACAAAGACAGAAATATAGATCAATGGAACAGAATAGAAAGCCCAGAGATAAATCCACGTACCTATGGACACCTTATCTTCAACAAAGGAGGCAAGGATATACAATGGAAAAAAGACAACCCCTTTAACAAGTGGTGCTGGGAAAACTGGTCAACCACTTGTAAAAGAATGACACTAGAACACCTTCTAACACCATACACAAAAATAAACTCAAAATGGATTAAAGATCTAAATGTAAGACCAGAAACTATAAAACTCCTAGAGGAGAACATAGGCAAAACACTCTCCGACATAAATCACAGCAGGATCCTCTATGACCCACCTCCCAGAATATTGGAAATAAAAGCAAAAATAAACAAATGGGGCCTAATTAAGCTTAAAAGCTTTTGCACAACGAAGGAAACTATAAGCAAGGTGAAAAGACAGCCTTCAGAATGGGAGAAAATAATACCAAATGGAGCAGCAGACAAAGGATTAATCTCAAAAGTATACAAGCAACTCCTGCAGCTCAATTCCAGAAAAATAAATGACCCAATCAAAAAATGGGCCAAAGATCTAAACAGACATTTCTCCAAAGAAGACATACAGATGGCTAACAAACACATGAAAAGATGCTCAACATCACTCATTATCAGAGAAATGCAAATCAAAACCACAATGAGGTACCATTACACGCCAGTCAGGATGGCTGCTATCCAAAACTCTACAAGCAATAAATGCTGGAGAGGGTGTGGAGAAAAGGGAACCCCCTTACACTGTGGGTAGGAATGCAAACTAGTACAGCCACTATGGAGAACAGTGTGGAAATTCCTTAAAAAACTGGAAATAGAACTGCCATATGACCCAGCAATCCCACTCCTGGGCATACACACCAAGGAAACCAGATCTGAAAGAGACACGCGCACCCCAATGTTCATCACAGCACTGTTTATAATAGCCAGGACATGGAAGCAACCTAGATGCCCACCAGCAGACGAATGGATAAGAAAGCTGTGGTACATATACACCATGGAATATTACTCAGCCATTAAAAAGAATACATTTGAATCAGTTCTAATAAGATGGATGAAGCTGGAGCCCATTATACAGAGTGAAGTAAGCCAGAAAGGTAAACACCAATACCGTATACTAACACATATATATGGAATTTAGAAAGATGGTAACAATAACCCTATATGCAAGACAGAAAAAGAGACACAGATGTATAGAACAGACTTTTAGACTCTATGAGAGAAGGCGAGGGTGGGATGAGCTGAGAGAATAGCATTGAAACATGTATATTATCAAGTGTGAAACAGATCACTAGTCGAGGTTGGATGCATGAGACAAGTGCTCAGGGCTGGTGCACTGGGAAGACCCAGAGGGATGGGATGGGGAGGGAGGTGGGAGGGGGGTTCAGGATGGGGAACACAGGTAAATCCATGGCTGATTCATGTCAATGTATGGCAAAAACCACTACAATATTATAAAGTAATTAGCCTCCAACTAATAAAAATAAAGGAAAAAAAAAAAAACGTTGTTGTATTGCCGGAGCTGGTTTACCTTCAAAGGTTAAAAAGCACCTACTATAGGTTCATATAGTCAAAGCTATGTTTTTTCTTGTAGTCATGGATGTGAGAGTTGGACCATAAAGAAGGCTGAGCACCAAAGAATCTGATGCTTTCAAATTGCAGTGCTGGAGAAGATGCTTGAGAGTCCCTTGGACAGCAGGAGATCAAACCAGTCAGTCCTAAAGGAAATCAACCCTGAATATTCATTGGAAGGACTGATGCTGAAACTGAAGCTCCAATACTTTGACCACCTGATTAGAAGAGCCAACTCATTGGAAAAGACCCTGATGCTGGGAAAGATATAAGGCAGGAGGAGAAGGGGACAATAGAGGATGAGATGGTTGGATGGCATCATCGATTCAATGAACATGAGTTTGATCAAACTCTGGGAGATAGTAAAGGAAGCCTGGTGTGCTGCAGTCCAAGGGGTCGCAGAGAGTCAGACACAACTAAGCAACTGAACAACAATAAAGCACATAGCAAATAGGAAGACACAGATCTGGAGGAGAACAGTACAGAAAAAGGATTCTAGGGCTAGCACTTAAATAACTGTGTGACCTCTGAAATATTAATATCTCAAAGCCCAGGTTTCCTAATCGGTAAAGTTTAGCTAGCCACACAGTGGTGGTGAAAGTTTAACAAAGGTGATCACAGCCCTGTCATGGCAAGGGGGCTTTCATGACTCAATGAAGCTATGAGCCATGCTATGCAGGGCCACCCAAGACAGACAGGTCATAGTGGAGACAAACATGGCCCACTGGAGGAGGAAATGGCAACCCACTCCAGTTTTCTTGCCTGGAGAACCCCATGAAAAATATGAAAAGGCCAAAAGATATGACACCAGAAGATGAGGCCCTCAGGCCTGAAGGTGTCCAGTATGCCCCTGGGGAAGAGCAGAGGGCAATTACTAATAGCTCCAGAAAAAATGAGGTGGCTGGGCCAGAGCAGAAACACCATCAGGTGTAGATGTGTCTGATGGCGGAAGTAAGGGCCAATGCTGTAAAGAATAATATTGCATAGGAACCTGGAATGTTAGGTCCATGAATCAAGGCAAGGTGATCAAGCAGGAGATGGCAAGATGAGATAGTTAGATAGCATCCCTGACTCAACGGACATGAATTTGAGCAAACTCGGAGAGATTGTGGAGGACAGGGAAGCCTGGTGCGCTGTAGTCCATGGGATGGCAGAGTCAGACACGACTTAGTGACTGAGCAGCAACAGCAGCAAAATAGAATAAATAGAAGATAGTACTTAATAAATGTTATCAAATACTTCATTTCTATATCTTCTCTGAGAAGATTTAAATTTAACTGTTACTCTATTCTTATATGGGATATATATACACACACACATACAGGATATTACATATCCTCGTATGAGATTATCCTTACAAGTGAATAGTGTCAAGTGTTCTGCTTTAGGGAGAAAGGAAACAAAATGTAATTGTTAATCTACAAAGATTTATTTTCCTCTATCTAAAATAGTAGGGTACTAATTCAACATGTAAAGCAACTATACTCCAATAAAAAAATTTTAAATGAATAAATAAATAATAATAGTGTAGGTTAGAAACTCAGATCTTGACATTCCAAACACTTCATTGGGTATATTTATGTTACTGACTATTTTATCTACGAAGGTAGTGGTTGTAATTGTACTGTTGGCCAGATTTGCACTGGGCAGGGGGAAGGCGCTCAAATGTAAGTATTGCATTGCTTTTCAGTGTGTGTTTGTATTTGTATTGTGCTTCAGTGTTGATTGTGTTTATTTGTTGATTTTTATATGTTGATATTTATGTGTTGATTGTGCCACATACCATTTTTCAAACTACATCTAGAGTAAGGAATGCTGGCGTCCAGTGAAAAAAACTTTCTCTTTAACTTCTCACCTCCATCCTTACCTATTTCTCCAGAGATCAGAGTCCCAGTTTACTGACTGGTACATTAATCTAAAGCTCTATTAACTTTCAGTTGTGTCTAACTCTTTGCGACTCCATGAACTGTAGACTGTCACGCTCCTCTATTCATGGAATCTCCCAGGCAAGAATACTGGAGTGGGTTGCCATTTCCTTTTCAAGGGGATCTTCCCAACCCAGAAATTGAACCAGTGTCTTCTGCATTGCCAGGCAGATTCTTTACCACTGAGTCACCAGGGAAGCCCTGAGATTGGTTTTTATCATCTGTGATTCTTTAGTTGAACAAATCAATAGTATATTGGTTTTTGTCATTTCCTATAGAAAATATCAATCATCAGAGTGTCAGATTTTGGGGACATTATTTTTGAGAAAATGTTATAGGATGAGAAGAAAAGCTTTATTAAGTTTATATTGGTATTTAAATGAAGTGTTAGACATGAGAAGATCATATTATAAAGGTATGTGATAGTATTTGGAAAAGGAATTCAAATATGATCAGCCAACACTTGCCTAGCCTAGGCCCTATATGTCACAAAAATAGCAGTGACTGGAAATGTCTGTGATAGGTATAAGACCCCTTTCTAAACTGGATTTTCCTCTCCTCTTTGTATTGTTTTAGATAGTATTTTTCATTATTTATTCACTTTTGGCTGTACCACATGGCTTATGTGGAATCTTAGTTCCCCAACAAGGGATTGAACCTGGAACCTCAGTAGTAAGAACTCATAAAGTCTTAACCACTGTATCGCTATGGAATTCTCTCCTCTCCTCTTTGAAGATTAATATTGTATTCACCATTTTCCACTAACCACACAAGCATACAAGCATGCATGTATAAGAAACTAATCTCACTAACTGAAGTGGGAAGACCAAGCAGGAAGATGTCAGTGAAAACCATACACTTTGGACATCAGCAGTTATCAACTTGTCTCCAAAGAGAGCCTGGATATTCAGCTTTGTCAGTAATATTGTATTAAGACAAAATTAACTTTTGAAAGGGAGTGGAAACATGGCAAAATTAATAAGTGCCTAGGGAAAAGAACTAATATTCATCTTAGAATTCGGGCAAGAATTATGTGATGTGTATGAAGCTGCTTTATAAAGTTCTAAACAGATGTTAGCTACCAGTCACATTAGAAGCACTTAATAAAAGTTTTTTGAAGGAATAATTGCCAATTAACTAAATAATTAGTTAAAATTAATGTGAAGTGAAGGAGGCACATGAAATATGTTATAATGAAGCATGATTTGTGTGACTCAGCCAATTTTCCCATTCTTATGAAGGGTAAAATCATGACTCCCATTCAAACAGATTTTCAGCACAGCTCTCCAGAAAACATTACTTTTATGCTCATAATATGACCTATGCAATTAAGTCAGAAGAACCAAGAAGCTATATTAACATTTTACATTGATCAGAGGAAATGAAGTTAATTGACTCATTTATTTAACTCAGCACAGCAACACCTCCCCTTGAAGTATTTCTCACTTGAGAATCTCAAGGCACTCTATAAACCTTTAGTGAGAATATTTCCTCTCCATTTTAATAGGAAGAAGTGGAGGCACACTTAATTTTAATAAAACTTCTCCAGTGGGAAGTGATGGGTCTTCGCTCTGAATTTAATACATTAGAATGCTGTTGCCCATAGTGTTTCCAGCTAGTATGAAATAAAGCATTGCAAATAATGAAAAATTCTCCTCTGTAAGGTATAACAAAACGTCATTCCCTCAAGAGTATACTTCAGAGGATAACAGAAAAGAAACTTTCAAAAACATCTTTTTTGAGCTTTGCGGTAGTTAAGGGCAAGGGCTTTGAGCCAGGCAGATCTGGGTTTAAATTATAAAACCAAGACTTACAGAGACTTCCCTGGTGGTCCAGTGGCTGACTCCATGCTTCCAATTCAAGAGACCCAGGTTTGATCCCTGGTCAGGAAACTAGATCCTACATAAGGCAACTGGAAAAAAAAAAAAAGATCCCACATGATGCAACTAAAGATCCTGCATGCCCCAACTAAGATGTGGCACAACCAAATAAGCAAATTTTTTTAAAAAATCTAAAACTTACATATTGTGACTTGGACAAATTATTTAACTGTTACAAAGTCTCAGTTTTCTCATCTCTATGATAACAATAGTAATCCCCTCATAGGGTTGATGTGAGGATTAAAAGGTGTACACCAAGTACCACAGTGTCTGGTACACGTTAAGCACACAATACTATGTGCCCATTATTGTCATAATCATTAACATCACCACTCTAAGCACCTGTGATGGTTAACTTTATGGTCAACTCAACTCAGAAGGTGTTTTGAGATGATAATAGCATTTGAATCAGTGACTTTGAGTAAACAGTTTGCCCTCCAATTAGACTACACCCAGTCAGCTAAAGGCTTGCCTACCTTCCCGGGCAACAGGGAATTCTCCAGAAGACTGCCTTTGGACTTCACCTGCATTATCAGCTCTCCTGGGTATCCATCCTGCTGGCCTTTGGACTTGAACTCTGCCTTCTGGTCCTCACTGCAGATTTGGACTTGCCGGCTTCCATAATCCTGTTCACCAATTCCTTGTAATAAATCTCTTTCTTTCACTCTCTCTCTCTATATGCAATGTGTTGGTTCTGTTTCCTGGGAGAACTTTGGTTAATACAGCACCACATACAAAGTTGAAAACTTAAAATAGATTTGATGAGGGCTTCCATGGTGTCTCAGTGGTAGAGAAGCTGCCTGCTAATGCAGAAGACACAGGTTTGATCCCTGATCTGGGAAGATTCCATGTGCCATGGAGCAACAAAACTCAGGTGCCGCAACTATTGAACCTGAACTCTAGAGCCCAGGAACTGCAATTACTGAGCCCATGTGCCTAGAACCACTGTGATGAGAAGCCCAGGCCCAGAAACTAGAGAGCCCCCACTCGCATCAACTAGAGAAAAGACTGTGCTGCAACAAACACTCAGCACAGCTAAAAATAAATTAAAATGAAATTATTTTTAAAAAGATTGTATAAAAGAGGGTATTATCATCATCATCACTTAGAATATGAGATACTTGAGGGCAAGGATTAACCTTTAAGAACTAACCTTGAAACATATATTCAGTAAGTGAAGAATAAATGAATCAATCAGTATATTTTAGTATAACATGCAAATCTAGTGTCATTTTTATTTTTTTATTATTATTTTTTTCTAGTGTCATTTTTAAAGCATAGTGAACTGATATCACACATTAGTCATAGCCTTAGGATTATAAAGTTAAAAAGACATGGATGAAGAAGAGCTCAAATCACCAGCTATGCCAGATGGCTGTTGGAGTGTGTGAGCTGCCCCAAATGTCATCTGAGGGAACAGAAGGTCCCAAAGGAAACAGAAAACTAGGGAATGGATGAATCACATCTGCTGTTGTCATGGATACTGTTCATCTTATCTGTGTGAACTTGAAAACTGAAAGCACCATAGAATAGAGTGGTTAGCTATCTAATTGAAGGCTCATCTGTTACTAAAAGACCTAGCCCAATAGTGAAATCCTTAATATTTTAATGAGTGTAGTTGGCCTTGAGCAAAATGTCCAAAATGTATGAGCATAGTTTCTATCCTCCTATCCAGTTATTCTCCACTCTAGGTGCTCATTAGAATCATTTGCAGAATTTTTAAAAAATATCTTGATGAAATTCCATCCCCAGATATTATGACTTGGTGCTATGGGGTAAACTTGAGCATGAATAGTTTTGAAAGCTCCCCAGGTGATGCTAATATTGGGTAGCTGGGGTCAAGGGCTTTTTCTCTAGACTCCTACAGTCTAAGTGATGCACAAAAACACATGTAACATACACACATATTAAGCCCTTTCACATATTAACACTCTTCATGAGCATTCATATTTCTAACTCAAATAATCAGGCAATGGTTAGCAATGATGTTTTCTGTCTTAATGCTTGAGATCTTCTCTACCATCTAGTTATTTCAATGTTCTTCGTTTCCCTTTTCAGAGAGTCAATGGAGGTAGTCATACAGGCAAATTGGGAGGTAGCAGATGAAAGATTGGATAAAACCGAAGCTTGAAGCTAATGGTTAATAAAGAAGTTGTGGTACACACACACAATGGAATATTACTTAGCCATAAAAGGAACACATTTGACTTCATTCTAGTGAGATGGATGAACCTAGAGCCTATTATATGTAGTGAAGTCAGAAAGAGGAAAATAAATATTGTATATTAATGCAAATATACAGATCCTAGAAAGATGGTACTGATGAACCTGTCTGCAGGGCAGCAATGGAGATGCAAATATAGAGAACAGGCTTGGAAACAGAGGGGGAAGGAGGGGGTGGGGCAAATTGAGAGAGTAGCATTGAAACATATGCATTACCATATGTAAAATTGGATAGCCAGTGGAAATTTGCTATATGGCACAGGGAGCTCAAATCTGGTGCTCTGTGACAACCTAGAGGGGTGGGATGGGGGGGTGGCGGTGGTTCAAGGGGAGAGGACATTATACTAAGTGAAATAAGCCAGTCACAAAAAGACAAGTACTCACTTACATGAGGTTCCTAGAACGAATTAATAGAAACAGGAAGTAGAACGGAGGTTGCCAGTGCTAGGGGAAAAGAAGAATGGAGAGTTGTTTCTCAGTGAGTATAGAGTTTCAATTTTGTACAATAAAAAGAACTCGACATAAATGGTGATTACAGTTGCACACAATATGAATATATTTAATGTTGAGTTGTACACTTAAAAATGGTTAAGAGGATAACTTTTATGCTATGTGTATTTCACCACAATGAAAAATGATAAAGAGCAAAAGTACCAACATCATTCACTCTTCTCATGAACCCACAATCTGGGTGGAAATGCTTGTGGGTGGCTCTAACCTGGTCCACGTGGGGTCAGTGGGGAAAGTTCCACTAACACCTGGAGGACCCACTCCCGTGATGGCTTACTCACCTGTCTGACAGCCTTGGTGCTGCTGTTGGCTGGGAGCTAACCCCAGGCTACTGATCAGGGACCTTAATTCTACAGATACACTTCTCCCTGAGCATTTTGGTGGCATTGCTTATTGCTTACTTTCTAGAGTAAGTACTTAAAGAAATGGGAATTGGAAGCTAACAATCTCTTCAAATTCCCAAGTGACAAAATGTCAAAGAATTTGCAATCATTTCTAATCTATAATACCAACTAACCAAGTTTTTTTTTTCTCTATGTATTTCGGAACTTTTCTCCACCTACTCACTTCTGCTTATAACTCAGATTGTCCTGACTTTTCATAGACCTAAGTCTAATAGCTCATTTACAGCTCCAAATCTATTGCAAGGGCTTCCCTCTACACATATTTGGCTTCAAACCCACTATTAACTGATTCCTCTTTCCTCAGTCATGTAAGTGAGAATAAGAATATAATTGACCCAGATCACCAATTCATGCTAAGTCATGGTTACAGACAGATCTACCTACCAGCTGCTATTAGATCAAGTGCTCCTAACCCAATGTCTGTAGCCGAGGGGGCTATTTTATATTACACAATTGCTTTGGATAATTTTTATCATATGTGGTGTGAGTATGGGAGTGAGGGAAATGGTAGAATTGTGCAAGGACTGTGAATGCAGCAAGCACCATAATTCATTTTCCTAGAATAAAGTGGAGCCTTTAAAATACTTAGCTACTGCTTCCCCGGTCATTAAGGTATTGAAGATATAATTGCTTTACTGCTTCCATTTAAAAAATGCATGCAGGGGCTTCCCTGGTGGCTCAGTGGTGAAGAATCCACCTGCCAATGCAGGAGACAAAGTTTCAATCCCTGATCCGGGACGATCCCACATGTCGCAGAGCAGCTAAACGCTTGAGCCACAACTATCGACCTGTGCTCTCGGGCCCAAGAGCCACAGCTACTGAGCCCATGTGCTGTAACTGCTGAAGCCTGCATGCCCTGGAGCCTGTGCTCTGCAACCAGAGAAGCCACTGCAACGAAAAGCCCACAAACCGCAACTAGAGAAAAGCCCAAGCATCAGTGAAACTAGCACAGCCAAAAATTTTAAAAAATAATAATAATTTAAAAAAAAAAACAATGCATGTGTATTTCCTGTAACATTTTCTTTTCCCCTTAAGATTGCCCTTAAAATCCACTTAATACTACTGCTCTGAATAAAATCCTAGTGGGATTTTTCATGGACTCTGTAGTCTACCCAAGATTGATATTTGTTTACTCACATTAGCAGTGAAAATTTTTCACTTTTTCCTGCTTAACAAAAACTCTCTATCTGGCTAAACTTTGGTCAGGCTCTTCTAAGTCCTCTTCTCAATTAGGTTTTGACCTTGGGCCTCAGTGTCTATCCTACCTGGGCCTGCATCAACCAGTTTAGCAAGAATCCCCCACCCTCCATATCTGATCAAATTCCTCATTTCTCACCAACCTCCACGTGATATCTGCTCACCCTGGTCTGTCTTCAGCAAGAATCCCGTCAAGGCAGTTTAGTCAGAATCCTCCCTTACCTCCTGATGTTCCTACTTAGTAATTTTCCATACACTGATCCCTTCCTTGCTCCTTGGCTTGTTGATGTTGTTAGTCACTCAGTGGTTCAGACTCTTTGCGACCCCATGGACTGCAGCACACCAGGCTTCCCTGTCCTTCACCAACTCCCGGAGTTTGCTTAAACTCATTTGAACCATTGAGTCAGTGATGCCATCCAACCATCTCATCTTCTGTCTTCCCCTTCGCTTCCTACCTTCGGTCTTTCCCAGCATCAGGCTCCTTAGCTATGTTGACTAAAGAAAAAAAAAAAAACATGCAACCTAAAAGTTGATTGTTGGGTTTTATTCAGTAGGAATGTTAGGACTCAAGCTGGGAGACAGTATACCTCAGGTGATCCTGAGAGAGCTGACTCTGAGGAGGCAGGGGAGGAGCCAGACTACGTACAAGTTTGCAGCAAGGGGCAGGTAACCTGAATATCTAAAGATTACTGTTAATTAGGAAAACCCAGATCTCTCACATGAAGAGATTTAGCAGTCTTCTATGGATGGGAAGGAGCTTCCCTAGTGGCTCAGATAGTAAAAAATCCACCTGCAATGTAGGAGACCTGGGTTCAATCCATGGGTTGGAAAGATCACCTGGAGGAGGGCATGGCAACCCACTCCAGTATTCTTGCCTGGAGAATCCCCATGGACAGAGGGGCCTCATGGGCTACAGTCCATGGGGTCACAAAGAGTTGGACATGACTGAGCACAGATAAGTACATGGATGGAAAGATTCAAGAATCCGGGCTTGCTGAAATCATCTTTCATATGCATCTAGCTATCTGGGGCCAATCCTACTTTCTTGATTATTCACATCCTATTCCTTGATTACCGTAAGAGGTGATGGATGATCACCACCAACTCTTCAGTGCTTATTGCTTACTGGGGAGGAAGTAGCTGATGGCTTTGGAATCGCTGGCTTTGTTTCACCTGGGCTCAGGAATTTTTATTTGGAAAAGGCTTGTTTACTGGTAGAGTGTAAAGCAGAAAACATTTCATTTCATAGCTAAACAATCCCCTTTAGCCCCTATTGTTTCTTCAAATCATTCCTGGAACCACTGTTGTTAGTTTTGGTCCTCCACAAAGAAATGCGAAGATGAGATTAGATGTACAAAAGATTTATTGAGAAAAAAGTTTGCAGCAAGGGGCAGGTAACCTGAGTATCTGATTACTGTTAATTAGGAAAACCCAGATCTTTCACATGAAGAGATTTAGCAATCTTCTATGGATTCGGAAGGGGCTTCCCTGGTGGCTCAGATGGTTAAGAATCTGCCTGCAATGCAGGAGACCTGGGTTCAATTCCTGGATGGGGAAGATCCCCTGGAGAAGGGAATGGCTGCCCACTCTAGTATTCTTGCCTGGAGAATTCCACGGACAGAAGAACCCGGCGGGCTATAGTCCATGGGGTCGCAAAGAGTCAGACATGACTGAGTGACTAACACCTTCACCTGTGAAGGAGAAGGAACCTGAAGAGGTAGGGAAAGCCTTCAGATTGCAATGCAATCTGTGAGAGAGAGATGGATGAGGATTGTACAGACACCGTCTTGGATGTGGCATAGTTCTGAGAAAGTTTCAGCCAGGCAGAAGTCAGGGGAGTCCTCTGGCCAAAATTACCTGTTCAAGGAACCCGGTAATTTATAAGAATGGACATGCGTGCGTGCTCAGTCATTTCATTTGTGTCCGACTCTTTGCAACCTCATGGACTGCAGCCCACTAGGCTCCTCTGTCCATGGGATTTTCCAGGCAAGAATACTGGAATGGGTCGCCATGCCCTCCTCCAGGGGATATTCCCGACCGAGGGATCGAACCCATGACTCCTGCATCTCCAGGATTGCAGGTAGATTCTTTACTGCTGAGCCACCCAGAAGTCCCAAAGAATGGGCATGCATTAGAACAAATCCCCGTGCTACTCAGATTTTGGCTGAGAGAAGCCTGTGGGAAATGTGGCCTTTATGTGAACACAAGCGTGAATCCAGAAGAAGAGTATTGGGGCCATCAGTCATTTATGCTTCCTGCAAAAGGAAACCCGAGTGCTGCATTTTCATGACCACAAATGAGTACTAGCTACAAATGAGGCCACAAAGTAGGCGGGCAATGGTCAGAGGATAAAGTGCCTTGTATTCAAAGTTCAAAATTTATCCTATAGGCCCTGCCTGAAGTATAAGAAGAAATGAAGTGAAAGTAGCTCAGTTGTGTCCGACTCTGCAACCTCATGAACTATACAGTCCATGAAATTCTCCAGGCCAGAATACTGGAGTGGGTAGCCTTTCCCTTCTCCTGGGGATCTTCTCAACCCAGAGATTGAACCCGGGTCCCCCACATTGCAGTCGGATTCTTTACCAGCTGAGCCACGGGGGAAACCCTGAAGTATAAGAAAGGGGTTGGGAAAAGGAAAGCAGAGTCAAGAGATAACTGTGAAGTAGAATTAATGGGACAAGATGGCAAATTAGACTTGACAAGAAGAGAGCCTTGACTCCCAGGTTTCTGTCTCTTGGGACTGTATTATATCTGTTGCATGAGGTCAATATTTTGGGGCAAGATGAACTGAAATTCATCACATGTTACTGGAAGGAAAACTGCACCCAGGCTTAAAGTATTGACATTATTGCTGACCCAGTCCAACACTACTAAATACCTATGTAAATAATTCATCACCTCTGTTCTCTTAGTACAATAATAATAGCACACTATTAATAATATTAATGCACTCTAGTTAAAATATAAAGTAAGGGAGATTAAGCTCTTGAAAAGTTTATTTGAGCTTTGATGTTGTTCAGTTGCTGTCAGGTCCGACTCCTTGCAACCCCATGGACTGCAGCACGCAAGGCTCCTCTGTCTTCCACTATCTCCCAGAGTTTGCTCAAGTTCTTGTCAATTGACTTGGCTATCTAACCATGTATATTTTTATTTGAGCATACAGTGATTCAAATTGGGCAACACCAAACTGAAAATTACTAGGGGCACTCCTCAGTTGGAGCCAGAGAAAAGGCTTTTAC
The DNA here is from genome assembly GCF_910594005.1 of Cervus elaphus. Taxonomy (NCBI): domain Eukaryota; kingdom Metazoa; phylum Chordata; class Mammalia; order Artiodactyla; family Cervidae; genus Cervus; species Cervus elaphus. The sequence continues at coordinate 16,919,241 of NC_057820.1, forward strand.
AAAGCAGATAAAGAAACAATGCAAGGATATTATTTGATTGGCTCCAGCTTAAAGTGAATGTGAAGTCGCTCAGTCGTGTCTGACTCTTTGCGACCCCATGGACTGTAACCTACCAGGTTCCTCCATCCATGGGATTTTCCAGGCAAGAATACTGGAGTGGGTTGCCATTTCCTTCTCCAGGAGATCTTCCCAACCCAGGGATTGAACCTGGGTGTACCGCATTGTAGGCAGACGCTTTACCATCTGAGCCACCACAGAAGTCCATTGACAGGTCAGCACTACCTTAAGCCTAGTTGGCTCTTTGTGATTGACTATCTTCGGGTTGCCCTTTCTTGATCTTGAGACATCTGCAGAAATTGACTCTGGCTTGAGTTTTAATTTGTTTACATAGGCTATGTAGGCTTTAGAGACACCTTGGTCTAATGGTCTGCTTGTTAATTATTCTAACACTACTGATTCCTAAAGCTTAGTATAGATGTTGTATGAATAGGAATAATCTAAATTCTTCATATTTGGAATAGACTGGTTTCTAGAAGAAAACCAGGATATGTAAGGTATGCTTCACATCTTAGGTAAATTCTGGAAGAAAAGAGCCTTAGTCATTGTAGGTGGAGAGTCTGAAGTGAAGTCAAGCATCTGCCAACTCACTGTTCTGGAGAGCACCCTCCCAAAGAAGATGTGGTACAGATATACAATAGAATATTACTCAGCCATAAAGAAGAATGAAATAGTACCATTTGCAGAGATGTGGATAGACCTAGAGACTGTCATACAAAGTAAAATATGTCATAAGGAGAAAAGCAAATATCATATAATATCACTTATATATGGAATATAAAAAAATGGTATTGATGAATTTACTTGCAAAGCAGAAATAGAGACACAGACTTAAAGAACAAACATGGATACCAAGCGGGGATGAATTGGGTGATTGGAATCGACATATATACACTACTATGTAAAAAATGAATAACTAATGGACTTCCCTGTGTGGAAACCTGGGCTTCCCAGGTGGCTCAGTGGAAAAGAATCCACCAGCCAATGCAGGAGGAGCAAGAGATGTGGGTCTGATCCCTGGGTCAGGAAGATCCCTTGGAGTAGGAAATGACAACCCACTCCAGTATTCTTAGGAAACTCCCATGGCGGGCTACAGTTCATGGGGTCACAAACAGTCAGACACGACTGAGCATGAACACACACACACACACACATGAGCACATGCTACGTATTGATTCATGGATCATTCATATGTCAGAAAAAACTGAAGTTTTTCAGAGGTGATACCATAGAGTATAGATGGCCCAGACATTCAAGTCACTTATTTTTAGTATGGTTTTTTACCAATTACCTTATACTTCAGTGGGCCTCCCTGGTAGCTCAGCTGGTAAAGAATCCACCCACAATGTGGGAGACCTGGGTTCGATCCCTGGGTTGGGAAGATCCCCTGGAGAAGGGAATGGCTATTTACTCCAGTGTTCTGTCCTGGAGAATTCCATGGACTGTTTAGTCCATGGGGTCACCAAGAGTCAGACACGACTGAGTGACTTTCGCTTTCCCTGTCACTTTTCACTTATACTACAGTATTTCTTTTTTGTATTTAAGATGGGAAAAAGTACTCCTCACAAGTTAGTTGTGTTAACTTTAAATGTAAATTCCTAGTGTAGTGTTTGGGACAGAGGGTTTTTTTTTTAATTTTAATGAATTGTATTACTACTTGCTTGATATTATGTCTATAATAATCATCACACATCATTATCATGACCACCATCACCATCACCCCTGCCTGGGAAAGCAGCAACTGAGCACACACACACACAATGAGGATCTGCTCTATAGCACAGGGAACTCTACTCAATGCTCTTTGGTGACCTATAAGGGAAGGAAATCCAAAAAGGGGGTATTTATGTATACATGTAGATGATTCATTTTGCTTACAGCAGAAACTAACACATACTTGTAAAGTAAATATACTCCAATAAAAATTAATACAGATTTTTATTAAAAAAAAAAAAAGTAAGGCTCCTGGCAGCCAAAATCTGCTACAGGTGGCTGATAAGGGGCACTTAAATGTTCTGGGGTCAGGCCTCCCTTAAGATTCTTCCATCTTAAAAAAAAGAAAGAAAGATTCTCTAATTCCATGGAGAGAGGAGTCCCCAGAGAGGGTTCAGGACCCAGGAAAGAGGAGAACTTGATGAGGAGCCCAAGGGCAGGAGAAAGAGGACAGCAAGCTGGGAATGAAGATGAGAATGGGTCTTAGAATAAGGCTTCATCAATCTTTGGTAGCACATAGGAGAAAACTGAACTAAAGTTAAAACTCTCACCTTCCAATTTTACACTGCTCTAGGATAAATATTTCACTTTTAAAAAATAGAACAAAATTGTCTTCCTGTATGTTGGTTCACAACCTCAGGACTTCTCCCTGATGAAATTCGAAACTGGCTGGGAATATGGCGGGCAAGGAGAGATGGAAGAATGAGACAGACCTTTTTGTTATTGGATGGCACCCTCAAGAGTTTCCCAGGTAAAATCTGAACTAGCGGCCATTCGCGGAGGTCAGGGAGAGACCAAAGAAAGTGGCAGCCATGCCAGGTATGTGGCATGCTTAATAAGCAAGGGAATTATATAGAGGCTTATCTTTGGGTGGCTGCAGTCTTATCAACACCTTGCTCTCTCTAGGCTACACGTCCTTGAAAATGGCTCCCACTGTGGGAACAGTAGACAGAAGTTTCATCCCAAGGACTGGAAGCAAGTGAAGAGCCTTCAGCTGCCGATGGCCACTTCACAGGTCAACTGGCAATTATGTCCTCCTGCTTACGTCCTCCTGCACCATGGCACACAGTACCATAGTCAGGAGAGGGGTGGCACTCAAGAAGGCCACAGTCTGACTTCCTGCACATCTACTGTCTGGTCACCATTAACCTTGCCCTTTCGCATTAGTTCAGTTCAGATCAGTTGCTCAGTCATGTCCCACTCTTTGTGACCCCATGGATTGCAGCACACCAGGACTCCCTGTCCATTACCAACTCCTGGAGATTGCTCAGACTCGTGTCCACTGAGCGGGTGATACCATCCAACCATCTCCTCCTCTACCGTTCTCTTATCCTCCTGCCCTCAATCTTTCCCAGCATCAGGGGCTTGTCCAGTGAGTCAGATTCTTTGCATCAGGTGGCCAAAGTATTGGAGCTTCAGCTTCAGCATCAGTCCCTCCAATGAATATTCAGGACTGATTTCCTTTAAGATTGACTGGTTTGATCTCCTTGCAGTCCAAGGAACTCAAGAGTCTTCTCCAACACCACAGTTGAAAAGCATCAATTCTTCAGTGCTCAGCTTTCTTTATGGTTCAACTTTCACGTCCATAAATGACTACTGGAAAAGCCACAGCTTTGACGAGATGGACCTTTGTTGGCAAAGTAATGTCTCTGCTTTTTAATGTTATCTAGGTCGGTCATAGCTTTTCTTCCAAGGAGCAACCGTCTTTTAATTTCACGGCTGCAGTCACCATCTGCAGTGGTTTTGGAGCCCAAGAAAATAGTCTGTCACTGTTTTCATTGTTTCCCCAGGTATTTGCCATGAAGTGATGGGACCAGATGCCATGATCTTAGTTTTTTGATTGTTGAGTTTTAAGCCAGCTTTTTCACTCTCCTCTTTCACTTTCATCAAGAGGCTTTTTAGTTCCTCTTCACTTTCTGCCATAAAGGTGGTGTCATCTGCATATCTGAGATTATTGCTATTTCTCCCAGAAATCTTGATTCCAGCTTGGGCTTCATCCAGCCTGGCATTTCATATGATATACTCTGCATTAGTAGGGCTACAGTTTCTGCAGAAGGTATTGAAGAATAGTGTCTGTACTTCTCCTACTATATGGCACGAGAGGTTGACTGTCAACTTTAAATATTAAAGTACAGTAATTGTTGTAAATGCTCAATTAAAATAACTAACCAGACAAGAGTTAGTGTTCTCCAAAGTTCATTTGAATTATAGCTTTGATTTAATTTTAAAACTTAATAAACTTTTAACTTTTTATGCAACTATCACACACTTCTTTTTTTTTTTTTAAACATTTATTTTTATTTATTTGGCTGCATAGAGTCTTAGTTGTGGCGTGTGGGAATCTAGTTCCCTAACCAGGGATCGAACCCAGCACCCCTGTATCAGGAGCACAGAGTCTTAGCCACTGGACCACAAGGGAATTCCCTCACACACTTCTTTTAAAATAAGGAGATTTGGAGGAAGATGCGATTGGTATGAAAATCAGATGTCAGTGTAGCATTTGTGCTTCAATTTTTCCAATATAGAGAGGGAAGATTTCTCAAAGAATGAAACTTCTCACGAGAAGGCTTTAAACCTGCATACCAAAGTATACACATTGTTTTGCCTAATCTGAATAAAACCTCCAACCATGGTAATAATATGAGCCTCTCAATTGAAATAGCACATTATATTTTTGGCAAAGAATAAGCAAGACCAAAAAAAACTCTAAAGCAATTGGAATAAGAATTAAGATATAGAAAAGCCATTTTAAAAATAGCCATGACACTTTGCAATTTCAGTAGCAATTCTGCTTCTGATACAATATAAATCATGTATTAGACTCAACCTCCACAATAAATTCTTTATCAGCATCACAAATTTAGAATATATAAAGACATCAGCACCACTGTCCCATGTGACTGTCACAATTCCTTGCTTCAGTTCCCATGACTATGGTTCTGTTCGAGCAGATTTACAGAATCACCAGAACAAATTCGCAATGTTGTTTAATAGAAGACTTTAATAAGGTGCAAAATATATTTTGTTAGGGAACAATAATTTATACTTGACAAATAATCATTTGTTTCCTGACTTCTAATTTTGGATAGCCCAATTTATCTGCAACTGTCTTTCCTCACTATTTCATTTTGTCAATTTCATTTTCCTTGTTTCTCTTTTTTTAGGTTTAATGTATCAGCATTATCTCTGATTTGCCTTATTATTATTAAATGTCTCCAGTTTGCTGGATTCTGGCTAGGAAGGGGATCCAAAGGTATTTTCTGCCCTCAAGGGTTTCGTACTATAGAAACAGAAAAACTGATAAGACATAAATCACTAATACTTTTGGAAAGTATTAATCTTCCTTCTCTATATTGGAAAAATCAAAGCACAAATGCTATACTGACATCTGATTTTAATACCAATTGCATCTTCCTCCAAATCTCCTTATCCTTTAATCTGAAATTAAGGATTATAAAGGTAAATTAGATTAAAATTTATAAATAGTCAATATATTATTTTTTTAATAAATTCTTAAAATACAGAGCCTATAATTTATCTTTTTTATTGAAATATACCTGATATACTATTGTGTTACTTTTAGGTGTACAACCTAGTGATTTGACATTTAAATACATTACAAAGTGATCATCATGATGTCTAATAAGCATCTGTCATTATACAAAATTATTACAGTGTTACTAAATTATATGTTATTTACCTCAATGTGACTCTGTACCTCTTAAGTTTGTAACTGTAAGTTTGTACCCCTTAATCCCTTTCACCTAAACCTCTACCCTCCTCTCTGGCAACCACAAGTTTTCCATACGTATTTATGACTCTGTTTCTGTTTTATTTTGTTTGTTCATTTGCTTTATTTTTTTAGATTTTAAATATAAGTGTTATTATATGGTATTTGTCTTTCTCTTGTCTGACTTATTTCACCTAGCGTAATACCTTCTAGGTCCATCTATGTTTTCCCAAATGGCAAGATTTCTATCCTTTCACCTGTTGATAAACACTTGGGTTGCTTCCATACCTTGGCTATTGTAAGTAATAATGCAATGAATATAAAAGTGCATATGTCTTTTCAAACAAGTACTTTTGTTTTCTTCAGGTAAATACCCAGAACTGGAATTGCTAGATCATATGGTAGTTCTATTTAAAGTTTTAAGGAAACTCCACACTATTTTCCAAATTTACATTCCCACCAACAATGGACAAGAGTTCCCTTTTCTCCACATTCTCACCAACACTTGTTATTAATATTTATTGACTCTGATGATAGCCATGCTGACAGATATGCAGCAGTATCTCATTGTAGTTTTGAGTTGCATTTCCCTGATGACTAGTGATGTTGAGTGTGCCTGCAGGCCATTTGAATGTCTTCTTTGGAGAAATATCTATTCAGGTTTTCTGCCCATTTTTTAGCCAGATTTCTTGGGGTTTCTGATATTGAATTATATGAGTTATTTATATAATTTGGATATTAATCCCTTAATGGCTATATCATTTGCAAATATATTCTTCCATTCAGTAGGTTACCTTTTCATTTTGTTGATGGTTTCCATCACTGTGCAAAAGCTTTTTAATTTGCTGTAGTCCCATTTGTTTATTTTTGCTTTCCATTTGTGATTTCTCATTTATGGCATTCTACTTCCTGTCCCTTGCCAAGAACTTTTTACAGAAAGTGTTGGGAACCAAATATAACCAAATGAGAAATATACTTATATCTGTTGAAAAACTGGATGATGGCACATGAGGAATTTATTATGCTACTCTCTCAACTTTTGTGCATGCTGAATTGCTAAGTTGTGTCTCACTCTTGAGACCCCATGTAGTGTAGCCTGCCAGATTCCTCTGTCCATGAGATTTTCCGGATAAGAATACGGGAGTGGGTTGCCATTTCCTCTTCCAGGGGATCTTCCTGACCCAGGGATCAAAACTGCATATCCTGCATTGGCAGGTGGACTCTTTACCACTGAGCCACCTGGGGGAACTTTTGGGTATGTTTATATTTTTCTCTGATAAGAAGTTGGTTAGTTCTGTCTACTGAAAAGATCTAAAATCAGTGACCCAATCTAGTGTCAGATTGTGAGCACTAAATACCATCCACTTATTAAAAAGAAACTAGAGATCCTTATGGAAAGGGACAGATTCAGATCAAGAAATTTATAGGATAAGCCTTAGATATTCTATTGTGACCGAAAAAAATGTCACCAAACTATACTAGGGTTATATCAAAATGAGATAACAGCCAGTTGGCCAAAAATGGAATACTGTAATTTGAGTGTAAAAACAATGACTTCAAAAAAAAAAAAAAAAACAATGACTTCAGTTCACAGAAAATAATTTTATAAAATTGTATGAGTCATAATGCTATTCCAAAAAAAGAGAACAAGAGAGCAAAAACAAAAAAGTAACAAGAACTCATCAGAACTCACTGGAGGCAATTAGAGCCTTGACTTCTTATTTTGAAAATGACAATTAAAGAGAAAGAAATAAGCTTTTATCCCATCAACCCTGTGTCATATATTTAAAATAGTCCCAGTTGATGAAGGAAAGCTATTTAAAGAAAAATTACAGAAAGTAAATGTTAAAGAAATGATAGAATGATAAAAGGCCATCAGGAGAAAAATCTGAGGAAAATTTAACAATGGGAGTATCAGTTTGCCACCACCAAAACCAACGATCCAACTTAGGCATCACTAAAAGTTGGGTAATCACTTATTATAAGCCTTTCAGTATAATGTAATAAGAAATAAATAACACAAATACTCTTGCAAAAAAAAAAATTCAGGCTGAATCCAATCAAAGCTTTCAAACTAACTTCTAGTTTAAGAAATATAGGGGATAGAGACAAGTTAGACAGTACCACAAGGAAATAAGCAGAAACATACAGAATATTAATCATTCCTCAAGACCTGAGACAAATGACCCACTTGCTTCAATAAATCAATGGCAAGAGGGAAAAAAGGTGAGACTGTTCTGGATTAAATAGAGCAAATAATATAGTAAGTGATAATAACTGTGAATCTCATGTGCTTCCTGAGACAAATAAATCAACCATGAAAAGAGATTTTTTTTATCAAGTTGGAGAAGCTAAAATGTGGACTGCATAATAAATGACATTAAGAAAATATGTTAATTGAATTTAATATGATGTTAGCAGTGTCTTTATGTCAGAAAAAAAACCTTATAGTTTAGCAGTATATATTAAAGGGTTTATGGATAAAATTACCTGGTGCTAGGAATTAATCTTAAACATACTTCCTTCTCAGAAAAGTGTGTAAGTTCTTCAAGTGTAAATTAGAAAGATTTCCAGAAATACATTCAAACAGCCTACTGTGTATGAATATTTTTGTCCTGGAAACCCTCAGAACAAAAATAAAATCTGAAGTGAATTATAAAATTTGTGTAAGTTAGCTAACATTTGAATTTGGTTTGCTAATATTTTGTTGAGATGTTTTATTGCATCAATGTTCATCAGATATATTGGCCTGCAATTTTCTTTCTTTATGGTATCTTTATCTGGTTATGACATCAGGGTAATATTGGCCTAGCAAAATAGTTTAGAAATGTTTCTTCCTCTACACTTTTTGAAAAATAATTTGAGGAAAATAAGTATTAACTATTCTTTAAATGTTTGGTGTAATTCACCTGTGAAACTATTTGAAACTGGACTTTTTTTTATTGTTTTGATTACTAATTTGATCTTGTTACTAGTAATTGGTCTATTCAGGTTTTCTATGTCTTCATGATTCAGGTTCATCAGTCAGTTCAGTTCAGTCACTCAGTTGTGTCCAACTCTTCACAACACCATGGACTGCAGCACGTCAGGCCTCCTTGTCTATCACCAACTCCTGGAGATTGCGCAAACTCATGTCCATCAAGTCGGTGATGCCATCCAACCATCTCATCTTCTGTCATCCCCTTCTCCTGCCTTCAGTCTTTCCCAGAGTCAGGGTCTTTTCCAAGGAGGCAGTTCTTCACATCAGGTGGCCAAAGTATCAGAGCATCAGCTTCAGCATCAGTCCCTCCAATGAATATTCAGGACTGATTTCCTTTAGGATCGACTGATTTGATCTCCCTGCAGTCCAGCGGACTCTCAAGAGTCTTCTCCAACACCACAGTTCAAAAGCATCAATTCTTTGACACAGCTTTCTTTATGGTCCAACTCTCATATCCATACATGACTACTGGAAAAGCCATAGCTTTGACTAGACAGACCTTTGTTGGCAAAGTAATGTCTCTGCTTTTCAATATGTTGTCTAGGTCAGTCATAGCTTTTCTTCCAAGGAGCAAGTATCTTTTAATTTCATGGCTGCAGTCACCATCTGCAGTGGTTTTGGAGCCCAAGAAAATAAAGTCCATCACTGTTTCGATTGTTTCCCCAAGTATTTGCCATGAAGTGATGGGACCAGATGCTATGATCTTAGTTTTTTGAATGCTGAGTTTCAAGCCAGCTTTTTCACTCTCCTCTTTCACTTTCATCAAGAGACTCTTCAGTTCCTCTTCACTTTCTACCATAAGGGTGGTGTCATCTGCATATCTGAGGTTATTGCTATTTCTCCCAGCAATCTTGATACCAGCTTGTACTTCATCCAGCTCGGCATTTTGCATGATGTACCCTGCATGCAAGTTAAATAATTGGGCTCATAAGCTTGTACATTTCTAGGATTTACCCATTTCTTCTAAGTTGCTTAATTTTTTGATACATAATTGATCATAATATTCTCTTATGACAGTTTGTGTTTCTATGGTATCAGTTGTAATTTCCCCTCTTTCATTTCTGATTTAATTTATTTGGGTTTTGATCTTTATTTTCTTCCTTCTACTAACTTTGGACTTTGCTTGTTCTTTTTCTTGTTCCTTTAACTGAAAACAGTAATTCAAAAAGGATATGTATCACTATGTTCACTGCAACATTACTTACAACAGCCAAGACATGGAAGCAGTCTAAGAATCCATCAATAGATGAATGGATAAGGCAGAGGTAGTGTATATACACGATGGAATATAACCGAGCCATAAAAAAGAACAAAATCTTGCCATTTGCAACAACATGGATGGACCTCAAGGATATTATGCTACCTGAAATGTCAGACAAAGAAAAATACCATTGGATTTCACTTATATGTGGAATCTAAAAAAGAAAACAAATGAACAAACAAAGCAGAAACAGATTTAGAGAGATGGAGAATAAACCGGTGGTTGACAGAGGGAGTGGGAGACAGACAAAATAGGTTAGAAGGGATTAAGAGGTACAAACTTCCAGCTATAAAATAAATAAGTCATGGAGATGTAGTGTACACATAGGGAATATAGTCAATAATATCTGGCAACTTTGTATGGTGACTGATGGTAACTAGAATTACTGTGATGATTATTTCATAATTTATAAAATATCCAAGTACTATGTTGTACACCTGAGTAATATAATAATATAATATTGTCTGTTTATTATAACTCAAATAACAAACCAACAAAATAAATTAATTAACTTGTTTGCTAATGTGGGAAATGGCTATAAATATTAATTTGATTATCTTTCCACATGCGTTGTTCAAAAAATAATCAGATTTGACCAAGATGATTCCAAAGTTTAATTTTTATTGCTGCAATCCCTCTCCAGTATCTCCCTTACAGATTTCTTCCATTCTTGAGAAATCAGCTACCACTTTTAGGTCAGTCAGTCAATTCAGTCACTCAGTTGTGTCTGACTCTTTGCGACCCCATGAATCACAGCACACCAGGCCTCCCTGTCCATCACCAACTCCTGGAGTTTACTCAAACTCATGTCCATAGAGTCAGTGATGCCATCCAGCCATCTCATTCTCTGTCATCCCCTTCTCCTCCTGCCCCCAATCCCTCCCAGCATCAGGGTCTTTTCCAATGAGTCAACTCTTCGCATGAGGTGGCCAAAGTATTGGAGTTTCAGCTTCAGCATCAGTTCTTCCAATGAACACCCAGGACTGATCTCCTTTAGGATGGACTGGTTGGATCTCCTTGCAGTCCAAGCAACTCTCAAGAGTCTTCTCCAACACCACAGTTCAAAAGCATCAATTCTTCAGTGCTCAGCTTTCTTCACAGTCCAACTCTCACATCCATACATGACCACTGGAAAAACCATAACCTTGACTAGACAGACGTTTGTTGGCAAAGTAATGTCTCTGCTTTTTAATATGCTATCTAGGTTGGTCATAACTTTCCTTCCAAGGAGTAAGCATCTTTTAATTTCAAGGCTGCAATCACCATCTGCAGTGATTTTTGAGCCCCCAAAAATGAAGTCTGACACTGTTTCCACTGTTTCCCTATCTATTTCCCATGAAGTGATGGGACCAGATGCCATGATCTTAGTTTTCTGAATGTTGAGCTCTAAGCCAACATTTTCACTCTCTCTTTGACTTTCATCAAGAGGCTTTTTAGTTCCTCTTCACTTTCTGCCATAAAAGTGGTATCATCTGCATATCTGAGGTTATTGATATTTCTCCCGGCAATCTTGATTCCAGCTTGTGCTTCCTCCAGCCCAGCGTTTCTCATGATGGACTCTGCATATAAGTTAAATAAGCAGGGTGACAATATACAGCGTTGATGTACTCCTTTTCCTATTTGAAACCAGTCTATTGTTCAATGTCCTGTTCTAACTGTTGTTTCCTGACCTGCATATAGGTTTCTCAAGAGGCAGGTCAGGTGGTCTGGTATTCCCATGTCTTTCAGAATTTTCCACAGTTTATTGTGATCCACACAGTCAAAGGCTTTGGCATAGTCAATAAAGCAGAAATAGATATTTTTCTGGAACTCTCTTGCTTTTTCGATGATCCAGAGCATGTTGGCAATTTGATTTCTGGTTCCTCTGCCTTTTCTAAAACCAGCTTGAACATCTGAAAGTTCACAGTTCACGTATGGCTCTAGCCTGGCTTGGAGAATTTTGAGCATTACTTTACTAGCGTGTGAGATGAGTTCAATTGTGCGGTAGTTTGAGCATTCTTTAGCATTGCCTTTCTTTGGGATTGGAATGAAAACTGACCTTTTCCGGTCCTGTGGCCACAGCTGAGTTTTCCAAATTTGCTGACATATTGAGTGCAGCACTTTCACAGCATCATCTTTCAGGATTTGAAATAGCTCAACTGGAATTCCATCACTTCCACTAGCTTTGTTCATAGTGATGCTTCCTAAGGCCCACTTGACTTCACATTCCAGGATGTCTGGCTCTAGGTGAGTGATCACACCATCGTGATTATCACACTATCGTGAAGATCTTTTTTTTTTTACAGTTCCTCTGTGTATTCTTGCCACCTCTTCTTAATATCTTCTGCTTCTGTTAGGTCCATACCATTTCTGTCCTTTATCGAGTCCATCTTTGTATGAAAATTTCCCTTGGTATCTCTAATTTTCTTGAAGAGATTTCTTATCTTTCCCATTCTGTTGTTTTCCTCTATTTCTTTGCATTGATCACTGAGGAAGGCTTTCTTATCTCTCCTTGCTATTCTTTGGAACTCTGCATTCAAATGGGAATATCTTTCCTTCTCTCCTTTGCTTTTCACTTCTCTTCTTTTCACAGCTATTTGTAAGGCCTCCTCAGACAGCCATTTTGCTTTTTTGCATTTCTTTTCCATGGGGATGGTCTTGATCCCTGTCTCCTGTACAATGTCATAAACCTCTGTCCATAGTTCATCAGGCATTCTGTCTATCAGATCTAGTCCCTTAAATCTATTTTTCACTTCCACTGTATATCATAAGGAATTTGATTTAGGTCATACCCGAATCGTCTAGGGGTCTTCCCTACTTTCTTCAATTTCAATCTGAATTTGGCAATAAGGAGTTCATGATCCGAGCCACAGTCAGCTCTCAGTCTTGTTTTTGCTGACTGTATAGGGCATCTCCATCTTTGGCTGCAAAGAATATAATCAATCTGATTTCGGTGTTGACCATCTGGTGATGTCCGTGTGTAGAGTCTTCTCTCGTGTTGTTGGAAGCAGGTGTTTGCTATGACCAGTGCGTTCTCTTGGCAAAACTCTATTAGCCTTTGCCCTGCTTCATTCCGTACTCCAAGGCCAAATTTCCCTGTTACTCCAGGTGTTTCTTGACTTCCTACTTTGCATTCCAGTGCCCTATAATGAAAAGGACATCTTTTTTGGGTGTTAGTTCTAAAAGGTCTTGTAGGTCTTCAGTGAAACTAAGCCATGCCATGTGGGGCCACCCAAGACGGTCGGGTCATGGTGAAGAGGTCTGACAGAATGTGGTCCACTGGAGAAGGGAATGGCAAACCACTTCAGTATTCTTGCCTTGAGATCCCCATGAACAGTATGAAAAGGCAAAATGATAGGATACTGAAAGAGGAACTCCCCAGGTCGGTAGGTGCCCAATATGCTACTGAAGATCAGTTGAGAAATAACTCCAGAAAGAATGAAGGGATGGAGCCAAAGCAAAAACAATACCCAGTTGTGGATGTGACTGGTGATAGAAGCAAGCTCCAATGCTGTAAAGAGCAATATTGCATAGTAACCTGGAATGTTAGGTCCATGAATCAAGGCAAATTGGAAGTGGTTAACAGGAGATGGCAAGAGTGAACATCGACATTCTAGGAATCAGTGAACTCAAATGGACTGGAATGGGTGAATTTAACTCAGATGACCATTATATCTACTACTGTGGGCAGGAATCCCTTAGAAGAAATGGAGTAGCCATCATGGTCAACAAAAGAATCCAAAATGCGGTACTTGGATGCAATCTCAAAACGACAGAATGATCTCTGTTTGTTTCCAAGGCAAACCATTCAATATCACTTTTATGTAGATGCTACCAAACGTTTATTTTTGATCCAATTTTTTCTTCAGAATTTTACCCCCAGATTTTAAATATGTGTGGCATATTTGTACTCATATATTTTCCAACCTTCTTAAAATTAAAATTTTCTAAAGCCTATTTGCAATGCTTTCCCCCCTCCCAAGCTGGTACCTGTTACCTCTGTTATTAGCAATGGGATTAACAGTTTTTTGTTATCCTGATTCTGAATCAAAAAAATTGTCTTTCACATAGTTCTCTCTTGCTCTCCGAATCTAAACATAAAATCTAAAATTTCTGATAATTCATCCTTCAAAGCATGTCTTCATCTTGCCTACTTTACTATTCTGCTTCTACCACTCTAGTCCAGGCCCTTCTTTCCTTTATATTTTAACTTCTTCACTCACCTCCTCTTCCTAAAGCACTGTTTATTTTGTATCATTCTTCTGTTACAAATGGTTCTAACTTCCTACTATCTGGAGAAGTGTGAGTCTTTCAGTTGTGTCCAACTTTTTGCAACCCCGAGGATTGTACCCCACCAGGCTCCTCTGTCCATGGAATTCTCCAGGCAAGAATACTAGAGTAGGTTGCCATTCCTTCTCCAGGGGATCTTCCCGACCCAGGGATCAAACACTGGTCTTCTGCATTGCAAGCAGATTCTTTACCATCTGAGCCACCAGGGAAGCCCTACTATCAGTAGAATCAAGACCCAAACTCTTAAATCTGACATTCAATCTAGGATTCAAATTTGATCCCATTCAATCTTTCCTAACATACGTATTAAAATTTTCAACCAAACTGAAGAAATACCCTTATTCTCAATGGGCTTGGCTTTTCCAGACTCTCTCTGTTTAATCACATCTTGAACTGATAGAAGTGCCTTTTGTCCTCTGTTCCCTGTTCTTTTCATAGGCATTTATTCATCCAATTAATTAAGTATGTACTGAGCATCACCAATTTCCAGACTTTTTATATAAATAGAAATGAACAAGTCATGGTCCCTGACTTTTTAATCTGGTGATTAGATGTAGATGTAGAAGTGTTATTCTCTCAGTTGTGTCCAACTTTTTTGCAACCCCATGGACTATAGCCTGCCAGGCTCCTCTGTCCATGGAATTCTCTAGACATTGGTTCAAGATGTGATTAAACAGATAGAGTCTGGAAAAAGTAAAGCCCATTTAGAAAAAGGGCATTTCTTCAGTTTGGTTGAAAGTTGTAATACGTATGTCAGGAAAGATTGAATGTGATGTGGGGCTTCCCTGGTTAAGACTTAACCCAGTGGTTAAGACTCCACCTGCCAATGCAGGGAACATAGTTTTAATCCTTGGTCTGGGAAGATCCTCCATGCCATGCAGGGCAACTAAGCTCGTGTTCTGCAACCACTGAGACAGCTCTCTAGAGCTCATGAGCTGAAACTACTGAAGCCCATGTGTCTTAGAACCTGTGCTCCCCAACAAGAGAAGCCACCACAATGAGAAGCCTGCACACTGCCATTACAGAGTAGCCCCTGCTCACTGCAACTAGAGAGTCCATGCAGCCAAAACTAAATAAATAAACTGTCTTAAAAAACAGAACAAACAAACAAACAAAAAAAAAACAGTGATGTAATAATCCCATAATGAAAGCATAAACAAATGAACAATGCTTAAATAAAATGACCTACTCAGTCAATTTCACTATATTTCTAAAATTTGAGAGGGATGCTTCAAATTATGGGGTTAGAAGTCCATTTTGCCTCGATGAAGCCATGGTAAGGATGTGCGAAGTTGCTTCAGTCATGTCCGACTCTTTGCGACTCTATGGACCATAGCCGGCCAGGCTCCTCTATCCATGGGATCCTTCAGGCTAGAATCCTGGAGTTGGTTGCCGTACCCTCCTCCAGGGGATCCTCTGAGCCAGGGATGGAACCTACATCTTTCACATTTCCTGCATTGGCAGACAGGTTCTTTGCCACTAGCGCCACCTGGGAAGTCCGATGGTAAGGATAGAGAATATAATTGAGGAAGAGAATGAGTGAACAGACTTCCTCATAGTTCAAATGATAAAGAATCTGCCTGCCATGCAGGAGACCAGGGTTCAGTTCCTGGGTTGGGAAGTTCCTCTAGAGAAGGGAATGGCAGCCCACTCCAATATTCTTGCCTGGAGAATTCCATGGACAGAGAAGCCTTGTGGGCTACAGTCCATGGGGTCACAAAGAATCGGACACGACTGAACAACTAAAACCTACACACACACACACACACACACACACACACACACACACACACGAGTGAAGCCAGTCTACCATAGCTAAAAACACCAAATGAATTAAAATTAATACAAAATCCAGATCTTCACATTTCAAACATTTTAGAGTCCATAGCCTATCTGCTAATAGAATAATAGCAAATGGATAAGATATTGTGGCTACTACTATGACTGCTACTCTTTATGCTGGCATTGACCTCTTATTTCCTAATGGAGTCCCACACTGACCAACATTTAACACATTTGCAACCACTGTTAGGAGTTGGAGTCAGATGAAAAGAACACATTATTGACCCAATGGGCATTTTTCATGTTCCCTTTGACCAAGACAGTAATTTTTAAAACAACAACAAAAAATGATTGCAGATATAATGCTGCTGCTGTGTCGCTTCAGTCGTGTCTGACTCTGTGCGACCCCATAGATGGCAGCCCACCAGGCTCCTCCATCCCTGGGATTCTCCAGGCAAGCAGATATAATAATGGTTGTTATAAACCTAAGTACTGTTTGTAACTTATTTGATGGTAGTGATCTATCACTTGTTTCATTTGCATCTCAGTGGAAGCAATCTAATAAGATAAAGTATTTATTTTCTCAATTTGTCATGGAAGAGTTTATCTGTTCCTTATTCATGCTTGCGGGAAGTCACAATTCTCATTATTTTTTAAATAGAGTCAGTAACCCTTTTGTATTATGCAGAACCAACCAATCAATCAACAAATATTTAGAGAGTAAGTAAGTGCAATATGTTTGGAATAACAACAAAGGAGAAAATTGGAGATTGAGAAAGAATAAAAGAGGTAAAGCTGATGCAGAGTAGGAGCAGATGTTTTTGCAATGCCCTCTAGGAATGGAAAAAGGAAGCTGAGGCAAAGTGAAGTGGGTGAAAAAGCAAGTTCTCTTTAGATTCAAGAGCTGGACTCAGACCTGTGTAAGTGAGAGGCTAGTACCCTTGGATCAGAGAGTTAGTAGGCACCAGGGGACTTCCGAGGTGGTTCAGTGGCTAAGACTCTGCAGTCCCAATGTAGGGGGCGCAGGTTTGATCTCTGATCAAGGAACTAGATCCCACATGCCACAACTAAGGCCTGGCACAGCCAAATAAACAAATATTTTTTTAAAAAAGAAAGAAAAAAGAAGTAGGGGGAAAAACACATGACTACCTGGCAGCAGCATGAGAGAAGTGGAAGGTGAGGATGGGGGGTAAGTAGTCTTCTATCAGTAGCCCCTGAGGAATAAAGTAGCTGTGTGTTTCCAGCTTAGTAACTGTCTTTAGAGATGTTGTGGAAGTTCTCACTAATCGTATAGTATACACAAAGAACCATAAGTATCTACTCGTTGACCTCCAAGGAATGCACAGCCCAATTAGAAAAACAATTCACATTTAGGTGACATACCAACAACAAAATTCTGTCACTGCAGCAGTTATTCTTCCTCAATTCCAAGTTCATTTTGTGAAAGCTTTAACATTTTGTGTATAATTTCAGCAACAACTATATCTCCATTGGACTGATGAGGATCATACCTTGAGAAGAATAACAGAAAAGATTCCAGAGAGGAACTTGGCTGGTGGTCCAGTGGTTAAGAATCCATCTGCCAATGCCGGGGACCCAGGTTCGACCACTGCTCTGGGAGGATTACACATGTTGAGGAGCAGCTAAGCCCGTGAACCACAATTACTGAAGCCCATGTGCCTAGAGCCGGGACTCCGAAACAAGAGAAGTCGCGGCAATGAGGAGCCCATGCACCGTAAGTAGAGAAAGCCTGCATGCAGCAACAAAGATGCAGTGAAGTAAAAAATAAATAAGTTTTTAATAAAAATAAATTTTTGAAGTTAAAAAATAATACAGTGACTGGTAGAGAAAATAGAGATAAAGCAGGCAGCAGAAGAAGTGACCACATTTGAAGCCAAGTCTTGAGAGAGACAAAGTCAAGAGAAAGTAGGTTGGGGCTTAACCTGCACTCTGGTGGTAACTGTGGGGGAGAAGTACACTGAATTTACAGTCAATAAATCTTGCTATTCACACAGAATAAGAGTATCCCTTAAAGTAGACTGAGATACTCTAAACTGTTTTTACCAGCTGAGCATGTTAAATAATACACAAAATATCTTTTAAATCAATATTACCTCAGGAGCATAATTTGTAACTTACAGTGTCTCTAAACCTTTAACATTTCATTCTTTTGTTATAGAAAGTTCTCTCACTGAATATCTAATGTGTATATAATTAGCTTTCCTTCCTTCCTTCATTATTTTACCTGTTGTATTGCTTATCTAAAATATCCTCATTTCATATAAACCCAGCTTATCTTTTAAGATTGAAATCATATTACCCCTCTTTGTAAATTCCTTCCTATTACTCTATGCTTCCCAGGCGGCACAAGTGATAAAGAATTTACCTGCCAATGAAGGAGACATGAGACTGGACATTGATCCCTGGGTCGGGAAGATCATCTGGAGAATGAAATGGCAACCCACTCCAGTATTCTTGCCTGAAAAATCCCATGGGCAGAGGAGCCTGGCAGACTGTAGTCCATGAGTAATCAGAGTCAAACACGACTCACACACACACACACACACACACACCACTCTACAGTATTCTGATATTCTATGAACACCTAGAGCATATTTATATAATTTATTGGAAAAATGAATGTACTACTTTAAAATATTTCTTATACATGTAATGAACTAGTATCATCTGACTCTCCAACCAGATCTTAAGATCCTTGACGTCTGTGTTAAACATTTTGTGGAGCACTGTACTTTTTGTACCGAGCGTCCATGCATTCTAAGTCCCTTCTGTCGTCTCTGACTGTGATGATATGGACTGTAGGCCGCCAGGCTCCTCTGTCCATGGGATTCTCCAGGCAAGAATACTGGAGTGGGTTGCCATGCCCTCCTCCAGGGGAGCTTCCCAACCCGGGGATCAAACCCAAGTCTCTTATGTCTCCTGCATTGGCAGGTGGGTTCTTTACCACTAGAGCTACGTAGAAAGCCCTTTTGGTACCACGTCCCTTCACAAACTGACTTGACCGTTAATTTCTTACTAAATACAAAAAATTACACAAAAATGTAGGCAAGTAACAAATATGTACCTTGCATTCCTGCAATACAACCTGGTCTATTTTTTAAAATAAATTGTTAACATTGATATATTTATTTACTATTATAAACATATCAATTATAGCTAATAAAATATATCATTGATATGCTAATATTATCTAGATTGTTTGCATATTATCTGTATTCATTATGATAAATTGGTAAAAATGGAACTCTCCAACTTCATATCTACTTCCTAAGAACAGTTAAATAATTTGATGTTCGTTTTTAGCCCACAAGTTCAGAAAACT
Source organism: Cervus elaphus (assembly GCF_910594005.1). NCBI lineage: Eukaryota > Metazoa > Chordata > Mammalia > Artiodactyla > Cervidae > Cervus > Cervus elaphus. Next base: position 16,938,376 of record NC_057820.1, read on the forward strand.
CCTTTCTGCCTCAGTTTCCTATTCTAGTGGAACTAGAGAATCAGAAGCACCAGGTTTTTAATTTAGAAGGTGAAAGGCCAAGTCTAAGTTTAAGCAAATATTTTGACAGGGCATATACTTGGTGGCTCAGATGGTAAAGAATCTGCCTGCAATGTAGGAGACCTGGGTTCAATCCCTGAGTTGGGAAGATTCCCTGGAGAAGAGAATGGCCACCCACTCTAGTATTCTTGGCCTGGAGAAGTCTATGGACAGAGGAGCCTGGTGGGCTACAGTCCAAGGGGTCACAAAGAGCTGGACATGACTGAGCGACCAACACGTTCAATTTCACTGTTGATAAGCACAATGAGTCTCCTGACCACCATATTCTTGACTCCAGGTTTCTAATAGTCTTTTGACAGGACAAAGTCTCTCCCTGTCCTCTCTCTGTCCACTATAGATGGGAGCAAACAAGGTGTAGACATTGGTATGGTCTTCAAGAAAGAATCAAGTACTCCCCGACCCTCCCATGTGGACCCCCTTGCAACCCTTAAGGTCCTACAGGAGAGAGGAGATGGTGATGATCTCCCAGGAAATATTACAGATTTGAGACCAGAAGAGATCTGTACTCAGTTTCAGGTCTGGTTGCACCTGAAAGACACTAAGCAGAAAAATGTTCCTCAGCTCTGCTTGAGGATATGAGGTAACTGGGTAAGACCTCTGCCCAATGTCTAGGAGGTCTGAAGGGAGTTGGACCCTTGGAGAGCCCTTGATAGCCTAAGAAGCAATGAGACGGCAGCCAAAAGTTTTTCTTCCTGGAAGTTTGAATACTGTGAAGACTGGAGAGGTCTCACAGGTGAGAGAGGGATTTGGGCAAAGACAGTAATAGAATTAAGTGACAGGAAACTGGATAAGGCCAACCTGGACCCAGCACATGACAATGAAGAAAGACCGCCATGACTGGGAATTGAACCCCCAGGCAGATGCCAACCTGGTGCTGGAGACAGCTCACATGGCCATATTATGACTGTACTTAAGGCCCTCGAAGGTAAATGCCATGCCAAGGAGAGGGAGAGAGAGAGGGAGGAAATGATAAAGGGAATCATGTCCACATGACAATGGTTGCTGCTGCTGCTGCTGCTAAGTCGTTTCAGTCGTGTCCGACTCTGAGCGACCCCATAGACTGCAGCCCACCAGGCTCCCCCATCCCTGGGATTCTCCAGGCAAGAACACTGGAGTGGGTTGCCATTTCCTTCTCCAATGCATGACGGTGAAAAGTGAAAGTGAAGTCGCTCAGTCGTCTCCGGCTCTTAGTGACCCCATGGACTGCAGCCTACCAGGCTCCTCCGTCCCTGGGAGTTTCCAGGCAAGAGTACTGGAGTGGGGTGCCATTGCCTTCTCCGTGACAATGGTTACTTTTCTGCTATGTAGTCAAGGCCCTGAAATAAGGTGGTTATTTTCATTGTGGTAAAGTTAAATGGCAGAAAAACAATGTGACACTTTCACTATACCTCATAATGTGGCTCAGAAATTTTATAAATGGTGTGATATAGAATGATCAGTTCCTTGAGGATTTTACATTCGTGGTTTAATAAATTAAGCCATATCTCTTTTTGAGGAGTGGTTATTTTCCACCAGAGGTACTGATACACTCAGGTTTCCAAATTCATTGTTGCATCAGTTTTAGACTATTAAAATTTCTTAGAAATATCCAGTTCACTAAGAAAATGAAAATATCCATTTCATTAAATTTAATACCATCTAGGTACCATTGTAGCATCATGGAGCGAGCATCTGTCATCTTCTCCGCTCAGTAATAGAGTCCCTAATTCCTAATCGTATACATTCATTTTTATACTTTTTTAATCCACTAACTTTGATGAAAGTTTTAAATTTTTATTGATGTTTATCAAATAAAGAACAAAAACAGATACTGAGTGTAACAGTTTGAAGTACAAGTTCTAGAGTTAGATACTAACTGTGTTTGAATGCTAACTCAGCCCTTTACCATGAGACTTGGAATAAGTTACCTGATCTCTGTACTCATTGTTCTTGCCTGTAAACTAGAGGTTAGTACTTGTACCAAACTTATAGGGATATTATGTAGATTAAATCAATTAATACAGGTACAATTCTTAAAACAGTGCCTGGTATTACTGCTCAGCAAGTATTAGCTATTGTGGTAGATACAGTTAACTAGTATTCAGCATCCATTCCAGCCTGCTCCAAATGTCACATTCTATACTGTAGCATCTGAAAGCTTGAAAACCACATTTCCCAGATCTACTTGGGACAGGATTCTGGGTAAAAATTAGGTCCCGTCTAATCAGGTTGCTATTGCAACCTGTCCCAGTCATAGAGATACTGGGTTTTTCTTCAAGAGCAAAGCCCAATGGTGAAGAGCAAAGAAGAAATGCCAATGGTAGCAGGGGTAGGTTCCAAACCAAGATACCTGATTCCTGGATAAAATCTTTGGTATTGTGGTCTTGAATTCAGTCACTCCTGTTGTGGCCTCCTAAATCTCCATCTTCATGATGTGCAAGGTTGACACTGGGAGTGCAGTTTAGCAGTCTTTTTCAGCAATCCTTGATGACCCAGATGAAAGCCTGATTCTCCAGCTTTACCAATTATGGTATATTGTAAGTACCAAACTCATTGCATTAAGCATCTATTGAGAATAGAATGGCCTCTGTTTCCTAAACTTAATTATTGGTAATAATCCTACTATTTTTCTAATTTATTAATACCTGATTATCCTTATTCATTTCATTTACCTATTAATATACAGTTTTCTATTGGTACTTTTCTTGGTTCTTAAATATTTCATTCTTTTTCTTTCTTTTTTCCTTTTTTCTTTCTCTTCTTTTCTTTCTTTCTCCCTTCTCTCCTTCCTTTTCCTTCTTGTCCTCCTGCCTTCTGTTATTTCTTAAGAGTATATGCATCAAACATTATACATCTTTCTCCAAGAAGAGCTTTGAGTTCAATCCATGTATTAATATGGGTAGTATTGTTAATATCTAACTAGTATATAATTGCTAGTTTCATTTCCTCTTTTAATCCATGATTCTTTAGCAAAATATTATTTATAAGGATTTAATAGTCCCTGATGCTGAGAGGGGTTGGGGGCGGGAGGAGAAGGGGATGACAGAGGATGAGATGGCTGGATGGCCTCACCGATTCGATGGACATGAGTTTGAGTAAACTCGGAGAGTTGGTGATGGACAGAGAGGCCTGGCGTGCTGTGATTCATGGGGTCGCAAAGAGTCAGACACAACTGAGGAACTGAACTGAACTGAACTGAACAGTCCTTCTTTGTTTCTTTTTCATTACATTTTACTTGTTTAGTTTTATCTTATTATGGTAGGAGAAATGGTCCTGTATCTTTCAGAAATTATCATAAATTTTTTCACTTAATATGCAATCCAATTTTATAGATATTCTTTGGCATTGAAAAATGACAACCTTTGTTTATAAGGTACAAATCAATCTTATAATATATTGTACATTTTAAGTTCTTTTTTGTTACCTACTCTAAATTAAATTCTGTCATCTGTATTTCTGCCAGTTTCTTCTTTTGTTCAAGCAGCTTTTACCTAACACATTATAATGCACATGAAGTCTCATTAAGTTACATTTTTATTGTGAATTGTCTCTTTTTTTTAAAATAAAATTTGTTTAATGTAGATGGCTTTTTTTCCAAATGTGTTCATTTCTTATGGTAATTATGCTTTTTTACTGCTTGTATTTGCCTAGTATTCTGTTGTACATATTTCTATAAACTTATTACATCATTTTGTTCCATATACATTTCTTTATAAACAACATATACATGAATTTTGGATGTAGACATTTATTCAATCATTAATTCATTAATTTATGTATTTAGTTATTTAGTAGCAATGCTGAGCAGCTTGTAGGATCTTACTTCCCTGACCAGGGATTTAATCTGGCCCCCAGCAGTGAAAGTGCTGAGTCTTAACCACTGGATGACCAGGGAATTCCCTCACTAAATTATTTTTATCTTCTTTTTATTTTTATTAGGTGTCTATATTATATTTTTAATTGCATAGTAATTAACAAGGTTTATTTATAAGAAAAGTTAGTTTTATAGAAGCAATGCACATTTATCATTTAAAAATCTAAATAAGTAATTCACAAAAATACAAAGAAAATATGCAAGATTTATCCCAAATTTTGTTGCCCCAAAGCCACCACTAAAGTTTGGTTAGCATACTTTCACAATTCTGCATTCAATTATGCAAATAGAATCTTATAAAATGGGGATTTAAGGATTTGATAAATTATTTAACTAAAATTTAATGACTGAAGTTGAATAAATTGGTGAAGTTTAAATCCTTTTTTACTACTACAAATATTCAACTTCTAGAAGTTTCCTCTAGAGTGAAGAGAACTATTAGAATGTTGGTGTCATGATTTTCTAAACTATATCTTGAAACTTGTCATAGTATCTATGGCCTTTTTGTTTGGAAGTTGAGGCAGGGGTGAGGGGTTGCACTTACAAGTTCTTGGAGACATCCTCTTGCAGATTTCCATAGTATTAATTTTATAATGTCAAACTTAATAAAATTTACATTTTATTCTGCACCCAGAATTCTTGACACTTTTTAGTAGTGGCTTTAATGGGATTCAGTGTTCATTATCACTCCTTTTACCTCAGTTTCTTTTTCTTGACTTCTATGTTTTATGTGGTTTTTAAAGGAATATTAGTAAATGTCATTGACATCCTTTTTTTCAAGAAGTCTTATGGACAGTATCTCCCCTGAACTTCTGTACACTTGAGAGTTGAAGGACACTTTGATTAGGAATCAATTTTAGACTCATACTTTCTTTCCCTCAGAAATGTATAGACATTCTTCCTCTTTTCTGGCATTCAAGTATTACTATGGGGAAACTCAAACACAGCCAGATCTTTTTTTCACCTTGACTGCTACTTGCTTTTCTATGTAGATTTTTCCAAGAATTCTATCGTAATTCTTTAAGTTCAACAGTTTGAATACTTTTGGCACCGGGATGCTTTTTGGTGTATGTCATTCTGCATCAGTTTTTCACCTGGACACAGTCTACTTCTTCAATCTGCAAATTCTGCTCTTCATTTCCAGAAAGTATCATCTAATTCTTTTTTTTTCTTATTTACTTAGCTTCATTTGTTTAATTTCTATTTCCTTCTTCAATTTCTATTTCTGCCTCAAAACTACTTCCTTCCTAGATGCCTCAGTTCAGTTCAGTTCAGTCGCTCAGTCGTATCTGACTCTTTGCGACCCCATGAATCGCAGCACGCCAGGCCTCTCTGTCCATCACCAACTCCTGGAGTATACTCAAACTCATGTCCATCGAGTCAGTGATGCCATCCAGCCATCTCATCCTCTGTCGTCCCCTTCTCCTCCTGCCCCCAACCCCTCCCAGCATCAGGGTCTTTTCCAATGAGTCAACTCTTCACATGAGGTGGCCAAAGGATTGGAGTTTCAGCTTCAGCATCAGTCCTTCCAATGAACACCCAGGACTGATTTCCTTTAGGATGGACTGGTTGGATCTCCTTGCAGTCCAAGGGACTCTCAAGAGTCTTCTCCAACACCACAGTTCAAAAGCATCAATTCTTCAGTGCTCAGCTTTCTTCACAGTCCAACTCTCACATCCACACATGACCACTGGAAAAACCATAGCCTTGACTAAATAGACCTTTGTTGGCAAAGTAATGTCTCTGCTTTTTAATATGCTATCTAGGTTGGTCATAACTTTCCTTCCAAGGAGTAAGCGTCTTTTAATATCATGGCTGCAATTACCATCTGCAGTGATTTTGGAGTTTTGACACTGTTTCCACTGTTTCCCATGAAGTGATGGGACCAGATGCCATGATCTTAGTTTTCTGAATGTTGAGCTCTAAGCCAACTTTTTCACTCTCCTCTTTCACTTTCATCAAGAGGCTTTTTAGTTCCTCTTCACTTTCTGCCATAAAGATGGTGTCATCTGCACATCTGAGGATATTGATATTCCTCCTGGCAATCTTGATTCCAACTTGTGCTTCCTCCAGCCCAGCGTTTCTCATGATGGACTCTGCATATAAGTTAAATAAGCAGGGTGACAATATACAGCCTTGACATTCTCCTTTTCCTATTTGGAACCAGTCTGTTCCATGTCCAGTTCTCACTGTTGCTTCCTGACCTGTATACAGGTTTCTCAAGAGACAGGTCAGGTGGTCTGGTATTCCCATCTCTTTCAGAATTTTCCACAGTTTATTGTGATCCACACAGTCAAAGGCTTTGGCATAGTCAATAAAGCAGAAATAGATGTTTTTCTGGAACTCTCTTGCTTTTTCGATGATCCAGCGGATGTTGGCAATTTGATCTCTGGTTCCTTTGCCTTTTCTAAAACCAGCTTGAACATCTGGAAGTTCACGGTTCATGTATTGCTGAAGCCTGACTTGGAGAATTTTGAGCATTACTTTACTAGTGTATGAGATGAGTGCAGTTGTGCAGTAGTTTGAGCATTCTTTGGCATTGCCTTTCTTTGGGACTGGGATGAAAACTGATCTTTTCCAGGCCTGTATCTTTTTTTAAAAATATCAAATTTGTTATTATATTGCTCTGTTTTTCATTTGGCAGTGTGTGATTTCTCGAGATTGTATATTCAGTCAAGTTTTTTTCCTTACCGTATTTTACTAATGCAGCTTTTATCTATTTAATTTATTTTCTGAGAACACTCATCTCAACATTTCCTCCTCTCATGTCTCAAATTGTTATTCTGAACTCTCAACCTTCCTTCAAGTTCTATAGTGTTGTACTAGTTACCTATTTCTGCATAAGAATGATAGCAAAACTTACTGACTTGAAGCAGCACATCCTTCTTCTCTCAGTTTCTCTAGGTTGTTGTCTGAGTGCAGCTTAGTTGGGTCCTGTGCTTGAAAGTCTCAGAAGCTGCCATCATGGTGCCAGAGGGACTGCCGCCTCATGTGAGGTTTGGCTGGAAAAGGGTCTGCTTTCCAACTCAGCGTGGTTGTTTACGGAATTTAGTTCCTTGCAGGCTGCTGGAATGAGGGTCTCGTTTTTTGCTGACTATTGCACCGTCATCTCCTTGCTTTGTGGCTCTTTCCATATCACATGAAGCTCAAAACATGGTAGCTCACTCCTTCAAAACCAGCGAGACAGAGTCTCCTAACAAGATGGGTTACACTGTGTCTCACGGATCCTGTTCATGATGCCAGTTGTCTCGCTGTTCACACTTTCCACACTGTTGGCTGAACCCAGGGTCGGCAAGGAACGAGCTACAAGGCTGGAAGAAGATGCAACGAGCTGTAGGAACTGCAGGCACATTTATTCTCTCCTGACTGGCCAGGCAGCTGCCATAGCATAACTTAACACAACACAACGTCTCTCCTGGCTGATGTAGCAGCCGTAGCAGTAAACATCCTACATTCTCTCCTCTCATGGCTGACTCAGCAGACCCAGCCATGACACAGCTGTAAATGCCACCACTTTTCTAGGTGGAGCTCACATATCCGCATAGGACACAACCCTTGACTGAGCGAGTACCTAGTGACGTGCATGTGCAGTGCTATCTAGATGATCTCAGCTGTTACACAGCATTATTTACAAAATGTGGGTGAGAGAGCCTCAACATGCCATCTTGGCTAATTTGCTCTCTCCCCACATAAAGTAATGTAATATAATCACATATAATAATCACATACATCCTATCCCATTTACTGAATTCAATTTGTTGGAAGCAAATCCTGAGTCCTTCCCTGGTGGTTTAGTGGTAGAGAACCTGCCTGCCAAAGCAGGAGACATGAGTTTGATCCCTGCGTTGGGAAGATCCCTTGGAGAAGGAAATGGCAGCCCATTCCAGTATTCTTGCCTGGGAAATCCCATGGACAGAAGAGCCTGGTGGGCTACAGTTCATAGGGTTGCAAAAGAGTCATATACAATTCAGCGACTAAATAACGCCACCATTTTCATTCAAGGAGAGAAGGTAATTCCAGGGCATGCACACCAAGAAGCAGAGATCATGAGGGCCACCCTGGAATCTGTCCACCATGCTCAGGCTCTGTGTCATTTCTTGGAGACTGTATTAGTTTCCTGGGACTGCCATAACGAAGCACCATGAACTGGATGGCTTGAAACAACAGAAATTTATTGATTCATAGATTGGAGACTAAAAGACTGAAAACAAGGTGTTAGCAGGGCTATAATGGATCTAGAAGAGAATCCTTCCTAGCTTCCTCCTACCTCCTGGGGGCTCCCTGAAATTCTTGGCATTCTTTGGCTTGTAGATAATCACTCCAATCTCTGCCTCTACTATCACATGAACTTCTTTGCTATGTGTGTCTCTGTTTGTCCTCTTCTGTTACTGTAAGGATATCAGTCATTTGATTTAGGGCCCACTCTAATCCAGCATGACCTCATGGTAACTAATTACATCTGCAGAGACTTATTTCTCAATAAGTTCACATTCTGAGGTTCTGTGTAGACATGAATTTGGGGGTGACGCTCTTCAACCTACAACAGAGACTATGAAAGTGAAAGTGTTTGTTACTCAGTCTTGTCTGACTCTTTGCAACCTCATGGACTGTAGACTGCCAGGCTCTTCTGTCCATGGAATTCTTCAGGCAAGAATGCTGGAGTGGGTTGCCATTTCCTTCTCCAGGGGATCTTCCCAACCCAGGGATCTAACCTGGGTCTCTTGCATTGTAGGTGAATTCTTTTTTTTTTTTTTTGTAGGTGAATTCTTTAACCTTCTTAGCCACCAAGCCACACAGAGACTATGAAGAAAGGCATATTTTATCTCTTGGTCTATTTACTGGGAGATTTATCTTGCACTGTATGCTCTCTCTCTTTCTGTAGTTTATTTTCATTTTAGTTTTTTTCCCTAGATTTTATCCTAATTCTTTTTCTTTTTCTTTTTTCTGTAGCGGCACAAATTGAAGACTCACTCACCTTCTCCTTTGCCTGTCTCTACCCCAGACACTGTGAGAGTGGTGTGTTTCCCCGCCTTCCTTCAAGCTACGGTTGCCATGACACAGGGTACTTGTCAATGAGTTACTGGCAGAGATCTGCTGAGGGGTGGGAGGGAAATGAGACTGCTGGCTCTTCTCTTCCTTTCCTCATTCAGCTTTCGCTCTAGCAATCACTCTGGCTCAGAGAACAGGCTGGAAGCTGCAAAGATGGCACGCCAGCCTGGTGTCTTCTCTAGTTCCAGCACCCCTTCACACTAAACGCTCCGCTCTTCCTGAGGCTCCTCCAGGCCCAGATCTTGCCATTTAATCACAGGGTTTCAGGACTGTGCCTCTTCCTTGCAAAGAAATCTGTGCCCTGATCAAGGCTTGCTTTGGTTCTCAGCACTTAGCCTCTTCCCTCATTTCACTTCATTGCTTGGTAAATCTGCTTCCTATTTTGCAATTTATACTTGTATTGTTTCCCTATTTCATTGCAAACGATGGGGTTTTTTTCCCTTTCACTTTGTTTTTCAATCTTTTTTTTCTATTATTATTATTAGCAGTAGTAGTAGGTATCCAGAAAGGGAAGAAAATGCAAATGTCTTTATTTTTCCATCTTTAACTAAAGTAAGTGTTAGTCTCTCAGTCATGCCCAACTCTTTGCGACTCTATGGACTGCAGCCCACCAGGCTCCTCTGTCCATGAGATTCTCCAGTCAAGGATACTGGAGTGGGTTGCCATTTTCTTCTCCAGGGGATCTTCCCAACCCAGGGATATAACCTGGGTCTCCTGCACTGCAGGCAGATTCTTTACCAACTGAGCTACAACAGAAGCCTATCTTTAACTAAAAGCTTGCATTTTAACTATCTTTACGAATTTTAAAATAGTTATTTAACCTTACTTAGTATTTTCAGTTCACAGTAAAATGATGTATTTCTAATTCTCTCTATTTGATACAATGAATTTAGTAAATTTTTCTCAGTTTTGTAAATATAATACGGAATTTAGTTCCAAAGTGTTACTATATTAAGAATTTATAGCTCCTTCTTTTTAAGAATTATTAATGATGTTTGCATTCAGTTTATAAGCAGATTTGCAACCATTTCCCCCCCCCCCCATCAGATATCACTCTTTTACCTCTTTTCAATGCTTTCAGTCATTTCAAACCCTCATTTCCCAACGGCTCTTAATTTTGCTTCATATTTATCAGTTGTTGGAGAAACATTTAAGGCATTAATCCTTAAAAATCATATAAAGGTTGTCATATAGGACTTGTATATCTGAGAATATCTTTCTGTTGACTTTGTACATTGTTAATTACATGGATGATGATACAATTCTTTGGTTAAAACTCCTCCAGTCCTAGATCAGTCAGTATAGGCTAGAATGTATTATGTTACCAAATGACCCCAAACTTCAGTGACTGTAATCTTCAAGCTTTATTTTCAGTCATGCCAATTTGGCCTCACCTTCATGCGAGCACCTGCGCTGATGAAGCATCTAGAATATTGATGACTGTACTGGCATAAAGCAAAAAGAACATGGGAAAGTGTGTTCTGGCTCTTAAGTATCTGCTGGGAAGTGACAGCTATTCTGCTTGCATTTTATTGGTCAGAGAAAGTCTCATGGTCAAATCTACTGTCAATAAGGCAGGAAAGTCCAACTGTCTTCCAGGGATAAACAGCAAATACTTGTAAACAAGAATGCAATTTACTACACCCTCCATATGTCACAGATACTGCTTCACTATGCAGGCATTTTCACTCTGTAAAAAAAAAAAAAAAAAGGCCAAATGGAAACTACTGTAACCGAGGTATAGGAAATAGGAATAGGTTTAAGGGAAGGTAATAATTTCAGTTTTAGAGATTAAGTGTAAAGTATCTAACAATTTATACAGAGTGAAGTAAGTCAGAAAGACAAAAACAAATATCGTATATATGGAATATAGAAAAATGGTACTGATGAACCTATTTGCAGGGCAAGAATAAAGATGCAGACATGGAGAATGAACTTGTGGACAGAGCAGGGGAAGGAGAGGGTGGGACAAGTTGAAAGAGTAGCATTGAAACATACATTCTCATTTGTAAAATATCTAGCTAATGGGAAGTTGCTTTATAGCACAGGGAGCTCAATCTGGTACTCTGTGACAACCTAGAAGGGGGATGGAGGTTCAAGAGGGAGGGGATGTATGTTTACTTATGGCTGATACCCACTGTTGTATGGCAGAAACTAGCACAACATTGTAAAGCTCTTATCCTCCAATTAAAAATAAATTTTAAAAACTATCCAACAAGTAATCGGATATGAGGCTAAACGTATGGGGAAATGGCTTTGGTTGGGGAAATCAAGTTATGTAATCAGTGCACAGAACTGAATTCATCAGAAAGACTGAAAGGACAAGTGGAATGACAGTGTCACTTTGGGAAGCAATAACTATAAAGATCAAGCAGAAGAAATAGATGTGGTAAAGGAGTGAAAGAATGAGGAGACAGTTTGAGAGGAATCCAGGAGAAGCAGTCTCATATAAACTAAAGAAGACAGTGTCAGGAAGACAAAGTATCAGTTTTTCTAAAATAAGGGTAGAGAAGCTCTGCTTGAAAATGGAAATCATCTGATGTTGCTTTGGGAGATCACTGGTGATTTGGGTAAGAGCAGTTTCAACAGAGTGTTGGAGTAACAGGCAATTGAATGACCACTAGGGATCAGAGGAGAGAAGCTGACTTAGCACGCACACACAGAGTATAAATAGGACACTCCTTTGAAAAATTTTCCTGGGAAAAAAGGAGGAGGTTGGGAGATTCCCTGCTCCCTTCTCCTGAATAATGAAGAGACCTAGAACTAAAGAACTAAGGATTGTGTGTGAACATGTGTGTGTGTTCAATCTTATTTTATAAGTAGATGGATATGCAAGATGAAATTGCATGGAATTTAAAACCAAAGTCAGTCAACATAACTATGTTTAAATAGTGTTAAGATCCATGCATTAATACATACCTCTTTAATGTCATGATATGTGATTAGTCTTGGTCCTCCAGACTAATACAAACAAAACCAGTAGGACATACATACATATATGAATACATATATATATGAAGTACATATATATATATGTGTATATATATGAAGAGCCTTTGACTGTAGATAACAATAAACTGTGGAAAATTCTGAAAGAGATGGGAATACAGACCACCTGACCTGCCTCTTGAGAAACCTGTATGCAGGTCAGGAAGCAACAGTTAGAACTGGACATGGAACAAAAGACTGGTTCCAAATAGGAAAAGGACTACATCAAGGCTGTATATTGTCACCCTTCTTATTTAACTTATATGCAGAGTCCATCATGAGAAACACTGGGCTGGAGGAAGCCTAAGCTGGAATCAAGATTGCCGGGAGAAATATCAATAACCTCAGATATGCAGATGACACCACCCTTAGGGCAGAAAGTGAAGAAGAACTAAAAAGCCTCTTGATGAAAATGAAAGAGGAGAGTGAAAAAGTTGACTTAAAGCTCAACATTCAGAAAACTTAATGCTCCCTTCAGCCATTCCCTTCTCCAGGGAATCTTCCCAGCCCAGGGATTGAACCTGTGTCTCCCGTACTGCAGGCAGATTCTTTACCGCCTGAGCCACTAGGGAAGCCCCATGTCCTGCTACTCCCTTCCCATTGGCTGGAAATTTCAAAAGTTCAGTAAAAAGGAACTTGATTTTGAAAGGCATAGAATGAGAGCAGAAATGTCAGGAGATAAGGAAGAACAAAAGAGGAAGCACAGAACATTTCAGTGATGGAGAATATCTAGAAAAAATTAGGTCCATGTTCAACTTTGCAGTTCCTTCCCATATAATATTGTCTTGAAGATAGTGCACTCCCAAATTAGCAAGCATTCTGATTAAGATAATCAGACTCAGTAGGCAAAGCTTAAAGAAAACAAATATAGTTTCTAGTCTTATTGTGACATATAGGAAAGAAGCAGGGAAAAATAATAAACTAAATTAGTGTTTCAATAAGAGAAAATAATGTGCCTTTGGAATCAATAATCCAGCTTATTTTATTCATCCTCTTTTTTTTCGTATACTTTTTAAGTTATGGTAGTCCTTAATTGCATGAGTCAAAACTTTCTATATGAATTGGAAAGTTTTTATAATGAAAAATGATGTTGACAAAACTGGAACAATAAGAGCCAAAACAGCCACAATCATTGTTCTCATCGAATTGACAGACATATCACTTAATAACATATAAAACTATAAAACTGCATCTGTGATGAGTGCTATGAAGGAAGGTGAGTGGTTCTAAGAAAGTTTTTAATGGTGTTGATTGTGTGACTTAGGTAGTGAAGAATAGAGGGACCAGGAATAAACTGTGCAAAGGCCCTATGGCAGAGGGAACATGCCAAGACAGAGGAATTGAAACCAGGCCAGGGTGACAGCAGCAGAGAAACTGTAAGAAATTATGATGTGAGCGGATGATGTTAGATGGGTGGGTGGTCAACCAACCATGCCAGGTCCTGAAAGGCACTGAAAATTTTAAGTAGGAACCATGGATTGAAAGGGATTCAAGTGAATGTAAGCAGATTAGATGAAACATTATTACAGTTGTGATAGTGAGCAGTGTCAGAGAAAATGAAAGAAGATTAATTTTTAAGAGATTCTTAGGGATTAAAATTGCCAATACCGAGCAGTAGACTTGATATAGGGAGTGAGAGAAATTGAAGTGTTAAGGATGTTCCCTTTTGAGGTTTCTGAGTAAAGTAATAGGACAAAAACACCACCAAAGGAGAAAGTTTTAAAATAAAGTTCTTGTGCAAGTCAGGGGATTATTTATCACAACTGAGCACAAGAAAAAAATGCTTATTGGGAAACTCCCTGGTTGTGGTCCACTGGCTAAGACTCTGAGCTCCCAATGCAGGTGACCTGGGTTCAATCCCTGGTCAGGGAACTAGATACAACATGTTGCTTTTAAGAGTACACAAGCCACAACTATGGACAGAGGAACCTGGCGGGCTATGGCCCATGGGGTTGCAAAAGAGTTGGACAAGACTCGACAATTAAACAACAGAAGCCACAACTAAAAGATCCACAAGGAATAGAGAAGATCTACTTGCTGCAGCTAAGACCTGGCACAGCCAAATAAATAAATAAAAGTAAATATTTTTAAAAAAAGAACAAATGTTTATTATATGTTAATGTATATGAATTTTGATCATGTTATGTGCCCAATTAGAGAAGAATGAGTTACTTCTGTACCATCTTCTGTTCTGTATATGCTCTGTTATCGTTCTTAAGACATTATAATTTTTGGTGTACATTTGTCTCCTTCATTGAACCATGAATTCCATGAGGGCATACACTAGCTCTTATTTATATTTCTTGCAGTCAATCAAGTTTCTGGCCTAGCAGCTCCTCACATACTTGTGAAGTGAAATACTTAGTTCAAGAATCCAACTTTAAAATTTTCTATTTTTCAAATTATTTTTAGTGTGATTGTACATTTAGAAACAAAAATATTTATATAAAGCTTATCAAATTCAAAGTTCCAAGTTAATAACACCATGTACTCATTCACATTTTATCCATAAAATTAAATGTGGTTTTAGCCAAATGGCCATATTACTGGTAGGATCAGATTTAACTGTTGTCTGGCTTTCGAATAATATTAACAGCAACCACTAGGTAGTATAGAATATAATCTGAAATTTATGTATAGGAGGCTGATTAATTTTACATCACTAGCACAGTGCTCTATAGTATGATTAAAAATACGTGGAATAAATTAATATTGATTTCTTGAATTTCTTTTTCTTCTTAGAGATGTCAAAGACCAGGTACTTTCTTCATTCTGGTCAGCAGATGGCACTGTTTTACTTTATTTAACTAACAAGAGGGTTGTTACTAGGAGTCCTTAGACTTAAAATTTAGACAACCTATTACATTATACAGTACTTTTGAGAGTTAATTTTATACTTTTTGATCTAAAAATCAATATAGAATGGGGCTGGTCCAGATAAAAAATAATTCACACACTTTTTGTTTTAAAGTCAACCTGAACTTTCTTGAATCCTACTCTTTTTTTTAAAAAATGTTCTCATTTTTATAAACAACAGGAAAACTCCATATATTCTACTTTGTACCTTAGCTTTATTTCTGAGAAAGATCAGTATTGAATATTACTTCTGGAAATAAATAAATTTAAACTAATGTGGCATGGTTAAACGTTTCATTGGGCTTCAGTTTCTTATCTGTAAGATTATGCCTTTCACTTGAGAGTGAGTCAGATCTTGGTTTTATTCAGTTCAGTTCAGTTCAGTTCAGTCACTCAGTCGTGTCTGACTCTTTGTGACCCCATGAATCACAGCACGCCAGGCCTCCCTGTCCATCACCAACTCCCGGAGTTTACTCAAATTCATGTCCATTGAGTTGGTGATGCCATCCAGGGTACCACCAAATATACACTATGTGACCTGTAATTAGCCATTTGAATTTTTTGCCAAATTTTTTTAAAGAGTAAAATAAATCTAGTCCACAGACTACTATATTTAACCTGTATAAACCTTGTCAAGGTACTGTTTTAAAAATCTAAACTCTCTATAAAGAAATATAAAGGAACTGAAAATTAAGAGAGCTTTCAAACTACGTAGAAATAGGATTCATAAACAACGAAGTGTTCAAAATACCCTATTGCTATTATAATTATGATCATTATAATGAGCAACAGCAAAAGTGTTACTATTCAGTTTCCTCATGTGGTCATGTGACTCTTCAAAATTTAAAGCTTTACTTTGTATTACTTATTACTTGTATAACTTGAGTAAAATTACAAAAACAATGCACCAAGCTACAACCTGACCACCCCCCCCCCAAAAAAAACCCATGCAAAACAAAGGATTCCAGTACCTCTTTTGAATGTATGTATAAGAACAGAAAAAGTCTCTAATTAGAACTTTCTAAAAGCATTTCTCCCCAATTAGAGTGCAGTAATGACTCTAAATGGCACTGTCTGGAGGACAGCTCATCAGTTAATTATAAGGAGTTCTCTAAATTGAGGAGTGAAGAATGATACCAAATTTCAATCAGTGCAGATAAATATGGCTTGTCATTATTCACTTGATATTTTAGACAGTCCATCTAAAGAGGAAGAGGTGGAGCAGAAATACTGTCTTTTCTAAAAGAACAGAAATTACAAGAATAAAACTGAACATTTACCCAAGACCATATTCTTGTCTAGAGTATGTTTTTTATAGTCATTCAATTCCTATGATCCCGAGAGACTTTCATTTGCTTGCCCAGTTTATTTTCCATCTGGCTCTGTCAAGCAAGGGAAAACAATATGGCATTTCTATTGTTGTATCTAATAGCCTGGGAAAATGGACACATATTTTAAAAATAGTAGTTACATAATTTAAAAACATGCTGACTAAAGCTTCAATTCCTTTGCATTTTTGTGTTCCAGCATAATTTAGCCTTCTAGTTTTCTAGTGATAAACATCTTAAAATTCTATAATTTACTTTCATTTATCTCTGGGATAATTCCACCTGTTCAAGTTTAATTATTTAGTGTTAAATGCAAATGTAAAGAAAATACTCCTTTAAATAACAAATTGTCAAGACCCATTATTTATCTAACAATTTTCCAAAATTCTACTATTTTTCATTTTCTTCTTACTTTTGCATCAGCCAAAGTTACGCTTTGGTTATTCATGTTCATAGAATTCTCAGTCATGTAAAAAACAAATATGGGTCTTGTTTGTCACAGACATCATCTTGATTACAATTCTCCACAATCACTTTATTCATGAATAGTAAGTTGGGGACCAGACTCTGCTTAGAAATAGCCCTTCGTGTTTGCTCTGTTCCCGGAGGACTTTGCTGCACATGCCTCGATCTCCTTCCATCTGGCCTCTGCACAAAGGGTTTACCCGACTTTAATACAATTCTTTGTTTTATAGAAGACCTTGAGTTTATCTGAGAGTGAATACATGTGAAACAATAGCCATGTTGCGGGAGAACCTGATCTGACTTTTGTTTTTTTTCGTTACTGAACCCTAAGATGACAGAGAAACTATACTTAGTCAGCAACAAAGACTAAAGAAGGTAAGGGCTGTAATGATGACAGATCTGAAACAGAGCTGCAAAAATGTAAATACGAAGGTTCTGATTTTTCCTGGGCACTATCCCATTAATTCAGAGGTTATATTTATATGGCTTCAGTAAAAGTGGAGAAAACTTGCTACATTTTTTATCGCTTTTTTCAAGATTTTATCTTTCTGTCAGTATTTATTTCCATCACTGAAGAACCTTTGTGAGATTTTGTTTGTAAGACATTAACAAGGGCTGTATTTGCATACTATCCATGCACATCGTTGCAGTGTATTTTCTTCAACAGAAAAATGCTTATAATTAAGGTGTAAATGAATGTAACTTATCAGTGCTAATAAAATCTGATAAGTTTCCTGAAACCTTCTATGTAACCGAAAATCCTTTTAAAATGCATGCAGGCCTCATGTTTAAGACAACCGTCTTTCTTACTCAATGTTCATGTTATCCATTTTATTGTCTAAAAACAGTCACTCATAAGGAAATAATCAAGAATTTTGTAGTAATTTTGTCTAGTAATAGACTGGAGAAACACAAAATCTAAATAAACACCTAAAGACCAAAAAGAAAACACACACATACACATATCGCCTTAAACAATGTAGGTGCTTTGTCTTCAATAATTTATTCTAAACCGTATTATAGGAAGATGTCTCAAAGACTTTACGTGGGTTTAAAAGTTTTACATGTTGATACAGGTTGTTGATTTCGAATAGGAGAATTACTAGTATTGAAAGATGGCAACTGAAATCTGAAATCTAACAAGGTACCAGTTACTCTGTAAAGATCAAGAAAAAAGATTAGAACTTCACCTTCCAAAGCATACCAATATTTTTTATTAAAATATATTTTTAGATTTGTTTTGGCACCTTCTTTTCAAACAGTTTGAAACACATTTTTATAATCACTACATTTGAACTTAAAAATTACTTTGAATTATAACAAAACTATATTTAAAAACATTTTCCCCTGTAATTGGCCTATTGAAGGGAGTAACCTTTGAATACATCTCATCTTCTTGTTCTGAAAGGGCAAGGTGCTTCCTTTTTTTTTTTGGATAGGCACTGTGACCCCCCCCCCCACCCCCAAGTGCTCACATTTAACATCCCTTGTATTTGTCAACAGTGCTGAATCTTGAAGTAACCTGTGAGTGAATCCTGACAAATGGGTCCAATTTTCCAAAGACCAAGTGGCTAAAAAGAAGCAAACAGCAAGTGTAGCTTGCTTCATCTTTATTAGAGGAAATTCATAAGCTTCTGGAGATTGCAGTGTTAGGAAAAACAAGTCTGTCATTAGAACGATGAGGTGACCACTTCCCCCCCAAGCCTGTCCACTCAGAACTGCTGACTCAGTTTGTCTCCACTGGCAGTAAAGTCCGCCCCACTCTGTCCACTGGGTTGATCAGCAACCACACACAGAGGGGCAAACCGAGAATCACTTAGCAGTTCTAAGGTCACCAAAACGTGCTAATTGTGTCGAAACACTGTGTTTGTTAGGACTGCAAAGGTATCCATGATGCCCTTTAGAGGAAGGGGAACAATAACCCTAAAAATCTTAAGGCGACCAGTTCAAGGTCACTGAAGGAAGGCAACCGAGATCCGGGTCTCCGGTTCCTCTGTCCTCGACGGGGTCGGAGCCCAAACATCACAGCATCCAGGAGTTTTCAAAGCTGCGTAGTAAAGCAGCTTAGCGTGGGCAGTTCTTTTGTACTCCGGCGGGAGTAAAATTAACGCAGCCTGCCGTCCGTCTGACAGCATCCAGCGAATGGGTGTAGGGTTAAGGAGAGCAGCGCCCAGCTGTCCTTCTCAGCTGAGTCTTTTAGAGAAATTGGGACCGAGGCGGGAGGTGGGGGCGGAGAGCGCCGCGGGCGCGGGGCGAGGGGCGAGGGGCTGCGAGAGGAAAGCGGGAGTCGCTGGCTGAGGGCAGGACGCGGGGAAGGAAGAAGCCGGGGTGTGTGCCTCTGGAAAGGGAAGGCGGGAGGGAAAGGGACCAGAGTGAAAAAGGGGGGGGAGGGCAAAGTCGGGCTGAGAGAGTCGAGCGCCCGCTGCCAGCAAAAGGGGGAGACGAAGCCAGCTGGTCAGAGTGAGGAGGGGGAAAGCGGGAAGCCGAGGGAAGGGAAGGAAGTCGGGAAAGAGGAAGGAAAGGCAGGAGGGTTCAGAGGAAGGAGCCGCTGCAATTTCTGCGGCCGGCTCAGTAGGAGGAGCAGGAGGGGAAAGAGGAGGATCCAGAGTCAGTCAGTCAGTCAGGCAGCAGCGGGAGGTGGAGAAAGGAGGAGGATTAAAGATGGCCACCAACCGCTGCGGGGAACGGCAACAGCCCCTCACTTCCCGGGATGGTCTCTGCGGGGCGGCCCGGCCTTGATGGAGAGGAGAAGCCCGAGAAGCGCCGAGGCTGAGGCGGCGGCGGCGGCGGCGGGGACCCAGCGAGGAGGAGGAGGACGACGCGGGGGAGCAGGGAGCGGGGCCGGAGAAGGGAGAGGAGGCGGCGGCGGCGGCGTCGCTGCCCCGGCCGCCTAGCGCCGCTCGCTGCACGGCCCCGGCCGACCGGCTCCCGCACCCCGCGGCCGCAGCCTCGATCCCGGCCCGCAGCCCCGTCTCCCCCCCGCGCCGCGGGGCTCCCGGGCCCCGCCGTGGACGCCGCGCCCGCCGCCCCCTCCCCGTCGCCAGCGCGCCCCCCGGCCCGCCACGGTCCCCGCTCCCGGCCGGGCCAGCCCGCGCCCACCCGCCCTCCGGTGAGTGCCCCCCGGCCCCCCGCCCCGCGCGCCGCGGCCGCTTTGTTCGTGCGGGGCGGAGGCGCTGCCCACTCGCGGCCCTGCGCACGCTGCCCCTGGAGGGGAGGGGGGGACAGGCCGCGGCCCAGCTGCCATCCTCCCCAGGGATCGCGCTGCCCCGGGGCCGCCGCCGCCGCTGCGGGGCTGGCGGCCTGGCCTGTGTCCTCCACCGCCGCCTGGAGAGGGCGCCGTCGCGGTCCGGTCGGGGTCGGGGTCAAGGGCTGCGGGCGGTGGGGGAGCGATGCTGGGGGTGTTTCGCGGGGTGGGGGAGGCGAGGGCTGGACGTTACAGCGTTTAAGCAGTGGGGGCGTAACCTGGCGGTCCAGGGATCCGGGACCGATCCGGGGCCCCTCCGCCGGCCCCCGCGGGGTCTCGGCTCCCGGAGCCCCCCCGCCCCGGGCACTGCCGGGCGAGGCCTCCATCCCTCGGGCGCTGTCTCCGCGGCTGCGGGCCTCTCCTGGCTTATTTTCGAGCCCTGCTCCCCCCCCTCCCCAACCCCCACGCCCTGTGCTGGAAACCTTCGTTTGTGCAAGCAACCGGAGATGCTCCCGCCGAGCGTGTTTACCCCTTTTTTTCCCCCTCTTGTACTGGGGATGTGGTGGCATCGCAAACATTCACGGTTACGGTGGGCTTTAAATAGCAGTTGTGACCTTTCCGACCAAAAACCATTTGGCAGACCTGGTCAGTGTTTGATCCTCAGGGGCAACGTTTCATTGATTTTTTTTTTTTTTTTTTTTACGATTGAATTCCGAGGTTACAGTATTAGGTTTTCCTTTTACTGAAATAATCTGATAAAACCGATTGAAAGGATGTTTACTATATATGTGAACCCTTGCCTCTACTTCCAGTGCCTTAAAAATGGTTCTTTCCTGTGGGAAAATGGTGCTACTGCATACGAAAAACTATTTTTTGTTCCGTGATGGGCATGAGTTGGTTCGTGCCAAGTGGTTTCTGTTGTCTGAAAACCAAACAATTAAAAAAAGAAAAACAAAACCTTTTGCTTTGAGATAGCAGCAGATTTCCAGGTTGAAATTACTTGATAGCAGGTTTGGAACAGTTTCCACCATCAGACGGTGTGACAAGCAACGTAAAACAGGACCAAAAATATGTTGATTAAAAAACGAAAAAAGCTTGATGTGCTAGTAGTGCAAAGGTCAAGAAAAATATAAATCTCATTTGAAAAGAAAAATAAAACTTTAACGTGAACGTGGGACTCTAAGCATAGGGATTAGCTTGATTTCTATAAAAGATATTTAAAAATACATATTGTATTTGATTTGGGAACCCTTCCTACGGTATTTGAGCATCAGTGGTGCATGTTAATGCTTGGAACCTTTCATTCTTATGCTGGTAGGTTTCTACTACTAGTGTCTTTTTATGAGTTGATATTGATTCATGTAAAAAATGTTATGCTTCTAATTTAAAATTTCTGTTAAAAGAAGATATGAATTACGGACATGATGTTCTGGTCTTACTTGCAAAATCTTTTTTTTCAGTATTATTTGGGTTCTTTCCTTTGACGATTCTTAAATTCCGCAACTCAGCGTTGCAATTTTAAGAGTTTACATCAGGCATTTTCAATTTCATGCATGTGCTTTAGAGGGTCCTTGAATCCTTGGAAGTCATATGCAGAATGTAGCATATATTTGCATTTTTTCCTGGGTAAAGAGTCCAAAGTCAACACATTCTCAAAAAGATCTGGCTCTGCAAAAAATTATAAGCCACTGGATATATAATTAAAGAATAAATCTATATTTGGAAAATTAAAACTCTTAGGATTAGATTTGATAATTTTGTATCTTTCCCTTCCAGTTATGTCTAAGAAATGCTTGTTATTGAGGATTTAGCTCGCAGAAGTCATTTTTCATGCATTCTTACTGAAGCCTTAGGAAAATGTTAATCCCATTTTACAGATGTGGAAATAGATACTGAGAGATGCTTGTTCAAAGTGACAGCCACCTGGTGGGCCAACAATTGAGCCCAGACTGTCCAACACCAGAGCCAGCACTCCTCATAATAAGGCTGCACTCCTCTCTAAGTCAATGATAGCGTTTGCTTGATGTTAAAATTAGTAATTGATGCTTGACTACCTAGAAAAGTGGATCTGCTGTTATAACACAAAATACTGTGGAGTTCTAGAGCCTCTGACTGAGCAGGAGACCTTAGTGATACTAACCTCTCTTAATAGTACTAGTCTGAAATGACACTCAAAGTAGGGCCATTTCTACTGTGTCTTTGGCAGGATTATCCAGACTCTGTCTTTAATACTTCCTGTGACCACAAGTTCATGTTTTCAAAAATGTTTTTAAATCTTTTTTCTGTTTATGTGAGTTAAAATCTGCCTTCTTGATACTTCAGCAGATTAGTTTCCAGTTCTTCCTTTGTATCATTTGTCATCCAATAAAGGATTAATAGATAAATGACTCCTATTCCTACATTTTTTTTTGTAGTCAGGTTTTTGAGATTAATTTGTATGTGGTACAGAGTCTTGGCAGGCATATACAATTGGCTCATCACCACCACAATCAACATATGAAACATTTCTGTCAAAAAGTTCTCTCCTGCCCCTTGGTAGTGACTCCTTTGCCTCTGCCTCTAGCCCCTGCTGTTAATCTAATTAATATCCCTGTTGTCTTGTCTTTGTAGACAAGAAATTTATGTCTATATCACATAAATGAAACCATACAGTGTGTAGTCTTGGTGTCTTTCATTTATTGCAGTACTTTGGATATTCATTAAGTTGTTTCATGTGTCAGTAGTTTCATCAATGGTATGCTGATAAACTTGTAACAACCTGTCCTCCAAAGAAAAAAATCCCAGATTGGTAGCATCTGCTAATTATTGCAGTGTAAACACGCTCATCATGGCCCACATTGAGCTACCTAAATCAGCTTGCAAAACTGAAAATTTAACAGTAGGCTGTCATAAGCTGTACCAGTCAGCCCCAGCACACCACTAAATTTGTTCTTTTGTTGAGTACCTCTCCATTACATTAAGGTACCACAATTTGTTCATTCATTCATGAGTTAGACATTTAAGTTGTTCCCAGTTTTGGACAGTTATGAATAAAGCTGCTATAAACCATTATGAACAGGTCTATGGACACGAGAAATGTTTTCAGTTTTCTTGAGATGCACCTAGGAATGAGATTACTGGGTCCTATGAAAGGGTATATTTTATCAATATTAGTTACTTCATATTGAACTGCCAAACTGTTTTCCAAAGTGACTATACTGTTTTACATTCCTGTCTGCATCAATGTAAGAGAATTTCAGTTATTCCTGTACCCTTGTTGGCATTTAGTATTGTCAGTTATTGAAATTTTAGCTGTTTTATTATATGTGTAATGGTCTCCTTTAATGGTTTTGATTTTTTAATTCTTACTTTCAGCAGCATTTGTACCAATGTAGAAAGTTTGTGACAGACATTGCTAAATAATTTTTTGGCTTGGTCATCAGTCACGATCTCAATATGAAGGCGGTAGCACTTTAAGGCTGTTTCTTTGAGTTTCTTATTCTACAGTTGGCTTTCCTGTGTTAAAATTCCTTTTATAGGGACTTTTCCTGGTGGTCCAGTGGCTGGGACTCTGCGCTCCCAATAACAAGGGCCCTGGTTAGCAAGCTGGTTCCCACATGCTACAACTAAGACCCAGTGCAGCCATATAAGTAAATAAATGAGTTTTTTTTTTTTTTAAATAAATGTTTATTTTAAAAAGCTTTTATAATGAAACCATCACTGGAGAATTCTAATACTTAGCCCTTGACATTTTTTAAAATGTGGCTTTAAAAAAACCAGGTGAAGTTTTGTTTAAGGAAAATTTAGGTTTAAAAAAAATCCTCAAAATAATTATAAAGCATTTCTTCAATTTTTAGCTGTACTTAAAGGGAAAATAATAGACTGAAGTATTTGAAACATGTGGTCTTTGAAGTCATCCCAGATGTTGTAAGGAGCATGAATCCATGAATGTAGCATGACTTCAATCTTTAGAAAGCTGAGTTTCATGCAACATTATGACGTGCGTTACCCTCCCTTAAGGTGACTTTTGAGCAGACACTTGACCCATTTAAGGGAGTGAGAGTTTTAGAGCTGGGGCACGAGCAGGTTGCTGAGGCTCTGAAGCAGGAGGGTGTTGAAGTGTTGGGAGAACAGCCGGCTTGGCTGGAGGGAGGTGAGAGCTGAGGTCAGGGCCGTGGAGGCCCACAGACCACGTAGGCCAGTACTCTAAGGACTTTGATTTCTGCTCTCAGTGAGTTTGAGCCTGAAGTGTGTCCCGTGCATGGACAGAGAAGTGTCTCCTGCTTGAAGTTCCTAAAGTGTGCCGCCCTCTTATGCCTGCAAGCTGGTCCTTGTCCAGGAATAGTGCTTGGGCGTCCCGCCTCTGTGGGTCCCCTTGGCACCCTTTATCATACCTCTACTTAAAAGCTGCTTTATTTGTCTTATCTCCTCCCCCCTAGATGGAGATCCTAGATTTTTCTTTTAAACCTCTGAATTCCTGTTTCGTTAGATGAATGTCTGCTGAATTATGGAATTGCTGAAAATGGGGTTAATCATTGAAAACTGGATAGGAGATATCCAACAGTATTGCTCGTGTGGACATGGATTCTCTGTTTTGCTGACCGCTGTACATTTAGTGCTGGGGCAGTGAGCTGTGTATAATAGGTGCTCAGTAAATACTTGGTGAATGCTTGAGTGCACATCTGTGTGCTGGCCTCTGCTGGCTTTTTCCCTTCTTCCCGTAAGCCCATGGGCAGACTTCCTCCAAATCCCTTCGCATGTTTCCCTATGGTCTTATCCTTCCTCTGATTGCATGCTCAAGAAATGCCAAATACATAGGAAATTCACTCACTCATTTGTTATAAACAAATGTAATAATAAAGAAATGTAGATGGTTCTCTCCAAACTAAATAGATAGGGTTCCTTGCACAGTGTTTTGGTTCATTCTTCTGTAGAATGAAAACATTCACACTTACGTTTTCCTTTCTTTAGTGGGAATTTTTGAGATTATTTTATTACTGGGCCCCCAGATCTTTAATAAGCAAGACACTGATTATTTAATAAACAAGACACAAGGTCTAGAATATCACTTCTATAAACAACTGGAGCAGGAGGCTTGCAGAGTGTGAAAAGTCTAGTGCCAGAAATAAAGTCAATGATATTTTGTAGTGTGTTTCATTTGGTTGAACAGGCAGTTATGATTGCTGTATTTACCTGACTGTATGGATGCAGAGCTTTGGGGTTTTGTACTGAGTTTGTAGAAATGTCAGGCCCTAGAACAGAGACCCTCAACTCTGGAACATCTACGTTAATCTTTTTTGTTTGTTTTGGCTGAGTCGGGTCTTAGCTGTGGCCTGCATGTGGCATCTTAAGCATATAATTGTTAATGGTATCGATAACTGCAAATATCTCCGTGCTTACATCTCAGGCTTCCTTGTTCTGTCTAATACTCCCACGTGTCTTTGAACCTGCAGGAGAGGGACATTGGGAGATGATAGGTATTGTATCTGCAGAAGCTGCGAGACTTGAGGCAGAATATTTAAAGTAATGTCTTTTAGTGACATGAGTCATTTCTCTTCCTTTTTTTGTTAAGCCAAAAAATTATTGTGTGCTTGGGCTCCCCTTGCGGCTCAGCTGATAAAGAATCCGCCTGCAATGCAGGAGACCTGGGTTTGATCCCTGGGTTGGGAAGAACCGCTGGAGAAGGGAAAGGCTACCCACTCCAGTATTCTGGCCTGGAGAATTCCATGGACTGTATAGTCCATGGGGTCTCAAAGAGTTGGACACGACTGAGTAACTTTCACCTCACTTCACTTCATAGATTTTTGTGTGTGTAATAGATCATAAATATTGGATTATTGATCTTCATAGTGTTGTAATCCATTGTGACAAGTCTAGTGATAATATGCCCTGTAGTTTTTTTTTTTTTTTTTATGAAATACTTTGTGTATCTTAGCCCAGTTAATGGGGATACTATTTGTATTTTCATCAACTACACTGTGATTTCAGTGAGTGCTGAAATTGGGTTTGGGTTTTTTTGTTGCTGTTTTAATGGTTATTTGTGAGTCGGGCCTTGGTTTTACTTCTCTAGTGGCATGATCTTAGTATTTGCATGTTGGTTTTCTTAAAAGAAAATTATTAACGACTTAAATTTGTTTCTTTCCCATAAAGTTTTTTTATTTTTAAAAAATTTTGTCGCCTGCTTCTATTCGTGCATGGTGTATTAGAGTATGATTTGCTGTGCTTAGTCGCTCAGCTCAGTCGTGTCCGACTCTTTGCGACCCCATGGACTGTAACCCGCCAGGATCCTCTGTCCATGCGATTTCCCAGGCAAAAATGCTGGAGTGCGTTGCCATTTCCTTCCCCAGAGAGTATGACTTGGTACAGTGTTAATGCAATTAGTTATTTTAAGTTTAATATACTGTTGTTCTGTGATCACTTGCTGTTGTACCTGAGCAAACTTGAGACTTGTACTTTTTATCATTATGCCAACTCAGTAGCAGAAACTCCTAAGTATCTGGTATTGAAAACGGAATCCCTCCTCAGTAAAGAGAAGAGACCTAGCCAGTACTGTATTTATGTGTCTTGATAAGACTTGAAGTCTAGATTAGTAACTTTGAGTCAACTAGACACATGTGAAGCCACAGTGGATTTATTTATTTTTTATTTTTATTTTTATTTTTTTTGCCACAGTGGATTCAAAGCACTACTGTACTGATATTGGAGTTTAAAAGGCCAGTGAATGAGGACTTTTTTTTTTAAAAAAAAATAATCATGGTGGTTTGATTCTTTTGTGTGTGGCCTAATCCCTTTAAAGTATTTGTTGTTACTACTTATAAAAGATAAGTGCCTATTTACAATGGTACTTCAGAGACCCCCAAATTAAGAGATTTGAATTCCTATTCTGCCTTTGCCTCTTTTTAAAAAATAATGTGTATTTATTTATTTGGCTGCATCAGGTCTTAGTTGTGGTATGTGGGCTCTTCAGTAATCTGATGCCGGATCTTTCTTCCTGCCTCCTGGCCTAATTGCCCTGAGGCATGTGGGATTTTAGATCTCTGACCAGGGATTGAACCCTTGTCTCCTGCATTGGAAGGCAGATTCTTAACCACTGGACCATCAGGGAACTGTTGCTGTGCTGTGTGGTTCTTCATCTGTTGGCAGCCCTCATTACTGCAGGTGCTTAGACAATAGTGATCATTGGGTTCTGACACTTCTTTAGCTTTCCTTGTTTCTTAAACCCTTGGTACCAGTGTTGTGAGAACATCATGTTACATTCTGATTTTTGACATGTGTAATAGGTATATCTTCAACACTTGGTGAATCTGCCAGGCCCAGCTTCCTCTTCCTGTATAATGTTTCTTCTTAGCTATGTCCCTCTGTTCTCCAGCCAGTGTGGTCTTCAAGGAGGCCAGTTAATTTAATATTAGCCTAAGAAAAATAGGAATCTGATACACAGTCATTATCTGATGTTAGAAAGTCATGCCAAAATTATTTTGTATCTTTTTTCCTTCCTGGTGTGGAACTTAATTTATTGCACAGAATCTTTTAGTTTTATTGCCTTGCTCTAGGTAATGCATCCATACACATACATTTTGCTTTATAAATCATATAATTTAGGAGGTGATTAAGTATACGACTGAGCGATTGAACTGAACTGAATAGGACTCAGTACTTTAAAAGAATCTTATAGGTATCTTCTCAAAATATCCAAATTACTTAGTACATTTTGAGTATTTGAGTTTGGATGGGCAACTTACTGTTTTAATTTCCCTAACATCTATTCAGTTTGCATTATCTTACTGGTATATGTGTATATACATATATTTTTAGTTTTGAAGAAATAAACTCAGGAAGTTGGGGAAATAGTAGAGTCCCTCATATTTTTCACCTGTCACTCTTAACCAGTGGTAATATCTTATGTGACTAAAGTGCAGTGCTTATTTGAATTTTATTACTAAAATCACAGTGATTTTGCTAGTCTTAAAGTGTTGACAAATATAAGAATGTTGATATTTTTGTTCTCCTCAGGGAGTGAAGAGGTTAGGTTTTGGGCTTTGTTTCCATAGGCAGCAGAACCCAGGGAATTTCTTCCCTGACTTTTCTATAAAAAGGACAACAGGTAACTAGGCAAATGACCGATTGTTTTCAACCAAGTAGGTCATTCACAGCCCTGGGTCTAGTCAGGTAAAATCAGTCACATGGCATTCTTCTTAATTCCTTTTGGCTGGGCTTTTTTTTTTTTTTTTTTAATGGATTTGTCAGTTTTTCTTTTGATTTAACTAATTCTCCGTAGAAAGTAATAGGTAATCGTGTGAACCAAAAAATTTCATAAGGCATAGAGGATATGAATAACAATGACTTGGCATGATTATATAGACATAGTTACAAAGTGTTGTACCTAGTTTATGAAAATACCTGTTGTTCACAAATAGGACTTAACTACCACTGGTGATGTCTGACGCCTCAAAGACTCTCAGTAAAATTCCGAAATACCCCCAAATCTTATAAAGTGGCCTGGCTTTTTTAATCTAATCACTACTATATTTGCTTACTGGAAACTTTCATTCTTATCAAGTAATAGAGTAATAAAGAAAGAAGTACTGGGCAGTTAGTCAAGGGATGGTATTTATTAACTACCTGCTATCATTTTGTTGAATATAGAGGAGATTTCAGAAATAGAAGGGATGTTCTTAGTAGAGTTGAATTCTCAGCTGTAGAACATTACCACACATTGTATAATATATTTCAGCAAATTTTATTCTCTATCTAAACACACACACACACTGGCATGTAATTGGCCTTCAGTATGCACTGAGTGAATGAATGTAGTTAGGTAATAAGCATGTTGTCAGAAAATGATGTAAGTCTTAAGAAAATAAATGTTTACTGTCACTCCTAGGAATTCTAAGACTATTCATTATCAAGTGAAAGAATGATAATATATGCTTTATTATGTTTCTTTATTCTCTTTGTCCTAGAAATCCCTCAGTAAATTCATAATCAGATCTTCTTGATTAAAGCCTGAATCTCTCTGACTCGAAAGCCCAAGTTCTTTTCCTGTGGCACACTGCTCATTAAAACACAGTGATTTAGATGATATATGCCACAGTTAAGTAAACAAGTATGAAATAAAAATAAACTCAGTTATTTTTAGAAATATCATTGTGTGTTGATTGCCTAATAATTTTATTCATCCTGATTTATTTGTGTGATGCCTCTAGTGACTAAGTTAGTCCAAATATAAAGGATTCAACTTGCTATGGGAACCTAGTTCTTCTTTCCCAAAATGATACACTGTAAATAGGTTCTCAGATGATGCCGTATAGTTTATTAATAATTGTGTCCTTTTTTCCTTAATTACTTATTAAATGTTTTATTGTTTGCTGTCCTGGGTGCTCTGGTATCTGCATGAATGTTTAAGACATGGATACTTTTGCTCTCAATAACTTTATAATATGATGAAGATAAGATAAATGCATAAATGTTTGAACAGTATGCAATTAGTCTATCTGAGGGGTGCAGAAGTTCTGTGGACACTTAGCCAGTAGAAAGATTACTTGTAGTTGAAATGATTCAGATAACCCTAAGATGAGGTTTGATCTGACTATCAGGGGAATTGATTGAATTTCCTTGGTGAATCTTGTGAGATTTACTTCTGTCAGATTTATAGAAAGTAATAAAATCAATTGATTTCACCATTAATGAATCAGATGAGGTCTCTTGGGGAAAAATTCGCCTGAATTTATTATTTAAGAAATGAGGGAAAGGGATAAAGTCAAAACACATGAAAGCCTTAGTTGTGCTCCTGAAGCCTTTTACAACTGGGTCACCATGAAAATTGTACTAAATGACTTCTCTAGCTTATATTCTTTTAAAGGATAATTTGATCTATTGGATTAATGACAGGTGTGCTTTATATATTTCATTTGCTAAGTTCTGAAATAAATTAGATGTTATCTCTTTGGTCAAGATGAAAACTGATGTATTGCTGTTTTATTATTTCTGATGTTTGGCCATGTTTAAAGTATTTCTGTTGTCTTGGAGTTGAAATAGCATTGAAAAAATTATTTTGCCATTGTGAAGTTCAATGTGGCTAAGAGGTAGCTATTGGTGGCAGGCTTAAAGGAATGCTGGAGAAGGAAGAGAAAGGACAGTGATGGGGGTAGGGGGTGGAGGCAAGGGTTGGGAACACCATCGGGGGATCATGGAGAGAGAAAATAGAAATAAACAGTTCCCTGTAAAGGGTGCTTGTTCTGTCCAGGGTCACACGGTGTAGCAGATGCTGACCTGTACCTAGGCAAACCTGGAACATTTCCTTTCTTTGTCAGACTTTATGAAAAAGCAGAAAGTGTTGAGTTTGCTTTCGTTATACAATAAATACTAATGAAGAATGGTGTCAGAACATGCAGTTGTGTTCCCCACCTCCTTCCCCACAGAGACCTAGATCTAAATCTGAGTCACCAGAGTAAATAAGTTCGGTGATTCCCAGCTTGAGTTAGCTTGCATAACCACCACACGCACTGGCATAGGTGTTTATATTTTCAGGAGGGTATGGAGAAGCCTGGCAAGACCTGGCAGCTGCCGGAAAGGCCTTTAGGCCATTGTGGCACCAACACACACTTGTGTAGTTGGGAAACAGAAGGGGGAAAGTGTGTGCTGAATAGCGTTTCTGAGATGATAATACTATAATGATCTCTATTCACAGCTAGGAGTATTATATCTTTCTTACAAAGCTTATTCCTTTTTCAGATGCACTTTAATTTTTTTCAGCCTAATACGTTCATCAGAAGTGAGCCAGTTATTGACTGTTGCCAGTATTAAGAGGGCTTCCCAGGTGGCGCTAGTGGAAAAGAACCTGCCTGTGATGCAGGAGACATAAAGAGATGCAGGTTCGATCCCTGGGTCAGTAAGATCCCCCTGGAGAAGGAAATGGCAACCTAGTCCAGTATTCTGGCCTGGAGAATCCCTTGGACAGAGGAGCCTGATGGGCTATGGTCCATAGAGTTGTAAAGAGTCAGACACTGAAGCATGCATGCAGTATTAAGAGATCTTTAAAAGGATCCCTATATTCTAGCCTTCCGTCTTCCTACTCTGCTGTTGACACCCACTTTAGTGCAGCAGTTAATAGTTGTTTCACATATCCTAATGTCATCTGACAAAGCATCATTCCAGTCCAGTGAAGTTCTATTAAGCAAGTGCTATTTTACTGGAAGGAGACTGGTTGCATTCCAGTGGCTAATTGTTACTTTGGTCTTGTTATTTAACAACAGGTATGCAATATAGATAGTAATCACATCTTTCTTGCTTGCTTTTTTGTTAAAGCATTTTTGTTAAAGTTTAGAAATACTCTTGCATACCATAGTGGTGACATTGATTTGTATTTGAAAAATTTTTACCTTATTTTTCTGAGTAGCAAAGTAAGTACTACACACAGGTTTTGAGTTAAGACATTTGCATTTTGTCAGCTATTATCATTAAGAAATCAATTTTTAAAAAAAGCCCTGTTTTTATTTTTAAAGAAGTTTAAATATGGCAAAGTCGTAAAGAATGCTGTGGCTTATTGGAGTTACAATTAAAACTAAATTTCATTATTATTTTCCTCATGAGACTTGCATTCGCTAGAAAATGTCAATGAACAGCAATTTAGAAGATAAATTGGCCAGATGCCTGAAATAGAGAAGTCCTACCAACATAAACAAGCAGTAAAGTGAATTTTTAAACGATAGACGTTAAACATAGTGTTAGATTGAGAAAAGTGTTGTAATAGTATAAAACTAGAGTAGAGGAAAATAATTTGCCGGGTGAAAAGTTAAAAGTAAATGAAAGTAATCTATCATGTGAGATGCAGTTTGCCTTGTGTTTATCGACTAGTAGGGGGTGTTTGGGGCTTCTCTGGTGACTTGGTGGTATAGAACCCACCTGCCGATGTAGGAGGTGCGTGATCCCTGGGACAGGAAGATTGCCTGGAGAAGGACGTGGCAACCCACTCCAGTATTCGTGCCTGGAGAATTCTATGGACAGAGGAGCCTGGTGGGCTACAGTCCATGGAGTCGCAAAAGAGTTGGACACACCTTAGCGACTAACCACCGCCACCTAAGCTACAGGTGTTGAGGAAGAGTTCGCTTTGGTAGCCTGTGTCAGGGATAGAACAGGCAGAAAGCAATCTTCTCCATCTGTTGTTAATGGGGATTCAAGGTGAAGAAGCAGATGGAATTGTGGGGGGACAGAGAGAGAGAGAGAAAAATGAATGAATAAGCTCATAACTGTTGTTGTTGTTCAGTTGCCAAGTCATGTCTGACTTTTTTTGACCACATGGACTGGGGCATGCCAGGCTTCCTTGTCCCTCACCATCTCCCAGAGTTTGTCCAAGTTCATGTCCATTTAATTGGTGATGCCATCCAACCAGCTCATCCTCTGTCGCTTTCTTCTCCTTCTGCCTTCATATCATAAATGTGTACATATATTTATATGATTGGCTGTCAGAGAATTCTGTCTCTGGCTACTGGGTTACAGATAATGGCCTGTTATCAGTCCTTGGGGTTGGAACTGGTAGTCGAAAGTAGGCATCCCAGTCCTAGGAAGGGACCAGACTGGGAATCTCCAGAAGTGTCAGAACAGAGGCCTAGTTACAATAAGTGAGGGATAAACAGGCCTGAAACAGCAGAGAGGGTAAGAGTAGACCACAGTGGGTACCAGAAGAAGCTCGGAACCCTTGTCATCTAGTCCAGGATATAAAGGCGGGGTGAGTTAATGTTAATAGTGACTCCATCCAGAATTGAGGATCAGGGCTGGAACTACTAAAGCATCTCCTGTCAGAAGTCTGTATTGGTGATCTAGGATTAAAGTGACAGGAGAAGCAGAAACAGGCTCGGCTTGACATTTTTAAAAATATTCTATTTTATATACTATCTTTTAAGGACAGAATTCATTTTCATTGTTAATCAGTAATCATTCACTTTGCTTTGCTGGCATTAGCTTGGGATCACGAGATGCAGAGAACTGCTGACACTTGAGAGCAATGCCTTAACAGGGAACTGGTGCTAAAACGAACAGCCTGAAGCTTTGGGGTAAATGTACTTTCTTGCAAAATAGGAGGATATGAAAAAGCATGTTAGGCATGAGAGTTCTAATGTCACAGTTCTGAAGGCAAAAGTACACTGTTTAGTTTTTGAGCAGGGTAAGAGGAAGCGAGGAAAATGTACAGTTAGGGTCATTTGATGTTAAAATGAGAACCTTCCATACCTTTTTACTTGCTAGAAGAAGTCATAGTAGCGTTTTGGGGGTTTCAATCAGCTGATACCACCTTAAGGGGGACCAGAAGGTATTTCTGGAACCCATACTGGACATTGAATAATGAATTGAATGAATGGGATTTGAGCAGAAGAAACCAGAGCAGCTCTTGGGAGACCAGCAGCAGCAGAAATTTTTATACCTTCTTTCCAGACCCCTGCCAAGGGGAAGTCAAAACGCGGGCAGCCCTCCTAGCTGGTGTCCAGAAGGTCACCCGTTAGTAGCTTAACCACCCCCTTTCCTTTCCCTGGTCTTTCCCCTTACTTCCCTCCCCGCTTGTATAAATGTCAAGATAACCCTGATTTATCCCATCCACAGAGGCAACTTCTCTAAATGAGAGAAAGTCTAAATGCACGCCAGAGGCAGTGCCATAGGGCTGCCGATTCTGGGGGATGTCATGTTGCCCTGGTTCCGTGGGGACTCTTTCTTGATATTTTACAACTTTAATTCTTGCGAACTTGCTCTGTGCATGATTGGGGGAGAGGACACAAAAAGAAAATGTATTTGAAGGGTAACATGTGGGTACTTACCGCACACCGGGGATTAGGAAGTTCATAAGGTAATAGTGGCTAGAGTCCTTAATATTGCATCAGTGCAGACCCCCTAACCTGTTTCACTTCCAATTTCATACCTTCTGCAAGCATCTCAGCTCATCAGCATTCTGTTCCTTACACACTGACCCAGCCCCTCATTCTTGAAAGGCTCTGAGCTCCGGGTGGTTCTGACTGTATGGAATTGTGGTAGCTTTCACTAACCTTAACACCACACAGCACTTCCAGAATGTGCTGCAGTGGATTCCCCCGAGTGCTCCTCATGGTCTTTCCACCCCTACAAAGGTAGAATAGCAGCCGCTTTTCCCCTTGTTAGTCATGAAGTGTCGTTCTTTTTTTTTTTTTTTTCTAATTTTTAAAATCTTTTGGCCACACCACGCGGCATCAGGATCTTAGTTCCCTGACCAGGGATCGAACCCGTGCCCCCCTTCATTGGGAGTGCTGATGGACTATCATTCTTAACCCATCCTATAGCCTGCATTTTTGCTGGTTTTTCTGCTGTCATGAGGAAATCACCCTGAACGTGATAAACTCAGCTTGCAGTAAAATAAGTTTGTGTTTTTCTTTCTTTCTTTTTTTTTTTTTCTCTCCTGGTAGAAGTATTTCTTGGATATTAAAACTTCAAGGTCAGCAGACGCCGGAGTTCATAAGACAAAAAGCAAAACTTTGAGAAAAGAAAAGATACCACTCCATTATTGCTGTTTGGTTCCTACATCCAGGATATTCTGGAGGTGGGAGATGGCATATGTTAGTTGGTGGTTTATAGCCTACTTTATATCCTGCAGGACGGCACCCCAGATTCAGAAACTTTTAGCTCTAGCAACAACTCTTACATCAAACTTCAGGTGTAAGCATTGCTTCCTACTGTGGGGACAGCTGTGTCTGAATAAAAATCTACTTGATAAGACTTACAAGGCCCTATGTGTCTACCCATTGCCATTTGAAGTAAACTCCTGGATCAGAGGCCATGTGGTTTATTTATTTTTAAGTATCTATTTATTATATTTTATTTAGATAGTCCTTTTTGCTTCCGAGGTGGCAAGCGGTAAAGAATCTGCCTGCAATGCAGGAGACACATGAGGTGCAGGTTCTGTTCCTGGGTCGGGAAGATTCCCCTGGAGTAGGAAATGGCAACCCACTCCAGTATTGCCTGGAAAATTTAGCTCTGCTGGCTCTTGGTTGCTGCACGAGCTTTTTTCTAGTTGCAGTGAGTTGGGGCTACTCTTCCTCGAGGTGTGCTGACTTCTTATCATGGTAGATTCTCTTGTTGCAACTCCGGGCCTTTAGAGCACAGGCTCAGTAGTTGTGGCATTTCATTCATCCGTGGCCTGTGGGATCTTCCAGGACCAGGGATCGAACCTGTGTCTCCTGCATTGGCAGGCGGATTCTTTACCGCTGAGCCACTAGGAATGCCCCAGCCGTGAGAGTTAGGATGCATTTAGTTACTCCTGCATAGCGTTGCTGGCAGAGGCAGATTCAGAACGGGTGTCTTACAGTGAGGGTCAGCCATCGCCATGTCTGCAATCCAAGGGGCTGGGTGCCTGTGGGGGACTCAGGCCAGTGGCTTCTCGACAGTAGAGCGGTGAGGTCAGTCTTGGTGAGTCATTGTCATTGGTCCCTTGCGTAACTGCTGCTCCTACCACCTGGTTGTGATTATTTTCATGAAATCACTGAGCACGGACTAGGCCGGCTGGAGAGGGAGTGTGACCTGATCTGTGATGAGGGTCATCTCACCCACCCAATTATTAATAGGCTTTATATTTTGTTTGCATTGGCAGCGGCAGAATTCTGGTGAGGGATGTTTTTAGACCGTGGCCCTGTTGTGAGAGGTTCATTCAAAGAGTCATTCCCTTCATGACTTTCCCTCTTAGTTTTTTCTCTCATCTTTTTCTTTAAGGCCGTTGATCATGGCACAGAAAAGGGAAGGATTGCAGGCTCTCTAGTCATTCTAAAAAGTGTCTGCCACAGAAATAATGTATTCCGTGAGTTCTCAAAATTTAAACAAGATTTCAAGTCACATCCAATGGCTGTATTAAATTTTAACCTATTTTTGTTTTACTTGACTCAAATCTTTTCCCCTTTTGATTTCTTGTTTTGTAGTTCTTCAGTCATAAAGGTCTCATTTAGAAACTTTGAAATTTTGGTTTATAGAATTCAAAAATGCCATATATATCCTGCATTTGTGGTGGAGTGTGTTTGTGTGTAACTATGTGTACTCATTTGAGAAAGAGAAAATGTCTAAAAAGCACATAGACCCTAATATCCTAGTAGCATGCATGTTTAGTCATGACTCTTTGAGACCCAATGGACTATAGCCCGCCAGATTCCTCAGTTCATAGGATTTTCCAGACAAGAGTACGGGAGTGGGTTGCCATTTCTGACACTAGAGATCTTCCTGACCCAGAGATCAAACCCCAGTTTCTTGCATCTCCTGCATTGGCAGGTGGTTTCTTTACCACTAGCACATACTGGACTGTTAATGATCAACTTTGGGGCCTGAATTAGGAGAAAAGAAGAGTTAGTGTTGCGGTGGAGAGCAATGTTATTGTTTTGCTTCAAAAAAATATGTTCTACTTGACATTTTATATTCTACAAAGTGTGTATTTTTATTAATATGAAAAATGCCACCTTAGTTTTATTTCTCATAATGATGGAGATAATTTGTGGATGATTATATGTAATTACTGTTTATTAGTCCTTAAAGTTATTTGTGCTGCCAACAAAAGCATACACGTGTTGTTTTTCATTGAAGTATGAAAGTGAAAGTCGCTCAGTTGTGTCCAGCTCTTTATGACCCCATGGACTATACAGTCCATGGAATTCTCCAGGCAAGAATACTGGAATGCCCTGCCATGCCCTCCTCCAGGGGGTCTTCCCAACCCAGGGATCGGATTACCCAGATCTCCCACTTGCATGCAGATTCTTTACCAGCTGAGCCACAAGGGAAGCCCAAGAATACAGGAGTGGGTAGCCTATCCTTTCTCCGGGGGATCTTCCCAACCCAGGTGTCAAACTGGGGTCTTCTGCATTGCAGGCAGATTCTTTACCAACTGAGCTATCAGAGAAGCCAGTTGAATTTAAATCTTCTTTCGTAGCTCAGTCGGTAAAGAATCTACAGGCAGTGCAGGAGACCCCGGTCCGATTCCTGAGTCTGGAAGATCCGCTGGAGAAGGAAATGGCAACCCACTCCACTATTCTTGCCTGGAGAATCAGGCCACAGTCCATGGGGTTGCAAGAGTCAGACACGGCTTAGTGACTGAAGCGCCACCGCGGTTGGTTTACAATACTGTGTTAGTTTCAGGCGTACAGCAGAGTGACTCAGCTGTGTGTGTGTTTATACATATTTCAGGGTATTTTCCATTATGGGTTATTATAAGATAGTGAATATAGTTCTCTGTGCTATACACTAAGTCACTGTTGCTTATTTTTAAACTACATGTAATGTTTAAAAAATTTTCAGTGTATGTATTTGACACTCAGGTGTTTATTGAAAGTCATTGCAGGAATTAGTTTTTTAATATAATTATACTAAAGTTGAATCTCTCTGCTTATCTCATCAACATAAAGTTTCCATTTAAAGCTATAATTGACAAAAAGTACAATGTATCCTAATCTGAAATGTCTAGAAGTCAGAGGTTGATTTGCAGTGAGGAATTGCAGGAGAGAGTCTTTATATCTATTATTTCCCTTTGCTAATTTTAGGTTTCATGTCTGGGCATCTGATAGGACCCTGATGCTATGACGGGCTCTTAAACAGGAGTATATGGATGTATTTTCCAATTTTTAGTATTTGCAGACCATGTACATCATCTTTAGATTACTAGTTGCTGATGATTTTGTCATCCTTCAAAGGGCCGTTCCGGAGAAGGCAGTGGCACCGCACTCCG
Organism: Cervus elaphus; assembly: GCF_910594005.1. Lineage (NCBI taxonomy): Eukaryota > Metazoa > Chordata > Mammalia > Artiodactyla > Cervidae > Cervus > Cervus elaphus. The sequence goes on from NC_057820.1 coordinate 16,975,887, forward strand.
GTACTCTGGCCTGGAAAATCCCATGGACGGAGGAGCCTGGTGGGCTGCAGTCCATGGGGTCGTGAAGAGTCGGACACAACTGAGCAACTTCACTTTCACTTTTCACTTTCGTGCATTGGAGAAGGAAATGGCAACCCACTCCAGTGTTCTTGCCTGGAGAATCCCAGGGATGGCAGAGCCTGGTGGGCTGCCGTCTATGGGGTCGCACAGAGTTGGACACAACTGTAGCAACTTAGCAGCAGCAGCAGCAAAGGGCCATTCAGTATCTATCTCCCTCTCTCTTTTTTTTTTTTTTTATTAGTTGGAGGCTAATTACTTCACAACATTTCAGTGGGTTTTGTCATACATTGATATGAATCAGCCATAGATTTACACGTATTCCCCATCCCGATCCCCCCTCCCACCTCCCTCTCCACCCGCTCCCTCTGGGTCTTCCCAGTGCACCAGGCCCGAGCACTTATCTCATGCATCCAACCTGGGCTGGTGATCTGTTTCACCATAGATAATATACATGCTGTTCTTTTGAAACATCCCACCCTCACCTTCTCCCACAGAGAGATAACCCTATATGCAAAGCAGAAAAAGAGACACAGAAGTACAGAACAGACTTTTGATCCCTCTCTTTTTAAACGAACCTATTCCTTAAGTTGGAGAAGGAACTGGCAGCCGTCTCTAGTGTTCTTACCTGGAGAATCCCATGGACAGAGGAGCCTGGTGGGCTACAGTCCATGGGGTTGCAAGGAGCTGGACACGACTGAGTGACTAACACACGTCCCTTAAGTATATACATAAAAGTGAAGAATTTATAAGTGTACAGCTCAATGAATTTTCTGTAAATGAGCATGCTGGACCATTAAATAAAATGAAAAGTCTAGTCAAAGGCTGGGAAAAATACCTGCCAAACATGTATCCAGTGAAACATTTGAACCAGAGTATCTGAGGAACTCTCATAACTTAATAAGACAAAGAGCCCTATCAAAAGATGGAGAAGAATTTGCACTGACATTTCACCATGGATATATGAATGGTCAGTACATTACACATAGAAAGATACAAGTACATAGAAAGATGCTCAGCATCACTAATCATCAAGGAAATGTGAATTAAAACCATACAGTGATACTATTAATACTATACACTCACTAAAGTGGCTAAGAATCAAGTTTCACAATGTTAACATTGATGAAGGTGTGGAGTTTTCGCTCATACTTCGCTGATAAAATGGTATTGCCACTTTAGCAAACAGTTGGTTAATTTCTATACAGTTTAACTTATTCTTTATGAGCTGTAAATTCCATTTCTAGGTATATATGTGAGAGAAGTGAAAGCATATGTCTACTAAAAAGCTAATTTTTGTAGCACCATCATTCAAAATGGTCTTTGTTCGCTTTTCATGAATAATGACATTGACACCCTTGCATTTGCTTGTTTGCCATCTACATCTATTTTTGTTTTAGATTTATTGACATCTGTTGCTCTTATTAAAATTAGGCTACTTGTTTACCATTGAGTAATAAAGAGTTCTTTATATATTTTGGAAATACCTGTCTTTTATCTGGTATTTGTTTCACAACTACCATCTCCCAGTTTGTGTCTTCATTTTTAAAGCAGTGTCTTTTGCAGCGCAGAAGTTAATTTGATAAAATCCAGTTTCTCCAGTTATTTCTTTCACGGTTTGTGCTTTATACCTTATTAGATTTTTTTGCCCAACCCAAAGTCACAGTAATTTAACACTATTTTATCCTAGAAGTTTTAGAAGTTTAAGGTTTTACGTTTAGGTCTGTGATACATTTTGAGTTCAGGGTTGGATGTGATGTGATGGATGGGTTGGCTGAGATTCTTTTGTTCTGGCTTTTTGCATGTGGATGTCCAGTTGTTCTGGCACTGCTTGGTGAAGGTTCTTCCTGTCTCCATTCAGTCACTTGAGATCTTTGTCAAAAATCAGTTGATCACATATGTTTGCATCTGTTTCTGAAATCACTTCTTTTCCATTGATTTAGGTTTCTATTCTTTCACCAGTACCATACTGTCTTCATTACCGTGGATTTGTAATAAATCTTGTAATATCACATAATATGTAATATGAGTACTCCAATTTTGCTTTGTTTTGAAATTGTTCTGGCTATTCTAGTTTCTTGGCTTTGCTAAGTAAATTTTAGAATTCTGATGGTTTCCACCCTCCCCACCCCCCAAAAAATAGCTACCTGAGTTTTGATTAGGGTTGCATTGAATCCATAGATACATTTTGGAAGAAAGAGTGAATCTAAGTAATTTTTTGACGTATTTACCCTCAGCCTGGGTGGAGGTAAGAGGGAGGGATTATACACAAATCCTGAACTCTTTCCTATAGAGTTTATTTTCTGTGGCTAAATGGACAAAACAACCCTGGGTAATCTTTCAATATGTTATGGATTGAGTCAGTGTTTTCAGGTTTTTGAAGCTAGAACCTGAGAAAGGAGGGACATACCCATATGGATTGAGAGAAGGCAAAAATGAATCCTGTGGGGATGGATTGAAATTGAAGGTATCAGTGCGAATTTATTATTTTTGAAACCAGTATGTGTATGTACACATGTTTATGTGTGTATGAACATATGTGTCTATATATATTTATATGCATATGTGTATATGCATGCATGTATTTCATAGTAGTTCTGTCCAAGAAAAAGAACAGTGGGCATAGCTAACTCCCCAATTGTGATCTCTGATATTAATCTTATTCCCAACACAAAGGAACTGGAGTTTCTCAGAGGAATGGCTGATTACAAGAGTACATACCAGATGAATCTGTATCTTTTTTTTTTAAAGCTAGATAATAGGAAGATGTTTTTGGAAAAAAAAAAGAGCACGTAACAGGCCTGTTGGAGGTCCTACTTTCTCAGTCATCAAATTAGTATAATAATAAACTGTGAATCATTAAAAATAGCAATTTGTTGTCTATAATGTTAATAAACTGATAAATAAATGAATAAATAGAGAAGGGAGGTCTCTTGCTTATAGTAGAATTCTGAATCCTAGAGTGAGAAAAATCATCATTTTACAGCATAGTAAATGACAGATAAGATAAGAATCATAACAAAATCTAGGGGGAAATACTGATGAGAAGCAGGTTCTCCCCACACATTATATACAAGGTATAAAATAGGGGTTATATATATTGGTGAAATCCAGTAGCAACATGGATATCTGGTGAATCTCGATATGTTGCCCTGAGGGGATACAATGTCATCTATGTAGTATTCCAGCCAAGAATGAGTCTGGAGGATCCATTGGACAAACCCCACATGAAGAACATTCTGCTTAATAAGAAGTGGAGTAGTTTATGTTCTTAAAAAAAAAAAAATCATAAAAAATGAAGGCTGAAATCATGGGCGGCTTAAGAAAGATAACCACTAACTGCAGAACCTGGCCCTGGACTAGATTATATACCAGCTGTGGAGAAAAATACTATAAAATGATAATATTGGGTCAATTGAAATAAGTTGGAGTACTGATCCTAAATGCAGATATTGCAGCCATGAAATTAAAAGATGCTTGCTCCTTGAAAGAAAAACTATAACTAACCTTGACACCATATTAAAAGCAGAGACATTACTGACAAAGGTCCATATGGTCAAAGCTGTGGTTTTTCCAGTAGTCATGTATGGATGTGAGAGTTGGACTATAAAGAACACTGAGTGCCCAAGAATTGATGCTTTTGAACTGTGGTGTTGGAGAAGACTCTTGAGAGTCCCTTGGACTGCAAGGAGATCCAACCAGTCCATCCTAAAGGAGATCAGTCCTGAATATTCACTGGAAGGACTGATGCTGATGCTGAAGCTGAAGCTCTAGTACTTTGGCTACCTGATACAAAGAGCTGACTCATTAGAAAAGACCCTGATGTTGGGAAGGATTGAAGGCAGGAGGAGAAGGGGACAGCAGTGGACAGAATGGTTGGATGGCATCACCGACTGAATGGACACGAGTTTGAGCAAACTCCGGGAGATGGAAAAGGACAGGGAAGCCTGGCGTGCTGCAGTCCACGGGGTCGCAAAGAGTCGGACACGACTGAGCAACTGAACAACAGCAATGTTCAGATTACTGACAAGAACTGTACTGTGGTTATGACAGAATATCTCTGTTCTTAGGAAATGCACAGTGAAGCAAAGGAGCAAAGGGCCATGAAATATATAATTCATCCTCAGTTGCTTTAGGAGGGGGGAAAAACAGCTTGAGTCTGTCTATGTGAAGGGCAAGAAAGTGCAAGAAAAGAGGACAAATGATAAAACAAAGAAGGTAACATTTAACAACTGGTGACTGAGTATGAGGGGTTATTTTTGTATTCTTGTATTTGGAGCTTTTCTGTACATTTGAAATTATTTCCAAACAAAATATTTGAAGCACTTAAAAATATCTGTCCTGTATTTTTAGGCTTTCCTTATTTATAAAGGGCTCAGTTCTTTATGTGGAACAAGTTTGGAATGAGCATTTTTATAATATTTTCCTACGTGTTGGTGTTGCGGCTCTGCACACTAACCATTGTTGAATATGGTAATAGATGGGAAATAAATCTCACCCTCTGGACAGCCGGGGAGGGGAATCATTTACTGTAGTGGTTGCTTTAGGTTTATGCAAGTATTGGCTACATCTCCTTAAGTCCTTGAGTTGTTATCTCTTATCTGTTGAAGAAATACTCAGATGATTCTTTTATTGACATGTCAGGAATCTAGCTATTTTCCCCTGATTATTTAGATTATTTTCTTTTGTAACTCCAGAAAGAATGTCTTGTTTAGCCCTAAGGGTGTTAACTATTTATTTCTTCATTCAAAAAATATTTATTGAATGCCTACTATGTGCTGGCCCCACCCCTTCCAAGCATTGAAGATGTGGCACCAAGAAAAACAAAGCTCTTGCCCTTGCGGATTTTCTGTTTTGCGGGGGAGGAAATACACAAGCAGGAATAGAAGTGAAGTAAGTGAATGTTAGTGACATTGGCAAGAAATAAATCAGGAAAGTGTGTTAGGGATGCTGGGAGTGGAATTGTTACATAAATAGAATGAATAACAAAGAGTTAACGTGGGAGACCTTTGAGCAAAGATCTGAAAATAGCGAGAATGTGAGGCAGGTGGGGATACTCATCTCAGAGTAGTTTTGAGGCAGGAGAACAGCAGTGTGAAGCACTGAGGCAGGAGGATGCCCCTGTATAAGAAATAGCAAGGAGGGACTAAGTTACCTAGGTTCCTTTTTGCTATTTTAAAGATTTTGGTATTTATAAGGTGAGAAGCCATTGTAAGATTTTGGGACAGATGTTACATTATATTAATATGATTTTTGTAAGATTATCAGGATCACTCTGGCTGCTCTAATGAAAAAGGACTGAAACAGGGCAAGGGTAGTAGTTGGGAGGCCAGTTACTAAATTATGGAAAAAATCCCAGTGAGAGATGAGAAAGATGATAGTTACTATTACACCAAGTCTCTAGGTAGGTGATATGAAGGGTGGTCAGATTCTGGATATGTTTTGTAGATAGAGCCAGTGGTTTTTGCTGATGGGTTAGAAAAAAAGTAGGAACTTGAATGGACATGGAGAAAAGAGAAATTAAGCAAAGGAAACTGATCAATGAGAGGAAAGTGGCCAATGAGATAGGATGAAACCAGCAGTAAGTAGGAGAAAAGCCAGGTAAAGAAAGTGTATCAGGGCTTAATGAATCATGCCAGTTGCTGCAGATAGGTTAAAAAAGAGGAGATCTGACTGGCTTTTGGATTTTACAATATTTATGTCAGTAATGGGTGAATTTGGAATTTTCAGTGGTGTGTTGGAGAGCAGTTTGAACTGAAGAATGCTTGAAGGCAGAGAACAAGAACAACTCTTTTCTGACCTTTCACTGATAAGGAAATCAGACATTGGTCATAACTTAGTGTGGGTGGGGTCAGAAGTTTTGCCACTGATGTTGTTTGATTTCTAATGATTAGAAATTGACACATACTCACCGGTGGCCGTGCTTTATTGGGAGGACAGAATTAGGAAATTTGATGATGTAGGAAAGAGAAGTGGGACTTAACTAGAGCAGTATCTTGAATAGTAGGGTCATAACAACAGTTAGTATTAAAGTGAAAGAGTTAGACTTTGACGTGGTTTCAGAAAGTTTGGTTTCCCAGGTGGCTCAGTGGTAAAAGAATCCACCCGCCGATGCAGGAGATGCAGGTTCAATCCCTGGGTCAGGAAGATCCCCTGGAGAAGGAAATGGCAACCCACTCTAGTATTCTTGCCTGGAGAATCCCATGGACAGAGTATCCTGGTGGGTTACAGTCCATGGGGTCGCAGAGAGGTGGTTACAACTGAGCACGCATGCACACACACAGAATGTTTAAGCATAGTAGAAGAGTGCAGATTCAGGTAAGTGGGTAAGTGTGATTCCAGAAGTTCTTTTGATTGCTTATATAGGAATCAATGGCAGCACTGTAGAGTGATTCAAATTACGTGGCTTTTGATTGTTTTCCTGTATCTGTCAAGCGATCTGCCAGCCAAGAGTCATAGGAGGGCTATAGCCCTTCTTGTTACAACTTTTCCCCCCCAGGTATTTAGCTTTTTGTTACTCTTTTCACTATTTAACACCTGGAAAGAGATTCCTAAAACTTGGCGAAGATATCTGGAAAAAATTATTTTCTTGCATATCTTTAAGCCAAAGAGTATGATTCAAAGGTCCTTTGAATTTATTAATACCAGCACATTTTCATGTTACAGATATAAGAAAACCAACTTAAAGACATAGTTAGGCCAAGGAGGTATAGCTAATTGTTTAGTCAAGGCTAGAATGCAGGTCTCTGGTGTACTAGTTTATATAATTTAGTTTTGAAATTCAGTTTTTATACTTGTGTGCATAAACATTCAGACTCAACCTTTTGACAATAAAGCTAACTTATTATAAATTGGAGGCAACCAAAGCATGAAATAAAAACACCTAAAATGTCAGAGTCAAAATGAGAACTCTGTCTAAAATGTAATTTCAATTGTGATTTGTATGGATACCTGAAATTATATTATATTATATTGCATATTGTAATTAGAATGCACTGAAATCATATCAAAGCATTTGACCTTGACTGAATTTTTATGAAAAGATTACAAAACAAGATCAATAGTGTGCCATTTAAAATTTCTGATACTTGAAGACATCTATAGATTGTGTTAAAATACAAACATGGGTTGAGCAAAACATTGGTCCTCTAACTCACTGTTTCCAGTTCTGTCCAGCTTCCTGCTGTTTTTGCTTCTGTGTCTTTATCTCAACATTCACCTGTACCCATTAATTCAAAACAGGTAAAATCAAATAACCAGCATACAAAACACATATATAATTTCTATGAAATAATAAGTAAAGGGCAGAAAATGCAAAGTAAGACTACAGTTAGATGATTTTATACCCCCAAGTTAAGCAGGTGGCATTACTAAATGTTGAGGAGAACATGAGGATCAATATGGACTACCTAGTGCTGGTGATACTCCATCAGTCCTGAATGTTCATTGGAAGGACTGAAGCTGGAGTTCCAATACTCTGGCCATCTGATGCGAAGAACTGACTCACTGGAAAAGACCCTGATGCTGGGAAAGATTGAGGGCAGGAGGAGAAGGGGACGACAGAGGATGAGATGGTTGAATGGCATCACCGACTCGATGGACATGAGTTTGAGCAAGCTCCAGGAGTTGGGGATGGACAGGGAAGCCTCGCATGCTGCAGTTCATGGGATCGCAAAGAGCTGGACACGACCAAGCAACTGACCTGAACTGAACTGAGAGCTGGTGAGATTATATATTGCTAAACACACTTTAGGGAAAAGAAAAATTGGTGACCTCATGAAAAATTGAAAACGCATATATTCCTCAACTCCTAGGCAAATCCTTAAGAGAAATTATGTCACATGTGGAACAGATGCATATGAGAACTTTCATAACAGTAATGTTCATCTTGGCAAAACAAAAACACAAAACCTGGGAAGAAAACAAAATGCTATTGAAAAGAGAATGGATAGCTCAATTCATTTACACAATGTGGAATTATTCTCCCTTGAGATGAAAGAACTACAGCTATATGCAACATTATGCATTCAACTTGAAAACATAAAACTGAGTGAAAAAATGAAACAGTGTTGAAGGATATGTTCATATGTGGTATGCTTTCTGAAACTCGAAGGAATGATATGACCCTGATGCTGGGAAAGATTGAGGGCAGAAGGAGAAGGGGGTGGCAGGCGATGAGGTGGTTAGATAACATCACCGACTCAATGAATATGAGTTTGAGCAAACTCTGGGAGATGGTAAAGGACAGGGGAACCTGATGTGGTACAGTCTGTGGGGTCGCAAAGAGTCGGACATGACTTAGCGGCTGAACAAGAGCAACTGCAAAGCACAGAATATAGGATCGCAGTTACAGAGGACTGAAGAGTTGAGAGGTGTGGGTGGAGGGGAGAGCAATCAGTGAAACATTACCAGTCTCTTATATTTAGGTTCTTGAGTTGGATGGCAGGTACATGGATATTCATTCTACTCAGTTCAGTTCAGTCACTCAGTCGGGTTCATTCTATTACTTGCTTTAAATTAAGAGCATGTTACAAACAACATGTTTTATGGAAGTCAGTAATGTATTTTTTAAAAAAGCAGTGAAGGCATATTCTGATATTGGGATTTAGGAGACATGTCATCACTTCTGCCTACTTTCTCACTGTCACTTGAATCCCTAATGTTACTCACCATTTCACTGGAGGATCTTATTTAAAAATCTTAAATCTCATTAAGCATGTGTATGCCATCTGACAAGTCACTCAGTAACAACTTGGATGATTGACAGAATGAATGATTTGAGAATATAATTCAGGATTTTTCTTAGAAACCACCAAAGAGGTAGATTTTTTAAAAAACACTGTTTCATAAGAAGTGAGATAGTAAAGCTAGGTTTTTGTTCCATAGGTTTTTGAATGATAATCAACTGTACATTTGAGGGCAATATTACTGATGTTTGAACTGTTGTACTAATATGATCACAGAGATTCACAAACATATGACAGAACACATAGTTGATCAGAAAAGGAAAATGTCTTTAAAGATGAAGCTATTCTTAGGCTTAACTATTTTAAGAGTTAGAAGGCCCATGCGATTAGTCCAAGCTTCTCATTTTTGATTAAAGGAGCTTGGAATTGAAGAAGTAATTGAGTAACAAAAGAACTTGTTGAGAGCAAAGTTAAGAAAGACCAGAATGATTCATGGTGCTGGTGTTTTCATGTTGAAATACTGAATGGTAAATAAAAGAAACAGCTAAATATCCAAAAGTGTGTGTGTGTGTAGTGATTGTGTGTATAGTCACTCAGTAGTGTCCGACCCTTTGCGACCCCATGGACTGTACTCCGTGGGGTTTCTCAGGCCAGAATATTGGAGTGGGTTGCCATTTCTTCCTCCAGGGGATCTTCCTGACTCGGATCAAACTCAGGGATTGAACCCACATCTTCTCTGGCTCTTGCATTGCAGGCAGATTCTTCACCATTGATCCTCATGAGAAACCCTAAGTATCCTATAGAAGGCAAGCTAAATATCTTGAGGTTGGATTATATCTATTGGGTGAGGAAGTAGTGTTTTTTGTTTTGATTTAGAGCATATCAATTTAGCTCTTTACCACATTTATCTTCAGATGCTTGACAGATACTCCTAGAGAAATAACATGATTTTTTTTTCTTTTTTGCTCATATTTGATTCTCCAAAAAGAGACATTGTGATCTATGATGTACAGACTCCTGGACTAAAGTGTCAAGAATTAGGTTCTGAACTGAGCTCTGCCACTAAGTAACTGTTGTCATTAATGCTTTAAGTAACTTTTCTAGATCTTGGCTTCCTCACCAGTAAAATGAAGAAGCTGAACCAGATGGAGCTTTGAATGACTGTGTTCTTTGGATTTTGAAATATTTATTTATTTGGCTGTGTTGTGCCTTCTTTGTGGCATGTGGGGTCTTTGCTGCAACAACCTGGCTTAGTTGCCCCACAGCATGTAGGATCTTAGTTCCTCCACCAGGGATCGAACCCACATCTGCTGAATTGCAAGGCAGATTCTTGACCCCTGGACCCATCAGGGAGGTTCCTCTTCTTTGGATTTTGAATAGCAAATTTTATCTGTTTTTAAGTGCTGTCATATCATTAAACTATTGGCAAGAAATAATGAGGTAAAGAGAAAATTAGTAGGAAATGAACTACTCATAATGCTAAAACATTCTGAAAATAAACTGGGTTTTCTTTTTTTTTTCCTTTCATTGCAGGTATATTACTTCTCCACATCTGCTTCAGGAAGAAAGTGCCTGCCACTCCTGTTGTTTCTACGCAGGTTCATGCCAGCCCAGAACACAGAATCAGGTCAGTTTTAGGATTATTTTGTCTGTTGAACAAGAAGCCAGGAAGGACTTTGCTGCTTTGTTGCATTGTAGCAAGACCACTGAACTCTGACTCTAAGGGGCTTGGTTTTAATCCATCTTTACCACGGATGATTAGGTGAACTAGGCAAGCCTCCTTTCCTGAATAACTTTGTTTTTTTGCACCAAAAAGGAAAAAAGAAAAAAAAAAAAAGAATGTGTTAGAATCAATTATATTTCAGTTTCAATCCTGGCTTTAAAGCATTATACTTTTATTGTAGACACCTACATAAAATAAAATTATGCTTTGCAGCATCATTCCCTTTTTATCCTGAGAAAATCTAGTTGTATGCACAGGCTTTGGAACTCTTTATTGTTTTGTAGCAACTCTGAGCGACTAGATTGAATAATGAACTATATTGTGAGGCACTTGAGAATACTTTCACTATCTAGTTGCCGGTGTTTTAGTATTTTACTTTGCTCTGTTGTTACTGAAAATTTTTAATTTTTATCTTATGTTGTAAACAGCATAAATTGATTTTCTCACAGTTCTAGAGGGTGGAAGTTCAAGATCAGGTTGTCAGCGTGATTGGATTCCGGTGCAGGCTCTCTTCCTGACCTGCAGATGGTCTCTATCTAGCTTCGTCCTCACAAGGCAGAGAGGAGGAGAACCAGTTGGAGAGCTTCCTTAACCTCTTCTTACATTATTGGTTTAGGGCCCCACCCTTATGATCTCATTTAACCTAAATAATCTACCAGAGACCCTGTCTCCAGGTTTGGTCATGTTGGGAGTAAAGGCTTCAACATGTGAGTTTTAGGGGGGGCACGTTTCAGACCATAGCAGCCACATAGTAGTAAACTTGCTGGATTGTGTGAAATCTGCATCTTCACCTTCTCTAGGTATCTCCAAATTGATCTCTAAAGTGGCTGTCATAATTTACACACCCACTAGCAAGTGTATAGATTATGGTGTGTATATATATATATATATATATTTTTTTTTTTTTTTTTGATGGGATATTCTTTATAAGAACAACTAAAAAATCCCCAATGAAAAAATAGAGGGTGTGGTCTTTTCAAATCGCAACTCCTTTTTCCTGTTCCACCAATATCTGGGAAGTCTTCCAAACAGCTGTTTAAACCTTGGCTTCTGCCAGTCAGTTCTTGTGTTTGTAGCCATGGTGCTATATTTTACATGGAAGGTTCCTAGTCCTTCAGTGATGTTCTTCAGCTGTAGAGAGGTTTTTTTTTTGACCATGTGAGTTTTCTACTGATTGCACATGACTCAGTTCAAGTCAAATGCAGAAAGGGGACCTTATCAGACTTCCGGGTGTGCCCCAGGGCACACAGAAGGACCCAGGGACAGCTGGGCTGTGCAAGGAGAACCCAGGAAACAAATGCAGTCAGGTCTCTCTCCAGCTCCCAGCAGTATGCCTCTCCTGCACATCCCTCTCTCTCTCTTTGGGTTTGGCTTTCTTCACGTTTGAACTCTCTCTCATGGAAGCATGGTCACCATACTGCCCACGATTTATGTCTGTTTGCATTTATTTCTTGTAATTCAGACTCCCAGAAAAAGGCTTACTCTTAAGCACCTAATCCCAAATATTCCAGAAAAGAAACTCTGATTCCCTGGACAAGTTGGCACTGGCTGTCTTGCCATCTTTGTTTCTCTGAAAAGGATCTGACATGTTCTTACTAAAATGCAGATGACTGCTAATATGGTATAGCAGAACTCTTTCCAGGAGAAGGCGATGGCACCCCACTCCAGTGCTCTCACCTGGAGAATCCCAGGGACGGCGGAGCCTGGTAGGCGGCAGTCCATGGGGCCGCTAAGTGTCGGACACGACTTCACTTTCACTTTCACTTTTCACTTTCATGCATTGGAGAAGGAAATGGCAACCCACTCCAGTGTTCTTGCCTGGAGAATCCCAGGGACGGCGGAACCTGGTGGGCTGCCGTCTGTGGGGTCGCAGACTGAAGCAACTTAGCAGCAGCAGCAGCAGTACTCCTTCCAGGTGTATTTGTATTTTAATTGGATCAAATATTAAGCTAAAGCTGTATTTGCAAACTCTGCACAAGTGAAATCGTGGGTTCCGGTATATAAAAATGACTAACCCAGATGCACAAAAAGCATTAGGAATTGAAGGACAGTGCTTTAAGGTTCAGGGAGTGGGAAGAAAATGAGTAACTGTTTGTGTAGATTAATAGTCAAATATATATATATTTCTAAGGTAGCAGTGTTACAGAGATTGAATACAGCAAGTGAAAGAAATGCCTTTTCTACTTAACTTTTTGAGAACAGATTTGAAGGTAGGAGAAAGGACCATTCAGCTTAGTCTCACCTCAACTACTAACTGATTTTGGCTCAGTCACTTATTCTGTGTGTGTGTGCTCGGTTGTGTCCCAACTCTCTGTGACCCCATTGACTGTAGCCCACCAGGCTCCTCTGTCCATGGACTTTGCCAGGCAATGTTTTTACAGCATCATCTCCTTTTTATCCTGGAAAAAAATTTCTCAGGTGAGAATACTGGAGCAAGTTGCCATTTCCTGCTCCGGGGGCTTTTCCCAAGCCAGGGATGGAACCCACATCTCTTACATCTCCTCATTGGCAGGCAGCTTCTTTACCAGCGTGCCACTTGGGAAGCCCCATTCTTTACCTCAATTTACTAAATCCTGGCTCTTTTTCAGCTGTATGATCTTAACTCCTAGACATCAATTTCTTCATCTTAAAAATGAGAATTGATGATAGTGGGACCTCAGAGTGTTCTTGTGAGGAATTAATATATGTTAAGTGTTCAGAATAGTTTCTGGCATATCAACGGCAGCAGTGTGAATTTTTGAAATGAGTCAATTAGATTTGTGATTGCAGGAGTCCCAGCTAACTTAAAAAAAAAAAAAAAATTCTGTGGTCCAAGATATCCTCTATTATGACCTCATAGCTTTTCTCAGAGTAAAGACTTAGAAACTTCGGCCATCTACTTGGCTCCTATATTGAGGCTGATGTTGGTATTGCCAATAAAAGTTATTTTGAATTCACTATGTCTATTAGTTCTCTTTTGCTACATGTATTAATTTGTTAGGGTTGCCACAACAAATTACCACAAACTGAGTGGCTTAAACAGCAGAAATTCATTGTCTCAGAGTCTGGAGGCTAGAAGTCTGCAGTCAAGGTGTCAGCAGGAGTGGTTGTTTCTGAGATGTGTGAGGGAAGGATCTGTTCCAGGCCTCTTTGCTTGACCTGTAGATGGTCTCCTTTTCTCCATGTCTCTTCATATCATCTTCCCTCTACGTGTGTCTGTCTCTGCCCAAATTTCTTCGTTTTGTAAGGTTACCAGTCATATTGGATTAGGGTCCACCCTGTTTGCTGTTGCGGTTTAGTTGCTATGGTATCCAACTCTTTGCGAGCCCATGAATTGTAGCCCACCAGGCTCCTTTGCCCTTGGAATTCTCCAGGCGAGAATACTGGAGTGGGTTGCCATTTCCTTCTCCAGGGGATCTTCCCAACCCAGGGATTGAACTCAGGTCTCTTGTGTCTCCTGCTTGGCAGGCGGATGCTTAATGACCTCACTCTAACTTGATTATCCCTGTAAAGATCATGTCTCCAAATAAGGTCACATTGTGAGGGGCTGAGAATTAGGCTTCAGCATATGAGTTTTGAGCAGACACAATCGAACCCTTAGCACTGCATAACAGATTACCCCAAAGCTCAGTGACTTAAAATAACAAACATTATCTCTCTGGTCTTGTGGTCAAGAATCCGAGTGTAGTTTGTTAGGTCCTCTGGCTCAGGGTCTCTTGCAGAGCTGCATTCTACACGTGTGTCCACCAGTGCTGTGGTCTCATCTGAACGCCCCAGGGGAGCATCTGCCCCCGGCTGACTCACAGGGCTGTTGGCTGTGCTCATTTCCTCATTGGTTGTCCGTCCTAAGGCCCCAGTTCCTCATGTCGGCTGTTTGTCAGCAGCCTACTGGTTCTTGTTGCATGAGCCTTTTATTTTTTTGTTTTGTTTTGTGATTTAAACTGGCAACCCATCTGTAATTTAAACTAACCTAACTGTAATTTAAAGTGGCAACCCATCACTTTTCCCCTTTTCTGTTTCCTAGGAGTGAGTCATTAGGTCCAGTCCATGCTTAGGGAGAGAGGGCTTCCCAAGTGGTACTAGCAGGAAAGAATCTGCCTGCCAGTGCAGGAGACACAGGTCACGCGGGTTCAATCCCTGGGTCGGGAAGGTCACCTGGAGAATGAAATTGGCAACCCACTCCAGTATTCTTGCCTCGGAAACCCCATGGACAGAGGAGCCTGGTGGGCTACAGTCCATGGGGACGAGAAGAGTCAGACTCAGCTGAATGTTTGCGTGCACGCGTGCACACACAGACATACACAAACACACACTCACACTGTCTCTCTCTCTCTGTCTCTCAAGGAGAGAGGATTACACAAGGATGTGGATTCCTGGACGGGAGGTCATTGGAAGCCACTTTGAAACTCCCCACGTAGTATTGATATACAAGAATGAAGAAGGAAGAAAATATGCTAAGTAGAAAGATAAATAAATTTTTTCATATTATTCAGGACACTTTAGTCTTAAACTCTAAGCATAAGTTTATCCCCTTTGTGCCATATAGTTTTGTAATAAAAAAGTACCCTCTCACCCTTAAAAAAAGGAGAAATGTAACTCTTATCATTTCCTTTTTTTTTTAAACCAAAAAGGAGTTAATTCTGTTTCCTTTCATAAAATTTGTTATTTTTTTATCCTATGTAGAATTCTTCAAGTGGTATCTGACTATATGCTTTGCTGAGTTGTTAACCTATTTCCATAAAATATCCAAAGGCCTACCCTTATTTCCCTAAAATATTTAAGAGTAGGAAGTTGTTGATTATTAACATTAATTTTATTACTTTCTGCAACTAAGTTATAAAGTGTGAGAAATTATCCAGCATTTGTGAGGATACTTAGTGTATACCAAATTGGTTAAGGGAAATGCCCAGTTACACCATGTAGTCCCACAGTCATATAAACTTCGTTTACCAGCTAGCAGTTCTCAATATTGATATTGATGGAGAAATAATTGAAAAGTATTATTATGGATTTGTTTTTGTAATCTTTGTTTTGGAAGGCAGGATAGTTGTTTCTGGAAACGAAATTTGACCTAGTTGACTTTATCAGTACTAGTTAATCTAAGGTGGGTGTGTATGTGTGTGTGTATGCATGTATTTAGCACATGGAATAGCAGTATTTTAGTAAATTTAGTCTGAGAAAATCTCAAATTCATTGAGAAAAGACGGTCTTAACTCCACTAGGGTAGATTGTGCTTCTAAAGCGTCTGATTACGTGACTGAATTTTATATTTTTTAATTATAATTATTTGTGAGTTACTATAAATATAGATCAGTTTAGTTACTAGGAATGATGAGACTTTTAAATCTCAGTAGGCTTCTCATGAGTCTGAATTCAGTAGGCTTTCTATATGATATCCCTTTTTATTTGTTAGTGGGATATAGTTTAATAGAAACAATACAAAATTTTCAATTTAAAACTTCTGTTTGATACACAATAGAGTAGACCGGGGAATGAATTTTCATAGTTGAACAAACGGTAATGTTTTTTGCTTAGAAAAGTTCTATTGCATTGATTATGGTAAAGAGGAAGTTTTCAACTTAAGCTCTTATGATTTTGCATTATGAGGATGTTGAGCTAAGAGTTTTGTTTATAATTTGCTGTCTTTATGTCCTTAAAATGTCTGAGAATAGATAGATTTATGACCAGATTTTGGGTTTTAGACTCAAAAAATAGTGTAGCATTTTTATAGTTTACAAAATTATTGCCCACTACTGATAGTCTCCCAGGGATGGGGTCGCAGAGAGTCAGACACAATTGAAGTGACTTAACAGTAGCAGTAGCAGTATTGATAGTATATAGAATACATTCTTTCTAGAAATATGTATTAAGAAAGTTTAAAAACTTCAAGGAAGGGAACTCAAAGCACAATAAAAAGTGTGAATATACTTAATGTGAAATTTACACTATAAGATATAAGAAGTTTTTTTAATCAGAAAAAATAAGTTGAAAAGTAGCACTACTCATTAGAGTATTGGGATTTAAAAATTTAAAGTAGTTTTTCTTTAAGAAATGATACTTAAAGTTTGGGACTTAGAAATATGAATCATTTTAAGCACACATTAACACGTGATGTGAAACTGTTCTCTTTTTTTTCCTTAGACTTTTGGTTTGTTGTCTATGACTACATCAGTTTCTAGGACTATATCAATTGAGTTTATTATGATCCTGAATATCCCTTATTTAGCTCCTGTTTTGAGGTCAAATTATGCATGTCTTTATTGACAGTATGATTTTAAAAATTGTATGAAATACTGAAAGCAGATATGAGAGCAAAACTGCAGTGTGTAATATGTATTAAGTTTCCAAACTTGATCATATTTCCTGGTTTAGAGCTTGGCTTCATTGCTTACAGCTGTTTGCCCTAGTAAAAATTTCTTAATTTCTCTTCTTACGTCCTCATCTGTTAGATGATTTTCTAGTCTTGCCTAGAGAATTCCATGAACAGAGGAGCCTGGGGCTATAGTCCATGGGGTTGCAAAGAGTCGGACACAACTAAGCGACTAACATGTTCACTTTCATAAGGATTAAATGAGATAATACTAAAGTGCTTACTACTGTGCCTAGCACACGGTAAGTAAAAGTTAAATTCATGTTAGTTGCCATTTCTTGTTACAAGCATTGGCCTTAAGTTATTTTTACTTACGTTTTTGAAGGTTAGAATATAAGCAAAATGATGTCTTGTTAATGATAATATAGTATTCAGCTATATTCAACTTAGTATTCAGTTGATTATATATTTTATTAGCATATAGACTTTATTTTTGAAAAATAGAGTTTACATAAATGGCTGTGAGTTTCGAGCCATCACTAAAATTATTGACTTGAAAGAAGGGAGAAAAAGGTCATGGAGGGGCTGGGTGTACCATTTTTGTTGGAGATTTTGTAGTCACTAAATACATACATACACATATATATATATATATATTTTTTGTCCTACAAAATTGGGAACACTAGGATATCAACTTCATTTTCATTTTCTTTTTAACCTTTAACTGCTAGCCACTCTGTTCTGTTTTTTGTTTTGTTTTGACCTGGGGGAAAGGAGTGGGAGAAGGCTTGCCTGTTTTTCCTAGTCTTACAAAGGACATAATCCTGTTGGTCTTGTGTTCCACCTCAGTTTTTTTTTTTTTTTGCATAATCATTTTGGGGTTTTAAATAAGTATTAGGCTCTTTCAGTTCTTTCGCCTTCCAGATTGCTGAAATTATTTGTAATAGCGTTCTCTCTCTTCCTTCCACCTTCCTTCCTTTCTTTTCCTTGTTTCCATCGAAATAGTTTTTGATCTTTCATTTGGTTCTTTTATGTTTGGTCTTAATGCATCTTTTGTAGGAAGCAAATTCTGTGTGATGTGTTCATGGTGCAAGAACTATTTTTCTCTCTATAGTATCTCTAGCTTTTTCTTAACTGTATAATTGTCTATCCCCAACCCCCTCCTCCCCCGCAGTGAGTTTTTGTAGTTACTTCTGAACCAGTTGAAATCTGCACTTTATGAGAACAGAGTTAGTAGTTGGTTTATTTTTTAAAATATTTTATAATTTAAAAAATCTAAAGGTTTTTGCCTTCCTCTAACATCAGTAGATTATCTTGTGTTTTGCTGTATCTGAGTGAGCATTCAGGAAAAGAAGGACTTCCTTTTGTGGTCAGAGGTTGTTGAAGGAATGCTTTTATAAAAGCTTTTATCAGAAGAAAAACTGTATCCCTCATGAAAGAATAACTCTTAGTTTATTGTACAGAGGTCCTACTAAAGAGATTATATGCTTTTTAGACATGGATTTATCTTTATCTCCCGTTTTTTTTTTAAGATTTTTTTTTTTAAATATGGACCATTTTTAAAAGTCTTTGTTGAATTTGTTACAATATTGCTTCTGTTTTTTGTTTTTGTTTTTTGGCTGGAAAGCATTTGGGATCTTAGCTCACTGACCAGCGGTTGAACCCGCATACCCTGCGTTGGAAGAAGTCCTAACCACTGGACTGCCAGGGAGGTCCCTCCCCTGGTTTTTGAATCATACATTTTGATATTTTTCGTTTCCTAAGCCTGCTAAAGAATGGCCTTGTTCAAGGAACTCAGTTTTATATATCACAGGTATATGAAATACATCCCCTTCCCTGAGTAATAATAATATCATTTACTGTTTCTTAGGGATTTTGCATATATGACACCATTTATTCTTTGTAACACTCCTATGAGTTTGCTTCTATTATTATACTAATTTTATAGGCTAGAAACAAGCAGGAGAAGTAACTTGCCAAAGGCCCCAGGATTAGGAAATGGCACAGCCAGGATTTAAATGTCTGACGCCAGGGCTCAGACTCACCTGCTCTTCTATCCTGCCTGTCTTTTACATGAAGAAAGACATCATTCAGTTCTTTCCCCTAGAAGAGTGTGAAGCATTCTTACAATATTAAAATTTATATTTGAAGGCAGTAGCCTGTGAATGTTCATTATATCAACCATAGGCCTCAAACATTCTATTCCTGAGAAAAGTAAGAAAATACATATCAATAAATGTTTGGAGCAGAACAATTTGTTCTGTCTTCTCAGGTGACCTTGTATAAACTTAATATCCTATTTGGGGAAAGAATCTATTGATTTTTAAGTAATTGAATCCTAGGCTTTGCTGTGTCCTAACCATATTTTTTATATTTAGTATGCTAATTTTACTTAGTGATTTCCTTGGCACATTTTGTACCTACATAGAAGTCCATATTTATCTTTTTTTTTTTTAATGATTATGTCGAGAACAATTGTCCAGTATCAGATAAAATAGAACTCAAGTACCGGAAGGGCAGCCAGGCTTCTGGGAAACTGGAATTTTTTTAGTTATTTATTCACCATTTCTTTTTCCAGAATTGCTTATACTCTTGTTTTTGTGTGTCTCTACCAAATGGCTTATTCTGTTTTCTTAACGTGCAGTGGTCAGTTGTGGGTGTGAGGTTCAGCAAGCTCTCAGCCCCCACAGCTAATTATCCTGGTTCTCATATTCTAAATTCTCACTTGCTAAGAGAGAGGATTCATTTGTCTCACGTTATGAACGATGTCCAACACCCGTGCAGTCATTGGAACAACCCAGCTATGTGTTCACAATAGCTTTGACTTTTCAGTGAGTGGGGAAAGGGCAGATTCTCCAAGGGCTTGTGTGTAGGAAGAAAATAAATATCTTTAGTAACTGAAGCAATCTGTTATCCACAAAACATTTTTGAGATTTTAGTTACATTTCAAGGTTATTGATTTGAGTTAGTTCCTTGCTTTTTCTTACCATTCTAAGTGTAAGGACTTTGTGGCAAACTTATTTCCCACAGTTAACAGTTTATGAGTCTGGAATGGGGAATTTTAAGTCTCATTTAATGGTGGAAAATAGTCTGTTAATTAAATGAATTAATTTTTCATTTCTTTCACAAGTCATATCTTGTAACTTAATTTTAAAGAAGCATAGAGCCTTAAAAAACTTAAACAGTATTCTCTTTGACCTGTAGTCCAGCAAAAAAAAAAAAGTGGCCTTAGCCATTCTTTTTTACATTTCTTCCAGTTTATTATACTTCCTTCTGTAGATTTGCCTAAGAGTAGGACCTCTAAGAGTGGTTGAACCTTCTAAGAATAAGAAAGTATCTGTCACAGAATTAACAGAAAGGTGAAGAACATATATGAGATTGTGTAATGTATATGCAAATAATTCACAGATTTTAATTAAAAATATATAGTTTGATCCTTTACCCATTTTTTTACCTTGGTATATGATGTTCTCATTGTGACAGTAAACTCCGTGGTTTAAGAAAAGATTTGTACAGCACAACCATACATTTTCATCTTTGGTAACAACAGAAAATCACATGGTTTTATGTTTGAAGTATTAATATAAAATGCATTTGTTCTAATTTTTTTTTTGGCTACATTGGCTGGGGTATTTTTAACCATTGGACCACCAAGGAAGTCTAATGTTTTTAGAGGAGAAAGAAAACATTATAATTTTGTATATCCTTCTTACAACCTGGCTGGAGTAGTAAACCAATCTAATATTTAGCAGTTAGCCCTTTGTGGATCAGCAGGAAGTTTCTTATTTCTGGTCTAACAAAAATACTAGAAATCTAAAAGCAAGTGGAGGCTGTCCAGTGGTTTTATGTCCCTCCTTTTAAACTGAATTTTGAGTTTTGAAAATTTCCAGTGTACAGAAAAACTTAATGAATGAATGCAGTGTGCATCCAAATACCTGTAACCTTAATTCAACAATTACCAGTGTTTTGCCACATGCATTCTCATTGTGTTTGTATATATTTCACAGAGGAGGTGAGGCATCACTGAACCATTTGAAAGTAATTTGAACCATTATGATGCTTCATACTTGTAAATACTTCAGCATGCACCTCCTAGAAATAAGGACATTCTTCTCTCTGACTACTGTATCATTATCATATATTTTAATCATTCCATACTGTCATGTTTAAATCTAGTCCATATCCAAATTTTCCAACCATCCCCAAGATTTCTTTTATTCCTTTTTTCAAACAACAGGTTGGTTTGGTCTACACCTTACATTTGCTTATGTCTTTCTGTTCTTTTAAAATCTAGATTAGTTTCTCTTATCCTTTCTCTCTCTCTCTATTTTCTTTATTTTCTGGATTTGAAGAGAATCCAGAACAAATTTCTTATAGAAATCCACCTTCTGCATTTGTTTCTTCTTTGTGATATTGGAAAATATTCCTGTCACAGGAGTAGGAAGCTGCACAAGATACAGAAGAACAATCCCCAGGGGAATTAAATAGTGACTGGAAGTAGTTATTACTAGGTTGAAGTTAGTAAATGAGAATGATTAAGAAAGGTTTTTCCAGGTTAATGGAGCAGAAGTTGGGAAAAGAAAGATGTTAAAGGGAATGTATATGGCACTGAGGTGAGGGTTGGTGGCAGGTAGTTGCTTGATAAACAGAGGAGAGGATTAGGGAATCACAGTCCCTGGCTCCTGGAGGGTTAGGTGTTCAATTCTCTCTTGAGTGGTTGAACAGACCAAGAAGTCTTTTCTGCGAAGTGAGCCCAGGTCAGCTTCACTGCGGCTGGAAAAGCAAAGAGAGTTGTGTGCATCGGACCTCTTCTGTGTTACGAGGTTTCCCGTGAGAGTACAGATGTCATGTTAATGTGGGCTGCTGCTTAGAAATTTGGGGGGGGGGGATATTTGGAGCCATAATTTTATACTTTGTCTATGAGTTCAGTTCAGTTGCTCAGTCGTGTCTGACTCTTTGTGACCTTGTGAACTGCAGCACGCAAGGCTTCCCTGTCCATCACTAACTCCCGGAGTTGTCTATATCCCTGTATTCTCTCTCTATTAGAATGGTTGTCTAGGTCCTGAAGTGGGAAGTACCAGGTACTGTAGTGAGTAGAGTTTCAGAATTAGAAATCTTAGGTTGAAATCTTGTTTACCACGTTGTAGCTAAGCAGTCTGGTTTGAGTCCTTAGCCTCTGACTATTTCCTCCTTTGTGATGAGGCAGCAGCACGGTGTGAGGGAAAGCACAGCAGCTTTGGAGTTAGGCAGACGTGTTTCTCAAGCAGCCTAGTTCTTCTGGTTACCACCATGTGACTTTGGGCCACTTCTCTTATTCTGTGCTCTCTTCAGTAGAAATGGGATTAATATATCAGTTCCATATGATTATTATTAGAACTAAAGAGATATTCATATAAAATGCTGAATGTGGAGCCTGGCGTATGGTAAGTACTTACACATGTTACTTTTCTTCCCAAAGAACTGTTACAAGGATCCTGTTAAATGGTTAAACGAATGTGAACTGTCTTTGTTCAGCATTAAGTCCTACACAGGAAACTTGCCTTGGAAATAGAATGCAGATATAGCATTTAGTTATTTTTGCTGCTTTTTACATTGATGAAATCTCTGCCATGATGATTTCCTAGGAAATATTCTGTACATGCTATAGAACAGCATTAAAGGAATTGCTTTTTAAGAAAATAGAATTGGAAACATTTTGTTATTATTTGTGCTGATGTATATCTAAAAGGATTCACTGACCTCTCAGGTCACTGAGCAAAAATCAGTGGGGCTGGGTGAGTTATCTGTAGCCTGAATGCTTTGGCTTTTGATGTAGACTTTCAGGAATTTGTTTTATTTTCAAAGTTTTTTTTTTTTTTTTTTTTTTAATGAAAGAATAAAAATAAGCTAACTAAATCTTTGCAGTTTGAAGGTAGGAAAGATAATATCTAACTCGGAGTTAAGGACTGTTAATCTGTTAGCCAGTTGGAATATTTATTTTTGATAAGTTAAGACATGGTATAAGGCACCAACTGCTAAAAGTTGCATTACATTTCATTAGCATTAGCATTACATATTGGTAAGGACTTCATTAAGGATCTGATTATCTTTTCATCAAAAGTCTAAGATGATTTTCCCTTCCCCTATTATTTATAAAATCTAAAGAGGTGCCCAAACTGCTTTTGTGAGCACAAAGACCTCTGAGGATATTTCCCAGTGGATATAAGATAGATCAAACATTTCAATGTTTAGATGTCATTTAATTCTTTAAGCAATATGTATGGAGAGTAAGTTAAACAACTCTGTTCCAAATAATAGTTCTTGCTATACTATTGGCCATATATTTACATGCTTGTGATCTTAGTCGTGTCCTATTCTTTGTGACCCCATGGACTATAAGCCACCAGCCTCCTCTGTCCATGATTCTCCAGGCAAGAATACTAGAGTGGGTGCCATTTCCTTCTTCAAGGGATCTTCCTGACCCAGGGATCAAACCCCGGCCTCCTGCATATCCTGCACTGGTAGGTGGATTCTTTACTGCTGCACCACCTGGGAAGCCCTTATTTATGTAAGAAAATATGTAAATAGAAATCCTAGCAAAAGAGCCCATCTGTCAACTGAATTGACCTTTGATACTAACTCTGTCTCTTCTTCCTCCCTACCTTCCTCACCCCCACACCCATAACAAACACACACATGTGAGTGCATGCACAGTTAAGATTTTTAAATTAAAGTTTGGAGGACAGATGTTACTTGTTATTAAAAGGCTAAATGTGGTAATTAAAACATTTTTTTTGTGGGGAGAGACCATGCTGGGACTTACTAAATCCTCAGTACTTCTATTTAGTTTTTTTCCTTCTTGATTTTGTTTTTACTGCCTTAAAGAACAGGTTCATAAAAATGTTCCAGTTCTTGGAAAAAATGATAATTTCTATAAACTGGAAAAGAGCTTTAAGAAGTAAGATTTTTGCCCTGAGGAATTAAATGGTGTAGTGAACTCTTTAATGTATATTTTTCGTCTGTTGTATTTTATATGCTTAGTACAAAATTACAAGAAATGTTTATATTTATACAATAAAATGTTTTTATTGTGCAGCTTAAAGTGCAACATGAAAGTTACTTGAATCTGTTACTGACATCTGAAATCTACAGTGTGGGTACAAAAGTGGGATCCTAGAATCTAACTATAAATATATATTTTATTTATAGTTTTTGTATATAATATGGGAGAAGGCAATGGCACCCCACTCCAGTATAATATACATGTGTATTACATATGTATATGTTATATGTGTAGTTTTATATAGTATATGGTACTTTATTGATGCCTTGAAGTGAGAAATGAAGAGTCTGTAAAATGAAAGCCCTAGAAACGTGATTCCCTGTTTCCTTCTGTTTACTTTTCAGTACTCATAGGTTATATTTGATTACGAATAATACTGCCCACAAGTAACCCCTGATACTGTCAGCTGTCATAAAGACCGTAGAATTTCGTAAAGGAATTATTCCACTAGGAGCAATTAAGAAAGCTAGTTAATTCTCAAAAGGTAGACGTCTTACTATGAGACCAATCTATGTTTCGCCCTGAAATCTTAGAGAGCAAACTTTTTCTTTTCCCTTTCCTTCCATTACCTTCTCTACTTTTCCTTCCTCACTTTTCAGTACTCGACCCTTCCTGTCTTCCATTCCTTACCTTTTCTTTTCATTCGTTCCTTTTAGAGATCTCTTTTCCCAGAGGTTCCATCTCGTGTTTGTGTAAAATAGACACTGTATATATTGTTCAATAGCAGTTTCTTTAAGATTGGGTCCAAGAAGGCTCTTGCAGCTGTTTCATGACCAAGTTTTTTTTTTTTTTTTTTTTCCCTCTAGTGTATTCCTTATCTTTGGTTTATCTGATGTTTTCCCTTGATAAGATTCTGGTTATGCATTCCTGGATGGAACATTACATGAAGGGTTGTGCCTTTCTTAGCACATCTTATCTGGAGGTATACAGTATCCATCTGCTGTTCACTTGGGATATAAAATTGACCACCTGTTTCCTTGTCTGATTTCTCCACTGTGTTACTATAGTCCCTTACCACTGATAAAGCGATTGGTGAGGAGATACTTTAAGACAAATAAAATACCCTACTGTTCATCAAAACTTCATCCACTATATGTAGGATCTATTGATGAAAGCTCGCTTGAACTGATCTTGTCTACTATGGTTCTGAAATTATTTTTTTCAAACTCCAACACTCCTATTTTTATCAGCCATTACTTAACATCCTACTGTAATAAGAGCCCCTTTATTTATCTATCTATATTGTTTTATTTATTGTTGAACTCATGGGTACCTGTTTTTTTCTTTTCTGACAACAATTTATTACTGTCCTTAAATATTTTGGTCCTCAAATTATCTCAGATCTCACCAGTGGGACCCTCTTTTATCATGCTATCCAGAATCAAAACAGAAAACACTCAAAGATTCTGACTTGCTTAATGGAATTTTCTTTGCACTGGAATTATATTGCTTTCATTTGATAGCCTCAATGGAAATTGTTTTATTAATTCAGTATATTCATTTTCAGTTTATCAAGAGGCCATGATTAATTTGAAAGAGTGAGTGGAGATCACAAAAGCTCTGGGACTTTTTTCATTTCATTTTAGTTTAAGGGCTTGTGTTGTATTTGAAGCAACATCCTTGATAGGTGGAAACCCAGTTGAGGTATGACATTAGAGTTTTTGGAATAGCTCTCTCTTCTCCTTTAGTAGAAGCTGAATAGTCAATTGCCAGTGACCATATACTGAGAATGTCACTATTCTTTTAAAAATACTTTAACAGAGGAAGGCAGCAAAATCAGTGAATTCTTCATCTAATGATTATAAATAATTTGCATAAGTAAAGCCCACATTTGGCTTCTTTTTTCACTGAGGATAACAACGGTGGGACTCTTGACAAGACTGAAAGCTTGCAGGCAAGAAGTCGTTGAAGAGGAATGGATTAATCACAGGGCAGTGTTGCTGCATGGACGTACATTCACTGTTTTCCCTCTGCCCATTTCTGTGAACTTGTCTAAATGGACTGTTATCTTTTGTTTGTATTTTGTATTTCTTGTTATTTTTGTCTTTCTGTTTTGCTTCAGTTTATGATGTTTTGCATCCCTTTTGTAAAATCAGAGCTTGTCCACAAAAAGATGATTTTCTTATACTATCTGGCATTATGATAAAGTATTTTTATAATTAGTACCTTACCCCTAAATATATGACAAGCCTCTACTTTTGTGAATTAGAAACAGCAAATGTAATTTCAAGATTGTTTACTATGAAACAGTATTCGTTTTTGGAAAATAGTAGCATTCCTGATTAGAAAATAGCATATTAAGTGATTGGTTTTGTGCTGCTTGCCAAAAGCATATAAGGCCTTTTCTCCTAATTCTTGTTAATTGAGATTAGCACACATGAAAATTATACAGTTTTGATTTTTAAAAATTTAATACATATATTTTTTCTTGGGAGTCCCATTTTTAAACAAGTTTAAAGGTTGTCCATGTGGAAACAGAAACAAAGTAAAAATAGCCAACTCAGGACTTCAAGCCTACAGTGAACTTGGCTTTTATTTCCATGCAGTATTTCTGAGTTTAGCTTGTGTTGAATGCCAGGTTCTTTCTATAAAAACAAAAATGCCTTTCTTTGGGTTAATTTATAAGCTTCGTTTTTAGTATGGCCAGTGGAGTTAATGGCCATACCATTAATGTTGGCTATATACCTTGAATGTAGTACTGTATCAATTTGTATTAACCTAAAATTTTTGTTGTGATAAGCATTAGGTCTAATTAAATTCTGTATTTCATGAATAATATTGAATCTTATATGCTTTAATATTTTTAAATTATGAAATACATAACCCGAAATTTGCTATTTTAACTACTTTTAAGTGTACAGTTTACATTATATATAATCCAGATGTGTAACCATCACCTCTGTCCATTTCCAGAACCTTTCGTCATCCCAAACGGAAACTCTGTACCCATTAGGCAATAATTCCCCATTCTCCTTTCTCTTGAACCCTGGTAACCTCTATTTCTGTCTCTATGAATGTTCATATTCTAGATATTTTATGTAAGTGAGGTCTTACAAAATTTGTCCTGTTTGTGTCTGACATTTCACTTAATGTGTTTTCAAGCTTCAGTCCATGTTGTAGCATGTAGCAGAACCTTATTCCATTTTATGGGTCAATAATATTCCACTGTTATGTATATTCCACGTTTTGTTTATTCATTAACGTATTGACAGACATTTTGGTTATTTCCACCTTTTGCTGTTGTGAAATCTGCTGCTATAAACACTGGTGTATAAGTACCTGTTAGAATCTCTGCTTTCAGCTGTCTTGGACACACACACCGCACACACACACCTGCTCACCCCACGAGTGGAATTGCTGAGTCATGTGGTGACTCTCTGGTTAGATTTTTGAGGCACTGTCATGCTGTCTCCCACAGTGGCTGAATTGTTTTACAGTATCACTGGCACTGTGCAGGAATTCTAATTTCTTACATCTTTGCCAAAACCTGCTATATTTTGACAATAGCCATCCTAGTGGATGTTAACTATTATCTCATCGTGGTTTTGATGGACATTTTCTTGATGACTATTGATTTTGAGCATTTTTTCATGTGTTTATCGACTGTATGTCGTCTTTGGTAAAATGGCTGAGTCTTACTTTTTTATTGCGTTGTCTTTTTGATGTTCTTTTTATATTCTGGTCGTTAAACCTTAGTCACAGATAGGATTTGCAGATATTTTCTCCTTTCTGTGAGTTCTTTTCACTCTTTAGATGGTGCCCTTTCATTCTGAGGAAGCCCAATTTATCTGTTTTTCCAGTTCTGGTATCATATTTGAGGAACTGTAGCTAAATCCAGGTCATGAAAAGTTGCTTTTATGTTTTCTTCTAAGAATTTTATAGTTTTAACTTTCAGATCAGGTGTGTGATCCATTTTAAGTTTATTCTTATATGTGGTGTAACATATACGAAGTCTTATATATGGTGTAACATATATAAGTGAAGTCCAAAAAAAATGAAGTTTTTTTTTTTGCACGTGGATTTCCAGTTTTCCCATTACCTTTTTTTGTTTTGTTTTGTTTTTAAAAGTTTGTTCTCTATGGTCTTAACTCCCTTGTGGAAAATCAACTGGGCATATATGTGAGGGTTTATTTTGGGGCACTCTCTGCTATTCCACTGGTCTTTATGTCCATACTCATGCCTGAGCAAGGTTATTTTGATTACAGTGTTAAATATTTTATTTTTAATTGACTATCATTCTTAATGTGTGCCTTTTAAACTATTTCTACTCTGTCTTTAGATTTTGCATTTAATAATTTCATTTAGTTGACAGTACTCCAAAAAGAACTGTAAATATCAACTTTATAATGAGTTCTCTTGAACATAAAATAACTAGAAAAATTAATATTAAAGTAAGCAGTCTTGGGGTTTTTTAATTGATATGGCACTTTCTTTGGAAATTTGAGGGAAAAGTATAAAGACAAAAATGTTATAAAAGACAAAAATGAAATGTTAATTGTACTTGCTCACAGGAAGAATAAAAAAATGAGAAAGACCAATTATTCATATAATCTATTAAGTGATTCTTTAATTTTTTGTTAAATGTCACTTTTATCATAGTTCTGGAAAGAATATACTTAGTGAAGTGCTTTAGGAATTTCATAAAAGAAAATACTGGCATTTTTTCAAGATACATTTTTAATAAGGACCTGGTAATGACTTAATCATTAAGCTAGGTCTGTATGACTGTTTACTAGGCTTTTCTTTAATGTTACAAATATCCAACCTAATTTTAGGCCTTTCAAACTGCAACAAAGATGAGAAAATTTGAACATCAGCTCTTATTTTCCTTCTCTGTTGAGATACAGACTTTATTTTCATCACTTTTTTCAGAGTAAGTTTGAATATTGAATAATATGTTCCCCAATATTTCAACTAGAGTCCTTAAAATAAGTTATTTGGAATTTAGAACTGTGAACTAAAAATATTTTGTAACAAGAATACTGGGCTTTAAATTAAGGACAAGAACCTCTAAGCAAGCAGACTTAACCTTTTAAAAGTTTGTTACAAAGTAATTAATTCTATCCCATGAACCAGTACTCTGAAAAGATACACCTCCCTCAATAACTCAATTATTCAATTTTTTCTAATAGGTCTCACAGTTTTTTAAATGTTATATAATGGCCAATCTTGTTTTACCTATATCCTCATATACTTTATTCGATCCCTAAATTACATGGAAACAAATTACAGACATCATTTAATCAGTAAATGCTTTAGTTGTTTGTGTGTGTGTGTGTGTAGGAACAGACCACTAATGTATAGTTTAGGGCAAATTCATTCAATAAATAATGTTTAAATTTTTACTGTGGTTACGGTACAGTAGGGAATAGAAAAGACAAGATCATTGTTCTAAAGTAACTTACTTACTTATAACTTAGAACCAGTTCTTAAGCTGAAATTTATGGGCACTGAAATCCTGAAGAATTGAGTCCCGCCTTAGAAAAACAAAATAGAACTCGAGCTGTAGTCTGACGTACGTGAGCCACATACTCAAGGAGAGGTAATACAGTATCCTTTTAGTCCTTTTACCTTAAAAGGGAAAAAATAGAACTGTACTTGATATCAGCAATAAAACATGTTAGAAATATATAAAGAGTTGGGCTTATCAGTTATAAATGAGTTAAATTTTTGGATTAGGTGAATTAAAATGATGTAAAACCACTTATGCTTTCATCATATCGACTTTATAGCTCCTGTTTATTTGGACAGTCATGATTTTAAAATTCATGTCTATTTTCAGAATGTGCTGGTGATTTTTATTAATTTGGTATGTAACATATACCAATTAAATTTTTTATTTGTTCAAAGTACCTTCATGTACTGTTACTTTTCCCTGTTTTGAGTTTTGAAATGTTGATGACATATAATTTCAAGTAGAATCCCAAAGTTCTGTTTTTGTACCTTTTTATCTGTTGATTTCATACTAGTTTTGGTCCTTTGTTGCTGATGATTTTTAGGCCATCATCCTACCTAAACTGAATGACTGTGATTTCCTGTCTGGATTAGAGAGAGCTCCTTTGGAGCCCTTTTCTACACTGCATCCTCTGCAACCTGAGTCCTCTTTGTAGAATGAAGATCTAATTTTTTTTCTCTCCTTTTGGGAATTCTTCATGTCTCCCTACTGCCTTTAGGTGAAGCCCAGAGTATAGGATATCACACATTACTCTACTCAACTGAAGCTTATATATTCAGTCCCTTTAAGTGTCCTCTCTAGTGATTTCTTCACTCTTTAAATGTAGATATTTATACCCTCATCCATTCTTGCTTCTGCAACAACTTCTCATCTTCCTCTCCATTCTTTTGAAATCTGAAGTGTGCTAGGTATACAGGTAGGATCTTGTTATTTGCCTTTTTAAAGCACTTTTACTGGGACTTCCATGGCAGTCCACTGGTTGGGACTTCCCCTTCCAATGCAGGGGGTGCAGGTTCAATCCCTGGTTGGGGAGCTAGGATCCTACATGCCTCATGGCCAAAACATCAAGGCATGGAATGGAAGCAATATTGTAACAAATTCAAGAGACTTTAGAAATGGTCCATGTCAAAAAAATCTTTAAAAAAAAAAAAAAAACTTTTACTGTAAAAGTGTTAGTCATTCAGTTGTGTCTAACTCCTTGAGACCCCATGGACCGTAGCCCACCAGGCTCCTCTGTCCATGGAATTCTCTAGGCAAGAGGAGTAGAGTGGGTAGCCATTCCCTTCTCCAGGGGATCTTCCTGACCAAGGGACTGAACCTGGGTCTGCTGCACTGCAGGGGAATTCTTTACTGTCTCAGCCACCAGAGAAGCCCATTTAACTTCATGGGCTTGGTAGAGCCCTATCTTATGGTAGAGCTCTATCATATGATAGAGAGTGTCTTATTTGTTCTCTGTGTCTGTGGGGCCTGGTAACTGGGACATAATAGGCACAGACTGATAATTTATTGAGTGAATGAATGTGTACCTGTTGCTGTGATATAAATTACCCTAAAACTAAAAAAAAGTTTTTTCTTATTATCTTATAGTTTCTGTAGGTCAGGCATTCACGAGTGGTTTAGCTGGTACGTTCCGGGTTAGAATCTCTCATGAGGCTGTGGTCATCAAGATGTTGGTCAGAGCTATTGGAAGACTTGGCTGGGGCCCCAGGATTCTTCCATTATAGCTGGCTCATGTAGGTGTTAACAGAAGGCCTATCAGCAGGAAGCATCAGTTCCTGTTGACATGGACCTCTCCAAAGGGCTACTTGAGTGTCCTCATGACATGGAAGTCAGCTTCCTTCAGAGCACGTGATCCAAGAGAGGGAAGAAGGAGAAGCCCACAGTGCCTTTCATGACATGATCACACACAGTCACTGCCATTACAGTCTGTCCTTAACTCACAATTAAGAAGAGGCTCTATCTTTGAAAGGAGTATCCAAGACTTTGTGGGTATATTTTATAACTAACCACTACAGAATGGAACAGTCATTGATGATTCTCCATTGTTCAGTTTTGTTCAGTCCTTTCTGATTCTTTGCAACCCCATAGATTGTACCCTGCCAGGCTCCTCGGCCCATTAGATTCTCCAGGCAAGAACATTGGAGTGGGTTGCTGTTTCTTCCTCCAGGAGATCTTCCCAACGCAGGGATTAAACCTGTGTCTCCTGCAGCTCCTACATTGGCAGGTGGATTCTTGAGTCACTTGGGATTCTCCCTTGAAGGTGGCCAAAATAGGTCATTTTCCCTCCTTATGAAATACATTTGTTCCAATGGAAATAAATTTTAAAAGTATTCCCTTAGGGCTTCCTTGGTGGCTCTGCAGTAAAGAATCCGCCTGCCTCTGCAGAAGACAAGGGTTCAATCCCTGATGCGGGAGGTTCCCACATGTCGTGGAGCAACTCAGCTCAGGAACTGCCACCCAGTGGCCTTTGCGCAGAGCCTGGGAGCCCCAGCAAGTGAGTCCACGCACTGCAAGTACTGAAGCCCCCACACGCTAGAGCCCACGCTCTACAAGAGAAGTCACTGCAATGAGAAGCCTGCGTGCCTGTAGCTAGAGAAGAACCCTTAAAGCAGCAAAGACCCAGCACAACCAAAAATAAAATAAAAAAGAATATTCCCTTAAAATATTTTACTTATTTTTGATGATACAAAGGAACTAGATTATATGTTAATATGACTACTGAAATGAGCTAATTGTGTTTAAATATTCATATTTTTACTGTAACTCTTTCACTTAGATTTTGGAAATAAAGTCACCTAAGTTTTATGTTGTCTGTAAAATGAATGTGACACAGAATTCATTACTTTAAGGCTTATTGGGTCTTCAAAAAAACCAAACACGTCTATTTGCAAGCCATAGTTACATATGGTTAAGATAGAAAATGAGAATTTTTAAACTTGTAGCTGAAAAGTTTAAATTAATTGTACAAAAATTAGTCTTTTTAGCCTAATATATGTATATAACTTGGTCATTCAAGAAAAATTCCAGTCTGTAATATGAATCAGACATTTTACTAGGCTGGTATGTATTGGTGAATAGAATAGACATTTTTCCACTTGGTGTTTATCTGTTGGAGAGCAGGTAATAGATAAATAGACATCTGTGGAGGAAATAAAGAAAGCGAAGTGATGGAGAATTATGGGGAGACAGATACTGCCACACTGTTGTCAGGGTAGGTGACCTTGAAGCTGAAAACCAAAGGCGTTTTCCCTGCCAGGAGCTCACAGGCAAAGGGATCGCCCTGCAGTGTGAACAGTTGGTGTGGAAAGGATGCCTGGGGATGCCCGTGGCGAGAGTGGAATGAAGTTTGAGAGGCAGAAAGAGATCATACTCTCTAGTTTAAGAGACTGTGATGAGGAGTAAGGATTTTATTCAGCATATTGAAAACTGTGGAAGGATTTTGAAATTACAGTTTTTACTAACAACAACAAAAAACCCCAGACTTTTTGCCTGCAGAAAGCAAAGTCAGTAGAGGAAGTGGGAGAACGGGAAGGAGGTCATTATAGTAGTCCACATGAATGATGATGGAGGTGTGTTCTAAAGTGATGGGAGAGATAAGTGGTGGGAGAGATGAGGACAGGTTTGAGGTCTAGTTTGTAGGTAGAACCAGTGGGACTTAGCACGAAGTGTGAGGGACAAGGGAAGTAAGGACAATACTCGGGGTTTTTTTGGCTTGGGCAAAACCTGAGTTCAGTGAGGAGGAAAATTGAGTTTATTTTTGATAATGTTAATTTTGCGATGTCTAAGTCATCTAGTGGACATGTCAGATGGCAGACGGTTATGCAATCCTGGAGCTCAGAGGTTTGAGATGAGATATACAGATGGTATTCAAAGTTGTGGAATGAATGAGATCATTTCTAGGGAGGGAATGCCCTAGGAACTCTAGCTTTCAGAATTTGCATGTGTGGGCAACATTCTTGCTTTGCTTTGTGAAAAAACAAAAGATAAAACTGCAGCACAGAAAGTTTGGTTTATTTCTAGCATGTATTAAAGAGTATGGGCTTTTGCCCCCTTCAACTTGATGGTAGTATGGTATATGATCATGGCATCTGGACCCATCACTTCATGGCAAATAGATGGGTAAACAATGGAAACAGTGAGATACTTTATTTTGGGGGGCTCCAAAATCACTGCAGATGGTGATTGCAGCCATGAAATTAAAAGAGGCTTGCTCCTTGGAACAAAAGCTGTGACCAACCTAGACAGCATATTAAAAAGCAGAGACATTACTTTACCAACAAAGATCCGGGTAGTCAAAGCTGTGGTTTTTCCAGTAGTCATGTATGGGTGTGAGAGTTGGACTATAAAGAAACCTGAGTGCCAAAGAATTGCTGCTTTTAAACTGTGCTGTTGGAGAGGACTCTTGAGAGTCCCTTGGACTGCAAGGAGATCCGGTCAGTCAATCCTAAAGGAAATCAGTCCTGAATATTTGTTGGAAGGACTGATGTTGAAGCTGAAACTGCAATACTTTGGCCGCCTGATCTGAAGAACTGACTCATTGGAAAAGACCCCGTTGCTGGGAAAGATTGAAGGCGGGAGGAGAAGGGGATGACAGAGGATGAGATGGTTGGATGGCATCACCGACGCGATGGACATGAGTTTGAGTAGGCTCCGGGAGCTGGTGATGGTCAGGGAGACCTGGTGTGCTGTAGTCCATGGGGTTGCAAAGAGTTGGACACAACTGAGCAACTGAACTGAATGGTATATAAGAAAAAAGTCTAAAGCTCCACCCCACCACTTGTTGAATGAATAACTAGCCACCTACTAGTTGTATGACTTTGGAATTCTACCTCTCTGAGCCTCGGTTTTTTTAACTGCTAAAAGGAGTAAGAGAGTTGTTTTGAAGATTAAATGAATTAAGTTTTCCAAAGTGCCCAGGACAGTGTCTGATACATAGTAAATACTCAATATTCCTTATTTTCTCTTTCCTTGCTCTTAATTCGTTAGTGTGTGTATCTTTGAGCAGAAAAGCCATTCTGAAACAGGTGTTATCTTCAATTCTCTTCCCCCATTCTCATCAGTGTTATGGAGAAAGATAGATATAGACATATAACACAGAAACATATGAGTGTGTAGCATGGTATCTTAAATATCTGAAAATTTCTGTGCTAAATGTTCATACACTATTTTTGTCCTGCTTTTCTCAACCTGTTATAACTCTGCCGCTTTCAAAGAAGATTATCTCTTAAATAATGAAACACTGAGATAAAGGTTTGTTTTGAAATATGTTTGAAGTCTAATGAGCAGGAGAATGAATTAAAACAGCATTATAGAAATTTTCACTCAGGACTTCCCTGCCAGTCCAATGGTTAGGACTGTGTGCTTCCAATGAGGGGTCACAGATTCCATCCCTGGTTGGGAAACTAAGATCACACATGCCACAGGGCAGCCAAAAATTAAAAAAAAAAAAATTTCCACTCTTATGTATTAAAGCTTTGTAATTATTAACGCAGAATTCTCAGTTGTGTATTAAATTGTTCACTGTCAGATATAAAATTGGATAATCTAATACTTTGAAGGCCAAGATAGAGTGTAAAATTTGAATCTATGAAGTCTGCCTCTAATTAATTGGCACAGTATTACAGAAGAACCTCAAGTACCCTGTGATAAAGTGGAAAATCCCATTTAGTAGATTTATCACAATCCTGTTACCTTTCATTTATGAATTTATATCATTGTGAAATGATACACTGTATTTCATTAATTCTAAAAAAACTTTTTACCTCATTTTTAGAATTTTGAAACTAGAATCATCTTACAGTAGATATAATATGAAATTACATATTTTTTTTGTAATTGGCAGTGTATTTTCTTGGTGGTACATAAGATAACAATTGCCTTATAATCGATGGAAAAGCTATGACCAACCTAGACAGCATATTAAAAAGCAGAGACATTTCTCTGCCAACAAAGGCCCATCTAGTCAGAGCTATGGTTTTTTCAGTAGTCATGTGTGGATGTGAGAGCTGGACTATAAAGAAAGCTGAGTGCCGAAGAATTGATGCTTTTGAATTGTGGTGTTGGAGAAGACTTTTGAGAGTCCCCTGGGCTGCAAGGAGATCCAACCAGTCAGTCCTAGAGGAAATCAGTCCTGAATGTTCATTGGAAGGATTGATGCTGAAGCTGAAACTCCCAAATACTTTGGCCACCTGATGTGAAGAACTGACTCATTGGAAAAGACCCCGATCCTAGGAAAGATTGAAGGCGGGAGAAAGGAATGACAAAGGATGAGATGGTTGGATGGTATCACTGATTCAATAGACACAAGTTTGAGTAAGCTCTGGGAGTTGGTGATGGACAGGGAAGCCTGGTGTGCTGCAGTCCATGGGGTTGCAGAGTTGGACACGACTGAGTGACTGAAATGAACTGAACTTGTGATTAATGGTAACTTGATTTTGATGATATTTTGTATTTAACTGCAAGTCTCTAGCCTAGAATACATTTGATATTCATTAATGCTTATATAAGTAAGAATCACTTTTTTAGGATCAGATCATGTTTTTTACATTTATTTTCTACTTAATATTGGTAAGTATAACACACGAGGTCAGCAAACTTTCTGTAAAAGGCCACCATGTAAATATGTTAGGCCTTGTAGGCCAAAAATCTATTGTAGTTATTCAACTCTGCTGTTCCACAGAAGGAGCTTTAGACAATACATGTGAACATAGTTATGTTGCAGTAAAACTTTATGTACAAAATAAATTTGGCTCAAATTTGACCCATGAGCTGTAGTTTGCCAATCCGTAGTAGAACATTATAATGATCAAAATCACTTCTCAAACATTGATTCCCCAGAATACTTTTTCTGGGTCATCTTTGATTCTTTGCATGTGTATTGTATACCAGATTTTCTTTTTGTTCCTACCAGTGGTTTGATCTCTTGTGTCTGTGTCTAAATCAGGGTCATCATACTAGTTCATGAGCCAGTAGATATTTTGTCTTTGTCCATGTGAGTGATCTTTGGTTCAGATTTGTTACCCACTTGTAAGAAATGATTTGCAGTTTGTCTTTTTGTTACTCCATACAATAAGCTAAGATCAGTGAAAAGTTATTAACAGATTAATGAGTCAGAGATTTTTAAATACTGTGCCTGAGAATAGAGTTGGTACCAGAAAGTCGGCTGCATTTGGGTCCATGCTAATCAAGTTGAATCTGAGAGCTATTGTAATGAAACTGAATATAAGAAGCAGCATAATACAGTCATTAGGAATACTAACTCTGGAACCAGACAGCCCAATTAACTGTAGTCTCTACTACCCCTTACTAGTCTTGTGACCTTGGGCTAGGTACAGTTACTTAACCTCTCTGTGCCTCAGTCTCGTCTTCTGTAAAATGTGGACAGTAGTACTTACCTTATAGAGTTATTTTGAATAACTCAGTGAGTACCTAAAATTTAACTCATAAATAGATAGAAATAAGATTTTAAGCATAGGATATATGATCTTTAGAAATAATTCCATTACTATCGAATGTAATTAAGTCAGAATACTTGCCATTTAAAACAACAAATTAAAAGGAGCTCATAATGAGTAATATTTTCTCCTTTCTATCATGAATATAGTCAAACTATCAGTGTTTTCTCTGTGTTTACCTAGATGGTAACATCCAGTATCTGGCTCTCAGTGAATGTTAATTAAATAAATGAGAATTTGTCTTTTTTTCCAAGGTGCTAATTTTCCAATTATAAGATCCATCTTTTGTCTGATTTGGAGAAAGTGGTCTCTTGCTTGTTGAAAAACATGTTTTATATTTCACTATAATCTAAAATCTGTGAATTTTTCTTAAGACATTTCTGTAAGCCATTATTTCCCTCAATTTTAATGCCTCCTAGGGATATTTCTGATAAGAGAATGCTGTAACGGTATACAAATATATTTAACTTTTGTGTGATCTCAGAATAGACTGGATTAATAACTGACATTAAAATGGCGATGAGAAAAAGACTGGCTAGTTCATTACATGGCAGTCTTGACTTCCATTTTTCTTACGTTATAACTTGTGAGATACAAATTTGTTTCAGTCTTTAGTAATAAGAAAACATCTTTTCCATAATATTTCTTTGCTCACCTATATATATATATATATATTTTTTTTTTTTTTTTTGTATAACTGTGATAAGGATTTTTTTTTTTCAACTATTTACTTATTTATTTGACTATGCCAGGTCTTCGTTGAGGTATGAGGGACCTTTAGTTGTTGCATATAGTGTCTAGTTTCCTAACCAGGGATAGAACCCAGGTGCCCTGTATTGGGGATGCAGAGTCTTAGTCACTAGACCACCAGGGGAGTCCCAGCCAGTTTTAACCCTATGAAATTGCTGATACTCTACCCTTTCTGACCTAACAAAAATGACATTTTATTTGATTCAGCCTAATAGAAAGCAGGATTTTTTTTTCCCTGAAAATCTTTTACTCTTTGTAGTTTCATTTGATTTCAGCAATTTGTCACTTTCATTCATTTAAAACATAATAAACTTTTTTCATCTTTAACTTTTGATAATAGCCACCTTCCAGGAGCCTTTGTGAACTGTAAATGGTTGGTTAGAAGCTATCTGTTGAGCTTTTAATGTCTGGCACCATGTAAAAGGCTTTTCATGCATTATCTCTGATCCTAACAATAGATGTGAGAGAGGAATTATTAATAATATAAATGGCAGGGCTAGGATTTGAATTCTTTTTAATGTCCTGTCTTGGAAGTTACATAGTATTACTTCCAGCATCCTGTTTGTCAAGTAGTTCCCCATTCAGGAGAAAGGGAAATGGGCTCTTCTTTTTGAAAGTATCTTAAGAATTTGTTGGCATTTTAGTTTTTAA
This sequence comes from Cervus elaphus, assembly GCF_910594005.1. NCBI lineage: Eukaryota > Metazoa > Chordata > Mammalia > Artiodactyla > Cervidae > Cervus > Cervus elaphus. Next base: position 17,013,995 of record NC_057820.1, read on the forward strand.
TTTTTAAAAAAATATTTATTTATTTGGCTGTGCTGGGTCTCAGTTGAGGTGTGTGGGATCTAGTTCCCTGACCAGGGATCGAACCCAGGCCCCATACATTGGGAGCTCAGAGTCTTAGCCCCTGGACCACCAGCAAGTCCCTTAATTTGTTGGCATTTTAAAGTCACTGGAAGATTCTGGAGACTTTTAGATGTGTTTTCTGTCATGATGAAAAATTTATTTTGCCGTTTAAAAATGTTTTTACTCTTTGATGTCAGTGTAAGTGATTTACAATTAATGGTCATTCCTGAGTTCTTTGTCTTCCAGATTGTAACTTGAGACATGGTCTATTAATTATACACAATGGAGGCACTTAGTCTGACTGTTTTTACTGGTACAGGGATTTTAATCTTCCATTTTTTCCCTATTTGTTTGATATTTTTTACCTATATTATTGGATTTACAAAATATATAACTATTTTATAAGCTGTCTTTATTGTTGAGCCTGTGAAAGAACTAATTGCCATGCCTCATTTACCCTGAAAATTATTTTTTTTGCCACATGTATCTTTTGATTAAATGTCGGTGGCAGTTAGTTTATACAGGGCTCACAAGCAGCCTGCAGGACTGGCTGCCCTAAAGAAAATTAGAGACCTTGTACAGAAAAGCCTGAAATACAGGAAGTGTTCAGGAGAACCAGGTACAATTCCTGGGTCAGGAAGGTCCCCTGGAGAAGGACATGGCAACCCACTCCAGTGTTCTCGCCTGGAGAATCCCATGGACAGAGCAGCCTGCTGGGCTGCGGTCCATGGGGTCACAAAAGAGTCGGAGACTGAGCGACGAAACAATGACAGCACTGAGACATTTGTGATAGAATCTTCCGGTGTGTGTGTGAAATAAGAGGCCAGATTTTCCAGAGAGCTTGGAGATGCTGCGTGTGGATAAAGGGCTGACAATTCTGATATAAAACACATCTGCATATTTATGACTAATCTGGAGAGCAGAATGGGGGTACTCCGAGGTAACGTGAATTGCAGTATTTCTTCATGTGATGTGTTGTATTTGACAGGGGAAATAATTGCATTGAGGGTTTTATGTTCATCTTCAGATTTCACCTGTCAACTTGTGTGCACAAAAATCAGAGAAGTCCGCTCTCTGATTTAATGCTTTATAGTGAGTCAGTGATAAAAACTAGAACTAAAACCCAGGAGTATAGTGACCTAGACCATACTTGATGATCTTACCTTCCTTAGTAAACTCTCATTCTTTGGCCTGAATTTTTAGAGACTGTTTTCTTATGAGTTTGTTTTTCTTTAACCTGCCATGCTGTTTGATAACATTTTAATTTTTCTAATTATCATACAGTAAAATATATCTTTATTTGGTATATAGTTCTGTGAACTTTGATAGATACACAGATTAGGATAACCTCTACCACCGTATAGAGATAGAACACTTTTATCACCCTTAAAACTTCCTTATTCTGCTTATACACGTTCTCTCCAACTCTACGCCTGGCAAATGCTAATGTCTTCATCAATAAAGTTTTCTCTTTTTAAAAGTATCCCATAAATGGAATCCTGCAGTATGTGACCTTTTGAGACTTTTCTTTCATTCAGCATAATGCCTTTGAGAATCATTCAAGTTATTGTGTGTATCAAGGGTTTATTCACTTTTACTGTTGAGTTATATGTGTGTGCCAAAGTTTATATATCCATTAACTTGTGGAAGGACATTTGGGTGTTTCCATTTTTTCTGGCCATAACTAATAGAGCTTCTGTAAACTTTTGTGTATGGGCTTCCCCAGTGGCTAAGTGGTAAAGAACTCGTCTGTCAATGCAGGAGACACAGGTTTGATCCCTGGGTTGGGGAGATCCCCTGGAGAAGGAAATGGCAACCCACTTCAGTATTCTTTCCTGGGAAAGCCCATGGACACAGGAGCCTGGTGGACTATAGCCCATGGGGTTGCAGAAAAGTCTGACACCACTTAGTGACTAAAGAACAACAGCAAACTTCTGTGAATAGTTTTTGTGTCATCGTAAGTTATTTCTCAAGTACACAAGTTGGCTAACATTTTTCTGTAAAGGACTAGACAGGCTATATTTTAGGCCATGATCTCTGTTGTGACTACTCGGCTCTTGTAGGATGAAAATAGCCATATACAATACATAAATTTTTGAATGGATGTGGCTGTGTTCCTATAAGACTTTATTTACAAAACTGGAATGGCCCATGGCCGTATTTTTCCAACCCCTGTTTAGTGGCAAATGTCTAAGAGCTGGATTACCAGGTACATGATAAGTATACTTAACTTGATAAGAAACTGCCAGCTTATTGATTTTTCAAATATTTAGTTTAATAATATTTGAGTTATGGAATTTTAATGAACTCAGACTTTAGTGTTCACACATTGAAGTCGCTAGTCGTGTCCAACTCTTTGTGACCCCGTGAACTGTAGCCCACCAGGCTCCTCCGTCCATGGGATTCTCCAGGCAAGAATACTGGAGTGGGTTGCCATTTCCTTCTCCAGGGAATCTTCCCGACCCAGGGATCGAACCCAGGTCTCCCGCATTGCAGGCAGGCGCTTTAACCTCTGTGCCACCAGGGAAGCCCATTAGACCTACACAATTTATGTTAAGATAGGCTTTGGTCTTGTCTTACACTGAGGATGTATTTTGCCTCCTACTTTATTCATATTCATGTGAGGTTTTTACATGGATGAGTCTTGTCTTCCTAGATAAAGTACAACCTGAATTTCAGTAATTTTTATTTGACTTATGGAAGATATGATGAGATATTGCAAGCAGATTGTTTCTCTCAGGGATGTATTAAGAACAGAGAATCATAGTGAGAGCTGCTAGATTTTTAAATTTTTTTTTTTTAAATCAATCGAACAGTTGATTTTTTTTCCCCTAAAAATTGAGTGTGACTGCATAGACAGCTATCACACCATGACATCCAGTCTCTTTATATGTGTTTGTTCATTTTTTCATTATTAAACCCAGACTGTTTATCCACAATGGAAGTTCATCTGGGAGATCATTGTCTTTATTTTGTGTATGCTCCAGATGACAAATTAGGTATTAAATCTTAGGTTTATGCTCATGTCCCTGGAGTTCTAAGGGACAGCATTCTCCAGTTGCTATTGGAAAGCTGTTGTTTCTGTTTGTTTTGTCTGTGAGATGCAGAATTAGCTTTTTGCTAGCGGTATTTTGTTGTGATTCCCATGGCCTCAGAGCAGGAGTGTGAGGTTCAAAGGAAGGCAAAGAATCTCGGGTATATCAGTAACTAATGAAACTGGAGATGGTGAATAAAACAAAGGAGGTATATCTTTCTGGTTATGGTTTGCAATTAATTATGCTCTTCTGAAAAAGCAGTGAAGCCCTGGGGCAACATCAAAGAGGTAGAAGAACAGTTTGTATTGATCGTCATCCTACTTGTCTTTGATGAGATGGTTGGAATACTATATCCGTGAGTGGGAAGTGCTACTGTTTATGGATGCTTTATTATAAAGCATGGCTAGTGACTGCCATATTGGACATCACAGGCTTAATTTCTTCCATGTTCGCTAGATTAGAATCCCTATAAAAGAGGTGTTGAATATGCAACTTCTTGGTAGTCTAATATTCTCACTTCGCTTTCGACTTTTTGCAGTCAAGCAGTAGTCACTGTCTCTGGCTCTTTGGTTATTAAATTTTAATACAAGTCTGATTGTCTCTAAGTATGTAACTTCTTTGTAAGCCAGGGAGAGTTAGAAGCCTTTCCACCATTCGGTCCCGTCTTCTTCCACAGTGCGGCTCTCCAGAGCGGGGCTGTCCTGAGCTGCTGGGCTCGTCCCGGGGATGTGAGGTGAGACCCCTCTGGGGGCTGCTCTGGGAGGCGTCCTGTCACTGTCCTGTGTTAGCAACACCTTGAGGGCTTACAGCCGCCTCTGCCCTAGGGTTTTAAAAGTACATTTCCCAGACCTGAACATTACTTACTAACAAGACAAAAAGGTTAAGAGTGCCTTCCATAAAATCTGACCTTCCGTTTCTATGGCAGTGGTTCTCGACCCTGGGTGCATGTTAGAATCAACTGGAGAAGCTGTGAAAGCAGTGCCTGGGCTCCAGCCCTGAAGATTTCAATTCACATGGGTGGGTCCTGGGCATCAGCAACCTTTTTCAATGCCCCTAGTTAACTCCTGTGTCCAACCAGGGTTGAAAATCCCTCATGTGTAAGAAAATTAGTGGACCTGGGCTAGCCATGTCAGGTAAAATATTCTGAATTAAGAGACTAATTCATAATCTTCTCCTCCCTCTTTCCAGTTGGAGCCCAGATTTCAAGTCTTGAGTAAAAATACCGTCAGGGGAATGGGCCCTATTGTCACACATTCAGAACCTGTTGTTCAAGGAATCCCCTAAAGGTCAGTGTATGGGAAAAGAAATTAGTGGGGTTTTATTTTTAATCTTTACTACCATTGAGTTTATTGGTAAATTAAGATTGCAAATTACTTGTGAGTAGAAATACCATTTTAAATTGACTAGATTTTAAGTGCTACCATTATAAATTGATTAATTTAATATCATGTTTAAGAAGTACATATGTATCTTCTCATTTATTTTTAATAGGCTATTAAAGGAGCATACATATTACACACTTACCTTTGTGCTTATACACATATAACATAGCTTTGCAAAAATATTCAACAAATTAAGCACAATGATTGATTCTGGGAAGGCCAACTGAGGCCCAGTGTTGGGATATTTGTTATTTTTACTCTGTCTTCTTCTTTGTATTATTTATTTTAACCCTAGGCATACATTAAATTTCACAAAATCTTTTCCAGTAGATAAAAATGCTTTTTTAAAAAGAGTTTTGCAAATATGCTTATAGATTTTTCTATTTGGAAAATTAAATAATAACATCACAATCATTTAACTTGAAGATTTCTGCTTATTACCTGGTACATTACCTCTTGTTTTAGATGTGTTATTTAAGTATATATCTGCTCTTTCCTCTGAGACCACCTCCTGGGTTTCTGTTTTGCTTTACATTTTCTCATGGCTCTTTCATGTGCTGTATATAAAAGAATGGGCCCTACCTAGATGATGACACTACCATTCTTCCAGTACTTCAGGCTGGAAATCTTAATTCTTCTTTGTCTGTTTCATTTGATCCTGAGATACATCTCATTCCCAGATTGTTAACCCTGCACTGCTGACATTTCCCATCCAATTGCCCCTCACTCCCACTTCCAGTAGCACTGCTTTTATCACTGAGGGATCATTAAAGTAGCCATTGCACACTTTACACTATGCTTAGAAGTGTTTTCTCAAGATACATTACTCTCTTGCATAATGGGCATTTTTTGTTAACCCAGACTGAATGGCCTTTTATGATCTGCCCTTGTCTACCTATTCTATGCAAACCTCATCTCCAGCTTTTCCCCTGTGCTCCAGCTCTGCTAGCCTACTGGAAGGAGACAGCAGCATGTCTGTGCCCTCTCTTGAGTATGCATATGATCTGTTGAGTATGCATATGGCCAAAAATAAGGGTGGGCCTATTTGTCAGCCAATGAACTCCTATTCAGTTTCCAAGATTAAGTTCAAATGTCATCTTCTCTATTGATTGTTAAATGTTCCTTTGTGTTCTCATAGCATCTTGTTTACTTATTGTTTATTATGGTAGCTATCACATTGCTCTGTAATATCTTTTAGCTTAACTATGAACCCTTAGAAGGTGATCTGTTTAACTCTGTTACTAACACTTAACAGAGTTGCTGGATGTGTTAGAAATAGTGTTAGAAATGAACAAGGAAATGAAAGTTAGCACATACAAAATTTCGTACTATTTATAATCACTAACTCACTAGTCAGTGTTTTTAATAACATAGTAAACAATATTTTACATTTAGGTAAACTTCAGCTTTACATTGAAGACAAGAGTTATTTACTAAGCTGAATAACTGAGCTTGAGGAGGATGTTTGCCTTTAAAAGAGCTGACATTTTTAAAGTACTTAGATGATTCGAAAGAGTACTTTTTATGCAGATAGATTTATACTAAGCACAAGGTATTTTGACAGTTAATTATTTAAATCAGAAACCAAGTCAGCCTTTATTAACATAGCCAGAGCTTATGTTCTTGGAAGTAATAATGTTATATTTACTTAACATTTATTCTGTTGTTTCAGTGTTTACTTACTTTCACTGTGTATTCATTTGGATATTGGTACCCATTGGTTGGCCTTTTGTCATTTCTTAACTTGAATATAAGTATCATAGTAGAAAATCACTGTAGTTTACAATGTCATATTCCTTATAGATACTTTAATATATATTAAAATTGATTCTGTGCTAATTTTTTTAAACAAGAGTTACCAGTTTTTATAGATCTACTCTTAATGCATGTCTAAATTTATCTACAGTAGATAAAGGATTTCCACATAAAGATAATTAAGTAAAAGCATTTGTATTCTCTTCTTCCTAATGCTAGCTAAAAGGATGAAGACTAGGGAAGAATTCTTGTAACTTGAGTGAAGTGAGGAGAAAACTAAGCCTCAGACTGCAAGAAGAGCTGTAACTTTTAGAACAAATGGAGAAGTGTGCAGACATCTCAAACAGAGCTCTCCCAAAGTAGGTGGCAAAGAGGTCTCAGAGTGGCAGGCCAGGTGAGGCTTCAGGAAAAGACACAGATGCACTTTTTATGCAGACAAGAGTAGAAAAACCTAGGCTAGTGGAGGAGGTCGTGTCCAGAGCTGTCGCCTTGGTATCAGTGGATTCAGAGCAGCCAGAGAAGTAAACACTGAATCACAGTGCAGACAATCAACAGCTTAACACTCCCTCCCTCCGCGCCCACTTTAACCTTGCTGGCTTCATTACGGTTCTCCAACCATGCTAAGCACGTTCTTCCCTCCAGCCTTTGATTTTGCTTGTCCCTCAGCCTGAAAAATTCTTCCCCTAGAAATTCTTACGGATTACTCCCTCATTCATTCTCGTTTCTATTCTGCTGTGAACTCAGAAAGGCATTTTGAGTTGACTGTGCATACTCAAGCAAGCAACCTCAGAGCATTTTATTTTCAAAGCTTGCTGCTTTTTTCCTTGCAGTCATCACCACCAGACTTGTGTATTGATTTATTTAGTTTTTCTTTCCTTCACGTGAATCTGAGTTCCCAAAGGACACGTACTTATCACAATGCCTGTATTCCACCTCTCTATTCCAAACACCTAGAACACTGCCAGGCACGTAATTGTTGCTTAATAGATGAGCACATAGTTCTTCCCGTGCGCAGTAGCATGTACCCCGTACAAACTGGCAAATCCCATGTGGAGAGGCTTAAAGGACATCATCAGCCATTAGCAATAATTGTTCTTTATTTTGATCCTGATTCTTATAAAATAATTGTAAAAATAATGGCGTTTATGAAGTCATTGAACGTTTGAACACTGGATATTTGATACTAGAGAATGTATAGTAGTACTGTGAATCAGTCAGGATTTAGTTGCAGAGAACAGAATTCATTCTAGCCAGTTTAAGCAGGAACAAACTTATTAAGGGTGTATGTATATGCTTAGTCGTGTCCAAACTCATTGAGACCCCAGGCACTGTATGTAACCCACCAGGTTCCTCAATTTATGGAGAGATAGAAAGGGCTGAAGAAACAGACTTTAAGCTCACAGTTGACCTTTTATAAACATCTCCCGTGCAATACCATGGAGCTGGACAATCAAGGGAGCTGCTAGTTTCTCTGTGGATCAGGATGCGATTTTAAGGGTTAATAAACTGTAGCCAACAGGCAAAATCTGGCTTCAAGAATTTATGTGTGTCCTTTCAGTTAAGAGTTTTTGCAGTTTTTAAATGGTTGAACAAATCAAAAGAGGAATAATAGGTTTTAAAAAAATTATTACTGAGGTATAATTGATGTCCAGCACTTTATAATTTAAGGTGTACTGCATAATGATTCAGTATTTGTATATATTGCAAAACCATCATTACAATAAGTCTATTTAACATCCATCACCACACAGTTATATTTTTGTTCTTATGATGGTAACTTGAAAGATTTACTTTCTTAACAACTTTCAAATATGTAATACAGTCTTATTAACTACAGTTGCCATGCTGCCATAACTGGAAGTTTGTACATTTTGACTCCCCTCAGCAATGTGCCCACTCCCTACCCCTCACCTCTAGCAGCCAACACTCTGTTTTCTGTGTACCTAGGAGCTTGATTTTTTTTTCTTTTTTTTTAGATTCCACTTATAAGTGAGATCATATGGCACTTATCTTTCTCTGTCTGACTTATTTCACTTAGCAGATGGCCGTAAGGCCCACCCATGAAGCCACAAATGGCAAATTTCCTTGTTTTTATGGCTGAATAATATTCCATTGAGTTCTTGTACACATTTTCTCCATTCATTCGTCAGTGGACACTGGTTGTTTCCATATCTTGGTTGTATATAATGCTGAGGTGAACGTGGGGGGTGTATATGTCTTTAGTTAGTGTTTCGTTAGTGTTTAATCTTCTTCAGATAAATACCCAGAAGTAGAGTTGCTAAATCATATGATAGCTCTACTTTTAATTGTTGGAGGAACCTCCATCCTGTTTCCTTACTGGCTATACCATCTTACATTCTGACCAGCAGTACACAAGATTGGAATAGTGTTTTGTGTCACCTGAAGATTTTACGAAATTTCAGTATCCATACATGAACTTATTAGGACACAGGCATGCTTTTTAATTTACCTGTTGTCTATGGTTGCTTTCACACTACACTGGCAACAGAAACCACTTGGCAAAATATTTATTATCCAGCCCTTAAGGAAAAAGTTTGCCAAACTCTGCTCTAGAATACACTCAGTATTATGGGCCAGCCAGATGTATGTGTTGCACCCTGCCTCCCAGCAACCAGAAGGTAATTACTGAATCTTGAAATCTCTGTAGCTTCAAAATGTGAATGTCAGCAAGAGTGTGGTTTCTGCTTCACTTCTGCCTTTTTCAGAATCTTGGGTGAGTAGATTTGACTGGCTGAACCTACGTTGCAGCAAGAACCTATTTGCAAAGGATTCTGTGGAAACCCTGCTCTTTGCTTCCCAGCCCCTGTAATTAAACATTCTCCCTAATTCAGTTCTTGGTGCCTTTATAGAAGTTACAACCATCTGTCTTCAGTAAAAGCAGACTAATAGATTTTTAGTCCATGTGTTGTGTGTGTTAGTCACTCAGTCATCTTCAAAACTTTGCGATCCCATTGACTGTAGCCTGCCAGGCTCCTCTGTCCGTGAAAGTCTCCAGGCAAAAATACTGGAGTGCGTTGGCACTTCCTTCTCCAGGGGATCTTCCCGACCCAGAGATTGAACCCGGGTCTCCTGCATTGCAGGCAGATGCTTTACCATCTGAGCCACTAGGGAAACTTTTAGTCTATTAGTCTTTTTTCTTTTTTGGCATTATATTGATTCATACGTAATGCAGGTCTGTGATGTTCAACACTGTATCATTAATTTTTTCTTAGACAAAAAGACTGTAGAATTTTTAGTGTTGATACATTTATATTTTGTGAGGAACATATATATAAGCTTCAAGCAAAATATTCATATCAGAATAAAAATTTACTCGTAGCAATCTCACAAGGAATAGATTTTGCCTTCAAAATAGCAGAGTAGCTAAATCAGGCAAATCAGATAAGGATTCAGGGAGACATTTCCTGTGAGACTGTTTTGGTGAAAGAATATTTTTAATTTAGATCCTTAGTCATGATACTGTAACTCTTTGAGGTTAAGTCTAAATATTTTCAGGGGTAGGCTTTGGGAAAAAATAAATAAATAGAAGCAGTAAGTCATAGTTTAAAAAGAAAAAGAGATATAATAAGGTAAATAAAAGTATAAACTCCTAAAGTGCTAGTGAGGCCTGAGCGTGGTAGTCTGCTGATAAATGTTTAGCAACTGTCTCTTCAAGAAAAGACTCCATAGAGCCCCCATTTTTAGTGTTTGGTGATTTCTTTGGTAAAATGTTCTCACCATGGCTGGTTTTAGGCTATTAAGGTTTGACACTGACTCTCTACAATTTCTGAAAATTTGGCTGTCAAGCTTTCACGAGCTGGCATAAGCTGGATCCACCTAAGCTGAGCCTAAGAACAGGGTTAAGGAATAGAGGAGGCAGAAATAGTTGACATGAACGTTTATAGTGAATATGCAAGGAAAGCATTCCATGACACTTAAATTTCTCCTCAAGTCAAAAGTCATCATCTTTTAAGGATAATATAACAGTACATTATTTTATTCATAGATGAATAAGATGAATTGTTTCTGATGTTGGAGTAGATTTTTTCTGAGGTTATCATCTTATTTTTCTTTAATGGAAAGAATTGCTCAGAACACATTAAATTACATAATACCTTATTGTATTTAATTGCTAGTAATATATTTTTATTTGTAATTTACTTCAATGCATTTTTCCTGGAAGTTATTTCTTTACTATTTCTGAATATGATTCCATATTTTGCGTTCTGTGTTTGAGTGCCTGGTATGAGGACTGGGAAGGACTTGAACTAAAGAGAACAGGAAACTCAAATGAAAAATGTGATTAGGTATATGTAACATTTCCCTGGTCTGTCAGATGTGAGATGCTAAGAACTCTCAGCCAAGATATTACTCATGAATCATATTTCTTGTTGCCAGTCTGGTTACACCCTTGGTGGGAGATACACAGAGTAAACATGGATTTTGTGTGTGTGTGTTTTTTTAACTTCTTGTGGACAAAAATACTTGCCTTAATTTTGTCCAAATGTTTTTAGCGAGAACAAATAGTACTATCATTGCTAGGAAGAGTTAGAAAATAAAATCACAGTTGCTTTCATAAATAAAATTTTTTCATCAAGATAAAGGGACAGCTTCCACTTAATAAGAAGAGCTCTTGTCTTCAATGTTTGTGTCTCGAATTCAAATTTCACCTGATGCTTGTTGTTGGATCTTTTTGGCAAGTTGCTTTAACCCTCTCTGGATGTCAGTTTCTTAACCTATAAATTAAGCATTGTACCACTTGTGGTAGGAAATAAATGAATACATTTCGGTGAGGATAACTAGCATCGTACTTGGCTGTGGATCTTAACTCTATTTCCTAGACAAAAACTGACGCGGAGGCAGGAAACGGGAGTTCCTTAGGGATTAACCCCAGCCCCAGTTGCTAATTGCCAAGGCTGTCCCTCTAGACTCTTAAAATGATTCAAGGGCACAATGGCTGGTGTTTTCCACTTGGAAAAACTGATTACAAATCATGTGTAGAAAAGTTTGTGTGTGAAGAATTAACATGCAGAGAACGAAGCTGCAAAAGCCTGATTGGCTAGAGTAGCCTATGGATGAGCAGGGAAGTCTATTCATTTATTTTTTTCTGTTGTTGAAAATCTTTAAAAAAAAAAAAATGTGCTTAGTCCTTCCTGCTCCTCTTCCTCCCTACAACCCTGCCACTCTGCAGCTTGATTAGGGTTCCCTGCTGGACTTTCTTTCCCCTGCTGCTGCTGAGTCGCTTCAGTCGTGTCCAACTCTGTGACCCCATAGACGGCAGCCCACCGGGCTCCGCCGTCCCAGGGATTCTCCAGGCAAGAACACCGGAGTGCGTTGCCATTTCCTTCTCCAGTGCGTGAAAGTGAAGTCGCTCAGTCGTGTCCAACTCTTCTCGACCCCATGGACTGCAGCCTAGTATCTTGTAAATACTTCCCTAGTATCACATGCCAGACCTGTATCACACCATGGACTCTAAGCTCCGCGAAATCAGATATCCTAAAAGAGCTGTCATTTCACAACAAATTAAATGTTACATGTGCTAGTTGTTGGTATAAACTGCTGTATACCAGGGATCCACCCAGATCAACAGTAGCTGACATTTTACACTTTACTCTGGATTCAGAATATTATAGGGCAGAAAGCATCATCCTGAACCATAACTCCATAGAGATAAAGGCAGATTATGTCAAAGTTGTAATGACTGCAAGATACAAATTGAAAGTTGCCTTTTTAAAAAAAAAATTAAAGCCAAATCTAAGTTATCAAGTACTACAGAACCACCTTGGTATTCCCAATGTGATTTTCTATTGATGGAAACTGTGGGTAGGCTTCTCTGAGGACTGGAAGAACCTCAGATTTATTTTGTTACTAAAAACTGCACAGTTGATTTTGGCATAATAAAGAAACCAGTTTTGTCCCCCCCCCCCTTTTTTTTTTTTCCAATAGTGGATCTGAGGGAAGTTGACTGGTTTGGCTTTTCCCTTTCTGAGTCAGGTGCTATTTCCTTATAGTTTATCATATAATATGTGGTAAGTTATCATCACTGGCCACCCTAGGGCCAGCCCCCTCCTCAATAGGATGGAGGACTCTATCCATGCTTTATTTTGTTTTGACCATTCAAACAGTCACAGATGGTAAAACAAACAAAAACCAAAAAAACTGGAAAACTTTCAGTCACATATTCCTACAGATACCAGTTTTGTTTTTTTTTTTCTTATTGCTTGAGGAGCAGATGAAGTTTCCTTTAAGGAAATTTTTTAATGTCAGAGGAATAAAAAAACTATCTGATTTAAATATGGTTTCATTGAGAGTCATTCAAGATATGAAATAGTAGTTATTTAAGTAATTCAGTTATAAATAGTTCTTATATAATAAACTGATTTGTTGGGTTTATTTTAAATTCAAAAGTACCGCAAAGTAATTATTTCCCTTAAAGGGCTGTATTTTTAGTGAGGGACAGACAAAACCCTGTTGAAACAATAGTCTTATCATTCATTCATATGTATTCTTGTAAAATATTTGTCTTGTGTGTATTTCTAGTATTCAAGAACTGGTATGTTGTATATATATCATCCTATTTCTTAGTTCCTTTCACTCATCATTATGCTTTTAAGATGCATTCATGTGAAATATATACTTTTAACTGAATATGAAAGATTCTGCGTCTTCGTCAACCCTGTTCTTTTTAAAAAAAATTTCTTCTAATGATGTCTTTCTTTGTTTCTGCTATTTTTTTGACCACACCATGCAGGATGTGAGGGCATGTGGGATCTTAGTTCCCCAACCAGGGATTCAGCCCGGGCCCTCTGCATTGAGAGCACAGAATCTTAACCGCTGGACCACCAGGGAAGTCCCCAACCCTGTCCTGCTTACTCAGTTTGTTAGTGATGAGCAGTGATTCGGACCTCCAGAGAGCCTCCAAGTCCCCAGTCATCATGAATACAGTTCAGTAAACATCCATTTACAAGTTCTCACCCTCAAGAATTTCTTTGGTGTGTGTGCTGAGCAGCAGAATGCAGTACTGAATAATAGCTCACACCCTTTAGGTCCTCCACCTCTCTTGTTTCCCCATCAGTCATATAAGTGGGTCCTGTCCACATCTCCAGGGACATGGGGCATTTTCCAGCTTTCTGCCTGTTGCTAATCTAATAGATATAAGGTAGCATTTCCTTAGTTTAGTCTGCATTTCTTTTACTGAGTAAATTAAAATATCTCTTGATATGTTTGGCCTTCTAGTATGCTTGCTCATATTTTCTTTTAATTTGGATAGCTAAATTTTTCTTATTGATTTGGGAATTCCTTGTAAATTCTAAATTTTAATCCTTTCTGTTTTAGACGTTTGAAATATCTTCTCCTGTTGTATTACCTATCTTTTGCTTGATTCACAGTGCTCTTTACTGAGCCGAATCATTTAATTTTTATGTAACCACATTCATTTTATTTTTGCTTATGGCATACAGCTTTGAATTCATGCTTACCCACATTTTGTGTGTGGCTATAGGTATGAGTCTCGTTTATTTTATTCTGAGTTTGTCACTCTCCAAATACTATCTACTTAACAATCACACCCTTTCCTGTGACATTTGTCATGTATTAGGTTCCCAATACATTTAAGGGTCTCTCTCTCTCATCTTTAACTTAGATTTTTGGTTCTTAGGTCAGTAAGAACTAGTTTTATCCCCAAGGTTTGGTGAAGGACTGTCTCTGAAGCCTTCTCAGGTGGCTCAGTGGTAAAGAATCCACCAGTTCAGAAGCTGCAGGAGATGCGGGTTTGATCCCTGGGTTTGGAAGATCCCTTGGAGAAGGATATGGCAGCCCATTCCAGTATTCTTACTGGAATAATCCCAAGGACAGAGGAGCCTGGCAGGCTACAGTTCATGGAGTCACAAAGAGTTGGACACTACTGAAATGACTGAGTACACACACACATGTCTTTGAAATTTAAAATTATATGATTTAATTTTCAAGCTTCATGAAGTTTCAGCAAGTTTCATTGTTACCTCTTATCTTCCTTAAATATATTTATGTTATGCTTAACTAGTAGCCATTATGATCCTTGAAACAAATATGTTGGAAATTCTTGATCAATTTCTTTAAATATTATTATATTCAAATTAAAAATCCATTTAAAAGTATCATTAAATTGTTTCATGGTCTCTTCTTCCTTCATTTTGTTTAAAGTGTTAAATTTCACTTTTTAGTAGCAATCTAGATATGAAATTAAATGAGTTGTTATCCTGTCTGAAGTTTGAGAGTATATTAAATAGTTTAAAAAAAGTAATCATTCAGAAATTAAAGATAACTGATGTTTTAAAAGACCTGGATAAATAATAGCAAGTTTCATTGTATGGATAGTTACTTTGAAGAACCAGTCCAAATAGTTCAAGTACTCAAACCTGGTGTAGCTCTCAGTATTTTTGAATGAGTTAATATATATTCTACTGGAAGCATAGATTATACATAAACGAAAATTAATTAAAATGCCGTGGAATGACTCAGTTTTGACCATAGGATAACTTTCCTGATGTAATTTCAAAAAGAAAAGTAAATCTGAAAAGTAATCTATATTTTCTTGAATCTCAAGTCTTTGCCAGCTGCTATTCCCTACCTAGTATATTTTGCTTAGTACAAATTGTAATTTTTAGAATGTTATATGTACTTTTCTTCCCCAATGGCTCAAGCAGTAAGGCATCTGCCTGTAATATAGGAAATGCAGGAGACTCAGTTAGATCCTTAGGTTGGGAAGATCCCGTGGAGGAGGAAATGGCAACCCAGTGCAGTATTCTTGCCTGGGATCCCATGGACAGAAGAGCCTTGCGGACTGTAGCGCATGGGGTCACAGCAGTCAGACATGACTGAGCAATTAAAAGCACACATGCACATATTCTTTGTAGGGGGAAGGTGGTTAGCAAAATGAAACTTTATACCGTTCATTTATAGAAAGTTTTAGTTCTTATAGCTGATATTTTCTGTTTTAGCAATTGGATTCAAAAGCCTAGACATTTGAGATAAGGTAGCTAGTATTTATGTATTTAATTTTAACCTCCAGTGCTAACTCTTTTAGTAGGTATCTGAACTAGGAGATTTTAGTTGTATGCTTTTTACCCCTGTCCCCCATCTCTAGTTGAGATGTTAATTGTGAAATATAAAAGGAGCAGAATGAGAATAGTCAGGTGTGTTTGATTCGCCAGTCTGGAGAGAAACGTCAGTGCTTTTTTTTTTTTTTAAGGTTTTCCCCCAAAATATTGAGAGCTAGACTTTATTATAGAATGTTTAAAATAAATATAAACCTAAGAAATAACTCTCCCTAGCATCAGGGGGTCCGTTTTTTGTATTTTATTACATGGCATTCCTTCTAAGAGGAGGATAAGACTGTAAGAAAAATGTGGTAAACTGGGTTGCACTATGCAGTTACTCACTTTAGTAAGTTATTTCCCAAGAATAACAGTATATTTTATATATGATTGTTAATGTTTCAGATGCATTTATAAATTCTATTAAATAGAAAACTGATAAGAATAGCATTTCTCCTCTCATTCTTCCCCAAAGGCATTTTTTAAAATAGGCTACATGTGATCAACAGTGAAATGATGTAATTAGGACATGGCTACTTGTGATAATCATTCTCAGGTTTTACCCTGGTGGAAGAACAGAGAAATGTAGCTTTCTTATTCTTTTCTTCCTTCCTTTCTTTTCAGTTTCTTAAATCTTCAACCCTCATCCCTAAACTCTGTAGTGAGAATGCACATGTACCCCTTAACCATGGGACATTTTTGTATTTCACTTGGAGAAGATCTCATGCCAAAATTATAAGGAAACAATAATATTCTGATGAGCAAAAGGTTATATCTGGTAACAAGTAATATTTTTAGTACTTAAGATTTTTATCATCTAAGATTTATTTGATGTTTTGATGTATGTTTCTTTAAAAATTTCATAGGTTTCCTAGTTGTCATTCATATACCTCCATTAAGTGAATAAAGAGTATTTAAATTAATGATGATAGCAGAGTTTCTGGAAAAGTTAACAAATAAGGTGTCAGCAAGATTTCCTGCTTTGCTCCGTCAATCCAGCTATTCTCCAGCTAGTCATAACACACTTATTCTGTTTCAGGCACCACAGCAAATACTGGAAAGTTGAATATAAATAACATAGGTCACTGACCTTACACTAGGTTGATTCATTTTCAAGGAATGGTGGAGGAGCTTCCTGTTCACTGAAAATACCCACCATAAATCCTAAGATGTTTTTACTATATGGAGTAGGTTGAAAAGTAGCCTTAGATGGGCTCAGACTAGGTTATTGGCTGTCGATTGTTAGCATAACCCTTGTGGAAAGTCTCGATGATAGATATTGCATGCTCAGTCAGTCATGTCTGACTCTTTGTGACCCCACGGACTGTAGCCCACTAAGCTCCTCTGTCCATGGAATTTTCCAGGCAAGAACACTGGAGTGAGTTTCCATTTCCTACTTCAGTGGATCTTCCCCACCCAGAGATCTAACCCACATCTCCTGCATTGGCAGGCCGATTCTTTACCGCTCTGCCACGTGGGAAGCCCTTTGTGGATATTAAGTGCATGTTTTTCTAGGGGACAAGGATGAGTATTTGTGGAATTGGGATAGGACAGAAATATACACAGGGTAAATGAGCAGACATTCTTAAAAGGAGCAAAGAGCAGACAGAAAATTATAATTTCCATTTCCTTCATTTACTGATGAGATTACACAATCTTTGACATGTTTGTGGTCATTCATTTTCCTTTTGTGTGAAATACCAGTTTGTCTTTTGTCCATTTTTCTTTTGGATGATCTGCCTTTCTCTCATTGATTTGTAGCCCTTCTTTACATATTTTGGATCAAGACATTCTTCCTTACCCTGAAGCCATAAAGATATTTTCCAACATTTTCTTCAGATTAATGTTTTTAATTGTGTTGGTGGCAAGGACATGGTGAATATGAATTACTGAAAGCAGAGCTAGATGGCTGGAGCAGAGAAAGATTGAGGTGGGGTGGGGAGTGCTTGAAAAATGCCTTTGAATCAATGATCAAGTTGCTTCTGTAGAGTTAGGTTTAGATTGTTTTGGAATTAAACACGGTCCTGAACTATTCATGATAGATTGCCGGGCAGTAAAAAGCATCTGAGTAGGCCATTTCAGGAGGAGCAAAGACCAGGTGGGAAAACCATCAAGGGTTTGAAACTGCATTGCCTATTCAGTTAATAGCAGTTAGGTGATGTGTTGTGAGCCAAGGCTGAGAGGAGGCATACTGCAGAAGGCAGAGCTTTGGAATTGGGTGGATAACAGCCTCTGAGGAGCCTTTTATACCTTGCAGAGGGTTTTGACTCTGTCCCCTTGTAGGCAGTTGTGTCACTTTTGTGGAAGGTTGTACACTGATCTATTTGGAACTTTAGAAAAAATATAGCCACACCGTGGAGGGGTTGAAAATAGGAATTGACACTCAGACAGCAACTTGCACATAGTAGGCAGATACTTAAAATAAATTTCAACAATAGCATCGGTCTGAAACTTCAGAATTTTTTCCCCCATAATCAGCTGCAGAGTCTTTGGTGCATTCTTTTGATTATTAGTGTTAAATTTTCAGTCATTTTGAAGGGATCTGATATTTAGTAATCTACAGAAGTTATATGGAGGAAGTTTGGAAACTAAGGCAAATGAGCAAGCTGAGCAATGGGGTAATTCCATTTTTGGTAAAGCATGTATTTGATGACACTGAGTTTTAGATGTAGTTTATAAAACGCCTTGAAAGCAGTCTGTAAAGAGGAATTTTTAAAAGTATTTTGAACCATGTCAGCATAATTATGTGGACATAGCCTTCTAAGATAACTAATTGGTAGGGAAAAATTTATCCAAATATATAAATGATGTTGTTTTTGTAAAAATGAAAGTATAAGAATTGGCAGTTTAAACCCTCATGACCATTATTATTTTTGTTGATACCTGCATTTTATTACTTTTTAAAATTTGTGATGTCTTACTAATATAATCTACATAACCTTTTGCATTTGTCATTTTCCTTTCATTGCCTTTAGAACACAGCATGTCTTCCAGCTCATTCAGTGGTGATGTGTTGTTGGTATTGGGGAGCTGCTGCTGCTTTTGGATATTCCTCATCCTCAGCTTGTTGTTGATGCCCCAATTCCCTGTGGAGGATTTGCTATTGCCTTTGGGTTTGTCATCCTCTGCTTACCAACCACACCTATTAGTAGTGAATTATTTTTTTCTTCTGCCTCTGCATTCACATTCATAGTTCTTACTTTCTAAATTTATAGCAGTTTCTTCTGAGTACTTAAAAAAAAAATGCTTACAACAAAAATGGTCAGATGGTAATGGTTTATTATTTTTTCTTTTTCTTTCTTTTTTTTGTTGGCCACACCTAGTGGCATGTTGGGTCTTACCAGGGATCTAACCCACACCCCCTCTGCAGTGGAAGCTCAGAATCTTAACCACTGGACTACCCAGAAAGTCCCCTTAAGTAATAAAATGGATTTTAAACAAACCATAAATAACAGAGTGGTCTTCTAAGGCTTCTTGTTTTAGAATAAATAGATAAGCAATTTAGAGAAAATTCTCCTTCTCTTTGACCTGTTTTAAGTTATTTTGGTTATTATTATTTTTGGTTTGAGCTGCCTCTAATTCATTCCTCATCTAAACTTTATTCGTCACTTTTTACTCATTTGTTAATCATGTACTGCTTGTTTTGCCAGGTACTGTGTTAGACACTGAGGAAAGAAGTTGCATAGAGACATGATCTTTGCCTTCCATAACCTTATATTAGTTCTCTAGTGTTGGAAAAAGACAAAATAATAGTTATATAGCAAGGTGAGAAGTGTTATGATAAAGATATGCACAGTATTGTATGTATCTCTCTTATTAAACTGAGAGATTAGGGAATGCTTTCTAGACGAGGAACAGTTGAGCTGAGATTTAAAGGATGATTTAATGTAGAAGTACTAAAGGGGTTTCCCACCCCCATCCCCACCCTAGGAGAAGGTGCAGGGTCTGTAACAGCACAGTAGGGAGACCTGCAGGAGACAAAGTCTGGGTGGAATAAAGAGCGGGGTTGGGTCTAGGGGCCAGGTAATGAAGAGCCTGGAAAGTTGAACTTAAAGCTGTGGGAACTGCTGTTGCATTCATTTGTTCATTTCTAACTATTCTGAACCCTCAAGCAGTTGTTAAGGATTTGGAGAGCATAGCCTGCTTTTAGGAAGTTCGTAATTTGGATGAGGTGGCTGGATGGCATCACCAACTCGATGGACATGGTTTTGGGTGGACTCCGGGAGTTGGTGATGGACAGGGGGGCCTGGCGTGCTGTGGTTCATGGGGTCTCAAAGAGTCGGACACGACTGAGCAACTGAACTGAACTGAACTTATTGAGAGATACTGCTAGTTAAGCAGAAATGATCTTTATTTAAGCAACTTGGTCACTTTTCAATTAAGAACAAATGGTTGTCAGTGTAATTTTTTTCTGGAGATTTTCAAGAACATCAGGGTTTATGAACTCTAAAGACTTTCTATACAATGAGAACTCAGACACATAAATTGTAAAAATTTTTTTTAAATTTTCTGTGTACTATGTAATTTTTTGTGAGGGATAGTAAAGCTAGCATTTCTGGAATTCAGAATGTCTGCACATAAAATATAGTACTACCATATACTCAGTGTGTATGTAATTTTTTGTGAGGAATAGAAAACTATCATGTCTAGAATTCAGAATGTCTGCACATAAAATATACTATCGTATACTCGGTGTGTATGTGTATGTATCTTTTAACATTTACTTATCTGTCACCTACTATGAACTGGGGATACAAAGTTAAAAAGATTTGGTTCCTACCATTGAAGACATTGTAGTTAACGGGAGTAAACAACCACTATTTGGTCTACACTTGTTATGGTAGGGTAGCACAAATAATAGCTGTTGCTTGCTGAACGCTTGCGCCAGACCTTACCCTAGAGTGTTTTCTGGGTAGTACCTCGTTTGGTGAATTACACTACAATGCTGCTCTAGGGTGGGTTCTGTTAGTCACTCTCTCCTCGCACGTGAGAAATCTGGTGCACAAGGATGGTGAACGACCTGCTGAAGTTAAACAACTAGTGGATGGTGCAACTAGGATTTGACTCTTGGACAGCAAGGAGATCCAACCCGTTAACCCTAAAGGAAACAAACCCTGAATGTTCATTAGAGGGACTGATGCTGAAGCTGAAGCTCTGATACTTTGGCCACCTGATGCAAAGAGCTGGCTCATTAGAAAAGACCCTGATGCTGGGAAATACTGAAGGCAAAAGGAGAAGGGGGCGGCAGATGATGAGATGGCTAGATAGCATCACTGACTCAATGGACATGAATTTGAGCAAACTCCAAGAGATAGTGAAGGACGGGGAGCCCAGTGTACTGTAGTCCATGGGGTCGCAAAGAATCATACACGACTTGGTGACTGAATAGCAAAAAGGATTTAAATCTAGATGATCAGTTGCAAAGTCTGTGTAACCAGTATGCTATACTGTCTTTCTTAATGATGAATATTTTATGCCATACTATAATAACTAAAGAACCATAGTAGGATAAAACAACAAATTGGGAAGGAAGGGAGGCTTCCCAGGTAGCTCAGTGGTTAAAAACATCTGCTTGCCAATACAAGAGACACAGGAGACAAGGAGACCGGGGTTCGATTCTAGGTCGGGAAGATCCCCTGGAACAGGAAATGGGAACCCACTCCAGTACTCTTGCCTGGAAAATTCCATGAACAGAGGAGCCTGGCAGGCTACAGTCCATGGGGTAGCAGAGGCAGACATGACTGAGCACACACACGCTCCCACTCTCTGAGAAGGTGACCTTACAGGTTATCTGCTAGGAAAGGTGGAAGAGGGGCTGTCCTTGGCCAAAGGAAGGTCACACACACATACACAGAGGGCTGAAGAAGCAGAGTTTAGAGGGAAGCAGGTGGCTTAGTGAAAGAGGAGTCTGGAAATATAAATGGGGCCAGAGTGTTTAAGAATTTAGATATCAGATTAAGGTACTTTGGTTTATTTTTAGGCAATAGGGAATCAGCAGAGGTTGTAAATCAGAGAAGTGGTATGATACCTGCTTTGTTTTTCAGAGGAAAACTGAGAGCTGTAGGGAAATGCACTCTAGATACGGATACCAGCTGTAGGGTAGATGGAGACTAATTCTATCCATCTTTTCGGAGAACCAGACTTTGTTGTTTTTGATTTTCTTTGTTCTTATGTTTTCAGTTTCATTGATTTGTTGCTGAAATTTATTGCTTTCCTTTTGCTTCCTGTAAGCTTAAATTGCTCTTATTTTTCTAGTTTCCTAAGGTAGAAGGTTAGGCTACTTTTACATCTTTTTTCTCTTAAAATGGGCTTCCTACGTGCTGCTAGTGGTAGAGAACCTGCCTGCTAAGGCAGGAGACACGGTTCAATCCTTGGGTCAGGAAGATCCTTTGGAGTAGGAAATGGCAACTCACCCCAGTATTCTTGCCTGGAGAATCCCAAGGACAGAGGAGCCTGGAATTGTAAAAGAATTGGACACCACTCAGTAACTGAGCACATTCTCTTCTATGTTTCTAGTGCTTCAAATTTCCCTCCAAGAATGTCTTTCACTGCATTTTATGCATTTTGATGAGTTATATTTTCATTCATTTTAAAATGTTTTAAATTTTCTCCTGACACTTCCTTGACTCATGTTATTTAGATGCATGTTGTTTATTTTCTAGATATTTGGGGCTTTTCCGTCTGTCTTTTGTTACTGATTTCGTTTTGTTACTGATTTCTCCATTGTGATCTGAGAGCATATTTTGCGTGATTTCTTTTCTTCTGAATTTGCTAAGGTGTGTTTTCAGCCCAGTATGTGATCTGCCTTGGTGAATATTCCATGTGAGTTGGAGAAAAATGTGCATTCTGCTGGTGTTGGATGGAGTGTTTTGAAAATATCAACTCTAGTTCTAGTCAATTGATAGTACTGTTCAGTAAACTATGTCTGGATTGATTTCCTGCACACTAGCTCTGTCAGTTGTATGAGGTCTGTTGAAGTCTCCAGCTCCAAAAGTGAATGTTTTTTTCTCCCTTCAGTTCTGTCCATGTTTGCCTCCTGTGGGATTTCCATGTTAGGCTTATACATGTTAAGGATTGTAAAGTCTTCTTAGAGAATTGACCCTTTTGTCAATATGTAACTATCCCTAAAATTTTTCTTGTAAAGACTGCATTGTCTAACATTAATATAGTTAACCCAGCTTTCTTTTAGCTGAAGTAACATGGTGTACCTTCCTCCATCTCTTTAGTTTCAATATATCTGGTTATTTATTCAATATATTTGAAGCAGCTTTCTTGTGGACACCGTAAAGTTGAGATAAGTTTTTTAATTTGCCTAACATTCTGTCTTTTAATTGGTGTGTTTAATCTAGTCACCTTTAGAGTGATTTTTGATATAGTAAGGTTAATATTATCTGTCTTGTGTATAGCTTTCATATTTGTTGCATATGTTATTTGGTTCCTTCTGTCTTCTCTGGTTTTAACTGAGTATTTTACATGGCTTCTTTTTAACTCCTCTCTTTGCGTATCAATTAAAAGTTTAAAAAAAGTTTTAGTGGTTGCCCTAGAGTGTACATTTTTTACTAATATTCATCTGCCTTCAAGCTTCCCTCATAGCTTAGTCAGTAAAGAATTCGCCTGCAGTGCAGGAGTCCTCCCGCAATGCAGGAGACACATGTTTGATCCCTGGGTTGGGAAGATCCCCTGAGAAGGAGATGGCGACCCACTCCAGTGTTCTTGCCTGGGAAATTATATGGAGAGAGGAACCTGGCGGGCTACAGTCCATGGGGTTGCAAGAGTCAGACATGACTTAGCAACTAAACCACCATAGTATGGATATCTTAGTATGGATATCCCAATTCTTATGACATTGCTGTTATTCATCTTACTGATTCATAAACTATAATCACCTCATGCATTATTCTATTATTACTTTTAAAACAATCCTTTAGATGAGTTAAGGATAGTAAAAAAATATTTTTTGTTTACCATAATTTATTCCTTCTCTGATACCTTTCTCTTTATTACGTAAATAGAAACATATCCTGGAGATATTCCAGGCCACCTCAATGAAGCAAATATTGCAATAAAGTAAGTCACACCAATTTTTTTGGTTCCCCAGTGCATATAATAGTTCTATTTACATTATACTGTAGTCTGTGAAGTGTGCAATAATAACATTATGTCCGAAAAATGTACACACCTTAATTGAAAAATACTTTTTCCTGAAAGATGCTAACCATCATCTGACAACACAGGGTTGCCACAAACCTTCACTTTGCAAAAGGTAACTCAGTTTGTGAAGCGTAATAAAGCATAGTATGCCTGTACAATTTTCCAATCTATATTAATTTTTTTCTCCCTGAACAACGTTTAATATTTCTGACATGGCATATCACGTCACAATACATATGACATTTTTTGATTTTCTGAGAAATTTTTTTACTCTTCCTTCACTTTTGAGGGATAATTTCATTGGATATAGAGATCTGGACTGGTTGGTTTTTGTTCCAACACATTACATATTTCCCTCCATTATCTTCTTGCTTGCACGTTTTGGATGAGAGGTCCACTGTAGTATTTGTCCTTGTTCTTTTAGGTAAGTTTTTCCTATGCCCCCTCACCCCCTCACCCTGCTCCCTTTCAAGAGTGTCTCCTTGTCTTTGACCTTCTATGGTCGAATTTAATCTGCCTAAATGTGGTATTTGAGGTATTTAATCTTCCTTGATATTCTCTGAGTGTTCCATATCTGTGGTTTGGTGTCATTAATTTTGTAAAGTTCTTAGACATTATTAGTTTGAATATGCATGCCTTTGTTCCCTTTCTCCTCCTAGAAGCTTTTCTCTTTCTTCTCCTTCTGGAATCTTCTAACTGATTTATATTCAGGCTTACTAATTCTTTTCCATGGCCTTATTTGGTGTACTGTTGAGCTCATCAAAGCCTTCTTCATGATTGCTGTGGTGCTTTTGATTTGTTGCACTTCCCTTTGATTTTTTTTTTTTTAAAGCACAGTTGGTAGCTGTAAAGTGTGGAAGAGGGAACAGTTTTGTAACCTGATGATTAAATCTTAGTGGGCTTGTAACTCTGGGCTGTGACCTTCACAGGTATTTCTCCCGGGCTGTTTCTTCCTTTAACCCCCTTAGGTGAGACTGGAAGGCTAGGGGTGGTGGGACTGGGGGAGGAGGAGAGGGAGAGATGCCCTTCCCTCAAGTGAGACAAGGCTAAGATAAGATAGTCTGACCCTGGAAAGTAAGGCTTTCTTGTGAGTTGCTCTGGGAACATTTCAAAGTGGTTGCTCTTCCCCTCCCTCTGCCAGAGCCTGGAGGGCATCTTTCCCAGATCTTCTCTGTGAAGAGTCTGGAGGGGTCCTAGAACTGCAGCCCAGGAAAGTTGTGGGGAGGGCCTGAAGACTGTGGCCCTCTCATGATAGCCCACTGTTAACCCCTAGCAGTTCTTCACAGTTACGGGTTCCAGGGATTTCTGTTCCAGGAAAGAATATTCCATCTGCGACTTTCTGGATTAACTTGTCTCCCGAGATTTCAGAGATTGGTTTGCTCTGTAGCCTCAGTTCTCTGAGGGTTCCAGGGAAGAATCCTTGGTTTCCAGTTTGTTCAGCTGTTTCTTCTGTAAGTACAGGAGTAATGACTTCTAAACCCCTTACATTTAGGTGTCGAAACCTTGATTTTTTCCAAATTTAAGTTCTTTTTTTCCTCCTAACTTTTGAGAGCTAAACTATTCCATAATATAGACATACCAGAAGTTGCCTATTCATCTACTAAAGGACTAGGCTATTTCTGATTTTTCGTTATAAACAATTATAAAACATATAATGCAATAAATTATCTTGTACTGTGAGTATTACTACAAGAGAGCTGCTGTTGTTTACTCTTTTGCTCACCAGGCTCCTCTATCCATGGAATTTCCCAGGCAAGAATACTGGAGTAGCTTGCAGGGGCTGTTCGTGACTCACGGTTTAACCTATGTCTCCTGCGTTACAGACAGATTTTTTTTTTTTAACCACTGAGCCACCAGGGAAGCTCATATTGGGTATTGGTCTTAAGTAATTGTATTTTGCCATATAAATGAGATGGCTGATCTTGTCATGTCTCATACTTGGGCCTAAACTGATATGGCTGTTCTTGAAAGGCAAAAACTGTTTCAGTAGGTAGAATTTTACAATTCTAATTCAGGATGGTATTAATGGTTCTTTTTCAATGTATGGGTTTAGGTTGCCAGGTTATATATACAGTTTGTTGGGAGCCTGTCAGAATTTTGTCTTCTTTTTTCAGAAGTGTAGGAAGTTTTGCCTTCACAGTGCAAAAATAATATGATTTTTTCACCTAGAAAGTTTTAAGAAAAAAAACCTGTGGAATTGTAATTCTTTAATGAAACTTTAAGATTTTTCCCTAAGTCCTGTGAGCTATTTATTTCTTCTCTTGTGAAATTAAGGAGTTACTCAGAAAAAACTCTTTTCAGTTTTTAGCTGAGCTATGCAAAGGCCATTAGTAACTTGTCAAATATATTTTTGCAAGTTGAAGCTATTTACTTTTTCTACCCTTCCATAATTTAAAACTGACAAACTGTTTAAAGGATTTAAACAGTTCTTCAAGCAATTCCAAAAGATTTTCAAGCATTAACACAAGAGATTAGAATAAAAAATACTGTCTGGGCTCATTGCAATAATTATCTCATTGCTATTTAAATAACCCTCTATTGGCAGCACACTTTTCTCTTTTGAAACGAAATAGAGTTTGCATTAGAAAACTAGTTCTTATGCACAATAATCTTTGTAAATATTTTGAAAATCCCTAATAACTAACCCCTAAATAATCATTTTATGATTTGTTCTCAATATTACTACATTTTGCCTCTCTCTTCTTTATTGCTTAATGAACCTCTTTTTGAACATCGAAGAAATTTTTCCTTAATTTTTTATTTATAGTTTTGAACATCTCTAATAAAACATAGTACTATTAAGGGCCTACATGTTTCCTCTCCTTTAGTGGTTTTGCTTAAATAACTAAAATGTAAATGAAAAGGAATTAAATGTTTCATGATTAAGCTGAAGGAAGAAATTTTAAAATTGTTGAACATAATTAATGTGCTTAACACTTCATAGAAATGATGCTATTTTATGTATGCATTTCAGAAAGCCTGTGAGGAAAGATTTCACAGGTCAGAGAAACCCAAGATTCAAGAGAATTAAGAATCTTTCACCTGAAGTTACCTATCTTACACGGAAGTGTGGGTACTGATTTGACCGAAAAGTACCCATTCTTATCTGCTCTTTCACTGCTGAAGAGTACTTTAAACAAGATAGTTCTATGTCTGAATTATACTTTAACTTACAAAACATTGAAGTGCAGACAAAGCTGTGAGTCAGCAATCTAATATGATAGGCTTAAGTGTTTCTTTGGTAAATTAGGAGAAAAGGAGGAATCTAATTTTTTTCCTCCATTACTGAGGTTATCTGAGTAATCAAGAAATACCAGTAAATCCATTTAGCTGACTGAATCTGAGGGAGATTAAATAACAGTGGTACAGTAGCTTTATTGCATCTAGCTGGTTTCTGTCTTTGTGTGATTATGTGTGTGTGTTTACTGATGTTTGATAAATGTATCTTCAGAAAAATGAAAAAGATTTCTTTTGCATCCTAGTTGCCACTTGATGCAAAATAAATATTCTAGAGTCAGAGTTGCCAAAATTCTGTAATCTAAAATAGGCACATGAATACCAGTGAGCAGAAAGGGCTGGACCAGGAGGTCAGAGTCCTGGGTTCTCACTCAGTTTTTTTTTTCACTGTGCATTTTGTGCAAGTTGTTCTTGTCTTGGGGGGCGGGTCTCACTTAAAAGCAGAATTAATCCCCTCCTTGGTTCACTTGCTTAAGTTGGAATGAGGACCAAAGGAAATGCTCAGAAAGTACTTTAATGCTCTATAAATAAGGGATGATGCTTGACTTTTTAATGACATAGATGCCTTTGAAAGCTGGAGATCTCTTAAAAATGTTTTTTGAAGCGTTAGAGGATCATGAATCCCCTAAACTCTATCCACACACTTTAGATTATAAACTGCAGCTACAGGTTAAGGAAAAAGAACAGATCTATGCATAATCTGAAATGTTAGCTAACTTACACAAGTTTTATAATTCACTTCAAGTTTCATTTTTGTTCTGGGGTTCTCCAGGACGAGAAGTAGCAGCACATAGTGGGCTACTGGAATGTATTTGTTGAAATCTTTATAATTTACACTTGGAGAAATTACACATTTTTCTGAGACTGAAATATATCAAGCAAGTTTGAACCAGACTGACTTTCACTTGTCATTTTGTAGCTCAGAGGGCCTCTTCGGCCCTGTGCCAGTGGTCTGAGCACTTTCCCCACGACTGGACAGCATGGTGGTGTTGGGTGCTCCTTGCACAGAGGGCCCTTGGCGCAGACCAGCCTCGAGTAGAGTGTCTTCCTGCTCCTCACCTGTGATGAGTCCCAGGTGACCTCCTGGTGTAGTGCAGCTCTGCAGCATAAACCTTTGCCCACAGCCACATGTGGAATCCACTCAAAATTCTCAAGGACAAGCATGTTTAAGATACTTGTTCTTCTTATGGCTTTAAAAAAATCAATAGATGTTTGGTAAATAAAGCAGTGATCTCTCCTTTCTTAAGAAATGCCATACTGACTTATATGGCAAAATTACAAATTTTCAATTTATTCCTGCTTTTCTACAAATTAAAAAGCAAATTGCTTTTTACCCAACTTTGATATACCCATAATGTCCTCCCAGCCCTCCTGGTTCCTTTGGGAAGATAATCCTGTTTTTTGTGTCTGAGGTTAGCTGATAGCTGGCACAGTTCATGGTGGTTGAAAAGGGCTGATGGTGCTTTCTGAAAGCTTAGTGTTACTGATTCTGGTGTGTGTTCTAACCCAGTGGTTGGTTTATTTATTTCTTAAATGCAGCTCTAGCCAGGGATACATTTTATATTGTGATTCAATACACATGAATGCACCCTTACCTAAAATAAATTTTATGAAATAATGATTACTCTTTCTACATGTATTCCAGTATATTCTATTTCATTAAAAATATTTTTATTGAAGTACAATAGATTTGCAATATTGCATTCTATTTTTTTTAATTGATTGTCATAATCTATTAAAGGAATTAACCTGACCTGGCAAATGGGTTTCAAGGTATAGTCTAAAGAAATAGTTTTAAGTTACATGTCAGTTTTCACTTACGATTTATAATATATTTAGAGGAATCGTTTCATTTAATTCACATGTTTCAAACTACCATGTATCTTCAGTGAGTATCCCAAGTGTAATCCTTCATCTACAGAAATGTTAAATGATTAAAAATAGAAAGCTTTGTGGATTTGTTTGTTTTTTTTTCAGTTAATTTGGAGGGTGTGGATGAATTTTAAGTTCTTTTCATTTTTTCCCATATACTCAACTATTAAGCCATATATTAATTATAAAATTTATGATCCCTTTATTTGTTGAACTTAATATGACTGCCTTAATTGGAAATGTTTATTGCTCATCCAGCAACAATTAATTTTTTACATTTAATGTTTTACAGTTTATCCAAACTGGGGCTAAGTTCGTAAAGAACATTTGAGTGGCACAATTTGTAATCTGTCATTTAGAGAGATTTATCAAAATTAGCTCTGCCTCTATTGTTTTCTGTTTAAAAAAGTAGAAAAATTATTTAGACAGAATTGTTTTGTTTTCCTGACTTTTTAAGAAGCTCTGCCATGCATACTGGACTTGGTCAAGACGGTGATATTTTGACGGTTTGTGTGTGAACATCTCCCTGCAGAATTAGAAGAGTTTATCACCACCCAGCCAAGATGAACATGGTGAAGAGGATCATGGGGCGGCCGAGGCAGGAGGAGTGCAGCCCGCAAGACAACGCCCTCGGACTGATGCACCTCCGCCGGCTCTTCACGGAGCTCTGCCACCCTCCCCGGCACATGACCCAGAAGGAACAAGAAGAGAAGCTGTACATGATGCTGCCAGTGTTTAACAGGGTGAGTCCAGGCTGCCAAGCACCTGGCTTTAGGATGGGGTGGCTCTGCAGGAATCTCGAGATTACAGTAAGTCATGTTGTTGTTGAGTTGCTAAGTTGTGTCCAACTCTTTGCGACCCCATGGACTGCAGCACGCCAGGCTACCCTGTCCTCCACTACCTCTCGGAGTTTGCTCAAACTCATGTCTGTTGAGGCAGTGATGCTGTCTAACCATCTCATCCTCTGCTGCCCTCTCCTCTTCTTGCCTTCAGTCTTTCCCAGCTTCAAGGTCTTTTCCAGTGAGTTGGCTCTTCTCATCAGGTGGCCAAAGTATTGGAGCCTCAGATTCAGCACCAGTCCTTCCAGTGAATTTGAATGGTCAGGGTTGATTTCCTTTAGGATTGACTGATTTGATCTCCCTGCAGCCCAAGGGACTCTCAAGAGTCTTCTCTAGCACCACAATTCGAAGGCATCAATTCTTTAAATTGACAGTAAGTCATAGGTAGGGAAATAAATGATAGAATGATTTTTGAGAAGCCTGATGATGTCATTCATTCCTTCCTTTCAGCTTGCTATAAGGCAGGCAATTCGATGTGAGATCTGGTCAGAATGAACTCCTTCTATTTCTAATAGATGAAGGGAAGATTGTGAGCATTTTGTTTAATGTTCCTCTAATGGTTGATCCTCGGAAGAGAGAGAGGTTGTAAATGACCACTTATGTTATTTCTGTTATCTTTTGAAGTGATGGTGTATGGCATCAAATGGTGCGGTTGCCGCAGTGCTTTGTATACTTTGAAGAGTCATCACAGTTTACTTTGTAGATCTTGTGATAGGATAGTTAGTCAAAATAGAGCTAATGTTTTAATCTAGTTGATCACATGTAGCAGTCTTAGTGGGGATTTTTAGAATAATTTAAAAGTTTTTATCAAAAATGTGTATGAACATAGTTTAAAAAGTCGAGTACTTCCACAGGCTTATAGGGTCCTCTCCACTGCTAGTTGTTGCTGCCACCTTTAGCTCTTTCAGCTTTTGCATAGCATACCGTTACTGCTATTTCTTGATTATTCAGTTTTAATTGACTTCTTGTTGAGAAATAGAATAATTAGCTTTTTTTTTACCTCTGCATCCCTCCAAACCGTGCACACATACTTTGACTCATACATGCTACCCTGCTCCTTTTCCTTCCCATACAAGTATACCATTTGTTTAAGGAAGATTCCGTGTTTATCCTCTGTTGACCCTGGTGTAAATATTATTCGTAGATGAACCTTATAACAAACCACCACTATTTTCCGTTCTTGTTTTCCCCAGACTTTGTAAGGTAACTGTCTCAATTTCTGCCTTTCCTCCTGTCTCTTGTTCTTCCCCATCTCTCTTTTCCTCTCCTTTGATCTGTCTCTGTCCTTCTCATGTCTTTCTCTACTTCCCTCTCTGCTTCTGTCTCTCTCCCCATCTCTGCCTGTCTCTCCCCACCTCTCCTCCTGTTTCTCTCTGTTCCTCTCTTGGCCCCCCCTGCCCCCCTTTTCTCCCCTCCCTGGTCTTTCTTTTTCCCTGTGTCCGTGACTCACTGTCTCCCCTCAAAGTCTCACTGATCTCTCTATTGTTTGTTCTCTGTGTCTGTTAGTCTTTCTGTGTGAAATTTTCTAGATTCTTTTTCTAATTATTTTGAAATTTTATGGAGGTTTCGTGTGAATTTGCAAGCTTGTGCTTTTTATTTCTGGGGAAATATTTTGAAATATTTCTTTGCTAATATTCTTCCCTTTCTTTTATATGTTTCCCTTTTCTTCAACTCTATCAATCAAGTATTAACTCTTTGGGATTAACCTTGTGCTCTCATATTTTTAATTTCCTTGAGCTCTTATTTTTTTAAAATTGTGCAATATCTCCTTATCCCTCGGAAAATATTAAAGCTTTTTCAAATTTTCTCATGCCTCTTTCATTGTTATTTGCTCCAAATTACTGTTTTTCTTTGTTTATATTACTTTCTTTCATGTTGGAGTAATCTTCAGTGTCTGATGATAATTGTCTATACATTGATATTTAAGAATGAGGTATTGAAACACTGATTGAAAAGTATGTATGCAATGGTGAGACTTTTCCAGTGGTAAGATGATCTGGCTGGATAAAATGTGGAGACCTTTTAGCCTAGGATATGTTGATATTCCAGGAAAGCGTATTTTTCAGTCTCCTGCCTGAAGCATGTATTTGTTGCTATTCGGCCACTAAGTCATGTGCGACTCTTTTGACTTCATGAACTGCAGCACTTCAGTTTCCACTGTCCTCTACTCTTTCCTGGAGTTTGCTCAAATTCATGTCCATTGAGTCAGTGACACTATCTAACTATCTCATCCTTTGCCACCCACTTCTCCTTTTGCCTTCACTATTTCCCAGCATCAGCGTCTTTTCCAAAGAGTGGGCTCTTCTCATCAAGTGGCCGAAATATTGGAGCTTCAGCTTTAGCATCAGTCCTTCCAATGAATATTCAAGGTTGATTTCTTTTAGGACTGACTGATTTGATTCCTTTCCAGTGTATACCTGCTGGTGTTTCCTTAAAGCTAAATTGAAGAACAAGACTGATGTTTCATGTTCAGTAGGTAGACTTTCTCTAGGTCTCCAGTTTGCAGCTGTCAGTGTTCTAGGTTGTTCCTCTCTGGGGTTTGGACCTTCAGGTGTCTCCTGGACTCGGGAGGGGCTGTCACCTTCTGTTTCTCGGCTGTAAATAAGAATATCTACCTTGTGGAGTTGGTGTGAAGATTAAGTAAGAGAATAAACTTAACGCAGTTAACAAATGTTTGTCCTAGGGAACTCTTGTGTCTATTATTGTTGTTATGGCATTAAAAATAAAGACATTAAAGATGAAGGAAAGATTATAAACTATTTATGCTGAAATGATTTCATCTTGAATATATGCTGAAATACATTCAGCTTATGTGTTGTTCATACTAAAGGCTAATTTGACAGTAGAGAGGAGGGATAGACTCTATATATTCTGTGTTTGTTTGTTTGCTTGTCTCTTCATGTATTTTGTTACTGGGTATTACTGAGTCATTCTGTGAATATGTGTCAAACAAATAGAAATTGTGCTGTAAATTGTACTCTGCATTGGAGTTCTGAGATAATATATAGTCCAGTTTTGTGAATCAGAAGCATCATGAGGAAGATAAACATGACATGTAATTCTGTTGGAGAAGAGATAAGTGCATAAACAGATAATGGAATAACAAAGAAATGTAGTATTAGAGACACAGGAGAGTCTTATGGCACCCCTGAAAGGAGAGTTACCTGGAGGTCTGTGGGGGAATCAGGGCAGGGAAGTGTCTTTTGAGAATGTGATGTGATTCTTAAATCCTAATAAGGTAAATGTTACCCAGATTGGAACTAACTGGGCCAAATTAACCAAGAAGGTAGTTAGAGTAAGAAGTTCAAGCCTGAATCAAAGTAAATTCCACAAACATGCTGATATGTGTGAGCATCTTGTAAGTGGTCTAAGAAGTTGATTTTATATCAAGAAGGGGTAAAAAAAAATGAGACTGTTAAGATTGATAGGAGCTACATCATGACAGATTTTATATCATATTAAGAGCTAATATTTTTTCCTGAAGGTATGCAGAGCCAATGAGGTATTCTCAGCAATAGAATAAGGAAGAAGAAGGGGCCAAAGGGAGGCTATCTCTTAGGTTTCTAATTTGAGAAACTGGGTGCATGTTTTTCCTAGTAGCTGAGAAAGAGAGGTTTAGGGGATAGACTCAGTTTGGGGCATTGAATCCACACTGTCTATGAGCTTCCCAGGTGGAGGTATTCAGTGGGCAGTTAGAAGCTCAGGTGAGGGGATATGGCTAGATACTAACTTTGGGGACCACTTCAGAGATGTGGTCGTTGGAACCTTAGGAGGGGACCAAATACTACTCTTGCCTCCCCCTATGCCAGGAACAGTAGGCTGAGGATGAACCATGGAGAATATGAATGTTTAATGAAAGAAGGGGGACCCTTAAAGGATACAGCCCAGAAACTGGTCAGTAGCAGTACAAACAGAATCAAGAGAGTGTGATTATGGAACTCAAGAGATAATAGTTGCGAGAAAGAGCATTCATCTCTGTGCAGTAGAGAGACCTAGCAAGATGGAAACCTGAACATGTGCTTGAGGTTTGCCAGTTGGAGAGTTACTAGAATGGCAGCATCAGAAAGCAGTATGTTGAGCAGTGAATGGGAGATGAGAAGAGACAGTATGGATTCAGCTTGTGGAGATGTGAAAAAGAGAGGACAGAAGAGATCGATGGAGGTGACTCTGGCAATAGGGGGTTTGTGTTTGTATATTTCTAGTGTTTCGATATGTTGTTAAAAGTGGGAGAGATCCAGGCATGATCATAAAGAGAAGGGAAGAAACAAGCACAGGGGGAAATCAAATTTTTAAGAGAGTGAAATTGAGTGAAGAGAGTCAAATTACTAGTGGGTGAGTGAGCCTCGACCGTGGTAAAGAATCTGCCTGCAATTCAGGAGATGCGGGTTTGATCCCTGGGTCTGGAAGATCCCTTGGAGGAGGAACCCTCTGCAGTATTCTTGCCTGGGAAATCCCATGGACAGAGGAGCCTGGTGGGCTACCGTCCTTGGGGTCGCAAAGAGTCAGACATGACTTAGTAACTGAGCACGCACAAGTGAGGTTTGAAAAAGAGAGATGCCGTGTGCTGTAGGAGAGCCTATAGTTCTGTTGGGTGTGAACACAGATTTGTAGTGAAGGTGGTGAAAAGTTGAATAAGATTTAGTGTGATGACCTCTGTTTGCTATAGTTTTCAACAGAAGATGTCTCTGAAAACTCTGGAGTCGGTAGGTCGAGTAGGGGACTGTAGGAAATTGTGATAGTTTAGAATATTAATGAAAGGGAATTGAGAAAGATAGTTGAAAAAGGACAACAGAAACTTAGGAGTATTCAGGGCCCAGTGAAGGTTGGAGATAGTACATTAGTACTGGATCTTATCCATGGAGGTGTGTGATTTTTCTGGTTCACTCACAAAGCATCATGTGTGTGGAAGCAGAGACAGATAGATGTGCTCGCTCTGTTGGGGCTGGGCTTCTGCTGGGGTGACAAAGCAGAAGGGCAGGAGTAGAGGGACAGAGCATAGTAAGAGATCTGACTCACATATCGCCCTTGAAATTGGGTGGGATGAAACAGGAACACAGCGTGCCTTCTTTTGCTCTCCGAGATAAAAGGCTGAGAGTGATGGAAAGAGATGATGATAGAGTTAGGAATACAGGGGAGAGGTGGGGAAAGGTTTAAATTTGAGATAGCCATTTTGAAAATGAGAGAACTGATTACAGAAAAGCTATTGTTTTAAAACCCTGTTCAGGTAACAGTCATTAATTTTTATTACAGCCAGTTCTGGGAAGTTGGCTTTATTTTGAATGCTTTTGTTTTTGTTTTGTATCAGTGTCACAATGTACTTACTATTGGCTACCAAGGAGTCTGAGGTCATTTCCTTCTCTCAGACTTAGGAACATTGACAAGGTGGTGATAATGTTATGAGTAGTTACCACAATTGTTATTCTCAGCTGTTAACATAAATTTGTAAGTCATATCCTGGATGTGTGTCCCATGTATTTCATCAGTTAAGCTTCCACAGTCAATTAAGTGAGTCTTAGACTAGAATAATCTAAATAACTTGACTTTTTTTTTTTTAAGAAGATTGAGATTCTTTAGTGGTTATTCTTTATTGCTTAGACTGTTTGTCTTAGTTCTCTTAGGCTCTGCGCTGCCACAAGTCTCTTCTTTCAAGCCAGAAGTTTTTAGTTGGTTAATTAAAAGCAGATATATATGTATGGGATTTCCCTGGTGGTCCAATGGCTAAGACTCTGAACTCCCAACGTAGGGCACCCAGGTTTGGTTTCTGGTCAGGGAACTGGATATCACGTGCCACAACTAAGACCTTGTGTGGTCAAATAAATTAAAAATAAATATTAAAAAATTTTAGGTCAAAAGCACATATATATATATTCACTGAGTTCTCCAAAGAATGTGTGTTCTAAGTTCTGGCAGTTGTAGCCAGCTGACATTCTCAATGTCATCAGCAATAAATGTACAAAAGTTCTGGTTTTCTCAGCATCCATGCCTGAATTGAAGCTAATCATTCACTTTAGTTTCTGTGACTGTTTTTGTGGCAAAAAAATATCCTATTTTGTTTACTATCTTAATTTATACTTAATTTATACTAGTTGAATCAAATTTTGTTGTCCACTCAACAATTTGTAAAAGCTTTCCCACTTTGTCATTTGCCCTAAATCCGATTATGCTGTCTTTTTCCTTGCAGACAGTTTTAAATTTTGGTATTATCAGATACATATTTTTTTGTAGTTGCTTTTAGATTTTTAGTGTTAAGGTCAACTCCATCCCCCAAACCATTAACATCTCTTAAATTTCTAAATTTTTCCTGTTAGGTGTATAAGCCCTCAGTTAAACTCTTTATATGTGGTATGAGGTAGGATTCTTTACTTGCAGATGGATACCCATTTGTGCCAGTACCATATGTTTAAACCCCACCTTGTGCAATTGAAACACTAGTTTATTGTTCCCTGATCTACTTTTTTCCTGTGATTAATACAGTTTTACATTAAGTTTATCTGGAAAGATAAGGCTACCACTAATTTTCAAATATTTGGGGGAAAATTTCAAAGAGGAACTTTAAAAACTTTTTCCAGTTACTAAGTGCCTTTAGATTTTGACTGAATGTTGTATACATACATATGTAGTAGCTCTGGATAGACTGACATTGTCTTCCATTGAGAAACTTTTCTCCAGTAAGACTTGTTGCATGCCCTTCATTGCAATGTTAGAATTTAACTATGTAATTGCTATACTTTTCTTGTCAAGTTAACTGCTGGGTTTAGGCTCTGTTACCTCACCCCTATTTTTTATTTTTGTATTTTTCTTACCCAGTTGATAAGTCAATTTTCTTCATTTTTGTGGTTTTCTAGGTTTTAAATCCCCCAAATTTATTTTTTCAACTATATGGCTTCTAGGTTATTGTTTTAGAATCTCCAAAATAACATTGTGAATCAGTAGATTGCTGTCTTATTCCTGGATTGGACATCTCTGCAGTATTTTTTGCCATCTAATATTTTTGCTGTTAGTCTGTAAGTGGTCTTTATCTTTTAGGTATTTCTTTCTTACTGTTGAGAAAGGCTGTGGAATTTTATTTACTCTTTCAGCTTTTGATAACTTTTTAAAAATATTACATTAATTTGAAGTTAATGAATTCCTGCCTACGGTATACAGATTTAATCTGCTAGTACTTCATTTAGGAAGTTTTGCATTTTGTGGGTACTTGGCTCAGTTTTTACAACTTTCTGATTTTTGTCTCATTTACCAGCTTTAAGCTAGATTAAAGACGTTTTGATATTCAAGTGTTATAATTTGAAATCTTTATTCATTTGTTGAAAACTAGCTGAATCAATATGTAAAGTCACCTGGCCTGTGCTTATAGTAGTAGCTTTCCATAGTTGTTTGGTGTTTTTTATGAATTTCCCCTCCTCTGTCACCACCACTTTAAAAGAAAATCATCCATTCTAGATTTTCTTAATTATAACTGTAGAGGTATAGGATATTAGTTAACCTCTTCTGTATTATATCTTCTTATTCCTGATGTTGAATACTTGTGTTTCCTAATCATGCTTGCCTAGAGGATATTATTGGTGTTTTGAAAGAATCAGTTTTTGGTGTTATTTCTACCATGTCTGTTTGGTAGTTTTAGCTTTTATGTTAATTCTCGCCATCTGCTTTTCTCAGTTATTTTCTAGTTAAACTTAAATACTTAATGTATTTTTAGTAATAAAAGCCTTTGTATATACAAAAAAAAAAAAAATTTAGGTCAAAAGCACATATATATGCACTGCCTTAAAGCTCTAATACAGTGAGTGATTTAAATATAAAGGTTCATTCAGCTCTTTTTTTTTCTTCTTTTTATTGTACTTCTCTTGATTGCATTTTTTACAAATTGAAGGTTTGTGGTAACCCTGCATCACCAGATGCTGCTTAGCATTTTTATAAATTTTTTTTTATTGAAGTATAGATGATTTACAGTGCTGTTAATTTCAGGTGTATAGCTAATTCAGTTATATGTTTGCATATGTGCATAGTCTTTTTCAGAGTCTTTTCCTTTACCAAGTATTAATAAATAGAAAGTTATTTTTGTACCATTGTGATCAATTTAAAAATATATATATAAGTTGTATTCGTATGTTCTATTGTGTTCATGGCTTATTTACAAACTAAAACTGTCCTTAGATATCATATCCATTAAATTTGGAAATCAGTAACCATATTTATTTAATGTTTCGGCCATTTGTACATGAATACTCTCCACTAGTAAGAAACAGCTTGGATGAATGAATAGCTCAGTACGACTCCAGACTTCCTGCCATGATGGCCAAAAATGAACTGTGTTGTTGATTTTTGAGACTTTGCTGGATTCATGCTAAATGGCAAATAAACCATATTACAGTTAGGCATGGACATTTATCTGCAGAATCATTTCCAGAGTGTGTTCCATAGTGTTATTTCAGTGTGTGATTTTGGCCTTTAAGAGACACACGGTTGAGAAGTGGCATGTGTTGAGTCCTTTTTCTGGGCCAGGACTCATGCTGGGTTCTTCAGCTGCCTCCTGTGGTCATCATCACCGTCCAGCAAAGACACTGCTGGCCGCCTCCCTCTCACAGATTCTCTCAAACTGAAGAATTATGGTGAAGTCTAAGAATAACTGGGTAATATTTAATCAGCATTCTTAAAGATAATTAACCTTTAGTCCCAAGAACAAAAGCTTATAGAGAAAATATTTCGTTTAACCTTATTAAAAAATGAATAGCCTTTTAGTCATCTAAAAATGAATTACAATTGTTAATTACCTTGGTAAATGTTATCAGACTTCATTGTGTATATAATAATCTTTACCCTGGATCTTCTTTTAGAAACTCCCCTTGTTTTTGAATTTGCTTCTGAATTATATTCAAGAAATGTTTAAGTTGAATCCAGTGTCTGTTTCTTATCCCTCACAACTAACCTTTTCTGCCTGCATTGCTGGAGACCCAGGTTCTATTTTTGGGTGATCTCCTGGAGAAGGGAATTGGCTACCCACTCCAGTATTCTTGCCTGGAGAATTCCATGGACAGAGGATCCTGATGGGCTACAGTTCATGAAGTCCTGAAGAGATGAAAATGACTAGGCACGCACATGCACAGTAAAACTTTCTTGAAGAGCTTCATTCAGTAACAAATACATACTGAGCCTCTGCTTTCTGCATTCCATTAGAAAACACCATTCATTTGTTCTCCCCAAGTATACCAAAAATATTTAGTTAAGAAGCAGCTAGGAAATTTTCTGAAGTTTATTTAGATGGATGTTAAAAATGACCCTTCTAAAAACAAGTCAAACCATGGTAATTCCCTCTTAAGATGAACACTGTGCAAAGTTGTGGTGCTAGGGTTCCTGTGAAGTTAAATTAAGACAGTACAGTTCTGAGTGACTAAGAGCACAGCTTGGAATCAGACAGAACTAGTTTTGAATTCTCTTGCTACCATCTCCTGCTGTCTACCTTCTCTAACCCTTCATTTCCTTATCTGTAAAAGGGGAATAAAGTGCAGGATTTAATGACATTTGAATGACACTATATGTCAAGTATTTGAATAGTGCTATCTTGAGAGTCCCTTGGACTGCAAGGAGATCCAACCAGTCCATCCTAAAGGAGATCAGTCCTGGGTGTTCATTGGAAGGACTGATGCTGAAGCTGAAACTTCAATACTTTGGCCACCTCATGCGAAGAGTTGACTCATTGGAAAAGACCCTGATGCTGGGAGGGACTAAGGGCAGGAGGAGAAGGGGATAACAGAGGATGAGATGGCTGGATGGCATCACCGACTTGATGGACATGAGTTTGAGCAAGCTCTGGGAGTTGGTGATGGACAGGGAGGCCTGGCGTGCTGTGATTCATGGGGTCGCAAAGAGTCGGACACGACTGAGCGACTGAACTGAACTGAACTGATGCACACTGTAAATGCTCATTTTATGATAATTATTGTTATTTTTATTAAATTTGCCAGAAGTTTTGCTCCTCAGTACTGTTGTTTTCATCTCAGTATGAATGTCTGTTCTATAGGACCATCCCTCTGAGGTGAATGTATTACCGACCAATTCTCTCTCTCAGCTTTCCGCTTTGATAGATGAGGGAGCTAAGAACAGGAAATTTTTGACCAGAGACCTTGAGCGCATAAAGAGAATTCCAGCTGTGAGCTTCACTCTCTGTGGGAGATAGGTGCATGATTGAAGCATTGTCTGTTTCCCACTATTTGTGGAAGGTGGTGAATATGTACCCAGTATTTTAAGATTTGATTGTTAAAGTCAGTCACCAAAAACTCTCTTTACTACCTGACACTTTCAATATTATCAAAAATGGCAGATGCATGTTTTAGTTCCTGAGCTTCTCCAGCCGCACCTTGTACCATTTTCTCTTCCATTTGAAACACCCCAGCTTCACCCCCTTTTGATCCAACAGTGCCCATTCTTTTACCCATGCTGAAGTCTCAGCACAGTTCTTCTCACTGCCTGGGACCCTCTTTGCTTGGATTTTTGAATTCTGACCTTTTTTTCATTATTCAGTATCATCCTTCCAGGTAAGCGTCATCTTCTCACAGAGCTTTCTTTCTTTCTTTCTTTCTTTTTTGGTCCTAGGTTGGTGACTTTATTATTATTATTATTTCATTTTAATTGGAGTTTAGCTGCTTTACAGCTAGTGGTGGTTATCTGGGTCATGAAGATCTTTTTTGTATGCTTCTACTGTGTATTGTCACCTCTTCTTAATATCTTCTGCTTCTATTAGGTCCATTCCATTTCTGTCCTTTATTTTGCCCATCTTTGCATGAAATGTTCCCTTGGTATCTCTGATTTTCTTCAAGAGATCTCTAGTCTTTCCTATTCTATTGTTTTCCTCTCTTTCTTTGCATTGATCTCTGAGGAAGGCTTTCTTATCTCTCCTTGCAATTCTGTGGAACTCTGCATTCAAATGGGTATATCTTTCCTTTTCTCCTTTGCCTTTTCCTTCTTTTCTTTTCTTTTTTTTATTTTATTTTATTTTTTTTATTAGTTGGAGGCTAATTACTTCACAACATTTCAGTGGGTTTTGTCATACATTGATATGAATCAGCCATAGATTTACACGTATTCCCCATCCCGATCCCCCCTCCCACCTCCCTCTCCACCCGATTCCTCTGGGTCTTCCCAGTGCACCAGGCCCGAGCACTTGTCTCATGCATCCCACCTGGGCTGGTGATCTGTTTCACCATAGATGGTATACATGCTGTTCTTTTGAAATATCCCACCCTCACATTCTCCCACAGAGTTCAATAGTCTGTTCTGTATTTCTGTGTCTCTTTTTCTGTTTTGCATATAGGGTTATCGTTACCATCTTTCTAAATTCCATATATATGTGTTAGTATGCTGTAATGTCCTTTATCTTTCTGGCTTACTTCACTCTGTATAAGGGGCTCCAGTTTCATCCATCTCATTAGGACTGGTTCAAATGACTTCTTTTTAATGGCTGAGTAATATTCCATGGTGTATATGTACCACCGCTTCCTTATCCATTCATCTGCTGATGGGCATCTAGGTTGCTTCCATGTCCTGGCTATTATAAACAGTGCTGCGATGAACATTGGGGTGCACGTGTCTCTTTCAGATCTGGTTTCCTCAGTGTGTATGCCCAGAAGTGGGATTGCTGGGTCATATGGCAGTTCTATTTCCAGTTTTTTAAGGAATCTCCACACTGTTCTCCATAGTGGCTGTACTAGTTTGCATTCCCACCAACAGTGTAAGAGGGTTCCCTTTTCTCCACACCCTCTCCAGCATTTATTGCTTGTAGAGTTTTGGATAGCAGCCATCCTGACTGGCGTGTAATGGTACCTCATTGTGGTTTTGATTTGCATTTCTCTGATAATGAATGATGTTGAGCATCTTTTCATGTGTTTGTTAGCCATCTGTATGTCTTCTTTGGAGAAATGTCTGTTTAGGTCTTTGGCCCATTTTTTGATTGGGTCATTTATTTTTCTGGAATTGAGCTGCAGGAGTTGCTTGTATATTTTTGAGATTAATCCTTTGTCTGTTTCTTCATTTGCTATTATTTTCTCCCAATCTGAGGGCTGTCTTTTCACCGTACTTATAGTTTCCTTTGTAGTGCAAAAGCTTTTATCCCAGGAATGCAAGGATTCTTTAATATCCACAAATCAATCAATGTAATACACCACATTAACAAATTGAAAGATAAAAACCATATGATTATCTCATAGATACAGAGAAAGCCTTTGACAAAATTCAACACTCATTTATGATTAAAACTCTCCAAAAACCAGGAATAGAAGGAACATACCTCAACATAATAAAAGCTATATATGACAAACCCACAGCAAGCATCACCCTCAATGGTGAAAAATTGAAAGCATTTCCCCTGAAATCAGGAACAAGACAAGGGTGCCCACTCTCACCACTACTATTCAACATAGTGTTGGAAGTTTTGGCCACAGCAATCAGAGCAGAAAAAGAAGTAAAAGGAATCCAGATAGGAAAAGAAGAAGTGAAACTCTCGCTGTTTGCAGATGACATGATCCTCTACATAGAAAACCCTAAAGACTCTACCAGAAAATTACTAGAGCTAATCAATGAATATAGTAAAGTTGCAGGATATAAAATTAACACACAGAAATCCCTTGCATTCCTATATACTAACAATGAAAAAACAGAAAGAGAAATTAAGGAAACAATACCATTCACCATTGCAACAAAAAGAATAAAATACTTAGGAGTATATCTACCTAAAGAAACAAAGGACCTATACATAGAAAACTATAAAACACTGATGAAAGAAATCAAAGAGGACACAAACAGATGGAGAAACATACCGTGTTCATGGATTGGAAGAATCAATATTGTCAAAATGGCTATTCTACCCAAAGCAGTCTATAGATTCAATGCAATCCCTATCAAGCTACCAACGGTATTTTTCACAGAACTAGACCAAAGAATTTCACAATTTGTATGTAAATACAAAAAACCTCGAATAGCCAAAGTAATCTTGAGAAAGAAGAATGGAACTGGAGGAATCAACCTGCCTGACTTCAGACTCTACTACAAAGCCACAGTCATCAAGACAGAATGGTACTGGCACAAAGACAGAAATATAGATCAATGGAACAGAATAGAAAGCCCAGAGATAAATCCACGAACCTATGGACACCTTGTCTTTGACAAAGGAGGCAAGGATATACAATGGAAAAAAGACAACCTCTTTAACAAGTGGTGCTGGGAAAACTGATCGACCACTTGTAAAAGAATGAAACTAGAACACTTTCTAACACCACACACAAAAATAAACTCAAAATGGATTAAAGATCTAAATGTAAGACCAGAAACTATAAAACTCCTAGAGGAGAACATAGGCAAAACACTCTCCGACATAAATCACAGCAAGATCCTCTATGACCCACCTCCCAGAATATTGGAAATAAAAGCAAAACTAAACAAATAGGACCTAATGAAACTTAAAAGCTTTTCCTTCTTTTCTTTTCTCACCTATTTGTAAGCCCTCCTCAGACAACTATTTGGCCTTTTTTGCATTTCTTTTTCTTGCAGATGGTCTTGATACCCGCCTCCTGTACAATGTCAGGAACCTCCATCCATAGTTCTTCAGGCACTCTATCTTATCAGATCTAATCCCTTGAATCTGTTTATCACTTCCACTGTATAATCCTAAGGGATTTGATTTAGGTTATACCTGAATAGTCTCCTGGTTTTCCCTACTTTCTTCAGTTTAAGTCTCAATTTGTCAATAAGGAGTTGATGATCTAAGCCACAGTCAGTTCCTGGTCTTTTTTTTTTCGCTGACTGTATAGAGCTTCTCCATCTTTGGCTGCAAAGAATATAATCAATCTGATTTCGGTATTGATCATCTGGAGATGTCCATGTGTACGGTCTTCTCTTGTGTTGTTGAAAGAGGGTGTTTGCTATGACCAGTGCGTTCTCTTGGCAAAACTCTGTTAGCCTTTGCCCTGCTTCATTTTGTACTCCAAGGCCA
The DNA here is from genome assembly GCF_910594005.1 of Cervus elaphus. Taxonomy (NCBI): domain Eukaryota; kingdom Metazoa; phylum Chordata; class Mammalia; order Artiodactyla; family Cervidae; genus Cervus; species Cervus elaphus. Next base: position 17,057,381 of record NC_057820.1, read on the forward strand.
AATTTGCCTGTTACTCTAGGTATCTCTTGACTTCCTCCTTTTGCATTCCAGTCCCCTATGATGAAAAGGACATCTTTTTTGGCTCTTAGTTCTAGGTCTTCATAGAACCGTTCAGCTTCTTCGACATTATTGGTTGCGGCATAGGGATCTTGCTTCCATCACCAGTCATATCCACAACTGGGTGGTGGTTTCGCTTTGGCTCTGTCTCTTCATTCTTTGAGGAGTTATTTCTCCACTGATCTCCAGTAGCCTATTGGGCATCTACTGACCTGAGGAGTTCATCTTTCAGTGTCCTATCTTTTTGCCTTTTCATACTGCTTGTGGGGTTCTCAAGGCAAGAATTCTGAAGTGGTTTGCGGTTCCCTTCTCCAGTGGACCATGTTTTGTCAGAACTCTCCACCATGACCCGTCCAACTTGGGTGGCCCTTCATGGTATGGCTCATAGTGAGTTAGACAAGGCTGTCATCCCGTGTGATCAAATTGGTTAGTTTTCTGTGATTGTGATTTTCATTCTGTCTGCCCTCTGAGGAACTAGGATAAGAGGCTTATGGAAGCTTCCTGATGGGAGAGACTGAGAGAAACTGACTGTGGGGGAAAGTGGGTCCTCTTCTGATGGGTGGAGCCATGCTCAGGAAATCTTTAATCCAATTTTCTTTTGATGGGTGGGGCTGTGTTCCCTCCCTTTTGTTTGGCCTGAGGCCAAACTATGGTGGAGGTAATAAAGATAATGGTGACATCCTTCAAAAGGTCTCATCCCAACTCTGCAGCAGGCCACCCCTGACCCACACGTCCTCTGGAGACTCCTGGACACTCTTGGAGAAGTCTGGGTCAGTCCTTTGTGGGGTCACTGCGCCTTTTTCCTGGGTCCTGGTGTGCACAAGGTTTTGTTTGTGCCCTTCAAGAGTCTGTTTCCCCAGTCCTGTGTAAGTGCTGGCAGCTCTATGGTGGGGTTAATGGTGAGCTCCTCCAAGAGGGCTAATACCATACCCTGGTTTGCTGCAACCAGAGCCCCTCAGAGCCCCTGCCCCTGCAGCAGGCCACTGACGCGTATCTCCACAGGAGAAGTCAAGTGGGCCTTCAGAAGTATCACTACAAACAAAGGTAGTGGATGTGATGGAATTCCAGTTGAGCTATTTCAAATCCTGAAAGATGATGCTGTGACAGTGCTGCCCTCAATGTGCCAGCAAATTTGGAAAACTCGGCAGTGGCCACAGGACTGGAAAAGGTCAGTTTTCATTCCAATCCCAAAGAAAGGCAATGCCAAAGAATGCTCAAACTGCCACACAATTGCACTCATCTCACACGCTAGTAAAGTAATGCTCAAAATTCTCCAAGCCAGGCTTCAACAGTACGTGAACCGTGAACTTCCAGATGTTCAAGCTGGATTTAGAAAAGGCAGAGGAACCAGAGATCAAATTGCTAACATCTGCTGGATCATCGAAGAAGCAAGAGAGTTCCAGAAAACCATTTAGTTCTGCTTTATTAACTATGTGAAAGCCTTTGAGTGTGTGCATCACAACAAACTGTGGAAAGTTCTTAAAGAGATGGGAATACCAGACCACCTGACCTGCCTCCTGAGAAATGTGTGTGCAGGTCAAGAAGCAGTAGTTAGAACCGGACATGGATCAACAGACTGGTTCCAAATAGGGAAAGGAGTATGTCAAGGCTTACTGTCACCCTGCTTATTTAACTTATATGCAGAGTCCATCATGAGAAACACTGGGCTGGATGAAGCACAAGCTGGAATCAAGATTGCCAGGAGAAATATCAATAACCTCAGATATGCAGATAACACCACCCTTATGGCAGAAAACAAAGACCTAAAGAGCCTCTTGATGAAAGTGAAAGAGGAGAGTGAAAAAGTTGGCTTAAGGCTCAACATTCAGAAAACTAAGATCATGGCATCTAGTTCCATCACTTCATGGCAAATAGATGGGGAAACAATGGGAACAGTGAGAGACTATTTTTGGGGGCTCCAGAATCTTCCGTCCTAAAGGAAATCAGTCTGCAGATGGTGACTGCAGCCATGAAATTAAAAGATGCTTGCTTCTTGGAAGAAAAGCTATGACCAACCTAGACAGCATATTAAAAAGCAGAGACATTACTTTGCCAACAAAGGTCCATCTGGTCAAAGCTATTGTTTTTCCAGTAATCTTGTATGGATGTGAGACTTGGACTATAAAGAAAGCTGAGCACTGAAGAATTGATGCTTTTGAATTGTGGTGTTGAAGAAGACTCTTGACAATCCCTTGGATAACAAGGAGATCCAGTCAGTCAATCCTAAAGGAAATCAGTCCTGATTATTCTTTGGAAGGACCGATGCTGACGTTCCAGTACTTCGGTTACCTGATCCGAAGAACTGATGCATTGGAAGTGCCCCTGATTTGGGTAACACTGAAGGCAGGAGGAGAAGGGGATGACAGAGGATAAGACGGTTGGATGGTATCAGTGACTCAATGGACATGAATTTGAGTAAGCTCTGGGAGTTGGTGATGGACAGGAGATCCTGGCGTGCTGCAATCCATGTAGTCACAGACAGACACGACTGAGCAACTGAACTGAACTGAACTACTTTCTGCTGCACAGCAGAGTAAATCGCCACACGTGTACATGTAGGTCCTCTGTCACCAGAGAGCATTGAGTGGTGTTTCCTGTGGTATACAGGAGGCTCTCATTAGTTGTCTGTTTTATACACAATAGTATATATATATGTCAAGGCTGTATATTGTCTCCCTGCTTATTTAACTCATATGCAGAGTACATCATGAGAAACGCTGGGCTAGATGAAGCACAAGCTGGAATCAAGATTGCCAGGAGAAATAGCAATAACCTCAGATATGCAGATGACACCACCCTTATGGCAGAAAGTGAAGAAGAACTAAAGAGCCTCTTGATGAAAGTGAAAGAAAAGAGTGAAAAATTTGACTTAAAGTTCAACATTCAGAAAGCTAAGATAATGGCGTCTGTCCCATCACTTTATGGCGAATAGATGGGGAAACAGTGACAGACTTTATTTTTGGGGGCACCAAAATCACTGCAGATGGTGACTGCAGCCATGAAATTAAAAGATGCTTACTCCTTAGAAGAAAAGCTATGACCAATCTAGACAGCATATTTAAAAGCAGAGACATTACTTTGCCCACCAAGGTGCATCTAGTCAAGGCTGTGGTTTTTCCAGTAGTCATGTATGGATGTGAGAGTTGGACTATAAACAAAGCTGAGTGCCAAAGAATTGATGCTTTTGGAACTGTGGTGTTGGTGAAGACTCTTGGGTCCCTTAGAGTGCAAGGAGATCCAATCAATCCATCCTAAAGGAAATCAGTCCTGAATATTCATTGGAAGGACTGATGCTAAAGCCGAAACTGCAGTCCCTTGGTCACCTGATTTTGGCAAAGAACTGTCTCATTTGAAAAGACCCTGATGCTGGGAAAGATTGAGGGCAGGAGGAGAAGGGGAAGACAGAGGATGAGATGGCTGGATGGCATTACGAACTCAATGGACATGAGTTTGAGTAAACTCCAAGAGTTGGTGATGGCCAGGGAGGCCTAGTGCGCTGCAGTCCATGAGGTTGCAAAGAGTCGGACACGACTGAGCTACTGAACTGAACTGAGTATATATATGTGTCAATCTCAATCTCCCAATTCATCCCACCCTGTTTCCCCACTTGGTATCTATACATTTGTTTGTTCTCTGCGTCTGTGTCTCAGAGAGCTTTTACGACTACCTTGTCTCACTCCAGGCATTCCCTTTCAGGTGCCCCGCTTACTTCCTTTATAACTATCCAACATAATTTTCATTTGTGAAATATCTTACCATTCATCTCCTGTACTAAAATGTAGATTCCATGAGCTCTGGGAATCATACTTGCTTTATTTGCCTTTGTATTCACAATTCTTTATTTATCCTTATATTCATGGCTCTGAATATTGCCTATCATATATAAGAGACCAGTAAATATTTATGAGTAAATAAGTGAGTGAATTAATCAGTAGTATAGGATCACTAAAGGTTGTTTGTGTCAAAGAATCAATCATTGTTCATTTCAGATGAGCAAATACGACTTGGTCCTTCCTGCGTGACATTGACTTTTGGTCAGTTCAACCAAGATAGCTTTCAGAAAAAAAAAAAATTTCCATGTGGAAATACAGCTGTAAATATCAGGATTTGTATGAAAAGTTCATTACATTTTTTAACAGTGTATTGTTCACTTAGCATGAAGACTGCTTGAATACCATATGCTTGTACTATCTAAGAAATGAGCTACTTTACATAGTTGCATTACTCATAGGAATAAAATAGTGCTTATTAATTCTTAAGATCAAGATATACATCAACTTATTTTGAATAATGTAAATAGTTATCTACTTTAAATCAGTTTGACAAAAGCTTAAGTTTGCTTAAGCACTGCCTGAGCAAAATATGCAGTTATTTTGTAAACATCTTCTGTAGGCAGTTACATATTCATCTCTGGGTGCAGATAGGTTGGCTATTCAAGCATGTGTTGTTAGCCTTCTCAATTTCTAATCTATCTTCAGTTTTTTAAAGAAGATGGGTTTTATTTAACAAAGAGTAACTGTAAGCACATAATATCAGAATTCCAACAGAAAAACAATTTATTGAAGATTTCCTAAAGAGAACAGTTTATTTGTTCTTCGAGATGATTTCAAATTTTCTGTCAAGTTAACAACCAGACTACCTGCATGAAAGTACACCCTGTAGAATTGATTTATTATTGTTTGTTTGGTAGTCCCTGCTCTATTTGAGCGTGATTGTAAGAAATATGCTATCTATTGTAAGAATGTGAGAAACATTTCTATTACAAGGATATTATAAGCTATATTCTTTTATTAGGTACCTTGGAAGAACATTTCTATAGTACGAGGAGCAGAAGTACTTCCTGAAGTGTGTGTTTTTCTTACCTAAGGATGTCGTGGACTATATAACTCACTAGGTTTTTTCTCCTGTGTATTTGATCCAAACTTCGTGACTAAAATGTGGCAAATATAGAGATCTTTTTCCAGTCCATGTGCCTAACCTTGATTTTTAAAAAAATTTGCTTATTTTTGTTTTCTTTCTTACTTTTTGTTTATTGTGCTCAGCCAGTAAGACGTGTCCAGCTCTTTGGGACCCCATGGACTGTAGCCCACCGGACTCCTTTGTCCATGGGATTTCCCAGGCAAGAATACTGGAGTGGGCTGCCATTTTCTCCTCCAGGGGATCTTCCAGACCCAGGGATTGAAGCCACATCTCCTGCACTGGCAGGCGGATTCTTTACCACTGAGCCATCTGGGAAGCTTTTGTTTATAATTTGTGTCCTTCCATGTTACCTAAAGAGTTTCTAGAATTTGTTTGTACAGACAGGCAGCATGAAAACAACCATATTTAGGAAACATCCCTTTTAAAGGCAGGATGCTGGCTTTACAAGGAATACGATGCTGAGTAAGATATATTTCCTCCCTTTGGGTGAAATTTGAAGAGTAAATAAGAATACAAAATATTGTTTAATTTTATAATAGAGAGCTATCATTATGGTGTTAGGAGACACAGAATTCCCTTTTAGCTATAAAGAGATTTTTAAAAAATAATATTCCAGACGCATCCAGTTATATAGCTATTATAGTACTCTTTCTTTTCATATTACAGTCTGTCAGGTTTTGTTTTCTTATTCTATTTGTTGAACCTTACCAGTTTAAGAGTGATTTATTCTTTTTTAAAAAATATTTTTACTTATTTTTGGCTGTGCTGAGTCTTTGTTGCTGTGTGGGCTTTTATCTAGTTGTGGCGAATGGGGGGTACTCATTGTTGAGTGTGTGGGCTTCTCATTGCAGGGGCTTCTCTTGTTGTGGAACATGTGCTCTAGGGCCTTGGACTTCAGTAGTTCAGACTCCAGGCTCTAGAGCACAGGCTCTGTGGTTGTGGTGCCTGGACTTAGTTGCCCAGGGGCATGTGGGATTGTCCCAGATCAGGGATTGAACCTGTGTCTCCTGCGTTGGCAGGCAGATTCTAATCCACTGAGCCACCAGGGAAGCCCTGATTTATTCTTAAGTACATTCATTGTAGATTTTTTTTTAAGTATATTTAATGACCTTCTCATTCATATTCTTTATTTGATTCTTTTGGCTAACCGTCTTGTTTTGGGAATTACTGAAGTTAGAATTTAGAAAGTCTGATATACGAGTTTAGTGAATTCTGTATTTTAGCCTAGGACTTAACACTAGATAAGTCCCTGAATTTTACCCTCTGATATGTCTTTTTCTTTGCCATCAAAGCAGTTTACCACCTTTCTCTAATTTCTTAATTTAGATTTCTTCCGAGAAATTATATTTTCTTAAGTTTATTAGTAAGATTAGTTCAAATGTTATAGATAAGTAATTTTTGGCTTTTACATTTCATTTATTTACTCATCATCCCAGAAATTATTTTACATGCACAAAGAAATGTGGCTAGGTATGATTTATTGTAAGAGTTGTATTTTAAGCTTACTCAGATCCGAAATAACTGTGCAAGCATATATGTTTTTTAAACTTGATTTTCAAGTCACACCACACCTTTAAAAGCACACAATAGAAGAAAAAAGTTGACAGAGCTGTATTAAAAATGTTTTTGTCATCCACAGGTTTTTGGAAACGCTCCGCCAAATACAATGACAGAAAAATTTTCTGATCTGCTGCAGTTCACAACACAAGTCTCACGACTGATGGTGACAGAAATTCGAAGGAGAGCATCAAACAAATCCACAGGTATTTGTCACAGAAACCAGCCAAAACTGATTTATTTGAAGAGACAGTTTGGTAAAAGTGCTATTAAAACCAAGCAGAAAATTGACCCAGTTCTAAGCCCAGAGGCTTTAATACAGTTTCCCATTCCCTTTCTTGCGGTCACATGCTTCTGTTGGTATCAGCACCTCCTCCTCTCAAGTGGAGTGGGACTGCTTCCCACGGACCACTGCTGCCCCTGCCCTCACCGTTTAACACACTCTGTTCCCTTCTGAACAAAATCCAAATTCCTAGCATGACATTCAGCACAAACTCAGGGTCTGGAAATACACACACACACATATACACTCTGGAAATACACACACACAAACACTCTGGAAATACACAAACACGCACGCGTGCATGTGTGCGCTTGCCTACCCTTTTTTATTTCTTGTTATCTTTTTCTGTTATATTTCAGTGTATTTCAACCAAAATAAGTTGCTTATAGTCCTGTGTGTGCTCTTTTTTCCTATCCCTGTGATACATCACCGAGGAAGAAGCATCTCCCCCATCCCCGTATCTTAGTACATCTAAATCTCAGTTTGGATTAAGTCGCACTTCCTAGACAGAATGTTTCTTGATTCCCTTAATCAAAGAAACAGTTCTCTCTCATCTGTTTAGCTTCCCAAGTGATGTTTATGTATGTATCTTTCTAGCAGACCATCTTTCTTCTTTCCAGTAGACCATAACCTACAGTCTTTACCACAGGCCTTTACACAGTAGGCCTTTTGTAATCACTGCCCAAATAACTGTTCTTACTCATAATTAGGTAATTTTAAATTTCATAAAGTATTATTCCTTTTAATCAGGATTAAAATAAGCTGTTTTGGTTATAATTACCATTAGTCATTTTCTAAAGCAGCAATAAATTTGAAGGATTTTACCTTTATTTTTACCTCATTGTTTTGGTTTTGTAGCAATTGTTTGAGTGATTGCTTTCCTACCGAAGCATTAGGCCAAAAAATCAGTAATTTAGGTTTTGCTTCTACTATCTGTTTGGAAAATCCCTTACTGTTTCCATCCATCGAATTACTATTTTTCCAATAGTAACAGTACTTACTGCCTTTGTTATATAATACTATTTTTTAATTTAGTTTTTATTTTTAGTTTTAAAAGTATACAGATGCATGGTTTTAAGGGTCAAATAGTTTATAGATTTATTAAAAACAGTATCTCCCTTCCACCATCCTGGTTCATCCTGTTTTCACTCTTAAGATGCAGTAACTTTTTACATCTCTTAACTGCTTTTGATATTTACTTCTCTGTCTCTAATGTGCTTACAGTGGGTGCCCTTGATTTTTCATATTTAGATTCTATCTTCTGACTTCCCACAAGAGCAGTGAGACTTTTAAGCTCACCACAAGTACCCCACAGATGCACACTTCTGTATCCCCATATCGTTCTATCACAATTTGATTAGCTCAGTATTCATTATAATATTGTGTCTGAAAACACTATGCAAAGTTGAGCAATATGGTATACTCTGATTACACTGCCTTTCTTGAAAACTTCTCCACATCTCTCACTAGTTAATAATTGCCTTTAAAAAAAAAAACTAGGTTTTCTACATTTTCATTAATACATTCTTCCTCCCCTACTCCTATGTTTTTCTGAATTTCCCCTTAATATGACTGAAGGTGTCAGATGTTCTGTCAATTTCATCTTGCAAATAGCTCTTCCAGAACCTTCTGCCTGCTTTGATCTGCGATAGTTGCTCTTTTGGCCAACTGGACGGCTGTCATTTTTACATCTTAACTTACATCATCCTGAGATGTCTTTCCACTTCTTTGAGATAGAGCCTTGGTTTCCTGAATCTCATGTCTTTTTTTCTCAAATTAACTTCCTCATTTTTGGTAACATATCTTTTCCAGCAGCTTCGTGAGAAAAGGTGCATTGCAGTTATCATTTTTGCTTTTGGATTTTTTTTGATTGTTTCATTGTTTTTAGAAATCTGTGAGTGAAACTTTCTTTGACTCTTGCTGTGTAAAATGAGTTCCTTCCTCTTATACAAGAAAGGTGATAAGTTTAGGGTGACGAGCTTTCAGGTACCAGGGCTTCAAACAGACTTTATCACGTCACATAGGATGGCTTTGTTGCAGAAAAGGGGAAACTTATAGAACCAGTCTTCAACAAGACAGAAGAAGTCACAGATCCATCACCCTCATCACCTCACAGAGAAGTGTGCATGGGATATTCCACCTGCCCAGAGCATAAATGCAGTCTTAACGGTGAAGAAATGCAAACTGTGATCTAAACTTTGAGTTCTGGACCTGAGTCCTTCCCTATTCGATATTTGTAGGAGTTGTGTGAGAATGGTAGCTGCTTAGTTCCAAGATATTTGGAGGCCCAGAGGAAATTACAAGCCCTCCTACAGAGAACAGAAGCTGCGAGGGTCCTAGGATGTTGAGCGTGGGTGCAGCACCTCTGGGAGCATGGGCAGTGGTAGGTCTTAGCTGGTCCTTCTCCAGGCGGCCCAGGGTGATGTCTCAAGGTCATTTTGGAAAACCTCACGGCTTGCATGACATTTATCCCCCTTTCAGTGGATACATCAGGTTCTGGATTCAAAATCATTTTATCTCAGAATTTAAAAATCATTTCTCCATTATATTCTAGATTCCTGTTCTCCTGTTGAGAAATCTGAAGCTATCTAGATTCTCAGTTCTTTCTCTATGGCCTTTTTTGTTTGTTTTTGTTTTGATTCTGTTTTTTATAGAAACGTTTAAAATCCTATCATTGACCCTCCTGTTCTAAAATTTCATGATAACATGCCTTGGAGTGGACTTATTTTTGTACATTATGCTGAGTACACTGGACCTGGGAATACATATCCTTTAATTTTGAGAAAGTTTCATGAATCATTACATAATAATATCCTCCCTTCTGTTTTCTTTTTCTTGTCAGATGAACCCCTAAGTCTCTTCCTTTCATTTTCTTATCTTTCCTCACTTGTTTTCTTTTTTTTTTTTAATACTCTATTTGCTAAAAGAGCTTTTCAGTTTTGCCATCTATTCCTTCTGTGAGTTTTGTTTTTTGTGACATGACACGTTTAATTTCTGAGAGATTCTGCCTTCCCCTACCTTTATTGGTGCTGTTTTTTCTTAGCTCTCTGAGGGGGTTTTTTTGTTGTTTGTTTTTTTAAGATTTTTTTTTCTTCTCACTAGTCTGTTTCTTTCAGGTTTTTTGTTGTTGTTTAGCTTATTTTTGTCTCAGTCTTTTAAAGAATGTCCTCACATGTCTCACCCTTGGCCCTCTGCTGCTGTATTAGAATGGAGCCTTGGAAGGTTGCCAGGCAGCCTTGCAGTTGTGGGTGGAGCCTGCAGCGGTGGCCTCAACCCAGGGTCATCTTGCTGAGACATTCTCTTGACCATCTTTCCCTTGAGCTAGACAGTCCCTGGGAAAGTACGTCCAGTCTTTACTTAGACAGTATATGTCTGACTCTGAAGACTTTAGAGGCTAAGTGGGAGACAGGTCTGAGGACCCTCAACATTTAGTACATGAGCTTTCTATTTCTACCTCATCTGTGATGCACCCACAACTGTGCTTGCTGTAATATCATTGTCCTCCTTCCAGCCCGGTCCAGACACCCTCAGTTTTTCCTTGTAGTGACTGAGTCTCCAGTCCAGTGCCCACATAGGAGCGAGGATCTGGGCTCTGGCTGCTCTTACACATACTGCTACGTCACCAGTCCTTCTGACCCACGTTCATTTCTGCTTCTAAAGGTGTTTAGTGCCACTCGTTCATTAGCCTCTGGAAAGTTCTGTTGTAGTTAGTTGCTTTTGTATTTTCCTTGCTATTGCTTTTAGATTCGAGAGTCTGCTAAATCACTTACTGCTAAATTCTCTGCTGTTTTAGTATTCAAAATGTTGTTGTTTTCACCTTTCCTGTTTTTGTTTTTGTTTTGTTTTGTTTTAGTTCTTATGGGTTTATACTTTTTACAAAGTCCTTTTAAACAACGATTTCAGTGGGTGTATTAGTGTGCATGGGCTGCTGTAACAAAATAACATAGACCAGTAGCTTAAACAACAGGAATTTTTCTTCACAGTTCTAGAGGCTGAAAGTTTGGGATCATGGTGCCAGCATGATTGGTTTCTGGTGAGATCTCTCCTGCTGGCTTGCGGATGGCTTCTTTCCCCATGTGGCCTCACCTACAGAAGAGAGAGAATTCTCTGATGTCTCTTCTTATAAGGGCATTAATTCTACCATGAGGGCCCCACCCTCCCAAAGACTGAACCCAGTTACTTCCCAAATGTTCCATCTCCAAATTCCATCACATGAGGGGGTTAAGGCTTCAAATATGAATTCTGAGGGGACACAATTCAGTTTATAGCAGCTAGGTTTCAGGATGGAAAAGAGATCAGTGCATGTGCTCAACCTTTCGTCTTAACAGGGGGCCCATCATGGAGTCTTTGGAGCAACAGACATTAAAGTGCTTTTAGATTGAGAACCAAAATCTCTTATTAATCAGAAACTACATTATATGAATTGATGCATAGCTTTTAAAATGAGGCAGTTTTAATTATGTTTGTACTCTTTGAAGCAAGTCTAGTGAGAGATGATTAAAATAGTTTAAAGTAACCTTCCACCCAAAATGGGGTTGCATACTTTTTTAATCTTTGTTGATTTCAATTGCTCCTATGGAAGTGAAAAGTCTTTCTAAAATATAAGATTTGTGTGTCTTATGCCTTTTTAACTATTTTAAATAGGTAGTGTGAAGGGAAATTTCTTAGTCACATGTTGACTCCAGTCATTGCAATTTCTTTCTGGTGTGATATTTTTAGGTTAAAAAAAAAAAATTCCAAAGCTTATTTATACTCTTGTCTGTTGCTGCCTTTATGAATATTTAATTTGCATGTTTGTAGAAAAACATTTTTCTGCATTGGAGATTTGTTATTCCTAAATCTCTTTACTATTTTATATCTGTAGGGCTATTTTTTAGAAATAATGGAAAGTATCTTAAATGGATGAGAAGATGTCTCATTGTTAATTACAGTAGTAATTACACACCTTTTTTTTTTTTTAACCTTCTATTTTGAAATACTTTGGGACTCACCAGGAGTTGCAAAATAGTACATAGAGCCCCTTTTTCCCTTCCTTTGTCCACTTCCTCCGCTGGTGACATCTTGTTTGTAGGTATTTTAAGGTATATTTTTTCATACTGTGTAAGTCCATGTCATTTTTAGTTTTAAACTCTTGAAATTAATTACAAATTAATTTCAAAAATTAACTTTGAAAATTAATTTTGAAATTAATTCAGAATCAGTGAGATTCAGTGCAATTTTGTAAGTTTTACCTCCAGAAGAGAAACCTTTTCAAATCACCCTATCTCAATTGATCTTTTGTCCTCTCTCTCCATGCCAGTTAGTAGTTATTCAGTCATCTTAAATGCTTCCTTTAGAGCTTCCATCATCATCTGAAAATATCTTGTTTATTTAGTTATTTAGCTTTATTGTCTGTTGTGTTCATACCTTTATCACCTAAAAGAATACACGTTATAGACTTGTTGTTGTTCAGTCGGTCAGTCGTGTCCGACTCTTTGCGACACCAGGGACTGCAGCACACCAGGCTTCCAGTCCACACCATCTCCCGGAGCCTGCTCAAACTCATGTTCATCGAGTCAGTGATGCCACCCAGCCATCTTGTCCTCTGTCGTTCCCTTCTCCTGCATTCAGTCTTTCCCAGCATCAGGGTCTTTTCTAATGAGTCAGCTCTTTGCATCAGGTGGCCAAAGTATTGGAGCTTCAGTTTCAGCTTCAGCCCCTCCAATGACTATTCAGGATTGATTTCCTTTAGGTTTGATCTCCTTGCAGTCCAAGGGCCTCTCAAGAGTCTTCACCAACACCACAGTTCAAAAGCATCAATTCTTCGGTGTTCAGCTTTCTTTATAGTCCAACTCTCACACCCATACATGACCACTGGAAAAACCATAGCTTTGACTAGACAGACCTTTGTTGGCAAAGTAATGTCTCTGCTTTTTAATATGCTATCTAGGTTTGTCATAGTTTTTCTTCCAAGGAGCAAGTGTCTTTTAATTTCATGGCTGCAGTCACCATCTGCCGCCCAAGAAAAAAGATTTTGGAGCCCAAGAAAATAAAGTCTGTCGCTGTTTCCATTGTTTCCCCATCTATTTGCCATGAAGTGATGGGACCAGATGTCATGATTAGGTGCTCAATAAATTTTTTACTGACTTTGCCATAGGATTTCTCTGCTCCCCCTCCCTCCCCATCATGCTTTGAAAATTGGAGGAGTGTTAGAAAAGCCAGCTAACGTGAGAAAAGCATAGTTTTGGAGTACCCCCTAAGTTAACCTTGCAATAAGAACTCTTGCTATTGAAATCTTTACATCTTTTCTTTCATTTTCAGTCTTGAACATTGGAAGTTTGATCAATGTTGTTATCAAAAGTACTTTCATGGAGATTTTTTGGATCTTTTCCTAGGAAAGAAATTCTAGATTTTGAGGTGCTAGGTGCATCCTGAATCATTTTCTTCTTGCATATCCTGTTCTGGTTCTCTGATTGATTGATTGATCAGTTGATTTTTATTGGTAAAAACATGACATGTGCCCTCTTCATAGAATTTTCCATGTACAATACAGTTAATTGTAAATGCAGTGTTGAACAGCAGGTCTCAAGAACTTGTTCATCTTCAGTAGCTGTAACTTCATACACAGTTATCAGCAGCTTCGCTTCCTCGTCGCAGCCTTTGGCAACACCATTCGACTTTCCCTCTGTGAGTTCAGCTGCTTTCAATACCTCACATAACCTTTTATAGGAAGTTATCATTGAAAGTAATTTTGTTAAGATATACATGCACGTAATTTTTGTCCAAAAAAAGGCAGGTAGAATGAACCCTCTGTTCTTCTTTTGAAGATTGGGTCTATTTTTTTGTGTGTCAGAGCAAGTTTTTTTCCAGGACTCCTCTGAACTTGCTGTGAAATACTTATTTTGTTTGTTACCTAATCACCTTTCACATATCAAGTCTTTTTACCAAATCACTTCCTACATGCATTATAGATACATCAGGAGGAACCATGCTTATCAGCAATTCTGTTGTTTAGACCTATCCATCAGAAGTTAGTAAAAGTGGAAAGTTTTAGGTAGATCAACATGTAGAATTGAGTACATGGGCTGATTTGCAGTACATTAGTCCTCTTCTCTCTGTCTCTTAATTTTGACTTAGTTATTGCCTGCCTGTGGTTTTGTTAAAAATATGTAGTAACTCTCATCTAATTTGAGAAAATATATACTTTTGTGGCTGTATTGTGTACAGAGCATGGCTTAAGACTTTTCTCTGTCTCTTCTAGTTATCTGTTAAGTTCAGCCTACGCAGCTGCTTAATTCTTAAGGTGCTTAACGTCACATGGTCGATTTACATCACTGGAACAGAAAATTCTCACCTGTGTAAAAATAGTATCTTCGGCTTAGTATTAAGGACTTTGCTGCATGCTGGGTACCACTGTTACACCCAGTGGTGCAGTCCCCACTGGGCAGCAGCACGGTGATAGAGAAGCCAGGGGTGCTGACCTCAGTTGGCACCATGTCCAGCATCTTGCTCCATGATTAGTATAATGAAGTGAATCCCAAAGTAGACAACCTAGACTTTCTTTTTAAACAGAAAAACAGTGTGCCCCGCTCTCCTCCAAGGATTTCAAAGCCACAACACCTTCAGGTAATTTCATTCCCAAGATGTGGTTACGTATTATCAAATGGAAAGATGCATGGAAGCTATGAGTTCGAATACTGTTTTCTCACTAACGTGAAAGTGGGTTCTTTTGTTTTTGTTTTGTTTTGTTTTTTGAGAATAGGGGTTGGTGGGAAGGGGTGTTTAGGGCTTGGTTACATTATTAATGAGAGAAGTGTAATAGTACTACTGACGTGCCTCAGATTATCATCCTGAAGCAAAAGTTTGAAAATAACTATGCTTTAAATGGACTTTGCCAAGGAACAATTACTGTATTACACTTACTGCTAACACATTTTGTGTTCTGGTTGTTCTGAACGCTGTCTGATTGAGTTTACTCGTATTCTCTCAGTGTAGACTGGGAACTTACATTTCCTTGAAAACTGTCTGCATTCTTTTCTTACTTAACCTAATAATGAGCTTGACTAACTCCATTTCTGTAATTTTTAGCCTAACTGTATGCATTGAAATGCAGCATGAAAGCTAAAGCTTAAATCAAATGATTGGCAACTCTCAAGATGGGCTAATGTTCATTTCATTAACTCTTATAATCTTAAATCAGCATTTAAATTTGCATTTGTTAAGAATTAGAGGAATTCATAGTTCATAATAGTAGTAGTAGTGTTAGTCACTCAGTCATGTCCAACTCTGTGACCCCATGGACTCTAGCCTGCCAGGCTCCTCTGTCCGTGGGACTCTCCAGACAAGAGTACTGGAGTGGGTTGCCATGCCCTTTCCAGGGGATCTTCCCTACCTGGCCATCGAACCCAGGACTCCTGCATCACAGGCAGATTCTTTACCGTCTGAGCTACAAGGAAGCCTCCTAGTTTGTAATACAATATTTCTTTGACTAGAAGTGTTTTTCTTTCAGAATTTTAAGAAATTCTGTGGTTTACAGAGGTTTAATTTAAAATTACTTTCTAGTCTACATAGTTATTTTAAAGAGAACACTAAATATTCCATACTTTTAGAGTGAGCTTCTTGACTCATTTAAAATAAAAACTGGGAGATCCCATTAAGTTGTTTTGAATAGCAATATACTGAAATTCTGCAGTTCATGGGGTCTCAGAGTCGGACATGACTTAGTGACTAAACAACAAATAGCTGAAATAGATGAGAGTAAATAAGTTCTTCTGAATACATTTGTTATGTAAAGATAACTTATTTGTCAATGAGAGTTTCCTGTCTCTCTCTATCACTCAGCCACAACTACTGTCCAGACCTCTGTCTTCTCAGTTGCTATTCAGTTGTGTCCAGCTCTTTGCAACCCCATGGACTGTAGCCGGCCAGGCTCCTCTGTCCATGGAATTCTCCAGGCAAGAACACGAGTGGGTTGCCATTTCCTCCTCCACGGGATCTTCCCAGCCCAGGGATTGAACCCACATGTGCAGTGTTTCCTGCATTGGCAGGTGAACCTTTTACCATTGACCCACCTAGGAAGCCCCCAGACCTTTTTGTACGCTCCTATAATTCAAAATCAGATAATGCCATTATACGCTATTGCTGATGTAACCCGTCTTCACCACCTTTTTCTCAAAAAGAGCAGTTATTATTAAGGTGGTAAAATTGTTAAATGGATGCCATTAATAATTATACTGCCTTAATCCTTTTCAAGGTTTATTTTCCTAGTTAGTATCTCATTCAGTCAGTTCAGCAATCTACTGAGCTGCTGTAATCTTTAATAACAACATTTTTGTAAATACATTGTTTTTTTGTATCTTGAGGAATATCTTAATGTTCATTGTCAATGAAAACGAAGGAAACCACACACACTTATAAATGCCATTAATCAGATATTTGGAACTGTTTCAAACCAAGAAACATTTTTGATATTTTGCTTCTCAAAATAAGCATTGGTATTCATTGTTGGTAATTGGCAGCCTACTGAAGAGCAGTGAAGATACGTTTGTCCAATCTTCTTTTATTGTTAATAGTGTTAAATAATATGGGTGGAATCCAGAGTCACTCAAAATGTGTCTTATCTGTAGCTTTCTAGATTCTGTACCAGGACGATAACTTCCTCTTTTAATGTAGGTTTAATTCTTCAAAATCTTTTTTCTCTCTGTGAAAGACATAGATAGTGGTAACAAGTTGATTTGCTAATCAGTGTTTTTCTTTTTAATGAACTAGAAATCTCTTATATGGTTTAACTGAGAAATAATCAATTTGAACACTGCAAGTATTTTTTTAAGATATTGAGTTATGAAATAGAATTCCACAATTTAAAACCAAAGTTGTCTAGTTTTGAAGAAGCCTAGGAAATGAAAGCGTAGCATGTCAGCTTTTGATTGAGAATTTTAGCCAACTGGGAAGGAGCTATCTTCCTTACATGAGCATTTAATTGCTATCAAGGAAAGACTCCTCCTGTTACATGTAATAGCAAATGCCTGGGTCCATTGTAGACTTACAGGACAAATTTGCAGGTTAGTTTTTACCAATGACCTTAAACCCTGATAGCTCAGTTGGTAAAGAATCCACCTTTAATGCAGGAGACCCCAGTTCGATTCCTGGGTCAGGAAGATCCACTGGAGAAAGGATAGTCTACCCACTCCAATATTCTTGGGCTTCCCTTGTGGCTCAGTTGGTAAAGAATCTGCCTGCAGTGCAGGAGACCTGGGTTTGATCCCTGGGTTGGGAAGATCCCCTGGAGAAGGGAGAGGCTACCCACTCCAGCATTCTGGCCTGGAGAATTCCATGGACTGTCCATGGGGTCGCAAAGAGTCGGACACCACTGAGTGACTTTTACTTTAAATCATGGTTGCTAAAATGATTTCTCAGTGGTATTCTTTTGTTTTCTTCTGTCTCTATTTAATCAACTTAGAATGCTGCTTTTTTGGTATTACTCCCCCTTTATAGCCAAATTATCCAGACCTCCTAGTGTTCATGAGAAGTTGAGTTCCATGTGTCCTTCTGTGATCTCCCTGGGTTGTTTATTCGCTCTTAGCAGGTGTTTATTGAGCTCCTACTTAGTGCCAATAATGCGCTCCACACAGGGGATCAGGCTCTGAACAAGGCAACCAAGGGTCGACTCCCATGGTCTTTTTTCCTAGAGGGGAGCAAGAGACTATAAATCAGTGAGTGTGAATACAATAACTTCAACACTTATGAGATACTGAATATCAGAAGTAAGCCAGGCTTCAGTTGACTTCTCTTTTCCAATAAAAATTTTCTATCACTGTCTTTATCTTTTACAAGCTAGGCAACCTGGATTTGAATATAAGTTCTGTCCCTGACTAGACAAATTACTTATCCTCTCCATTTCTCAATTTATGTTGCAATAAGAGGTAGCTCAGCCAGTAAAGAATCTTCTTGCAGTGCAGGAGACACGGGTTTGATCCCTGGGTCGGGAAAGATCCCCTGGAGAAGGGAATGGCTACCCACTCCCATGCTCTTGCCTGGAGAATCCCATGGACAGAGGAGCCTGGTAGGTTCCCAGTCCATGGGGTAGCAAGAGTTGGACATGACAGCGACTACTAAACAACCACCCTCCACCAAGGTGTATAAGAATAGAAAGTAACTTACTGGGTTTTTGTAAAGATGAAATGAATTAAATCTACAAGTACTTAAAACAGTCCTTCTTATACAATTAAGAGTCAGTACAAATAAGTAGCTAAAAAAATTTCCCCTTTAAAATGTTCTTTCAAATGGGAGTATATAAAGATGAAATATGCTGAGCACAGTATTATACATTAGTCTTATATTATTCAGTTATTGAATAAAACTCTTTTATCTTTATTGTCTTAAATGGAAGAAAGCAGTACCTCTAAAGTAATCTGTGAGTGAGTGAAGTCGCTCAGTTGTGTCTGACTCTTTGCGACCCCATGGACTATAGCCTACCAGGCTCCTCCATCCATGGGATTTTCCTGGCAAGAATACTGGAGTGGGTTGCCATTTCCTTCTGCAGGGGATCTTCCCGACCCAGGGTCTCCTGCATTGTAGGCAGATGCTTTACCACCTGAGCCACCAGGGAAGTCCTAATCTAAATTCTGTTTATTCTGCATCCTGCATCTTTATGACATGTGTTAAGTAGACTGATGCTGATGCTGAAACTCCAGTACTTTGGCCACCTCATGCGAAGAGTTGACTCATTGGAAAAGACCCTGATGCTGGGAGGGATTTGGGGCAGGAGGAAAAGGGGATGACAGAGGATGAGATGGTTGGTTGGCATCACCCACTCGATGGACATGGGTTTGAGTAGACTCCGGGAGTTGGTGATGGACAGGGAGGCCTGGCGTGCTGCAATTCATGGGGTTGCAAAGAGTCGGACATGACTGAGCGACTGAACTGAACTGAACTGAACTGAAGTATACATTGGTAACTTAGCATGTTGACTTAGAGTGAAGAGATTGGGCTTATTTTTTTACTTTAATTCATCTCGTATATCAGTATGAAAATTGATGAACTTTATACTGATAAAATTAAATGCATGGTTTCGGGTTTATCCATTTTCCCTTATCCTTAAAAATATAATCAGCTAAATTGACTTTCACTGATTTTTCCAACACTACATACAGTTCTATGAATGACTTCGTCATTGTTTCCATCTTCGTAATGTCAGCTGCTCAGGTCACCCCTTGTGTTTCTCACTGAGCCAGCCTCTTAATTTGTTTTATCAATCTCTTTGCCTTTCTAGTTTGTCATACACATCACTCTAGATTAATCATTTTAAAATAATCCCTTCGTCATCTACTTTATTCAAGAAACTACATTAGCTCCCTCTTGCCCAAAGAGTCAAGTACAGACAGCCCCTTAGCTTACCTTCCTTCATAAATAGGCGCTTTCTATCACTGCTGTTGATATTAGACAGTATTCTCAGCATATGCTCTTCTAGAATGTGAATGAACCCTGTGTTATTACAGTTCTTTATCTTGATCATTCCTCTGGCCACACTTTGGTTTTAAAGCAGTATGCCTAATCTCTGCTTCTCTCCCTTCCTCTATTTCCCAGACAGACATATACTTGTTTTCCAGGCAAATTTAACTCAAATTTCCCTTCTTCCATGACTTTTTTTGACTAATTTGTGACATACTTTTTCTTAAAGTGTATCAGTTGACTTTTACTTTTCTGTACTAATATGATAATATTTGCATATACCAATAAAACATTACTTTCTTTAACATATTTTACATGTGATTTATCTCCACCTAATGATTTTCCTTTGGTTTTATAGAGGCTGCAAGTCGGGCCATAGTCCAGTTCTTGGAAATCAATCAGAGTGAAGAAGCCAGTAGAGGTTGGATGCTTCTGACAACAATTAATTTGTTAGCATCCTCTGGTCAGGTGAGATCTTGCTTTTCATGTTTGAAGCATCTCTCTTTATCCTCTTGGAATTTTTTCAAATTAAATTTATCATCATATCCAAGTAAGATTTTATGATAATCATTGTATTCTCCTCCTCCCCCTTGCACATTTTTCTGTGCTTCTCACAAGATCTCTGTAAGGAAGTTACCATTTCCATTTTACACATGAGGAAATGCTTAACTTAGAACAGTGTTTTCTGTCTTTGTCATTAGAGTGTGTGGCCCCGTTTGTGTAGCACCCTGGGCAAAGAGATGAACTCCCTGCAGCTGGACGGAAGGAGCCCAGGAACTCTGGCTCCCCAGGCCCGGCCCAGAGTTTCTGTAACCTGTGATAGGGAAACTTTGCCTCAGAAGAGTCATCTGGAATTCATCCAAGGTCACTTAGCTATTTTCAGGATAATATGTATTACCGTCCGACTTGATTTATTCTGGAGATTGCTTTTTTCCCCTTTAAATCAGCTTTAAGCGTTTGTCATGAAACATGTGGCACGTAGTCATTTATGTGCTGTTCGAATATCTGATCTGTGACCTGTGATGTTTTGGAGATGAAGGAAGTTTATTCAACCGTCTAAAATCTGGAGTAGAATTACCTATCAAAATTCATACCAATCTTGAGAACGACTTTTGTCTAAATTACAGTGGGCTTTCAAATACCTCGTGGATCACAAAAGTAAGTGTGACATTGATCAGACTACCATGATAGGCCACGGGAGAAACAGTGCACATTTTTTAATAAAGATGTCCTGAAACCAGTTACTATCCCGGAATAATTACTAGCCCACTAGAATGATTACTAGCCCAGTTGAATGTTTTTCTTTTGGGATACCCTGTTTCCCTCTTTGTTTGCTGGATTTTTGTTTTGTTTTTTGTTTATTTTATATTGGAGTATAGTTGATTTATAATATTGTGTTATAATGTGTTTTTTAAAGCAGAGATGGAATAAGACTCAATTTGTCCTGATTTACCTGAGGCTATCCGAGTTTTAGTTTAGCATAGAAGGCCCCTATCCCAGGAAACCCCTTAGTCCTGCACATGTGGAGATGCTTATTCACCCTGAGTACTAAGTAACCTTTCATATGGTCCTGAAGTAGACCAGTGTTTTCGTGTATCTGTGGCCACATCAGATGGCTCTCAAAGTACCAGTTCTGCTTGCTGTTGATGACAGCTGTGCATGACCGTACGTTCCTGTGCCAGAATGTGGCTGGGCTAAGCATAACATGTAAAACAATAGTGTTTAATGGGAATATATGTAAGCTTTATTCATATTTTCTGTAGACGTTCCGTTTTCCTTCCTTAATTGTGAGCGTGGACTGTGTTCTACCGTAACACCTAGAACATGGTAGAAAGTCAATAAATGTGTATTAACTTACATGTGCACACATGGATAGACCAATTTATAAGCATAAGAAAAGAATCAGGAGAAAAGAATCACTTAAGAAAAATTTACAGGTGTTGCCAGTTACCAGTTTGGATATCCAGTTGTACTTTCAATCTGTCTTGTCATAAGACGAATAGTGATGTCATTTTGCTTAATACAAAGGGACAGCCAGTAATAATCTAACTGGCAAAAGAGACATTTTGAAAGAAAATTCAGCGTTACATTTTGAGCTGACATTTTGGTTTGCATGCTGTTTTCTGTTAGCAGCAGTGAGTTACAGAGATGACTAAAACATGGTCCTGAGTCAACAGGCAGATGACAGAGGTGAAGTGGATGAAGCTAATAGCATGAAATGCAGCAATGGGCTGTATGTAGTAGTATGAAAAGGGAAATGTGGGAGTTGTAAATTTTGCAGGTGAAGGTAGGAGGAAAGATGAGAACTTAAGTTTCAGGTGTGAACAGATGTTTCAGCTGAGAGTCAGATGGAGACATGGGGTGGCTAGAAATAATAAAAGGTAGGTGAGATCAGGAGAGGACTTCCAAGCGTTGGAGGAGGGAAGTGATGGTGGGTATGTAGAAAGGGGCCAGATGGTGGGTAGGATTGTTCTTAGGCACGCTCCTCCCCTCACCCGGCTACTGCAGTAACTCAGGCCCCATCGATCTTGTGGGGTTTTCTGTACTAGTTTCCGAAGTACTCTCACTTTCCTGCTCTTTAATCTATAGTCTGTACTACCAGCAACTGATTTTCTGAAATCTGGTTCTATTACTCCTTCGTTTGGAACACTTCACTAGGTTTCCAGTGCCCACAAAATAAAAGTAAAATTTGAATGGGAGACCACCTGCAGAGAGCATTGCGCATATACCCACTTGGGGACCACTTAAGGAGCTCCCTAACACAGGGCAGGATATGTAAGTAATGAGCCTTCCTTGTGAATGAAGGCTCATACAGTAATAAAATCTATCTTGTAAGGTTGACTTGAAAAACAGATGAGAGCATGTATTTAAAGTGCTTAGCCTTAAGCCTGTTATATAATAAACACACATTAAAGACTAGACATTATTGTGGTTTTTCAGGAGTCAGCAGTTTTGGACTCCGGTTCCTGAAACATATTGTACAAATGGCCTTACCTTCTGTATATCTTCCAGGTGACCTTTCCCTTCTGGTTTTAATTCCTATCCTTCATGCCACTCTTGGCAGTGTTGATTATTCCCTTATTTTATTAGCCTGGACGTACTACCATTGTTACGCTCAAGAGAGTAAATCATAGTTATTGATGAACTTGTTTCTGCTGGTAGAATACAGCCTTGTGAAAGGCAGGATTCCTTCATCATTTCACACCAAGTTCCCAAAACACTGACTGACATATGCTATGCGTTCAGGAAATGTTTAATAAAAAAGTTAATAGACTAATAAACACATGATGCTAGCCTGTTGATCTCCAACATGGAAAAACTTACTCCAAATTGTACCATGGAAAGATTTTGATAATTTTTATAGCATGCCTCTTTTTTCCCCCATACTTCTTAACAATACTGAAATGTTCACCATAAGGTCTAAAATTTCTTCCTCTAGCAATCTTTGAAAATAATGTACAATTCTGTGTCAGTGATGGCTATATCCTTCAAGTGCCCTTCCAACCTAAGAATCTGCAATGAGAATAAAAGTAATAGTAAGGGAACTAATACATAGTTTAGTACATTAATGTATCTTTGCATTCATTACATAAACCTCATAGTAACCCTAGGTGATACATACCATTATATAGATTTTATAGGAGATAAAGATGAGGCCTAACAAAAATTAGTTTGCTCAAGTTTATGGTTAAGTTCCTTTTTTCTAAATCTTAGAGCTTATGTTCCCTGGAACATGCTGCCTCTTAATAGTCAACTTAATAGATACCTTAGTAGATGACAAAGTTCTCAGTATGTGATTAAAGCAAATTTGTCCAGATAGGAAATGAGTATTTGTCATTCATGGAGTCTTTAAAATTTTTTTTCAAGCATTTGAAAAGTTGTTTTGAAGTATAATTTTCTGGCTTAAAATTTGTGAGCTTATTTAGGTGCAGCAAGTACAGTTATTGGCTTCCCTGGTGGCTCAGATGGTAAAGAATCTGCCTGCAATGCGGGAGAACAGGTTTCGATCCCTGGGTGGGGAAGGTCCCCTGGAGAAAGGAATGGCAACCCACTCCAGGATTCTGGCCTGGAGAATTCCGTGGACAGAGGAGCCTGGCGGGCTACAGTCCATGGGGTTGCAAAGAGCCAGACACGACTGAGCAACTTTCACTTTCATAGTACAGTTAAGTCTGTCTGTCTACTCACTTTATTTATCCATTTGTTTTCCAGAAAACCGTGGACTGCATGACAACGATGTCAGTGCCTTCCACCCTGGTTAAATGTTTATATCTGTTTTTTGACCTTCCACATGTGCCTGAGGCAGTTGGAGGTGCACAGAATGAGCTACCTCTAGCAGAACGGCGGGGACTACTCCAGAAAGTTTTTGTACAGGTATGGGAGGTGCTGTGTCTGTTCATGTAGCCCACCCTCTTTCAGGTGTAACAGGTATGCTCCTTAAGTAGATGTTCTGCCTGTCCCATTTTCTGTAGTGCTTCTTGCTATTTATTATAAATTGACTGTCTTTTATCTAACTGGCATATTAACTGAATCTGCCCATTTCTTTTGAGGAGTATTTGGGTGAGAGATTCACAGGTTTGTTACTCTGAACAGATTCTATCATTAAGATTACCTTTCATAAAGTAACAACATCTCTAAAATGAACAAAGCAAAGAACACTTTTATTAACAGTGCTATTAAGTTTTGGGTAATATTTCTTCTCGTGTCAAGAAATTCTGTCTTGTTGCTGTCTAAATACAGGAAGTCCTTAGCCAGTAAGTATTTAACTTAGAAAAGACAGTTTCTTTTAGTGGCTACTGCCACCTCTTCTTCTCCCTGTCTGTGAACCTTCTTTCCCATGTGGTCACTCTTCTTTTAATAATTGCATTAGCAGAGTAAGTGAACCTTTGTTAGGTAGTCTGGAAATATTGTCATCATTTGATATCCATTCTTGGGAGAAAATTTTCAAAACTATAAACATTTACAATACAATCTATCCATAGGAAATATGGTATTTAAAAATATATGTTTGACATAAAAAGATAAATACTGCATGATTTTATTTATAAGTTAAGATGTCAGGCTTTTAAAAGTAGAGTGTTGGTTGCCTGGGGCTGGGAGGTGAGAGAAAAGAGAGTTGTTTTCCAGGGGATCCAGAGGTTCAGTTCTGCAGGAGGAAAATGTCCTACAGATGTTTTGCATAACATTGTGCATGTAGTTAACATTCTGTACTTAAAAATGATTAAGAGGGTTAAATTGTTAATGTGTTTTTATCCCTCAATTTAGAAGACTTACACCTATTTGAGTCCCATTTTATGAAATAAGATGCCAGTTTCTCATCTCTAAAATGAAAATAATACCTGGCTAAAGGATTTGGGGGAAGAGTCAATGAAATAACACCTAAAGCTGTGCTTCTCTGCTTTAGACATAGCAGACCTGAAATGCCAAAATTTATTTTTCTGATAAATAAGTTTGATTTCTGCTGTTGCCTCCACCACTTTCAGCATCGATGAGAGTAGGAGGAGAGAACAGAGAGGGCGCTGGATCTGCATCAGGAGCAGCAGAGCCGCGGACAGGTGATGCTGGCACCTGTGTCACTGGGGTGGTTGCTCCAGGAATGACTCGACTTTGCTGAAGTCTGTGTGTGCTAAGTTGCTTCAAGTGTGTTTAACTCTTTGCAGCCCCATGGGCGGTAGTCTGCCAGGCTCCTCGTCCATGGGATTTTCCAGGCAGGAATACTGGAGTAGGTTGCCATGCCCTCCTCCAGGGGATCTTCCCAACCCAGGGATCAAACTCACATCTCTTATGTCTTCTGCTTTGGCAGGTGGGGTCTTTTACCACTAGATTTCCCAAGTGACTCAGCTGTGATGAATACTCCTGCCAATTGCAAGAGACAAGGGTTCAATCTCTGGGTAGGGGAGATCCCCTGGAGAAGGAAATGGCTACCTGCGCCACTATTCTTGCCTGGAAAATCCAATGGAGAGAGGAGCCTGGTAGTATATATTTCATGAGGTCGCAAAGAGTCAGACTCATCTGTGCGACTGAGCCCCCACACACCAGTGAAGATGGGGGAGAGGGAGAGTAAGACAGATTAGAAATGAAAAGACAGGATTATCAATAAAATGCTAATTCAATGAATATTTATTGAACACTTGATTTATTAAATACTTTTGTGCTAGCAGTTAACATCCCTATCTTGTGATCATTTGCAAGACCTTCCATGACTTCAGAGCTCTTGTTTTCCACCAAAATAATAATGTGAGGGAATGGCAGAAATGGGATTAGAACTCAGGTTTATCTAACCTCTCAACTAGAATGGAAGAGAATGGCAATGGGAAGAAGTAAAAGAGTAAACCATATAGGAATTAAAGCTGTTTTAAGACATGGCTGATGAAGAGAGTGGGTTAGTCTTTGCTGATCAGACTAGAGCCCTGATTCAGTAAAGTCCCTCTGAAGAAGTAACACCTTAGACAATAAATGGAAGCTGGCAACTAAGTAGCAAAGATTTCTTCTAAAACTTAATT
This sequence comes from Cervus elaphus, assembly GCF_910594005.1. NCBI lineage: Eukaryota > Metazoa > Chordata > Mammalia > Artiodactyla > Cervidae > Cervus > Cervus elaphus. The sequence goes on from NC_057820.1 coordinate 17,083,127, forward strand.
TTTTTCTATATCTGAAAGCAGTGGGTGCTGACTTTGAACTGAATGTATTCATTCATTCATTCATTCATAAAAGGATTCACTTTAGTATATTGGAATCATTGGATGTCAAAGGAATATTAAAGGCCAAATGGAATGCAATAGAGAATTTAAATGAAACGCTTCATTTACACTTATGGAAACTTATAGTCATGACTGTTCCACACCTGGTGCCCGGCAGTGATCAGAACCCTGCTCTCCCACCGTCTAGTCCAGGGTTCCTTCAGTGGTTCCTTCAGTGCATCAACTTAGCTTTTTTCATTCCTTATCACAGTCCAGACATTGTTTTCATCATTTTGTCTGAAAAACCCGATGGACACAAACTTATTAAATGTTTTCAGAATGCACAGTGTTTATTATAGATAAAATCCCTGTGTTTATATTTTGTGACAGATGGTTTCCTGGAACCTTAGCAGTTGGTAGTGCTTTATGTAGGCGTTCTTTTTTTTTTCGTATTTGCATTGATGTGGCCAGTTATTGCTCTGGCACACTTGGCTGGACATTGTAACAGAATCCCTACGAAAAGAAGTGCTTAGTGTAGGGGCTAAAGAGGAATGAGTAGATTCTTCAGTTTTCTCCTGCTTAAAAATGGAAAGGTTATTAATACTAGGTTATTTGTAAGAATTCTTTTGACTTGGAAGATTAAGAATTAGTTATCTTAAGGGTCAACAGCAAGGAATTAAATCCAACTTATTTTTGAGCACAAGGATTTGACTTGGAAAAAAAGATTTTATTTTCAGGTTTGTTTTTATGTTACAAATTAGAGAAATGACATCTGTCCCTCTAATCACATATGGGCATGTGAAAACTAGTGAAAAGTATAATCAACAATAGACTCTTATGAGTATATACATGTGTATATATATTTTTTTGGCTGCAGTTATCTTTCTTTTCATATACCTTTTTGTTACATTTAATACATGTGGGAAGAGGTACATATATTACAAATATTAATAAAAATTTGGTATTCAGCAATGTCTCTGGGCATTTTTTTTGTTGGGAGGGGGGAATGCCTGTACTTAATAGAGTTTATAAATATTTTGTTGTTCACTGAATTCTTAATCTTTCTTTCCCTGATATTTGTCAGCTATGAATTAGAAATTCTTGTATTTGAGTAAAATTTTGCACTGAAGGAAATAGGAAAAGGCAGACCTAGCTTTCTTAGACGAAATATGATACTTCAAATACTTTTTCTATAGAATAGTTTCCCCCAGATAGTGAAATACTCGTTTTATTTTATTTTATATATTTTAAAAATATTTAGATGAAAAAATATAGCACAGAGAAAGAAAGTTAACTTTTTCTGCCACCGCACTGAGATTAGAAGAAGAAAGGTTTTTGGAGGGCAGAAACCACAGCTTCATTCCCCAAGTAGCAGGCCTTTAATGCCATAAATGGTTGTGCAATGTGTAGTTTGCAAACCATAGGTAAGGATTAGGTTTTCATTCCAGAGTTTAAGAAGTGTTGAGTCATGCTTTAGAAGATTTTTGGCTACTAGACATAATTAATAATTCTGAATTAAGAAGACTGTATTATTATAATGTCACCTTCTACTTGTATAGAAGTTGGAAAAAATTGAAAATACTTTTAAAGACATGTTTTTATTTTCTTGTCTCCCTGAAAGTGTCCTTTTTAGAGAAGAAAATTACATTTCACCTATGGCAAACTAAGAATTAACATTCTAAAACTGGAATGTTGACCTTAAAAGTTACTGTTGATTTATTCCATTTCAGGATAGGGCAAAACAGTACCCCCTCAAAAAAAAAAAAAACAAAAAACAACAAACCACCATGGTGAAGTGAAGATGGTAAACAGGTAACTTAAAAAAAAAAAAAAGCTGATAAAAGTAGAGGTGGTTAACTGTCTTACCATAACACACTTGTAAATTATAGGTGTCTTTTTTAATGTTGCCTAACTTAGAGCTCTCCTCATTGTGGCTTTAATGATAGCCCTCAACACTGACCCTGAACTTGCAGAGTTTTAAATAATCAGATCTAGTCCTTTTCTAGCCCCTGCTTTTCCTCCAATCATTCATTCATTTATGTACACATTTTCTTTGTTCTTTAGATCTTAGTGAAACTCTGCAGTTTTGTTTCTCCGGCCGAGGAGCTGGCTCAGAAAGACGACCTCCAGCTTTTATTCAGTGCAATAACCTCTTGGTGCCCTCCCTATAACCTGCCTTGGAGGAAGAGTGCCGGAGAAGTCCTTATGACCATATCCCGTCACGGTCTCAGTGTCAACGTGGTGAAGTATATTCACGGTGACTGTCTCGTAACGTATTCATTCTAGATGCTCTGAATTTCCTCTGCCTTTCTCTCCTCGTATGATGACAAATATGTTTTTCTTGTTCAATTCTCCAAAGATTCTATTTTAAATGAAGAACTATATTTTCCAGGAGAAAAAAATTATTTGTGAAGCTTTTCAAATGTAAAAAAATTCTTATGTTCCCAATAATGGATATCCAGGAGAGTTAAAATAACCTTACCTTTAAGTAAATGATAAGTCGTAATAATAATACAAATTCCACCTCATTGCCTCTTCTTCCTTCCTCTTTTGTGGAATGAAAAGAGATTTTTTGAGATGCTATAGTTCAAACTCTTTCTGAAGATATTTCATAAGTAGACAGATAATCTGTCCAATGAGGTATGAATAAAATTAAGTAGATTCTTTATCAGCACTGAAAAGAAATTATTTTTTTAGCTTATTTATATAAATATGTGTCAACTGTCCCTTAAAATTAGTCAATAGGAGAAATAGGAGACAATTGTAGCATCTTAGATGTTTCTTACCTCTGTTCCTGTGTTAAATCTTCTTAGTTATTGTTATGTGACCCTGGATTTCTTAATATAAATTAATATTTTTAAAGATAAGAGAGCAAAAGTCTTCTTTGAAATGCCTCCAGTCCCAGAAGTCATGGGATGTAACTATGTTTTAAACTAGTACATATATAGTACAGACAAAAATTTGAAAATTTTATTTCCTGAAGTATTTCTGTATCTTAATAGTCTAGATGCACTCTAATTTGAACTTTTAACTAAATAGATTTTTCTTCTTAAACTTAGAAGAGAGTTTTTAAATTTTTCTCCATTTTTTGTTATATTAATATAAAGGTCAAAAATATCATTTGGCAGCAGGCAGTCGTCTTTTTTAATAATAAAACTTCTAAATATGATGTAAAAACTATTATAAATGTCAATTGATTTTCTTTCCTTTTTTTTTTTCCCCCTCAACTGATTTTCAACACTTTCTGTATTACTCTTTGTTTACTACTTAGAGGTAGAGCTTCCCCAGTCAGTTTGAATCTTATATTTGCTTTCAGAATGTGTATCATTTATCTTACCATATTTTATAAATGTACTAAAATTTAACATTTCATTAAATACCAGTTAAGAATGAAGTTTTCTTAAGCAGTTGACATAAGTTATATATACACACACACACATATATTTATTCAGTTCTTTATTTTCTTTGTTTTTACAGAAAAAGAATGTTTATCTACGTGTGTTCAGAATATGCAGCAGTCAGATGACCTTTCTCCCCTAGAAATTGTTGAGATGTTTGCTGGGCTTTCTTGTTTCCTCAAAGATTCCAGTGATGTTTCCCAAACTCTTCTGGATGATTTTCGGATATGGCAAGGATATAATTTCCTTTGTGATCTCTTGCTTAGGTAAAACCCCACAATATAAGAATGTATTTTAATAGTCTACTCAGTCTTCTCATCAAAGGAAGCAAAGTAGTTTGGGGTTATAGGGAAAAAGAAATCAGCCAATCACTAACGTAAGGTATACTTTATACTCTTAGCTTTAATCACTTCTTTTTACTCCTGTTCTGTCAAGAGAGTACAAAGAGTGAATTTAGAGTTAAATTGGAAAATGTAGGTTGCACACATGGAGTCAGTGGTTAGATGTGAAGAAGAAATCTGCTCTTCCTTAGCAGCTGAGGGAGAAGAGTTTGGATGAACTAATTAACATCTTCCTGAAGTGTAAACTCTTTGTGCTTAATTATATTTTTGATTTTCCTTAATGGTAATATCAATGCTATCAAGCTATTAATATAGTTAGTAGCAAGAATAATTTTGCAGAATGAATGAGATGCTGAAAATGTATATATAAAACATAGTAGTCAGTCTAAAAGTGTTTTACTAGCCTTGTTTTTCATTCCAGATGTTGCTTACATATACTGGAAAAACAACTGGTTACAAGTTTATTAGGAAGAAGATACTCACGTTAGTCGTTCCCAGGCCATTAATTAGTTTTAAGTTGTTTGATTTACTGTAAACCACCACTGTTTTGTAAACTTTTAAGTTCTAACACCAGTGTGACCTAGTTGCTGTTACTTAATAGTAGGCAACCCCCAAGAATATAATTTTGCACATATAGCCTAATTTACAAATGAAGACATGTGAAAGTTTATGAAATAACTATTTGACATTACTAATTGATGCTGTCCTTTGAGAATTCAAGAGTCTTAAAAATGTTGGTAACTTGTTGCAATAATTTCACATATGTTTATTGATCCTAAAGATACAATTCTAAATGCAGACAAAGTTTTATGTATATTAGTGCTCCTGAACTCTGATAGCTACTAGCTGTCCCAATATCCACATCTATGGTTGATTCTCCATGGCCATTAAAAAACATATCTATGGTGAGTTTATACTAACATGGAGAAGCATGTACATAACACTAATGAATGAAAAAACAGGTTACAGCATTCTGTGTATAGTATAAAAATATTTATTATTAAAACAAAACTTTTCACATTAAGAAAAGACAAGTTTAAAGGAATTAAGTTTGTTTTAAAAAATTTAGACTCTCAGAACTTTATTTAAATGTACTCTAGTGCCAGTATTTGAGTTAGTTAATGAAATGCAGATAAAGTCTTAGAAATCTTCCCCTAGAATTCACTTTTTAAAATTGTTAATGGAGAAAATGTCTTAGGAAAGAAATGGTTAATAAGATTTTTGATTGTAAACAGTGAAACTTATAACCTTAGAGCCTTAGGGAACTTAAGAGATATTTAATCTAATCCTTTTATATTAAGAAACTTTCTACCAAAGATTGGTGATTTGCATAAAATAATACCCTTAATGGCAAAATCAACATTTATCAGATGTTCTGACTATTGGCATAATTTCTTTCAAATACACCATCATATCTCATACTTAAATTTGCAGCTTTATAAAAATATTGTGTGTTTATATAGGAAAAAATATATGAAGAAACTTCTTGTAGTGGTCTGTACATTTATTTATTGCATATAAAATTGAAATTTTCTTTCTGTATTAAATTTTAAAATACAACACAAGAGAAAACATATTTGCTAAATCATACTTTTCCTAGATTGGAACAAGCAAAAGAGGCAGAATCCAAAGATGCCTTGAAAGATCTGGTTAATCTGATAACTTCCCTAACAACATATGGTGTCAGTGAACTAAAACCAGCTGGTATTACCACAGGGGCACCCTTTTTATTGCCTGGATTTGCAGTACCTCAGCCTGCAGGCAAAGGTGAGTCTCCCCCCAACCCCCGTTCTGAGCAACTCAAAGAAATAAGGAAAGAATGAATGTATCCAACTGATTGCTCTTTATTTGTGTTATTTATATAAAGGTAATATGCTATTTTCCATTAAGGTTGGTGCTTTCTATGGTATAATTTCTTGAACGACAGTCTTCAGCAGATAAAATACTTGAAAATAATATGAAAATATCATAAAAACAATGAAATTTATATTTTAGTATTTCATTTTAATATTCAAACAGTTTAATAATTCAGACATGCCTCTGCTGAATGTTGGCACCTCACACATTTCCGCTTTATGTGCATGGGACTCGAGTCACTCTCTGCCTGTCTGTGTAAGGTGTATATAGAAGGCACAGGTGCAAACACTGGCATTTTACTGAGCGAACCTAAGTGCAGAGAAGTTACATTACATACTCTGAGGTCAGAGAATGCATTTTATAATTCAGGTTTCCTAGCTTTGGCTTTTCTCACCTAATAATCTACTAAGAAAACTTATTGTATATTAATAACATTTAATTATGTAAGAGTGCAAGTTTTATAGTTTATGTAATTTTTTAAATGCATACTAACCATTCTGAAAGAAGGTGAACCCACAGGCTTCTAATAGTTCTTTTCACGTTATTGTTACATACTAAATATTCAATGCTGTGATGATATTTGCATGTAAAATTTAGCCAGAAAATATCATCATATCTGGTTATTTCAATTTCACAGCACATTATCTATGTATTTTATAATGTAAAACCCAGTAATTATAAATTCTTAAGCCTATGAGAATAAATAGATATACTAGAATATATTAAATTTAATTTACTGGAGAAAATTATATTGAAAAGTCATGACTTAAATTGAAGTTGTTGTACTAACTTCCATAAGAAGTGCCCTCAGTTTATAGATTATACAAAACTTTTAAAATAAAATCTAGGAGTATTTTACAGAGCTGTTCAATATTTTATTTAATATTAAGGAACAATATTAAATTAACACTTCTAATTTATAGACTCCAGCTTAAATATTCCACAGTTAACTCTTTCTATGCGTTCATCTAAATATAGCTCAGTAATATAATTTTTATTTTAGGTTTCATTATTTTATTTGGTTAACCAATCTGATTGTGACACTGAGATAATATTTAGTTACACAGTAGTATAATTTTGTAATGAGAGAATTAATGCAGCTAGATTAACCGTCCTCATATTTCTGCCTGATTTTGTCTCATCTATAACAGGGATAATACACGTATAACCTAGCACCTCTAGGGATTATTTTGAGAATTCAGCGACATGTGTCTATGAAAACAAGGTTAACTAGAAGTGACATTGCCCTAAGAGTCAAAACTCAGGTTACCCATAAATGGCATAACCTTTCTAAATATCAGCTTCTTCAGAAACATTGATGTAATACTCTATAAAATGAATAGATCAAGCTAGATCATTTTGAGTTTCATTTATGACTCAAAATTATCTTTCTCATGGCTTGTTTATGTGGAGTTATTATGTAGACTGAAGGAGATACCAATGGTTTTATCCCACATAAAGAGATTATGAAATATGGGGGTTTTTTTTGCCAGCAGTATTGAGGTATAATTTGCATATATTAAAACGTATCCATTTTAAGTGTTGGGTTTGAGTTTAGGTAAATATTTGTGGTTGTGCAGTCCCCACCATAATCATGATATGGAACATTCCATCCATCTAAATCTGATGCTGGGAAAGATTGAAGGCAGGAGGAGAAGGGGACGACAGAGGATGAGATGGCTGGATGGCATCACTGACTCAATGGACATGAGTTTGAGTGAGCTCCGGGAGTTGGTGATGGACAGGGAGGTCTGGCGTGCTACAGTCCATGGGGTCGCAAAGAGTCAGACACGACTAACTGAACTGACTGAACTGATCCATCGAAAAGTTTCCTTGTTCCATTTTATATTCAGTCCCCTCTCATCACCCCCTTACCCTGGTAACCACTGACGTGCTTTGGTTTTGCTATTTCTAGAATTCCGTAAACTAGACTCCTAAATTATGTAGTTTTGTGTATCTGGCTTTAGTATTTCTCCATGTTATTGGATGTATCTGAAGCTCTTTTTTAATACTGGATAGTTCATTGTTTAAATATCCTGCAGTTGTTTATCCATTCACCAGTTGATGGTGTTTATTTAACTATCATGAATAAAGTACTAGGAACATTCATATAAAACAAGTCTTTTTGTTGACATACATTTTCATTTCTTTGGGGTGGTTATGAAGCAGTGGAATTGCTGATTCATATGGTAAATGTATGTTTAACTTTATGAGAAACTGCCAAACTATTTTCTAGTGTGGCTGTCCCATTTTGCATTCACATCAGCTATGTAATGAGAATTTGTTTTATAGTCTCAAAAACAGTTGGTGTTGTTAGGCTGAATTTTAGATATTTGAGTGTGTAGTAGTATATATTTTTTTTAATTTACTTTTTTCTAAATTATTTCAAGCTTTTTTCATATCCTGTTTGTGTCTCTACTTTGGTTCAGATCTCTGTGTCCAGTTTGATAGCTTTGTTGGTTTTATTGGAATTTTTAGAGTTCTTTAGATATTCTGGATGAGTCCTAAGTATGTTCTTTTAGTCTTGACATGCCTTTTTTTCCCTTGGTGTAGTATCTTTGAAGACCAAAAGTTTTAAATTTGATGAAGTCCAATTTAGCACTTTTGAAATATTTTATGGGTCTCGCCTCATATTTAAGAAATCTTACTTAACCCACATTCACAATTATCTTCACCTGGTTTCTTCTAGGAGTTTCACATTTTTAACTCTTATGTTAAAGTCTATGATACATTTTAAGTTAATTTTTGCATATGGCTGGAAGTAAGGTTTATTTGTTTTCCCAGTACAGATATGCACATGTGCTAGGACTCTCTGTCGAAAAGATTGTATAACTATATATCTGGAAGTCTTCTCAATTCTGCTCCATTAATGTGTCTGTCCTGAAGCCAATGCTGCTTCAGTCTTGATTGCCATATCTTTAAAGTCTTGAAATAGAATCATTTAAGTTGTCCAAGTTTGTTCTTCCTTTTCAAAATTATTTTGGCTATTCTATGTTCTCTGAACTTCCACATAAATTTAGTAATCTTCATGTCAATTATTGAAAACAGAAAAAGCCTGCTGAGATATTGATTGGGAAGTACATTGAACCTGTAGATCGATACGGGGAGAATTGGCATCTTAACAACATTGAGTCATCCAATTCATGAGCATACAGCTTTCCACTTATTTGGGTCCTGGTGTTTTCTCTCAGCAATGTTTTATAAGTGTCCATTGTATAGAACTTTCCTTCTTGTTGTTAAGTTTATTCCTAAATATTTTTTTTGATAACGTGAATGAAACTGTTCCTGTTACTTCATTTTGGATTGAGTGTTGTTAGTTTATAGAGGAGATAATGGACTTTTCACAGGGATGGAAATAAGGAAATATGGTTGTGACAACGCTGTGTTCTTTACAAATTTTAACTCTTTGGTTTGGACTATTTGTAAGTTGGATCTGTGTATATTTTGATATAGTCGATACTGTTTATCTTACTTTGTGTCAATTATTTCTTCAGGCTACTTTGGGGCATGTTTTCTTCAACTTCACTGGTTTCCCTTTCATTATTTATGAAAAGATAATTCCTGTTACTAAGGACTTTTTACATTGGACATTTTTACAAAGACATACATACATTTTTACAAGAACGTTTACATTTACATTTTACTTTTTACATTATTAATTACAGTGATAATTACATTTAAAAGAGAAAACATGAATATATCTACCTTATGTTGCTCTACACATGGATACAATTTAGCTACCTTATTTTTATTGCTGGTTTTAGATCAAGTGAAATAATATAGAAATATAAAATTTTAAAGGAAAAAAGTAAACTGAGTTATTAGTGAAGTTGGTAAACATATCTGTTTGTGTAAAAGCTTGAAAATGATTCCTATTTCTATCTTATATAGTAGAAGCTTTATAAACCTTTTTATCCTCACCATCAGATAGATTTTTTTTCTAAAGAAGGAAATTAAAGAAAAATGGAGTAGTCCTGTTTAGTAACCACTCCGTGGTGGTTTTTTACCTTAACTATGCTAGTAACGTCTTGGCAAGGTTGTACTGTGTAATTCAGAGCTCTCTATAGCTTCCACATTTGTTCCCGAAACACAGAGTGCTTTAAATATATGTTTTAATAGAGAATATGTCTGTTCATAAAAAAAAGACCATACCTATCTTTTTCAGAACTCTTCTGTGACTTCACCATTACAAATGTTTTCTTATAACACATCAATTCTCATGACATATTAGGCAATATAAAAGGATAATGTATTTTTCCTTTTCTTCATTTTTGTTCACGCTAGTAACCAAAGTGCCCTGCATTGTTCATCATGGGTTTACTTTGAAGGGCTTTTTACCTGTGCTGTTTCTATCCTGGATGCAAATGTGGCCAGGGCTGATGCTCAGTTGGCGTGCATGAATAGAACCCTGAGGATTGTTTACAGCCAGGTGCCGTTCTGATTGGTCACTCACATGTATAATTTGTTCAATGTATAATTTGTTCATTATTTTCTCTCTTATACTTCCTAAACGTTTATTAGTTTCCTTCCTCTGGTAACAGCCCTTTTGCCACCACCTTAGTTGATGCTGTAGAGATCACTCACCTGGATTACCATAGGTCTTTTTTTGTTTGTTAATAATTCACTTCTTCGGCTGCACTGGTCTTATTTGCATCATGTGGACCTTCATTAAGGCACGTAGACTCTCCCGTTGTGGAGCCCACAGGCTCAGAAGTTGTGAAGCTCAGTCTTAGTTGCTCCGTAGTATGTGGGACCCTAGTTCCACAACCAGGGATTGAACCCATCTCCCCTGCACTGGAAGGTGGATTCTTAACCACTGGACCACCAGGGAGATCCCTTATAAGTGTCTTTTTTTTTTCTTTCAAATTTTATTTATTTACTTATTTTTTAATTGAAGGATAATTGCTTTACAGCATGCATTTGGTTTCTACCAAACATCAACATGAATCAGCCATAACTGGGCCTCGGTCACAACCTAGAGGGGTGGGATGGGGAAGGAGGTGGGAGAGTTGTTCATATAGGTGTCTTTTTAACTGCTGACCTTTCTGTTCATTTCTGTTCCTCAGCTCTATCCTCTCAGTGTTGTGTGGAATCTTAACTCCCGTGACCTGGAATCTGAAAAACAATATTCAGTGTGTTTACTAAATGAGTGTTTACATTTCTTCATTTTTATTTCATTTTGCATTTTGCTTATGCTTGTACCATTTAGGCTCTTTTTTCAAACATAACTTTTCCATTTTACATTAGATTCTGAATATAGGCAAACTCTATTCTTTCTTGTATATACACTTATTCTTCTAAACCTTAGAATAATTCATTTCTTTTGTTTCTGCTTGTATAGGCTTGAGAGTAATGAGATGGTGATTGTCATCTTTCATAATGATTTCCTTACTTTACCCTTATTTTAGTTATTTGTGCGCTAAATAGATTTTAATCAGTTAATGCAAATTTTGAAACTTATACAGGATACATCTGTTTAGCTAAAATACTAGAGCACAGATGTGTCAATATTTAAGGGATTTTCCTATCTTATATAGAGCAGCCTTTTTAATCATCCTTTAGATCTAAGTATTCTCCCTTCCCCAAATTAAATATTATAGTAATTTAATGGCTATGATAGTCCTAAATAACTACTCCTGATATCATCAGCATTTAAAATAAACTTCAAATCTGTATGCCACTAGTTTTGGAATTATAATTAAGTCATTCCTTTAGATAATTTTTCCAGATAGAAAGCCATATTAATAGATTGTTTAGTTTCATTGTATATGTGCTGCGTGCTTAGTTGCTAAGTTGGGTCCAATTCTTTGCGACCCATGGACTGTAGCCCTCCAGGCTCCTCTGTCCATGGAATTCTCCAGGCAAGAATGCTACAGTGGGTAACCATTCCCTTCTGCAGGGGATCTTCTGACCCAGAGATCAAACCTGGGTCTCCTGTGTTGCAGGCAGACTCTTTATATTCTGAACCACCAGGGAAGCCCATTGAGGTTGGTTATCTTTTGTCAGTGAAATCACTTAAAATTAGGTTTTAAAAAAAAGCAAACATAATGAAAATGAAACTTGAAAAGATCCGGTTTTTTCACATTACATCAAGTTCATCTCCTTTAAACTCTTTTCTTAAAGGTGAGAATTGATATTGACACATAGCCAAAAGATGGAAAATATTGACTAGAGGTATTCTTTGACCTTATTTGTCACATGTAGTCAGATTTTAGCATTTGTATGTTCATCATTCTGTCTAAGCTTGGGTTTTAACTACCTGCAGGTAATAAAAAGTTAGCGATATTCTTAATAAGAACAAGCATAAAATTAATAAGGAACTGGAAATAAAGATTTGGCATTTGCCACACGTGGAATAAGTTTACATGTTGTAAACAAACAGAAAGTTAAAAATCATATATAGACTGAAGAGACTTTTTAATCTTTGCCTTTTCAGATAATGTCCAAGCCACAGTGTCTGAGCAGTCTTTCTAACCCATTTTATTGTTTTTCCTAGTTCTGTGTTCATCCTCTTTCAAAAATCCAGCTTATTCTGTAAGGCACTGTGTTACACGCTTGCAGATGCTCTCTATATATATATTCCTAATGGTTGTGAACCTGAGGACAATTTTTGTAGGCAAAGGCTTGTTTTCATTTGCCTTACATACTTCTGTGTTAATTTGTTTATAAGTATTTTCAGTGATTTGCCTTATAAGAGCTATTGTATACACATTTTTTTTTCCAGTTGGTGTGTTTGAAAATCAGGTATTTATAAATGTAGCTAGTAGCTGGCCATAAATTGCTTTAACAAATGTATATGTATATGTACTTGTGGCTTGAAACAAAGTAAATTTCCAAATTAAAATTTATCAAAGTTGTAGTGTTGTAATTAAAAATGGAAAAACTAAAAATGGAAAGCTGGAACTCAAGAGTATTTTTCTCCCTCCTGTTTCCTGCTGCCATCCTTGCTTTTCTCTTCAGCCTATAAGTCTTTTCAGATTGAGAGGTTACTGTCCTTATAGTCAAGGACAGTGTTACAGATAGTAAAAAGCAACACTCCTGCACATTTCCAAACTCTGAAGCCTAGACCTATATAATTTGCTTCATTCTTTTGGAAACTGTCTGATGTTTCAGTGTATACTCTTCTGGAATCAGAATATTGATAATACTGTATTAAAAGCTTAATCAGTATTACTCACTTTTAATTAAATGACTGAACCTGATGAAGAAAAAGACCTTTTGTGAAAACAGGAAGTGTTCTTAGTGAATAGGTGACAAATGTTACAGTTCATTATCTGCTTAAATAGATTACTTTGCCATGATGAAAATATCACATAACACCTACTTTTGTGTTCTGGTTTTCTACTTTAGGTCACAGTGTGAGAAATGTCCAGGCCTTTGCAGTTCTTCAGAATGCATTTTTAAAAGCAAAAACCAACTTCCTCGCCCACATCATTCTCGATGCCATCACAAATATCTACATGGCCGACAACGCCAACTATTTCATCCTCGAATCGCAGCACACACTGTCACAGTTTGCAGAAAAAATTTCTAAACTCCCAGAAGTGCAAAACAAGTACTTCGAGATGCTGGAGTTTGTTGTTTTTAGCTTAAATTATATCCCTTGTAAAGAACTTATTAGTGTTAGCATCCTCTTAAAGTCTAGCTCTTCTTACCACTGTAGCATTATCGCGATGAAAACACTTCTTAAGTTTACACGACATGACTACATATTTAAAGATGTGTTCAGGGAGGTGGGCCTTTTGGAGGTCATGGTAAACCTTTTGCACAAATATGCTGCCCTCTTGAAGGATCCAACTCAGGCACTCAATGAACAAGGTAAAGCGTTTTCCCTACTTTTAATTTTATTTGGCAGAGGAGTTTGGGCAGGGTGTTTTGTTCATGTTTTGTCTTTCATTTGGTTATGGATTTGAATTACTTGATAATGTGCATAATTGTGACATCCTTGTGACTATTTCCCACAAGTTAAAACTTGTTCACTCAACCTCTGGTAGGGAATTGGGGAAAGGCAGGCGAGGAGACAGAAATATGTCATGGTGGAAGAGAGTGTAAGGTAAAACTGAGGAAACCATTTATGATCCACATAATTAGTGTCTTCTACTTTGTTAGGGAATAACAAAAAGCTTCTAGAAACAATTGGGATGTTTAGGTGCCTCAAAATGTTTATTAATTATAGAGAGCACTTTAGTTTGATATATCTTTTTAGTGATATTTATGCACATATATATTACTACCTTAAATTTGATGTTCCTTGTCCTTTCTGATAAATCTGATAAAAGCATAGTAGTGTCTGGCACTTAGTATTAAATGTGTTGAATGAATTAAATTGAACAGACAGTACTACTTACAAACGTTTTTTTCATCTTTGGTGCATTAAAACCTAGCATTCTTCTTTGTTGACACTTCTTTGATTAGGAAAGCGTCTGTGAAAAGGATACATTTTACTTTGTCATTTTCCCTTTTAATATTTTTTAGATAACTGTAGCTTTCTAGCCATACCAAAATAAAATCTATAAACATTGACTTTACTTTTGGTAGCTGGTAGTTTAGACATATGTATCATTTTTTTAAAGGTTATATTGAGTCAGCCCAAAAGTTCTTTTGAGTTTTAACATCTTGTGAAAGAAACCAAATGAACTTTCTGTCCAGCCCAATACTGTGTCATTTGTATTAGTGGTAAAATTAATAGTAATAAAATCTTAATTTGTTTTAAAAATCCTAAATCCAGAAAGAAATAAGCTGACTAGTTTTGTGATTCGGACCTTTGATTCTTTTTCCTAGGGGACTCAAGAAATAATAGTTCATTTGAAGACCAAAAACACCTGGCTTTGTTAGTCATGGAGACTTTGACAGTGCTTCTTCAAGGCTCAAACACAAACGCAGGTAATTAGAGAAGCTTCTTCTAGCAAGCGCACTGGTAAGAAAGTACCTATGGTTATGTCTTCTCTAATGATTCTTACTTCTGAGATGCTCTTGTCACTTAGAGAAAATTCTATTGATTCAGTGATGGTACTATCCTATCTCTAGACGTGCAATACTTTTGACCTTCCTAAGTTTATGAATGATACAATATATACTGTTGTTATTACTTCAAAATGTATTCTTATAGTTTTATTGTTTTTTATAATATGCCTTGTGTTTGAAATATTCTTTTTCTATTTGTTTACTTATATAGTGCAGACTCTTTGTCTGATAGCTTTGCTTATTTAAATATTTTCCTGAAACATGTGCTTCGCATTGTGATTTTCTTAATTATTCAGTAATTCAAATCAGAGTATTATAATGTTACAACCTTAGGGAAATACTGAAAAGAATAAAACTTGCCTCTCCCAGGGAAAAAATGGATTTAGTAAATCTTTTGCTTTATCTTAGGGCTTCCCTGGTAGCTCAGACGGTAAAGCGTCTGCCTGCAATGCTGGAGACCTGGGTTCGATCCCTTGGTCGGGAAGATGCCCTGGAGAAGGAAATGGCAACCCACTCCAGTACTCTTGCCTGGAAAATCCCATGGACGGAGGAGCCTGGTAGGCTACAGTCCACTGGGTTGCAAAGAGTCAGACACGACTGAGCGACTGCACTGAGCTGAAACGAACAATCCAAATGTATTTATAAAATATCACTCCTGCTTTTAAACAAATAAAGCTGAAACAGTTTAGTATGAGCTCTTATATTAGTGACATATACGAGGTACTCTAAAAGCATAAAGGATAGAATGCTATTACTTTGGAGGAAACACTAACTGATGGTTTGGATCACTTAGTCCATGTGTTTTTTTTATACTTGAAGATGTTGTTTGATATAAGAACAGTATCATCCATGGCCAAAAGCACAGGCTATAGAACAGGGCTATATAGACATAATTCTGCTGGCTGTATCACTGACCTGACACCTTACTCAGCTTCTGCATGTCTCATTTACTTATCTGTGAGCAGGTAAGAGATGAGGAGATTAAATAAGTCAATCTACATAAAACCTTTGGAATAGTACAGCAACCAATGCTTTCTATTATAGAGTTTATCTTTTTTTTTTTAATGAATGGGGGCTCAGCCCCCTTTATTTATCTCTCTTAAAATTTTTATTGGAGTACAGTTGATTTACAATGTTATGAGTTTGTCGTTTTTGTGTCCTCTACCAACTAAAACATTTGATTCCTTACAATTTTTTCTCACTGTAAGAATAACTTATTCCCTTTTTTCTTGCTACTGTTTTGGAAGCCTTGTTTTCAGTTTAAATCTCATTTATTTGCAGTATTGTTCATCTAAAAGCCTTTTACTAAACTGATTTCAAGTATTGCTTGGTAAAGCCTCTGCATAAAAGTACTGGTCATTTTGGTAACCACCTACGAAATTTCTGAATGGTTGAGATTTGGAGATATTGGGCATGTGGAACATATCAGGGCATTCTTGCATAAAGGAAACCTAGAGAAAATTTGTATATACCTTTGCTGACATCCCACAGTTTTGTATTGTAATTGTAAATTTAAAAGGAGATTTTGTATTTTACTTTAAAAGGTAAAATCGCTGGGTAGGTTTTATGTGCCTTCTTTTAAGTTACTCTTTCTACAAATGGATCAGATTTGAGTTCATCTGACTTAGAATATTTTAAGTTAACCTGTGTTGTTGTTTGGTCTCCCTCCTCCAAGGAATTTTTCGAGAATTTGGAGGCGCAAGATGTGCGCATAATATAGTGAGGTACCCACAGTGTCGGCAGCATGCCCTGATGATGATCCAGCAGTTGGTGCTCTCTCCCAATGGGGACGATGACATGGGCACGCTCCTAGGACTGATGCACTCGGCCCCACCCACAGAGCTGCAGCTCAAGACCGACATCCTCAGAGTAAGTTTGAGAACTGTGTTCTTAACAATTTTCACTACTAAAATTGGTGGCAATTGTTAAATGACTGAGAACTATTGTGAACTATACTTGTGATTTTTCTTCAAGTCTAAAATTATGTCAAAATATGACAAAGGAGGAGGCAAGACTATATAATGGGTCAAAGATAGTCTCGTCATTAAGTGCTGCTGGGAAAAGTGGGCAGCTACATGTAAAAGAATGAAATTAGAACACTTTCTAACACCAAACACAAAGATAAAATTCAAAATGGTTTAAAGACCTAAATATAAGACCAGAAACTATAAAACTCTTAGAGGAAAACATAGGCAGAACGCTCAGTGACATAAATTACAGCAATATATTCTATGACCCACCTCCCAGAGTAATGGAAATAAAAACAAACAAGTGGGACCTAATTAACTTAAAAGCTTTTGCACAGCAAAGAAAACTATAAACAAAGTGAAAAGATAAACTTCAGAATGGGAGAAAATAATAGCAAATGAAGCAACTGACAAAGGATTAATTTCCAAAATATACAAGCAGCTCTTACAACTCAATATCAGAAAAACAAACCATCCAATTTTAAACAGTGGGCTGGAGACCTAAGCAGACATTTCTCCAAAGAAGACATACAGATGGGTAATAAACACATGGAAAGATGCTTAATATCACTCATTATTAGAGAAATGCAAATCAAAATTACAGTGAGATATCACCTCACACGGGTGAGAATGAAAGTGAAAGTGAAGTCACTCAGTTGTGTCCAATCTTTGTGACCCCATGGACTGTAGCCTACCAGGCTCCTCCATCCATGGGATTTTCCAGGCAAGAATACTGGCCATCATCAAAAAATCTACAAACAAGAAATGATGAAGGAGGTGTGGAGAAAAAGAAATCCTCTTGTGCTCTTGGTGGGAATGTAAATTGATACAGCCGCTATGGAAGACAGTATGCAGATTCCTTAAAAAATTAGGACAGATGAATGGATAAAGAAGCTGTGGTACATATATACAAATGGAATATTATTCAGTTATTAAAAAAAGGAATGCATATGAGTCAGTTCTAATGAGGTAGATGGAGCTAGAGCCTATTATACAGAGTGAAGTCAGAAAGAGAAAAACAAATATCATGTATTAACACATATATATGGAATCGAGAAATACAGTACTGATGAACCTATTTGCAGGGCAGCAAAGGAGACATGGAACAGACTTAAGGACACAGCTGGGTTGGAGGAGGAGGTAGAGAGTATGATGTATGGGGAGAGTAACATGGAAACATATACGTTACCATATGTAAAATAGATAGCCAGTGGGAATTTGCTATGTGACTCAGGAAACTCAAACCAGGGCTCTGTAACCACCCAGAGAGGAGGGATGGGGAGGGAGGCGTGAGTTAGGTTCAGGAGGGAAGGGACGTAGATATACCTATGACTGATTCATGTTGATGTTTGGCAGAAACCAACACAATATTGTAGAGCAATTACCATTCAATTAAAAATGATTTAACTATAAAAAAGTAAAGTAATGTCAAAATAATAATAGCTAAAGAAAAGCCAGTGTCTCTAACCTGGCCTCCAAGAGCCCTCGGAATGCCCACTGTCTCTTTTCCTTCTGACTTCCTCTCCTGAGACCCCTGCCCTTTTCCTGCCACAGACATGACAGGAAGTATAGCTGCCTTCTGCGATCATACATTTCTTTTATTAAACTTTTGCTTTATGCTTCTCATCAGTAATGAGAAGTTTGTGGTTTTTAATTTGTTCAATTGTATGTTCCATTCTGTTTTGAGTATGACAGTTTTGAATATGCATTTTAACTTTCAAGCATGATTAATCTGACCACAATTTATCTCTTAGACAAGGAGGAAATCTACATGCTTATCAGTATTGGGGGAAATCTGTGTATTTGAAGGGATTGACTGGGAAAATACAAGTACCCTCAAAAGCTGTTAAGGTTGCCAAATTTTTAAGCATACATTTTCCTCCTTTCTTGGTACCATTATAGTTCAATTTGTAAAATATTGGTAGATAAAGGCAACTGACTGATCTGTAATTGTAAAGCAGTGTTATTCTAGTCCATGGTAATAACTGCCTCCCTTAGGCTGAGGAAGGCAAGAGGAGGGTCCTGATGGGCAGCATTTAGTGATTCCCATGGAGTCAGGACTCCTGCTGTGACCTATTTCAGGCAACTGATGCGTTAATGAATGTGGCTTGAGAAGAGATATACATTACCATCCCATGGTATAGTATCTCAAGAGCACAAATAATAAAATGCAGAAAATCAGAAGTACTGAGTACTTGCTACTTTTGGTTTTAAAACAATTTATTCAGTTTTTAATTTATAGAACTTAGTTTTTAATTATGGTTATGTTTTTAAACAACTAGCAGGCAATATTCCAAAAAGAAAACAGTCGGCTCTTATGACCAATATGAGCTGGCTCCAGCATTCCACCACTTTGAGGGCATAAAGTTGTGTTGGAAGACAGAGAGGAAGTTTTGGGATTCCAGTTTCAATTTCCGTTTTTGCTCCATTCAGAATTGCTCTCCCTTGTTCTTGTGGTTCAGTCATGAAATTGTGTGCAACTCTGCGACCCCATGGATGGCAGCATGCCAAGCTTCCATGTCCTACACTGTTTCCCAGAGATTTCTCAGCTTGGTGTCCAGTGCTTCTCACTACCTCCATTCAGTTGACACAACCACAGACCTATGTGATTTAGTTTGTAATTATTTGGGAACAAGGCCGAAATTCCATGAGATGTAGTATTTTATAATTCTGCTAATGTACAAATTTGAAGTTTAAGCATTAGATTTTTGAAAATGTGGGTAATACATAGCTGATGATTCTGTCTAATGAACCCCCTAGGACCTGCAGCTCCTTTTAACTTTGGTATTCACTGCATTATTGTTAATTATTGACTTAAAAAGGATATTAGCTTATACATGGTATTTGAAATTTTCAGATACTGAGATTATGCTGTGATTATGTCAAAAGTGCCTAGGAATGGCAGTTTTCAGGCAATAGGAGGTGGACTTATCCAAAAGAATGTAACATAGACTATTTTCAGTCTAAGGATTAATAAGCACTGTTTTTCTGACCTCTGTCATAATTCTAACCATTGATATGATTTTGTACATAACACTTTGATTCTTAACTCATACTTCCTCATATATAAAATAACACATGTCCGGTTTTTCCCAGTGTGTATTTGAAGAAGGTGATGGTGATGAACTTTCATGCACTTTGCTAAGGGTTTTACGTGTATTTCCTGTGAAGTAAGTTGTTATTGTTTAGGTTTTACATAAGAGGAAACTCTGGCGTAGAAGGGTTGAGTAACTGACCATGGTGAAATGCTTTTTAATGTTGGAGTAGACTTTCTACCCAAGGCTTCTAACTCTAAGCCCTTGCATTTAGCCTTCAGGCTAGGTTATATGATGCTTAAAAATATCAAAAAGTTATGAAGTCTTGTGTTAATACAAGTTGGTATTACAAATATAAGTACAGTTTATTAAATTTGAGAAAATACAGACACAAAATGGAAACTTACTGGTTGCTGAATAATAGAAGGATTACACTGTATTTTCTAAATTTTATTTACATGTACAGATTGTACATTATTTTTTTTTTAAATAATAAAATATGCATGTTAGTTGCTTAGTCATTTCTCTTTGCTACCCCATGGACTGTAGCCTGCCAGGCTCCTCTGTCCATGGGCTTCTCCAGGCAAGAATACTGGAGTGGGTTGCCATTTCCTTCTCCAATAAAGTATAGGTATGTACAATGAAATCTCATAATTTCTAAAGTAGTATCCTTGAAAAAGGCCTATTTAGTCTTTCCCTTTTTCAAATACTATTAAAAATAAAATGACCTTTTCAAACGTAACAACTGGAAAGATTTAAATTGTGTCTTAAATAGTATTAGGTTCCTAAATAATGATATTATGGTGTTTCAGTTGCTGAAGCAGAGAAAAGGAGCCCGTGTATCTGCAAACAGATTTCGAGTTGCTCTCATGGTGCATGAGTATAGGAATCAGACTGCCTGAGTTTAACTCCTGTCTTTGCCGCCATGTAAGCTATGCAATTCTTTGTGACCCTATGGACTGTAGGCTCCTCTGTCCATGGGATTTTGCCAGGCAAAAATGCTGGAGTGGAGATCGAACCTGCTTCTCTTGCATCGCCTGCTTGGCAGGCAGATTCTTTACCACTGAACCACCTAGGAAATGTTATAAACTATGTGGTCTTTGGAAAATCATTTAACCACATGAAGCCTCAATTTTTCATCTGTGAAGTATGGATGATAATAGTGCCCATTGCATAGGATTATTTAGAAAGTTAGATAAGCTAATGTATTAAAAGAAGTACCTAATACAGGACTTCCCTGGTGGCGCAGCAGTAAAGAATCCTCCTGCAATGCAAGCGACAACAAATGAGTTCAATCCCCAGATTGGGAAGATCCCCTGGGGGAGGGCATGGCAGCCCGCTCCAGTGCTTCTGCCTGGGAAATCCCGTGGACAGAGGAGCCTGGTGGGCTGCAGTCCCTGGAGTCGCAAACAGTCAGACACAAGTTAGCAACTAAACCACCACCAGTACATAGTAAGTGCCCTAGAAAATGTTAGTTATTTTATAATGTGTTATTTTTAATAATGAACTCAGTTAAAAGTATGACAGTTCATATAATACTAGTGTTCAATGCATAGGATTACTGATAGTTATAAAAGATTGTCTTACCTGTGATTACTGATATTTATAAAAGATTGTCTTACCTGTTTGGCCTTGTAGCTATTCTGGGGATGAACATGCTTTCAGTCCTCTGGCTGCAGTTCAGTCTGCAAGAGAGAATGTCCAGTAACTCCATGAAGTGACTCCTTTTTCGAAAGCATCAGGATATGGTCATTTTATATGAATTGAAATACTGCAGGTCTTGGCTGCTTGATCATCTCTCTCATCCTTTCTAGAATAAATCATTTTATATACACACAGTCATAAGTTTTCATGATTTTGTAATATTGTCCTAGAACATGTATTTTACTTACTTAGCAAAATTACTTTGTAAAAATGAAAAATAACTGACTTCATTGATGTCCTTATTCATCCAATACATAGGAAAAGCTTTTTCACCCAGAATTTTGTTATAGCCATTATTTTATCAAAAGCAATATGTGATGTGTTTTCCAAAATTTTCTCCTGCTTTTAATATGGCATTTTTTAATTAGCAAAATATTTCACATGCTTCATAAGATTGCTTTTTGGGTAAATGACAAAACTACTCTTATCAGATATCCACAGAATGGCATTCCCCTTTGACATTCATGTATGGGTGTTTTTTTTTTTTTCTTCTTTAATTTGAATTATAAGTTTGTGTTGTTTTTTGTCCTCCATAGGCCCTCCTGTCAGTCCTTCGAGAAAGTCACCGTTCAAGAACAGTCTTTAGGAAAGTTGGAGGCTTTGTGTACATTACATCTTTGCTCGTTGCTATGGAAAGATCTTTGAGCTCGCCACCCAAGAACGGGTGGGAGAAAGTGAACCAGAACCAAGTGTTTGAACTTCTCCACACGGTGTTCTGCACATTGACTGCAGCTATGCGCTATGAGCCAGCCAACTCACACTTCTTCAAAACAGAGATTCAGTATGAGAAGTTGGCAGATGCCGTTCGATTTCTTGGCTGCTTCTCAGACCTAAGAAAGATCAGCCCCATGAATGTCTTCCCTTCAAATACTCAGCCATTTCAAAGACTTTTAGAGGAAGACGTCATCTCGATGGACTCGGTGTCACCCACTCTACGGCACTGCAGTAAACTCTTTATTTATCTCTACAGAGTAGCCACAGATTCTTTTGACAGGTATGACTCTGCTCCATACTCTGAATTTAAGGATATGTGTGACTTAGCATTAAGGCTTGAATTGTAGTTTAAAATGAAAACAAATGATTCTTCTCTTTCATTCACTTTCTGTCACTTTATATGTGAACATTACTATTGCCCTGATGTTAAGCTTTTCAGCATGGACATCTGTGTGACATTTGTCAAACCAGGGTTAGAGTTAAGCTCTCAGTGCACCTAATAGAACAGTTTCTGTGACATTTAGTTCTCGTGGTGGTGTTTCTTGTGTTCTCTTTTTCCTCAAGAACAGTAGGTACTTCCAGACTTAATTGATGTTAATTATCAAGAGGAGAACATGGTTATGATTAATGCAATTTTCAGACAGATGATGTAGTCTCAACATAGAATCTACATTTTATAATCCTCAAAGAGTGATGTGTCTTCCTGGGCGATACTGATAGTTCAAGAGTCTATGAGTTTAATGTGCTTATTCCTTCATTAAAGAACTTCTTAACAAACATCCACCACATGCCACATGACGATGCTAGGCGTTGAGAGTTCCGCTCAGCACAATGCTTCTCTGTCTGTGTCCCTCCTTTAGCTTCGGTACAAAAATTCAGACACGAATGATTACAATATATCAAGATAAAATCTGAAGGAAATCTAGGGTTCTAAGATCGTAAGCCTGCTTTATCTAAATCCCTTGTTTTCAGGAGTGTGTTTTCCATCAAGTTCTCACTTTGAAAACAATGTAAGAGTGATCGTGCTGCTCATTTCCCCCAAGCATGATCACTTTTCACAGTTACCATAGTTTTATCTCATAAAAAAAAATGAACTGTTTCTGTTAATATAATGTCCCCGTCAATAAAGCAAGTAGCTCTGTTATATCCCTAACTGTAAAATTATCAACTCTGACCTACCTACTGAGGTGTTTCTTGTTTCTTAATATTTCTTAGGCCTTAATATTTAGATAGAAAATACAGGTAATGTAAAAAAAAAAGTTTTCTAATTTTTCCTGTCTTGAAAATAAAAACGCGTATTTATTGTTATATATTGTTAACTTATAGAAGACACGGGAGAGTGTAGTGTTCAGGGAATAAAATGTTTTTAAAGTTAAAATTTGTGTATTTAGATTCAGCCTATTTTCCCTTGTTTTCTAACTTATTCTAGTTAGTGTACCTTATTTTTAGTTTGCTTTATCAAAAAAAAACAACAACAACAAGGCCCACAGCAGTCTGTTTAACAAATATGTTAAATGTTAACCTTGATGGATAAGCATCAGCCTTAAGCATGCTTTTCTGTTTCCCTCAGTGCGTGTGCTGTAGTCTTGTTCCTTGTTCCCGCTGAGTATGGAGGTTGTTCCCTATTAAACTTTTACTGGTATTGCTTGTGAAACTAACCAGCTGCCCTCCTGGTGTTTTGCTCTAACTTCTCTGACCCCCCTGTCTGTTTTGTTGTCTGTAGTCGTGCAGAACAGATCCCTCCTTGCCTGACAAGTGAGTCTTCTCTTCCCTCTCCTTGGGGGACTCCAGCTTTGTCCAGGAAAAGGTACTGATCTAATAATAGCAGTCCATCTTTGTTTGCGTGGGTTTTTTTTCTCCTGTGTTTAATGATATATTAATGTGGATTTCGTGCTTTGTATTGAATAACTTGGAGCTTCCCTGATGGCTCAGTGGTAAAGAGCTTGCCTGCCAATTCAGAAGACATGGGTTCAATCCCTGGGTCGGGAGGATCCCCTGGAGAAGGAAATGGCAACCCACTCCAGTATTCTTACCTGGGAAATCCCATGGACAGAGGAACCTGGCAGGCTACAGTCCATGCGGCCACAAAAGAGTCAGGCACCAGTTAGCCACTAAACAACAGCAACAGTTGAATAACTTCGATTTTTTTTTTCCCTTCTGTTTGATTTCTTTGTTTTTAAAATTTTCAGCTTCAGATGCGTATATTTATGAGAGTAAAGTGTGTTGATGCTATGAAGATATGAAGGACATGTAGAATTTTGTCATCCAACTGTAGATTAAAATGGGCCTTTTAGAGCTAACATGTATTTTATTAATATTAATTTAGAAAAGATGATGTAATGTGTCTTTAGGTAGGATACTTTTCTGCTTTTTCTTTTCACTTTAAATGTGCGTGGGATCATTCTTTGGTTTTTAGTATTACTCCAAAATGAACATGCCAGCCTTGGCTGAGGAAACATGTATTTTCTCAATCAGGTTCAACCAGTTGAAATGTGATGCTGTTACGAAGACTGAACTGGCTAACCTTTGAAAAAGTGAACAAAAAAACCTACCCTAGCTCCTGCTTTCATCAGTTGTGCACAAATCTCTTTCTAAGCTGACGTAGTCTACCTCATACTTAAATCTTATGGTAAAGTTCTCCAGTGGCTCAGGGCTAAAAAATCTGCCTGCAGTGCAAGAGACTCGGGTTGGATTCCTAGGTTGGGAAGATCCCCTGGAGGAGGAAATAGCAACCCACTCCAGTATTCTTGCTGGGAAAATCCCATGGACAAGAGGAGCTTTATCCAGGCTAGGGTCGCAAAGACTTGAGCATGACTGGCTGGCTAGGGTCGCAAAGAGTAGGACAGGACTGAGCAGCTGAGCACAGACATGTAAAGAGCCAGCAGTTGATTGACAAAAGTATAGTTAAGATTCATCTGAGATTCCATTTTTTAGCCTGTACTTAAAATGATCTTAGTCTGGCACTTGGCACCAAAGTCTCTTCCTTCCCTTGTTTCCTCATAAACAAGTACTAGTTCTTAGGTCTTGTATTAATATTCTCACATTGTGGCTTTTTATAAATGAGCCTGAGGCTCTGCTGTGCTGTTTAATTTTACTTCTGTGGTTCATGTTTTGGAAGTTGAATAGAGTTGTTGCAAATTTAGTACTATACAAATTTAGTATTTTAATATATTTTAATAGTACTATTCATTAGGTATAAATGTACACTGGAGCTTACAGCTCATTTTCTTCTATTAGCTCATGAATATTCATGAAGGAATTTTGCATTGTTCAATGTACTTATATTTAAAAACTATTTATTTTTCATTTTTTTAAAAGAGCAGTTCTTAATTCAAGAAATTATAAAATCAATTTGAGTTGACCTAGTGTGTTTTTCTGCTGTTAAATAGCATAAAAGATATTATTTGTGTTGGAGGATTCATGTGTGCCCACTATCTCACAGAACTACTGGATGTTAGAACAATAGTTTTAATTAGTTAAAAAAAGTCATATTTATGACTCTGTCATACATGGTGAAGGCTTAAAAATTGCTGTATTTAAAAACATTTATGTCATTAAATATTAACCAGAAACTACAAAAAACTTTGAATAGAAATTCCCAGATTAAAGGAACAAATATTTAAAAGTTTATCAGATTTTACTATTTATTTAAATAGTAGTTTGACAAAGGAAAAAATAGCATTTTATTCTGTATGATAGGTATTTAAGGCCTTAGATCAAGAACATTTTGTCAACATCTGCATGACAGCTACATGTAAGGATGCCCTGTCTTTGACCTAAGGGGAGACTGTCACTGAACTGACAGTTGTAGCTGAGTGTTTCTTATCCATGAGAATTCTAATCCAGTTTACAATCTGATGTTACCCTCAAGGGTTCCCAGTGCCATTCATACTCATAATAAGATCAGTGTTGACATTTTCAGGTTGCCATTCTGGTCAGGTTACATACATTTGCTCAGTGGTAAAAATCATAAGCTGAAAGAAATCTTTTTATTTCACAGCATAGTAACTTTCAAAGTTAGAATATCTCAAGAACACCTCAGATTACAGCAGTTTATGGGGATCTTGTTTCTTGTGACAAAACTTTTTTTTTCTTTCTTTTGGCAAAAGGGAAAACCAACATTGTGTTAGTTTTATGGCTTGTGGAGATTAAGATACTAAGGAAATTTTGAAATTGTGATACTTGTCTGGCATGTAAAAGCTTCAAGAGTCTTCTCTAAATATTTTAAGAGTTGAAGAACTAAGAAACCTTATTTTGGAAAACTAAAAGCATCGTTTTTTCATTATTCAGAAGGAACAGTGAAACAGAACTATAGCTGAACAGTATCC
The DNA here is from genome assembly GCF_910594005.1 of Cervus elaphus. NCBI lineage: Eukaryota > Metazoa > Chordata > Mammalia > Artiodactyla > Cervidae > Cervus > Cervus elaphus. Next base: position 17,109,474 of record NC_057820.1, read on the forward strand.
AATCAGAGTTAGAGGAAGTGAAAACAAAATATAAAATAGTAACCAAGACTTTCAGAATACTATCTACAGTATGGAAAACAGTGGCAAATACTAGTTTTCATTCAGACATGATTCCCATTACTCATTGCCTATACACACTTGATGATAATTGATGTAAAGCAAATTCAGAATTTAAATATTTAAATATATATTCCTCAAAGAGGTAGATAGGTCTTAGGTATATATGAGAATTTAGATTGAAGTGTTAAATTGCAATTTCTTTAGGCCTTAAAAGTAACTACAACATAAAAATTAACAAAATCTTGAAATGTCATTTTATCCTATCTTTGTAAATGGTTAGGTCTTGTTTGATAATTATCTGTTTAATAAGTTTACCATAATCTCTAAAAAGTAGTGTAATACCTGTGATATACTTAAGTGACTTAGTAAGAATTAATTGTTATATAATGCCTGTTAAAATAGACCCCATTTTACTTAATACATATCATGTTTTAGATTTCTACGATGTTTGCAGTATTTTTCTTGTTTGAGAAGAATAAATGTAATTCCTGCATTAGAATTTTTTTATAAAAGATTGAAATTTTACCACTATAATAGTTAATATTAGTAAAGAGTTCAGTTTCCAAAGACATAAAGGACTTCTTCCTAGCTAGCTATACATATCCATAATTTAAGTTCTAATTTTTATCAGGCAATTCAGAAATAATTTGAGAAGGACTGTAATTAGAATATACAATTAGAATCTATGTTTCTTACCCTCACATTTGGGCTACTTTTTGTGTGTAATGAAAGCAAGTTTTATGAAATTGTTAAGTTTGGAGTCCCTGTTACACAGTGGAGAAATCATGGATCTTTTTTTCCCAAGTGTAACGAGTAAGAGTAAGGGGAGAAACATAAGAGGAGTATACCTATTGGTAATGAGCATTTAGAAATCTACCTTAGTAAGTTTAGAAATTAGATCTTTCTGAACAAAAACAGAAAAAGAAAAAGAATGAAAAAAATGAGTAGGTGGAGGATAATGCTGACTTTAAATAAATGGGAGAGCATATTTTTTAAGTGAAGCTGAATACTTTCCTAGAATCTCTGTTAAAAAGAGAATGGTACTTAAAAAAAAAAAAAAACCACGGCAGTGCCAATTCTTTGCTACTAAATCAGTGACTTAAAGCATCTGTTTCCCAAGCTCCTCTTGTGCCAGAGAGCTGAAACTGCACTGCTCTCGGTGACAGAGCTCAGCATTAGACAAATTATGCTGAAACCGATTCACTGGAACAAAGAGCTCCCATAGGTTGAAGCCACAAGCATCTGTTTCCTTGTGCCAAGACACAAAATGTGCAAAACTCATGAATTGTAGAAGAAGAATATGAAATAGAAGGAGGATATCATTGATGAGATGAAATGTGTATTCGGGACATATCCCAAGATTGAAAAAATTGTGATGAATATTTTCAGTGGTAGGGAAGATAATGCAAAAAAGGATGATGCTGCTGCTGCTGCTAAGTCACTTCAGTCATGTCCAACTCTGTGCAACCCCATGGACAGCAGCCCACCAGGCTCCTCTGTCCACGGGATTCTCTAGGCAAGAATACTGAGTGGGTTGCCATTTCCTCCTCCAAAAAAAAGGATGAATGTAGTTCTAAGTAACCTAAAGGAAAACTCCCTTGATGCTTAATACATATATTGTCATGGTGGCCAGGCTTCCCAGAAGGTGCTTTGGTAAAGAATCCACCTGCCATTCCAGGAGACATAAGAGATGGAATTTCTATCCCTGGGTCAGGAAGATCCCCTCGAGTAGGATATGGTAACTCACTCCAGTAGTCTTGCCTGGAAAATCCCACGGACAGAGGAGCCTGGTGGGCTACAGTCTGTGGGGTCTCAAAAGAGTCGGACATGACTGAGCGCACATGCACAGAACCAGATTTGAAGCCAACCCTGACTCAGTTGAACCAGTTATAGAGTAGGCCATCTTGTTTGATCGTGTTTGTTCTTGATTATATTGCCCATGGTTCAAGGAAAGGTTCAAAACACATAGGTAATTAAAGAGAAAACAATCTCACTGAGAGGTGTAGTATAACCTGTACTCTGATCATAAATTATCAGAACTGTCATCTTTCCTAGAGCTTTGCTGTTTCTAGAGCTTTCAATCACTGTAATTTAACCTGTTCTTTATAGCTAAAGGTGCATGTTATTCTTTTTTTTCTTCTCCTTTGTTTTCTTTCAGTTTTACTGAGATCTAATTGATGTACTACACTATATAAGTTTAGGATGAATACTCATATGGCTTGCAAAATGATTAACACAGTAAGTTTAGTTAATATCCATCATATAGATTCAAGGAAAAAATACTTCTTTTCCTTGTGATGAGAACTTTTAGGATCTACTCTTGTAGCAACTTTCAAGTATACCTTAGAGCAGTGTCAACTTGTCATCATGCGCCATTCTTGAATGGAACAATTCCAATTGTAAATGGTAAAAACATATAAGACCCATAAGAATTGATGGTGAAATTGTCTGTATGTGACTCGCTAAGAATTGATAATATATAGGTTTTTAAATTTTTCCAACCTTAAAGTAATAGAAGATGAAGAAATGAACAGAGACTATGATTGAAATTAAATACCCAATTACCCTTCTTTCTTTTTTATAGGCATGCGTATCATTCTGTTTCTACTCCCCCCGTCTACCCTCCTAAAAACGTTGCTGACCTGAAACCACACGTGGCAACTTCATCTCTGCCGAGTTCTGATGCCGTCATCATCCATCCTGGAGCCATGCTTGCTATGCTGGATCTCCTGGCCTCTGTTGGGTCAGTGACACAGCCAGAAGTAAGCCTGTGTATATTAGTGCCTCCCTGTCTTTAATAGTGAAAGGTGTGACTGCACAAGAAAGGGGATGGGGCCAAAAAAGTGACACGGAACCTTTCTAAGTCACATACCGAAATACATAAAGGGGAAAAACAGGGTTCTTCTATTTCAGCCTTAACTTTTTTAATGAATAGTAATGACATATGTTTTAGAGTACAGTTCATTTGTTAAATGATACACATGCCTGTCTGTCTATTGGGCTTCACTTTTGGCTCAGCTGGTAAATAATATTCACCTGCAATACAGGAGACCTGGGTTTGATCCCTGGGTTGGGAAGATCCTCTGGAAAAGAGAAAGGCTACCCACTCCAGTATTCTGGTCTGGAGAATTCCATGGCCTGTCTAGGCCATGGGGTCGCAAAGAGTTGGACATGACTGAGCAACTTTCACTCAATGACATATGTTTTAGAGTACAGTTTGTTAAAATGCTTGTGTGTAAAGCTTTTGAATTCTCCTTCATATCTGAATGAGATCCTTGCTGGGTACAGTAATCTAGGTTGTAGGTTATTTTCTTTCATCATTTTAAGTATGTCCTGCCATTCCTTTATGGCCTGAAAAGTTTCTATTGAAAGATCAGCTTTTATCCTTATGGGAATCCCCTTGTGTGTTACTTGTTGTTTCTGCCTTGCTGCTTTTAATATTTGTTCTTTGTGTTTGATCTTTGTTAATTTGATTAATATGTGTCTTGGGGTGTTTTGCCTTAGATTTATCCTGTTTGGGACTCTCTGGGTTTCTTGGACTTGTGTGACTATTTCCTTCCCCATTTTAGGGAAGTTTTCAACTATTATCTCCTCGAGTATTTTCTCATGGCCTTTCTTTTTGTCTTTTTCTTCTGGGACTCCTATGATTATAATGTTGGGGCATTTCACATTGTCCCAGAGGTCCCTGAGGTTGTCCTCATTTCTTTTAATTCTTTTTTCTTTTTTCCTCTCTGCTTCATTTATTTCTACCATTCTATCTTCTACCTCACTTATCCTATCTTCTGCCTCTGTTATTCTACTGTTGGTTCCCTCCAGAGTGTTTTTGATCTCATTTATTGCATTATTCATTATTAATTGACTCTTTTTTATTTCTTCTAGGTCCTTGTTAACCATTTCTTACATCTTCTCAATCCAGGCTATTTATCTGTAACTCCATTTTGTTTTCAAGATTTTGGATCATTTTTATTATCATTATTCTAGATTCTTTTTCAGGTAGACTCCCTATCTCTTTTGTTTGGTTTGGTGGGCATTTATCATGTTCCTTTACCTGCTGAGTATTTCTCTGCCTTTTCATCTTGTTTAGATTGCTGTGTTTGGGGTGGCCTTTCTGTATTCTGGCAGTTTGTGGTTCCTTTTTATTGTGGAGATTCCTCCCTGTGGGTGGGGTTGGACGAGTGGCTTGTCAAGGTTTCCTGGTTAGGGAAGCTTGCGTTGGTGTTCTAGTGGGTGGAGCTGGATTTCTTCTCTCTGGAGTGCAATGAAGTGTCCAGTAGTGAGTTTTGAGATGTCTGTGGGTTTGGTGTGACCTTCGGCAGCCTGTATATTGAAGCTCAGGGCTATGTTCCTGTGTTGCTGGAGAATTTGCATGGTATCTCTTGCTCTGGAACTTGTTGGCTCTTGGGTGGTGCTTGGTTTCAGTGTAGGTATGGAGGCTTTTGGATGATCTCTTATCAATTAATGTTCCCTGGAGTCAGTTCTCTGGTATTCTCAGGTTTTGGGCTTAAGCCTCCTGCCTCTGGTTTTCAGTCTTATTCTTACAGTAGCCTCGAGACTTCTCCATCCATACAGCACTGATAATAAAACTTCTAGGTTAATGGTGAAAAGATTCTCCACAGTGAGGAACACCGAGAGGTTCACAGAATTACATGGAGAAGAGAAGAGGGAGGAGGGAGATAGAGGTGACCAGGAGGAGAAGAGGGGGCATCAAAAGGGGAGAGAGCAATCTAGCCAGTAAACAATTCCAGAGTCTGGAACCCTCAGAGAGGTTCACGGAGTTACATAGAGAAGAGAAGAGGAAGGAAGGAGATAGAGGTGAGCAGGAGGAGAAAAGGGGGAATCAAAAGGAGAGAGATCTAGGCAGTGCTCTGTTCCCTAAGTGTTCTCCGTAGCCCGGAACACCCACAGAGATTCACAGAGTTGGACTGAGAAGGGAAGCGGGAGGGAGGAGATAGAGGTGACCTGGGGGAGAAAAAGGAGAGTCAAAAGGGGGAGAGAGTAATCAAGCCAGTAATCACACTCCTAAGTAAAGTGGGTAATGAAGATTGGATTCTTAAATGTACAAAATTGGTAACAAATACTGGTTGGAAAAGACCCTGATGCTGGAAGGGATTGGGGGCAGGAGGAGAAGGGGACGACAGAGGATGAGATGGTTGGATGGCATCACCGACTCGATGGACATGAGTTTGAGTAAACTCCAGGAGTTGGTGATGGACAGGGAGGCCTGCCATGCTGCAATTCATGGGGTCGCAAAGAGTTGGACACGACTGAGCAACTGAACTGAACTGACTGACTATAAAGCAAAGATTAAAAATCTAGAGTAGAAGTTAGATGCTCAAAAATACAATATTAAAAAAAAATCACAAAAGTATAAGAAATGTATATGAAGTTTGCTTTAAGAATAGGGTCTTTTTTTTTTTTTTTTGCAAGGTAATAGTAGGTTATAAAAATGAAAATTAAAGGAGTAATAGAGGACTTTAAAAAAAAGAAAAAAAATTTAAATCAAAATAATAATAGTAAAAATATATCTAGGAATTTCTCTGGAGCTGTTGCAGGCAGTGTGGGGTCAGTTCAGTTGAAACTGAACTATCTGAAGATAGTTCCTTGTTCCAGCTTATACTTCTCAAGATCTATGGGCCCCTTCCAGTGTAGTCAGTGTTAACTACAGGGATTTTAATCTGTTGCCCCTGTCACTGGCTTCTGTGTGCAGGTTTATTCAGTGTTTTAATCCCCGCCCTGCCCCACGCGGGCGGAGGTGGTCTCTTGTTTAGGCTCACTTGTTCAGTGGGGAGGGAGGGGCGCTGCAGACAAATGTCGCTGGCCTGTGTGGGGAGCGCGTGCAGTGTCTCGGCCACTCTGGGTCTGCCCCCACTCCCGTCTACACTGCTCAGGCTCCAGGTCGCTCTGCAGGGAGCGAGCCCCGGGTTGCATGCCCTTCCCAGGTCTAAGCCGCTCAGGTCCAGGTTCTCGGAACTCCACAAAGGGGCAGGCTCGGTTGGGCCTGCGTTTTGTGCCTTCCCGGGTCGGAGCAGCTCAGGCGACCAGGTGCTTGGCCAGCACACTCTCCCCGGGTGGGCGGTGCATCTTGTCACCTCCCCGGTCCCAGCCACACAGTTTCCGGGGGCGCCGTGTGTCAGAGCTGATCTCTGGCTGCGACCCTCCTGGCGGATGTCAGCCGTCCAGAATCTCAGGAAGTCTTTGGTTAGAAACGGGAAGCCTGTTTGCAGTTTGGTAGGGGATGCCCTCTCTGGGGCCGAGTTTGCCCCTTTCTGGCTCTGTCTGGCGCCCACTTGCCCCTTGCCTCCAGCAGGGGATGGGCCGGTCCACCGCTGGCTAGCACTTCTCTGATATTCCCCCGTCCTTTGTTCTGCCAGCGGTTAGGGCTTTTCACGGGACAGTTCTCGCTCGCTCGCTCTCTCTTTTTTCTCTCTCTCTCTCTGGCTATCGCCCGGTTTAGGTTGCTCTCTCACGTTAGCTCCCTCAGATTGCCCTCAGGGCATTCAGGCCCCAGTCCTTCCCCTAAGCAATGCCACCCGCTCCTCTCCTCAGCCCCCGCTTGCTGGAGCCGGTCTGGGGGTACTACTCTGCTGGGAGTTGTGTTTAGGCACCTAATCTGTGAGTTTTATTTATTTATTTTTCCTCCTGGTTATGTTACCCTCTGAGATTCAAAAACTTGCCCCAGACCCGCTGGTGAGAGGGTTTCCTGGTGTTTGGAAACTTCTCTATTAAGACTCCCTTCCGGGGACAGATCTCCGTCCCTAACTCTTTTGTCTCTCTTATCTTTTATATTTTGTCCTACGTCCTTTCGAAGACAATGGGCTGCTTTTCTGGGTGCCTGATGTCCTCTGCCAGCGTTCAGAAGTTGTTTTGTGGAGTATGCTCAGCATTCAAATGTTCTTTTGATGAATTTGTCGGGGAGAAAGTGGTCTCCCAGTCCTATTCTTCTGCCATCTTAGGACCGCCCCTGTTTGTTAAAATGCAAGACAGTTACTTCTGGTGCTAAAATAATTGTATTTCTCCTTGTAAATCCTGCTCAGCAGTGATAATTGTTAATAAGACTGGGAGAGAAATCATTGAAGATACCATTTTGAGGCTGTTGATGTATTTTTAGTTGTAGCACTCGAGTTTGGGTGGAACTAGAGTTTGGGTGGCCAATTTTGTTAAAATGCTGTATGGTCTCTAAGGCCTAAAGTGTCACGAATGTTAACTATAAGCCTTTACTGTGATTATTTATCTACCATGAAAAAGAGTTTAGAAAAAAATACTGTTATTTGTATATAGTCATGTAGTATGATGGACTTGAAAGAGAATGGAGTCTAGCTGGATATGCTTCTAAGAAAATGAAGATTGGAAATATTTCCCTAGTCCTATTCTGGGATTGTTTTCTGCCTCTACGCCAGCTACTTAATTCATCTAAATGTAATTTGAAGCGTCTAGAGATACCTCATATTGAAAGGTGTGCTTCACCTTTTAAAGGGAGAGAACTATCACCTGTCTTATTGAGAGTGCCCTGGTGTCATGGATTTCTTTGTTAACCCCAGCACGCCATGGACCTTCAGCTTGCCGTGGCCAATATTTTACAATCCCTGGTGCACACGGAAAGAAACCAGCAGGTCATGTGTGAAGCTGGTCTCCACGCACGACTGCTGCAGCGGTGCAGCGCTGCCCTGGCTGACGAGGACCACTCGCTGCACCCGCCCCTCCAGCGGATGTTCGAGCGATTAGCCTCTCAAGCGCTGGAGCCCATGGTGCTCAGGTCAGTGCGTTCTCCTCTTCACGTTCAGATGAGCCGCCATGAGTGACGGCCGTTGTAGAGTCTTTGTAGTCAAGAGTTCTTGCTTTATGAACAGATATTCAGTTACCTGTGAGCAGAACCAGACCACCACCAAAATGGGCAAAATGCTCAAAATATAGAAACAGATAAATCTAGTTATTATAAAACGAGATGTATTTGTTTTTGGGCATTTCTCCTCCTAGAATCCAGCAAACTCACCTTGCTTTAAAAACGAAGTCATGTTATATTTATATGATTTGCATCTACTTGATAGTTATGAACACTTTCTGAATTCATTTAAGAAGCACTTTTTAAATTTTAAAATCTTTACAGATTCAGAGGAAGTTGTGAAGAGAGGTTCTGTGTCCCCATCCTCCAGTTTCCCCCAGTGGTGACATATTATGTAACTACAGTTCAGCATCAAAACCAAGAAACTGACGTTGGTACTGTGTATACATGTACATTGTGAGTGAAGTCGCTCAGTCGTGTCCAGCTCGTAGCGACCTGCAGCCTACCAGGCTCCTCCGTCCATGGGAGTTTCCAGGCAAGAGTACTGGAGTGGGTTGCCATTTCCTTCTCCAGGGGATCTTCCCGACCCAGGGATCGAACCCGGGTCTCCCGCATTGTAGACAGACGCTTTACCGTCTGAGCCCCCAGGGAAGTCCAACATGTACTACATGTACACTGTAGTTCCCTGCTGTTTATCACTTGGGTCAGGTTGATGTCATCATCACACAATCAGGGCTTCCCGTGTGGCAGTGGTAAAGAATCTCCCTGCCAATACAGGGGGCATGGGTTTGATCCCTAGGTTGGGAGATCACCTGGAAGAGGAAATGGCAACCTGCTCCGTTATTCTTGCCAGGGAAATCCCATGGACAGAGGAACCTGATGGGCTACCATCCATAGAGTTGCAGAGTTAGACACAACTAAGTGACTAAACAACAACAATCACACAATTAAGATGTCACAAGATCTCCCCGATGCTACCCCTATATTGTCATATTCACTTCCTTAACCCCCCGCCACCTCTAATCCCTAGAAACCACTAATCTGTTCTTCAGCTTCATAATTTTGTCAACCTTGAAACTGTTATGTAAATTAAATCATACAGTTTATGACCTTTTGTGATAAGCTTTTTCTGCTTATTACAGTGCCTTTGAGATGCATCTAAATTGTTGTATATCAAGAGTGTGTTTCTTTCTGTTGCTGAGTTGTGTTCCATGGTGTGAATGTACCTTGCATAATTTAGTCATTCAAGAAATAGGTATATTTGAATAACTTTTTTAATATAAAAAAGTTATTTTCATCTATGTTTTACAGATAAAACAGCATTTTAAAAAAAGACTTGTCTTTAAGTTACTTAACTAAACATATTTAATGTGTAAATCATCTTGTCCCACCTTAAAAAAAAAACACTCATATATCTTATCACTTTCAGAATATTAGTTGCTCTCTTTATAAAATAATCATTTTCTGCTGTTAAAGTACCCCTTTTTCATAAACTTTTAGAACTTTCTTAAAACTGGTTGGACTCTATTTGTAATTAATATTTTTTAACTGACTCGAAGCTAATGGTGCATTAAGAAAAACCTTTGCAGTTAGGATTTGTTAAACAGTATTGTACCAAGCAGTGTGGTAGTCCTTATTACACTAGCTAATGTGTACGGTTTATTATTACACTAATTACACTAATTAGACTGTCTCTGCTTACCTTGACCATCACATTATGGATGTATTCAGAGATCTAAAAGTTTTGAAAGCAGCATGGAGATTTCCCCTGATCCATTTTGGTGATCTGCTACTTTAAAAGTAGAGAGAGTGAATAAGTGAGTGAGAGAGACTATCTCATACCTAATACTTGTGTTTACTAAGTAACTTATATTGCCTACTTAGATAAACAGAGTAAGCAATGGAAACCAACCATTTTGACAGGCTTGGTTTTCACAATGAATGAATTATCAAAGAGAAGGCTGCATGGTGTTACAAGCACCTAGCTGTCAATAAGCCATAAGTTACGAGCTAATTATATTGAGCTGTCTCTGTGAAAAACTGACAAAGGGTACCTGACTTCTAAATGTTTGGGTATATTGCTGTAGGGACTTGAAAACTCAAAACAGTCTTTTTATTTTATTTTTTCCTTTTACATGATGCCATAAATGACTAGGTATAAAGGGCTTCTATTTGTGTAACCCCGCAGTATTTCACTATATTTGTACTCATCACATTCCAGGAGAACATGCTCTTCAGTTTTCATTTTCTAACTTTTCACAATATTTTGTGCTCTTTTCAATGGTTGGTGATGAAAACATAAAATTAATATTGTGTATTATAAAACTGTTTGGATTGCTTTAGCATTTTTGGTTTGTTATAATTCATTAAATCACTTTTTTGTGTGCTTAGTTTATGAATTATATAATGTTCTCAATCAAGGAATAACTTTGCTTTGTCTCCTCTTTAGGGAGTTTTTGCGTTTGGCAAGTCCATTAAATTGTGGTGCCTGGGACAAAAAACTGCTAAAACAATACAGGGTCCACAAACCAAGTTCACTGAGTTACGAACCAGAGATGAGAAGTAAGTTGACCTTTGAAATTCCCTTTTCTGGGTTTATCTTATAAATGAAAATCATGTTGAGGGTGTATATTATTTCAAGAGAAGTTCGACTATGGAAGAAAAGGGTTTGTTGTTTTTTTGTTCGTTGTTATTTAAGCAGAAAAACATAAATCTCATTGACTGACTGGAGAAGCAGTTGATAGGGATGGCGGAAGAAGCATTGATGTAAGCAACATCCAGAGAAGATGAGAACTATGTACAGAATAACCCTTGGCTTGGAGGGGGAATGCCTCTTTCTCAGAGGATCCATAATTTCTCTGTTTTTCTCAGTTAACTTTTGCTGCCTGGACTAAAGTAGCTGATGGGACTATTAAAAGACTGAGGCTTTGCAAGACGGTGTGGGAGGACATGGAGAGCAGGAAATTTTAAATTCTAATAGAAATAGTTGAGGAGTTATACCAAGAAATATAGGATAGATAGAGGAAGAAGCTAGTGCCAGGCTGGGAGAAGAGGAACGGATCACTGGGAGGGAGAAGAGTGGCTTGGCTGAAAAGCACATGTAGTGAGAGGAAAAGAATGGCAGAACTGAAAGAAGGAAATAGGATAATAGCAATCAAAACTGGAGCGATGAGACAAGCAAAGAAGAGGACTGTGCCCGAATTTTGGCTCTGGAGTGAGGCAGAAGTGAAGCTCATTGAAGGAAAGGTGATCATAGAAATGGGGTGTTAGATAGGTTGACATCCCCCATTACACTGGCGAGAGTTAGCACAGGGAAGAAGGGGGAGTGAAATGCCAACAGGAGTAGCTGGGGCCTTCCCTGGTAGTTCAGTTGTTAAGACATTGCCTTCCAGTTTTGGGGGTGCATGTTCAGTCCCTGATGTGGGAGCTGAGAACCCACATACCTCATGCGGGAAGCCAGAATGTAAACAACAGAAGCAATATTGTAACAAATTCAAATAAAAATATACTTAAAAACAAAAAACAAAAAAAAAAACCAGTTTTACAGAGAGGGCTGTGATAGGATTGCTAATGAGGAGCCTCCAAGGAATAGAAGTTTTTGATAGAAGGATGATGGGAGGGTGTGTTAGCAGAATATAGGAGCTACCTACCCGTCCATCATGGACCATGGAAAAGCACCAGATTCCATCCACTCACGAGCTTTGGGGAAAGAGTGTTCTCACCAGAGAGCTCAGTTGCCCTGGATTTCCTCCCAGCATTAATTCTGTAATTTGTTGGGTTTTAACATTACAGTTTATTTTGTCTGATTATTAGCCATAGTTAAGGCCTCTGTGTTGATGAATTGAAGTGACCACTACTAGTGAAGCAGGAAAGAATAAAACTTAAAAGAGTAGAATGCCATTTTTTTTTCTTTTTCTTTTTTTTAAATTAGAATGCCCATCCTTAAAGGATGTGGTCATCATTTCGTTCAACCATTTTTTCACGTGAGAATCAAAGAGACTGAACAACCTGTAACCATTATTTCAACCTTAATATTTCCTGTGGTTTATCAGTGATGAACAAATACTGTGTTCTGGAAACCTGAAGATCTTTTGTGTTCGAACACAGTCTTATTGGAAGACGAGAGTATTTCAGTTTTTCTTATCAATTAATATACATCCCCTACATGTATATATGTTTTTTGTTGTTTTTGTACTTTACATCGTTCCTTAGAACTGACAAATATAGTTCCTTTCTCTAAGAGAATACTGAAAGATGTTTATGGTTGCCTGAATGGTTAGCACACTTTAGAGGGAAACAGGTAAATTCATGTGGTTTATCTTGAGAGGGAGTATTTTCTCTATAACATTTGTGATGTATTCCTAAAAGAATAGAACAGCTTGTATAAAATTTATTTTTTTGTTCTTGAAATTGTTTACCATTTGCATGCATATAGGGATTTTTCAATTCAGATATTTTTGTGATCATGTGTTTAATAGTTAGAAGAATTAAAAATGGGGAGAAAATGGGAGGAGCAAGTTTCTGCTATTTATGTCTGATTTTTTTTTAATAAGAAAAATGAGCTGTTTCCTTTATAATGCTTCTCAAATATTTTCTTCTCAAAGATAAATATTAAATAACTTTGTGGAATAAAAGTATAATCTGGTTTCTGTGAACATCATTAATTGTAGCTTATAATTAAATTTTATTGTACCAGTGGCTTAGATAGTGATCATTGGTGATTTTTATTCTTTTTCTATCTGATTTATACTTGTACTCTGTAGTTTCCAACATTTCTGCAGTGTTTTTATTGCTTTAGTAATAAATAACAAAGTAAAAAATGATATTTAAGTTTTAAAATGAACATAAATGAAATTAAAACTGGATAATAACTTTAGACTTTAAATGTAAAATTATTGTATAGATTGAAACTGAAAAAGTAGTATTTAAAAATTAATTAGTCTTGTTAAAGTCATTGTTTTAGAAATCTACATGATATTCTTCCCAAGAGCTTTTCTTTGACTTACAGGTAGTATGATCACATCCATGGAAGGTCTGGGTTCTGATAATGTTTTCAGCTTACATGAAGATAACCATTACCGGATAAGCAAGAGCCTAGTGAAATCTGCGGAAGGAAGTACTGTACCCCTGACCAGAGTGAAATGTCTGGTCTCCATGACAACCCCACATGACATCAGACTTCATGGGTCATCAGTTACTCCAGCTTTTGTTGAATTTGACACATCCCTTGAAGGGTTTGGGTAAGAAATTTGCAAAGTAGCCAAACCTTATATTATTTTATGCCTCAGTCTTTCCTTTGACAAATAGACCTTTGATTTTAAATTTACTGAAGTACAATATAGTATATGCTATATATTTTCAAATGATTGAGTTCTTGAGTATGTTATTTTAAAGTTTTTAGATTTAATTATTTTTAATTATTTATTATGCTAAATAAGTTGGTATGGTATGAGAATCAGCAGTCTAAGGTCCACAGTCCAAATCTGTTTTTGAAAATTTTTTTTCTTTTTTTGTAAATTATGTTTCATTTTAACACAGCCACATTCATTTATGTATATATATTATTTATAATATTTTCATGCTGGAGTACAAAATTGTGATAGAGACTATCTGGTCTGCAAAGCATAAAGTATTGATGTTCAGGCCTGCTCAAGAAAATGTTTATGAACACCTGATTTAGAAGTTACATATAACATACAAATTAAAATTATTTTAAAAGATCTTTGGCTAGGTTTTGTCATCATTTTTTACCCTCAAATGACCTAACTTACTAGCTTACACATTGTTCAGTTACTATCACATTAAAACAGTAAATACTTGCAAGTGGCAGAAAAAAAACTATAGTAGTAGAAGTAACAATAAAGATCTAGGGGGCTTCCTTGGTGGCCTAGTCGTTAGGATTCTGGTTTTCACTACGCTAGCCCAGTTCAGTTCCTGGTTGGGGAACTGAGAATCCTGCAAGTTGCGAGGCCAAACAGGAAAAAAAAAAAAAAAAAATAGAGACACTCCTCTGCTTATAAGTTCTAGAATAAAATATATTCATCGTTTTTTAAAAAGTTATCTATAGCAAATCTAGAAGAGTGTATTTATAAAGTCACTTAGCCTCAAAATGGATATAAATGCTAAAAGATCTATATCTGTGCTAGTTGTTTGTGGGATTCTTATACATAAATTGTGTTTTAAGAACAGTGTTGTGGATTATTATCAGTGAATTAAAACACGTGGGACTGGGTAGAACTAATCAGAACAGTGTTAACAGAGGAGAGTGACTCACTAGGAAGGGCCACAAGGGACTTTCTCTATAAATATGATGATGAAATTTTTCCAGTATCTTGAACAGGGTTGTATACTGGTGCATTTTACCATGTGCAAATTATACTGTGATTTTTTTTTAATTTAAATATTAAATTTTGATATTCTCAAAATTAAAAGAAGGGAAGGACTTTGTTAGGCATCTAGACTTACTCCATAATCTCTTATCTCTGATTACCCTTAAATAATGGTAGTTTGTTTCACTGTGGTAAGTACATAGCAATAAGAGAAGAAAACAGTTGCCCTCTAAAATGTACTTTATCTTTACTTAATAGCTGCCTGTTCCTGCCCAGCCTGGCCCCCCATAATGCCCCTACAAACAACGCTGTCACAACAGGTCTTATTGATGGGGCCGTGGTCAGCGGCATTGGTTCGGGTAAGTACTACTTTCTCTGCTTATGAGATTCTTTTTTTTTTTTCCAGCAGACTATATATTATTTAGAGATTTTGCTTTTTCTGGCACCTTTTTCAAGTACAAATATGAGTCAACACAAACTCTCTCATTGTTATTTTTCTATTTTCACTTTAGGTGAACGATTCTTCCCTCCTCCATCTGGCTTAAGCTACTCCAGCTGGTTTTGCATTGAACATTTTAGTTCTCCTCCCAGTAACCACCCAGTCAGACTCCTTACTGTTGTTCGCAGAGCAAATTCTTCTGAGCATCATTATGTATGCCTTGCCATAGTTCTGTCTGCTAAAGATCGGTCTCTGATTGTCTCCACCAAAGAGGAACTACTCCAAAATTATGGTCAGTATCTGCCTTTTTCTTTTTGCTTCCTGGCAATTATTAAAAGTACCAAGCTTCATTATAATATTCAGTTTTGAGGTCCAGTGGTAATTCTTCTCTCATTTAAATTATTATAGAATAGAATAGGTTATATGATAGCTTGAAGATTGTTTACCGATGAAATTTCGGGGCACTTTCACTTTCAAAAGAGACTTAGATAGAAAATAGTGGAGAGAGGTCCTAAAATAAGGATTCATCTCTGCTCGCCAAGAAATCACAGCTTTTGCTAGGAAAGCAGGATGCTTGTTTAATACATTTCAGTAAGGATTTTCATTGGCTGTGAATTCTGCTTAACTAATGAATATTCATTGAGCACCTGCCTACCATATGTGCCACTCTGTGCTAGACACAATAACATTTTAATTACTTTATTCACTGCTAACCTTCAAGGCTTAATACTGACCATTTAATAATTCTAATTCTCTTAATTCCCTCCAACATGCCATACCATTACATTGCTGACTTCAAACTCAAGGCATTCATGAAGATCTTCCTAAAAGTTACAAATGAAATAATATAGAAGTATCAGTTCACTGAATTTTATTTGCTCTGAATGTAAGCATTAGTATATAAGCATACCTCTTTTTTATCATCTAATTTTGTCTTTTTAACTAATTAAATAAAATAATAGCATATATTGCTTCACCTGTAGTCACTATTCACTTATTAATTGAATATGAATACTAACTCATCAGTTAGATAGTAAGGCTTCTTAGGATTCTTAACCACGATCAGCACAGAGTTAGGCATCAATACAGGAATTGCTTTAAAATCCTTTATTCGCCCATTTTTTGGGATTTGATTCTGTTTCTATTTTCTTCTTAATCAAGACTACCTCCAGTCTTGCAATTTGAGATACCTACTCCCTCCATTCTTTCACTATGTCTCTGACCTCTCTTGCAATTTCCTTCAACAGCTTTCTCTTCCATCTTCCTCTTAAAGTTCACATTCTTCAAGCTTTTATGTTTAGTCATTGTACTCAACCAGCTTTTCATGAGAAAACATCAATTTTCTGTTAGCATTATATCTTTGTAACCTCAGGGACACTGCGAAGTTAAATTTTTTAATTTGTCTGTGTCCCAGGCTTTGTCCTCATATGTTCACTGCACAGTAGACATCTTAATGTGAATAAAAGTCAACAGAAATATTTGTTCTTAAAATCTGCATTTCCTTCTGTTTTCCTGTCTTGGTGAAGAACACCCTCACTAGCAGTCATCCTGTCTTTTATTGTTGTTCAGTCGCTGGTTGTGTCAGACTCTTTGCGACCCCATGGACTATAGCACATCCGGCTTCCCTCTCCTCTGTCTCCTGGAGTTTGCTCAAACTCATGTCCATTCAATTGGTGATGCCATCCAACCGCCTCATCCTCTGCTCCCCTCTTCTCTTCCTGCCCTCAATCTTTCCTTGCATCAGGGTCTTTTCCAGTGAGTCATCTCTTTGCATCAGGTGGCCAAAGTATTGGCGCTTCAGCATCAGTCCTTCCAACGAATATTCAGAATTGATTTCCTTTAGGATTGATTTGTTTGATCTCCTTGCTGTCCAAGGGACTCTCAAAGAGTCTTCTCCAGCACCACAGCTTGAAAGCATCAATTCTTTATCACCCACCTTTCTTTATGGTCCAAGTCTCATAGCCATACATGACTACTGGAAAAACCATAGCTTTGACCATATGAACTTTTGTCAGCAAAGTGATGTCTTTGCTTTTTAATATGTTGTTTAGGTTTGTCATAGCTTTCCTTCCAAGGAGCAAGCTATCCTGTCTAGATACCTCAAATCATCCTTGGAGCTTCAGTTGGGAAGCTACCCCCCTTTTCTACTCAGTCTTACTGTACTGTCCCTCCTTAATGTTGCTTGAATTTTCCTTTCCTCCCTATGCCCACTGTCATAACCTTTGTTTAATATTCTTTACCACTTAACCTGGACTTCATAGATTTTAATTTTTATTTTGTTTTTGTCTGTTTACCCTACCAGAAGTCTTAAGTTCCCACTCATGATACTTCTATTTTTGTAATCTGGACCCTACCACCTAAAAATTGAAAAGGGAATAATGAGTTAAGTGAATAATAATGGAGAATTTAGAAAGAGGATAGAATTTAGTAGATAAGTTTGGATTGGGTCTGGGGATATTTCAATAAAAAATGTTTTCTAACTATGTCATTCACTGAATATAATTTATAAGACCACAGTAGTTAATATATCATTGGAAATTGTAGTGACATATACATTAGTAATATAACGATATTACATTTATAAGCATCTGTCCTCTGAACAGCTATAGCTTATTAAGATGCCTAGGTAACTTAAAGTTGTCAGAACCAGCTGGCTCACTAAATATCCTGAAACACCACTGAATGCTGGGTGTATCTTAGTTTAAGCCTGAGTCAGAATGTGAAGCTCTCAGGAAAATTTTTCGTCTTCTACAGCTCTCAAGAGGATTCAGTCTATTAGCGAGGGAAGGGAGAGGGGAGAGTTCCTGGTTCCCACCCATACCTTTTATCTTTTCTTTTGCGTCCCTCAGTCCCTGACACTAGACCTCATCAATAGATGTATACTCTGAATCATCATTTAAAAATAAAATCTTGGCTTTTCAGTGTATGAAAATATTTTAAGATTCCAAAAGTATGATGTTTTATTTGTACTTGTTTCTTCAAATAATATAAACTTCTAATTGTCAGTATATTATATGAGCTTGTCCTGAAAACCACTGGGTCTACATTAAGGTAAATGGTTAAGATTAGCTCTTTTTTAAAAGTTTTCTTGGGTTGTGGGGAGGAATGAGTTTTTAACATCTGGATTTCTGCTGCTGTCCTATCTTCTTTTGAATTCTTGTGAAAGATAAATTAATTTTAACTACTTTAGCATTAAGTTAGTACTTAACCCATTATATCCTGGCATGATTTGGCAACATACTCGATAGCAGAGGGAAGCCAGATTAGAGTCAAGAAATGATGGCAAATGTTAGCAAATCCCCAGAGCAAAAGAAAATATCTTTCTGATTAAAAAATAAATTAAAAAAGAAAAATTTTTCCACTTCACAAATCACTTTGTTACCAACAGTTGTCAGCTGAAGGTCAAGGCCGTACAACTACAAAGTAAGAACAAATAGTTGCCCATCTTGTATAACTGAACAGAGCATAAGGCAAAAATAAACTGTTTAATTTTCTTGTTTATTTTTCTAACCAATTCTATAATACAATGAATGTCAAACTATGATTTTAAAAGATGTTTTATAACAGACTATGATGGGTAGTATTCAACTAATCTCTTTTTTTGTCCATCATAAATTTATTTTACAGTCTATTAATTTTTCATTTCTTTACTTATCATAGCTTTGTTTGATATGACTATGTATCTTGAGCAGAAATGAGCAAAATATATCCCAGGTTTTACTTTTTACTACAGATTAAGTTATTCAGTGAATAAGGTATTTTTATTTACATCATCATCATCATAGTCTGGGCTTCCCAGGTGACTCAGTGGTAAAGAATCCGCCTGCCGATGCAGGAGACATGGGTTCAATCTCTGGGTCAAGAAGACGCCCCTGGAGAAGGAAATGCGACCATCTCCAGTGTTCTTGCCAGGGAAACCCCATGGACAGAGGAGCCTGGCAGGAAACAGACCACGGGGTCGCAAGAGTCGGATGCAACTTAGCGACTGCACAACAGCAAGATGTTAGTCCAGCAGGGAGTGGAAGTCTCAATGTGATAACTGTTAGAATGAGAATGATGATGAGTTTCCGATTTCTTCCCCCTCCTCCTCCAGTTGATGATTTTAGTGAAGAATCCTCTTTCTATGAGATTCTGCCATGCTGTGCTCGCTTCCGCTGTGGAGAACTGATTGTTGAGGGACAGTGGCATCACCTGGTTCTGGTGATGAGCAAAGGGATGCTGAAGAACAGCACTGCAGCCCTCTACATTGACGGCCAGCTTGTCAGCACTGTGAAGGTGAGCGTGCTCAGAAACCCACCTTAAAAGACCATTCAGTGGTGTGTGCAAAGCATTTATGTGTGTGTTTCCAGGGGTATTTTTTTTTTAAATACTGGTTTAATTTTAATTTGTCCTTCAGTGCCCATTTAAAACAGTGTGTGAGAGTCATAGGACTGGCTAATTCATGTCACTTTATTAGAAATAAAGGAGGTGTTACAAGGTACTGAAGATGTTAGTGAATAGCACAGTACTTGAGCACTGAAGGACAAGCACTCACCGGATTGGTAAGTGCTTTTTCCCCATGGAGAAACCAGTTGGATGGCTGGAAACCAGATTTGTTGTTCTTGTTATTCAGCCGCTAAGTCATGTCTGACTCTTTGCAACCCTCTGGACTGTAGCCCGCCAGGCTTCTCTGTGGGATTTCCCAGGCAAGAATACTGGAGCCAGCAGCCATTTCCTTCTTCAGGGACTCTTCCTGACCCGAGGATCAAACCCTCATCTCCTGCATTGGCAAGTGGGTTCTTTACCAGCTGAGCCACGAGGAAGCCCCTAGATGCCTCAATAATCAATGAACACACGATTTTGTCACTTCATTGTTACTACTGTGTGCAGTCCAGTACATCCTGTTTTCCTTTAGAGTTTGAATTGTTTTTATTCATATTTGTTTTCAGATCAACAGGATTAGTCCCTGAAAATAATAGTGGGTGTTTCCTTATTGTTTGTTGAATGAATGAATGAATGAATGAATGCATACACATTACTCTCGATAGCTGTACTACAGTTTTCAGAAGAGAGGCAAGAGAGTTGATGTAACAAGTAAAGAATCCAAAGGTCCTTTTTTAAGTCGGGATGAATTCTGCATGTTACTTTCTACCAAACTGTGTTTAGCAAGCTCTTAAAATTCTTTAACTTTGAAAAGATGGTATCCATTTTTATAAAGTTATCACTTGAAGGAAGCAACAAAGATGAATTAGGCCTTTTTCTGAATTGAAGTTTAAAAAGTAGTGAAATGGGCCACCTTTGAATACATTTCCTTCCTTAATGATATTTTACTGTGACATTGTTTCAACATGATAATCCCTGAAAGAAACTCTGTGGGAATAGTCATATGTTTTCTTTGTATAGAGGATTGCATTTGAAATGGGCTTGTAGATTCTTTAGAAGGTTGCTCCTTCATTATATTTAGTATTAATATTATTGAAAATAAAAATGTCTAACTTCTAGGATTTTGAAGTAGGAAATTTATTACTGATATATTGATGTCATCATCCTCATCATTACTGTGCCTTTGTGCAGTCACAGTCCTGAAACTAACCTTTAGGTCAAATGTTGGTCTTCATACTCATACTCTCCACATCACAGGCAGCTGTTCTTTAATAAGCACAGAATAATAGATGTGATCTGAAGCTGGGATAGTGTTAAGACAAAACAGTCTATGGAAATGTTGCACACACTTGTCAACAGATGAGAGCTGCCTGTACTGTAAGAAGCTACTTGATTTCCTGATCTCTTTCACTCTATAATTATATGTTTACTATAATAATTGAATGACAGTTTAAGCATCTTGTCAGTAAACAGTAGTATAATTTTAAATCTAAAAATATATTTTTCACTGAGATTAAACTGTGTGTATAAATTATAACCCCCTTCATGGATCACAGCCTTGTCATGGAGAATGGGATTGCATAACTCAATGGAGCTATGAGCCATGCCATGCAGGGCCACCCAAGACAGATGGGTCATGGCAAAGAGACATCAAGGGAATATTTAATGCAAGGATAGGCTTGATAAGGACAGAAATGGTAAGGACCTAACACAAGCAGAAGAGATTACAAAAAGGTGGCAAGAGTCCACAGACGAACTATACAAGAAAGGACTTAATGACCCAGATAACCATGATGGTGCAGTCACTCACCTACAGCCAGACATCCTGGAATGAAAGTTAAGTTGGCCTTAGGAAGCATTACTATGAACAAAGCTAGTGGAGGTAACAGAATTCCAACTGAGCTATTTAAAATCATAGAAGATGATGCTGTATTTTAACAGCATTTAACATTTTAGTTGCACTCAACATGTCAGCAAATTTGGAAAACTCAACAGTGGCCATAGGACTAGAAAAGGTCAGCTTTCATTCCAATCCCAAAGAAAGGCAATGCCAAAGAAAGTTGAAACTACTGTATAATTGTGCTCATTTCACATGCTGTGCTCAAAATTCTTCAAGATAGGTTTCAGCAGTATGTGAACCAAGAACTTCCAGATGTACAAGCTGGATTTTGGAAAGGCAGAGGAACCAGAGATCAAATTGCCAACATCTGTTGAATCATAGAAAAAGGAAAGTTCAAAAAAAAATCTGCTTCTGTTCACATCTGACTGCACTAAAGCGTTTGACTGTATGGATCACAACAAACTGAGGATAAGTCTTAAAAAGATCAGACTATGAGACCACCTCACCTGTCTCCTTAGAAACCTGTATGTGGGTTAAGCAGCAACAGTGAGAACTGGAACTAGTAACAACAGACTGGTTCAAAATTGGGAAAGGAGTACAACAAAGCTATATATTGTCACCTTGCTTATTTAACTTATATGCAGAGTACATCATGCGAAATGCTGAGCTGAATGAATCACAAGCTGAAATCAAGATTGCCAGGATAAATATCAACAACCTTATATATGCTGATGATACCACTCTAATGGCAGAAAGTAAAGAACTCAAAAGCCTTTTGATGAAGGAAAAAGAGAAAACTGAAAAAGCTCACTTGAAACCCAGCATTCAAAAACCTAAGATCATGGTATCTGGTCCCATCACTTCATGGCAATTGGAAGAGGGAAAAGTGGAAGCAGTGACAGATTTTATTTTCTTGGACTCCAAAATCACTACAGACAGTGACTATAGCCATGAAATTAAAAGACGCTTCCTCCTTGGAAGGAAAGCTATGACAAACCTAGACAGCGTATTAAAAAGCAGAGACATCACTTTGCCGACAAACGTCTGTATAATCAAAGCTATGGTTTTTCCATTAGTCATGTACAGATGTAAAAATTGGATCATAAAAAAGGCTGAGCACCAAAGAATTGATGATTTTGAGTTGTAGTGCTGGAGAAGACTCTTGAGAGTCCCTTGGACATCAAGGAGATCAAACCAGTCATTCCTAAAGGAAATCAGTCCTGAATATTCATTGGAAGTAGTGATACTGGAACTGAGGCTCTAATACTTTGGCCACCTGGCTCCAAAGAGCCAGCTCGTTGGAAAAGACCCTGATGTGGGGAAAGATTGAGGTGCAAAAGGATCAGGTGGTGGCAGAGAATGAGATGGTTGGGTGGCATCACCAACTCAATGGACATGAGTTTGTGCAAACTCTAGAAGATGGTGGAGGCATGCTGCAGTCCCTGGTGTCACAAACTGTTGGGGCAACTGAATGTCAGTAACAACATAAATTATTTAATACTCATTTTTCTAATATTTGTATAGTACTTCACTCATTCATCATAAAACACTTCATACAGTTTTATTCACACTGCAAGTGTCATAACTAATTGCAAGACTGCCTGCCTAACCATAGTTGGAAAGTTCTTGTTCCATCAACCTGAAAATTCCATAACAGCCCCATTAATTTCGTTTGCAAACCAGAGAGGAGTAGTATCCCTGTATTTGTCCATTACCCTTTCTAGCATTAGGTGGTTTATCTGTATTACAGAGTTCAGTTACAGATTTCCATCTTGCGCATCACTTTCTAGAATCTTGGCCTACTCTTATCTTTCCTGGCTCAACAACATTTGTATATTTATAAAGTTGTATGGCCCTGGGATAATGAAAATCTGCATTTGAAAAATGGTTATTTTCCTAGTGACAGTGTTTGGGGTTGAATCTCACAAATTTGCTTTCCTTTTCTTTACAGCTTCATTACGTTCACATTACTCCCGGGGGCTCAGGCTCTGCCAATCCACCAGTGGTTAGCACAGTCTATGCCTACATTGGTACTCCACCCGCCCAGCGCCAAATTGCTTCATTGGTTTGGCGCCTGGGACCTACACACTTTCTAGAAGAAGTATTACCTCCTTCAAGTGTTACTACCATTTATGAACTAGGACCAAATTATGTGGGAAGCTTTCAGGCCGTATGTATGCCATGTGAGTAACTTATTTTTTGTTCTTGAAATTGTATAAGAGTTACCTCCTGTGATATAAATGTGTGAATAAGTGCATATGTGTAGATAAGATTATACATTATGCTTGTCTAATAAAAGGGCCTTCTCCTCTGCATTTCTTCAGCATGAAACGGTTGACCCCTCTCTGCTATTCACAATGCTCTCCTCCACTAATCATCCCGTCCATTCTTGTTTCTTGTCTTCATGTCTGATCACTGGTTTTCCAGTTTCTCTTCTTGGCTCCAAGATGTGGGTGTGTACTTTTAACAGTCTAACCCCAGCCTTCTTCTGTCTGTCATTTCTCCTATTACATGAAGCCATTTAAAGTGTATGTCCTTTGGGAAGAGGAAAGAAGGAAGAGTCTGACAAACACACATACGTTCTTTAGCTTGGACCAGTTATCATCAGTTTGTCTCGTTGCTTTATTCCTGCAGTCCACTCCTGTTATCCTTTATTCCAAAAGGAATTTAGAATCAGAGAGCTGATGTTAAGCTCCAGTTCTTTGGTAGTACTCTTTCTAAATGTTACCTTCCCTTCCCTTGTTCTCATTCTACCAAAGTTCTAAGTAGATTTGAAACAAGTATACTATGAATGATAATAATACTATGGCTATGTAATTTTGCTTTCACTTAGTTTCTTGATTCAGATAGTGTCTAATAATAGCTAACACTGACTGAGCACTTAATATGTGCTGAATAAATTGATACCCATGAAGGACATAACTGATCTGGGCCCCTCACAAGTATCCATTCATCTCAAAACACCAGGACTTAGGGGCTATTATTATCATCCACATTGTACAGATGAGGAAACTAAGGTGCAGAGATGTATAGGTCACACAGCTTTTAAGTGATAAAGCAGAGGTTCATACTTAAGTCACCTTCTTCAGACCTACTCTGCTGTGTCTACTAGAGGAGTAAAGAGAGGCATATTTGAGAGCT
This sequence comes from Cervus elaphus, assembly GCF_910594005.1. Classification (NCBI taxonomy): domain Eukaryota; kingdom Metazoa; phylum Chordata; class Mammalia; order Artiodactyla; family Cervidae; genus Cervus; species Cervus elaphus. The sequence continues at coordinate 17,133,425 of NC_057820.1, forward strand.
CTCATTGGGGAGGAGACCTGATGCTACAAAGCTCACAGATGTTCCACTCATTCCCTTGTTCCTTGGAACCAAGAGAAAGTGTTTTATAATTCCTTTGGTAATAGTTAGAACTCTTCTTCTTCCTTTACATTGTGCTACATAGTAAGTATATTTTAAGAGTAAAACTTGGGATGCAGAGCTTTATGTTATTTAGTCGCTAAGTCATGTGCAACTCTTGAGACCCCATGGACTGTAGCCTGCCAGGCTCCTCTGTCCATGGGATTCCCCAGGCAAGAATACTGGAGTGGGTTGCCATTTCTTTCTCCAGGCAAAGCTTTATGACTGGATGGTTTTTCCTTATTTTCTGATAAAGAAATAAATGAAGAGCTGGAAATTAAATAAAACAGTTTCTGAATTTTAGCTCCTTGTTCCACAATAAAAGATTTTCAGAGCTACCCATTTAAAAATGATAATAAGAATTTAGAAGGTGTCTTAGGATCAAGAGAAAAGCTGATACTTTTGAAAAGGATTATTCTTCTTTTGAAGGTAAAGATGCAAAATCCGAAGGTGTGGTCCCGTCTCCTGTGTCATTAGTACCAGAGGAAAAGGTGTCATTTGGCCTCTATGCACTGTCCGTGTCCGCCTTGACAGTGGCGAGAATCCGGAAGGTGTACAACAAGCTGGACAGCAAAGCCATCGCTAAGCAGGTAAGCAGAATGATTTCCCAGGGGACCACGGCTGATGCTCCCTGCAAAGGTGTTCCAGAGCTTTCTCTGGCACCCTCCCCACCCCACCCCCCCAAGCAGGAGTGGTTGCTAAAAACAGCATTTTTCATGTATTACTTTGGTTTATTTTGCTTTGGATTTAAGCCATAACATTTTTAGCCATTTAGTGTAATTTGGAAGAGTGAGAATTTCCTTCCAAGTGGCCAGTTTATATTCTTATATTTTCATTGGCAATTAAGAAATTGAACCTTGGGAAACTAAAGAGCATAACTGCTATTTTATTTTATTTATTTATTTTTGTGTGTGTGTAATAAAGTTTTATTAAAGTATAAAGGAGATAGAGAAAGCTTCTGACATAGGCATCAGAAGGGGGCAAAAGAGTACCCCCTTTGCTAGTATTAGCAATGGAGTTATATACTCTCCAATGAATCCAAAGAATGTCTGCAGGCTGCAAAGACCTCACCAGACCCACTCCCATAATTTACATTTTAAGATAACAGAGTTGGCCAGAAGGTTTAATCCAAAGATTGTCCTCAGGCAGTATACATCCTTGTAAAGACCAGACCTACTCCCATAATTTATGTTTTAAGATAGCAGAATTAGCCAGAGGGTTTAATCCAAAGACTATCCTCAGGCAGGATGCATTATTGCTATATAATCCTAAAGAATGTAGAGGAAAAAAAGTAAAAAAGTTTGTCCTTTCTTCCTCCTTGAATATCCCAGACCTCTCTCTCCTTGGGGACCCCTAGACTTCTTATCAACCTGCCTAGGAAATGACTCTCTCATTCCCCCCTTTTCTTTTAGGAGAATTATGTTGCCTAGGGAAAAGGGGTGTCATTCTCATTCCATAACTGCTTCCGAGCTGACAAGGGGCGTTGTCCCTAAATTGGTGAGGCAACATATTCTCCTAATCCTCATAGTGAGGATGTCTGATCCAGGGGCTCCAAGTAATAGTTGGAGGAGGCTGTGGCACTCATAGGAGCTCAGACAACTATTTGTAAACTAAAAGCTTTTAGACAGTTAGCAAACCCCATTATACAGTTACAGATGTAAGGCAAAATAGTCATTAAACCAAGTTAAAATCAAATAAGTCACATTATGTCCATAGTCACATCAGTCCATCTTAAGGTTGTTAGATGTCATCAGTTTAAGAAGAGGCATCACATGTGATTGTTGAAGGTATTTGCAGACTTGGAGAAAGTCCTTTCCTTGAAGTGGAGATGTCCACCACGGGAAGCCTTCCACTGATGAAGAGGGGAGTGCTCCGCAGACCCAGCCGTTAGACCGATTGTGGAATGCAGCATAGGAGTGAGTCCAGGACAGGAAGGCATTGTCTTGAGGATCAAACGGCAGACTGAGGATTTCTGGAGACAGCAGAAGTAGGCTCACATAGATTATCAGGCCCATCTTGTCCTGAAGGATTCCGGACGAGCCCCCAAGATGAAAGGTTGCTGCTGAACGATGAGACGCGGGATTCTTGGCCTCCGGAGGAGACGAATTCAACCGGGGCCAGAGATGAGGCTGGATCGCTCAGAGCTTTTGTGTAATAAAGTTTTATTAAAGTATAGAGGAGATAGAGAAAGCTTCTGACATAGGCATCAGAAGGGGGCAAAAGAGTACCCCCCATAACTGCTATTTTAATTTTTTTCTGGATAACTTACTAAACGCCGGGCACCATTTTGTTCAGGGCACCGCAGTAGACAAAAAGTAAATCCCTGCCTTTATTAACATTCTTACATTCTGGTGGAAGAGACAGATAGTAATAACAAAAGAAATAACCTAATCATAGAGTATGTTGGAAGATGAAGAGTGCTAGGTAGAAAAACCAAGCCAGAAGGGGGAGAGACAGAAGCTGATAGTTCAGAAAGGGGAGAGAGAGAAGCTGATAGTTTTAGTGGGAGGGTCAGAGGAGGCCTCCCTGAGAAGGTGAAATTGGAGCAGCCTAGAGAGAGAGAAGGGAGCAAAGAATGGTGTGTGTATGGGGGGAGGGGTGTGGAGTGTGCATTCCAGGAATACTAGTGCTGGAGCCCTGAGGGGACAGTGCATGCCTGCCAGAGAGGCAGGTGTGGCCAGAAGGAAAGGAGGGAAGGCCTGGGTAATAGGCCAGGCGAAAATGGAGTCCCGTGTTCTGATCTGAAGAAAACTATAGGAAGAGTAGTTTGGGGGGCGGTGAAGGAGGTATTGAGAATTATGTTTTGGAAAATTTTGATGTCTCCATTAAGAGGCTTTTCAAAGCCACTGAAAACAGGAGTTGGTTCAGGGGAGAGGTTTGAATGCCAGGGTTGTTCCTGCTGCTGCTGCTGAGTCACTTGAGTCGTGTCTGACTCTGTGCGACCCCATCCCTGGGATTCTCCAGGCAAGAACACTGGAGTGGGTTGCCATTTCCTTCTCCAATGCATGAAAGTGAAAAGTGAAAGTGAAGTCATTCAGTCGTGTCTGACTCTTCGTGACCCCATGGACTGCAGCCCGCCAGGCTCCTCCGTCCATGGGATTTTCCAGGCAAGAGTACTGGAGTGGGGTGCCATTGCCTTCTCTGAGGGTTGTGCCTAGGTGGTGGTAAAGCCACGAGACTAGGTGCAGTCACCAGAGAGGAGACGCAGGTAGAGAAGACAAAAGGTTTACAGAGGATCTGGCACATTCCAGTGTCACGGACCTGGGGGGATGATGAAGAACCAGCAGGGAAGACCAAGGAGCCAGCACGGAAGGGGAAAGTGAGGCGAGTCTGGTGTTGAAAGCAGTGATTCGCTGTGATGTGTCACAGCAGTCAGGAGGGGTGAAGGCTGAGGACTGTCCATCAGGTTTAGGAAGGTGGAGTCATCAGTGAGCTTGAGAAGATATTTTGGCTGTTGAGGGGAGGCAAAGTCAAGGGGCTGGAAGGAAAGGATTTGGGAATAGTAAGTATTGACAAGCTCTTAAGCCAGAGGCTTGCCTGTGAATAGACATATCTCTCTTCTGAGAAACATAAACCACATAAATTTAGTTCTACAGATAGCAACAGAATTAAGTATATGAATTACATTTTTTTGCTTTAAAAGCAAATTGTGTATGTCTGTGCAAAATATATTTCTTTTGTGTGGCCATGTTTTATCCATAAACTTTTGAGCAATTTATGTGACATTTATTTGCATATGGTGTAAAGCGATTTTTTTTGCTTTGCTCTCCAACTTGTAAACTTTCCCCTTGCCCCTGTGAGGGTGGATGCTGACAGGGCCTTATATTCAGTATATGATACTCACTGATCAGAGATACTGGGAGGCAGTGAGTGTTGAGAACCTTTGTACCACAACCGAGTTTCATTCAGAAGGACCCCAGAGCTGTTCCCCAAGACCCCCTCACCTCCTTTCTCACAGTGGATTGTATTAATATTTCACTTACTTCCTCCGAGTTTCCACACCTTTGCAAGTATTTGCACATTTTTCAAAAAATGAACGCTCCTGTTTTTTAACCTTCTGAGAAGTTGAGAGAGCGAAGTTACGTTCCCCATTCATGTTCTTTTTTCTTTTCCAGTCAGAATGTTGAGACCATTCCTCTCTCATGACATTTTTTCCTTTCCTGTTTGTTCTTCAGTTAGGCATTTCCTCCCACGAGAACGCCACTCCTGTGAAGCTGATCCACAACTCTGCAGGACACCTCAATGGGCCCGCACGGACAATTGGGGCTAGTCTGATTGGATACTTGGGTGAGTCACGCTGCCTTTTCCTTTCAGGCTTCTTTGTGGTGATGGTTTAGTCACTGAGTCACGTCCAACTCTTTGTGACCCCATGCTCGGTAACCCACCAAACTCCTCTGTCCGTGGGGTTTCCAAGGCAAGAGTATTGGAATGGGTTAACCATTTCCTTCTGCAGGGGATCTTCCCAACCCAAGGATTGAAACCATGTCTCCGCATTAGTAAGTGGCTTCTTTACCACTGAGCCGCTAGGGAAGCCCTCTGACTTCTTTATTTGCCTTCAGATCCCTTTAACTTTCTCATTTGAGTGTGGTGTCCTAAGTTCATATTCTATACTGCTGACCTGTCATGTTCTACAGTATTCAAAAGCTAATGTCAGTCCCAAACTCCAGTGAACTTTAAAAATTATAACCTTTTATAAAATTCCATTAACTTAACCCTGTCTTTTGTCAATGCTGATGAGCACTGACTGTATGCTGCTATATAATTTCAAGGTGATGTTAACACTCCATTGAGGGATAGATATAAAGACTTGGAAACACTGATGATTGCTACATGATTTGGTGCCACAGTGAAGACACGTGTGGTGCTTCTGTTTTTGGAAATGAGCTAGAAATAAGAACTTCAGAGTAGGAGCCCTGTGGATCCAAGTATAATTAAAAGTCAGAGCTGCAGAGCCTCAGACCTCATATCTGCTTAGAAATAGTGGATCATTTTGATTAGATAAAATTTTGAAACATAACCAAATCAGGCCATCCAAAATCCAAAACTTGCAATTATATATTCTAATCTGCAAATCAGTATGTAAGATGAAAGTGTTAGTCTCAGTCGTGTCCCGCTCTTAGCGAGTCCACCAGACTCTTCGTCCATGGGATTTCCCAGGCAAGAAGACTAGAGTGGGTTGGCATTTCCTTCTCCAAGGGACCTTCCCAACCCAGGTTTCCTGCATTGCAGGCAGATTCTTTACTGCCTGAGCCACTAGGGAAGCCCAGTATATAGTGTGTGTGTATTCCTTTTAAAATTAACAAAAAATGTTATTCCAGTCGGTGTCCTACGTTTATCAGTCCTTGGCACGTCTTTGAACTTTTTCCTTTTGACCATATTGTACTGCTAAAAGTTTCCTTTATGCTAGTAAAGGAAGTTCGCTAGTAAACCACCTTTATGGTAGCTTTTCTTTATTCACCTCAGGAGATATTTCCTGAGCTCTGCTCTACGTTCTTTGCAAAAGTACGGCAGCACTGTTGTTCATTCGCTCAGTCGTGTCCGACTCTCTGCGACCCCATGGATGGCAGCACACCAGGCCTCCCTGTCCATCACCAACTCCCGGAGCTTGCTCAAACTCATGTCCATCGAGTCGGTGATGCCATCTAACCATCTCATGCTCCGTCATCCCCTTCTCCTGCCCCCAATCTTTCCCAGCATCAGGGTCTTTTCCAATGAGTCAGCCCTTTGCATGAGATGGCCAAAGTATTGGAGTTTCAGCTTCAGCATCAGTCCTTCCAATGAATGTTCAGGGTTGATTTCCTTTAGGATTGACTGGTTTGATCTCTTTGCAGTCCAAGAGATCTTCTCAAGATCTTCTCTAGCACCACAGTTTGAAAGCATCAGTTCTTCGATGGTCAGCCTTCTTTATAGTCCACCTCTCACATCCATACATGACGACTGGAAAAATCATAGCTTTGACTATATGGACCTTTGTTGTCAAAGTAATTTCTCTGCTTTTTAATACTCTGCCTAGGTTTATCATGGCTTTTCTCCCAAGAAGCAAACGGCTTTTAAATTCATGGCTGCAGTCACCTTTTTGGAGCCTAAGAAAATAAAATCTGTTACTGTTTCCATTTTTTCCCCATCTATTTCCCACAAAGTATAACACGTTTGCCATGATCTTAGTGTTTTGAATGTTGAGTTTTAAGCCAGCTTTTTCACTCTCCTCTTTTACCTTCATCAAGAGGCTCTTTAGTTCCTCTACGCTCTCTGCCATGAGGGTTGTGTGTCATATAGGTTATTGATATTTCTCCCTGCAATCTTGATTCCAGCTTGAGCTTCAGCCAGCCCAGCATGTCAAATGATGTACTCTGCATATTAAATTGAATAAGCAGAGTGACCATATATAGCCTTGATCTACTCCTTTCCCAATTTTGAACCAGTCTGTTGTTCCATGTCCAGTTCTAAACTATTGCATCTTGATCTGTGGTATAGTAGAAAGAACAGTGAGTGGAGAGTTCAAAGATTTAGGTTCTAACTAACACCTGTCACTGTGGATTTGTGCCAGACATTGGAGCTCTGTGGATGTCAGTACTTCTTATCTATAAACTGATAATACTGGCCCAATACCTTAGACAGTAGTTTTCGAACTCCATAATATATAATATATAAAAGCATTGTGAATGCTACAAAACACACAGAAATATATGATGCATATTAGCTTTATTTTTTTAAGAAACTAAATTTTGATCATTTGGCAGATGACATTCAAACAATGCCTTTACAAAAACAAGGTTAAGAATATAGATACGAGTTTTTTTTAATTGTTACAAGTTAGTTCCAATACTGTGTTTCCCACGCTTTTCAGGGTCACTGATGTACTGTTACTCATGTTACATAACTGAGAGAAGCTTTGAGCAATGATGTGGAATGTGCTTTGTCTGACTTTTCTGTGGTCTTCCCAGGCCTACCAGTGCAGGAGCCGCAGGAAATGCGGGTTTGATCCCTGGGTCAAGAAGATCCCCTGGAGGAAGAAATGGCAACCCACTCCAGTATTCTTGCCTGGGAAATCCCATGAACAGATCAGCCTTGCGGGCTATGGTCCATGGGGTCGCAAAAGAGTTGGATGCAGCTTAGCGACTAAAAACAAATAATGCATAATTAATTAATAGTTCTTAAGATGATGTATTCAGTTCTTGTTTACAATGGGGAATTTATTTTAACTATTTTCCACTGTCTTTTAATCAGGAGTAAGAACGTTTGTTCCTAAGCCTGTTGCCACTACTTTGCAGTACATTGGTGGAGCCGCAGCCATCCTGGGCCTGGTGGCCATGGCTTCTGATGTGGAGGGGCTGTACGCAGCAGTCAAGGCCCTGGTTTGTGTGGTCAAGAGTAACCCACTAGCCAGCAAAGAAATGGAGAGAATCCGGGGCTACCAGGTATGTAAGAATAAAGCTTGGTCTTCACTTTACTTTGCATTAACAATCTTATAATTTTCATTGTTAATTCATATATTTTCAAACTCTGGAAGAATTATATTATCCAAGTAAACTTTAAAAGTTGGCAGTTCTTATTAAAACATATTTCAAATAATAATGTGGGTTGTTAGTTCGGAGTTATTTTTCTCTATGACAATAGGAATTGAACAGGGTCAGGACTTCTCTGATGATCCAGTGGTTAATCCAGTGGGTGTTTTGAGCTTCCCATGCATGGGGAATAGGTTCCTTCCATGGAACCTATTTTGCTTCACAGCATGGGCAAAAGAAATAGGATCGTATTATCACCTGCTCTAGAGATGGCTAAATCAGTCATAATTCCAGCTTCTCCTGGTTTTCCTGTCTTTCTCCTTCACACCATGTCATCTTTTACCAACCCCCCCGCCCCGCCCACCCTTATTAGTTAGTTAGCTGGGGGATATGAGAGCCATTGTATGTTAAGTTTGTCATTGCTAGTCCTGAAAACACATGTGGGACTAAAAATATGCCCTGTTCATGTATTTACAGTCTCTGCTAGGTTTAGGCGGAAAGTTACTTGTAACAAGAGAAATAAGTATTGGGGTCAAGATTAAATTCCTCTAGGGTAGATGAAGTATAAATGCCTTCTCTAACTTTAGCAGATAGTTCATTGGTAGTAGATAATGTTTACTATAGTGTTTTCAGTAGATTTAATTGTAGTATTTTGATGTTTTATTTTGCAAAACTCTCAAAATAAAAGTTGCTGCATTGTCTATCATGAAAAAATAGGAATAATCTCAATGTTCCAATAATATGAGAAGGACTAATATAACCGTTCCATGTATCATTCAGCCTTTTAAAATTGTAATTATGGAGACAGTGTTGCAAAAGAAACCAATCCTTTTGAGAAAATGTTATATAGAGAACAGAAGTAGAAAATTATATACATGTGATGGCAACAGCAACTCAAAGTATTTATGTATGAGTAGAGTTTTTGTAAAAGTGGATATTTTAGTAAGAGAATAATGGAACTACCCTGATGTTCAGATTTCCCACAATACTATGTTATCATGATGAAAGATTGGAAATCGGTGTGGAAGTCTCAGGAGTCACTCTCCGTAGGGTTCTCATGTGTGTGTGTGTGACTGATCAGCAGGCGCTGGTATTTTCTTTCAGCTGCTGGCAATGCTGTTTAAGAAGAAACGCCCCCTCCTTAACAGCCACATTCTCCATCTCACTTTTTCCTTGGTGGGAACTGTTGACAGTGGGCACGAGACCTCCATTATCCCAAATTCAACAGCTTTCCAGGATCTCCTTTGTGATTTTGAAGTATGTATAGAAAGAGTAACTGGTAATACATAATCAATGAACCGATTCCTTATTTGGTGTATTTATAGAGTTCACTATGAAAGAGTTTTCTAAGACATGTTTTTGTTCTATAATTTTGTGATGCTCATGTTAATGTCCTTAGTAAAACAAACAAAATAGTGATTGTGTTCCTTTTTCCCAGCAATAATCCATGGTACCAGTAGTGTAACAGTGAAATGGTGTAATGCATATACCTAACTATAGTCAATTTGCTGTTGCCACTGGCATGACAAGAGGCAAACATACTTTCAGCAAAAAAAATTTTGGTTACTAGTAGCTGTATAGTGAAATATTCATTTCAGCAAAATAACAAGATTTTTATTTCTACTAACTTCCTACCATAACAGCTTCTACTCTGTCCTCTCAAGGCACCACTTAATCAAGCATATTCTTTCTGTCTTCAATTTCTTGTTCACAGCATTTTGCACTCACATCACTATATGAAATCTCCTCCCACAAGACTGGAGGCTTTACAAGGGCAGAGATTATGTCTGTCTGCATCTTTGTATCCCTACAACCCAGAATGGTGTCTAGTACTCAGAGTTTGCTGTGATGTCTGGCCCTGAATCTTCTTCTTTGTAACTTTCGTAAGCTACAAAAGTTAGCCATCTGTAACTAAGATGTCATTTCTTTTAAAGACTGTGTGCCCTAAATGTTGTACTGAAATTTTATTTGAAAGCTTATTAGCGTGGCTCTCCTCTGTTCTTGGTACCCCAGCCTCCACAGCACATGATGCAGTGTTTCCATTTTCTCGCATGTCCTCTTGCCAGCTTTTAGGCGTCACTCACCTGGCTCTGTATCTTGTTCACTACTTTCCCCATCATTTTCTGGTGATGAAATTTTCATTTTGTTGTTGTTTAGTCACTAGGTCATGTCCGACTCTTTTGTGACCCCATAGACTGTAGTCCACCAGGCGGCTCTGTCCATGGGATTTTTGAGGCAAGAATACTGGAGTGGGTTGCCATTTCTTTCTTCCTGATGCAAGGATGGAACTTGTGTCTCCTACATTGTATGACATTTTCATTACAGAAAAGTGTCCCTCTTCACTTCTTTATCACTTCTGTCCGTGTTGTTCTCTTTCCTTTAGATTCTCACCCAGCCCCACAGGCTCATCTCTACGGAGAGTTGCAAACCTAAATCTTTAGCTTGATATGTGAATCCAGACGTATTTCTAACTTCCTAAATGTTTCCATTTCTGTGTCCCAGCAACAGCTATACTGAACGTAACTTCCTTCCCCAAGTTAGTTCTTCCTTTGAACTTCTGTTTCTATTAGTAGCACCACCAATTCTCCCATTCACTGAGACTTGAAATTGAAAAATCAGCTTCCTCTTCCTTCAGTGTTTATAAACAGCATGAATTAAGGCAGATTCTGCTTCCGCATTTCATGTATCCTGTGTTTTCTGTTTCTCCTGCTACATCCTGATCCAAGCCCTAATCAGTTCTCCTCTTACTAAAATAGTGATCTCTTCTTTTTCCCTTTCTTCAGTCTGTTTTACGTGTTTTTTTACCTTATTCTTTCCAAGATACAATCATGTAACATATTAAAAATTTTCAGTGCTCTGCCTTACATGATAAAGTACACATTTCTCAGCCGAATATTCCAAGTTCTAATACACAAACATCTCATTCTATTAGAAAATAATTATTTAACATGTTTGAGCCCAGCACTGTATTAAGTGCTAAGAATGTGAAAATAAGAGTCCATGCCTCAAGGCATTTAATGCATTAGATGAGAAAAGCAAATAGACAATAAAAAATTTGTGAAAGCATGGAACAGAGGTTTGCAGAGGGCTTCCCTTGTGGCTCAGTCGTAAAGAATCCGCCTGCCCGTGTAGGAGACACAGGTTCAATCCCGGGTTCAGGAAGGTCCCCCATGTTACAGAGCAGCTGAGCCTGTGCATCGCAGCTAGTGAGCCTGTGCTCACCACAGGCCACAGCGACTGAAGCCCGTGCGGCCTAAGCCTGTGTTCTGCAACAAGAAGCCATCACAGTGAGAAGTCTGCAGCCCCGACCGCGGGTACCCCATGCTCACCGCAGGTAGAAAGCCTGTGCAGCAACAGCCCAGTGCAACTAAAATAATAAATTAAAAACACGAGGTCACGATAATTCTACCATCTCTCTCATTTCTGGGCCTATTTGTAATGATTTTTTTTTTTCTCTTATGACTCATGTTTTCCCTTTTATTTGCATACTTGGTAACTTTTGATCACATGCTAAGTTTTACATTGTTGATTGGTAAATTTTGTTTTATTTTCTTAACGAGGCTTTGCTCTGGCATTGCAGTTTTGAAACATCTTTTAAGCCTTGTTTGGATGGACTTTCATTCATCCTTAGTGGTTATTTAGCCCTCCTACTAAGGTATGACACCTCTGAGACCTCTCCCCAACCTTCCCGTGTATTTTGAAGTCTCTACACAGGTTGGTGGGAGTGCAGACTAGCCCCAGCCCTTTATGAATGTTAGGAATTGTTTGTGGTGCTACCTTGCATTGGTTATCTCCAGTTTTGGACCTACACAGGATTCCTGCTATTCAGTTTTTGTATCCAGTAATCATTCTATCCAGTATGTTATATTCAGTATTCACTAATAGTATTCAGCCACTGAGCCCAGAGAGATTTTCTGTAGATCTTGCCTTTCTAGTTGTTTACTCTGCCTCTGCTGCTGCTAAGTCATTTCAGTCGTGTCCAACTTGTAGCGACCCGATGGACTGCAGCCTACCAGGCTCCTCCATCCATGGGATTTTCCAGGCAAGAGTACTGGAGTGGGGTGCCATTGCCTTCTCCAAGTTGTTTACTCTAGGAGGGTAATTTTCACTGCAATTATCTCTTTATGAACAGAACCAGAAGTCCCATATACCAGCAGTTTTATAGTACAACAGCAAATAAAATCTAAGTGGCTATATTCAATTAATTTATCTAATTTGTCTAAGTGAAATAAGTTATACGTACTGCATTTTTGTTTATTGGATTGCAGTTTGGGGTATTTTTTAACCCCAAGTAAAACCACTGTTCTTCGTTTTTGTTTTAGGTCTGGCTCCATGCTCCGTATGAACTTCATCTCTCCCTATTTGAACACTTCATTGAATTGCTCACAGAGTCCAGGTACTGGCTGATATCTAAACTGTTAGTTGTTCAGTTACAGACGTGCTGCCAGTACATTGTATGAAACCTTCTTTCTCTTACAGTGAAGCTTCAAAGAATGCCAAGTTGATGAGGGAATTCCAGCTAATCCCAAAGCTGCTACTGACTCTTCGAGATATGTCTCTATCCCAGCCTACCATTGCTGCTATTAGTAACGTGCTGAGCTTCTTACTGCAGGGTTTTCCCAACAGCAATGATCTACTCAGGTAGTGAAAACTTCTGTGTTCATCGGTTTGTTCACTAAAAGTACCAGTGAGATTAAGATGACTGAGGTGAATGTAATTGCTTCCTATGCCTGGATAATACCTGCGAAGTTAATACTATTCAGGATACTTGTAGATCCTGGAAAATAGGCATGTATCTTGCAAACCAGTTGTTGCCACTAGAGACTAATAGAATTTTGGGAGAATGGGTGTTAGAATTAGTTCAGTGAAGCTGATTGTCCTTTACATAAAAGTGTTCAGTGTAAGAATTCTTGATCCCCAGCCCTCTTCCAAGATGAGGCTTTGCTGCTTCTCAAATGTATGTGCAGAAACACACGCACATGCATACACACTCACAGTGGACATGCCACGTCTTTTGTATTTGTTCTTTATCACCCAAACTGATGATAGTATGTCATTGGTGCATATTCAGATCTTTTCTATAACATGTGTGTTACTTTGCTGCTAATGTGAAATATGGCTTCAGGCACATTTATGGAGTATCTGTAGAGCAGTTCTAGTAGGCACTTGAGAATTCTCATCTTGGCTAGAAATGGAAGAAAAAAACTACCTAAGTTATTTTCCAAGTAGAAAATTGCTTTTAACTGCACTTAATCACCTCTTGTCACGTTACTGCTCAAGTATTACAGATGACGTGACACTCGCTGACTAGGGTATTCCCAGTAATGTACTCTCCTGTTGGTGCAGCATGTAAATCACTCACTTTATATTCAGTTACCTTGAAAGCATTTTTCTTTAACTTGGTGACAGATTTAAAACTGGAGTTTAAAGGTTAATTTGGAGATTGTCATTATTAGTAGTAATATTTATTTAGGTCTTATCTTGGTATTATGATGATCACTTTGCTAAAATTTTCACTGTAACCTATCAAGGCTTTTATTTTTTTCTACATTACAAATTGAATTAAAGCCCTGAGAGGTTAAGCTACTTGCCCCAAGTAACATGATTAAAAACTGATAGAGCTAGGATTTTAATCTTACCTGTGTTTTCAAAACCCAGATCCATATAGGTAATGTTAGGACATTTTTAATTGAGACCATACTGGTGAGTTTTTGAAATCATTTGGATCGATGCATTAAAGGGCTCATATTTCTGATGAAGTTTATTTTTCCCTGTATGTATTTTAAACATTATAGCATATTAATGTTATTTGTTCTGATGTTAATTGCAGCAGTTCTAGGGGAAGCAGCTGAAATACAGTCATGTAAAATCTATAAAAGATCAGTTAAAATAAGTACTCTCTTGGTTTTCATTTCTTTGCTTTTTTGTTTCTTAGTGTGTTGTTTGTTTTGGAGAGAGAAAAATTAAAATCTATAACCTCCTTTTTCTTGTATTGAAAGGTTTGGCCAGTTCATTTCTTCTACTTTACCAACCTTTGCAGTTTGTGAGAAGTTTGTAGTTATGGAAATAAACCACGAAGAGAAGCCTGACACTGGTGAGTCAGTTCTGGAGCTTGGAACCGAACTACTGTGCTCTGCCTTCTTCTGACACAAGTTGAACCTGAATTATATGTGACACTGTTATTTTACTTTTCTCACTGAATTACTTTTCTTGGTCTTTCACAGATGTATTTGTCTTAGACCAAGCCTCTACAATACACAGAAATACAGAATTATCTACAAATTTAATAAGGGTGTGAATTTTCTTTAAAAATCTTTCCAGTTTTTACAAGATTTATAGTGATGTTCCTTTAAACAATAAACTCTTCCAGTATAATTTTTGAACTTTATTTTTTTTAATTTATATAAATCTTCAGAAACACAGATTCTTACCAAAGTGAATTGTATCTATTACTGTTATTTTAATTTCCCTGTTAAATATTTAATAATCATTGAGGGAAAGAACATTTTACTAGAATCATGTAAGTGTAAAACAAATTTTTGTAAGTTGTAATTCCTGAGCCTATGACAACCACTTTTCTTTTTTTTTTTTTTTATAAACTTTCCTCCTTTGAAGCATATTTTTCCCTTGCTCGAATGTATTTTTCCTGTCATGTATCATAGATCGGGAGATGTGCTTGGAAAACACTGAAAGGACCTTTTAAATTAACCTGTGATTAAATTCACAGTATTTTATATTTAGTCAGCATTATTTACATCATTATTCTGTTAATGTTCTTCCCTAATCATGTCACATAAAAGAGTTCCTTTAAAATTCTCACCACCGTATCCATCTGGGAGCTCTCTTCCATATTGGCTGTATCATTCAGAGCACAGCCTCTCTGCTGCTTCATGAGTAAGAAGAGAAAGTGGTATAATTATGTTTTTCAAAGGAGAAACTAAGAGATTTGAGAGGCTGACTTCCTGCAAATCATAGAGCAGAACATATAAAGCAGGTGACCACTTACTTCCTATTCATTTGATACAATGTTGGTATTTCTTTGGGTGAAGCAAAGTAGCAGTGGGTGAGAAGCATATAGATCAAATCAGTGGATAACACTTGTTTCAGTTCAGTTCAGTTTAGTTCAGTCGCTCAGTCGTGTCAGACTCTTTGCGACCCCATGAATCACAGCACCCCAGGCCTCCCTGTCCATCACCAACTCCCGGAGTTTACTCAAACTCATGCCCATCGAGTCGGTGATGCCATCCAGCCATCTCATCTTCTGTCGTCCCCCCTCCTCCTGCCCTCAATCCCTCCCAGCATCAGGGTCTTTTCCAATAAGTCAACTCTTTGCATCAGGTGGCCAAAGTATTGGAGTTTCAGATTCAGCATCAGTCCTTCCAGTGAACACCCAGGACTGATCTCCTTTAGGATGGACTGGTTGGATCTCCTTGCAGTCCAAGGGACTCTCAAGAGTCTTCTCCAACACCACAGTTCAAAAGCATTTTGAACTTTCAACTTGAACTTTGAATTTTTCGGTGCTCAGCTTTCTTCACAGTCCAATTCTCACATCCATACATGACAACTGGAAAAACCATAGCCTTGACCAGACAGACCTTTGTTGGCAAAGTAATGTCTCTGCTTTTTAATATGCTGCCTAGGTTGGTCATAACTTTCTTTGTAAGGAGTAAGCATCTTTTAATTTCATGGCTGCAGTCACCATCTGCAGTGATTTTGGAGCCCCAAAAAATAAAGTCTGACACTGTTTCCACTGTCTCCCCATCTATTTCCCATGAAGTGATGGGACCAGATGCCATGATCTTAGTTGTCTGAATATTGAGCTTTAAGCCAACTTTTTCACTCTCCTCTTTCACTTTCATCAAGAGGCTTTTTAGTTCCTATTCACTTTCTGCCATAAGGGTGGTGTGCTTAGTATTTGCCAGATCTTTTTAAGTGCTCTATATAATCTTATAACAACCCTGTGAAATTGGTCCTGTTATTACCAGTTTTAGAAAAAGTGAGGAAACTGAGGTCTAGAAAGATTGAACAGAAGTAATTTAATGAGATCACACCACTGCATTTAAAGTATGGTAGTCCAAACCAACATTCTAAGCTTTTTACCCCTGTGTTATTCTACCGTATATTCAAAGATTATTTCTAGGTTCTGAATTAATATAAGCTGAGTAAATATGAATTTTAAGGAGACTACTGTTAGAATCTTAGTGGACCTACATTACATGTTTATTTCAAGTATAAAAAAGATATAGGAAAAGTATTTCTCTAGTCTCCATACTGGACATTGAAATCAATAGCTACAACTCTAAACCAACATTCTAAGCTTTTAACCACTGCATTGTTCCATCAATTCAATATACAAGTATTTTTTCTAAGTTCGGAATTAATATAAACCAAATAAATAGGAATTAGAGAGGAGAGTACTTTAAAACCTTGAAAACTATAAAACAGGTTTATTCCAAGTATTAAAAAAAAAAGATACGGGATAAGATATTTCTGTAGTCTCCATATTTCTTGCTGATCATTGAATTCCGTAACTACAACTAGTGAATTTTTTTTGACAAGAGCACAGTAGCAGGGATGTATAAATTAGGAAAATTTTCTCTTGATCTGCCAAGCTGATTAAATTAGTATTCTGCTTATCAATTCATTGCCATTTGAAAGATTAGAGAAAGGCAAAATGATTTGCAGGTCTTGTTAGTCTATGACATTAATTATTTGTGTGAACTGGACTGTCTTAAGTATAACATGTTTCCCAAAAATTGAAACTGTAATTTTTTTTCTTTCAAATAGTTTATACAGTCTTCAGGATACACCTACAAACAAGTGGTTTGAATAATGCTGAACAGTGATACAATAATTAATGCAAAATAAAATAAATAGCATGAAAGGGCAATGCAGTGGGGAGTAAACCATCCATTTGAATGGGAAAAAGTTAACCTGGAAATTTCTTTGAGTTCATTATTTAAACCTGTATCTGAAAATTAGGGGAAACATAACTGAAAGTGAAAAAACTATTTATAAAAACCAAGGAGAATTCTTAATTTCTGTGTAGATTGTCATTTTATCAAAAGGAAAACCTGAAAGGAAGTAATTCCTTCGTCAGTGTAAGTTGTGTGGTTTGCCTTCAATAAGGCGATTTATAAATTACCAGTCATTTGCCTACTAGAAAGGGAGGGAATCTTGAGTCCCCTTGGTAAACTTAAAGCACCCTTCCCAATGACTAAGGCACTAAATTAGCATTTTAAAAAGACAAGTGTTTAAGGGTAAAAATGGTCCCTTGCCCAAGCAAGTAGACGCATATAACCTTGGTCATTCAGTTTTAGCCTGAGCTTCAATTATAGAATAAAAAAGAAGGCATGTTTATTGTGACTTATTAACCTACAGCTCCATATGGCAGAGTTGGGCCTGGAACACTGGGCCATGGATTCCAGTCCCTGTGCTTCCAGGACTATCCACTGAGAGCCAGACGCTTTCTGCCTTCCTCCCTTCCTTCCCCAAGTTCTCTTGTACATTTCTGTGCCTTTCCCTCTGGTCAGTGCTATTTAAGTCTAGCTTTCCTTTATGTATTATAATTATTGAATAATTTATGCTTCCTCTTTTCATTTTTAAATTTTAAAAAATTATTTAAAAAAGAACTAGAAAGTAAGGATTTGCATTGTTATTTTTGTTCACATGATCCTCATTTGATCACTTTACCCTGTAAGTACAAGAAAGGAATATTAATATAAAAAAGGGTTCACAGTCTTTACTGTCCCTTTTTAACTTCCTGATGGCTCAGACAGTAAAGAATCTGCTTGCAATGCAGGAGAGCCTGGTTCAGTCCCTGGGTCAGGAAGATTCCCTGGAGAAGGAAATGGCAACCCACTCCAGTATTCTTGCCTGGAAAATCCCATGACAGAGGAACCTGGTGGGCTATAGTCCATGGAGTCACCAAGAGTCAGACACCACTGTTCAGCTAACATATAAGTAAATGAACAGTTTTCATGATTTTAAAGAGGAATGTTTAATAGACCCTTTTTTTGTGTTCACTGTAGTGGAAAGTACTCCTAGAGAAAATGTTTTCTGAAAGATATATTTCAGTGATATTTCCTAGACCAGTGTTGGATATTTTATCCTAGTTTATCTGCTAGGGCAATTCAATGTATTTATTCTCATTGCAGGAACCGAAGAAGAGTTCGGAGGTCTTGTATCTGCTAATCTTATACTTTTGAGGAACAGACTTCTGGATATCTTACTAAAACTGGTTTATACATCTAAAGAAAAGACAAGCATTAATTTGCAGTAAGTAAAATCTTTTGAGAATTGATGGTAATAGTGGATTTTACTAGTTAATTCATTTTAGACAAAAGAAATATTTGCCTTTGACTTGCTTTTAATTTATTTTTTAATTGGAGTATAATTGCTTTACAGTGTCATGTTGGTTTATGCTATACAGCTACATGAATTAGCTATAAGTGTGCATATATCTTGTTTGCTGCCGACTTTTAATAGATTTCTTTTTAAAACCCTGAAATTCATAGTATCTCAAGAACAAAAGCTGGTCCTAGTTTTCTTTTTAATTTGAAATTCTAATCCTTGAAATTAATGTTTTGTTTAATCCATCTGTCTGAATAGAGCTTGTGAGGAGCTGGTCAGGACGCTGGGTTTTGACTGGATTATGATGTTCATGGAAGAACACTTGCATTCTACCACAGTCACGGCAGCCATGAGGATTCTTGTTGTCCTACTGAGTAACCCGTCTATTCTCATCAAGTTCAAGGAGGGGCTCAGTGGTGGAGGCTGGCTGGAGCAGACAGACGCTGTCTTAACGAATAAGATCGGAACTGTATTAGGTATGGGACTTCTATGGTCGGCTGCTTTGAAATGAGCTTTGTGTTGTGTTTTTAAATTTTAGGTAAGCTTATACTGTTTGATTTATCTAACAACCATTAAGAATCAAGAACTTTAATGAGAGAATAAAAAACATAAAATTTTTAAAAAAAACATAAAATTAAAAAAATTTTTTTTAATTGCAAGTCAAACTGAAGTCAGAGACAGGACATCAAGATGTGAAAACTCAAGTAAATTTCTTATGATTTCTTTTTGTTTATAGTTTCCTTTCTGACCTATAAGTAAATAATTTACAAACTATCAGAATAGAATTAATAGTAGTAATCAATAATTTGTGTGCTTATTCCTTGCCAGTTACACTTTTCATTTTCACAGTAATTTATCTTTACAGTAACCCTATGAGATATAAATATCGTCATACCCATTTTACAGATGAGAATGTCAAGGCATAGGGGTAATGTCACTTGTCAGGTAAGAAGTGTCAAAATCTGAGTCCAAGTCACTCATCCAAAGCCCATGGTTTTAACAGTTATGTTATATTATCACTCAAGATTTAAGCTGATCAGAATGTCAGCCGAAGCTCCTTAATCTCTGCTCACTGACTCTATGCTGTTTTCAACATTGAACTGAGCATTTAAATAATAATAGAAAATTATGGTTTTCTATATTAGATTCATGTGAACTAATATATACATTCCTATTCATGTTAATTATCTTATTTTGGAAAATGCATATTTAATACAATGTTTTTATTGAAAATTATGGTCATTCAGTTTGTAAGGTATTTTAAGATTATCTTTATGACATTACAATTTAAAATCATATATAACTGTATTCTGCAGTAAGCACTAAGAATAACTATTTACCCTTGTCAGATGGAAAATTTAGGGATCAGATTTTAATATGTAATTTGTCTGTTAAGAAAAAAATGTAAAAGTATCAATACCTTGGTGTAACATGTGCTGTCAGATGTTAAAACAAATGGTAGGAAGAAAGAGCTTACACCAAAGGATTATTTTATTGTTATTTCACATGTGAAAAATGTCTGAAGGAACTTTGTAAGTGATAAGGAAAGAAATTCAGAAATCACTGTGAAATGATTTCTCAGGAAAATCAACTCTTTTAAAATAAATATTTTTTATTATTATCATTATAGAGATTTTTATCAACAGTTTTGCAGCAAGAAACTTAGCTTATTGACCTTAATGGTAGCTAGTAGCTACTAAGGGAATAAACAAAAGGCATAATTCAATGTGAGTTCTATCGAATTCTTTGGGAGTTTTTCATGCTGATTGACAACACTGCTTCTCATTGGAGGCCAAAATAACACCCAGGTTTCACCTAGCACTTTGTGGTTTGCAAAATTCTTTAACATATGTCATGTCATTTATTGTCATGATTCCAGACACAAATGTATGTATTTTATGGTATATAAGTTATATTTTATAGGAAAACCTAATGAGTATAAATTAAGAATTAATTCTTCTCTAATTAGGGAAGTAAGACTGCTAAATACATGAGTTCCCTGAGTCAGAGAGTAATATTTCTGAGTATCTGTCTTCTGTCAATTCTGTGGGTTTTTTTCTGTCCTGCACCGCTTCAATAATATCAGGAAAAGGAGCTTTTAACTTATCTGACCAACCAGACTTCCTGTCTAAGAACTTATTTGTCCTTCCTTGACACCTGCCTGTACATTACGTATGCTGCTTTGGTTCTAAAAGAGGAATCTAGGTATTTAAGTTTCATTTAAACTCATTTCAATTTAATATCATTTTCTCTGAATATCAATCTGATACATACATACATACTTGTGTACATATACAGAAATTTATATACTGATATTTCATCTCAGTGGATTCAATTTCTCTTTGAACTGATGAACAGTATG
This sequence comes from Cervus elaphus, assembly GCF_910594005.1. Classification (NCBI taxonomy): domain Eukaryota; kingdom Metazoa; phylum Chordata; class Mammalia; order Artiodactyla; family Cervidae; genus Cervus; species Cervus elaphus. The sequence continues at coordinate 17,153,741 of NC_057820.1, forward strand.
TTTTTGAATGTTTTACTCACATTTATTAGTTTTCATCAGTTTTTTCTTTATAAAAACACCATGTAGCTGTGGCTTCAGTTCAGGCACTCAGTCTTGTCCGACTCTTTGCAGCCCCATGGACTGCAGCAACCAGGCTTCCCTGTCCATCAAACTCCAGCTACATCAGCTGTAGCTTAAATCTAAATTAATGCTCAGTTGTTAAAAACATAGTAGATATTCCTTAAGATCCACTATGGGGTAGAAATAGAGTGTGAAAATTTGGAAAGGAAAATAAATGCTAGCATTGCTTTTCATTAAGGACCTGTAGTTTGGTCAAAATTTATTTTCCTTTAATGTATAAAATACCACTTTGTTTTTTGATATCTTAAGGCTCAGACTTTTTTTATATTTATGATTTCATTTAGAATTTACTGCAAACGAATATCACCCAGTATTCCTTATGCAGCTAGTTTCTTAGGAACGTGGTAATGTTATTAAGAGGACCAGGGCTTCCCAGGCGACACTAGTGGTAAAGAACCCGCCTGCCAGTGCAGGAGGTGTAAGAGACTTGGGTTTGGTCTATGGGTCAGGAAGATCCCCTGGAGGAGGGCATGGCAACCCACTCCAACTCCAGTATTCTTGCCTGGAGAGCCACAGGGACAGAGGAGCCTGGTGGGCTACAGTCTACAGGATTGCAAAGAGTCAGACACGACTGAAGTGACTTAACACACACACGCAAGGGAGACCATGTAACTTCACAGGCTCCGTTGGGCTACAGGTCCTAGTGCCACCCCTCATTAACTTCATGACTTTGAACAAATTGCATATTTTCCACATTATACTAAAGGATAATAGCAATTTCTTACTCACATGCTCATTGTTTAAGAAATGAGATGATATATGAAGAGTTTGGTAAATTACTGTCCAGTTTTTTGTTAATTAGAAGACCATATACTCCAGAGGATTAATTAATATCACACTGAGCAATTTATTTGGACTCTTTAAAAAGCCACCTAGACATAGATTTCTCTTTCATTATTTTAAATAGTAGCAAGCATATGCTACTTTGTCTTAGAAAAAGAATTTGGGAAAAAAATGCAGATACTCATTGAAATAAAAATTGCTTCAGAGTAAAAGTCAGTCTTTCATCTTTGATTACTATTTGCAAAAGTTTTCCATTCAACCTCTGGCCAATATTCCTTCTGTACTGAGCAGTGTACTAGGTGTGGAGTTGGTGAAAGAACTAATTAAATTTTCCCAAATTACCTATATAACAGAGGAAACAGGATTGATGGGAAAACTGGTGCTGTAAACCACACAGATAAGTAGTTAATCTCCTGGCAGACCTGTGCTTCTAGAACACACTTTGGATGTCCAGATACCCACAGTCACAGTGGGCTCAGATTTGCTGTCCCTTGGCCAGAAAACTTTCCCACAGAGTTACAGATCATGCAAGCAAAGATTATTTCGTATATTCATTTTGCCCTATCTCTAAATTTGTAGGTCATTTAAGGCTAATTAGTTCATAATATTCAGGACAAATGAAATATATTAACTCTTATGGCTATCATATTTTTAAGTTACATTTTTAGTAGTATCCTACAATCTGGCTACTTTTAAAATATTACTTTTTTTTTTTTCTTTTTAATTCTTTGGCCATCCCTCCCAGCAGGTGGGATCTTAGTTCCTCAACCAGGAATTAATTGAACCCATTCCCCCTGCGTTGGAAGCAGAGTCTTAACCAAGTCCCTGGATGTCATTCTTTTAATGAATAGAGTTTATCTTACCTCTTGTATCTGACTGCCCCAACTATGTTTTAAGATCTAACTCTTTGTGACTCCATGGACTGTAGCCCACCAGGCTCCTCTGGCCATGGGATTCTCCAGGCAAGAATGCTGGAGTGGGTAGCCATTCCCTTCTCCAGGGGAACTTCCCCACCCAGGGATGGAACTCGGGTCTCCTGCGTTGCAGGCAGATTCATTGCCATCTGAGCCACCAGGGAAGCCTTATCGTAATAGACAGGCTTGCCAAAGTCAAAGAGAAGGTAAAGTAAAACTTCTGACTGGAAGATTAATTCCCAAGTTGAGTAGTTAATGGCTTATATTAATATGAATGTCGGAGATGGAACTGTCACATACGCTGACTTACTCCTTTCTGTGCAAATATAACATAGTAATCAATGACTAACTTCATCCTTCTCATTGTATTTCCTCTTAGGATTCAATGTGGGCAGGAGTGCTGGTGGACGATCGACTGTCAGGGAGATTAACCGGGATGCTTGTCACTTTCCTGGCTTTCCGGTTCTTCAGTCATTCCTTCCTAAACACACTAATGTCCCTGCTCTCTATTTCCTCCTCATGGCATTGTTTCTGCAGCAGCCCGTTAGTGAGCTGCCTGAGAACCTGCAGGTCAGTGTGCCTGTCGTCAGCAGCCGATGTAAGCAGGGTTGCCAGGTAGGAATTACCTAGTCGGGTGTAAGTGTAATTACATTTGCCAAAAAGTCACTGCAGGGTGATGAGTTCATCACAGTAAAAACCAACTGGTTCCATCCCTATCTCACATTTGGGATTTGATTGGGGTCATAGAAATCTGAAAATACTATAGAAAAATTTCCCAAAAAGAAGTTCTGTGTTCCTGTTGTTCTTTTTCTCTTTATGATTATTCTGTGTGATTATATACATGGGAAGATTTTGGATGATACTTTAATGGTGATCAAAAGAATTCTAGTTATGTAATTTTTATCTAGAAATATAATTTAATTTATGTAGAATTAAAAACAAAGTAATGTGCATTCCACAAATTAATTGGGTAGGTATGAAAGGATTTTTAGTGCAAGTTCTGATTAGAAAAGTGTTTTTAAATTCTTAATGATAGATAATGTCCACATTAGGAAAACAGTAAGGCTTTAACCTGCTTTTCTAAACTTAAGACTATGTGGATATCTGTATATAGCTTATGTCTGTAGCACTGCAGAGATGTAGGAATTTAGTCTTAAACTAAATTACGCTTCCATAATAATCCCAAGATGTTATTCAAATCAGCTGTAGTAATCGACAAGACCTTTTAAATGAAAACACTGAGTCTGTACCCTTACATTAAATCACGATACAGATGTATGAGCAAAGCAGAGTTTGGTTATATAATTTTCAAAATAAGCATGACACCATGGTCAAAATGAATAAATCTCCTCAAACTGTTTTTTATTTGGGCACATCTTAATCTATATGTAATCTGAAAGTGAATTAGAACATGGCTGAGAGTGGAGTGTGGGGAGTGAATTCACTGTGCTTTTTGAAGAGATCCTACTTAAAGCCATTAGTTCTTTAATTTCATCACCTAGCTAATTAGCAAGCATCTTTGTTTGCTTTCCTTAGAAAAAAAAAGAAAAGGGTGTTTTTAACATAAATACCTAGGACACTGATGCATAAGATTCACTTTGTCTTGTAAATGTAAAAATGAGTTTTAAAACATAGGAGGGAAGAGCGTTAAGTCTCTACCTCTTCTTCATTGCTCGCTTTGAAAGAAACTAATTTCAAAGAAATTTTAGAACATTAGAACTTGCGAGGGTCTCTACCGAGAAAAGCTGACAGTGCCTAATCCTGATTCACTTTTCCCTCCGCAGTTTGACTTGGATTCCATCTGGACCTTTATCTTCGGAGTTCCTGCCTCCAGTGGGACCGTGGTCTCGTCTATCCACAATGTGTGCACGGAAGCTGCTTTTTTGTTACTGGGCATGCTCCGAAGCATGCTGAATTCAGTAAGTCCCAGAAACACTGACGCCTGTCGGTAATTCCTCCTGCCTGGGATTCCTTTATAACAGAGGGATCCTTTTTGGTAACCGAAGTCTTTATTTACTACGTGGTGTCTGGAACCTCACCCCCTCTGTTTTGTTACATCTAGTGTAAGGACAGACTGTGCAGTTGTTAAGATCCTGAACTCAGGAGCTGGATTCAGCATCCCAGCTCTGATCCTCCGGACATACTGACCTCATGTGCCTCAGTTTCCTTATGTATGAAATGATAATGAGGATAAAAGTTACCTCTTAGGACTCTTGTGAGGATTTATGAGTTAGTATGTACACAAAGTGCTTACAAGTGTACCTGGCATAGAATACAAGCTTTATTAAGTGTTAACTGATGCTGTTAGTGCTATAAAATACATATTTCAGTGTATACATTTATAGAATATACTGTATTACATGCAGTTGCAACAATATGTTATTTGAAATTATACAGTCACCTCTATTTAGAGGCTTAAAATGTTATCAGTGCAAGTTTTACTTTGTGTTTTCGTTTTCTATTTTAGTTATTTCTAACTTAGATATGAAGCATTGAAAGAGTAAATGACAAAATTTATGTTCCTATCTCTCATAGGAATGCTGTGAATAATGATTTCTTTTTTTTTTTTTACAAAATTTAGGATCACATTGTAAGAGGAATTATTAACTAGACTCTTTGGATTGCGAGTACCTGACAAATGTGATTGTAGTCAAAACTGTTCTTCTGCAATCTAAGAAAAAAACATTGCTATTAAATGTGTTCATTTAGAATGCTTTGGGATTCTGGTTTTGGTTTTCATTCATAAACAATTACAAAAATCTAAGCTGAGAAAAAAGACTCTTTGAGCAAGTATCAGAAGATAAACTTTGTTCAAATAGAGTCTTCTTAAATTTTTTAGCATCATCATCATTGTTACTGTGGTAATGCTTTTAAGGAAAAGAAAACTCCTGTGTGTCTCTTATTCAGTCTTCTCCTGTAGCACTGCTTTACTTCTGTCTGACACTTGAGGTCACCAAGTATGTAGAAGGGTGCCCCACCGTTCAGTCCAGTTCTGACACTGTCTGCCTGGATATAGCATCCAGTTCCACAGATTAAGGGCTCAGTCTCTTAAGATACTCCCCTGCCCCCCACCACCAATCCTGCCCCTTCAAATGCCAGTCACAAGTCTAGGTTGTTACCTGTGCTTCTGAGTCAGCAGTTACAGATCACAGGTTCCCATGTCTCAGGAAAGCATTTTACTTCCCAGATTACCAGTTTATTACAAAAGGTAACTCCAGAACAGCCATCTGGAAGAGAGGCATATAACAAGGTGGGGAAGGAAATGGAGCTCCACGCCCTCTCTGACCTGCCTTTCTCCCAGCCACCTCCATGTGTCCACCAGTCCAGAAGCTCTCTGAACCCCATGGATTTGATTTTTTATGGAGCCTTCATTACATAGACATGATTAATTAAAGTCATTGGTCACTGGTGATTGAACTCTTTCTCCCTGGAGGCTGTGGAGGAGCAGGTTGGGTTAATTTCCAACCTTCTAATCACATGGTTGGTTCCCCTGGCAAGAACCCATCAACCTAAACTCAAGTGTGGTTGAAAAGGGTTCCTTATAATGAACAAATGGAGGATGAAGTGGCACTCCAATCCAGTATTCTGGCCTGGGAAATCCCATGGACAGAGGAGCCTGGCAGGCTACAGTCCTTAGGGTCACAAAAGTTGGATATAACACAAGTTAAGACATAATCCTGCAAGTTTGTCCCCACGTGGAATGCTGGTCTTGAGAAATGAGAGAATAGTTACTAAACCACCACCACCATCTTGAACAAAAAGACACATTTATGACTCTTATCAGTTAGGAAATGCCAAGAGTTTGAGGATCTCTGTGCTTGAAATGGGACAAAGACTAAATATATATTTCTTATTATAAATCACAGTATCACAGTTGCATAATGGTTAAGAACACTGTTCTCATTTTTTACATGACAGTGTGAGACTCAAAAGGTGAAGTAACTTCCCCATTTTATCTTACTCCTTACTCTGGCATGATGGCGGATGGGGCAACTTTGATGGTAATACAGCCACTGTTGGCACCCACCACATTCATGCTGACAACACTGAATAATCTAAACCATTGACTCCAGTTACTGAGCTGTGAGTACTCCAATCCAGTGTTAGCTGCTCAGTTGTATCTGACTCTTTGCAACTCCATGGACTGTAGCCCACCAGGCTCTTCTGTCCATGGGATTCTCCAGGCATGAATACTGGAGTGGGTTGCCATTCCCTTCTCCAGGGGATCTTCCGACCCAGGGATTGAACCCTGGTCTCCTGCACTGCAGGCAGATTCTTTACCATCTGAGCTATCAGAGAAGCCCAGTGTGAGTACCCCAGTGAATGGAGAAACATCCTCTCAGTTTCTCGGGGTGTTGCCTTTGTGTTAGCTTATTTCCCGATTTGTCGGCCTCTGTGTTTACCCCGTGTGTGGTTTATGAGCGTTCGGGACCACCGGTACATCAGCTTTTAGAAGAGCAGTGGGTGACTTGTAGCAGTGTCAGTGTCCCTAACGAGCTGTCTCCTCTCCTGTCCCCGGCAGCCTTGGCAATCGGAAGAGGAGGGGTCTTGGCTCCGGGAGTACCCCGTGACCCTGATGCAGTTCTTCAGATACCTGTACCACAACGTCCCGGACCTGGCCTCCATGTGGATGAACCCTGACTTCCTGTGTGCGCTGGCAGCCACGGTCTTCCCCTTCAACATCCGCCCTTATTCAGAGATGGTAGGAAAGGGGGGAGGAAGTGTCAAAACTGGAATTAGTCCGCCCCAATCGTTAGCAGATTTTTTTTTTTTGGCCAATCTTTTAAGCTTCTGACTAAGTTATAGTTTTGTAACTTTGTGCTGCACCTCTTGCATCATTATCTGGTGTCTGGCTCCAGACACACCCTTCTTCTGCCTTCCCCTAAAATTTCAGCAGTGAACGCTACTTCCTGTCTTTATTTACCATATTTTTGTAAGTCTCTTATGAGTGACTTTCCTCTTCATGTAGCTGTTGATCCATTTCTTATTATATGTGACTATAGCTGTAGTGTTGTGAACTCAGATTACAGAGCTCTAATAGGACCAAATTTACTTCAACTTCATTTATCTCAGGAATTCGGCATCTCCTGGATTTAGTCTTTACAAACTAATTACAGGATTTGGTTGTCTTTTTAAGAAATGAAATGCATGCTTGTCCTTTCTGTTCAACTTTTTCCATTTTGTTCAACTGTTGTTTTTCATATTTTGCACTAACTTAGTAGAAAGTTATTAGACTACTCATATATCATATGGGCTTCCATAGTGGCTCAGACAGTAAAGAATCTGCCTGCAATGCAGAAGACCTAGGTTCTGTCTCTAGGTCGGGAAGATCCCCTGGAGAAGGAAATGACAACCCACTCCAGTATTCTTGCCTGGAGAATCCCATGGACAGAATAGCCTGGCAGGCTACAGTGGGCTACAGTCATTGAGATCGCAGAGTCGGACATGACTGAGCGGCTAATACATGTACCGTATAGATAACTTCTTTTGTCCTTTAAAACAAACCCAAAAGACAGTTATTCCCCCATCGAACTTCAGAATTTCAAGATGTTTCCTCCTTTTTCTACTACTTACTCTACACCCTGGAATAAAGTACCTTCCTCATACTAATTTTTCTTCATGTAAAAAGATGAAATAAATACTCATGATAAAAATTGTGGGGACATTTAGGAGAACAAGTATAGCACATGGCCTTAATGCTGTGGCTTGTTTATAACTTTAAAATCCACATTTTTGGTAAAAACAGGAATTCAGTAATATCACAGTGTTTTTTCTTTGTCAGCATCTTGTAATCTGCCTTCTTGACCTTTTTTTTTCTGTTGGCTCAAAATTGGTACTAGTTTTGCTGTTGTTTTGTTTCATTTATTTGCTTGTTTTTTTAACCTAAAAAATAGATCAGCCCTTGGCTACAATCATTAGTATGCCAGATCTTTATCTGAAATTCTGTAACACTTGGCTTCTATGTGCACATAAAATAGTCCTTCTTGTTTTATTATTTATTTCAAGTGCAGTTATCCACAGTAGAGATAAAAATTCAGCATAAAGCAGTTATATGGTTAGCGGCCAGTCAGTAGCTTGATATTTGAAAGAATGTGTGTTGAGAACTCATGACCTGTGGTGCCCGATTACCACCCTGATAGGAGTGTATGAGTAAAGCCAAGTGAACTATGCAATATGTTGAATAGCTTCATAGGAGGTTAGTGCTGAAGCAAATTGCTGTTGGTGCTACAGTTTGGTTTTTAGGAAACATGGAAGTAAAAATGTCAAATGAAATCGAATGCGACTGGGGTACGTTTCCTCTTGATTTTATTAGGTGACTGATCTCGATGATGAAGTTGGATCTCCAGCAGAAGAATTTAAAGCCTTTGCAGCAGACACAGGGATGAACAGAAGCCAATCAGAGTACTGCAACGTAGGCGTCAAAACATACCTGACCAATCACCCAGCTAAGAAGTTTGTTTTTGACTTCATGCGGGTCTTAATAATAGACAACCTCTGTCTTACCCCTGCCAGCAAGCAGACTCCACTGATTGATCTTTTGTTGGAGGTAAAGACAAAGAGATGCATTTACACCTCTTAAATTGTTTTTATAGTGAAAGCATTAATAGCCAAACAAGTTTTATGCCAAATACCTTTCAGATTTCTAATTCCTCTGGGTTGTAAAGGCAGAACATATCATGGGCTATGGGAATTTTTTAATCCCAAGTGTGCTAATGTATATACTATCGATTTGTTTCTCTTCTTTCTGTTCCCCTTGGCATGTCCTTTTTTCTTAAAGATTTTTTTTTAATGTGGACAGTTTTTAAAGTCTTATTGAATTTATGACAGTTTTGCTTCTGTTTTATGTTTTGGGTTTTTGACTAGAAGACATGTGGGGGTCTTAGCTCCCTGACCAGGGATTGAACCCACACCCTCTCCGATGGAAGGTGAAGTCTTAACCACTGCACCACCAGCTAAGTCCCTGCATGTCCTTAATTCAGTCCTTTATTGCCCTTTCCCTAGACCAGGAATTGACAAACTTTTCCTGTAAGGGGCCAAATAGCAAATATTTTTAGGTTTATGGGCTGTACAGTCTCTAACAACTAATTAACCTACCATTGCAGTTAGAAAAGCAGCCACAGACAATACATAAATGAGTGAGCCTGGCTGTGTTCCAATAAAACTTTCTGTACAAGAACTACCGTAGGCTGAGTTTGGCTCAGGGGCCCTCGTGTACCAGCTGCTTGCCCCCTAGTCTCACAGAGCAGCGTTGTCTCCTCAGCTTGTTAGCTCCCTGCTTCAGTCTTCTGTATCGCTTCCGATATTACAGCTTTTAGTGCCTTCAGGGCTCAAAACATGGTGCTCAACATGCACTTCTTAAGTTTTTCCTCAAGGCAGCAAACATGTAGGTTGCCTGGTATCTTAGCTTAGGCTGCTATAACAAACTACCCAAAACTGGGTGACTTCAATGGCAGGCAGTTATTTCTCACAGTTCTGGAAGTGTGAGAAGTCTGACAAGGCTGCCACCAGCTCGGTCGGGTCATGGTGAGGGCCCTCTTCCTCGCTTATCGATGGCTGCCCTGCTCTCACAGGGCAGAAAAAGAGCTCAGGTGGTTCTTCATCTTCTTGTAAGAGTTTGAGTCCCCTCATGGGGGATCCACCCTCATGGCCTTCCCAGAGCTTCCCGGCTGGCTTCTCAGGGCTTCCCAGGCGGCTCAGTGGTAAAGAATCTGCCTGCCAATGCAAGAGACCCAGGAGACGTGGGTTCACTCCCCAAATCTGGAAGATCCCGTGGAGAAGGAAATGGCAACCCACTCCAGTATTTTTGCCTGGAGAATCCCCATGGACAGAGGAGCCTGGAGGGCTACAGTCCATGGGGTCGCAAAGAGTCGAACATGACTTAGCAACTAAGCTTGCATGCATCATGGCTCATCTAAACATAATTACCTCCAGAAAGCCCTACCTTATAATATCATCACATTGAAGGTTAGGGCATAACTTAACGAATTTGAGGGGAGGGGACACAAATGTTTAGTCCTTGCACTTGCTCATTCTCTTGATAAGAACTAGCTGATGTTTCATAAAACAAACCCTAAGTGCTGCTGGCTCTAGAAGTTGACCATCCCTGAAAACCAAATGTTCATATAGGAAAATCTCAAAGAGAAATTTAAAAATCACAGAAGGTAATCTAAGATATAATTAGTTGCTTATTCATTCATTCTTTTGGCCAATGCATATTAAACAGGGTCAAGCAGTACATGCAAGGGGTCTGAAAATAGTGTTTCATGAAAGATTTCAGCGCAAGAGACTAACTGCTTTTCTCTCTGAAAAACTTCCTGCATGCTGCTGACAATTGTTTGACAACTGACCCTGCACTTTCTCTTCTCCCTCTAGTGGTGAGGAGAAAACAGTTAATTTTTTATTTGAAACCTTAAAACTCCAGCAGATGTTTTATCTTATTCATGTAGAAATATCTCAGCTTGATCTATTAAAATAAATCACTAGTATAATTTAGATAACAGTCATGCTAAGCATCTTAACCAGGACTGCAATGTTTAATATTGGCAAGAAAATAATTGATTTCATCAATAATTCATGTGGACAAGCAGGCCTGGTAGAACTCGTCCTCTTTGGAAACTAAAAATAAGAAAAGAGATGGCTAATATTTTAGTGTCTGGGCTAAGAATGTGAAGCATTTTATGCAAAATAAAATGTTTATCATGAAATAACAATAAAGTTCAGAAGAAGTATTAGAAAGCATAACTGAGCCAAAAAATAAGATACACATACATAGTAGAAATGGGGTAAGTTCATATATCCAGTAATAGCACTATCAGTCTTGTCACTTCAGTTCAGTCGCTCAGTTGTGTCCAACTTTTTTGTGACCACATGAACTGCAGCACGCCAGGCCTCCCTGTCCATCACCAACTCCCAGAGCCTACCCAAACTCATGTCCATTGAGTCGGTGATGCCATCCAACCGTCTCATCCTGTGTCGTCCCCTTCTCCTCCTGCCCTCAATCTTTCCCAGAATCAGGGTCTTTTCAAATGAATCAGCTCTTTGCATCATGTGGCCAAAGTATTGGAGTTTCGGCTTCAGCATCAGTCCTTCCAACAAATATTCAGGACTGATTTCCTTTAGGATTGACTGACTGGATCTCCTTGCCGTCCAAGGGACTCCCAAGAGTCTTCTCCAACACCACAGTTCAAAAGCATCAATTCTTCGGCACTCAGCTTTCTTCATAGTCCAACTCACATCCATACATGATACTGGAAAAACCATAGCCTTGACTAGATGGACCTTTGTCAGCAAAGTAATGTCTCTGCTTTTTAATATGCTGTGTAGGTTGGTCATAACTTCCCTTCCAAGGAGCAAGCATCTTTTAATTTCATGGCTGCAGTCACCATCTGCAGTGATTTTGGAGCCCAAAAAAATAAAGTTTCCACTGTTTCCTCATCTATTTGCCATGAAGTGATAGGACCAGATGCCATGATCTTAGTTTTCTGAATGTTGAGCTTTAAGCCAACTTTTTCACTCTCCTCTTTCACTTTCATCAAGAGGCTCTTTAGTTCTTCTTCACTTTTTGCCATAAGGGTGGTGTCATCTGCATATCTGAGGTTATTGATATTTTTCCCAGCAACCCTGATTCCAGCTGTGCTTCAGCCAGCCCAGAGTTTCTCATGATGTACTCTGCTATCAGTCTTGTAAGAATCCTAATAGCTAACTAACTAGCAGTTGATAAATTATGTAATTGTCTCTTATTTTAGTTTTTCTGTATTTTTCAGTGAGGAAAGCTTGATATGGTATGTATTAACTTCGAGGTAACATTCTCATTATTGTGGTCACAATTTGCCATATAGTGGAATTGTATCTGATTGCATTAGGGTGTTAGGGGTGGTAGAATGATGTTTTAGGAAGAACCAGAGTGTCAAGATTGAATTTCCCAAATAGATCATTAGCTCCTTAAAGTTAGAGACCAACTTTCATGTGTCCTTTTATCTGTCACAAAATTAGCTGTGTCTTGATATGTTCTTTAAGTAATTTTGAATCATTTAACTACAACTACATCCCTGGCCTTTCCCAAACAAGATATAATACTATCTAATAAAAGATACATAAATTTGCTTTTAAAAATACATGCTTTTAGGGACTTCCCTGGTGTTCTAGTGGCCAAAATTCTGTATTCCTAATGCAGGGGACCCAGGTTTGACCTGGTCATACATAGAACTAGATCCTGTATGCCACAATTAAGACCTGGTGCAGCCAAATAAATAAATTTTTTCTTTTAAAAAAAAATAAGACCTTTTTTTTTTTTTTTAATTAGTTGGAGGCTAATTACTTCACAACATTTCAGTGGGTTTTGTCGTACATTGATATGAATCAGCCATAGAGTTACACGTATTCCCCATCCCGATCCCCCCTCCCACCTCCCTCTCCACCCGATTCCTCTGAGTCTTCCCAGTGCACCAGGCCCGAGCACTTGTCTCATGCATCCCACCTGGGCTGGTGATCTGTTTCACCATAGATAATATACATGCTGTTCTTTCGAAACATCCCACCCTCACCTTCTCCCACAGAGTTCAAAAGTCTGTTCTGTACATCTGTGTCTCTTTTTCTGTTTTGCATATAGGGTTATCATTACCATCTTTCTAAATTCCATATATATGTGTTAGTATGCTGTAATGTTCTTTATCTTTCTGGCTTACTTCACTCTGTATAATGGGCTCCAGTTTCATCCATCTCATTAGAACTGATTCAAATGAATTCTTTTTAACGGCTGAGTAATATTCCATGGTGTATATATACCACAGCTTCCTTATCCATTCGTCTGCTGATGGGCATCTAGGTTGCTTCCATGTCCTGGCTATTATAAACAGTGCTGCGATGAACATTGGGGTGCATGTGTCTCTTTCAGATCTGGTTTCCTCAGTGTGTATGCCCAGAAGTGGGATTGCTGGGTCATATGGCAGTTCTATTTCCAGCTAAAAAAAAGCATAAGACCTTTACAGAGAAAAAAATTATACTTCTTAAAATTTATGCTTCAAATCTAACACACACAGAATACACATACAAAAAATAGTTAGTGAAAAGGATATTGCACTCCATGTTTTCCTATAGTGTGAAAAAATAAGTTACAGTCATATGATTTTTAATGTTATTATTGTGAAGTCTTTATCTCTGAAGAAGTTCAAGAAGAGAATTATACTGTACACTTGCCATTTACCTTTATGGAAGAAGGGGTTTGAACCAACTGATTTTCAGTCTGATATGCTCATGCCAGGCTATTTTCAGTCTTAAGATTATTTGGGATTTCATCACAAGAGTATCTACTTATTTCACTACATCTACAAAAGAATATGTGAAATTATCTTTATTAGCAGTCTAGAAAAATAAAAGATCTGAGTTCATGTAGACTGGCTATAGTGTGAGTCAGGTCAAATACAAGGGAGGCAGTGTGGTGTTGTAGCAAAGCCTGGTTTGAATTCTGACCCTGATATTTATTATATATAAACATTTTAATCTCACTGAGCCAAATTCATTCTCTGAAGAATGATATTATATACTATCCCCTAGATGATTGCTGTGAGAGTTAAATAAATAATAGGTAAATCACCCAGCAAAACTATTTTGAGAAATTAAACATGCTGCTTTTAGCTGTGTAACCTTGTCTCAGCTCAGTTCTCTTTATTCCTTCCAGTTTGCCCACCTTTAAAATAGTATATGAGATTCCCAGGTGATTTGTGCACACGTTAACATTTAGGAAGCACTTCCTAATCTGCAAGCTGTATCCCGTGGGTCAAATCTAGCCTACTTTTATAAATAAAGTTTTGTTGGAACACACAAAAAGAATAGTATAAAAATAGAAATCTGTCTCTGAGGACCATAGTGAAAATTCAATAAGATGATCCCTTTAAGATTCATAACACAGTGCCTGGCACGTAAGAGTTACTCAGAAACCACGTGGCCTTTGTTGGCTCGTACCTGGGCCTCCAGCTGCTCTTCCCTGCCTTGTCTTCCCCAGCGTCCTCCACTGTCACCACCAGGCATCTCGTGGAGAAAGTGGAAGTGTGAGTCGCTCAGTCGTGTCCAACTCCTTTGCAGCCCCATGGACTGTAGCCTGCCAGGTTCCTCTATCCATGGAATTCTCCAGGCAAGAATACTGGAGTGTGTTGCCTTACCCTCCTCCAGGGGATCTTCCTGATCCAGGGATCAAACTCGAGTCTTGGGCATTGCAGACAGATTCTTTATTATCTGAACCACCAGGTCTCATGAAGGGCCACATGAATTTGTTGCATGTGGCCACAGAAGGAAAGTACCTGAGAACAGATCATAAAGTACTCATACAGACCTAAAGGAAGGAAAGATAGTGAAGCGGAGGAGTTCACTGCTTTCTGCTCCTGCCGTCTTCTTAAAGACCACCCCCCACATCCCCCCCACCATTCACATCAGAGTGAAAGCCATGTGACTGCAGAGCAATACACAACACCCCCACCCCCACCCCCCTGCAAAGTGGAAAAGTGGGCAGGCACTGTTACAAAATACCTGAGAGAAGACAAGCCAGTGAAGAGGAACACTGCAGCCAGGATGACAGAGCTCAAGATCCTCTTCTTTGATGGCTCCAGCCCATTACAGAGACCGTGTGGAACACTCAAGGCCTTCCTCCCCAAGCCACAGTGCTCTCAGCCGTGGGCCGCAGACGCACGTGGGCTGTCTGGCCTGCGTCCAGGAAGATACTGCCTGGCGTCCCCAGGCCTCAAAAGGGGGGCTTTGATTCTTTGAGGACAGGTGTTACTGGCTGGCTTTGTTTCCTCTGGGAAGATAGACCTGACAGCCAGAGGCCGGAGCAGACCACAGTGCTTATCCTCCCTTCGTTCTGCACTGAACTCATCCTGGTTGTCTGGTGAGCCAGCCAGGCTTATCTGGAAAACCATGACAGAGAGGTCAGAGCAGAGTTGCTCTTGTTGTACATCTATTAACTTCAATTTGGAAATTTTCAGTAGGGCTGGAGGAGTAGGGCAAGTGAAGCAGTGAACTTTGGCCTCAAGGAAACAGCTTTGAAACCTAGTTTTGACTTGACCAACTGACTTATAACCTCTCTAAGCCTCAGTTACCTCATCTCAAAAGTGCAGATGATATCATATACTTCAAAAGGATATTTTGCAGAATGAGATAAGGCACATAAAACTCAGCACTGTGTCTGGTACATAATTGTGTCCAGTGAATTGTTTTAAAAAAAAAAGCGGAGAGAGCTATGCATGCACTCACAAAGTCTTAAGTCCTTCAAAGTTGGGCTACTGTGAGCCTCTGCAAGAACATTCAAACTTAGAGGTTAGAGCCAAGAACAGAGTTAATTCTGGGTCATGATCACTCATGACAGAGCTTCAGTGAGCAGACAATTAAATACCTTTTGGTGACTGTTCTCAGTTGCTCAGCTGTGTTCAACTCTTTGCGGCCTATTGACTGTAGCCCGCCAAGCTCCTCTGTCCATGGAATTTTCCAGACAAGAATCCTGGAGTGGGTTAGCATTTCCTCCTCCAGAGTCTGAAGGATCCTCCTTCAGACCCAGGGATGGAACCTGTGTCTCTTTTGTCTCCTGCTTTGGCAGGCAGATTCTTTACCACTAGCGCCACCTGGGAAGCCCTAGTGGTGACTGAGCCAGCCTTAAATCCTTATAGAATACTTTTTAATGAAGTAAAAATATTGTTGACAGATCAAGCTACTTCTCTTTGTATGATGTTCCCTGTTTTACAGACTCCAAAACTTTCTCTTGGTAATTAAGACTGTATAAAGCCTACTCACTCTTACTTTTTCATTGGCCACACTGAGTTGATGATAATCCTGAATAAGTATTGCTGACTTCATGGGTATTAAAATCCCACTGTGAATGGCCTCTAATCTGATTAAAAGATAGTCCTCATAGACTCATCAATCTTCTGCTTATCACTTCAGTGTCTTTAGTTTCCCTTCCTTGGCAGAGGTCAGGTCTCCACGGCCTCTCAGCCTGAGGAATGGGCTGGCCTTGGCCCCAGCTCCCCTGCTGTCTGTTCAGCTGCACAGGAAAAGGGATTAAGATTAAAAACAACATGACATGACCTTTACTTTTTCCCAGATTACTTTCATGCCAAACCAAACTCCTAAGCACTAATATTCTTTTAACTGTTACTTGGCCCCTATTTTGTTATTTTAAAACTGGATAAATGTGTTTTACCACAAAAACAAAGAAACATTTGTTAAAACTTGGTGGTTGGTTTTTGAATCCTTAGAATAATGTCTTTGATCTGAATTCCGATTTTAACTACTTTTTAAAAAAGCTTGAGGACCACTTTGAAAATCAGAATAGAAAGAAGGGTTTTTTTCCCCCAGTAGAGCATATTTTAATTTTAAATACATAAAGCAAAACAGTGTTCTGTAGCCCACTTTTGTGTCATGGTTATAAACATAGTCCCAGACCAGTCTGTGAAAGAAGAAATAGAGTCTTTCATTTCACTGTCTAAGCATCACGGATAACTGCAAATCCAGATCTCTTTTTAAGAAACAACTTCATGTCAGTTTGTTGAATGGTTCAGTGTCTACCTCCTGTCCAAAGCCAGCCAACAGGACTGACATTTGAGAGAATGACAAAAGGATCTCTCCTACCTTTCATCCCTGTGTTCCCAGCGCTTTGCTACCTCTCGGGTTGGAGACCTGAAAGTTATGCACCTGGATTGTACCTTAATTACCTAGAGAAATGCCATCAGAGAACTACAGTTTAACTTTATGCCCTAAGCTTTTATTCACAATAATTTCAAAAACCATCTTTGTACTATATGAAACCATTATCAAAGGTATTACCTATTGAGTTGTTCATTGTCCTCTTTATAAAAAAACCCACAGAGAACATTCTTTTCAGAACCATCTAGGAAAACATCCTTGCTGGCTAACTAGTGTGGTTTTTAAAAAATATTTTATAGATAATAAATGTCCCCTCCTACTTGACCCTAGGAAGCTCAAAGCGAAATTTTGTGCTTAATTAATTTTTGATACAAGTATTCCCGTCCCCATCAACTTTTACCTTCTTAGTTGCTAGATTCCTGAGCTTTTGTGTTTGTTTACATGGCCTTATGGTTTATTTTACCTGTATATCATTAAAAACTGCCTGATTTCTTTTGAAAGTGAGATTATAATAATAAGTATGAAAATTTTATTAAATACTCAAAATGTTGAGAATACTGTTTTTGGAGGAATGGATTCAGAAGACAATATGCCTGTTCAGTTTTGTTTTTTTTTTTTAATCCATGATCAGAAAAATAGAGTATACACATACATACCATCCCTCATGACATATTTTATTACTTACCAGTAGGGTTTTTTTTTAATATGACTATGGTAATGTAAGTATGGTTGAGCCTTACCTTCATTGAATTGGTTCTGTTTCTAATTCTAAAATTTATTACTTAGGCTTCCCCTGAGAGATCGACAAGAACTCAGCAAAAAGAATTTCAGACTTACATTTTGGATAGTGTGATGGATCATTTGCTTGCAGCTGATGTTTTACTGGGTAATATTATGTTATCTTCACTTTGTTAAAAAATACTGGTAATCACTTCCCTTCTCTATTTAAACTCCAAGTATACCACTTTTTTAACTTCATCTTTTTCCTTCTTTCCTGTGCATTTTCCCATCGTATTGGTATTTTCCTTTGAACCTGGGCCTTAATGATCAGCAACAGGGATTACTTAAGCTGCTTGTCCATTTTCGTACATTCAGAGCTGGCAGGAAGGGGACAAGGAGAGAGAAAAAAGTGTTTTTAAACCCACATTATGTGAACAGGCTCTATTTTTATAAATTAGCTAATACTTTAAAAAATTAACTTATTGTAGTATAGTTACAAACAAGCAAATTATAAATGTAGCATTCTGTGAACGACCACCCAGACAATATGCGTCTGTAAAACAATTAATAGAAATACGCTACCAGCACCCACAGAAACTCCCCTCTTCCTTGACCCAGTTACTAGTCTCTGAGTCACTGCCTCGACTTCTAAAATAGAAGATTTATTTCACCTGTCCTTGAACCGTATCCACACAGGATCACACAACGTGTATTCTCTTTAGTCTGGCTTTTTACGCTCAATACTTTGTTCATGAGATTAATCCACATAGTTGCATGTGGCAGGAGTCCATTTATTTTCATTTCTGTGTAATGGCCTATTATATGAATACATAAATTTATCCAATTTGTTGTTGATGGACATTCAGTAGTTTCTAGCTGGAGACAATTAGAAAGAAAACTGCTATCAATGTTCTTATAGGGGCCACATGTGTGTATAATCTTTAATATATATCTGTTGAGTATATACCTCAGGTGGAATTATTGGGTCATGGGTATCTATGTTATTCTTTGGAATGGTTTTTAGGACATAAATTCAAAGCACATTAGAATGTGTTTCTGTATGTCTCTATCCAGTTAAATCTATAGAACAGTGGAATTAACATATGTAAAACTGATAAAATTGAAAGGAGAAGGAAAAGTAATGATTTAGCATATTTGCTACTTGAATTTCTGGTAATTATATGACTCATGAACCTCCATGCTATTACCTTACCATTTTTTTATAAAGTAAATTTGCCAAGAAAATCTTTAGTTTTGTCATAACATGCAGCATGGTGCAAAGTCAAACTTTTGTATTTGTTTTTATCACTTGGGAATCTTTATATAGTATCAGTTTTACTACATAAAGACACACAATGAAAAGTTTTGCATCATGTAGTAATTTAGAGTTAGGCAGGAATAATAATGGCAGTCAGTAAAAGCTCCCAATTTCTAGAAAAGAGGGGCTTAAAGAGATCATTCTCTGTTGGAAGCAGAGCCAGGAGGATTAGCCTTGAGGCATTATGTACACAGCAGGCATACTGAAGACCCCAGGGCAGCTATGGAAGAAACACAGTGCTGATCCTGGAGGGAACGAAGGACACCCCTTGGCACCCCCACCACTGATTATTCCCAATTCCTCTGGACCTCTCTTCTGCCAAAATTACCTCATTCTGCTTAAAGGTATATTCAAAAAGAGAGAGTTTTGTTTGATGGTTTGTTTTATCCTTTATTAGTTACACATAATCAATTTACAGCTAATAAACTGACAATTTTCTCTCAAAGGGGGACCATCTGTCACTGAGTTTAAGTTGAAGAACTGTTTTCTTATCACAGACTGCCTTAAGGTAGTGAGAAAGTTCACAGTCTCCATCCATAACACTTTTATCCTGTAGAAAGTATCTCTTTCAACATTTATGACTTCTGGCCATGAACATCATTTTGCTTCAAGTGGTCCATAAGAGTTACTAGTCTTATTTCTGATTATAATAGGTGTACTCATTTTTCCTTAGCCTGACTTGTTTAAGGGTCTGGTCTCTGGCTGGTTGATATCCATTTTCTTAGACAATTTTTTTCCAATTGGAATTTAGGAGAAGATGCATCTCTTCCTATCACCAGTGGAGGAAGCTACCAGGTATTGGTGAACAATGTGTTTTATTTCACACAACGTGTGGTGGACAAGCTTTGGCAAGGCATGTTCAACAAAGAATCTAAACTTCTTATAGATTTTATAATTCAACTAATTGCACAGGTAATCCATTGTCATATTAGCTATAGAGTACATGTCTTCCTATTGAGAAACTTTTCCTCGGGTGTCAAAATTGTTGGAAATAAGTGTAACTAATAAGATAATGAATGTTGACGTTTAATGTGAAGCTCAGCTTATTAAAAGTGAATGAAACCTTTACATCATAACCATTTCCCCGTTACCCCCTGGCCTGGTGTCCTCTTTCTCTCAGCTGTGGGCTTCCCACTGTCTTCCCCACTGACATCACTCTGCTGCACTCATAGCTGGATGACTTCCCTTTGGTTTAAAGACCTTATGTTAACAGAATTTGATAGATTTTCACAGTATGATGAAAGGTTTATAGAGCATGAAGATTTGCTGTTAAAGGAGTATTCTCTTCTTGCAGTTGAATTTTCACAAAGTCCGTTGGAGCCCTGTTTCTTTCAAAATGTCATTTTAGTGCCTGTCTGAGGTGTCTTTGCCTGGTTTGGCACAAGCTACAAATCTCATTCAACACACGATGTAGCAAGTAGGAAAGACCCTCATCATGTGTTGTTAGCATGTGGTGCAGAGGTTCTTTCATGTCACCCAAGAATTTAAGAATAAACTTGTATGTAAGTCAGAGAAAAGTTCTCAAGTAAGATGGAAGTAGAACGTCAGACAAAGTTTTTACTAATGTTTTAGGTAATTTTTGTGTATAATTTTGAGTACATGCTGATCACCCTAACAAAACTTGTGGGTAGGAGACTCTACCCAGCTGGCACTTCCTCATGTTCTCAGGGAGGCTGCTTCACTCCCAGGAGGGCTGGCAGCTCTCCTCCCCACGAGGTTTATTTAGACATAGCACTCATCTCCTGACATCACATTTATGTGTCTCTTGGGCTCAGAACCTAATAATAGCAAGTGCTTTGTATTTTTTGTTAATAACTCGGCACCCCAGTACTCAGCATGGCGTCTGGTACACAGTAAACCTAATAAATGTTCATGTGAATGAAAAGCAGGGTTTGGGGTTTTGTTTCTGTTTTTTTTCCATTTTACTAAGTCAAGTATCTCTCACATCTCTAGTCAAAGAGAAGATCGCAGGGGCTGTCACTGGACGCGGTCTATCACTGCCTCAACAGGACCATCCTGTACCAGTTCTCGCGGGCGCACAAAACCGTCCCGCAGCAAGTAGCCCTGCTGGACTCCCTCAGGGTGCTGACTGTCAACAGGAACCTGATCCTGGGCCCCGGAAACCACGACCAGGAATTCATCAGCTGCCTGGCTCACTGCCTCATTAACCTGCATGTTGGGAGGTAACTTTTAGGTTCCGTTTAAGCTGGTCTTTGTTGTATTAATACGTTTTTGATTTTTTTACATTTCTTTTTTTCTGTAATCTCAGTTTTACTTAAAATTTCATGAGAAGGTAAAAGACAAGTATTGAATTTTTGCTATGAGATAATGAGTAATTTTTTTTTTGCTTTAATTTCCTATATCTTTTCTTTTTTGTTCATCACGTGGCATATATACTTTGAGAAAGACTGTTTGCTTTTAAAGTAATTTAGATATATGCTGTCAGAGGTGAAGAGGAGTAGAAGGATAGGAATGCAGTAAATAAATGCAATATGGGTAAAATTAGTATTTTTCCATTGATTCTTTTGACAGCTATTTCTTTCATGTCTTCTGGGGGGCAGGCATTGACTTAGGGACTGGGAAGAAATATGAGTAAGTCAGATCCTGTGACAGGTCTTGGAGCTCACAGTCTAGGAGGGAGGATCAGTAACTCAGCACGGCCAGTCACATGCCAACTGCTCTGCTAGAAGCACGGTGCTCGGGGAGCAGGTGACAGGTGGCCCCTGCCTGGGAGAGACACCTGCTGAGTCACAACTTGAACCTGGTTGACGAGGAAGTTATTTGTCCTGAGAAAATGAGGAAGAGTGATAGCAGAAGAAAGAGTTCACCTGTGTGATTGCCCAGAGGGCAAAAAGAATACGGCACATAGGAAACTGCACGTATCCCACTGCTGCTGGAGCACCTCAGAGAGATGGGAGAGGGAGCGTTGACATATGAGAAAAATGTTCATAAACGAACTTTTTGTAATTTTTAGGTAAAAATGTTAATAATCCTCGCAAAGCATCTGAAGTAGTAAGATGCTCATCTTAATGCTGTAATTTAATTTAATTACATTGAGTCAAGTGGATTTGTGTTATCACTCCTTGAAAATGACATTTCCGTGATAAATTAGAAGTCCTGTTTTGTGAATCTGCCCAATGTCTGTCTGCCATTAATGGAACTTTGTGACAGAGCCAGCATTCACTTGTGTCTGCAGAGTAATAGTCATTACAGTTTGCAGCTACAATAATTTCCTTCATAGAATTTAAACTGCCTGGAATTTTCTAGCAATGTGGATGGATTTGGACTGGAAGCAGAAGCCCGCATGACTACATGGCATATAATGATCCCCTCGGACATTGAACCAGATGGTGGTTACAGCCAAGATATTAGTGAAGGTATTTATCTCAATTTCCCCCCACACCTTTCTCTCCACTCATTTCTGATTTTTAACAGCTTATTAACCAGAAATGTATTAATACATCTTTTGTTACCCAAACATTATTGACCAGAGATATTTCAGTATTCACTTACATAACAAATCACTGGCCACAGGCGTTAGTTTCTGCAAAAATCCGCTGCTCGATAATGTGTTAAGATATAGCCAAAAAAACTAACTTTCAGAAACTGCCAACATTGACAGTCTGTCTCCTCGTAGGACACCAACATACACTGACATGCTGGCTGTATAACTCCTTATACTAGGATGCATAAACCACTAGCAACTGATAATGCTTGCCCTCCACATTTCTTAGTAACACTGGAAAACTTGGTGGTACATTTATTTGCACAAGTAGTAGCACAGACTCTGAATTGATGCTTATCATTAACAGAGCCAGCTATTGGTAGTATTAGGCCAATCACGGAAGAGGCAAATATTGCTTGAGACAAGTTGTCAGTACTACCATTTTTATTCTTTCCTCCTCTCTTTTTTAGTCTAGTTCTCCCACTGATTTTGTTAAGTTCCATGCTTTGAAGTCTTCGGGTGGATTGATTTCTAATTTCCAACAGTGTTCAGTTGAAAAGATTAGATAATTACAGAAGTGTTTGTCTCTCCAGCAATTTAGTGTGGTATCTACATATGATTTTATCCTTTGTCCAGTTCTCATTCTTTCATTTATTTAAGCATTAATTTGTTCCATTATTTCACTAAAATTTCTTGAATCCCAGTGATTGTTTCCTCCTAAGGAACTAAGTCTAGAAAACTGATTCCCAGAGTGAGGGGCTCAGACTAATCACATTGTCATCATTTGGGAACTTGTTGGAAAAGCAGATTCTCTGGTCTGACTCAGATCTGCTGAGTACTCAGTACTCAGATACTCGAAGGTGGAGACCAGCAATCTGTCTTAACAAACTCCCAAGTGATCCTGCTGCTTTGCCAAATATTGACTGGTCTAGAGCAGTAGTTCAAAGTCAGATGGAATTTAATAGTAAAAACTCTAAAAATAATAAAAATGTTTATTATTTCTTTCCTTTTGCAAACTATTCAAGAACAGTTAACTTATTGGTGAGTGTACTTAAATATTGGATTGTCCAAAAAGTTTGTTTGGGTTTTTCCATAGGGTAGTATGGAAAAACCCAAAGGAAATTTTTAGCCAACCCAATATTTAGATCCAAAATTTACTTTTAAGTGAGGAGTATGTTCTTTTCTTTCAATATAAGCTAGATAATAAAATGTATATCTGATTTCCAGTTTTATAAGTTGAAATGCACTCCTTTTGCTTGAATAGAAAGTTAATTTAAAGTTTTCCAAGTAGCCAACCACGTTTTTGGTTATCTAAATAATTTTCTTTCTTTTTTTTTTGTTTTTAACTGAGCTGGCTATAATGTGAAGCTTTTTTTTTTTGGATGATTAAGTACTGTACATCTAAGTTGAAATTCTTAGATGTAAAACAAGAAAAAAAAGTACTAACTACCTTTGTATTATTTTTGATCAGTTGCTGTTTTTCATTTCCTAGGGCGTCAGCTTCTCATAAAAGCTGTCAACAGAGTTTGGACAGAATTAATTCATAGTAAGAAACAAGTCTTGGAGGAGCTATTCAAAGTCACTCTGCCTGTGAACGAAAGAGGCCATGTGGACATTGCTATAGCAAGGCCGCTCATCGAAGAAGCTAGCCTGAAGTGCTGGCAGAATCATCTGGGTAAGAATGCTTACAGATAGCATGTGGTCAAGAGACTTACACATGACTATCCTACATGGGTGCCCTTTAGATATGAAATTAAAACTTTCCCCAAAGGATATTATGATGGCAGTAGAAATGAAAATCAATACAGTATAGCCCATTCTAGAATGATTATATTGTATTGGGCTTCCCCTGTGGCTCAGCTGGTAAAGAACCCACCTGCAATGCGGGAGACCTGGGTTCAATCCCTGGGTTGGGAAGACCCCCTGGAGAAGGGAAAGGCTACCCACTCCAGTATTCTGGCCTGCAGAAATCCATGGACTGTACGGTCCATGGGGTTGCAAAGAGTTGGACACTACAGAGCAACTTTCACTTTCAGAATGATTACGCTCAAATTAAGCTTTTCTTAGATTTTTGTTTTTTAATTTGAGATGTGTTTTACATCAGGCATCTATGAGCTTGGTAAATAATACATTGCTCACAACTTCAGTATGGTCACCATCTTGGCTACGACTCCATATCTCTTATCTATAATTCTGAAGTACCAAAAACCCTAAAAATCCAAAATGTTATTATTAATTTGATGCCAGAACTCACTTGTTGGCAAAACCTAACCTATCTTTGTTTATCCTACTAGGCATGAATATTCATACATTTTGTTGCAGAAATATTAATTATTATTTTATTCATTATGGTTTATTACTCTAGATCCTCAGGTGGTATTGTATAACATATAGTATACATACAGTATCACCCTTTTAAAAGTCCAGAACTTTTTAAATTCCAAAGTATACACAACAGCATAGACTTTAGGTAGGGCATTGTGAATTGTTATTAACATAGAAATTGATGACAGTGAAAATAAATTTGCATAGCATTGCAGAGCTATGAGGTTTCACCCAAATGTGAGTCCAGCCAGTACAATAATTATTAAGCAGCTATCCTTACACAAGGTAAGTAAATGTCGTATCTAAGATGGCATTTACAGATGCTTTTGATAACTGCAGAAATGTGCTGTGTAACTATGATGAGAAAGTATTAAAAGTAAGGCAAGTAAATACATGGAGAAATTGTAAAATACTCTTAATTTTATTTCTGTAGCCCATGAAAAGAAGTGTATAAGTCGAGGAGAAGCTTTAGTGCCCACCACACAATCCAAATTGTCACGTGTCAGCAGTGGCTTCGGTCTTTCCAAGTTAACAGGATCAAGAAGGAATCGAAAGGAAAGCGGGCTTCATAAACACAGCCTTTCCACTCAGGTACATCGTTTAGTTTTATTAATGATATTGGAACTTTGTATTTCAAGGTTTAGTTACAGTGTTTTATATAATACACTTAACACATACAACCATATGATTTGAATGGACTCTTTCTGCATTTCTGCTTTAGGACAGAGAGATAACTCTGATTATGGGGTCTTCTCCCATTTTATTATGATACAGTTGCACTATGAATGTTGTGTATTTGATCCATGTCATGAATGAACATAAGATGAGATTCAGATATTGATATATTATCAGACTGTAGTTTTTTCCCAATTTTTTCAAGCATTCAGTAGTTCTATTATTCATAGTTATATAAATTTTAAATCAGTAACAAAATGACTTTTTTAATAATTGTATTATACACACCAATTTTTAATTTTTTTTTTAAACTCCACCTCCAGCATTAATTTCTTCCTCATCATACTCTCTTTGCCATCTCAGAATCTCAGTGGCAGCAGTGAAAAGTGTCTGGGAGAAACCATGTGTATGAGTTATTCTATGTGTCAGGTCGGGCTCCCTAGGAAGCGCATTCTGAGAGGGGGTTTAGTGTGCAGGCTGCTTATTAGGGGTGCCCTTGATATTTGTGGTAGGGAGAAGAAGGAAGCAGGACTGGTTACGGGGAAATGTCAGGGTACAGTGCAGGTCTGGCGACAGATCAAGTAGACCCGAGTGGAGCCTTGGTACCAAAAGGACCTGGCAGAGTTGACTTGTACTGAGCTGAAATGGCTAAGCCCGCTTGCCCCCAAATCAGCCAGTGATTGTGGAGTACACCGCAGCTCTCTGCAGCTGAGATGATCCCTGAAGTACAGACAGCACACCCAGAAGCTGTGGCTGTAAGCACTTCCTTGAAGGGGCAGTAGGGTTTGGGGTGTTGGGATCTGAGTCCATCACATACGCCTCCATCAGATTCATCAGATAATTCATCCTTCACAGTTTTTTGTGGGATATTTAGAATGTTGTTGTGATGCCTTTAACAGAATTTTAATTAACTGCCTTATTTCAAGGCTAGTTAACATTTTCCTTTTCAGAAAATCCATGAAATATTAAGACTCTTTTCCCACCCGTTATTAGGAGATTTCTCAGTGGATGTTTACACACATTGCTGTTGTTCGTGACTTGGTAGACACACAGTATAAGGAATATCAGGAGGTAAGAGTCACAACCACAATAATGGTTTGTTTTGCATTTCTCAAGTGAGAAAAGACTGTTCCCCTTGTTATCTTCCTACTGCTTTTAAGAGTAAGTTGCTGAACTGCATTCATCATCAAAGGTGATGTTTTTAGTTTTTCCTGGCAGCAGCTACTTTGGCCATTGGTTTTGAGACAGAGAGTGGAACTTCCTTTGGGCAAACTGCATTAAAAAGTGACAGACTGGAGATCAGCACAGCTGAACCCTAATAACATTCATGACCATCGTATTTCATGTGTGTTTGTTCCTAACAAAAATTAAAATTCTAAAACATTAAAACATAAAAAGTTTTTTTTTTTTATTATAAGTGCTTGGTAATTTTGTCAATAAAAACTTCAGTGAAATCTTCTTGATCAATTCATAATTACTTGACAACTTATCCTAAGTATTTTATTCCCATGGCAGCTAAGTTGTAGGCATTAAGGATTTCTGAATGATAAGCTGCTAATATTTTATGGGCATGATACTAGATACTTAATTATTACAGATGATTTCCTTCCGCCAAGAACACATAAGTACTATTACGGTACTGTATAACATCAAGATGATGCCTTCAGTGACCATTAGGGTTAGTTATATAAAGAGATCCTTATTCCTAGACTTAAAGTATATACTTATATTTCATGAGTCATTAGATGAGTTAGTCATAAGCATCTACTGTTGAAATGTTACACATTTTGGCATTTGACAAATAGCAAGAAGTTATTCCACAAGTCATAAATTTCCCTTGTAGTAAGGTGATTTGGATCTCTCCCAGTGGCCAAGTAAAAATGGTTTTACCTTTTCTTTTTCTATAAATGTTAAGTTCCCTATCAGAGCTGCATGTGTATATTCTTTACCTAAAAGTATTGGAAATGTTATGGAGATAGCCAGTTATCTAGTGTGTTGGCAATATTTCTTGACCCGCCTTTGTAGATTTTCCTTTATTCTTGTTCTGATAACTAACTGCTTTACAATCTGGGGTGGGGAAGGGAATTCAGCCTTAAGTTGTCTTTTTTATCTCTCACCGGACAAGCCATTACATTGTATTTTCATAAATAATATTGCCATTTTCCCTGTGTCTTGAGTTACAAGTTTCTTCAACACTCCGGTCAAGTGTACCTTCCACAGAACCTGGTGCTAAAATAATCCCCTTGGGCCATCACTAAAACTCCACCTTCTCACAGAATAGCTTATTTTAGCCATAAACAAGTGTAATTTTACTTTTATGATATTGACTGAAGTGGCATGGATTGGGTTCTGTTACCAAGTACTAACTTGGCTTTAAGCTGTTTATAGACTTTGAATTGTTGCTCCTGCTTTTGCTTGAAAACCAACCTGGACTCCCTTGCACCCCTACTCCCTCAGCGTCAGCAGAACGCCCTGAAGTACGTGACGGAGGAGTGGAGTCAGATCGAGTACGAGCTGCTGCGGGAGCGGGGGCTCTGGGGCCCCCCCATCGGTTCCCATCTGGACAAGTGGATGCTGGAGATGACAGAGGGGCCCTGCAGGATGAGGAAGAAAATGGTGCGAAATGATATGTTTTATAACCATTACCCTTACGTGCCAGAGACGGAGCAGGAAACCAGCGTGGCGGTGAGTGCTCAAAAGTCCGCGTTTCTCATGGTGGTGTCAAGTTTCCCTTCTGTTTTTGCAAGCATTGTCTCTTATTAGATCAGTTACGTAAAATACCTGATCTAGAAAATTCGATGAACTGTATTACATTGGCACAGTCAGGATGGTGGCGATGGAATGAAAAGATAAGCAGGGATTTCACAGTGAAACGGTTTAGGTTGGCCCTGGAGCCGACTGCCCGGTCAGTAGCTGATAATCTGGTATCAGCCACTGGAACCTCTTTAGGTTCTGCTTTCTTCACGCCTAAAATGGAGAAAAACAGCGGTTCCATCTTAGAAGCCATTAGGAGGATTAAGTGATTAAAATGAGTCAAGTACTCAGAATAGTGTCTAGCACAGAATAACCACTATCTGACAAGTAAATAAAATAACTTGGCCACTAAGCAGTATTCTTTGAAGAAATGCAGAATGATAGTAGCCTGAGTGTCTAAATCATCCCAGTTATGTTGAGAAGCTTTATCAGTGGTTCCGCTCGTATAAAACAGACAACATTTGCCCTTAAGTTCCTTTTTATTCAGACAAGTTGCCCTTCCTAAAGCCTTCATTCAGATTTTTGCACTGACCAGAAAAATGTTGTCTATAAACTGATCATGATTTAAGAATCATGCTTTTTTTTTTTTTTTTTTAAACATTTGGGAAAATGCAGTCTTCCCCGGTAAAGTCACTATAAATTTAGGAAGAGAAACCCCTTCACAGTTTAAGTACTTTCACATTCTTGACTCAAACATGATTCTCTCAACAATGGAAGAAACCAAGATTTATAAAGAAGACTTGGCACATGTGTCTTCTAGTGAGAAGATGGTGTAATATGAGACAACTTGGATTGTTCCAGGGCCTCTTTTTTCCTCAGCCAAAACCCTGGCTTCATTTATCTTGTGCTAATTGACTCCACTTTGTTCTGATGCTACTTAGAATATCATAAATCTTAGACCTGCTAATATATAGTTGTTTATGATTTTTTAAAGATTGCTCCCTAAAGTTTATTTTTCTCAAATCTATTTCATTCTGGCATATATGCCATACTTGGTAAATTTTAACTTAAAGCACTATAATTTCTCATACTGGTGTGCTCTGTAGAAAAAAAAAATCCACCCATATTTTGGCAGCCTTCTAATAGCACCTACTTTTGTCAGAGCAGACTAGCAGTATGGGCTCTGATTATCCATCCATTTTTCCCAAGTAAATAATTGAATAAGAATTTAAGCCTGTAGCAATTTGATAGAATATTTTTTATGAAGTCAACACTCATTCAAACTGAATACATTCAAGAATATGTAAATAGAAGATGAATGTGCTCTCTTAAATATAAGACCATTCACTGTGTAACTGAGGTGTGTACTTTTTGAGTTACATAGCCATAGGTTTGTTGTTTTTTTTAACCATGTGCACTCCATTGCTTCTTATAAGAGTGTCATTTGTTTTACAAAAGTATTTTCGAAAATTTCTATCGGAGTATAGTTAATTTACAGTGTTGTTAGTTTCAGCTGTACAACAAAGTGATTTAGTTATACATATACATACATCTCTTCTTTTTTAGATTCTTTTCCCATACAGGCCATTACAGAGTATTGAGGAGAGTCTCTGTGATATACAGGGAACTCTATACCTGCTATATGGCAGGTCCTTATCAGTTATCTGTTTTATATGTAGTAGTGTGTACATGTCAATCCCAATCTTCAATTTATCCGTTGCCCCCTCCTTACCTCCCAAGACCTTAAGCTACAAAAGTGTGTTTGAAGTTCTATATCAGATAAAAACATAATAACCTATTCAGAGTTCACACTTAGAACCTTAATATCATTAGCATTTTACCTAAGCAAAGGAGTTCATCATCCTGTGAAATCTATAAACAGTCTCAGAAATAAGTGTGCACCATATGGAGCTCCCCCCCACACACACACAAATGGGTTACACATTGGGAAATACAAGGCAGTCGAGAAATGTCAGAGATACATTTACAAAAAAGGAAAAAGCAGGTGGGAAGGGGAGACAATTACAGATTGTGGAATTCACGCTGCTTGAGTTCATGTAAAGTCAGGGTTAATCTGCTATCATGAACTTTTCTGAATGAATAATGATTTTGGTGGTGCTAGTTCAAAATCTTCTGTAAATTTGAAACACCATTGAATGTCCACTTTTTTTTATGGAATATGCCATCTGGCAATATTGACATCAAGGAAAATTCCAAAAAGTAGAAGCAACTGTTTCACTAACTTCTGTTGTAAAACAAAAAAGAGCAGAGACTTCCCAGTGGTCCAGTGGCTAAGACTCTTCACTCCCAATGCAGGGGGCCAGGGTTCGATCCCTGGTCAGGGAACTAGACTCCCACATGCCACAGCTAAGAATATGCATGCCACAACTAAAAAAGATCCCATGTGCCTCAGCGAATACCTGGCACAGGCAAATAAATAAATAAGTGATAAATATTAAAAGAGAGAGAGTGCACAGATACTTACAGGCACAATGAGCTTGATGCTCTACAGAGCATTTACTTACAATTTCAGGGCCCTCTGAAGTATGGTTAGGTTATTATCCCAATTTCACAGATGAGAAATAGAAGCCTAGAAAATTAAGGAATCCCTTCTAGGTAGCAGGGCAAGATATAATAGCTATAGGTTGATAATTCCTCAGAAATTGAATCAGTCTTGAAAAAAGATTCCAATCTCTGGTGGTTTTGAGACATTATCAATAGACAGTGAATCTCTTTCAGAGAGAAACCATATACTAGATTTTTTTTTCTCTTTTTATTTGCAAAGATTTTTTTGATGTGGACCATTTTTTTTAAGTCTTTATCGAAATTGCTACAACATTGCCTACATGTTATGTTTTGGCTTTTTTTTTTGGCCACAAGTCATTTGGGATCTTAGCTCCCAAACTAGGGATGGGGCCCACACTGCCTGCCCTGGAAGGCTAAGTCCCAATCACTGGACGACCAGGAATGTCCCATATATTAGGTTTTTTCTCTCTAATGCTGAAGGGTATATAGAGCTTAATAAGTGTTGAATGAATGAACTTCTCAGCGCTCTTTCTTCCTAAATTAGAATTTATCTATTGCTTCCCATTCAGTATGCTTACAGAATTTTCCTAATTATTCTTGCACTACAAAGGGCTAGAGTCAAATTTTATGGGGTGTAAAGTTTCTATAACTCGGGGAGGCTCTATAATAAAAAGAATATGGCATTATGAGTACAAAATCGCTAGAGCCTCTCTTCCAGGGGTTTGAAAGGAACCATGGGAAGTGAGGACTGTTGAGGTATAAGCCTCATCAGTTTCATAGTAAATTCTTCTCTGCTCTGAACCGTTTTGAATATTGCCTCCCAGAATCAGAGACCAGTCATGTCTTCCCTTCCTCCTCCTGGAAATGTGCCGTTCTCCTTATACCCATCTTTATTAAATATAGGCAGTACTTTTCGCAACCGAACAAGTATTTCAGGTGTAACAGGTACTAAAAATTGCTTTTGAAGCCTCTTGAGAGGTATAATGGGTTCTCTCTGGAGTAAGGACAAATGATTTGACCTTCGCCTTATTTATTAAGAACAATCATTGTTTTAAATAACATCTAACTCTCTAGTCCTGTTGCTTAAGGTGAACATACAGTGATGATTTCAAAGTTATTTCTTGTTTTAAAATCTTTGATGTGTTAGAAATGAATCAAGTGATTATTTCTTTGGTCATTGTTTCTTAAACCTGGATAATGCTACATACTGTGTTAAAAAGTAGCTTATCTTTTATTGTAAGTTTTGAACTTTATTTTTAAGTTAGATGTTTGTTTATAGAATGTAGAGAATATTTTAGTGTTTCATTTGCCACAGGATTAAAAGCTTTGAAGTTTTATCAACTAAAATTATTTTAATGAGAACAAAAATTAATTTTGTCCTGAGAAAAGTTACGTACATGTGGAAAATTCTCTAATTGCACTGAAAAATAATTTATTCCCTTTGCACAGAGACTTTTGTTGGGGGGTTGATTTCAAATCTAAAATAGCTATACTGAGTTGTACTATAATTCTGTATTTTAAGTGGTAATATTATTTATAAATATTAAGAGGTGAGCCTGGGAAATGATGCAAATACAAAACCTGGTGGTTTTTAAGCAGCTAGCTGCTCTGAATCCTGAGGAAGGAGAATAAAATTCCATATTTTGCCACTTAAAAATTATATTTAAGTACTAAAACCAGGTTTTAATTCTGCAGTCCCCTTATTTTAACAGAATAATAGTCTCAAACAAATTTACGGTTCTTTGCAAATATTTGGATAAAAACCTCATTGTTTCCCTTTAATGTTGAGCTGCTCAGGGCAGAAGGGTAAACAACTCACCTGAGTTCCTTTTCTTGTAATTAAGTGAGTCTCCTATGGCTTCCTCTGCATGTATTTTTAAATGCTATGTATGAACTAAGCAACTCAGGAAATTCCATTGCCAAGAACAGAGAAAACTTAGAACTAAAGGGACTATAGAAGTATTTTCTAGAAATTCTGACATTGAATTTCTGTGTATAAACATAATTATAATAATGATTTAGTTATAAAATTTTTTAAGTAAAGAGGACTAAAATTATTAGTATACATATACCTTTGATGTTGAACACTGTACCTTTTAGTAAAATTAGAACCTCAGTTAGTGGCTCAGTGAAGAAATACGTATTAAACCAGCACTCCATCATATACTCCAGGGAACATACCATCATGTACATGTCAGACCCTGACCACATTCTAGCTGGGGATATATATAGTGGACATCAGAATTGGGTTTGACAATAGCAGTTGGTACATTTTGCTATATTTTATCACACTTCTATCCAGTCCGTCTTATTTTTTAATTAATTTCAAAATGAGTTGGAGAATCAGTACCCTTCACCCCTAAACACTTCCACATGTGTAGCAGTAGAGTTCAGTATTTGTTCAGAATTCTTTTTTTATTGAAATGAATTTTACATAGATTGAAGTATGTAAATCCTAAGTGTACCATTCAAGTGAGTCTCAACAAATGTGTAGTAATACTTGTGTAACCCAAACCTTTATCACGATTGAGGACATAGATGTGTATTTTAAAGATTATCTGTCAACCTAAGGTATGCTTTTAAAAGTTCGCTTTTAAGGAGAGACGTTTATTAAAACCACATTAAGTACTTGAAAGTATGCCCAGTAGTTCCGTGTTTGTTTTTGCTGGGAGAAGCAAACATTTATGAAAGCATTTGGCCTGCTCATATTTACTGTAAGGCCGGGTACTGGAAGTCATCTCCAAATACAAACTGTGAAAAGAAGAACTGGAAGGTTGCTTGGGTGTGTTATTGTCCGTCTGTAGCTATCCGTATGTATGTTTAAGTGCACAGGCCACACACTGCAGCTCAACAGAGACTGCCTTCTTGTTACTCAGTTTCATTCTGAGAATAAAATGCAAAGCAGCTACCTTATTGTTTAAAAGGTAATGTTTACAGAAACTTTATGTTTGGAGGCTGATGATCCAAGCTTCCTTCCACTTTCAGCCTCTCTGGGATCTCAGTTATGAAGGCAGCAAAGGAAGTAGGTCCTCTGGCTTTTAGGGGAAGATGTTTTTTCACTAACAAGCACGTAGTGATTTCTGTGGTTTGGGATATTGTAGATAATAGTTCAAACCAGTTGCTTCTGTTGCAAAACAGATTGAGAGATAAGCACAGTAAAAGTTAGGTTCAAGATATTAATAATAGCTAGAACTAGGTTCTATTATACAATTTTCTGTGTTTTTCCTTTGAAGCCGTATAAAGAGTTGTCTATAAATTGTCCATGACACTGGCAGCCTGTGCTCAAGTTTTGTCTGTGTGACTTTGAAGTCTGTCTTGTTCAGTAACATTGAGAATTTTAGCAGTTATGTTTTACTTTAAAACTACTTTTGATAACTGAGAAAATAATCACAAGATGCTAAGTGATTATTTCAAGCAGCTTAGGATATCATATTAATTTTGTGTGCGTGCATCTTCCATATTTCATACAATCCTCAAGAGTATTTTATTTTTGTGTTGTTCTTTGTTATTTTTTTCTGATGTGTCTATACTTAATACCCTATTTTCAGTCTGAGATCCCAAGTAAACAGCCTGAGACACCTGATGATATCATTCCTCAAAAGGTAAACCACAAAATACCATAAAAGAATGCAAAATACTTACAGTTGTTTTTTTTTTTAATTTCTTTGTTTTGGTTTTGTTTTATTTTATCTTAGTGCATGGTAGACTAGACTAACCTAAAGAGATAACTTTCAATTTGCTATTTCTATAAATTCTGTAGAGTTGAAAAAAGTGAATTTCATTCCTGTTGAGAGATGTTCTCGTCTCTCTTGCTTTGATACAAATAGCTTTCTAGGATCCGTATGCAGCTCACTAACATGCTGAATATCCATCGCTCTCACCGTGAGAAGTGTACCGCTTCACAAATAAACTAACAAGTCCCAAGGCATGTTAGTAATGGGCAGCCTGACACCACCAAGTTTGTTTTCAATTACTCATTTAATTCTTCTAGATACTAAGCAATATATATTTTGAGAATGCAAGTTGTATTCTCTTTTAAAATTACTTTTTCAATCAGAAGGAACTAAGTAGAAACTAAGTGTATGATCACTTTTTAAATACAATTTTATTTCTATTTAAATTTATATAATTGTTTTCTTTTTGCAGCAAGAGTCAATACATAGTCAGTTTTAAAAAAAAAAATGCAGTACTTTCCAACACAGAAATTTACCTCAAAATATTTGAGGGAGAATGCTTTTAGTTCCAAATCAGATATGAAGTCAGTATCCAAGGAGATGTTGTCCCACATCTGTTAATTCATTGTCTTGCCCATCACTAACTATGCTTTCATCTTTTTAAAAATGAACAATTTTGAGTTGAACATAATTGTTAAATCTTGTGTAGAGAATTGTTGTAATACAAAATTAACTACCCTGCTTTCATTTCAAAAAATACTACAATATTCTTATTAATTCATCAGATTCATCCTTCCATAATTGTAACATTATTTTACATCATTTCAATACTTCTGTGTTATATATTCCAGTTTTCATTTGCTGCATATCATTCATCAGTTAGCTTGCAGCTCTCTTCATTCTGATTCTATACCTGAAGTTAGGGTAACGGTGGCTTGAGTTAGGTATCTTTTCACCTCAAAATTGGTTCAGTATTTTAGTCTAAATATTTCATCCAGTTGGACACTTGTTTTCCAGTTTAGTTCGAAATCATTTTTTTTTTAAAGAGTTTTACTTTAAGTATTTTTGTAGACAATACATATTAACTATTTGAGTTGGAGAGTTAGGCTGATAGAATAGTTTCAATTAGATATTCTTACTAATGAGGAAGGAAAGTAATGTTTAGAAAGAGAAGGTCTTTAAGCATGTTTTAAACTCTTATCTTTTTCTTAATTGTTAATTCAAAGTCTGGGTCGTTCTGGTCAAGGAACCTATATACATATAAACTTTTTCCTTTGGTCTTACATTTTTATAGGAAATTTTAGACCTTAATTTCTCATTGTCTTGTTTTAAGAAAAAAGTTTGGGTCAACTGGAAAACCTGTTTTTTAGGATAAATATTAATTATTCTGAAAAGAAAATGCTCTGTATTAAACACCAAAAAGTTAAATCTCTTCTGATGTTTCTGGGTAATTAATTTCTTCTTCAAAATGGACTTATGTATGTTTTTTATACACTCATTTAGTTATTAAGTTTCTGGATCATATTCTCTTACACAAAAAACAACAGGGTTGTTTTAGCAAATTAGAGACAGAAACTGGAGTGGCAGGCAAACCAAATGGTGTCATCTGGCCTGGAGCCAATGAATTCCATGTTGGGTCAGGACTCTCTGAAGGGTTGGGCCATTTCCAGTGATAAGGTGAGACATGGGAATACCCGGAGGAACAGGGCAGTTCTGGGTTTCTACCTCCAAGTATCTGCAGTAAACACACAGGAAGTTCCTACCAAAGATCATTAGGCCTAAGCTGTTTACTTGGGGCAGAAGCAAAATTCCAGGCTCTCCACAAACCAGACATCCTCTTACAACATGATGCTTTCCGACACCGGGCGTTCTCTCTACTGTGTTGTACTAACCCATGGAAACATTTGACAAAAGATGATGTATTTCTTTTTTGGGGAAGAACAAAACTACTAATATTGTTGTCTTATATATGTCTTCTAAAAGTCAGTGCAATTTAAAAAGAAACTTAACCCAAAAGCCTGTGCATTTACTATGTATAAGTGCAGTCTGTTAATTCTCGAAGATGAATTAGCTGAGCACTTTCCTTTTGCTGTTCCTTAGAAACCTGCTCGATACAGAAGAGCCGTAAGTTACGACAGTAAAGAATACTACATGCGACTAGCCTCCGGCAACCCAGCCATTGTGCAAGATGCCATCGTAGAGAGCTCTGAAGGCGAAGCTGCTCAGCAAGAACCAGAGCATGGTGAAGACACAATTGCCAAAGTCAAAGGTCAGCAGCCTTCCTCTCTGATTTGCTTAAAAACACTTGGGAGCATTCCTTCTACTCCAGCTCATATGAAAAATATTAGCCACTATAAACAGTAGGAAGACCCCCCTGGAGGAGGACATGGCTACCCACTCCAGTATTCTTGCCTAGAGAATTCAATGGACAGAGAAGCCTGTTGGGGCTTTGTGACCATGGGGTCACAAAGAGTTGGACATGACTGAGCAACTATTTATATATTATAAACAGTAGGACCAACCTTAAAAGTATCTGTGCATATTTTATGTGTCAGCCTTCTTAAAGGTGGATTTCTATATCAGAACTAGAGAGACTGGCTCTTCTTCATTGCCTACAGATGAATGTCATGTACCCATTGGCTTGATCTTTTTTTCCCCCTCTGTATCTGGCAGAATTCTCCATGGTACCTGATGTTTTAAGTTAAGGCCCTAATAACTAAGTAAATATTATAAAATTAAAGCAACCATTAAATGTGTTGTTAGTGCATGTTAGCCAACAGTAGGAAATAATGGTCTTTTCTCCTATGAGCTAAAACAGATTATACCAGATCTATACTTTGTGAGCCTAGTAAAACCTGCATATGATCAGGGATTGGACTAAAATGGCCATGGACTTTTTGATTCTGGACATCTGTATATGTGCGCCCTCTGCCCTCTTCCTGCAGCTTCACTGTGAACTGGACCTACCCAATTTTGTCCCAAGATGCTGGTCCAACTTTCTTCCTCTGAAGCCTTCTTGTTCAGCTCCCCTGGCTCCAGTGGCACTTTGCTCATATCTTTTCCAGCAATTTGAGTGATTTTATGTTTTCCTAAATTAGCAGTTTCTCAGCGGCAGAGTTTATTTTTCTCATCCCTTTATAGATTTTAACACATGTCTAGCACACAGTGGGGACTCAGTCGATGTTGTAAAAGTAAAATCAATCCATTGTTATTTTTTAAACCTCTGAAGTATCATAAATTCAAAAGTCTTGGTATAGTCTATAGATTAAGCCCTGGAATGTGAATTAAGAAGTGTAAGTTAAAAATTATTTTCAGATCTCATTGATAAAAACCTAATAGTATATGGGCCATGTCAACAAAAACGTTTATCTACAGTTGTGGTCAGTTTCTCCTATCATACCTATTTTTTCTCATGATGACTATGAATTACTAAATATTTCATAAGTGACCTAATATTTTCATAAAATCCTTGAAATTTTTAGTAGTTAAACAGAGTTTTTAGTCTTCTTATTTCTTGACACTGCATCAGCAAAGTAATTGAGATGGGTCCAAAGGTGTGTTTAATGGCTATAACCGAGGTATATAATTCACAGAGTTCATGGTGATGTGTTTGGGTCATTGGCATTTAGCTTCTCTTAGCCTCATTTTCCTAATTTCTAATTGAGCTGAAACCACAAATATTGGTGTTAGTGCTGTGATGTGCAAGGTGGTATGCTAGATATAGAACTGGAGGTTTTGATTCATCAAACTATAAATAAAGCAGCTGGAAGCATTTCCCCCGCTGGTGTCCTCAGCTAGACTAGCTGTTTCCTGTTTGTTTATTGTGCATGCGTGCCAAGTCGCTTCAGTCGTGTCTGACTCTGCAACCCCATGGACTGTAGTCACCAGGACCCTCTGTCCATAGGATTCTCCAGGCAAGAATACTAGAGTGGGTTGCCATTACCTTCTCCAACTTATTTATTGTAGTCTTTGATATGTGAAAATAAGGTTCTTCCCAAGATAAAGCAGAACCTCTGACAACTTGGGTTCAAAGGGTAGGATTCTAGCAGATATGTTTTTCCAAAATTCTTAGAGCAACTGTAATTGGTATGTGTAACATTACTTCTGAGGAAACAAACTAAAGAATATTAAATGTGAGATTTAGAGTTTGAGTGTTTCCTATACTTCAGGATATCAGTGATTACCTTCATCCTCAGATTTTGATTTCACCTCCTGTGATTATCAATAAAATTATCAAAATGTAGGCAGTAAAATGTTAACTTATTGGGCAAATTAAAGTATCCAGCTCTGTATCAAAAAGAATTGTGTTCTGACTCTTTATGATCTGATGAATTAAACAAATTCATTCGTGTCTGAATGACCATACTGCCACTTGTAACGTGAGTCTTAAAATAGCCCTCAGGGGCCCTCCATGTAGGTGGGATCTCTTCTAATCATGTTTATAACTTGCTGTCCTTATTCTTGTTTCTGATAATGACTGACCATTTATTGATAGTATCCCCTCAGTAAAACCCACCTGTTAGCATCACCCCTGTTACCATTCACTCTGCTAAGCTCTCTGTTTATCATCGTCGTCATCTGACACTTGCTGAGAGTTTACGATCCTAAGCACTTGACCGGAATTACCTCATTTAGTTCTCCAACAGTCCTCCAGGTATCCAGGAGAGATGATATTTTTGTCCTGTTTTTATAAATGAGAACCCTCTGAGATTCAGAGAGGGCAGATAATACTTCCAGGTCATACAGCTGTTTAATACCAGATCTGTGCTGAGTTGGCGGGGGGGGTTTTGCTTTTTTTTTGGTGGGGGTGAGGCGAGCGGTGATTGGTGTTTTTTATTTGTTTTGGTTTTGGGGTTTTTTGTGGTGGTGGTGGTGATTTTTTTGGTCCGCAGTGGGTTTTCATTGCAACACACAGGCTCTTTGTTGCAGAGAGTTACTCTAGTTGTAGCTCATGGGCTCTAGAGTACTTGGGCTCAGTAGCTGCAGCACATGTGCTCTCTAATTGCAGCTCATGGTATTAGTTACCCTGGTATTAGTTACCCAGCATTTAGGATCTTAGTTCCCTGACCAAGGGATCGAACCCATGTCCTCTGCATTGGAAGGTGGATTCTTAACCACTGGACCACCAGGGAAGTCCCTAGAGCCTGTGCTGTTGGCCACTGAAGTGTGTGCATGCCTTCCTGAATTCTCTCAAATTGTACAGGTGGGACTCGTGGAGACTAAACAGCTTCCCAGTGGCCCCCGTGAGACCACATGACCCTCTTGGCTCTTGTCCTGCAGGACTGGTCAAGCCACCTCTCAAACGGTCTCGGTCAGCGCCGGATGGAGGCGATGAGGAGACGCAGGAGCAGTTACAGGACCAGACGGCCGAGGGCAGCTCGATGGAAGAGGAGGAGAAGACGGACAACGCCACCCTGCTGCGCCTGTTGGAGGAGGGCGAGAAGGTGCTGGGCCTCTGGACAGGAGGGGTTACGTTGAGTGGTTTGTTTCCCTTTTGCAAGACAGCTGAAGGGTATTTATCTGGCAGCCAAAGAGACATATCTCAGCCTTTGCAGTGAAATCAGTATTAAGCCCCCTTTTGGGTTCAGCACTCTCATCTGCAGGACTTTCTCACCTCTCTGGACGCCAAGCAGCATGCAGTGGCAGCAGATACAGGATTAACATCTTCACCTGGTTCACTGTCTTCCTCGGTATACCCTTTACCAGAGTGCAGATCTCCCCTTAGTTCTGTTTCCGTCTCATGTACACAACCTGTTCAGTAATTTGGCCCCGTATTTTTTCCTACCCCTCTGTAATTGCACCAACCACTCAAGCAGCTTCAACCAATCCATCACCCCCAAGCCTTGAGCCCATCACCAATAGCCTCATATTTCACCCCTACACTCAGCTTCACTCACAGAAGACTACTTTGCCTTCCTATGTCACTCTCAACATCTTATAACCTGCCACCGCTCCAGGCTTACTTTATTGACTCTGCCAAGTGGCCTGAGCCCCTGTAGCCCTTTGTTCCTTGCAGTTCACTCCATCCATGCCATCGGTTCTTTAATCTGTGCTTTACTCTTTGCATTCTCTGCATAAATGCCCCCGTTTGTCACTCACATCACCTCTCTCCCTGTAACCCTCACTTGGCACAGCTTCATTTATTTGGAGTCTTTAATTCTCAACACATAGGAACTTTTCCTTCAGGGTTTTGCCAGCTCAGACATAAATACCCTCCTCTAAGCTTTTATAACGCTCTATGTCTTTCACTCTTTTAGAGCTTAATTTTTAAAATTCTGTTCAAATATATGTAGCCTGATTAATCTTGAATGAGAACATAAAAAGAGAGAAAAATATTTGTAACTATAAAAGCCCTATATCTATCACCCCCTGGAGAAGGGAATGGCAACCCACTCCAGTATTCTTGCCTGGAGAATTCCATGGACAGAGAAGCTTGGAAGGCTATAGTCCATGGGGTCACAAAGAGTCAGACACGACTGAGTGACTAACACTTTCTTTTATGTCTGTCACTCATTTTATTGTGTTATGATTCTTTGTTCCTGCGTCTGTCTCTTCCCCTAGACAGTGAGCTCTTTGTAGGCAGACACTGTTTCCTTACTTCTATCCCAGTGCCTTGCACAGCTCTTAATCACCTGATATACACTCTGTAAACCTTGAATGAAGGAGTCTTTGGTTGAATGAATAAAGGGATAAAAGTATGAAAGAATTGAATGTGTAGTATCATGTCTCTGAAGATTATGTTTGCCTGTTATAGTAGATTGTGGTATAACCCTTGAAATATTACTCACTAAGAAATAGTAACTAGAAATTAGAGCTTAATTTTTTCAGATTCTGTTCAAATATGTAGCCTGATTAATCTTGAATGAAAACATTAAAAAAAATTATAACTATAAAAGTACAGTAGGTCTGAAGGGAGCACATGGTAAGCATCTGGGGGCTTTGGAATGTTCTGTTTCTTGTTCTGGATGCTGCTTGCATCATATTTTAAGCATTTGAAAATTCTTCAAGGTATGCACTTAGGAAATAACATTTTCTATGTGTCTGGTTTACTTAAAATAGAATTATTTTAGAAGTATGTCAGTTTTTTTTGCTGTAACATTCTAAATTTTTATTGTAATTCACATGTGGTGTTGAAACTTACATTTATCTATTTTAGAAAACTTATTTTCTGATACTGTCATGTTTTAATCTTCTGTTCTTGTGAGTACAGCCTTTGCTGTAATTGCTTTAAGCTTGAATAGTGCAGGAAGTACATTTAGACTGACATTCATTTGACAGTTGTTTGACTCTGATTCAGTTGCTGATTTTTTTTTCCTTGACTCATGTTAAACTAAGTATAAGCAAGAAGGAATTTTTGCTAAGAACTAGATCCTGCCTGTTGGAAAGAAAACAGTGGTAACATTGAGGGCTTTAGCAAGTCCATCCTTCTATGAGGAAAACACAGCTTCTGCCAAGTTTGGCTTTTTACAATGGCACCACAGTCTGCCAGGCAGGCAGAATCCAGTGGGGAGCGAATAGAGACAAATTCCAGAGGCTGTTATGGAAGAAGAGGAAAGTAAGCTCTGTGGAAGAGAAGACAGCCAGCAGTTGCTAACATGATTCTGTAAATTCTCTCACTCTTATGACACGCCACTGAAGTATATTTGAAATTTACATGAAGATACAGAAGCCCAGAGACATTAAGAAATCTGACCAAATCTATAGTTAAATGACAAAAACTAGAAAATCACTCGGGAATGTCAGGCTCTGCATACCTTTCTCACCCTGTGTGGCCTGCCTGGCCAAGGGCACAGTCGTAATCTTCCCACCTGTGTGCCTCGGTTCCCCTTCCTGCAAAGTTTCTGTCCATCTCTCTCCTCTTCTAACTTGTTCACTGACTCTGGAACCTCATACTCATGTGTCTGGCACAGAGTTAGTACTCAGTGACTATGAGGATAAGTGGACTGAGTGGATGGATGTGAATAGAAGGTTGTTTCCTTTTACTGAAGTCAAACTGCAGCTCAAGACTGCAATCTTAGCTGTTCTCTTTATTATGTTTGCACTCAGATTAATATGCTTAGCTCGGGGGGTGCCATCACACAGTAACATCTTGGTAAAATTTTGTTTATCCGTTAAATCCATATTTAAAAACGTTTTGCTTCCCTTGTATTTTTTTTTTTTTAAGAAATTACCTGATTTTTTAAAAAACTACACTAATGAATGTTTCTGGTTTTCTTAATAGATCCAGCACATGTACCGCTGTGCTCGAGTCCAGGGCCTTGATACCAGTGAGGGGCTACTCCTCTTTGGTAAAGAACATTTCTATGTGATTGATGGATTTACAATGACAGCAACCAGAGAAATAAGAGATATTGAAACCTTACCTCCAAAGTAAGTAAATGAATGAAGAGACACAAAGTATAGCTGTCTTTAGCAAACAAGATAACTATGTAGTTTTGTTTTCTTTTTAATGAAAAGTTATGTTTTAAGTAATGCTATCTCTCAGTTTGTATGCATCCATCATTACATAGTCACAAGAGTAATATTTCAAAGCTTTAGGACGAATTTGCCTTATTTATCAAAATGAAAACTAAATAAAATGTATTGCTATGCACTAATAGCATTAGATATAATACAAGTTCTTGATATTGTCATCTGTATATTTACAAAGTTATTCTGAATGTGTAGAGAGTTCTTTTTTCAAATCTCAGCGCAAACACCATTATAGCAAAAACACAGGCATCTGTACAAAACTCCAACAAAGGTAAGAACGCCCATGTCCTCTGGGTACCCTAGAAGCAGTGCGACCTATACACAGGCAGGGATTAACTGGCTGAGTTGATCAGTTTCCTTTTCTTCTGCCAGT
Source organism: Cervus elaphus (assembly GCF_910594005.1). Taxonomy (NCBI): domain Eukaryota; kingdom Metazoa; phylum Chordata; class Mammalia; order Artiodactyla; family Cervidae; genus Cervus; species Cervus elaphus. The sequence continues at coordinate 17,196,411 of NC_057820.1, forward strand.
CCCATGTTGGACGTGATACTGGGCAATGGAAAACCCAGAGGCAGACAAAATGAGAAGGAAGATAAAAAGCTAAAGACTTAGAAAATCAACATGCCCTTCTCTTCCTCTAACATTTTGAACACCTAACGTACATGGTGAATGTGGACACGGTCATCTTCATTCCTAGGAGATAATTTCACATTATCATTTTTAGCAGCCATCAGGGCCACATGATGACTTTTATGGGCCTCCTCTTGCATGTAAAATTATTTAAAGCAATGTTTTCTGATTGTGTTGGTTTAAAGATGAATATATTCACTTTATATACTACAACATTTTCTTCTACCTAAAAATTCAGGTTTTTTTCTTTTGCCTTTAAAAGATATTAAAACATTTTCTTGTACCCTTAAAAGTATATAGGCCTTGGCACTGTACCAGCTATGCCTGATAGATATGCCGTGACAGTAATAGGATTTTTTAAGTTACATTCACCAAAGGGGATTTCTAGTATACTGAGTTGCTAACAAATTACTCTCTTAAGAGGTTTTTTTTTTTAACTAAATATTCAGATACATTGTGTCCTGCTTCTTTTCACATGTTGAAAATAGCACCTGTTTGTTGAACAGGAGTTTACCTCTTGCTTTGTTTCTGTTGCCTCCTTTTTCCGGGCTGCCTCTAGTATGCATGAGCCAATTATCCCTAGAGGAGCCAGGCAAGGCCCCAGTCAGCTCAAGAGAACTTGCAGCATCTTTGCATATGAAGATATCAAGGAAGTGCATAAACGGAGATACCTCCTGCAGGTTGGTTGATTTAGTAGAAATAAACGTTTTGTCATGTTCCTTTATTTAGAGGATGTATACGTGATAGGCTCCACCTTATTCCTTAGAGTACTGGATTTGGTTGTGTGATAAACAAGCTCATGTCACATGTGGCATAACTTTATAATACATCCCTTTGAAAAAAAAAAGCATTCTAAAACTTTGAGTGATATCTTTGTTATCCATCTTTCCCTGTAGTTAACCAGGTTTATATTTTTTACATAAAAATTGCATTCACTATAAATGTACAAAATTATAATTTTGTAATTATTTTATCATTATTCTAGTAAGGATTTTAGAAACAAATTGAGCAGAACAAATTCAATCTGTTTTGTAATTTAATCTGCTAGGAATTCATGACTCAAAAAATGTTTTCCAGTCATCAGATTAATTTCTTCAATATTATGGAAACTCATAGTGGAAAAGTTAATATGTAACGTTACTTGCATTTTTTTCTTAATGTCTTTCCCTCTGATCTTTTCAGCCTATCGCTGTGGAAGTTTTCTCTGGAGATGGACGAAACTACCTCCTTGCTTTTCAGAAAGGAATCAGGAACAAAGTTTATCAAAGGTATAGTTTATTAGGAATACTTCATAATGCTGTATTGTAGAGAGCAGTGGGAGGTGTAAAGCATTACCAGTTCAGCTCGTTTTTTAAAAATCAATTAAATGCTTGAATTAACTTCTTTAAAGAAAATGTTTCATTTTTACCAGCCTCTTGAAATGTGCTTCTTCTGACACTCTTCTATTTTGAAAGAACATTTTTTTTCCTTCTGGTAGCTTACACTAGACTTCGTCAGAATATCTCTTTAAGTATAAAGTAATGATGAAACTATAGCTTTAAAAATAATACTTCAGGTTCAGAATAGGCTTTGTTCATATATACCAAAAAGAAGACAGTGCCATACCTTGCTATTGAATGCGGAGCCTGAGTTTCCTTAGAATTTATATTCTTGTGAGACTTTTCTGACTTTGGAAGGTACGTTGGATACCTCCATCCTTGAAAAAGTAGCACAACCAAATAAAGCAGTTGATTTAATCTGACCGTATTTCATTTTTGGGTAAACTGTGTTTACCTAGAAAAAAAATAGTATATGTCCATGTGCTTGAAAGTTCTTCTGTTGGATGTGTGAATAGTAAAGCTTTTATGAACTGATGGTAGTTAATAAGAGAGCCCTTATTCTTTGAAGAGTAGTATGTGTGGATGCATTCTAAGTTACTTCAGTCGTGTCTGCTCTTTGCAACCCAGCCTGCCAGGCTCCTCTGTCCATGGGATTCTCCAGGCAAGAGTACTGGAGTGGGTTACCGTGCCCTCCTCCAGGGGATCTTCCCGACCTAGGGATGGAATCCGAGTGTCTTCTGTCTTCTGCATTGGCAGACGGGTTACTTAACCACTAGCAGCACCTGGGAAGTCCAGAGAGTAACATAAATCCTGGCAATCCCTCTGTTAGGGAGGTTTTGTGTTTCCGATGAGGAGTGACTAATACCAAGCAACACTATCACTGCAGTACAACAGTACTGCCTGTGAGCAGGACAGAAGTGAGGGCGGCTCTTCAGATACAGTCCCGTGGGCGTTGGTTGGGAAGAACCAAGTCAGCGGTTGAAATGCTGGTTGCCTGTCTTGTTAATTTCTAAGGGTGGTATCGTTTTCCACGTTGGTAAGTTATCTGCTCTTCCCAACTAGAAGCTGTTAGTTACAAGGAGATGAGTTTGTCTTTAGCTGAGAGATTTCTGTGTATGTGCCAAGTTCAAGGTCCACATTCATTCCAAGGATTTGCCCACAATTCTTGCTTGCCCTTAAAAAATATATGTTGACATTAGGAGCAACTCTGAACATAATCATAGCAGTGTCACGTAAAGGTTTTTCTCGTGTGGGTGTTTTCATTTGTCAGTGATGTCTCTGTCCTGTCATTTGTTTAGCTGTTAGCACTGGGCTTGCTGTCACATGAGTGTTTAGCTTCAGTCACTCTTGAAGACGTCATTAAATTGACTCAATTCCTGTGAATCAGGGTGTCAAGGCTTTTTCTTCAAGTAATGCTGCAACATATGTAAAAGTCTAAAATGGCAGATTTTGCTGGGATCTGTATGTTTGGCTTTAGAAGCCATCATCTTACCCTTATTTGTTAGAGTATTCCAGTATTCTAATTATTGTATATTCCTTTTGCCTGCCATTTATTGAGGAGTTGAGGGGTGGGGGCAGTGACTGTAAATGCAGCAGTTAAGCCCTAAATGAGTCATTCTTTCTAACACTCCCATTAGATCCTGACTGACACGTCATTTCCAATTTTATGCTATTTTTAAATCTTCCAGGTTTTTGGCTGTAGTGCCATCTCTCACTGACAGTTCAGAGTCTGTGTCTGGGCAGCGACCAAACACCAGCGTGGAACAGGGGTAGGTCATGTGCCTCTTGTACATTCTAGTTTAATACTGAAATTGGATCATTTATATCTGGACAGTATTATTTAATGTTTTAATGAATATCCCCACACCCTAACCCCCAGTGGTTTGTAGAGCAATTTTACAATACTGAAAATTAGAAATAAGAGAATGTATGCATGATCGCTCATGTCAAACCAGTGTCAGATGTCTCACATGTTGATCGTTTTCCTTTAATGTTTTGAGCATATGCACAGTTGTGCCCAATTGAGTCCATCATATAAACAGACACTTTTACTCTGCATCTTCTATTGAGTATTATATATAAATATTTCCTCTTGTTATTAAAAAATTCTTTAGGAACTTTGCCTTTATTTACTAGCCATTCATCATTACATATAAGGCATTCTTTTGTTTTTGTATATTTCATCTTTATCAGGTTTCCTTGTTATAAAAATTATACACATTTGTATTCTATTAGTGGATAAGTTTGCTTATCTCAATAGATACCAGCTTTCTATATTTACTTTTTAATTTTTACTGATTAACTTAATCAGCTAATTAATTAAATTTTTTTAATGATTTGTTTCTAAATGTGCATTTCCTTTTGTATTAGTAGCCCTTTATAATCCATTGGAAAAGAAGCAGTGCTTTGGGGCTACAAATTAATTATTACAGATTGCAGGAAAATGTCTTAAAACTTTATTGGACATTCTGTAAATTTGTAAATAAAATGTGATAACAGTTTGTTTGCATCTATACATATTAAATTTGTGCATTTCTATTTAAATTATTTTTATTTTTTTTAGCTGACATTTAACAAATACAGATACTGCATGTATGCTTTTGTTAACCTCAGAAACATGTTCTATTGCTAATCATTTGTGTTGTTGTTAAGATAAATACAGGAAGCAAAAGGCTCTCGTGAAGCATATTTAGCCTTTTTTCTACTTGTAAGCAACTTTCTAGTACTTTTGCCTGCCTAGATAATCTCCAACTTGCTATTTCGTTGTTCTGTGCTGAGTTGGCAGTTCTTAAAGAACTGCTCAAAGCTCAAAGGCAGGCAAGAAGCAGAAATTCATTTCCAACTTTAGTCTCCTTTTCAGTTGTTCCCTTTCTTACAAAGTTGAGAAATGATCATAGCTCTTTTTCCAGTGCTAAGTCGCTTCAGTCGTATCCAACTCTTTTGCGACCCCATGAACTATAGCCCGCCAGGCTCCTCTGTCCATGGGATTCTTCAAGCAAGAATACTGGAGTAGGTTGACATGACCTCCTCCAGGGGATCTTCCCAACCCAGGGGCTGAGCCCAAGTCTCTTCTGTCTCCTGCATTGGCAGGCGTGTTCTTTATTACTAGCACCACCTAGTATCCTTTGCACTCAGTTTACCTGAAAGGAAGAATTTTTCTGGAAGTGAAAAGTGCTATCTGTACTCCTGAGCTAGAAATGTTTATGAACTAAGGTTAACACCTCTCTTAATTTACTTTCGGATAATAAAATATATGGATAAGTGCTTTACTACTGGTTCTGTGACCAGTTCACAAACTTCAGATTATTAACTATCCATGTTACAAAGCTGTTAAACCTTAAGGGTTTTATAGTATTCTAGAAAAGTTTGCTATATCACTTATTCTAATTGAATCTCTTTAAATCAGTTTATATAGGAATTATTGTAAAAGGGTGAAAGTTGAACTAGATCAGTGTTTGTTTCAAAGTCATTTGCTTTGGTCCACAGTAAAAAATATACACTACGTTGCATTCCAATTAACACAAACTTAGTTAAAATTCTGAAAATACCTTCCCTTACTATGTGTAGTGCCTTCCAATGTTCTGTTCTCTATTTTCTTCAATTCGATTCTGTTATTTCATATTTCAAAATGCTGATCACAACCCACTAAACTGATTTCATGACCTACCCAGTAGGTTGTCCTCCATAGTTTGAAAAATTCATGGACCCGTTGACTTAAAATTTTCAGCTTTGTAATTACTTTGATTTAAAATTATTAATATGTTGCTAAAACAGTATGTTGCCTACAGTTCATGTAATTATTTATCATTTGTAGATCTGGGTTGCTTAGCACTCTGGTTGGAGAGAAGTCTGTGACTCAGAGATGGGAGGTAAGTTCAGTGAAAATGTAAGCATCCTTCATAATTTGTAGTCAGAAGGTATAAGTCATTCAGTTAAGAGCACTTTAATAATTTATGAAATATGTACCATGGACAAAAAAGTTTTGTTTTTGTTCTTTTTAGAAAGAAAGTGTTTTGTTATTCTGAAATCTGTAAGAAACTATCCTTTGCCTCATTTTGCATATAAATTTTTAAAAGCAAACATAGTAGAAATAATTGATCGCTTTAAAGTGGATCTTTATTTATCTTTCCCAAGAGAGGTGAAATCAGCAACTTTCAGTATTTGATGCACTTGAACACTTTGGCTGGGAGATCATATAATGACCTCATGCAGTATCCTGTCTTCCCCTGGATCCTTGCGGATTACGACTCGGAGGTGAATGTCACATCATTTCTGTGAAATTGGAACACATTTTCAAAAACAATTAAATGATGCTGCAGTGGCTTAAGTGATTTATATGCATTATAGTTTTAAGTTCTCAACAGGCACTTATTCCCAAGAAGATGAGACGAGCTTTAGCTTAGGCTTGGACAAAGTTTGGATGCTTAGCCAACTTCTTGGATTCATGGTGATTCATTCAATTTCCTAAAGTACCAATAAATTTGGATCCACTGGAGGAGGTCACTGCCTTCTACACTGCAGCCAATTTCAGAAATAAATCTAATTGAGTTGTCTCTCCATTTAAAAAAGTATTGCATAAATCATCATCACAATTTGGAGATAATTTCATTTATTTATTTATTTTTGGCTGAGCTCCATCTTTGTTGCTGCACAGGATTTTCTCTAGTTGTGGCAAGCAGGGGCTACTCTTTAGTTGCAGTGTGCGGGCTTCTCATTGCCATGGCTTCTCTTGTAGCAAAGCAGGAGCTCTAGGGCACACAGGTTTCAGTAGTTGTGATGCACAGGCTTAGTTCCACCAGGGCATGTGGAATCTTCCCGGAGCAGAGATTGAACCCGTCCTGCCTTGGCAGGCAGATTCTTTACCACTGAACCACCAGGGAAGCCCCTGGAGGGAATTTTAAAATGTCAGTATAGCACCCTTTGCAGAGTAGCTGCTACTTAGGTACCCCTCCTGCACTCCCAGGACTGCTGTCCGGGCCCACCCCGTCCTCTTTGAGCAGCTCTGCACGTGCTGCCCTCCCCACCTGGACTTCTCCCCACGGCCGTGCCCACCTGCCCTCCCACTGCCAGGCTCCTCTGGCTAGCTGTGTTTCACCCAGCAGGACATACTCACTCACACCTCCAGGGGACCGTCTCTCCTTTCTCTCTCCTTTTTCCTCTGTTCCCACACCGCCTTGAAGCTGTATCGTGCTGCTTTCTTTTTTACATGTTGTAAGCATACTTTTTGTCTGACCTTACTCAGCTGTGAGGTCGTTGAACTCAAAGACCAACTTAGGTAACTCTTAGGGCCCAAACTCTAGAGTAAGGCCTGGTACTTATACATACTTGACTCATCTTTGTTGACATAATCAAACTACAAATGAGGTGTTTTGCATATAGAATTGCAGAGAACAAATACTAACTTGACTTATTTTCATAAGTGTGGATTAGTTTCTCCTGTCCAAGACTTTTAAAATACAAGTTGGCAAAATTGGGGGGCCATGTTGTTGTTCACTCGCTGAGTCACATCTGATTCTTTGGGGCCCCATGGACTGCAGCACACCAGCCTTCCCTGTCCTTTACCATCTCCCAGAGTTTGCTCAAACTCATGTCCTTTGAGTCAGTGATGCTGTCTAACTATCTCATCCTCTGCCGTCCCCTTCTCCTTGGCCTTCAATCTTTCCCAGCATCAGTGTCTTTTCCAGTGAGTTGGCTCTTTGCATCAGGTGGCCAAAGCATTGAAGCTTCAGCTTCAGCATCGGTCCTTCCAATGAATATTCAGGGTTGATTTCCTTTAGGATTGACTGGTTTGATCTCTTGATGTTCAAGGGATTCTCAAGAGTCTTCTCCAACACCACAACTTGAAGGCATCGGTTCATTGGCACTCAGCTTTCTTTATTGGAGAAGGAAATGGCAACCCACTCCAGTATTCTTGAGTGGAGAATCCCATGGACAGAGGAACCTGACAGGCTATCGTCCATTGTGTCACAAAGAGTCGGACATGACTGAAGCGACTTAGCACACGGCCTTCTTTATGGTCCATCTCTCATATCCGTACATGAATACTGGAAAAAACATAACTTTGACTGAAAGTGAAAAGTCTCTCAGTCATGTCCAACTCTTTGCGACCCCATGGACTGCCTCCATCCATGGAATTTTCCAGGCCAGAGTACTGGAGTGGGTTGCCATTTCCTTCTCCAGGGGATCTTCCTGACCCGGGGATCGAACCCAGGTCTCCCGCTTTGCGGGCAGATGCTTTACCGTCTGAGCCACCAGGGAATCCCGATAACTTTGACTAGACAAACCTTTGTCAGCAAAGTGATGTCTTTGCTTTTTCATATGCTGTCTAGTTTTGTCATAGCTTTCCTTCCAAGGAGTAAGTGTCTTTTAATTTCATGGTCTACAGTCACCATCCGCAGTGATTTTAGAGCCCAAGAAAATAAAATCTGTCACTGTGTTCACTTTTTGCCCATCTGTGCCTTGAAGTGATGGGACCAGATGACATGATCATAGTTTTTTTAATGTTGAGTTTTAAATAAAAAAGACACAAATTAGGTATCCCTTGGGTACCTAGTTCACATGTCTGCTTTTAATACCCTTAGGAGGTAAATTTTGGTTTCCTTTTAAATATGTGAATTAAGTCAGCTAAGGATGAGCTTTTAAAATAATCTCTGGTAGACTGAAAGAATCCACCTCATTTGGGAATCACAGCCTGGTATGATGTTGTCTTTTGGAGGTGACCAAGTTACTGAGTGCTGTAGTTTATTTCACTTCGCTTTCACTTCTAGGAAGAAAATGCTCAGAAGTGAAGTTGGAGTGAAAGAGGGGAGGAGGGGAAGAGAATAGAAGGGAGATTGGATCCTCTGGTTTGGTAGGTGATGGAGGGCAAAGGTGAATTGGAGCTTGTGTGTCCACAATCTCCTGCTGCTCCCTTGTCAAAACTGGGAAGGATTTTCCCTCTTATTCCTCATCTCCAAACCTGGGTTCCAAGTGCCTTCCCCTGTGCAAAATAAATTTCTGAAACAGATGTCTTCATACTGAATCAGTTAAACTGCCACATGCCTGTCTGTAAAATATGGATAACCAGTAGGTGCAAGGCATTATCTTGGAGTCCATTTCTGCTGATGTGATCCCATAGATACTAGCCCATTGACAAATCGTCATGGCTATAGCCATTGTGTCTACGGTGGTGAAAATAGAGGATGGATAGTAATTTTGGAATTGGGTTTTGTTTTGTATTTTAGGAGGTCGATCTTACTAATCCCAAGACATTTAGAAACCTGGCCAAGCCAATGGGAGCACAGACAGATGAACGATTAGCTCAGTATAAGAAGCGATATAAAGACTGGGAAGATCCTAATGGTAAGTAACTTTCCCTGTTATGGGACTTGGTACCCAAATTTCAAAAGTAAGCCATTATTTAGTGGTCTGATGCCCTTCCATCTTTCCCCAAGTTGCTTGTATATGATTATGTCTGTGTGTGTTACATATGCATGCATATACACAACTATCAAAGTTAGAAAAATCAGGTTTTGCATGCCAACTGACGGCCATGCTTGGAAGGCATTTTTTAGGTAGCTTGTCAAGTATTGACAGAAAACTAAGTCTTTCTGCTTTGTCTAGGGTAGAAATTTCCCATAATAATATGCCTTTATCTCTAATTGTGTTTAGGCCAGGAACTATGCTTTCCTTTTTTGACTCTTAATATTTTTTATTGAAGCATAGTTAATTTATAGAGTTTTTAGGTATACAAAAAGTAATTCAGTGTGCATGTGTATGTGTGTATGTGTATATATATATTTTCTTTTTCAGATTGTTTTCCATTATACATTCTTTTAATTTTATTGAGCACTTTTTAACAACCCTTTTACATTAAAAAAATACCAATTGACTCCCTTCTAAAATACTGCAGTTTACGTACTCATGATTTATTGTTTAATGTTTATCATATTACCCCTTCAAATAGGCAGAACAAACAAAAGGAGAAAAAAAAACTCAGCCTAACAATATTCCCTGTGTGGAATCTTTTTTTTTCCCCTGCCAAGGAGAATATGTAATAGAAATTGCATAATACCCATAGACATCAATTCAGAGAAATGTATACTATTGCAAAGCCAGAACCTGATAAAGAGTTACTATATGTCAGTATCCTGCTTTAGTTGAAGGTGGTTTGCTATTAAGCATTATCTATTACAGTTAGCCTCAAAACATGAATTGCTAGATGTGCTCAATTTGGGGGGAAGTCACAGAATTATACTAAAATGGATAGTTGCCAGATATATAAATGACAGGTTTCAGCGTCATCGTAAAAGTTTTTATTCCACAACTGCCAGAACTGTCTGTACTTCGTGTCGCAGTTATCACAGACATTAGCATTTTCAAGCCTTATTGATCAACACTAATTTTGTTTTTACGTTACTCTTTTGTTTTCTTCTTTATTCTCGTTTTTCTTGTTTTTTAAACTTTTATTGGAGTACAGTTGCTTTCCAATGTTGTTAATTTCTGCAGTACAGCAGAGTCTTCCAGCTACACGCACACACACACCCACTCTCTTTTTGGGGTTCCTTCCCTTTCGGTCACGGTGGAGCACTGAGTGGGGTGCCCTGTGCAGTAGTAGATCCTCATCAGTTATCTGTTTTGTACACAGTATCAAGAGTGTATCTATACCAGTCCCAGTGTCCCAATTCATCCTTTTCAATTATGCTTTCATTTTCTTGGCCAGGAGAAACTCCAGCCTACCACTATGGGACCCACTATTCATCAGCCATGATTGTGGCTTCATACCTTGTCAGAATGGAGCCCTTCACACAGATATTCCTAAGGCTACAGGTAAAACTCTTTTAAGTTTAGAATTTTTGCATGTTGTTCGCACCTTCTATTTAAGATCGTTTCTGCTATTTTCTTTAAGGTTGTTTATCTCCTGCCATGAAGCCCTGTGAAGTTTTAGTCACAAAAGTAGTCAAAACATAATGATGGTGGAATTTCACTTGAGCAAAATTGATAAATAAGCTAGAATTTGTGTACACTAAACAAGCGCCAAGGTCCTTTAGTCAAATAAGCAAGTGGCATTTGCTTTCCAGCCACATGTATGGGATTCAGCCTTAACTGATTGAATCCAACAGACATTTTAAAAAGTCTGTCTAGCTCATTTGCTATCTTCCCTATTATAATTGCTTTTCTCCAAATTCTCTTTCATTTATTCAGCAAATATTATTGAATATTTACTGAATGCCAGGCACTATTCTAGGTGCTTAGAGGACGTCAGAGAATAAAGACAATAGTCCTGCCTGATGGAATTTATATATTTTGGTTGAGAGAGACAGACAAACATAGTAAATAATTATCTAGTAAAATATTTTAGAATGTGCGAAAAATAGAGGTCAGGGAAAGGGGATGGGAAGTACAGGAATGCAAGGTGGGGAAGGACATGATGCCATTTTTAGAAAGACTGGTCACTGTAGGTCTCCTTGGAAAGGAGACATCTGAACCAGAGCTGGAAAGAGGTGAGGAAGTCACTGGTGTGGATATCTAGAGAAAGTGTGCTCCAGGCTGAGAGAACAGCCTGTAAGGGGCCCTAAGTCAGACATGTGCCTGAAATGTTTGAGGAACAGCAAGGAAGCCAGGATCTGGAGCAGAGTGACTGCAGGGGAAAGCGACAGGGGATGAGGTCAGAGAGCTAGCAGGGGCCAGATGGTGGTAGGCCTTGGTGGCCATTGTACGGATTGGGCATTTTCTCACAGTGAACTTCATTGTGTTCCCTCAAACACAGCATAGGGAGTTTGACTGAGGAAGGCAGTGGTGTATCTGTGAGGCCATGTAAGCAAAAGAAATCCCTTTTATATTTGAGTTTGTTTTATCGATTTATAACTTTTTGATCACCTTCCTAGTTCCCCTCTTAATTCTCATGGGTATAAGAATAACAATGTCATGTTAATTTATAAAATGAGTCAAATACATATATAACCTGAATATTTTCAACTGTAAATGGCTATATTATAATAGCAGCCTTTTTAATTTTTTTTTTTTTTTTTTTAGTTAATTTTTATTGGAGTATACTTGCTTTACAATGTTGTTAGTTTCTCCTGTACAACAAAACAAGTCAGCCATACATCCCCTCCCTTTAGGGACTTCCTTGCCATTCAGGTCACCACAGTCCGTTAAGTAGAGTTCCCTGTGCTACACAGTAGGTTCTCTCTGGTTATCTATTTTGTACATAATATGTGTTAGTCACTGAGTCGTTTCTGACTCTTTGCAACCCTGTGGACTGTAGCCCGCTAGGCTTCTCTCTGCATGGGATTCTCCAGGCAAGAATACTGGAGTGGGTTGCCATTCCCTTCTCCAGGAGATCTTCCTGACCCAGGGATCCAACGTGGGTCTTCTTCACTGTGGGCAGATTCTTTACTGTCTCAGTCACCAGGGAAGCCCTATACATAGTGTAAATACTGTGTATATGTCAATTCCAGTCTCCCAATTCATCCTACTCCCCTCTTTTCCCCCCTTGGTGTCCATACATTTGTTCTTTATGTCTATGTCTCTAGTTCTGCGTTGCAAGTAAGAATACTTTTTTTTTTTTAAGGAAAGCATTATCAAACGATGGAAGAACTATTTCCTTATAATTTTGCCCTCTCTGTAAAAACTAATCTTTTTAAATTGTAGTACTTGGATATCACTTTGATACAGAGCAAGAGACCCTTTGTAAGGAAGGAGAACCCCGAAAAGAATTCTTCTTGTTTTCTTGTGATTATTTAAAATTTTGACCTAGGAGAATGGGAAACTGAATTGTCACCAAATGTATTTCTTCGGGGTTTCCAAGCCCCGGAGCTTGGACGCTGAGGTGGGAGCCGTTCTCTCACAGAGGTGCCTTCTCGTCCTGCCCACAGGGAGGCCACTTTGACCTGGCTGACCGGATGTTTCACAGCGTGCGTGAGGCCTGGTACTCAGCGTCGAAGCACAACATGGCAGATGTAAAGGAACTCATCCCAGAATTTTTTTACTTACCAGAGTTCCTGTTCAATTCCAACAACTTTGACCTCGGTACGTAGCACCATGGCACTGTCTTAGGAACGTTATCCAGGAAAAGACCAACAGAAATGTCACTTTTCTGAGAAGTCTGTAGCAGACACTGACAAGGAAAGCTTTTGTTACCAGACCAACCTTGGGTCCACTCACCTGACACACAGCAAACCCAACCAGTCTGCTGACGCTGGGTTGTGGTGAAGGGATGGAACAGTGTTTACTGCAGGGCCCAGCAAGGAGAATGGGCAGCTCATGCTCAACAGGCCTGAACCACCCCCAGTGACAGCTTTCAGAGGAGAGTTTTAAAGAGTCCGTGTCAGGAAGAGGGTCACAGGCTTTGTGGTCAGCTTGTGCTCAGTTCTGCAATTGGTTGATGATGCGGTAACGAAGTGGTATTTCAGGAATCTTGGTCATCAACTTCTGGTTCCAACTGGTCTGAGGTCTATTAGCTTGTGGTCAGCATGCAGTTAACTTCCCCCACCTGGTGGAGGTTTTAATATCTGCAAAACAACTCAAGGATATGGCTCAGGTTTATAGCCCTTGAGGAGAAACTAAAAGTCCTTGACTTTATTTTAGGCTAAACTGTTATTTTGTGCTGCTTGGCTGTTTTCCTTTGCTTGTGCATTTTCTCTCTTCTCTGATTACATTTGCTCTTTGGAACTTTGGGGAGGCCTGGGAGATTAAGGCTTTTCTATAAACAAAGGAGGGGGAACGCACGGGGTTGGGGTGGACAGGTTGTTCTTGGAAAGGCCCTGCAGGTTCCTTCTCGGTTACTATTTCCTCATGGTTATAGCTGCTGTTAAATTCAACTGGGTTATTGGGTATATGAGAGTAAATATAACAAAGAGAAATAGATTTGTGCCCCCAAATAGCTGTTTCAATCCAGAGTCTTGGGAAAATTCAAAAATTAACAGAGATTACATCCAATGGTCAGAATATCATTATTTCATTGAAAATGAAAATGAGGTGAAATTTTATTTGAAAATTAATGTGATTGAAGCTAACAGCCAAGAGTGGCATATCCACATTTTTTACATATAGTTTAAATCTTTCCTTATTGTCTCAGCTTACATGCTGATAAGTTTTAAAATTAGAATTTATGAATAACTCTAAGTAAACCCCTTTTTTCATCCTGTTAGGGTACTAAAAAAAACAGAACCAAATCAACATTTCTAAAAAGGAGATAAATTTCCTTGGTACTTTGCTCTCTTTGTATTATCTAGCAGTTACAGGAAGTAGATTTGACTTTGGCTATAGTTTCTTGGAACACAGTTTGCTGATCTGTGTTTTTGAATAGTTATTTTTACAATATATCAAAATTTCATTGTTTTACTTAGAGTATTCATGCCAGGTATTGTTCTGTTTTCATATTCTTTTCATGCCCTGTATCATACTGTATTTAAGACTTCTACATATAAACCATCACTATACTATCTCATAAAATTTATTAGGTAATTCAGGGAATCAGTTCAGTTCAGTCGTGTCCAACTCTTTGCGACTCCATGGACTGCAGCATGCCAGGCTTGCCTGTCCATCACCAACTCCTGGAGTTTACCCAAACCCATGTCCAATGAGTCGGTGATGCCATCCAACCATCTCATTCCTCTGTCGTCCCGTTCTCCTCCCACCTTCAATCTTTCCCAGCATCAGGGTCTTTTCAAATGAGTCAGCTCTTCGCATCGGATGGCCAAAGTATTGGAGTTTCAGCTTCAACATCGGTCCTTCAATGAACACTCAGGACTGACATCTTTTAGGATGGACTGGTTGGATCCCCTTGTAGTCCAAGGGACTCTCAAGAGTCTTCTCCAACACCGTCACGTATAATATATTTGAGTGATTTTATTTTATTGAGTATTATAATTTTTATTTATTTAATCACCCATTCAGCAGCTCAAACCTTGTGAAATTGAAGCTCCAGATTCAATAGGAAAGATAATAAGAGACTCTCAGTAGCCCCAGCAAAAGTCCTAAAGTTGAGTCTTAATATTGATACCTCTGATTGGACCTGGGACTCAACCTTGAGCAGCTAAAGACACCAAGTTCTAGCAGTTTGGAGGAATGGCAGTTTCTCAAAGGAAGAGTAGATGGTGAATAGGGAAAAACAACAAATGTGAACATAGCATTTGCATATGACTGCACATTAGGGTTTTGTTAGGTTTACTTATAATTCACCTTTAGAGAATGCTACTGTCTTCCCTAGGAACACTACTTTCAAAGAGACAAATACAGAAAAGTGCAAAAACATATTCCAGAAATACTCAGTTCATTATAATAATCTATGTTGCAGAAATGTTCTAGCCAGACTACTTACAGACCCAACCAAATCATCCACTTTTAAATAAGTAAATGAAAGAAAGGTCATGTATAATTGTCATGCTCACCTTCATAACAAATCTCCTTCCTTTCTTGAAATCACACACTTTGAAAACAACACTTTTTGCATATAAGAGCTAAAGCTGTAAGACTCTTAAAACTTAGAGATAAATCTTCATGATCTTGGATTTAGATAAACATAAGCAAAAGCAACAAAAAAAGGGAAATTGAACTTTATCAGAATTTAAAACTTCTGCATCCAAGGGCATTATGAAGAAAGTGATAAGAAAACATACAGAATGCAAGAAAATATTTTCAAATGATATATTTCTTGTAAGGATCTAGTATTCAGAATATAAAGAACTACAACTCAGCAGCAATAAGATAATGACCCTGAATAGACATTTCTCCAAAGAAGTTATACAAGTGGCCAATAAGCATATGAAAAGATGCTCAACATCATTATTCATTAGGTAAATGCAAATCAAAAGCACAGTAAGGTGATACTTTGCATTCACTAGGATGACTATAATGGAAAAAACAAGACACACAAACAGAGAATGAGGAGAGCTGAGGAAGATGTGGAGAAAGTAGAACTTTCATGTGCTGCTGGCGTGAATGTGAAAATGGCTCAGCACTGTGGGAAGCACTCTGGTGGTTCCCCACAAAGTGGAGCGCTGGACTGCCATGTGACCAAGCAGTTCTGCAAGCACTGTTCAGAGGAACTGAAAACGAAGACTTAAACGAAGACCTGTGCGTGCACATTCATCACAGCTTTATTGACAATAGCCAGATGGTAGGAACAGCCCACATATATATCAGTGGATAAGCAAATTGTGGAATATACATATAATGGAGTATCACTCAGGCATTATAAGATACGGGGTAATGATAAATACACCAACATAGACAAACCTCAAAAACATTACACCAAGTAAAAGAAGCTAGATGCAGAAAGTGACATAATATATGATTCCACTTATATGGAATGTCCAGAACAAGTAAAGACCGATAGACAGGACACAGATTGGTGATTTCCAGGGGCTGGGGCAGGGGATGGGGTGGGTAGGAGGAATGAGGAGCAACTGTTTGCATTTAAGATTTCTTTCTGGGGTGGTCAGAATGTTTTAGGACTAGATACAGTTGCACAATACTGTGAACATATGAAATGCCACTGAATTCTTCACTTTAAAATGGTTAACTTTATGTTACATGAACTTTACCTCAATATAAAGAAAGTCAAACAAAACCGTTTTGTCTCTCCATCCAGAAAAGATAGTTAATGATATAAAAGAAAGAACACTTGGGTTTTTTTCCCTAGCTCTGGAGCACTTGGGTTCTTTTCCTGGTCTTATCCTTGTACCCTTGGATATACATGGAGGGAAACTGCAGAGTAGCAGAGTTAGACCAAGAGTTTTCAGAAGACTGTTCCCTTTAAATGGCATTATAAAACTGCAGATAGTGCTGATAAAACAACATTATATCACACAGTATTTAGGGATTATGAGCCAAATTGGAAAAAGTAGATTCTGTCTCAGGTAGCTGAGGGATTATTACTTCTTCTTATCAAAAAAATTATTTGCTACTTCTTACTCTTATTAGGCCTAAGGGCATTTCAGAGAGGGTGGGGAAAGAGTGTGAAAGAGGAGACAGTGTAATAACTTGACTGTTTTATTTTTTTCTTGTTACATGAAAATTTTTTCAACTAAATCAAAACATTCTTTTAAACAATAAAATGATTTTTTAATCTCTTACTTGTATCACATTGTAAAGAAGCCATCAAGTCTCAATGATGAAAGGAAAAGTTTTTACTGGCCCTTATTTGGAACCTGCCTTTTGTGTCCTGAAATTTGAACAGTTCTCTATGAAAATTTATAATTCAGCTGTTTAACCAACTGTGTGAAACTAAGGAGTCCACATTATCATTTATAGATTCATTGTTTACCATGATTATCCGATTTGTGCCTAGGAAAGCTCTGTAAGCTCCAGTTAACTTTTTGAAAGAAGAAACGGAACCTATTTCCTCAGATGCCAGTCCCATTTAATGTGTTATGTTGTCAGTAGATCTCATAGTAAATGCATTCTTTACTATTTTAGGGATTATCTGGCTATGACTTAAAGTAACAGTTTATGTGGAATAAATATTACACGGTTATGAATTATCATAACTTGATTTTTTTTTCTGCCAGGTGGTCCCATAGTCTTTCCAAGTGTTTTTTCTGTTAAATGATACAACAGTCCCCAAAAAGTTATATTGTTTCAGATTTTACTTTTATTTTTTTAGTGAGAGTCCTTACAGCAAAATTCCTGTGGGTTCTACAGAGTTCTCTCAAGAATTTAAGAATCAGAAATATGATAAACCACATATATTGCAAATATTTCTGGATGATTCATACTTTTATGTCCTCTTAGGCCAATATAGAATTCAGACTGAAATTGGCTTGAGGAGTCAGGTATTCTTTCATCAACCTTTTCCATGTGAATGCAGAATTTTGTCAAAACATCCAGAAAAGAGATTCAGTGCTTGGCCACTGCTATTGACTCACCAAGGTTTAAGCATTCTGGAAAAGCCTACATGAATGCTTCAGAGAAATTGTTAATGGTCTTGCAGATGAGCAGTCTTAAGGAGCTTGTATTGGTTTGGGCAGTTTCTTCCAAACTCAAAACAGTAACCCCATAAAATGCTTCATGAAGGAGTCCTGTGGTCAATTAAAGGGCAGAAATGTTGTATCTAATCCCCTTCCTAAAGAAGAGCAGTGCCTTGGAGGAGCCTAGCAGAAAAGAAACATGTTTAACCTTGCATAGCTCAGCATTTCCTGAAGCCCTTTGACTGAGAGCCCCACAGTTTTGCCAACGCTCAGTAAATCTCTCTAAGGAGGAATTTTGGGAAAATACCAGAGTAGATGATCTCTGAGGGTCCTTTCTGGTGGTAAAATTTTATAGTTCTGGTAATGAATCTAACCCACTATTTCTCTGTTACTTTAATAGGATGTTACTATTTATCTCACTGTTTTATTTTCTTGTTAATGTATCTAATTTCACAGGCTGTAAACAAAACGGCACCAAGCTGGGAGACGTTATCCTTCCACCCTGGGCAAAAGGGGACCCACGAGAGTTCATCCGGGTGCACCGTGAGGTAATGGGAGCGCCCTTTGCAGTGGAACTGAGGTTTCATTGGGTCACTGACCACAGAACAAAGAGAGGACCTTAAGCAATGTGTTCCCCATGTGTTTAAGTTACTGATGTTATTTGTGTGATTTTTAGTTATTTTAGTTCCAGTTGGCCAGTGGTCACTTCTTTTACTTTCCAAGTTATTAATACAAGCCAGCCAGTGACTGAACCTGTGTTTTGAAATTGCAGGCTCTGGAATGTGACTACGTGAGTGCCCATCTGCATGAGTGGATCGACCTAATCTTCGGCTATAAGCAGCAAGGTCCTGCTGCGGTAGAAGCTGTAAATGTCTTCCATCACCTTTTCTATGAGGGTCAAGTGGATATCTACAACATAAATGACCCCCTCAAGGAGACAGCCACCATAGGGTTCATTAATAACTTTGGGCAGATCCCTAAACAGGTATGGCTGTTTTTTCCTTGTCATCGATATTTTCTGTTACATTTTTTAAGCTCTGTCCTATGTCTATGGGCTTCCCCAGCGACTCCGTGGTAAAGAATCTGCCTGCCAATGCAGGAGACACAGGTTCCATCCCTGGATCGGGAATATCCCCTGGAGAAGAAAATGGCAGCCCCTCCAGTATTCTTGCCTGGAGAATCCGATGGACCTAGTCCATGGAAGAGTCACACATAACTTAGCGACTGAACAGTATATCTATGGATGGTAGATGACCATATAGTAATTAACTTTGGACCAAGTTTTTAATTAAGAACCATGAATATTACCCAGTAGTTGCAGTAGGTCCCTGGATTATTACATTCTCCTCCCTTTTACAGTCCAGATAAATAGAAATTTTGTTGGTCAAAGAGGGTTTTCCCTTGAAGAGTACTGGCAGGGCATGCTTTCCTGTCCCTGCATGAGATTTGGCAGGAAACTGGCTTCTCAGCTGCTCCTCCACAACCCAGAGGAAGGGAGAGCTTCACCACATCTGGTCAGGATAGAGGAGCTAGTGGGCAATCACTAGCTTTCCTGTGAAAAAGCCTCTCTTGGAAGGTTGTGTACCAGAGGCTAGCAGTTTGCCTTGCACTCAAAGAATTCCTCCAGGAAGCCCTAGCCAACCAGGTATTCAGTATTTCTGCAAACCAGAAGAGCCTCCTTTTGAGTCACTAAGGGAATTCATTAAATCCTTCATCCCTATTGTTCCGGGCCCACGAGGAGGGCAGGGTGTGCCAGAAGAAACCACAACACGGGGGAGAAGCCTCACTTTGTCAGCCGTTCAGACCACCGCCTTTCCCCCAAGTGCCCTGGCCTCTGCATTTTGACCCTGGCTGTCCTTCCTGGTTCAGACATCTCTCCTGGACTCCCTTTTTGTAGGTTGACCAACTTTGAGGTTTCCACAGTTGACAGCTGGGAACAATCAGAAGTCTTTGTTTCTGGAAAGGCCGCAATAGACAGCGGACAGCCCATGACGCCACCACTCACAGTGCAGTCTGATCCCCCAGGGCAGGAACAGGTTTACTTCTAAAAGTGAAACGCCTGTTAATGAGCTGTAATCACGGCAGAAGAACCTTAGTTAGGCCTTTCCCTTCTTTGAGGGTTACATGCAGGAACCATGTTTCACAACCTTTTGGAAAACAGATATTCTGAACACACATACACTGTTGCAAGATTTTTGCCCCACTTTTGAGTTTAAGAGGCAGATAGTCTGGGAGATAGGGTTTGGACACTAACATATTTCTAGTACATTCCAGGAACTAATGGAGAGTACTTCCAAGTGTAACCGTCCCTCAAAACAGCTAAGCCTCGTGGTCATCATGTTAATTAATCCTTATATATATGTTAGCCTGGCCTACTCTATCCTCATGAAGGTCTTCAGTAAAGGTTCATTCGTGAGCATACTTGAAAGTATGTGGGTATTTTAATACAGCTTCAGAGACTTGTCTCTGAAGACATTTATAAGAAATAACAGAACGCTGATCCTATGCCGTGTATGTAGATAAAATGGGAATTACATCTTTAAAGCTTTGGGAGCCTCAGATATGTATCTTACTTTATAAATGTATTTTTTCCTATTTTTTACCTGGAAACCCAAAATATCAAATAAATAAACTGTGATGGTATTGTAGTCATCCTAAATCTCATTTTGTCTTAAGATTTTCCAAATATCTTCCTCAAATATCAGTTTTCCAACAGAAATGACTCTGCCTATTTAGAAAATGTACAATATTTGAAAAACAGTCACTTTAAATGTACATTAATACTTTTTAATCCCTTAAAAATACTAAACGGAAATGACAAAGATCTTTTTTTCTTTTACATCATCACAAAGTAAAAAGAAGGCAACCGTATTCATACTAAGCAAATTAGTAGCACCTAAATGAGATAGGCATGATGTCATATCCATTAAAGCCCATGTTGGCGCCAGATGTAACCCAGTTAGAATGGCTGCCTACTCTCCGTGGCACAGAATGGTATCGGTACGTAAAGGATGGGTTCATTTTTAAACATCATAATACTTGTCAAATATTTTCTGAAAAATAATTTTCAGCTGACTGTTACTTGAAGAGATTAATTTACTCTGGAAAAATTATCATGAAATCAGTGTAGCATAGAGCTTGATGGTAACCCAAGCTTTAGTATCAGAGTCTTGTCCCCACTTACTGAGGTATGAGATCTCAGACGGCAACCTTCTGAGCCTCTTTAAATCTCTTTCATCAGGTATAAGATGTGATAATGTGATACCTAATGGCTGTTGTGAAGCTTAAGTGAAATAGCAACAAAATATCTGGCATATAAAAGAGCTGATGAATAAATGTTGGCTTTCGTTATAAAATGTGTTGTCTTCTCTCTTCCCAGTTATTTAAAAAACCTCATCCACCCAAGCGAGTGAGGAGTCGACTCAATGGAGACAATGCAGGGGTCTCCGTCCCACCAGGATCTACCAGTGACAAGATCTTTTTTCATCATCTAGACAACCTGAGGCCTTCGCTAACACCTGTAAAAGGTAAAATGACAGGGAACGAGCTTTTGATGGATGATTCTGTGAGAATGTTTAATAATCCTAGTTAAGCAATAACAAATTTGCTTCTCAGCAACAGTGTCATTTGTAATAAGTGCTAAAACCACCAAATACTTGTTAGAGTCTCCTTTTCCTTTGCTCTTCTCTTCTTTTGGCCTGTTGGATTTTGCATCCAAAAGAAACCCAACAGGTTCTCCTCTCTGCTAGGGTAGTGAAAACTAATACACCAAATCTTGTAATTCAACTTGTAGAAAAACTTCTGCCATCTTCATTTACACATGTCTTGCCAATTTAGATATAGCAGTAAGAAGTCTGTGTTTTTAACATGCCAACTAAAAGCTTCTTTCATCTACTGTTATTGTAAGTTACTTTAAATTACTTTTCCAAGTAGATTTTTTTCCACTTTGAATGAAAAAAAAAAAAATGTTTTGCAGAGTCTTGGAAGTTGTCACTTAAATCCAAAAACTGGAGCATCAAAGTCTGGATGGGCGCCCAGCTCTCTGCCGCCTGTCTCATTCCACAGACTCTGCCCTGTGCCAGCTGCAGCCACTGCCCAGAGATGGCTCTGGAGCACTGGCGTGGTCAACAGAGTCCTGGGTCAGAGCTGGGGTTCTTGGCCTTCCTTCAGGAAGTCTAGGGCTGGGAGGAGCGGAAGGCCTAGGTTGTTTGGAGGTCTGTGTGGCGTTCTGGGGAGCATCCCAGAACACTCTGGCAGTCCTTGGGATCAAAAGGTGGGCCTGATGGCTGGGAGCCAAACCCAAGCAAGTGTCCATAGCCAGGCAGGCTGGAGACACCAGTCAGGGTCGATATCCACCCAGTGGGTCTGCAGAAGACGCCATCGAAAGCCACGCCCTACTTCTCAGGTCATCTTGTATTAATGTGGGTGTCAGGAGGCTTGATTTGTATGAATATTTGAGATCCCTTTACCCTCCCCCGTGGGCTTCCCGGGTGGCCTTAGTGGTGAAGAATCTGCTCACCAAGGCAGGAGATGCAAGAGATGCCAGTCAGTCCCTGGGTTGGGAAGATCCCCTGGAGGAGGAAATGGCTTCCCACTCCAGTATTCTTGCCTGGAACATCCCACGGACAGAGGAGCCTGGTGGGCTACAGTCCATGGGCTCACAAGAGTCGGACACAACTAACACACTCTACCCTCCTATGTGGGATAATGAAATTAGTTTTCCCTATACTGGTTCTAACGTGTTGATTTGTTTTTTGTAGAACTCAAAGAGCCTGTGGGACAAATCGTGTGTACAGACAAAGGCATTCTTGCGGTAGAACAGAATAAAGTTCTTATCCCGCCAACCTGGAACAAAACTTTCGCTTGGGGCTACGCGGACCTCAGCTGCAGGCTGGGGACCTATGAGTCAGACAAGGTTAGCACTGTTTCTTGCTCACTCATGTCATCCTGCTCTTCCGTGGTCTGGAGATCCTGCTTCACGGGGGTGGGGACAGCTCAGGCCAAGGGCTTCTCAGCTGCTCCTCCGTAGCCCAGAGGAAGGGAGAGCCTCACTGCATCCAATCAGGATAGAGGAGCTAGTGGACAAGTCGTGTTTCCTACAGAAAAGCCTCTCCTGGAAGGTTGTGTACCAGGGGCTAGCAGTTTGCCTTCCACTCCAAGAACTCCTCCAGGGGACCCTAGCCAACCAGGTATTCAATATTTCTGCCAACCAGAAGACTCCTTTTGAGTCACTCTCCCACTTACCAGCACTCCTAAATGGCTGGCAGAAAACCTGCCACCCTTCCCCTAAGAAGTAGTTGTGGCTACCATTTTGAGTCCCGTTGGCGTCTCTTGGAGAGGCAAAACATAAATGATCCTTCGGGGTTGTGCTTGCCCCTTGACAGTGCCCTCCTGAATGCATGAGGGACACAGCGCGTGTCTGTAACACACTTCTGTTTGGTCACATGGTCATGGTCAGCAGCACTCATGGTTTTACATTCCACCTGCTACAGCGGATGCGTCCTTTCACCAGCTCACACCCTGCATCTCACATAGCATCACACAACCTGAACATTTTCCTTTTTTTTTTTTGAAATTAAAAAGAATTTACTAGAAAGCTATGATTTACAAATTAATCTTTTATTTTTACAATGTGGTTGTTAACCATTATTTAAGATCCATTATATTAGATAAATGCAGGCATATATAATAGGTAAGTAACTTGTTTTAATCAAAGAACTGAGTCTCTTCTGTTACATGTAGAGGTGGCAGAAGTATAGAATTCATAACAACATAGTTATAATATGGCAGATTTATCAAACATTATTGACTATTTGATGTTGCTTCAAATTCAAGTGTCTAATTTCTTTTTTTTTTCCAGCAACTTCAGTTGCTCATAATATCTTTTTTTTTTTTTTTTTTAATTAGTTGGAGGCTAATTACTTCACAACATTTCTGTGGGTTTTGTCATACATTGATATGAATCAGCCATAGATTTACACGTATTCCCCATCCCGATCCCCCCTCCCACCTCCCTCTCCACCCGATTCCTCTGGGTCTTCCCATGCACCAGGCCCGAGCACTTGTCTCCTGCATCCCACCTGGGCTGGTGATCTGTTTCACCATAGATAGTATACATTTTCCATCACACAATCTGAACATCTTTTTCCCTGACTGGAGAAACTGGAGACCCCCAATATGAACAAAGTGCTTCTTCTTATGATTTTCAACAGCAACTACAGTTAGGAGGCTGTAGGGCGTAGTTCAGAGTAGAGCTTTAGGGAACCAGCCCAGCAGGTGTTTGCAGGACGCAGGTATTTGCCCGGGAGGGACCCACACAGAGGTTCTCTTTCACTTGCTATGCTTGTCATGTCTCAGAAGCTTGTAGTGCTTGATGGCATGTGTGTCTCACATCTCTTCTATTTTACAGGCAGTGACTGTTTATGAATGTTTGTCGGAGTGGGGCCAGATTCTCTGTGCGATCTGCCCCAACCCCAAGCTGGTCATCACGGGTGGAACAAGCACGGTTGTCTGTGTTTGGGAGATGAGCACCTCGAAAGAAAAGGCTAAGACTCTCACTCTCAAACAGGTAACAGAATGTGAGATGGTGGACCTATTCCACCCCACCTGCTCATGCTCTAGAGAAACTGAAAAATTTCCTTAATTCCCAGGCAATTTAGACATTAATGGACAAGACCAAGAAATATATGTTCTTTTGCTAGAAATGGATCTTAAAAAAAAGTAAATGAAAAATCAGAGGATACTATTTCTGAAGATGATCCAAGCTGTCCTTTTTTAAAATCTGAAGCAAGATATCTTTAGGTGATATAGGTTTTTTTTAAAATATATTTAAGTAATGTCAATGTTTCTCAGAGTTATATGTAGGTTAAATTCTTGCAAACCAGTTATATTTGCAATTGATTCATAATAACTTCTTTTCTGGATGCTTTTTATTCATCTATACCATTAAGTTGTTGATTTTTGGCTTTTCTTTTTCTTCATTTATAATATTCAGAACATGGCAAATTCATGAAATGTATTCAGAAAAAACATTGGTGATCTTATTAACAAGAATTTTTGATTACTTGTTATGAGCTGACTCTATCATAAATGTTTAATCAAACCAAGAATTCTTTTATCATGAAACCATAACCTTTTTAATATTTGATTTATAAGTGAATTTACTGTAAGTTTCTTTTTAATGGAGTTTATATCTAGGTGTTTTCTGTGATAACAAATTTTAAAAGTAGTGTAACAGTAATATCTGCCATTTACTGAACACCTGCCGTGTTCAGGGCACTGTGCTGGGGGTTTAAAAAATGTAAAACTGCAATCCTGACATGTATACAAGATCATTATCAGCCTGAGCTAATTAACACCTGGAAAAACCACAGCTTAGAGAACTTAAGACACAGGTCCCCGTCACATCTAGTGGTAAAGCCAGGATATAAATTCAGTTCTGTGTGATTCCAAAGCTATTTTAAAACCAGACTCAGACAAACAATGCTGTTTTAAATATCTATAGAAAGAATTGAGCCCCTCTTGCTTACTCCAGTGACCATCTCTATTGTCCAGAAACTTCAGTGGTTGTTGGGTCTAAAGGTGAGTCCTTGTGAGACACGGTCTCCCCATGAGCAGGTGCGAGGCTCTCGGTGAAGTTTGCTGATCCATACACTCCTGCTTAACGATATTTTCAATTTAGAAAATGGGCTTCCAAGCTAGCTAGCGTGCCTGCTAGCCCCTCAGTGCCAAGTACTTCTCACTTCAAACAGCCTTCTGGGTTTGCTAAATATATAGTAAGGGTGTGTGCATCACCAAAATTTGATAAATAGTAAATACTCAGAAATTCCTGACAGTCATCTGAATCTTTTCATTCAAAATGTTTGTTTTCCTGCACTACCATTTCCCTGGATCCTGTTTCTCTTCATATCCCAGCAAAAGAGAAACATGTTTATTCTGGTTTGAGAACAGGTCCCTCTGGGGTGCAGGAGACGCCCAGGTGTTTCCAGCTCCGTAACAGGTGCTCAGCAGACAGGTCAGAGCTGCATTTTCCCTGCATCTTTCTGGGACCATGTGTTACAACCACGCACTTACATTTAAAAAAAAACAACACATCCAATTGTAGTTCCGTAGAATGGACTTGGAGGAAACGACGGCAGATTCCGAGTTTAAATTCTGAATTTGGGGACTATGATGGACACATCTCGGTGTGGAGATGGAAAGTGTGAGAAAACCCCATCTGGGTTGCAGTTGCGACTCCCCCTTCCTTCTGAGATCCTGGGCTGAGTCCAGGAGAGAAGTAAGATAATAATGGAGAGTGGCGTCTCCCAAGTCCTCCACACTTCTCTCTTAACCCCTGTTGGGGTAGGCAGGGACAGTGGTGAGAAGAGAATGAGGGCCTTCCAGATGCTGCTGCTCAAGGCGCTCTCTGCTATCTGCACGCCTCTTGGTTCGCAGTGCGCCCAGCTGTTTGGAGTCTGCTAAGGAGCATGGCCACTGTGATCAGCCTGGTCTCATCTGTTCCCCTTTTAGGCCTTACTTGGTCACACTGATACGGTCACCTGTGCCACCGCGTCGTTAGCCTATCACATCATTGTCAGTGGGTCCCGAGACCGAACCTGCATCATCTGGGACCTGAACAAGCTGTCATTCCTAACCCAGCTCCGAGGCCACCGGGCTCCCGTGTCTGCTCTATGTATCAATGAATTAACCGTAAGTCGTAAATTGCTCACTTGGTTTGTATGTAGGAAGACACGTAGCTCTGGCCAGCATAATAAAAAATAACTGCTTTCTAAGTTGATGGACATGCATCTTATAAAAGCCACTTGGTTTAGATGTTGTTTGCAAAAGCAAATGAATATTAAAGTTTGTAACCCAGGAAACAATTCTGTCTTAAAATCCTATCACTGCAGCAATACTTCAAAGAGCAAGATTTGGTTCAAAATAAAACAGTCTAGAATGTGCTTTTTTAAAAGCAAGAAATTTGTGGGGTCTGTTAAAATTGTTGAAGTTTTATGAAATATGTTCCAAGTATTTATAAAGTGAGGAGAGTAATATTTGGGTACCCAAACAAGAGAAAAATTGTTTTAAAACGGTTTTCAAAACAGATTCCAAAAAAAAAAAAACAAACAGATTCCAAAGGTATGGGGGGAAAAATGGCCCTCAAGAATACAGTGAAACAGAACAAAATAAATGTGCTGGCATAGGAGCCCCCATGCAGACTGGGCAAGGAAGGGGAAAAAGTCATTGGTTTGGGGTGTTGGGAAGCAGGGGACATTCAGGCTAGATTTAGAGAGAATGAGGTCTCTGTGTCCAGGGGACAAATTCTCACATATGCAGGTCAGTCTGCAAGTTAATGAGAACCCCCAAGCTCATCACTTCTTAGCTGTAAATATTCACTCCCACCCTCGCTGTCAGCCCCGCCAGGGATCACAGTAGTGACACAGAGTGGTCCTAGCTTTGTCATACCATCAGCCACAGGCAGCTTTCCTTTCAAAGGAGGCATATCTTTAATTTATACCGGAAGATTCTGAGTATTGAGTACTGTGCTTTCAGTCAAATACCTTGCAGTCACTCAGAGAAAAAAAAGAAAAGGAAATTTACTCATTTCTACTTAATGGCACTTGCAGTTGTGCCATGGACTTGCTAAGTCTCGTCTGACTCTCTTGTGACCCCATGCACTGTAGGCCGCCAGGCTCCTCTGTCCATGGGGATTCTCCAGGCAAGAATACTGGAGTGGGTTGCCATGCCCTCCTCCAGGGGATCTTCCCGACCCAGGGAACGAACCTGCATCTCCTGCATTGGCAGGTGGATTCTTTACCACTGAGCTACCAGGGAAGGCCTGTTATTAATGTCACTTAGATTGTTTCATAATAATAAGAGTAATCAGAGTCAGGAATGAGTGGGGAGTGTGTGGGGATAAGAGAGTCAAATTTGTTTTCATATATATTTGAAAGGCTTAAAATGTTGTTTAAAACAGCACCTTCGGTTGCTCCTGCAAAGGCATCTAAGAGGAGGTTTATGGAAATGTCAGCGCAGCAGAACCACTCTGATCTTCACTGTGTTGCTCTGAGTCAAATACATAATTGCACTATTTCAAGCACTTTGTTTTATGATTGTTCTTAAATGCTG
Source organism: Cervus elaphus (assembly GCF_910594005.1). Lineage (NCBI taxonomy): Eukaryota > Metazoa > Chordata > Mammalia > Artiodactyla > Cervidae > Cervus > Cervus elaphus. The sequence continues at coordinate 17,223,835 of NC_057820.1, forward strand.
AGGATTTTATTTCTAGTTAGTTGTCATTGGGGCCAGCATACACTCACTGGATTGCAATAGTTGCTGTGGACACTACAGACGTGTTAGATTTTTCCCTTTGAAGATTCATTTGTCATCTCCATCACTCATGAGAAGATTTCTATTTCTGTTACATTTTTGTAGCCATCATCAAGTCTGCCTTACTGCAGTCTACACTTTGGGCATAAGCTGCCTTGCAGCTGCCCTTTAATTCTCCTTACTCAACCCTCATAACCACAGGGTTTGCTCAAATGCACTCTAATCGAGGCGCCCTGGAGTAATTGCAGAATGTCTTGCGTAGTACATCATGGGGTGGCAGCCTCCCATCTCCTACAGAGACTGAACCCATTAATTAAAACTCAGCTGCTGACACTTGTCGTCAGAGGTGGTTAAGGGGCTGATCCGGAGGTAGACACAGCGGTGCTTTGCTCAGCGTGGTTTTTGTTTGGGTTTTTGTTTGGTTCTTGCCACCTTGGTAGACTGGGGGAGAAGGGGGAGGAACAGCAGCAAGACCAGCACAGACAGCGGTTTGGAAAAGCACTGGGTCACACCTGCCTTCCCTTCCCTTCTCTCTTGCATGGGTCCAGCTGTTTGGTTTCTAGCTATCCTCTTTCTGATGTTGTTGTTGTTCACTTGCTCAGTCATGCCCAACTCTTTGCAACCTCATGGACTGCAGCACACCAGGCCTCCCTGTCCTTCACTGTCTCCCAGAGCCTGCTCAAACTCTTCGTCCGTTGAGTCAGGGGTGCCGTCCAACTATCTCGTCCTCTGTCATCCCCTTCTCCCACACGCAATCATTTCCCAGCATCAGGGTCTTTTCTAATGAGTCAGCTGTTCACATAAGGTGGCTGAAGTATTGGAATTTCAGAATCAGTCCTTCCAATGAATATTCAGGACTGATCTCCTTTAGGATGGACTAGTTGGATCTCCTTGCAGTCCAAGGGACTCTCAAGAGTCTTCTCCAACACCACAGTTCAGAAGCATCAATTCTTCGGCACTCAGCTTTCTTTATAGTCCAACTCTCATATCCATACACGACTACTAGAAGAACCATAGCTTTGACGAGACAGACCTTTGTCAGCAAAGTAATGTTTCTGCTTTTTAATATGCTGTCTAGGTTGGTCATAGCTTTTCTTCCAAGGAACAAGCATCTTTTAATTTCATGGCTGCATTTACCATCTGCAGTGATTTTGGAGCCCAAAAAAATAAAATCTGTCACTGTTTTCATTGTTTCTCCATCTCTTTGCCATGAAGTGATAGGACTGGATGCCGTGATCTTTGTTTTTTGAATGTTGAGTTTTAAGCCATCTTTTTCACTCTCCTCTTTCACTTTCATCAAGAGGCTCCTTAGTTCCTCTTCACTTTTTACCATAAGGGTGGTGTCATTTGCATTTCTGAGGTTGTTGATGTTTCTCATGGCAATCTTGATTTCAGCTTGTGCTTCATTCAGCCCAGCATTTTGCATGATGTACTCTGCGTAGAAGCTAAATAAGCAGGGTGACAATATACAGCCTTGATGTACTCCTTTCCCAATTTGGAACCAGTCCATTTTTCCATGTCCAGTTCTAACTGTTGCATCTTGACCTGCATACAGGTGTTTTAAGGAGGTAGGAGAGGTGGTCTGGTATTCCCATCTCGAAGAATTTTCCACAGTTTGTTGTGATTTACACAGTCAAAGGCTTTAGCATAGTCAGTGAAGCAGAAGTAGATGTTTTTCTGAAGTTCTCTTGCTTTTTCTATGATCCAGTGGATGTTGGCAATTTGATCTCTGGTTCCTCTGCCTTTTCTCAATCTTGAATACCTGGAATAGTATACCTGGAATACCTGGAAGTTGAATACCTTGAATACCTGGAAGTTCTCGGTTAACATACTGTTGAAGCCTAGCTTGGAGAATTTTGAGAATTACTTTGCTAGCTTGTGAAATGAGTGCAGTTGTGCAGTAGTTTCAGCATTCTTTGGCACTTGCCTTTCTTTGGGATTGGAATAAAAACTGATCTTTTCCAGTCCTTGGCCATTGCTGAGTTTTCCAAATTTGCTGGCATATTTATTGTTTTTGATGACCATCTTCCAATTCCTGTATGTTGTCCTACGCCCACTGGCTGTACTGAAATCCACCAGATCATTTCTGAAGTCAGACCTAGCATCACGCCTGTCAGACTATCTCAGGGATACAGGAGGCTGCCTGGGATGGTGTAGAAGCTTTGGGGTGTCTAAAGGGCCCAGCGCACTAACTGACATACTGTTGATGCTTCAGGAAGTATCTTTGTTTTGTTCCTTTAACAGTAGTGGGTGGTTTTCTCACCAAACTGGTAGAACTTGAAGGAAAAGCTTCATTTTTGTTTTTTTTTTCCGCCATCTTTGGAACTCATGAAAAACTGACTTATCAGCTCAGGGAGTCTTAGGGTTTATTCAGTATGCCAAGGAATGACCTACATACTAGCTTTCTTCTTTTCTGTTGTGAATACAAATTTGTAATAGGATATTACAGTGTTACCAAGATTTCACCTTTTCGTTTATTGAAGGAGAGCCCCAGCTGTGCCAAACTAAAAGATTTCTCTTCTACCCCATGGCTTTTGTGATTGGGCTCATTTTGTAAAATTAAGTGGGTTCCTACCTCTTGGTGGAAGGTATAAATAAATTTTGTAAACAGTAAGGGTAAAAGAGTGGTTATCACCTCCTCAGATTACAGATAGCTTTGACGTGGAATGCAGCAGGGCTCTTCTGAGTATGTGGAAGGGCTTCCACCTCCATCACCAGATCACCTTGGCCCGTCTTCACGCCACCTTGAATTCTTAAAGAGGCCTCTGTTCAGGGTATTTTTTTTAGTCAGCAAGCTCTGGAGTCCAGGCTGCCTCAGAAATTACCCAGTCACTAGTCAAAGCACTTAAGAGGGTTCTCGAGAGCCACACCAAAGATTCCATTGCTTCCGAAAGGAGCGTGTCCTCTCCCAGGAGTGACGTTTCTCTTCCCATCTCAGGGGGACATCGTGTCCTGTGCCGGCACATACATCCATGTGTGGAGCATCAACGGGAACCCCGTCGTGAGTGTGAACACGTTCACGGGCAGGAGCCAGCAGATCGTCTGTTGCTGCGTGTCGGAGATGAACGAGTGGGACACACAGAACGTCATCGTCACGGGACACTCGGATGGCGTGGTCCGGGTAGGTCCGCTGTGAGCACACGCACCGGGGTGCTTGCTGCCCTAGTTCACCCGAAGCTTCTGTAGCTGTCTGCAGGTGAAGACACCTGGAGGTTGTCCTGCCGTTTAGCAAACTCACACTCAGATGTAGACCTTGGCCACTGGGTTATCAGACGTGGGGAGCATCAGTGACTCAGCCTCTTTCTCCCCCAGTAAGTAGGTGTGTTAGTGCTATTGCCCACTTGACACAAGATCACTTAGACACTGTTTCCCTGTCACGCTGGGATTGCTAGAAGTGTCAGCTCCCCAAGTGTTGGCCTTTCAGCCCGTCAGATGGCTTCGTAGGGAAAATGAGGACTGTCTATTCTCTGCAGAGAATCACAGAGCTCGATCATGCTTCCAGGGGCCTCTCATCATTCATTCCTTTCCTGTCTCAGATCCTGGGTGATTTTACCTGAATCCTAGATCCGTTTATCCTTTTCTTAGTTTTCATGTGTTGAAAAGAAAAGAAAGTGAAATCGCTCAGTTGTGTCCGACTCTTCGCCATCCCACAGACTGTAGCCTACCAGGCTCCTCTGTCCATGGGATTTTCCAGGCAAGAGTACTGGAGTGGGTTGCCATTTCCTTCTCTAGGGGATCTTCCCAACCCAGGGATCAAACCCGGGTCTCCCGTATTGTAGGCAGACGGTTTACGGTCTGAGCCACCAGGAAAGCCTATGCGTTCATGCGTTAGGCCTCTACCAAAAATGGAATCCACGGAGTGTTTACCTTTTTAATCTGTTCTAACACCTTGGGTGTTTCTCTCGGGAGATTTTTCTTTATGTCCTTCTTTAATTGTGCTCTGTAAAAGGAGAGAGCAGCTGGTTGCTGCCCTTGTAATCACAGTCACAAGCAGAGCTACCCATTGAGGCCATCGGTCACTCCCTGGCCACACCCTGCTCTCAGACTCTGGGCACACACCCAAAAGGCACACCCCCAAAGCCGCAGGCCTGCAGAGCAGCATTCCAGATTACTCCACCTGTGAGGCATCGTGAAGAGCACCCTAGCCAAATACATCTGGGGCTCCTGCTTCCTGTACACCTTCTTGGAGGTGTAAAGTATATATCAGTGTATGCAAGCCTCACAGGGGTTTTTGTAGGAAATAAGGAAGTGTACATAGTTTAACTGTGTTTCTGAAATCTGTTTGACCCCATTCCTTTTCTCTTGACCATGAAAAACCCACTGACATCTCATGCAATACAATTTGGGGAGAACTGTTTTATTTGTAGGCAGTTCCTGCCACATTTTTCAAGATACAGGGAAACCTGACTGTACATAATAAGAGAAATCAGGTTACCTATTTAACCCTGAGAATCCATCTTCATGCGGTAACTCATAAATTGTTTCTGTAATCTGTTCAACTGTATTGTTTTTTTCCCATGCTTATTTAAATTCAGTTTTGGAGAATGGAATTTTTGCAAGTTCCTGAAACGCCAGCCCCTGAGCCTACTGAAGTCCTCGAAATGCAGGAAGACTGTCCAGAAGCACAAATCGGTATTGAATACTTTCTAAGTTTTGCAGTATTTTTCATGTTTCTTTCTTTCTTTCTTTCTTTTATTTTAAATCCTTATGAGTAAACTTACATCAGCTTACATTAAGCAAGAGCCTGAGGTCGGGCATTGCTGTCAGAAGCGGTCTTACTGCCTGGTAAGGGCTGCCTGGTAAGAGCCTGGCGGGCTCACAGAGTTCTCTAGTTTATCAGGCAATACTCCGTGCGGTAGTGTCTCACAGTCAGCTTTCACATCCTACAGTAAATACAGTTACAAGCTTCCCAGAATACCAGAGGCTTGGGCTTTCCGTTCTGAGAAATACAAAGCAGGTCCAAGAGTCCAGTGTCCGATGAGTCAGGGGGCCACACCTCAGTCCCACCAATCACTTGAACAGCTCAGTGTGAGTGACAGGGCAGCATCCTGTTTGTAAACTATTCACAGAGACAGACCAGAGTCCATGCTCTAGACCCCCTCAAGAAGGGCCTTCATTACACAGAAGCCTGGTGATCTGTATTCTTGTTGTTTAGTCAGTAAGTCATGTGTGACTCTTTGTGACCCCATGCACTATAGCCCACCAGGCTTCCCTGTCCATGGGATTTCCCAGGCAAGAATACTGGAGTGGTTTGCCATTTCCTCCCCCAGGGTGTCTTCCCAGCCCAGAGATTAAACCCACGTCTCCTGCATTGGCAAGCGCGTTCTTGGTACCACTGAGCTGCCAGGGAAGCCCCAGTCTTTGTTCTATATCTGCTGCTGTTTGTGAAGCACTTTAACATTTTCCAGTGAAATATAGAGATAGATTTATTTGTGTGTGTGTATATTATATACACACACAGAATGTTTGGAAATGGCACCAAAGAATCAAGGTAAGGTGTGCTTTGGGTTACTGAGTCTCCAGAGAAGTACCTATCACTAATTTGGATCAACTGGTCCAAGACTCTTCATAGAAAGGAATAGGGCTTTAAGTTCAACCTCTAGATCGTCTCACCATGACTAATTTTTGTACACTGAGAATTCAGCATGAGTTTGACAATATGAGGAAGTTGCTAAGGGAAAAGGCTTACTTACTATCAGAAAGACACAAATCCTTCTCCTTGTAAGCTGACAATAGCTTTTACTTTCTTTGCTAGAACCGACGGACAGGACATTGTAATGCTTGTATTACTTTAATGCATGTAAATTTCCACATAGACAATTGCAGCTCCACTAAGAAGAAAGTCATCTGGGTGTTTGGAGACCTACACTCAGAATTCAGCTCAGTTTGTATTTGAAAGTTAATAACTATTGTGTGTCAGACAGACATCAGCTGTTCAGTCTTAAGAGAAGTATGTCCTTCTGCCCTCCTCTTAACAAAGCTTGTAAGTGAATAACAGGGAAACACGAATAAGGAGAGAAGAAGGGGTCAGATTCAGGGAGGAGAGACATTTGTATATCTTCATCCTCTTTATGTTTTCACATTGTGGACAAAGTTTAGCAGGAGTGGCAGAGGCGGAGAGCAGCCCACAGAAAGGGTTAACTTGGGACCATGTCAGAGTGGTAGGACTCAAGGGCAGGGGCCCAGATGAAAGAGAAGACAGACTAGTGGCTCTCTGGAAATCAAACCTGTGTCAGAGACCACTGTTTGAAGACTTTCATGATCATAAGCCATTGGGTTAAAAAGAAAAAACACCTGAAATTAGCCAACCAGCTTACTAATGTTAGTAGAAGTGTTAATCGCTCAGTTTTGTCCTATTCTGTATAATCCCATGGACTGTCTCCTCTGTCCATGGGATTTCCCAGGCAGGAATAATGGAGTGGGTTGCCATTTTCCTCCTTCGGGTGGCTTCAGGTTTGATCCCTGGGTCTGCTTCATTGCAGGCAGACTCTTTAACACAAGCAAATTAAGTATTTGTCTTGTTAAAAAATATGCGTCATGGACTGGTGCTTGCTCACTTGTTTGTTCGTTTGTTTTTGGCTGAGTCAGGTTGTAGTTGTGGCACGCAGGATCTTCATTGACACACGCAGGTTCATGGGCTCCAGAGCGAATGGGTTCAGTAGTTGAGGCACGCAGGCTTACTTGCCCTGCAGCATGTGAGATCTTAGTTCCCTGACCAGGGATCAAACCTGTATCTCCTCCATTGGAAGGCGAATTCTTAACCACTGGACCACCAGGGAGGTCCCTGCTCGCTTGTTCTTGCTCTCTCCTTTGTTCTAGTTACATATGTTTGAAAGTAAGTGAAAGTGTTGGTCACTCAGTAGTATCTGACTCTTTGTAACCCTGTGACTGTAGCCTGCCAGGCTCCTCTGTCCATGGGATTCTCCAGGCAAGGATACTGTAGTGGGTTGCCATTCCCTTCTCCAGGGGATCTTCCTGACCTAGGGATTGAACCCGGGCCTCCTGCACTGCAGGCAGATAGATTCTTTACCATCTGAGCCACCAGGAAAGCTAGTTCTCCCTCCTAGTTTTTGCAAGGGAATTGAGCTGAAGAAATGCACAATAACAATGGAAAGAGGAGGAAGAACAAAATTCTCAGTTAAGATTTCTATCCATAGTCTGTTCATCTATGCTGTCGTTTATATTGACTGCTATGTGGAAGGCACCACGTTGGGACTCCTCTTCAACTGACCACTGTCTTATAGAAATAATGACCAAAAGTAATAGTTTCGGGTGAGAATTTTAAATGTGTGAGAGCCATACAGCTGTTAAAGGAGCCCAGAAGAGAGAGTTAACTTTCTGTTGCAGAAACCACATAAGATTTTAGAGAAAGAAGCACTTAAGTTATGTCTTGAGAGATAGGTCACATCGGAACACACAGAGGTTGGGAAGATGGGTCCAGGCGGGGCCAACCTGCATGCGCAGAACAAGCTGCAAGGAGGAGCAGGGCTGCGTGGAGAGCAGAGTGGGCCCGTCCAGCTGAGCTGTGGCCGTGAGGCAGGTGCAGGTAGCGAGAAATTCATAAAGGCAGGCTTTGGCCAGATTGTGAAAGAATAAATGCCGATATAATGATTTGGGCCAAAACAGTCTATGAACTCTGAAATTCTACCCTTCTGCTATCATACCTAACTGAAAATTCTGGCAAATTATTTGTCTTTATGGCTTCCCAGGTTGAGCTAGTGGTAAATAACCCTCTTGCCAGTGAAGGAGACATAAGAGATGTGGGTTCGATCCCTGGGTCAGGAAGGTCCCCTGGAGGAGGGCACAGCAACCCACACCAGTATTCTTGCCTGGAGAATCCCATGGACAGAGAAGCCTGGCAGGCTACAGTCCATAGGGTCACAAAGAGTTGGACACAACTGAAGCGACCTTGCATATTGTAATACTGAGCTTAAAATACTGTCTCTTGTGTCTTAACCAGTAGAGGAAAAATAGCTGTGGGACAAAGCTGGATCTAACCATGATGTGTGTGTGTTTTCTAATTCCCCCAATGCATCACCCAGGGCAGGAAGCCCAGGACGAGGACAGCAGCGATTCCGAAGCCGACGAGCAGAGCGTCAGCCAGGACCCCAAGGACACGCCCAGCCAGCCCAGCAGCACCAGCCACCGGCCCCGGGCGGCCTCCTGCCGAGCCACAGCCACCTGGTACAACGACAGTGGCTCGGACGACTCCCGGCGCTGGTCCGATCAGCTCAGCCTCGATGAGAAAGACGGCTTCATATTTGTGAACTATTCAGAGGGCCAGAGCAGACCTCATCTCCAGGCTCCCCTTAGCCACCCCCACCCCAATCCCATCGAGGCGCGGAATTACAGCCGATTGAAGCCTGGTAACTCGGAAGTCCCATGTCTGTTTGTCAAACCTTGGGGGTTGGCCAGGGTCGGTGGACTGAGGCGGAGGGCTGCAGCTCTTCTTTGCCCCATCCCTGTGACCGAGGCCACCCGCTGAGAGGGCCTCACGTTTCTTCTTGGGTAAAGTGGACCTAGAGACCCTTGGAGATTCTATCCTACAGTAGTGCATGCAATATGTTGGGCATTTTGTAAAGAAAAATAATGTCAAACCAAAACTTCATTCATTCACAAATTATGAAAGCTTTTGAAAATGGGTAGGCTGGGGATTACGGATAAATAGATAAAACTCTATTCACAGAGAACTTTACCTGTGATAGAGTTAGGGGCCAGGTCCTCAAATGGAGAAGCTGTGTCTTGTACTGGGGGTTTCCCCCTCTCCACGATTGTCCTTGTGAAGGCCTCACTGAGTCCATGGTCGGTGTCAGGCTAGACCGCTGGACCTTTAACAACCGAGGCAGCAGAGACCAAGAACCAGAGGGGCTGCCAGAGCTATGTTCGGCAGCACCCTGAAGTGTTAGGGGCCACCTACTATACGTGGGCTCCCCTCGTTTCGTCAGTCATGCGTTGCCCTTTTCTGCCCCAGGGTACCGCTGGGAACGGCAGCTGGTGTTCAGGAGTAAGCTGACCATGCACACGGCCTTCGACCGGAAGGACAACGCGCACCCTGCCGAGATCACCGCACTGGGCGTCTCCAAGTAAGTGGCCAGCTCTCCTGGGGCCCAGCTGGGTGCCCACACTGAAGCCGTCTCCGGGGAGCACAGGTTTCATCTGTCCTATCCTGTGGGGCTCCACCAGACAAACCAGGACACCTGCCAGTGTGTGGATTTCACTTGTGAATTTCAAAAGCCAAAAAACTTTGCCTTCTCTGTTCTTCAGAGATACTGCACGGTTTGATGCATGGAGGGTCGAGATGGAGTGTGCATTCGGGCTCAGTGCTGTTCTGTCCCTGTCCACGCTCGACCCCTCCCCAGCGCACACACCCACCGGGGACCGGGGTCACAGGGAGCTGCGGCTGCGTGGCGGTGACTCTGCCGTGTCTCCTGCAGGGACCACAGCAGGATCCTCGTGGGCGACAGCCGGGGCCGGGTGTTCAGCTGGTCTGTGAGCGACCAGCCTGGCCGCTCAGCCGCCGACCACTGGGTGAAGGACGAAGGAGGGGACAGCTGTTCAGGCTGCTCCGTGCGGTTCTCTCTCACGGAAAGACGGCACCATTGCAGGAACTGCGGTCAGCTCTTCTGCCAGAAGTAAGATGAGATGCAAGCTTTCTTTTAATTAAAAAACTGATTTTTATTTATTTATTTTTAGTTGCTCTGGTGCGCAGGCTTTTCTCTAGTTGCAGCAAGCGTTGGGGCTACTCTCTAGTTGCGGTGCTCGGGCTTCTTATCACCGTGGCTTCTCTTCTTGCAGAGGCAGGGCTCTAGGTGCACGGGCTTCAGCAGACATGATTCATGGGTGATTCATTCACCAGTTGCCTGGTGGCACGTGGGATCTTCTTCAGTCAGGGTTTGAACCTGTGTCCCCTGCATTGGCAGGCTAGCCGACTCAACCACTGGACCACCAGCGATGTCCTTGATGGACTCAAGGGATTGTGTTTCATTTTATCAGTATAAGCAGTACTGCAGTGCACACCATTATAAATGCCCTCTTCATACACAAGCTGGAGCTTCCCTAGAGGAGATACCTCGGGAAGGAATTGATAGCTGGCAGACATAGCCCTGCACTTAACTAGCTATTGCCAGATTACTCTCCAGAACAGTAGTGCTAGTTCACTCTCCCTCCAGCAGGATACGTCAGTTCTTGCAGTGCTTATTCATACCTGGGACTGCCAAGCTTTTCCACGTTTGCCAATCTGATAGCCAGATTGTGTTGTTTTAACTTGCAGCGTTTCTGAGGTTGAACATCTTTTCATATGCTCATTGCCAGTTTTGAGTTTCCTCTTGGGTAACTTGGCCCATTTCCCCTTTGGGTTTGCTCTTCTGTTTTTTCCCACCTCCTGGAGGAGTTGTTTTGTATCCTGGGCTCTGATCCTTTGCCTTATATATGTCTTGCAGCTGTCTTCTGCCAGTCTGTGGCTTGTGTTTTTAACTTGATGTATGTTTATTTTCTGGCACATGGGTTTAGAATTTTGATGTAGTAGCATGTGTTACTTTTTATGACTTTTGCTTCTTTTTTTGGCCTTAAAAAATCTTTCTCTGTCCTGAGGTCGTAAAGATGGCTTTGTTCATTTTCTTTTAAAAGTTTCAGTTTTGTTTTTCACATTTGGGTCTTTAGGTTCAAATCCATTTGGAATTTATTTGGGGGTACGACATGAGGTGGGGATCACTTATATTTCCCGGGTACAAAGAGTCAGTTGTCTCATATGCATTGATTCCTTGCCCTCTCTGTCATACTCTGGGGTCCCACATACGCATGTTCAGGCCTTACTTTCTTTTTTTTAAGATTTATTTACTTACATATTTGCGTGCTTAGTCACTCAGTCATGTCCAACTCTTTGTGACCCTTTGGACCATAGCCTGCCAGCCTCCTCTGTCCATGGGATTTCCCAGGCAAGAATGTATGTATGTATGTATTTTTGACTGCACTGGGTCTTCATTGCCCTGCGAGGGCTTTCTCCAGTTGCAGTGTGGGCTACTCTTCGTTGTGGTACACGGGCTTCTCCTGTTGCTGACAAACATCCTAGGGCGTGTGGCCTCAGTACTTGTGGCACACAGGCTTAGTTTCTATGAGGTATGTGGGATCCTCCCGAAACCAGGGATCAAACCCATGTCCCCTGCATTGGCAGGCAGATTCTTAACCACCAGACCACCAGGGAAGCCCCAGTCCTTAGTTTTCATGGCAGACAACAGAAAAGATCCCCCAGGCAGTACTCACTAATATTTATATTGCCTTACTCAAAAGATGCTTTCACAGAACACATAAAGTGTATCATTGCTCCTGAGCCAGTCACTGAGGGGCCGTGGCTTACTGGAAAGGCTGTGGTCTTGGCTTTACACTGCCTGGGTGCTCACTGGACTGTTGTCCATTGTGTCATCTCAGCATATTACTAGCACTCTCTGAAATCACACATGAGTTTTGTAAAGCACCAGGTGCAAAGTCTGGCAGTATAGGTGTTTAGTAAGAAGTGTTATCATGATTATAAATTTTTTTTCAGACTAATGTCTTAAACCTTTTCTCCTGAGATGTCTGATTCAAGGTGAGGTAGCAGAAAGTTGCTGCCAGCCACTTCTTACAGGAATTTCCATGATGGCAGAGGAATCTGTCTTGAGCTTCTGTGCTTTGAGACACCCACTCTGCGAAGCCTAGTGATCTGGTAATTTCTGGTCATCACCACCTCCATATGTCTGCTGACACACATCTGTTCTTTGTAGTGTTTAATTTTCTAAGTACTGTTTACATATAGGTAATTCTTTAAATTATCCCAGGCCTTCAAATGTTGAATGAAGGCTTTATATGAAAAACCAACCAAACAAGTGACTGATGATGACATAATGGGCATGGAAGGAATGCTGTCCCAGAGGGCATAGCCCTGCGATGATCTTTTACCCTTGAGCTGCTAAGGGAGCTTGCCAGCATTCCTAAGGGTCTCCTCAAAGTCCAGTCCCTTAAACCTCTGAGGCTGGTGGCACGTCCCTTATTCTCTGGACACTTCTACTGGTAGATTAATGGAGGAAACAAAATCTTCAGTCTTGTGAAAAGCCAAGCTCAAAGTGACGGAGTGCCACATTCAGGGTCATATCCTGCTTTATGCCAGGAGTAAGAATGCTTTCTATAAAGAACTGGAACATCTCTAAGTGTGTATTCCACCTCAAGAAATTCTGTCACGATAAACAGAAAATGAGAACATTTGGACCAGACAGAAAAGTCAAACTACAAGAAATGACTGAAGAGTGAGTCAAAGTGATTAAAAGCTCAGAAGAACTCTTTAGTGACCAAAGTATCTTTTAAAATGAGTAGTAAGAGCTCTAATGCCCAGGGAAAATAGGCTCCAAGTAAAGACACTGGCATACCGCCCAAGGTGACAAGACATGAGAAAGAATGCGCTACTTCCATCCTGCACGGGAAGAATGGCCTCTGAGCTGTTGACTTCCCTTGGCTTCATCCTGTAGGAGAATCTTAACTTTTTTTTTTAATTCTCTTTTGTCAAACAAATGGCTTGCCTTGGTTTATTAGCACTTTTCTTCACAGAATGAAACAAGGAATACAGCATTCCTTGTGGTCCTAGGTCAAAAACCACGTGACCCATACCCGTGTGGCCTCTGGCACTCTTCTGACACAAGATGGTCTTGAGTGTTACACTGCAGGCTGTCCATTCTGTTTTTAAATTAGCATTTCGGAGCCCAGTGGTCCAATGTGGGAAAAAAATCCATAACTACCTGGTTTTACCTCTCCTTTAGGTGCAGCCGATTTCAGTCAGAAATCAAACGCTTGAAAATCTCCTCCCCAGTCCGTGTCTGTCAGAACTGTTACTACAACTTACAGCACGAGAGGAGTTCAGAAGACGGGCCTCGGAATTGTTGAAGATTCAGCAAGCTGATTGGAGACCACGGTCTGGAGACTCCGCTTCCCGCCTCCCCCATCACAGCTCGCAGCTCGGAAGGCATCGAAACAGTCTCCGTTTACACATCTCCGCGCGTCTGAAGTGTGGGATTCAGAGGGAACACTGACTGAACGGGTGTCAAGTACAGTCGTGGGGCAGACACTGCAGTGAGCAGCACAGGAATACGAGGTGGTTCCCAGGAGCAACATCTCAATATCCGACTCTCCCTTAACAATCGCTGTCTCCAAGAGAAAATCCTCACGTGTTAACTGTTCTGTTCTCGCGTCTCGTTTTTGTAGAGCTACTCATCCTCAATTGGAAAAATCAACGACTACAAAAAAAAAAAAAAAAAAAGGCTTTTAGAAAATGGTTGTAAATCTGACTTCTTTGCAAGTAACTGTGTATATTGTAAATAGGTACAAAGGCCTTTTTTTCTAAATAAGGACTTAACAGCCTGTAACATGAGACTTCCAACTAAACCACTAATTCAATGAAATGCTTATGGTTTGTCTGACATCCCTCACCAATTAATTATAAATATTTTTTTTTTAAATCCTCAAAGACATTATCTGTGGTCTTTTTTCCTTCCCCCTTGCAAGCCCAGCCCGTGTGCCCGATGTCCTTTCTCTCAAGTTGCCCACGGTATCTCCACTTAACCTAAGCTAGTAACCAAAACAATGTCATGTGGACCTTCTTTAGGAAACAGTGTGGGAGACTAGGAGTCTGGCCCTGAGATACCCTGGCAATCTTTGGGCATCTTGCACATGGCTACCCACCACCTCGGTGTTGTTCTGATGTCATAAGGCCCCACGTAGACTTCTCTTTGGACTGCCCTGTGGTCAAAGCATCCGTTCTTAGCACTGCGCCCTGGTGGTCGGGCAATCCACGCAGTGCAGGAAACAGCCCTGCCTCAACTAATGGAAATATATTTGCATGTAACCCAAATTAGCTTCTCTTGCATAGAACATAAGAAGTATGTGTCTTTGGTGACACTAATGTTCTACTATAGCTTATTTTCCAAAAAAGGGGTTAAAACAAAAGAAAAAAGTGTACAGAGTTAACATGTAAACCTTGATGTAAAACTGGATCATGTCAGAACTGCTTATAATTAACCTTTACCATTTAATGCCATCTACCTGAAAACAGTGAGATTTATACTGTATCAATGTCTATTTTTTTGTTTTTGCTATGAATATAATTACAGTATTTTAATATTTAGTTATTTAATTTGTTCTACTAGTTGGATACAGAACACACAAATCCAGGGAGACTAAAGCTGGTGGGGGCGAAGGGATAAGTTTCGTTTACAGAAAAAAAAAAAAAGGCTTTGGTGGTGGGATTTTTTAAAATGTGTGTTATGTACATATATAAATATATATATAAAACAAATGAAACGATTAATCTAGATTTTAACATTTTCAGATATTTAGTGATAATATTATGAACAAATCTAAAAGCCCTGTGATTTGAAAAACATAGAAGCATTTATGGCCCAGGAAAGGAAGGACAGGCCTTCACACCTCTCGGAGTATCATACGAAGGACAGCGGCTTTGGCATTCCCGATTTTTCATCTTTAGGCCCTGGTGACAGGCACACTTATGCACTAAAATGCACATATATGCACATGCATTCATGCATAGGCATTGGTACAATAGTAACCTTGTACCTAATGGGCTGAAACCAGCTTAAGAACAAATTTGTTCTTCCTGATAACTAGGTCTCCAAGAGAAAAATATAAAGGCTGCTTTAGTGCCTTATGCTTACTAAATTTACACCTTTATTTACCTAGGTTTGAGCCTACTGTCTATTTATGATTACATATCAAAATTGAGGAAAACACTTCCATTTCTAAAAGTTCAAATATACTTATTAATAAAAGGATTATTGGCATTAATACTTTAACTTGAAGAAAAGTTGTGTTCTGTTTTCCTTCCTGTGTCTCCCTCTCCCCCATCTTCCTCCCTCCCCACCCCTGCCCCCAGCCTTCTTATTTCAATTCTCATAAATAACGCTGGGTGTTCAGCAGTTGCAGGACTTGTGGTCTCACCTAGCCGCGGGCTTTGCCCCTGTCCGGATCTAGAGATGAGTTGTAGCAGTGTTATTCTACACTTTTTAAAAGAGGCGTCCTCCTTGTGTCCACGAACCATGTTTACCCCAAACCCAACGGCAGAGATGTTCTTTAAAGACTTGAATATATGAATGTCTGTACGTAGTTACTTAAAGGTTATTCCTCTATGTAATATGAAGTTATATGAGATGAACACTTTTAAACTTTCCGACACAACTTCCATAACTAGAAGGTGGAAACCAAAACCCTCATGATAGTCTTTCCTCTGGCAGCTGGTGCTGTGGGCAACCGTTTTGTTCAGTGGGGTTTCTTTTCCTTTTTGCTTTTAATGCAGAAATCACAAATCACTCACACACCCAAGTACACTCACTCACATAAACTAATCGTGTCTCTGGATGTCTTTCTGTGTTCCACGTACATTGTTTACCAACATACATTCTCAGCATGTACATCCACCTTTGTGTGGTCCATGTTCTTTCTCTGAGAGTACCTCACAGGGCTTCTGCCTGATCTTTGTAGTGGTTTGTCCATCCATCCATTCATTCATCCGTGTTTTCTAACATTTGTGTGTAGTGTGGCATGGCAACGTCATGCTTTTGAAGAGGAGACTAGCTGCCCACAGCAGCCATCCGTCTGGATAATAGCAAAACACTCTAGATAAGTTATTTTGCACTTTCTTATGTATAAAGTTGGTAGAAACTTATTTTTGCTTTGTATCATTTAAATACATTTTGTTTGGGTAAATGAACTGTGTATAAAATATTTATGCCATTAAAACTGTTTTTAGAAAGTATTTTTAATTTCAGCAAGTTTGGTTACTTGTTGCATGACTATTAACCCAGCTGACTTTTTGTGTCAGTGCAATGTATATTTTTTTGTCCTGTTATTAACTTGTAAGCCCTAGTAATGGCCGATTATTTGTACAGCAACCAGAAGTAAATTGAAGATACTGGCTAAGACTGGATTGACTGTGGACTTTTGTACTATATTGCAGAATCCAATATCTGTTCTTTGGTGGTTATGTAAAAGGCCTGAAGAATTACTATCTTAGTGTGCAATCTGTGATAACTGAATGTTCATTGTATATCTGTCTCTGATGCAAAAAGGTAGAGTAACACAATTACAATACATGATTAAATGCAGTAGTCCAGATACTTTTTTTTTTTTCATTTCAGATAAATACCTCCTATTTACCACCCCCAGGAAAAAAAGAAAAAGTTTTAACGCCAGCTCTTCAGAGAAGGAAAAACAAAATTGAGGTCCAATAAAACTTTTGTGTAGTTCTTTTCTAGTTGTGAATATATCTTTCAGAAGCACCTGCTTAAATTCTCTGCTTGCAGACGTGTTGGCTGCTGGGATCTGGCTCCAGTTCTAGTGCAGTCCACATTTTAAAACCAGGCTTTCCGCATCCTGAGTTTCCCAGTGATGCTGGACTCCCGGGGCTAACTGTGTGCACAGCCGCAGGCAGAGACAAGTGGCTCTTGGGAGACAGGACCTTCAGACTTGAGTGAACCTCTGGGAAAGTACTACATTTCATGGTTTCGGCTCCTTTTCCCTGAGCTTCTTCTCTTATCCATCATATTGTGAAATGTAAACAATGATAAATTATACCTCTATCTCCAGCCCCTGCTATAGTCACATCAGGAATATTCTGGTGTCCTGCCCTCTTTCCGGAAGCACGGCGCCCTCTGTCATCAGCTAGACTTTCCATTTCGGCCTTTGATCTGGAAGTGTTAGCAACTCACATCTGTTTTTATAGTTACTAGCTTATTTGGTTTGAAAACTGACTTCCCAGAAAGGGGGAATGTAGAAAACACTTAAGTTTATTTAGGCTGCTTTAATGTCTTCTTTCTAAATATACTAACAAAATTTCCATTTCATCTTAAGTATAAATAGTAGAGTCCTACTATTGAGGATATTGTGCTTATTACAAATTCCCCCCCCCCACCCCCCACCCAGTACAACTCCACTGTAGAGCCAGAAAATAAAGGAATGCTAAGAATTTCCAAGACAATAGATATTTCTTCAAAAATAGATCAGTGATAAGAGAAAACGAAGAGCAGTTCTCATTGTTTTAATGTAGTACCATTCATAATCCTAATGACTTCAAGAAGAGTTCCTGCAGGGACAGACTTGCAAAAATTTTTTTCAGAGTTTAAAGGAAAATGTGCAAATGATCTTCAGGAAGTCCCATATCTGCCTTTTGATTCTCCAGTAAAATTTCCTCTTCACCCCTCATTTCAAGCCCATTTGGAGTGTTGAAGAAGCAGAGATGGAATTGCTTTAGCACTGGCTTAGACTTTCTTGCTTTAACAATATTATCATTTCCCCCTACACTTTGCAAAGTTCCTTTTTTATTTACATATTGTTCTTTTGACTTTTGCTAGAAGTGGCTCCAAGCTCAGCTACTGGACTCAGAGACAGCGCGGTGCTGGGGGAGCCTCGGCTCGGGCTTCGAAGACGGAGACTTCCAGAAGCCCACGTTCAGTCCCTCTTGGCGCACCAGGTTTTCTTGTGTCAACAGTGACTGTGACCATGGGATGAGTCTAACGTAGGGCTTTTCCAACTCTTTGGTCTCAGACTATTTTGATCCTTAAAACTATCACATTTGTTTGTGTGAGCTGCCTCTATTAATAGGCATGGTATTAGAGGTCAAAACTGAGATTTTAAAAGTATGTATATTAATTTACTTAGAAATAGCAATGATGAAACTATTATGTAGTAACATCAATTACATACCTCTATGAAAAGAAAAAAACTTTTCCAAACCACGAGAGAAAAAAAATTAGTAGCGACGGGAGTGGCTTTACAATTTTGCAAACCTGTTTCATGTCTGCCTTAATTGAACACAGGTGGATTCTCACATTTTCTTCTACGTTCAGTCTATCGTGATTCTTCATGTTGGTCGAAGCATGAGGGAAATCCAGCCTCACACAGGTATGTGGTTAAAAGGGGGTGGGGAGGGGTATTTTAATAGCCTTTTCAAGTCGTTGTTTCTGAATTAACTTTTAAGTTTCTTAAAGACTGATTGCTATATGGTACTTGAAACTATTGAGTTAGCCAGAAGGTTTGGGCTTTTCTATAACATCGTTCAGAAAAACCCAAACAGACTTACTGGCCAACCCATTTTATCAGTGAACTTTTTATGCTTCATTACTTGAAAATCCATTAGTCTGTCTTGTACCTTGAATCGATCTTTTACCCACGTATAATTTTATAGCACTCATTGGCCATTTAGAGGGCTTCCCATTCCCAGGTGGCTCAGTGGTAAAGAATCGGCTTGCTAAGCAGGAGACTCAGACTCCATCCCTGGATCAGGACGATCCCCTGGAGAAGAAAATGGCAACTCCGTCCAGTATTCTTGCCTGGAAAATCCCATGGACCAGAGGAGCCTGGTGGGCTACAGTCTATGGGGTCGCAAGAGAGCCAGACACGACAAAGTGACTAAACAAAAACAACATTGGCCATTTAGAACTATTATCACCACTGCTACAGTGTGTGTAGATCTTCCAAGACGCATTTTGTTCTATAATATATCCCCCAAAATCATGTCATACATAATATCAAAACTTCTCTAGAAGTCTCAGGAAATTCTAAGTCAAGCTCACAATAGTGGATATCACAAGTTTTCCAAAGTCTTTAAGTCTTGCTTAAAACCTAGAATTTTATCATTGGCACCAGTCACTGTTGTTTCTTTGAAGCAGTAGGCTCACCTTGTTAATTTCAACAACGCTGCTGCCCAAGAACTGGGGTCTGTCTACTGCTCTTTCAGGGAGGAAAGATATGCCAGGAGAAAAGCCACAAGCCAGCCACAACTCAACAACAAGTGCTTCTCTTCAAGACGAACCTTGTACCTGATGTACCTGGCACCTTCTGGGTACCTCTCATTTTGTGTCACGTAACTTTAGGTTCAAGGTTTAATAAGAGTAGTAACTTCACCACTTCTCCAAGGACATTCTTAAGTGAAACAGATACTTTTACTGGGAGTGCTTAACAACGAAGACTATCACAAGCGGCAGTCTGGTGCTGCTGCCCAATTGCATGCTTGAATTCTAGCACTTTTACTCACTGTTGTTTCACATCTGAGTTCGGTACAAATATCAATGCCTTGAAAAAGGCAAACATTTCAGTATTACTATGAAAATAGTCTTCATCTTGCAGACCCCTTGAGAGGGGCTTCAGGACTCCCAGGGGTCTGGAACTCTGAATTGGAGAAGCACTGGTCCAAGGAGAAGACACATGAGGTGCTCCTCAATTTTAAAGCAGCCAGTCTGAAACTGACCTGGGAGCCAGGTTTCTAATCACAGACCCGGGGCTTTCAGTGGGGCTCCCTCTGCAGCCTGCCAAGGGCAAGCGAGGCCCCTCCACACTGGGCAGAGCGCGGGGCCAGGGCCCTCTGCCGGAAACTGCCTCCCCAGCGCCGAGCACACAGCCGGGAGTGCATCACTGCAGTGCTGGAGTTTCTAAGACGGCCTCTTTTTAGTCACATTCTTCTAGTCAAGGCTCCAAAATTTTGATCATGTAAAAACACTGTAATCCTTCCTATTGAGTATAGTTCTGCCTAAAATGGTGAGCTGGTCAGGAATTTGACAACTGAGGGTCAGTCTGAGGTTTAAGTTCTCATTCTGCCACTTACTGTGTGACATTAGGCCACTTCTCCACATATGAGCTTCCTCATAAGTCAGCTTTGTATTATGATACTTGAGAATTTGTTATAAAGATTAAACTGGGTAATACATATCTTTTCCAACGAGTCGGCTCTTCACAAACTTTGGCCACCTGATGCGAGGAGCTGACTCATTGAAAAAGACCCTGATGCTGGGAAAGGTTGAGGGCAGGAGGAAAAGGGGGCGACAGAGGATGAGATGGTTGGATGACATCACCGACTCAATGGATGTGAGTTTGAGCAAGCTCCAGGAGGTGGTGAAGGACAGTGAAGCTTGGCGTGCTGTGGTTCACGGGATCACAACTTACAGACTGAACAACAATATAGGCCATGTAGTGCTTGACCAGATGTTCTCAATATAGTATAGCATTAATTTAGAAATGGATTCCCAGGTGACTCAGTGGTAAAGAATCTGCTGGACGATGTAGGAGATGCAGATGTGGATTCAATTCCTGGGTTGGGAAGATCCCCTAGAGGAGAACTGGCAACCCACTCCAGTATTCCTCCCAGGAAAATCCCATGGACAGAGAAAATGGTTAGACTGCATCACCAACTCAAAGGACATGAATTTGAGCAAACTCCGGAAGATGGTGGACAAAGGAGTCTGGCGTGCTACAGTCCATGGGGTCGCAAAGAGTCCAACACAACTTAGTAACTGAAGAACAACAAAAAAAAATTAGAAATATGAATGTAAAAGGAGTGGTGCATTTTCTAAAGCTACTGACAGCAAGTTCATCTTCAGGCAGATTCACAGCAGGCAGAATGCCAGCTGGGGAAGGGCCCTTGGAAATCTTGCAGCCCAAACCTTCATTGAGCACCAAGAAGAAAGGGATTCAGAGAAACCTTTGACATTCCCAATGCCCTATTGCTTATTAAATCTAATTCCCTGCTCTGCCCCTAAACTTCCCAATTCCAAAGCCAGTGATCTTTACAAATGGCTTCCAGGTTCCATTTTCCATTTTCTCTTTTGTGGGGTGGGGGTAGGGTGGGTGTTGCAGGGCAGTGGTATTGACTACAGTGAAAATATACTTAGGATATTACTTCTATCATGCCCAGCTTTATCATAAAGATAATGGGCTGGAACTTCAACCTTGGCCTTCAACTATCACACTTCCTGCTCAACAAAGACAAAGGCAAGTTGCAAGCTGCATTCCAGAGCACAGAACTATTATTTATAGAAAAAAAATTGTGATTTTGCCCTCACGCACTGCTATACATTTCAAATAAAACCTGTACCCTAAAATCTTTTCTGTACATAAAAGCCAAGCCACCTGTTTGCAACCTGATTTGTTGCTGTTCAGTCACTAAGTCGTGTCCAACTCTGCCACCCCATAGACTGTGACCCACCAGGTTCCTCTGTCCTTCACTATCTCCCAGAGTTTGCTCAGATTCATGTCCATTGAGTTAGTGATTCTGTCTAGCCATCTCCTCCTCTGCCAACCCTCTCTTCCCCTTTTGCCTTCAGTCTTTTCCAGCAAGTCAGCTCTTCACATCAGATAGCTAAAGTATTGAAGCTTCAGCATCAGTCCTTTCAATGAATACTCAGGATTGATTTCCTTTCGGATTGACTAGTTTGATCTCCTTGCAGCCTAAGGGACTCTCAAGAGTCTTCTCCAGCACCACAGTTTGAAGGCACCAATTCTTCAGCGTTCAGCCTTCCTTATGGTCCAACTGATTGGGAAGAAATAAACCAGGGACCAAAGGTCAACCTAAGCAGCCCTGACTAAACTCAAGGGTCATCACAGTGTGACCCTGCAGGCCAATTCTGCCAAGAGAAAGAAACCAAGACCTACCCCAGCAGTGTGACCAAGTGTGATTGTGGTTCAAGTGTAGATCCATCCATGTAGATTTTTCCTTCTCCTAAGGTAGCAATCTCTAAGTCCATGATGATACATATTCCACTGGGCCTTGCAGATGATACCAAAATGACATAACCTCATCAAGAACTTTCTAGCCCATAAACGAGAGGCTTGCCTTCAAGTCGGTATAAGATCTATAGTTGAATTTTCAGTGAGTCTATTCCATTTCTGTTTCTAATTCAGTAAGAATGACACTCTCATCACAATTGGTTTTCTTAGCTCTTCAATCTTCATTTTCACATCATTCCATTATTCTCTCATTTCATCATTGATCCTTTATTGAACTCATATTTTCACTAAATTACATAATACAAAGCCTTCCCAGAAAAATTCTCTTCTTTAGGGTGGTTTTTCCTCCCCCGGCCCCCCAGACCGGGTTCTTGGTTGTGTGTGCCTGCTTTCCTGCCTGCCTTTGTTTTGTGATGTGGTAGCACTGATTTGCATCTTCCTCCGTTTAAAGGTGGGTATTCCCACCCAGAGTTTGCACTTGCTGACGGACAGTGAGAGCATATCCACCCTTAGTTTGGGCACTGGCTGTGGGATTTCTGTACTTCTGCCTTGGCCACCACGGTCCATTCTTAGCCAGGCCAGCTCACTAAGATGCCGGATTCTGTCAGTCCTTCTTAAAACCTGCAGGGCTCCTCACCTCCTACCTCCGCCATTCTGCACACTTGCCAGGCTCTCCCCCCAACTGCCACGTCTGCCTTGAGGCTCCTAACCCATCTGTGCTCCACTTCCTCACTCCCCTGCCTCCTTCTCCTAAGGTAGCAATCTCTATGTCTCTATGACTCTATGAGTCATGTCTCAACTGTCACCTTCTAAGGCAGGCCTTCCCTGGCCTCCGGGCAGTACTAAGCTGACCCCTCAATGATGCCCATCAGACAGCAAGGAAGGGAGGCTGAACACATCGTGGGGCCCCCAGTTGTGGAGACAATTGACAGCCCTCCCCTGCTTCTCCCCAGGCCCAGAATACCTTCACCTGTAGATTTACCATTACAGATTCTCTAGTCATTTAACAACTTTATTGAGAATTAACATCCTGTAAAAATTCATCAAATAAGACTCTGAGTTTCGCACGTTTAGAGTTGTGCAGCTATCACTATCGTCTAGTTTTAGGATATTTGCATCACCCCTAAGGAAATCTCATGCCACTAGTCCCCATTCTCCTCCTTGTCCCCAACCCTGGCAGCCACTGACCTACTCACCGTCTATAGAGTTGCCTGTTCTGGACATTTAGCTTAATGGAATTGTCAGTATGTGGTCTTTAGGGACTGTCCTATGTCAGTGAACATAATATTTTGGACTTTCATTCATATTGTATCATGTATCAGAACTTCCTTTTTATGGCCAAGTAGTTTAGTCCATTGTGTGGATATATCACCCTTTATTTATCCATTCACCACCAGATGGACATGTAGTTTGCATCCACTTTTTACTGTTGTAATGCTGTTGCAAACATTTGTGTTTGTATTGGGCATTTTCATTTTTCTTGAGTATATATATACCTAAGAGTGGAATTGCTGGATCATATGGTAACGCTTTAGCATGTTGAGGAACTGCCAAACTCTTTTCCAAAACAGTTCTACCATTTTACATTCCCGCCAGCAATGTGTCCAACCATTTTTTATTCTCAGGGAACAGCACCAGCAAACCCTCAGTCCCTTCTCTGTCACCTGTGAGCCCTCATTAAATGTCTCTTTGATTTAGAGACAGGCCACTTTCTAAGGTACTTTCAAGAAGGTCACTGGCTGGTACGAAAGCAGCTGAGAGGGACAGCCTGCATTAGTACCTGGGAACGGAAAGAGAATCAGATGGCTGCACTGTCATAGGCGGAGACTTCAGCCATCAGAAATGGACAGATGCAACAGACAGAAATTCAGTACAGACACAGCTGAACTTAAGAGCACCATCACTCAACTGGGTAAAATTGATATGCACAGACACCCAGTAACAACAGAATACACATTCTTCTCCAGGTCCCATGGAATTCACCAAAATAGACCATGTTCTGGGCCATAAAATATATCTAAATTAAAAAAAAAAGAAATTATATAACGTCTGCTTTCAGACCACAAAGAATTAAACTAGAAATTCCAAAATATATGGAGCTTAAACACATGCATCAAAGAAGAAATCTCAGAAGAAATGTTAAAATATTTTGAGCTGAATGAAAATGCAACTCACCAAAATTTGTAAGTGAAAGGAACAGTTAGAAAGGGAGATTTATACCACTGAGTGCATAAGTTAGAAAAGAAGACAGACCAAAAATCAATAACCTGAGGGAGGAGCCAAGATGGCGGAGGAGTAGGACCGGGAGACCACTTTCTCTCCTACAAATTCATCAAAAGAATAACCGAATGCAGAGCAAACTTCACAAAACAACTTCTGATCGCTAGCTGAGGTCATCAGGCGCCCAGAAAAGCAGACCATTGTCTTCGAAAGGAGGTAGGACAAAATATAAAAGATAAAAAGTGAGACAAAAGAGCTAAGGACGGAGACCCGTCCCGGGAAGGGAGTCTTAGGCGGCCTTGCTTGGGCTAGGGTCCGGGCCTGAGTGCCCTGAGGACAATCGGGGGGAGCTTCTGTGAGGTGCCAACTTGAACTGGGGGGGACCAAAGGAGAGAGAGAAAATTGACCGGCCGGAACACACTGCCGGCCGTTCGCAGAACAAAGGGACGGGGAAAGTCCCGAGAAGAGCTCGCAGGCTGCGGACCGGCCCAGCCCCGCCGGAGGCAGGAGGCAGGGGGGAGGGGAAGGTCGCGGCGAGACACAGGGCGCAGGCACCCGACCGGCGCGGGGCGGGGACTGGGGCTGGGGACGCGGAGGGCGGAAGGCGCGCGCACCCGCCTGGCGCCAGCGGAAACTGAGACTGGGTCCGCGGAAGGGAGTGGGTGCGCCACACCTGGGGATAGCGCGCCCACCAAGCCCCTGGCTGCCTGGACCGCTCTGACGGGGAAGGCACAGAGAGCAGGCGCAGCTTTTCCTTCCGCGCTTTTGTGTAACACCCGAGGGCTGGAACCTCGCGCAGCGCGGGGCGCGCTCCATATAGAACAGCCGGGAGCCTGAGCAACGCAGACGGAGAAAGCAGCGTCAGCCCCTTCCGGCAGCGCCAGCCCGCCCCCGCAGGGCCAGCCCCTCCCCGCAGCGTCAGCCCCGCCCCCGCAGGGCCAGCCCCTCCCCGCAGCGTCAGCCCCGCCCCGCAGCGTCAGCCCCTCCCAGCAGCGCAACGGAACTAGCTACCTGAATAAGAGTCCGCCTCCGGCCGCCTGTGTCAGGGCGGAAATGAGCCTCTGAAGAGACCGGCAAACAGAAGCCAAATAAACAAAGGGAACCGCTTCAGAAGGGACTGGTGCAACAGATTAAAATCCCTGAAGAAAACACCGACTTCACCGGAAGGGCCCTGTAGATATCGAGAAGTGCAAGCTGGAACGAGGAGCTATCTGAAACTGAGCCGAACCCACACTGACCGCAACAGCTCCAGAGAAATTCCTAGACATATTTTTACTTTTTTTTTTATTTTTCTGTTTTTTCTAAGTAAGGAAAAAAAAAAAAAAAAAAAAAATTTTTTTTTCTTTTTATATTTTTCTTTTTTATTTTTTCTCTTTTATTTTCCTTTAAAATTCCCTATTACTCCCCCATTACTCCTTAACTTTCATTTTCATAGATTTTTACGATTTTTTTAATTAGGGGAAAAAAAAAATTTTTTTTTTTCTTTTTTCTTTTTTTTTTTTTCTTTTTCTTTTTTTTTCTTCTCCTTTTTCTTCTTTTTTTTTTCTTTCCTTTTTCTCTTCTATTTTCTATTTTTCTTTTTCTCTTATTTCTTTTAAAGTCCTCTAGTACTCCTCTACTACTCTTCATTTTCATCTTCACTACACTATAACCTTACAAAAAAAAAAAAAAAAGAGAAGCCCTATCTTAAAACCGAAGATTATTCCCTCCCAATCTTGACTCTCTGTTTTCTACCTCAGAACACCTCTATTTCCTCTTTTCCCCTTCTCTTCCCCATCCAATTCTGTGAATCCTTGTAGGTGTCTGAGATACGAGAACACTCTGGGAACAGACAGCTGCGTAGATCTGTCTCTCTCCTCTTGAGTCCCCCTTTTTCTCCTCCTACTCATCTCTATCTCCCTCCTCCCTTTTCTCCTGTTCATGTAACTCTGTGAACCTCTCTGGGTGTCCCTAACGGGGGAGAATCTTTTCGCCATTAACCTAGAAGTTTAATTATCAGAGCTGTATAGTTGGAGAAGTCCTGAGACTACAGGAAGAATAAAACTGAAATCCAGAGGCAGGAAACTTAAGCCCAAAACCTGAGAACACCAGAAAACTCCTGACTACATGGAACTTTAAGTGATAAGTGACCG
Organism: Cervus elaphus; assembly: GCF_910594005.1. NCBI lineage: Eukaryota > Metazoa > Chordata > Mammalia > Artiodactyla > Cervidae > Cervus > Cervus elaphus. Next base: position 17,249,772 of record NC_057820.1, read on the forward strand.
TCCAAAAGCCTCCATACCTACACTGAAACCAACCACCACCCAAGAGCCAATAAGTTTTAGAGCAAGACATACCACGCAAATTCTCCAGCAACACAGGAACATAGCCCTGAATGTCAACATACAGGCTACCCAAGGTCACACCTAACACATAGACCCAACTCAAAACTCATTACTGGGCACTCCATTGCTCTCCAAAGAGAAGAAATCAAGTTCCACGCACCAGTACACTGACGCAAGCTTCCCTAACCAGGAAACCTTGACAAGCCAAACGTCCAACCCCACCCACTGGGTAAATCCTCCACAATAAAAAGGAACCACAGACCTCCAGAATACAGAAAGTCCACTCCAGACACAGCAATCTAAACAAGATGAAAAGGCAAAGAAATACCCAACAGGTAAAGGAACAAGAAAAATGCCCACCAAGTCAAACAAAAGAGGAGGAGATAGGGAATCTACCTGAAAAAGAATTTAGAATAATGATAATAAAAATGATCCAAAATCTTGAAAACAAAATGGAGTTACAGATAAATAGCTTGAAAACAAAGATTGAAAAGATACAAGAATTGTTTAATAAAGACCTAGAAGAAATAAAAAAGAGTCAATTAAAAATGAATAATGCAATGAATGAGATCAAAAACACTTTGGAGGGAACCAAGAGTAGAATAACGGAGGCAGAAGATAGGATAAGTGAGATAGAAGATAAAATGGTGGAAATAAATGAAGCAGAGAGGAAAAAAGAAAAAAGGATCAAAAGAAATGAGGACAACCTCAGGGACCTCTGGGACAATGTGAAACGCCCCAACATTCGAATCATAGGAGTTCCAGAAGAAGAAGACAAAAAGAAAGGCCATGAGAAAATACTCGAGGAGATAATAGCTGAAAACTTCCCTAAAATGGGGAAGGAAATAGCCACCCAAGTCCAAGAAACCCAGAGAGTTCCAAACAGGATAAACCCAAGGCGAAACACCCCAAGACACATATTAATCAAACTAACAAAGATCAAACACAAAGAACAAATATTAAAAGCAGCAAGGGAAAAACAACAAATAACACACAAAGGGATTCCCATAAGGATAACAGCTGATCTATCAATAGAAACCCTCCAGGCCAGAAGGGAATGGCAGGACGTCCTGAAAGTAATGAAAGAGAATAACCTACAACCTAGATTACTGTATCCAGCAAGGATCTCATTCAGATATGAAGGAGAACTCAAAAGCTTTACAGATAAGCAAAAGCTGAGAGAATTCAGCACTACCAAACCAGCTCTTCAACAAATGCTAAAGGATCTTCTCTAGACAGGAAATGCAGAAAGGTTGTATAAACGTGAACCCAAAACAACAAAGTAAATGGCAACGGGACCACACCTATCAATAATTACCTTAAATGTAAATGGGTTGAATGCCCCAACCAAAAGACAAAGATTGGCTGAATGGATACAAAAACAAGACCCCTATATATGCTGTCTACAAGAGACCCACCTCAAAACAAGAGACACATACAGACTGAAAGTGAAGGGCTGGAAAAAAATATTTCATGCAAACGGAGACCAAAAGAAAGCAGGAGTCGCAATACTCATATCAGATAAAATAGACTTTCAAATAAAAGCTGTGAAAAGAGACAAAGAAGGACACTACATAATGATCAAAGGATCAATCCAAGAAGAAGATATAACAATTATAAATATATATGCACCCAACATAGGAGCACCGCAATATGTATGGCAAACACTAACGAGTATGAAAGAGGAAATTAATAGTAACACAATAATAGTGGGAGACTTTAATACCCCACTCACAACTATGGATAGATCAACTACACAGAAAATTAACAAGGAAACACAAACTTTAAATGACACAATGGACCAGCTAGACCTAATTGATATCTATAGGACATTTCACCCCAAAACAATCAACTTCACCTTTTTCTCAAGTGCACACGGAACCTTCTCCAGAATAGATCACATCCTGGGCCATAAATCTGGTCTTGGAAAATTCAAAAAAATTGAAATCATTCCAGTCATCTTTTCTGACCACAGTGCAGTAAGATTAGATCTCAATTACAGGAAAAAAATTGTTAAAAATTCAAACACATGGAGGCTAAATAACACGCTTCTGAATAACCAACAAATCATAGAAGAAATCAAAAAAGAAATCAAAATATGTATAGAAATGAATGAAAATGAAAACACAACAACCCAAAACCTATGGGACACTGTAAAAGCAGTGCTAAGGGGAAAGTTCATAGCATTACAGGCTTACATCAAGAAACAAGAAAAAAGCCAAATAAATAACCTAACTCTACACCTAAAGCAATTAGAGAAGGAAGAAATGAAGAACCCCAGGGTTAGCAGAAGGAAAGAAATCTTAAAAATCAGGGCAGAAATAAATGCAAAAGAAACTAAAGAGACCATAGCAAAAATCAACAAAGCTAAAAGCTGGTTTTTTTGAAAAAATAAAATGTATATTTAGTTCTCCACAAAAAAAAAAAAAAAAAAAAAAAAAAAACAAAAATCAATAACCTAAAGAAGAGCAAATTAAATCCAAAGTAAGCATAACAAGAGAAACAGTGAGAGCAGAAATCAGTGAAGTTGAAAACAAGAAATTGGTACTAAAAAATCAGTGAAACCAAAAGCTGGTTCTTTGAAAATATCACTAAAAATCGATAGGCCTCTAGCCAATCCACCTCAAAAGAAAAAGATAGAAGGAGAGAGGACACTGATTACTGGTATTAGAAAATAAATAGAATCTATCACACAGATCCTGTGAAATTAAAAGGGTAATAAAGGAACACTATGAACAACTCTATGCCCACAAATTTGCTAACCTAGATGAAATAGACCAATTCCTTGAAAGACACAATTTGTCAAAACTCATACAAGAAATTGTCTGAATAGGCCTCTATCAAAGAAATTAAATCAACACCTAATAAACTTCCAAAACAGACAACACCAGGCCCAGGTGGATTCACTGGTAAATTCTATCAAAAAGGAAGAAATGATACCAATTGTCTACAATCTCCTTCAGAGGACAGAAGCAGAGGAAACACTTCCCAACTCGTTCTAGGCAAACAGCATTACCCTAATACCAAAAGCAGATAAAAACATTACAAGAAAACTGCAATCTCTCTAATGAACATAGGTGCAAAATCCTCAACAAAGTATTAGCAAATCAAATCCAACAATGCATAAAAAGAATTATATACCATAACCAAGGGAGAGATTTCAAGTGTTCAAGGCTGGTTCAACATTTAAAAATCAATGTAATCCATCACATTTAGCTGAAAAAGAAAAATGATACGATCATATCAAATGCAAAAAAAAAAAGCATTTGACAAAGTCCAACACTCATTCACTAAAAGCTCTCAGTAAACTAGGAATAGAGGGGAACCACCTCAACTTGATAAAGACTCTCTGCAAAAAAAATCTACAGCTAACAGATATTCAATGATGAGAAGCTTAAAGCTTTACCACTAAAATCAGCTACAAAGCAAGGCTTGCCATCACTCCTCAACATCATACTGGAAGTTCTCCCTAATGCAATAAGACAAGAAAATTAAGTATACAGCCGGGAAGAAAGACATAAAACTTTTTGTTGCCAGGTGACAGGGTTGTATATAGAAACCACCCCCCCAAAATGTGACCAAAAACTTCTAGAGTTAATAAGCATTTATAGAAAGTTTTCAGATTATAAAAATAAGTCACTTTCCTATATATCAGCAATGAACAAGTGAAATTTGAAATTAAAAACAATGCCATTTACATTATAATTCCCAAAAATGAAATACTTACACATAAATTTAAGAAAATGGGTATAAGATTTGTATGATGAGAACTGTAAAACTTTGATACAGACATACCTTAGAGATACTGTAGGTTCATTTCCACTCAATAAAGCAAATATCTCAAAGCAAGTCACCTGAATTTTTTGGCTTCTCAAGGCATATGTTATGTTTGCATTATACTGTGGTCTTTTAAGAGTGCAATAGCAGTATGTCTAAAAAATAATGTATATATCTCAACTTTAAAATATTGTTAAAAAATGTAACCATCACCTAGACCCTTCAGTGAGTCATAACCGTTTTGCAGGTGGAGGGTCTTACCTCAGTGTTGATGCTAACTGATCAGGGTGTTAGTTGCTAAAGTTGGGGTGACTGTGGCAGTTTCTTAAAAACAACAATGAATTTTGCCACAACTATTTACTTTTGCTTTCACAAACGATTTTTCTGTAGCATGCAATACTGCTTGATAGCATTTTACCCACAGTAGAACTACTTTCAAAATTAGAGTCAATCCTCTCAAATCCTGCTACTGCTTTATAAACTAAGTTTATCAGTGTTTTAAGTCTTGTGTTGTTATTTCAACAACCTTCAGGGCTTCCCAGGTGGCTGGGACATATTTGTAAGTCATATATCTGATAAAGGGTTTGTATCTAGGATACATAATAATCTCCTACAACTTAGGAAAAACATCACATGTAAAAATGTGCAAAGACACGAATAGACCTCTTATCACAGAAGATATACAAATGGCCCATGAAAAGATGCTCAACACCATTAGTCATTGGGGAAATGCATAATAAAACCACCTTGAAACACCTCGGCACACCAGCCAGAATGGCCATCTTTAAAAAGACAACACCAAAAAAAAAGTGTGTATGACTTATTCACTTGGCTGTACAACTGAAACTAACAAAACAATGTAAATCAACTAGACTCCAATACAATTTCTGAAAAAAGACAATGCTGAGTTTTGGCGAGGATATGGGTAAATTGGAATACTTGTACTTGGAATATAAGATTGTACTTTGGACAGTTTGGCCATTTCTTTAAAAGTTAAACATAAACTTACGATATGACCCAGCAATTCCACCCTGGAAATCTGAAGTGAATGCAGACATGCCCACACAACACATGCCAACATTTTGCATAAGAACCAAAACATTGGAAATAACTGAAATAATCAACAGGTAAATGGGTCAGCATTTACAGTATTAATAAAAAGGAAAAAAGTACTGATATATGCAAAAATATTATGCCAGACATAGAACACTGCATAGTGTGTGAGTCTGTGTACATGCAGTGTCCAGAAAAGGCAAATTCTTAAAGACAGAAAGCAAACCAGTGGTTGCCTAAAGCTGGAGGTTGGAGTGAGGATTATGTGCAAATGGGCACCAGGGAACTTTCGGAATTGATGGAAATGTTCTCAAACCACAGGTGGTAATAGTTGCACAGTATTATGGTACATAAACTATATCTCAGTATTGGGGGGAGAAAGCAGAATTGCTAATGATACACATGTGTCTACCTTACCTATACTTGTTGAAGCCTCTGGTTCCCTCACGAAGTTTTGAGATTTATTAAAACTGACCAAAAATATACTTAATAGATTATTCAAGACTGTTCTCCAAACTTACCCCTTTTCTAGGTCCCGTGTGAAGTATGAACATTGCACATGCTTGACTAGAAGACCAGCTGAATACACAGCAGAAAAGGAGGGTATGAGAGCTGAAACCCCAAGTCCATACCCCGCTGTCCTGGAAGTCTGACAGAGCAGTTTGAAATCTCATTCTTTTCCCAAGAGGACACCTTCAGGTGGGCTGTCCTTCAGTGAATCTCTCTGGGCGACAAGACTGCTGGTTTACCCACCATGTCCTCTGTACACATTAAAGGACCAGAGTATTCTGTCAGTTCCTTTTGGAAACTCACTTCGCCATCAACAGATAACATTCGACTCATCAGCCCGTACTGAAGGACTCTCCGTGTTATCCGATGTTTCAAGAATATTCTCCCCTTCTGGGTAGGAACAGGAAGACAATGGGATTAAGGTAAGACAGGCTTTTGATTTTGGTTAAATTGTCTAGATCTGCCTTTTATTTGCAGCCACTGCATGAAGATTCCCAAATACAGCCCCTCCTCAGGGAGTGAATTTTAAACTCTTAAGTTTCAGAGCTGGTAGGGAGAACTAGCTGTGGACTCTGCAGGGCAGACAGCTCGTCCATGGAGATCAGAATGATGGTGTCCATTCAAGGAGCACTTACATTGCTAAGTCACTCAGTCGTGGCCAACTCTGCACCCCTGTGGGTTGTAGCCCACCAGGCTCCTCTGTCCATGGGATTTTCCTGGCAAGAATACTAAAGTGGGTTGCCATGCCCTCCTCCAGGGGAATCTTCCCACTTACACTAAAACTACCTAAACCAGATGTGACCAGACATGTGGACACTGTTCTGTTCAGTCCCACCAAACAGTCACTTCCCAGCAGAGATGGGCAACAGGAGAGGAGCAGACAGGAAGAAGGAAGGACACCAAGGATCAGCTCCTTTATGCTGAACCCAGATCATAACATATTCATAGGAGTTTTCACTTAACCCTTAACTGTAGGAACTAAGAGTAAGGAAGTCCATCTTAGAGTCACACCAAATAAAAACTGGGATGAGTGTGAAGGGGCTGTTCAAGAGACACAAATGGGAATGTGCAGAGCTGGGTCTTGAGACTCCAAACCAGTCATCTGATCAGAAGCTTGAAAGCCTGGGGAGATGCCAGCGTTGAGCCAGACCCTGGGAACACAGTGGCCATCAAGACAGACACCACTCACTGTCCACGCAGCTTAGAGCTCTAGTGATGATGAATAAAGATTCACAAAAATAAATAGCAATTACAAACTAAGACGTACCCAGAAATTCGGTCCTCTTTCTATCAAGAGGATATCACCTCTCAACAACCATGTTTAATGATCAGCAGAATTTATTCACTCCCCCGCCCTAAAGATGTCACTGTAGGTGTTGGTGACGGAGTATACACAGTATACACTGCTTCTGTATTCGTTGAGTGAAATGTTTCTTCTCCAAAGAGAAAACGCACCACAGAGTTCAAATGTGATTTGTTTATTTTCCTGTCTAAGAGGTTCAGAGAATGGATTGACACATACCACAAGCTATCTCCCAGCCATATACAGTAGATATACACTGATTCTACTTTTTCTTTTCCCCTGATAGGTGACACTTTCTTTGTTCAAACCAAATTACAAATGAAGAGATACTATAAAAATAAAAGGGTGTGTGGGTGTAGTCTTTTTATTCTCAGACAGTAAGTGTATACCCATCACCACAAGGGGAAAAGCACTGAGGAAACATTTGTACTAAACAGGACCCTCAGAGTACCTCTCCAAATAGCATATTGGAACACTTGGCCATTACTATCAAGGAAGTTCCTAGTCTTCCATTTTTCCTGCCATCACATTTGCTACACTGGAATTTAAGCCCTCTTCAGAGTGCAAATATAAAAGTGATCAAAGTCAGGGTTTTATGGCAATCTTTGCTAAAGTTTATTCTTGCTAAAATATATTCTATTTTAATATACATGCTATAAAAGTACACTAAAAAGGTCAATCTTTAGAGCTCTGTTAAAATTAAGAATTTTTTTTACATATAGAATAATATACACCCAACTCTAAAAGTATATTTGAGGATAGCTATTACTGTGACCCCAAATATTTCTAGCTTCAGATTTTGTTTATAATAGTATCAATTTTATAATACATTATTCAGTAATGCTCTCATAATTCTATATTGCAATACTTCACTCATTACTAAAGGAAAATGCAGAGGGAACTGCATTTTGTCCAAGAAGTTCTTACTGTGCAAATCACCAAGTTTTCAACAGAAGTTCCTATTACAATATTTTTTAAACTTTGGTAAGTAAAATTATTTTATGATCCACATTTAGGGCTTTAAATGCAGCAAGTAAAAATGAGCAATGTTGAAAATTAACCTGAAGGTAGCCTGATTTTAAAAATGATCATTTCCTTCTGTAATAACATCTCCAGGACCAATTCGAGGTGTTTATGGAATAGTGTGAAATAACGCTGACTGCACATGTCCAGTGGCGATGAACTGACTGAGTGCATGCCAAACCAAGACGTTAGACTCTTGGGACTGAGTTAACTATCTCCACCATGATCATGTAGCACACATGATGAGGCTGCTGGTTATACATTACATCCGTGGGACCCGGGCACATCGGCAACTTTTTTATTTTAAGTAGAGTCGTAGAACAGAAATATAAAATAATTGAAATTTGTTTCTGATTTAAACAAAAATATGTACTCTTTTCATTAACAAAACATTCTTTAAAATATATCAACTTCTCCTCTCCGAACATTTAGCCAAGGAGCACTAGGCAATTTTTGAAGGTTTTTGTGCTGACCGTTCAATGCAGTAAACACGGTTGTAGTGAGCACACAGCAACAGTAGATTACTGACATCCGCTGAGAAGAAATTTATTCTCCTCTGGTTACAGTGTCCAGTCCACCGAAGGAAAGGTTTGGCATTTGTGTGCTTTTTGTTCTTGGTGGGAATCACTTCTGCTTGACTTTTGTTGTTGGAAGGAAAAAAACACCAGCTGATGAGCTCGGGTTTTGTGACATGATGTGAAAGAGGAACGTGACAAAAATTAGCTGCTACCATGGAGCCTGTCTGGGATGGGGTTTCCAGGCAGACCTCGCTTCTTCCCCGGGGAGTGTCCGGTGGGCTACACGGGACCCAGGCGTGTGGAGCCGCATCGTGGTGGTGGGGGGCGTTGCTCTCTGCAGAGCACCCCCTGCTCTGCCTCAGTCACCACCCCTCCTCACTACCCTACATACTGACGTTCGTGGGTACAGAACTTACGGAGACCAGCTCACAGGGAAACGAAGGCAGAGAGCTCAACCAAGAGGTAGGCTGTGCGTGCGCCATCATCCAGCGCTGCCTCCTGACCGCCTGTCTGTTGAGATAACGGTGGGGCATGCGCACATCCGTTCTTCCCAGTGGAATTCTCCAATTTCTCTTGAAAGCTTTTGAGAAGATCCTGTTTTTTTCCAAACCATTTTATCAAAGTAGTCTGGTGTCGGCTCTTTCGAGCAAACCAAGTGGTAGAAACTTCAGCCCCTCTCTCTTGAATTTCAAACCTACCTAAAAGTGGAATGTTTTCCCCTGGCAAATAATTACTTCTTGGAAAGTGGACAGTTTTTCTTTTTTTGGATCCAAGTCAGCCCTTCAGAAAATACTTCAGACTGAAAGAGGAGGAAGTGGAGGAGAACTAGCTTCCTATTGTGCCTTACATAAAACATTTTGCTGAATATTAAGAACGGCTCCGACTACAAAGGTAAATATTTGTGAAAAGGGCGCACCGCCAGGTGAAACCTCAAGACATCCTCAATGTGCTCATTTCATAGTGTGTGACTCTTCAAAATACAAGTCTTTAAAGTGACGAAGCCTAGCAAGTAATGGGAAGGAAGTTAACATCAGAAAATACACTTTAGAAAAAGTACAAGACATTTTGCCCTCCATTTGCTACTTATTTCATAACTTAGATCAAGAAAGTGTTAAATATTCACAGTAATTTCAGAGAGGAAACATTCATGTCTGTAAAACTTCAATCCATTGCATTTTCAACCGTTTCTCTGTACAATTACAAAAATGTCATCTGCCAGTGCTTTCCTGTAGAATTCTTTATTGTTAGTCCATCCCTCTCCGGCTCCGATTATACCTTCAAGGTGGGCTGTAGTATTCCCTTCTCGATGAGATGAGTCTTCAGCGTTTTATAGATATTTAACTGCTGTTCTGGTTGAAGCACCAGCAGCTGCTGCAGCACTTTGCTGGGATTCGGACCCCTGGAAACAGCAGAAAAGACAGAGTTCAGGTATCTTCAGAGAGCTGAAGGCAGCAGAGACTTGTATTTAAAATAAACCATGCCTTTAGGACTTCCCTGGTGGCACAATAGGGGCTCAGACAGTAAAGAATCTGCCTACAATGCAGGAGACCTGGGTTTGATCCCTGGGTGGGAAAGATCCCCTGGAGAAGGGAATGGCTCCCCACTCCAGTATTCCAGATTCTATGGACAGAGGAGCCTGGCAGGCTACAGTCCTTGGGGTCGAGAAGAGTCAGACACAACTGAGCAACTGACACTTTCCCTTTTGGTGGTATAAGGGACAGAGATCCGCCTGCCAATGCAGAGGACACGGGTTCGACCCCTGGTCTGAGAAGACTGCGCATGCCAAGGAGCAGGTAAAGGCTATGCGCTATCTAGAGCCTGTGCTCCGCAACGAGACCCCGCCCTGAGCAGCCCACGGGCCGCAACTAGAGAAAGCCCGCAAGACCAAGACCAAAGCGACCAAGACCCAGCACCACAAAGGAGTATTTTTAAAAGATAAAACAAGTCATGCATTTACGTGCAAAGGATCAATCTTAACAAAACTGAAACAGTTCTTCCTCAGAGCTCACTTTAATGTTAGTATCAGAGGGGAGAAAAAAAAACCTAGAACTCTCTGCTGAGAGGCGTGCAGTGTAGATGTGGGGGAAATGCACAAACATAGAAGACAGGGACAATGTAAGGCAACTGATGGAGTGCAGATCTAAAAATTCCACAAAACTTCTCCAAAGGGCAACCTGAGTTAGAGAGGAAGGTTGATAACAAAGCCTGAGATTGGACAACACACAAACCATTCTGTAAGGAAAGGAGCACAGTTCCTGGTGGATGAAGATAAACCAGAAGAGAACGTGAAAATATAAACATTTTTGCTTCAAAGAAACGTCAGACAAGGAAGGTGTTTTGTTGAAAGAATACCCTCAGGAAGCTATGAATGTTCGAGAGACAGGACACAAAGTCCTGAGCCAGCACTGAGGCCGCCACCTGGGATCTACAGTGGGAACAACAGCCTTGTTCAAAGGTCTTGGGTAAACCCCAACAACAGAAACAAATAAAAGGGGCTCTGCTTCAGCTGTGGTGCCTGTGTTAAAGACTCTGCCTGCCAATGCAGGAGTTGCCAGAGACTCCAGTTTGATTGCTGGGTTACAAAGATGCCCTGGAGTAGGAAATGGCAACCCACTCCAGTATTCTTGCCTGGAATATTTCATGGACAGAGGAGCCTGGCAGGTTACTGTCCATGGGGTCGTAAAGAGTTGGACGTGACTGAGGACGCACACTCGCATTCACCCTGCGTTAGCTGAGAGGAGGACAGGGAGCTGGGGAACCCTCCCTGCCTTATCTGCCGTACCCAGCAGTCCTGCTCCCACCGGGGAGGAAGCAAGCCCAGGCAGCGTTAAGTGTCCTCTGGGCTGTGACTGCTCTCCACCAGGTACCACGCAGGGGCCTCTCCCTGGGCTCCGCCAACATCCCCACTCCAGCCCTTCGCTCTGCACCCTCCTCTGGTGCACCCTGCATCGGAAAAGGTCCCGACCAGGACGCCCACCCTCACCCTCTTCCATCCGGAGACACTGTGACAGGCAGGGGGGTGCAATTTCCTACCTTTTGGACTCGAGCACTCAATCCATTTGTAAGCTACAGATCACTTTCTGTACTTACACTGCTAAAGTGCTATTCTGTCAACTTCAGAATGTACCTCATTCAGATCATAATGCATATGTACTGTTCTTTGCAATTCCTACAGTCCACTTGAACAGGAAAAGCAGAGTAGGTTTACTTTTCAGGAAATCCAATAGGAAAAAGAAGCAAGACATAAGTAATAGATGGAGAATGGCACAGAATTCTGAAAAATACATTTACATGAGTAATTAAATTTATGAGGTATGATAAGGACTCTTCAGTTCAAGGGCTTCCCTGGTGGCTCAGTGGTAAAGGATCCATCTACCAATGCAGGAGACTCAGGCTCCATCCTTGCGTCAAGAAGATCCCCTGGAGAAGGAAATGGCAACCCACTCCAGTATTCTTTCCTGGAGAATCCCATGGACAGAGGAGTCTGGTGGGCTACAGTCCATAGAGTCCCAAAAGAGTCAGACTTAGTGACTAAACAACTTCAGTTCAGATAGAATTATAAGAAGCAGAAAACCCAGCAACAAAGAAATGTTTGCTGTAGGGTGTTATCACAGAGAAAATCTTTGATTCAAAAAACTTCACAATAGCATGAATTAGCTGTCTCATAGGTCACACCTTTGTGCACGTGGCTCAAATCATTTCCCAAAACCCTGCAGCTATAAATCTTCCACAACTGTAGTCTACTCACGTCAAGACACAGCTTGTCTTATAAAAGACTTGTCTTCAAAAGACTCAGCAACTTCATAACATAAACCCAGAGTAGGGGCCCACAGAGAAAGGGAAGGCTATTCTAGCAAGTTCAGCTAAATGCAAAATTGTCAGCAGGTGCTCCCAGCTAGTTGCACATTGGCTCTAGCACTGTATTTCTAATCATCTAAATATTTACTTTCAAATGGAGGACAACAAGGCTCAGCGTGACTTTTTCCTACTGAGAGAACAGCAGATCAAGAAGCAAAAAAAGTATGAGTTAATGCTCTAAAAGCCACCATCTTCAGAAAAGAAAGAGTTCTAAGGATTTAATCACTAATTACTAATACTCAAATAGATCAGTGAATAAATCATATGCAAGTGGATTAAATACTCCAATTAAAAAGACAAAGACTGTCAATTGGGTTATAAAAACAAACAAAATCCAGCTATACAATTGTGAGAAGAGGAACACACTTTAAATATAAGGGAAAAGGCACACAAGAAATAAAAGGATAGACAAAGAAATACTATGCAAACACTAATCAAAAGTAGGCTGATGTAGCTATACTTATATTCAACAAAATAAGCTTTAAACAGTATATCAAGATGGAGATGATATGACATTAAGAGTGATCCAATGGTGTATACACTGTGTATACAACTAACACAACCTCAACATCTATGAAAACTGGGAGATTCTGACAAAGCTGTCTTCATAACTGACAGAACAAGCAGATGGAAAACCAAACCAAAAAATCAGTACAGAAGATTCAGCTAAACTTCCCCCAGCTGACTTACGACACTAATGCTGAAACTGCACGATGCATATTTGTCTCATGTAAACATGGAATGTATATCTGAGTAGACCATATGCTTGAGCACAAAGCAAGTCTCAATAAATACTAAATACTGAAATAACAGTATGTTTTCTGGTCACACAATTAAAGCAAAAATCAATACAGGAGAATGAGAAAATCTCCATTTCTTTGAAAGTGAATCAATGAACTTCTAAATAATCCCATGTCAAAGAGATATAATACTGGAGATCAAAAAATATTTGTAGCTGAATAATGAAAATATAAATGTGGGATGACAGTACTTAGGAGTATTAAAAAGAACACTCAAAAAGCAGTAAACAGGAAATATATAGTGTTAGATGAACATATTAGACAAGAAAGCTGAAAATCAGTAACCTAAGCTTTATCTCAAGAAGCTGGAGAAGGAACAGAAAATTAAAACATAAGGAAGATAAAGGACACAAAAACAGAAATGGAACCGATAGAAAACTCAGAAATAAACCAATGCACCTATGGGCACCTAATCTATCACAAAGGAGACAAGAATATACAACGGAGAAAAGACAGTCTCTTCAATGAGTGGTGCTGGGAAAACTGGACAACTACATGTAAAAGAATGAAATTAGAACATTCTCTAACACACACACAAAAATAAACTCAAATGGGTCAAAGAACTGAATGTAAGGCTAGACACCATAAAAGTCTTACAGGAAAACATAAGGCAGCACAGTCTTTGACATAAACTGCAGCAAGATCTTTTTGGATCCACCTCCTAGAGTATTGAAAATAAAAACAAAAATAAGCAAACAGGACCTAATTAAGCTTAAAAGCTTTTGCAAAACAAAGTAAATCACAAACAAAACAAAAAGACAACCCACAGAATGGGAGGAAACATTTGCAAACAAAGCGACCAACAAGGGACTAATCTCCAAAATAAACAAACAGCTCATGCAACTCTATGTCAAAAAAAAAGAAACAACCCAATCAAAAAATGGGCAGAAGATCTAAATAGATCTTTCTTCAAAGAGAGACAGATGGCCAAAAAGCATATAAAAAGATGCTTAATATCACTAATTATCAGAGAAATGCAAATCAAAACTATAATAAGATATCACCCCACACCTGTCAGAAAGCCCACCTGTCACCGAAAAATCTACAAACAATAAATGCTGGAGAGGGTGTTTGTGGGAAGGTAAATTGGTACAACCACTATGGAGAATAGGATGGAGATTCTTTAAAAAACTAAAAAAGAGAACTACCATATCATCCAGTTATCCTACTCCTGGGCATATATCAAGAGAAAACTGTAATTCAAAAAGATACATGCACCCTCACTGTTCACTGCAGCACTATTTACAAATATCCATCAAAAGAAGAATGGATAAACAAGATGTGGTACAGATATACAATGGAATATTAGTCATAAAATAGAAGAAAATAGTGCCATTTGCAACAACACAGATGGACCTAGAGATTATCATACTACGTGAAGTCAGTCAGACAAGTTCCATGGTATTACTCATGTGGGAAATCTAATTTTAAAAAATGATACAAATGAACTCATTTACAAAACAGAAACACTCACAGATTTTGAAAACAAACTTATGTTTACAAAAGGGAAATGCTGGAGGCAAGGGATAAATTAGGAGCTTAGGATTAACATGCACACACTACTATATATAAAATAGATAACTAACTAGGACCTACTCTATAATATAGGGCACTCTACTCAATATTCTATAATAAACTATATGGGGAACGAATCTGAAAGAGTATGAATAAATGTATAACTGATTCACTTTGTTGTATACTTGAAACTAACAACACTGTAAAGCAATTGTACACCAATAAAATTTTTTTTAAAAAGATGAAGGAAACAGGAGAGTCGACATCATGAAATGGAAAACACACACACAACAGAGAAAGTTCAAGTCAGAATCTGACTGAAAAGATTAATGAAATAAACTATAACAAAACTGCTCCAGGAAAATAAAGGTTAATACAAAAATGCTCACACTACTATGGGTATATATTTAAAATACATATTTAGGGGCTATAAGTATGAGTTTTCCTCCAAATAACAGGTTTTCGAGGTTCAGAAATATTCAAGACCACAGGTTTTCTAGGCTCAGACACCAGTAGAGACCATGATAAAAAAAAGTTAGTATGCGGTTGATGTTGTTAGCCTTTGCACCCCAGACTGGCGTTTTAGGGCAAATCCAAAACATTAAAGTTTAATAATGAGAATAAAGCACCCATATAAAATAGCAACACATGCCAGTCACCCTGCCTCACCTCTCCACTCCCACCCTCAACACACGTACACACCCATAAATCCCTTAGACTGCTTAATTTTTCTCCGTGGCTCTTACAACCACCAAACAAGCTCTATTTGTTGTCCACTCCTGCCCCTTCTCCCTCCAACTCCCCAATGAGAAAGTAAGCTGAAGACAGGGACTGGTTTGTTTTGTCCTCTGCTATACCCGTGCCGAGAACATTCCCCAACACATAACAGACACTCAAGCAGTAACTAGCGGACTGGATGAATTATGTCTCCTTTTTAACTCTCAGTGTTCACTTCCACCACAGTGTCCACAGCTGAGAAATGAAATCTCTTGTTCCAAACCCAGTACCATTCATCCACACTGACTGAATTTGAACTCAGTCCTATTAGACTATGACATATACTATTTTTTAAGTTGTTCAAATCTAAGAAAAAATAGTTATAATTTAATCATATAGCCCAAGGCAACAGTGTGACACAGTTCCGGGAGCCACCATTCCATTCACTATTATGGAATACCAATGACAGAAAAAGTAACTAATTCAAACTAATGCTTATGGAAATGAGAACTCAAAGACATCATCTAATAAAACATTTTTTAAAAATCTAAAAGTACCTTATAAAACTTGTGATGTACACATGCACGAAAGTTGCCATCAAATACTGACAATCAAATCTGTCCATTATCCCGCCATGTCCAGGAATGGTGTTTGCAAAATCCTTCAGAGAAAACAAACAAACAAACAAACATACTAGTAAATTCTCAAAAATCACCTGCTATAAAATTTCTATCTGTAAATGTCTCCTTGGCAGCATGGACTTCAAGGAAAATACTTTACTACTGGATTTTCCTACTAAATATAAGGGCTTCCCTGGTGACTCAGATGGTAAAGAATTCACCCACAATGCGGGAGACCTGGGTTCGATCCCTGAGTTGGGAAGATCCCCTGAAGGAGGGCATGGCAACACACTGCAGTATTCTTGCCTGGAGAATCCCCATGGACAAAGGAACCTGGCGTGCTACAGTCCATGGGGTCGCAAAGAGTTGGACATGACTGAGTGCCTAAGCACACACAAATACACACTTATTAGAACATATCCAACAGATTTAAACCGTATCTTGAGATATGTTAGAACCATGTTAGAATGATTACGGAATTGACCCACAGCTTTCTATGCTGTTGCTGTTTCCTTTTTAGGGATCCAACCCACACCCACTGCAGTGGAAGCAGGGGAGTCTGAACCACTGCACTGCCATGGAAGTCCCGAGCCAAAGCTTTCAAATAACACTACTTAAATATTCATCCAATCTAGTACTAACTTTTTTCAGTTAATAAAACTTTTTCTAAATAAAAAGCACTATCAAGCTATTACTAATCATATACCCTGCTTTTCTGTTTTATTAGCATCTACTGGGAGGGTGCTATTTTAGTGTTGTTGACAGATGGACAACTGGTTCTAGCTCATGTTTATCCTAATAGTTCTTATGCTGAAATAAATATTTTACTACTGTGATGAATATTTATTTTTTCTTTTTAAGTGTTGGGGTAAAAAAGAAAATCAAAACAGCTAATTCATTTGGGACATGTTAGTCTATTAAATGGCCAAATGGAGGGACTGGTTAATCAGCCTCTGCAAGTTGACCTTGAACAAATCTATCCACATGGGTCCAGGATTTGGAAATGACCAACTGCTCTTCTCATTTACTCAGGCAACCTGAAAAACCTCTAAAATGTAACAGCAATTATACCTTCATTTCAGACAGGAAAAGAAATCTCACCATTCAACAGGAAACCTTGGATTGGAGACCATTAAAGAAAATAAAATAGCTAGTGGGAAGCTGCTGCATGTAGCACAGGGAGCTCAGCTCGATCCTCTGTGATGACCTCAGAGGTGGGATTGTGGGGGTAGGGGGGTTGGATGGAGGCTCAAGAGGGAGAGGCAATATGGATACATAGAGTAGATTCATGTTGTTGCCCAGCAGGAACTAACACAACATCGTAAGGCAATTATGCGTGTGTGCTAAGTCACTTGAGTCGTGTCCAATTCTCTCCAACCTCATGGACCATAACCCATGAGGCTCCTCTGTTCATGGGATTCTCCAGGTAAGAATACTGGAGTGGCAATCCAATAAATAAATAAATGAAAACCCTATTCTAAACATAACATTTCTCTCTGAAAAAATGATCGAAAAACTCGGGTTAATTTCTGCCAACACATTTCCTTCCGTCTCTCCCCTACTGACCCAGGCACAGGAGAGCCTGTAGACTCAGCCCTGCCCTACTGCCTGCAGCCTTTGCAGGCCTCTTGTCTTGCACAGCTGCCGCTGTGGGTCTTTGTGGATATAAATGACCTCCCCCGGTAGGTGGCGAGCATCAGCACGACAACATCTCGCACATTTCTGTGTATCATATACAGCCACCCAAGGTAGACTCTCCCCCACTGCAAGTGCTCTCGGAGTTCAGGTACTTATTCCCCTGGGATCTGGCCCCATCCACCTCTGCATTCTGATCTTCTCTCTACCACGGCCATGCTCTTCTTCTTCACCTTCCCACTGGGAAGGCTCCTCTGCTCCAGTGCACTCACTGGAACCCCCGTCCTTCAATTTCTCTGCAGGACTCCTCGTCCTTTCCCCAGATCCCTGCTCAAACGTCACCTCCTCAGTGAGGCCTGCCCTGACTGCCCCACCTCCAGAAGCCACTCTTAACTCCCAATGGCATAACATTCAGTCTTAGTGAAGCCACGTGAGGAGAGCTGATAGGCCAATTATTTCACTTTATGAGATTCTAACTTAAAACACAGGGCTGATTTTAAGTATCTGGAATGGGGACCAGCAGACTATGTCCCACAGACCAAATCCAGCCTGCTGCCTGTTTTCTGTAAGTAAAGTTTTATTAAAACACAGCCACACCCATTCATTGACATTTTGTCCATGGGACTCTCTCACTACCATGGAAGAGTTGAGTTGAGCAGTTTGCAACAGCGCTACTATTAACATATGACTTGGCCTTTACAGAAAGGGTCTGTTGCCCCTTGACCTGGCGAATCCACGGTCACAGATTCCAGGACTGTCCAGCACGTCCCTTCATATGAGACTGTGACAGACACTACACTTAACACAATCCATGGCTGGACTCTTGGGTGAACACCTGAAGGACCAAGATTCTGTGTCTGTCCCAATAGTAAGTGACACGTGCCATTTCAAGAAGAGAGGGTGACGTGATACTTTAACATGCATTAACATGGCACGACCAAACCCTAACAGGAAAGAAGATACTCTGTGAGGCTGACACATAAAAGGTGGAAAACTTTTTGCCCAGGGGCTTAATGTGGGAGACCAAGAGAGAACCAAATTCCAACCCTCTTACATTCTCTAATTATGTTCTATAACACTCTAACAAAGAATCTAAACACACACCTTGATTTTGAAAGCTCTTTTGAATCCGCTGGCAAAGAAGCCTCCGAATGGACCAATCAAAGATGCAAACGTGGAAAGAGCGATGCTGTGGATCTGGAAAGGGTACATGCTCACTGTTTCCTAAAGAGGTTTAAAAAAAAAAGGAAAGGGTTTGGAGCTAACTGCATGAGAAATGTATTTGAGCATGCCACCTAAACTAAGAACCATGAGATAAACAGTAAGTCAAAAGCATATGCCATATTTTTATTAAGTTCACAAATTTTCAAGATCACAGGAAAAAAATAAATGTTGTAAGCTCTTATTACTACCCTTTGTTTATTCAGCCTATACTCCCCATTCCCTCTGTAAGCATACTGAAAATACCTGGTGTGCTAAAATCTAACAGGCTGCTTTCTAATCTGTCTAGAGACTTATGCATCACTTGGGTTGTAGGATTATTAAAAAATCAATTTCTGAAACTGTTTTTTAGAGTTGTTTCTGTAATCACATAATGTATATTTTGATTGTGCATTTTATTTCACTTTAGTTTTATATGACAAAATGAGGGGAAAGTTGATCTTTCTTTTATTTTATTTAATTTTTTTTTTATTATCAGTCTTAGATGGTTTTATTATAACAGGAATTCCTAGTAGGCAGTCACCAAATATTCATACAAAAACCACAGTGCTCTCCATAAATTAGGCTCAAGGGAGTTCTATAACAGCTAAACATAAGCAGTTCATTTGATTCACTGAAGACAGCCATGGCATAGCTATTTTTTTTTTTGAAATATTACATATCTCACCTCTTGAACAACTTGCTTTTTCTTTTTTTTTTTTTTTAAACTAGTACAGCCGCTATGGAAAACAGTGTGGAGATTTCTTAAAAAACTGGAAATAGAACTGCCATGTGACCCAGCAATCCCACTTCTGGGCATACACACTGAGGAAACCAGATCTGAAAGAGACACGTGCACCCCAATGTTCATCGCAGCACTGTTTATAATAGCCAGGACATGGAAGCAACCTAGATGCCCATCAGCAGATGAATGGATAAGGAAGCTGTGGTACATATACACCATGGAATATTACTCAGCCATTAAAAAGAATTCATTTGAACCAGTCCTAATGAGATGGATGAAGCTGGAGCCCATTATACAGAGTGAAGTAAGCCAGAAAGATAAAGAACATTACAGCATACTAACACATATATATGGAATTTAGAAAGGTGATAATGATAATCCTATATGCAAAACAGAAAAAGAGACACAGAAATACAGAACAGACTTTTGAACTTTGTGGGAGAATGTGAGGGTGGGATATTTCAAAAGAACAGCATGTATACTATCTATGGTGAAACAGATCACCAGCCCAGGTGGGATGCATGAGACAAGTGCTCCGGCCTGGTGCACTGGGAAGACCCAGAGGAATCGGGTGGAGAGGGAGGTGGGAGGGGGGATCGGGATTGGGAATACATGTAAATCCATGGCTGATTCATATCAATGTATGACAAAACCCACTGGAAAAAAAAAAAATAATGATCTTTCTTTTAAAATTAAGTTAAAAGCTGTGGAAACACCTGAAAGTAAAATGCTTAAAAAGACTGCGAAAATGAGCACCAGGAAGACAATTATAAAAGATTTGGGGAGGAAATTATAAAAATCGAGAAGAATTCTGCAGTCAAATTATTTCATAAATTCTTAGCTCTTATTCTACTTTAAATAAATTGAAATTACACATTTGAGAAAGTGCATCATGGGTGTGATTTACAAAAGATCAAGAAGAACTCCAATCTTTGGACTTGTTCTCAAAGCAATGGGCTTATCCCAATCAAAGATGGAGAGAATCAAAGAATTCTATAGCAGATAACAGATGGCTTGAACACTGAAAAAATTCTTAGAATCAGTGTATCAAGCATTCAAGTAGAGAAATAATCTGTTGGTTAACCTTTTCTTCTCAAAAATTAACTTCAGTTAACAATGAAATGTTTCAGGGAATCCCTGAAACAGGTGGTCCAGTGGTTAGGACTTAGTGGTTTACCTGCTGGGGCCTGGGTTCAATTCCTGGTCAGGGAATTAAGATCTAGCAAGCCATGAGGCACTACACACAAAAAAAAGTTTTAAATTGAGTCAGTTTATACCAGTTACACATAAAACTCATTATAACTCATCATTGCTTTGTAGAAATCTAAAGGATACTGAAAAATGTTTCTAAAACACAAGATAAATTACCACCAGTATTCAAACCACTAGGCAAGTAAGTTTCTAACAGAAAATTGGTTTGTGATAGCAATATTCATTTTATGTTCAAGAAGGGGAAACCCCAAGAGAATAGGATATACATTTGACGTCAAGCAGTCAGTGAAACCACTTTTGTGTTCTAGAGCTGAAAATTCTGTAGAAATTGATTTCCTGTGAAAATCTTATTTCTGCTCTTAAAGGAAGCTTAATCTTCGGGAGGGAGGATCCCTTCCACATTTATCTTACCCGTCTCAACACTGCCTTCAGAAAGGGAGGAAGTGAATAACTCTGAAGCTGAAAAAGTTCTGAGGGTTCACACTCTGTAACGAAGGAGTTCACATCACTTCGGTATTCCACTGGGCAGACGAAGTACTGGTATTTGGATAACACGTAAGCAGCCTAAATAACAAAGCAAGCGTTCATAAAACGTTAAATGAAATAGAAGTATGTATATATTAAAATTTTAATGTATATATGTTACGTGTCAGAAAGGCCAGAAACAGAATGCCAAGTTTTCCTTGCATTCTCATTCTGCTATGTATATTTAAAGTTAAATGATCGTAAGTGACACAATAAAAGACTTTGAAAAGCCATCAGGAAACCAAAAAATTTTGAAAATCAGTGTTATTATAATCTCGGTATGACGACAATAAGAGGGAAGGGGAAAAAGATAAAAAGTTGATTTGAGCATTTAAACAAGCATTATAGCAAGGTTGTACTTTTTTTAAGAATGTACCTAATGTCAACAGAAGCTAAGAATTATAAAGATATGGGGCAGTACAGGGCTGAAGTTTCTTACATAAAGGTTATATTAATTTTATCAATTAAAAATAGCCAGTAATTCAAAATTGCTAAGAAAACAGCACAGGTGAAAAACCCAGAAAATGCTTACTGAATTATTCTTTCTCTGGACGCATCATTGCAATTTTTAAAGCTATCTGTTCTCAGCCACAGAAGAAGATACATAAAAGCAAAATATCTTATTATAAATTTAAAGTGCTAGTTCATTTCCTTTCTCTTACAGATACTTGCACCATTATATTGCTCAAGAATGGTTAATAAAAGTGCAAATATAACACTGGGAATGGATATATAGTGATTTTGCTTCCAAACAACCAGATTCCTCAAAATTACTTATTAAATATATATATATATTTATATATATATATAATTTCCCTCATTATTTTCTCATGCATTACAGTCTTATAGGATAGCTCTTTATTTTCTTTGGTCCTATCCTTGGTCCTATCCAGTGATGTGGCTGTTCTTGTAGAATTTCTAAATTGTGTTTAATGATACTAGATTCTTGTAGTAGCATTTAACTTAATAATATTCTAGTTATCCTTGCTTCATATTGTATAAACATTGGATAGGACCAGGTCCCTTTCCATTATCCTATTTATCAATTATTATCTCATCAACATTCTACCAAATAACACTGGAATAATTTTTAAAATTGTATTGGAATTTTCATTGAGAATGAACTAAACTGATAAACAAGGGAATTATGATGGCTTTCCCATCCAGCCTGGCTCATTTCCATTTATTTGTGTATTTGCTCCCTCTCAAAGCCCCATGTTGTTAGTAACTACCCTATATCTGGCTACAGAATATATTCTAGAACTGTTAAGGGACATAACTTAAAAATTAAACTTCCTGACAGTAATTTTTTGGTATATTCATCTTATATCCAGACTTTTTCTGTACCTCTTCTTGATTCTCACAAGACACCTTTGAATAAAAAACCTAAATTCCATAATTATACCCTATTTTTTAAAACATTAACAATGTCCGCATTCACAGCTAAAAGTGAACATCAATTATTTTCAACAAACTTTTTCTGTAAACTGGGCTCACAGCCACAAACGCCCATTAAGTCAAGCAGCTGGCTAAGTGTGAAGGAGGCAGAACTCTTCAACATCATTTGCAGTCTCTGCTTTTACTCAAAGCCACAGCCTGTCCCAGTCCTATCTGTGTCCCCCAAAGGCTGCACAGCTATTAGAAACTACCAGAATACGGCAGAGGGTCTCAAGCCTACCTGTGTATGAGAATCAGCTGAGGGAGTTAATTGACCTGGTGGAGGGCTAGGACATGGATGGTAAAGAAGCTCCCCAGGCGATTCGGACACAAGCCAGGACGAGAGCGGCTGGGCTGGAGGATACAGAAATACCTTGTTCCAGCGCACTCACTTTATTGTGCTTCCCAGGTTTTGTGTTCTTAACAAATTGAAGTTTTATGGCAACCCTGCCTCACCCAAGCCTAACGACACCATTTTTCCAACGAGACTTCAGTGGAGGAAGTAACTACAAATGTGGTAAAATAGGAGAAGAACTGCAATTAGAAGTGGAGCCTGAATAAGGGACGAATTGCTACAATCTCCTTATACAGCTTCCATGGATGAGGAATTCCTTCTGATGAATGAGTATACAAAGTGGTTCCTTGAGATGAGCTCTATTCCTGGTGAAGATGCTGTGAAGACTGTTGAGATGACAACAAAGGCTATAGACTATGACATAAACTTAGTTGATAAAGCAGCGGCAGGATTTGAGAAGACTGACTCCAATTCTGAAAGAAGTTATGCTGAGGGCAAAATGCTGTCAGCACTGCATGCTACAGAGAAATCATTCACGAGAGAAGAGACAATCAACATGCTGTACTTCATTGTTGTCTTACATTTAAGAGATTACCAGAGCCACGTCAACCTTTAACAACCCCCATCCTGATCAGTCAGCAGCCTCAACATCAGAGCAAGGTTCTCCACCAGCAAAAAGATGATGACTTGCTGCAGGCTCAGATGATGGTTAGTTAGCATTTGCGGGGGGGGGGGGGGGGGGCTATAAAATATTTTAAAATCAAGGTATGTACATTGTTCTTTAAGATATAAAGCCATTCCACACTTAAAGGACTAACAGTAAAATGTAAACGTAACATTTATACACACTGGGAAACCAAAACACTCATGTGACTCACTTTAACCCCACTACTTGCTTTATTGTGGTGGGCTGGAACTGAAGCCACAGTTATCTTCCAGGTATGACTGTGGATTCTGTTGAGTGGGCTTCAGTTACTACCTGATTAGCATTTTATGGTTTAACGCTTTTAGGTTTAGAATAGATTAATAAACTTGCTACCATTTTTCAAAATATAAAATAAAAATCCGAGTAAAACTCACAATAAATCCAAAGATAACTGTGGAAAAGAAACCACCAATGAATCCTTCCCAAGTCTTCTTAGGAGACAACTGAAAAAGATATTTATTTTTTATATTAAATAAAATTAGAAAATAAAATTTAAGAGAGTTATTACACTCACAAAACACAGATACAGATGTTCAGTGAATTCCCATAAAACCCTGTATACCTCTCCTTTTCCTCATATTGGAAAGACTTTGCAACGCTCTTTCCTTCAGTCCATGATTGTGTTTTACTTGTGCGAATCTCTCTAGTAGAGTCTAACACATATTAGGCCCTCATACATCTGACATATCATGAATATCTGTTTCTATAAACTGCCTCAATTTGTTTTCATCACTCAAAGGACTATAAACTCTATGCTGAAATAATTGTCCCATGATGTTCATGCTTATATAAACTCCAAGAATAATGTAGTTCTTGAAATAAGGCTGAGATCTATTCACTCTAAGTATATATGGTCTGTGTTGACTTACTACTGATCAAAAGTAGGATTAGTGCAACAATACGTGGACACTGCAGAACCCCAGACCGTCACACATTCCCAAATGCCATGCTTACAACAGACCGCCTTCTGAAATGGCAAAATACGCCATAGCCCAGGTACAGATCAGCCTCACAAGTGGGCACATAACCTCCTTCCTTTGGTCAGAATATGTCATTCTCTATGAAGAAATAGATTGTGCTTCTAAGGATACCTTTGTATACCTTGTATTAGTCCTTGGAGCATTCAGGAAGAGCACTCAGGAAGAGAAATCTGGAGGAAAGTCTTGAACTTGGTGAAACGGGGGCAGGAGAAAAAGATTTAGGAGTAGACAGTGCTAACTGCTGAGACGCTCTGGAAAATAAGGACTTGGTACGGGGTTCTGATCATCAGGAAAGCACTCTGGTGGACTCTCTAAGAACCCTTTCAGTGGATCAGTAAGGATGGAAACCAAACAAATAACAGAGGGAAGATTCTGACATAGAAATGGGTAATATGCTAAAGTACATGAAGTCTCAGCCTGAAGTTTACAAAGCACAAAGGCTTTCTTGACCAATCTGACAACAATTCCATAGGTAAGTGAGTGGTATACACCACCTCTTAGGATAATTCAGTATTGTCATGAAACAGCAGTTGACTCAAATTCAAAAGTGCCTGCTGATTAATTTAAAAGAGAGCTTATCAAATTAAATTGACCCTATCATATTGATTTCAGGGTTAACTTGCATAATTACATCTGGCTACATTATACAACTAATTCAGCCTTGTAATTCACTAGAAATTGACGTTCAAAATCAGACAGTAAGAGTCTTCTACCGCCTCGGAGGGCTCCTGAGTCAACAACTTCTCAGCTGGTATAGAAGCCTTGACTACTTCACTACTCGCTCTTGTGCTGGAGAAACTTTACAAACTTTAAAAATATATAGTTTGCTGGCCAGTGTCCCTACAGCTCAGAAGCTCAGCTTGATGTTGTGTACTGGATTCCTATGTGGGGAAGAATTTAAGGAAGGTGTTTTTGAAGGACAGGCAGTCCACACACTCCTCTGGGAATGATAAACTATCCTTACATCACTCTGAACAAACAGGTTTTCTATCTGAATAATTGTCTCAGTTCCTCCAAAAATGCCTTAATGTCATAACATCAAAACAGCTACTTAATGCATTTGTGGGAATGTCATAAATGACCTGGCCCAATATATAAACCAAGTAATTCCTTTGTAAGGCCCCAACATGAAAAGTTTTTTTTTTTTTTTGAAGAAACCAGTTCTATAAAATGGTCTGTCTTTATATGAGAAATTGATTTCTTTTTTACCCCAGATGGGAACTTATAAATTACTTCACTTCCTTTTTTGCCTCCATTGACTATGGTGCAGTGCTAAGTCACTATAGTTGTGTCCAACTCTTTGCAACCCCACAAACTGTAGCCCACCGGGCTCTTCTGTCCATTGGATTCTCCAGGCAAGAATGCTGGAGTGGGTTGCCAAGCCCTCCTCCAGGGGATCTTCCCGACCCAGGGATCAAACCCTCGTCTCTTAAGTCTCCTGCATTGGCAGGTGGGTTCTTTACCACTAGTGCCACTTGGGAAGCCAAACAGAAGCAAATCTAACACAAAACAACATGGTCTCCTCATGTGTATTTTCCAGTCTCTGATCTTCACTTTTCCTTATCACTTCCATTATTCATCAATGTTTTTATTGTAGAACCTCAATTTTTTTTTGAAATGGATTTGGGTATAAAAGGCTTGCAAATGGACATGAGTATGTGATGCTGGTATATTATACACCCTCAAACAACTCAGTAAAGGAGGAGACAAATGAGATGGCTTGAGAGGAAGGCAGCGTCAAGGACAGGCCTGTTTAGAGGGTTATTGGGGAGGAGAATTAAAAAACCACATGACAGCCAAGGGAAGGAAGCCAGAGGAAAATGACATGAGCCTTCACGAGAGAGGATGAATGACAGAGGAGTCAAGAGAACAGCTGATGAAAAACCCAGACGGAGTCACTGGGAAATACAGACTTCTGCCCTCAACACTGTGGCTGCTGGGGGTAGCTAAGGAAAAACAAAGTGCCTCAGAAATCAACAACATGTAACAGCACCAAACTATTGGGAATTTTTTCCAGTAGCTAATCATCTAAGTTATGGTAAGGACTTCTTTGTGGTGTTTTTTCATTACCTTAATTAACGGAGTTCTTCCAAAAAAAAATCCAAAAATGTAAGCAGTTATGTCATTGCAAATAACACTCGATATTGGAACAAGGAACCTTAAAAAAAAAAAAAAAAAGTCAGCAGAAAGAAGTCTGTAAGATTAAATGGCAAATATTTACACATGTTTTGACTCAATGAACCAACGCAATAACCCTTTGGATGACACTGCCACCTAGTCCAGATCATAACACATGCTAATAGATGGACAGACACCATAAATATCAACCAAATATGCCCATTTAGCAGTTAGGCAGAGCAAATCTATAAGCATACTAGAAGAATATTGCTAGTGAAAATATTAAATAATCAACTTGACAGTTAAACAATCAATTTCTATAGCTATGGACTTTCAAATTTCCATTTTATGAGGAATGCCAATGAAAAACTCACTTGCCATCTGGCTCTGCAAGTATTAGGTCACTAGTCACTGCCATTGCTGACCTCTGCTGACCTTTAACTCATCCTGAAAGGAGTTCAGGGCAAAGATCAGGAGTGAGGCACTCTGTGCTCCAGGAAAAACTGGCAGAACAGGCCCTCAGAGAGTTAGACATTTTTTTAGGAGAAGATTTTATGAGGCCAATTTCTTACATCAGACTCACTCTCATATCTAGAAAAGCACTAAAATCATTAACAGAGACAGCTGCTCCTCGTGATTAGTAGCAACCTTCTGCCAAAATGCATGCTTGATGGTATGTGTCCCCTTCTCTAAAATCATATGTATACTGACCTCCCCTCTGACCTCCTTAGGGCAGTTCCTCGGAACTATTTGAAAAACTTTCTCAGAGTTATCTGAGAAACTGTCTCTGGGCTATATAGTCCTCATTTGGCTCCAAATAAAACAACTCACAATTCTCACATCATGCATCTTTTTTTTTTTTTTTTCAGTCAATAGGAACAAGTTACATTAGTATAAAGAAATTTTTAAAAGCAGCCTTTCAAAATAGAAATGAGTCAGAGTACAATCTGATAAACTTACACCAAGCTCTTGTCCAATTATCAGTTTTAATGCTATCTTAGCCTACAGGGGCATTAAACCCTACTAACTGTACAGAACCTACTAATTTCAGTGATTGCCTCCCATCAATTAAAAGTTTGTATATGGAAGGCAGTCTTGGAATCTTCCATATGATTCTAATCATTCCAAAAAATGATTCCAATTTTTTGCACACACATACCAAAAAAAAAACACCAACCTGTCAAGGGAACAAATTTATCTTGACTAAACTTACCAACTATAAAAGTTTTTAGTTACTGCATTTTAAAGGAATGTGGAGAAAATATGGTCAGATTTCTTAAAATCTTAAGTTTTTCTTCACTCTTATTTTTAATGAATAATAATTTTTAACTTAAGCTAATTTTTAACTAATAAAAATGCTTTCTCAATCTGCAACCCACTCCAAGTAGGTTACTAGCAAGTAACTCCAAATACTTGAAACCTGGACACTCTACACCTACACAAAGGCAGAGACTAACCCACCTTTCACCCAAAGAAAATGCATTGCCAGCTCACTGTCTGCTGAAAAGCAAACTTTCCCCTTCTTTTTGCATTCCACGTAAAGAGTACACTCTTTTTACACTCAATTCTTTGTTTTTAAAAAAGAGTCATATTAAAGTGTAGTAACACCTGAAAATGTATTTAGTTATTTGGAGCTTTTATGAGGGTTTTCTGCATTTTACTGGAAACCTGAAAAAGGAAGTTTTCCAGCTGATAACAAAGCATTTGTCTTCAGTTGTCAAACAGAAAGTGAAGTCACTCAGTCATGTCCGACTCTTTGTGACCTCATGGACTATAGCCTGCCAGCCTCCTCCATCCGTGGGATTTTCCAGGCATGAATACTGGAGTGGGTTGTCATTTCCTTCTCCAGGGGAATCTTTCCAACTCAGGGATCGAACCCGGGTGTCCTGCATTGCAGGCAGACTCTTTAAGGCCTGAGCCACCAGGGAATCCAGTCAAACAATTAAATGGAACTTATCTTAATGGAATAGAGTGACAACAAATAGGACATTTTAGTAGAAATCCCCGTAAGACACTGTTCAGCATAAAAGAGCTTTAAAAGTGCTATAAAGATATATAAATATAAAGCAGCATATACTGTCCCCTTACCATATCATGCCTTCAAACAGATTTTGGATGACAAGATGTGACTGAGTAACTGTTATCAGTAAGGTGACATGTGTCCATGCGAACTGTTAACAGCCCAACACAACAATGATGAGCACAGAGATCGGGGCAGGCCACGAAGCAGCAGCAATTCTGAAATGCAAATTTCTAGCACGACTACTGGTCAAATTTCATAAAGTAAGGTCATACAAAATAAATGCCATTAGTAAATTACCTTCATTTTGGTGCCTCCTGAAACCTGAGGACCATGAAAAATATTCAACAAAGTAACCTTAATTTATACAAAAATGGAATGCTAATAATACCGAGCTACACCTCTAAGTTTAAAAAAAGACATATTAAAAAATAAACCATCATCTTGAATCATGAGATTAAAGTGGTAATGACAAGTTTACAGCACTGCTATGGCATTTAGATAAGAACTAAAATTTCACTCTGACTGCATTCTCTAGTTACTAGAAATGCTGAAAATGATTTTTCCCTGAGTTCACTACGGTTAACATTTTCTCATAAAGAGTTATTTATAACTTCAAATGATTCATACCAGCAGGGATCAATTGCCCTTAAATCCAATCTTTTCATACTTGAAAGCTGATCTTCACAGCTCTGTTCAATGACAGTATTCCATTTTAAATTGTCAAAAGGCCTCTGTTTCATCAATCCCATCTATCCTGAGAGACAGCCACTTTAGCTCCTTTTAGCATCATTAATATGAGTAGAATAACAAAAAGGGCTAATATTTCTATATATCAGTCTCATGATTTTTTTTTCTTTTCTTACTGCACAGCATGTGGGATCTTAGTTCCCCAATCAAGGATCAAACCTCAACCCCTTCACTGGAATTGTGGAGTCTTAACCATTGGATCACCAGGGAAGTCTCTCACAATTTTTACTGAAAGTTATAAAAGGACTTTTCAAAATTCTTATGATTTTGATTTATTCATAATAAACCTATCTTCCATTGCAGCAAACAGTGTATTACATTGGTTGTTCTGTTTTGTTTTCATCTGCTTAAGTGATCCAATTCTGTCTTAGATTGCTTCAATATGCATAAATGATTTTTCCCAATAGGTACCATTTATATTTTCATCGTAGATTCTATTATTTCTAATTTGTCTTGATGGTTTCTAGATTTTCACTGAGAATTTTACCATTTTTGTTCCCTCAAGAACCCAAGAAATTAGAAATGTATAAGAAATACTATAATTTTCCAGCAATGGTGCTCAGCAGGATGTCTTAACGGGGAAAAGCAAAGCATGAAGAATAGGAATTATACCCCAAATTCACAACAAACCTAGTGAATACATGAATTTATAGATACTACATTTGTCATTTTACACTGTTATCATCAGCTACCTTTTAAGAAAATAAGAGGTCATCATATACAGTGATACATTTCATAAGACACTGAACACTGTTCAAGGATACACTGAAGGAAATAGTTCTGGCCAAAACGAATCATGCAACTGCATAACTAACCATAGCTACCAGGAAAATGTAAGCTCTGTACCCCTGATGCCTCGGCTGAGCACAAGTAAACACAGGTGCCTCCTGCACAGATATATGATAGATGTTTCTGAGACTTACTAACTGTTCAGGTCACTATGGAAACACCTCAAATTTCTACAGATTTAGGGAATCCAAATACTTGACTTTAATTTTACAGCCTTTGAAAATATTCAAAGGAAAAATTTTGGAGAACTTTCAAAACAGTTAAAAATTCTTTATCTTTGAAAAAAATTTCACCTTCAAACATTTATAAATATTAGTCATTCAAAATTCAAATACCCCTCACATATAGGCAATTAGCAGATTAGATCCTATTTTCTCACTACAGGAAAAAAAATAATAAAGGTGAAGGTTTTTATTACATATAGTAACTACAAAATAATGGTTAATACGCACCATATAAAACTGCAGACGGTAATGTTTCTTCACCAAGCTCAGCACAAACATGCAGAAACCTGTTCAAGAACAAAAACATGCGCTGGTTGTGTAACCTGTTACAAATTTTACGATTCGATGAGTTCATATAAGCCAAATTTCTATACCACATCTAGCTGTATGTTGGCTACTCACTCATACACCATCTCTCCTACTCTTACATTATTGCTGAGTCACTAAATCTTGTCCAACTCTTTGCAACCCCATGGACTGTAGCCTGCCAGGCTCCTCTATCCGTGGGATTTCCCAGGTAAGAATACTGGAGTAGGTTACCATTTCCTTCTCCAGGGGATCTTTCTGGCCCAGGGATCAAACCCTGGTCTCCTGGACAGGACTCTTATATCAAGCATTTGTTTCTTGAGGGAAATGATCCTGTATTCTCCAAAATGCCTGATATAGTCCATGCCATAAATTCAATAAACATCTCCTACATTAATTGAGTCAGTCCCTTGCTAATGTGTGGATATGGAAAATTGGACCCTGAATTTCAGTTCACTAAAATGTATTCACTGTATCAGTCCATCAAGTATATATATAGAATGTTTAAATCTCTACATAAAATAAAAATTAATAATTATTATAGCAGCTAACATCTTTGAACACTTATTATGTTCCATCTACTTGGCTAAGCCTTTTATAAGTATTAACTCATTTAATCCTTCCAACATTGCTATGTAGTTACCTATTATTATCTCCATTTTACAGATGAAGAAAAATACACAAAGGACTTTATTAATTTACTGTGGATCATGGAGCTAATCTAAGGGCTCCTTAGATTCTATTGACCCTTAAGAGTCATGGGGTTCCATAAACCATTATCCTCAAGATTCAGGTTAAGAGTGATTTAAAAATTCTCAGAAGCATATTATAATGATTACAGTAAAACAAAATACTCTTAACAATTTCAAGATGCACAGACAGTATGTGTTTCTGTCTATAGTCTATAATTAAGTACAATAAAATTTTACTAAATAAAAATTCTATCTAATGAACTTTTGTTGTTGTTACTTAGTTGCTAAATTGTATCTGACTCTTTCACGATCCCATCCCCTGTAGCCCACCAGGCGCCTCTGTCAGTGGGATTCTCCAGGCAAGAATACTGGAGTGGGTTGCCATTTCCTTCTCCAGGGGATCTTCCAGACCCAGGGGTCAAACCTGCATCTCTGGCATTGGCAGGCACATTCTTTACCACTGAGCCACCTGGGAAGCCCACCTAATGAAGCAGAAATCTAATAATTATATGTTAAATAATGAGGAGGCACTATGATACACTTTATTGCCCACTAATCAGTAAAGTGGGCACTACATCACTACATCATTATTCTGAAGATTTTTTTTTTTACAGAAGTAGATGTTAGAAATGCACGAGCCAAGTTTAATTTCAGCTAAATAGCCATGCACGCATTCTGTTCGGCAATACCTTTAGAGCACAAGTTCTCTGAGACAGAAAACAAGTGGTCAACTAATCTACCCCATGTGAAATAAACACTAGACTTTGCATATCTAAGATGTACTTACCAAGGGAGTTCTACCCACTAGAGCAAGCAAGGTTGACACTACTCTGACCAGAGCACGGAATCAGTCACTGCCTGCACCTAGTTTTTGATGACTGATTTGAAATCTCAGCGTAAAGGGTGAGAGTAAAGGAAGAGAATGCCTACTGGCTCCCAGAGCCTATCTCACTTCCTATTTGCCACCTGTAGAATCTGACTGGTTCAACTGCAAAAGGCATATGGAAACATTTTCTGAGCGGCGGCGAACTGAGACATATGTCACTTTCTTCAGAGAAAGAAAGGAAGCGGGGTGGGGAGGGGGCACTAAAACACGGAATTCGTGGCATTAAAACCACCTGTAGCATAAAAGACTTGCTTTTAAAATCACTGCTTTTAAATTTTTCTTCAATAGCAGGGAGATTTCTTTTGTGGCTTAAGAAATAGTGAAATTTCTATGCTGCTTTATGCCTTTGGTCCACAGTTACAGGCAAACGTAGATTGGACTTGGTTCAGAGGCTAATGGGGGCTTCCCTTGTGGCTCAGCTGGTAAAGAATCCGCCCACAATGCGGGAGACCTGGGTTTGAGCCCTGGGCTGGGAAGATCCCCTGGAGAAGGGAAAGGCTACCCACTCCAGTATTCTGGCCTGAAGAATTCCATGGACCGTATAGTCCATGGGGTTGCAAAGAGTCGGACACGACTGAGTGACTTTCACTTTCAGAGCTAATGAGGTAAAGGCAACTCAGAAGCAAGACTGAGCTAAAAGCCTCCAGAACCTCCCCTTCTGTCGAAAAAGACCTTGCTGGCTCTCCCAGTGCAGCCTTGGGAAATTCTCAACATCATTAATTATGAATTATCTCCTCACGAACACCACTCCAACATGTACGGTTTTCTTGTTCTTGAAATTATATACCACTCACCCTTAAGCACTTCTTCAAACAAAATTACCAGCAGATTCATTCAATACTTTCCTGATGATCATTTTATCCAGGACAGTCTTGGCAACTCAGTTTTACATGATCCAATTTTATGGGTAAATACACCAGTAACACACCGCATTTTAGGGTGCTCTAATAAAGGATATAACTATCTGACTCGTGGATGTATTAAAATAATACCATTCTTGGAATCTGGGGGAGGAGGATGTAAACTGTTTTCCTAGCATATCTAAGGTTAAACATTATTGTCAAAAATAATCCAAAAAAGAGACACATGCATTTACTTCTTCATTCACAGCCATTTTCTGTTTAAATGGAACACATACATGCTATATTTCAATAAATCTATGGAAAGGATAACTTTGCATATTTGGATCCATAGTTTTACTTTTTCCCCAATTAATACAGAACATTTTTATGGTTATATTTCCAATTAAAATCATAGGATTTGTTAAAGTAGAATGTTCACTGAAAAAGTTTCCTAACCTACAGTCTTGATATATAACTATTTTTAGTCACACTGACCGACTACCAGTTATATACACAGCACTGTGCCTGGGGCTGTCAGTGCAAAGACGGATATATCTTGTGGCCCAAGATCAAGGAGTTCCCAGGAGGTTAGGGAGACCAAGTTCCCCAACAGACTTAAGAGAGGTATATTCAGAAAGCATAAAAAAGAATGAGATGTCTAAGGAGTCAAGTGAATTGAAGAAGAAAAAAAGACATTGAGAAGTCCAAAAAATGTGATAGAGGGAATTTCAGAAAAAGTAGACAATTGAAAAATATTTATTGAGCACTTAAGATGCAGATACAAAATACACACACACAAAATGGCTAAGATAGTCATTCCACTCAAGGAGCTCATACTTTAATTGAAGAGACAGAAAATATAAAGAAATAATGAAGTTTTTAAAATTTCTTATTGTTGATTAACCAATTCAGTAAACACATGCAGTCCTTAACTCAAAAAACAAAGACAGATGCAGGATTATATACTGGAGGTTACTGATTCATCGATTACTTTTTACGTAGTTGTATTTTTCATTACACTTCGCTAACTAACCAAAACTTTGAAATGTTTGAAACATCGTATTCAACAATTCAGAAGCACACTGCTTTGCATGTTGCCATATTCAGACACTAGAATACAACCGAGGTGTTTTAAAGAAGTTTAAATATGCAGTGTAGAAATTCACACAAATCAACCATTATATCAGCTAATATATGGGGAAAGTTTTCCTTTAATCTGCATAGTGAGCTTAAGGTATAAAACAAGACTGATATGTAAATAGTTTATAATCATGTTTAATTAAAAAACTGCAAGTGGAAAGGCTTCCCTGGTAACTCATGGTAAAGAATCCACCTGCCAATGCAGGAGACACGGGTTTGAACCCTGGTCCAGGGAGATCTCACAAGCCATCATGGAGCAACTAAGCCCATGAGCCACAGCTACTGAGCCTGTGCTCTATAGAGCCAGTACTATGCAACGAGAAGCCACCACCGCGAGAAGCCCACGCGCCGCAACTAGAGAGTACCCCTGCTCACGGAAATTAGAGAGCCCATGCAGCATCGAAGACCCAGCACAGCCAAAAACAAACAAGCGAAAAATATATATATATGGCTTCCCACATATCTCAGTTGGTAAAGAATCTGCCTGCAATGCTGGAGACCTGGGTTCGACTCCTGGGTCGGGAAGATTCCCTGGAGAAGGAAATGGCAACCCATTCCAGTATTCTTGCCTGGAGAATCCCATGGACAGAGGAGCCAGGCAGGCTACAGTCCACAAAGTCACAAGAGTCAGACACGACTTAGCTCTAGCTTTCGTTTCTTTTCTATACACACACACACACACACACACATAAACTATAAGTGATTTTGGAGATACAATCCTTTATGAACAGTGATTTGTGACATCTTTCAAAGATTTCATCTACATCCTTTGAGATGAAAGATATACAGGATGTCTGAAAACAATTCTTAATTGTGGATTAATTTTAGCCATAATTTAATCTTATACTGTCCAGTGATTTTTCTTGAATTCAAAGTATTATATTCAAGTCACAACCTCTCCTTAAGGGTTTTAAAAAAGAAGTCAAAATAGTTAGCCATGCACAAATACAAGCGAGAGAACCCGACTAAACATAATATGCCTTTAATATGCTTCTCACTAGTTGGCTAAAGAGATCTTAAGGTGATGATATTATGGGTTCAACATCTTAAGCTTATTCACCTGTCATTACCAGACATGTAATCACATGGTTGCTCTTGTTTCTAAAGAGCCCCAAATCCAAATCACCAAGACCTTTTAAAAATACATCCAGACTCTAGAGAAAATGTTGTCTCTGATGTTTGTTTTGCTATCAGACAAATTCATTTTACAACCAAATTATCTAAAGTGTCAGAATGGCTTCTGGGTCCTAGTCAGTGAGTCATCTGGGATGATGTTAAATGAGTCATTTAACCTGCTGGGCCTTGGTGAGTAGGTCAGACCTGGATACAGGTACATTTTGTTTTAATAAAATTCAGCATCAATGAAAAAGCTTGTGTGGTCTCTGCTTTTTATATCTGTTAAGACCTATGAAACTCATTTGACCACTGCAGAACTAAAATTTGGACGGGCCTCTTGGAATGTTGTTTAACGAGAATTCCAGACATTTTTCACAGCATAATTTGAAAGAAAGGTACAACTATCTCAACAGAGCACACTTTCTATTTCCTCACTCCTATTTTAAAGTCTAACTTTATCTGCTGGACTAAGCTCATAAATGTCGCTAATCACTTCAAGAATCAACCAATAAGGCCTCAAGACCCAGCAACCAAAATCCTGATGCTAAAAAAAAAAAAAACTATCCCTAAAAAGCACTATGTTTAGATGTCCAGGTTCTCAGCCTCTTGATCATTCATCCAGTAAATGTGTGTTAGGAACCTAAATCCCAGACCCTGTATTAGGCACCAGGAATTAAAAAAAAAACAAGAGAAACACAAAGTGGGTGCTTATGATCCTTTAATAGGACCATATTTAAGACACGTGTGAAATGATAACAGAGATACTGGAATGGCCAAAAAGTTCATTTTGGTTTGTCACAACATCTTATGAAAAACCCAAATGAACATCTTATGAAAAATCCAAATAAACTTTTTGACCAATCCAATAGAAAACCATGCATAATTTATATCAAAAGTTTCATCACTTAACCCAGCAGCTCCTAGCTTACTACAAAGTTGCATTTTATAGAAACACAGAGACTGGAAAAGTCAGTTTTTATTCCAATCCCAAAGAAAGGCAATGCCAAAGAATGTTCAAACTACTGCACAATTGCACTCATCTCACACACTAGCAAAGTAATGCTCTAAATTCTCCAAGCCAGGCTTCAACAGTGCATGAACCAAGAACTTTCAGATGTTCAAGCTGGATTTAAAAAAGGTAGAGGAACCAGAGATCAAATTGCCAACATCTGCTGGATCATAGAAAAAGCAAGAGAATTCCAGAAAAACATCTACTTCTGCTTCATTGACTATGCTAAAGCTTTTGCCTGTGTGGATCACAACAAACTGTGGGAAATTCCTAAAGAGATGGGACTACCAGACCACCTGACCTGCCTCCTGAGAAACCTGTAAGCAGGTCAAGAAGCAACAGTTAGAACTGGACATGGAACAACAGACTGGTTCCAAATTGGGAAAGGAGTGCTTCAAGGCTGTATATTGTCACCCTGCTCATTTAACTTCTATGCAGAGTACCTCATGCAAAATACTGGGCTGGATGAAGCACAAGCTGGAATCAAGATTGCTGGCAGAAATATCAATAACCTCAAATATGCAGATGACACTACCCTAATGGCAGAAAGCGAAGAGGAACCGAAGAGCCTCTTGATGAAAGTGAAAGAGGGGAGTGGAAAAGTTGACTTAAAGCTCAACATTCAGAAAACTAAGATCATGGCATCCGGTCCCATCACTTCATGGCAGATAGATGGGGACAACACAGGAAACAGTGACAGATTTTATTTTTCTGGGCTCCAAAATCACTGCAGATGGTGACTGCAGCCATGAAATGAAAAGATGCTTGCTCCTTGGAAGAAAAGCTATGACAAACCTAGACAGCATATTAAAAAGCAGACATTACTTTGCCAACAAAAGTCCATGTAGTCAAAGTTATGGTTTTCCCAGTGGTCATGTATGGATGTGAAAATTGGACCATAAAGAAAGCTGAGCACTGAAGAATTGATGCTTTTGAACTGTGGAGTTGGAGCAGCCTCGTGAGAGTCCCTTGGACTGCAAGGAGATTAAACCAGTCCATCCTAAAGGAGATCAGTCCTGAATATTCATTGGAGGGACTGATGCTGAAGCTGAAGCTCTAATACTTTGGTCATGTGGTGTGAAGAACTGACTCATTGGAAAAGACCCTGATGCTGACAAAGATTGAAGGCAGGAGGAGAAGGGGATGACCAAGGATGAGATGGTTGGATGCCATCACCGACACAATAGACATGAGTTTGAGTAAGCTCTGGGAGATAGTGATGGACAGAAAGGCCTGGCGTGCTGCAGTTCATGGGGTCGCAAAGAGTCGGATACGACTGAGCGACTGAACTGAGCTGACACTCAGAAGCACAGAAAAGAAATTTACAATTACCAAAAGGGAAAAGGGGTGGGGAAGGGATAAATTAGGATTTGGGGATTAGCAGATACAGTTTACTATATATAAAACAGATAAACAAAAAGGGCCTACTCTATAGCACAGGAAACTCTAATATCCTGTAAGAAACCAAACTGGAAAAGCACATGAAAAAGACAGTATATGTGAATCACTTTACTGTACACTAAAAATTAACACAACATTGCAAATCAACTATACTTCAATTTTAAAAAATGCGTTTTAAAAGTACATTTGTAAGACTATAATAATGTCAATATCCTGGTGTGATCTTACACTGTAATTTTTCAAAATATTATCACTGGTGGAAACTAGGCTAAGTGCAACAAGGCATCCTGTCTTATTTCTTACAACTGCATGAAAATACATAATTATCTCAACAAAAAGTACATTTTAAGCCAATAATTTAGGATATAAAAGCAATTTTTCAGACTGTCATAAACAGCAGTTGGTTCTAAGATCAACCCTTAGCATTAAAAAAAAAAATTATTTTTTAAATTTTTTGGCCGTACCACACAGCAGGTGGGATCCTAGTCCCTGACCAGGAATTGAACCTCCCCTCCCTGCAGAGGAAACACAAAGTCTTAACCACTGGACCACCAGTGAAGTCCCATAATTTTTTATCTTTTCACATCAAGAATAGTCCAAATTTTATTTTTTAAAAACACAATTTTTAAAAAATTTATGATCCTCTTAGTATTAAGTATAAACGTGAATGACTCAGGTATACATTATATTTAGTATGAATTAAAGCAACAATTTCCTATCTTGTCACTCTTTTAATGTCTCCCACTCACCATTCACTGAATTACAAACCTGGTTATATTATCTCCTAGCTTGAAATCCTCAGTAGTTTCCCAGGAATAAAGCCCAAAGTCTTCCTATGATACACAAGGCTCCTCCAGATGGGGCTCCTGTCTACTTGCATGACTTTCAGTACCTCCCATGGGTCCCGAACATGCCACTCTCATCCCCAAGACTGCAGAGCTGTCTTCTCTACCTGGAATGCCTTTCCCACTCTCCACCTGGCAAACACCTGCTTGTTCCTTGCTTTTCATGACACCGATCATCTCTTCACACTGTTCCTGGGGTTCCCACAGCAAGAATACTGAGGTGTTTTGCCACTTCTTCCTCAAAGACTGAAGGCAAAAGGAGAAGGGGATGGCAGAGGATGAGATGGTTAGATGGCATCACCAACTCAATGGACATGAGTTTGAGCAAACTCTGGGAGATAGTGAAGGACAGGGGAGCCTGGAGCGCTGCAGTCCGTGAGCTCACAAAGAGTCAGACATGATTTAGCAACTGAACAACCACCATCATCCCTTCTCCAAGGCCTTCAATGGCCTTTCTGCCCCAGTAGAGCACGGCCTGCCTTCCCTTTCTTCATGGTCTTAGGGGTCCTTGTTCCCATTCCAGCAATGACCAAGGGGACACGTGTCTCAGCAGTTGCCAGCCCCTGGAGGGCACACTAAAGGCCTGTCCCCTTGTATCCTCAACACCATGCCCAGCGCTGGCACTTGGAAAGCACTCGAGTGTTTGCTGAAAGAATGACAACGATGACTTTCAAGGAGCTTCCGTGATTCCATGGAAGAGCAATGGTAAGCTATGCCAATGATAGAAATCAGTTAGAAAAAAAATGAACAAATACTGATTTGATAGAGTCAGAAATTTAAGGGGATGAAGCAACAATGACTGTAAAGAACTGGTTGAGAGGGTATCACGTATACAATATTATAAAAAGGAACAAGTTGCACAGCAAAGGAAACAACAAGATTAAAAGACAACTCTCAGAATGGGAAAAAATAATTGCAAGGGAAAAAACTGGATTAATCTCCAAAACACACAAGCAGCTCATGCAGTTCAATACCAGAAAAGCAAACAACCCAATCAAAAAAAGGGGGGCAGACCTACACAGACATTTCTCCAAAGAAGGCATACAGACGGTGAACAAACACAGAAAAAGATGCTCAACATCACTCATTATCAGAGAAATGCAAATCAAAACTACAATGAGGTATCACCTCACACAGGTCAGAATGGCCATCATTAAAAAATCTGCAAACAGTAAATGAAGGAGAAGATGTAGAAAAAAGGGAACACTTTTTCATCATTGGTGAGAATGTAAATAGTCATTATGGAGAACAATATGGAGATTCCTTTAAAAACCAGGAAAAGAACTACCATATTACCCACCAATGTCACTACTGAGCATAAATACTGAGAAAACTATAATTCAAAGAGACGAATGTACTCCAATGTTCATTGTAGCACCATCTACAATAGCTGGGACATGGAAGCAACCTAGATGTCTACCCGCAAATGAATGGATACAGAAATTGTGATACAATAGACAATAGATATTACTCAGCCATAAAAAAGGATGTATTTTAATTATTGAATTAAAATGACATACTTTTAAAGGACTGACTTTCCCACACACTCTGTATATTTTTTTGTTTAATGAGAAATGGAAAGGAGTCATCCATATTGTATTAAGTTTCCAAAGCTGTACTAACTGGAGGAGAATTTATTTATGAGGAAACCCCTAAGAGCTAAGACAGTAACCATTAAGAGCTAAAGAGAAAACTCACAAATAAATTTCCTTTCTGCCTTTAAAAGTGAAAATAGTGATAATAATATTTAAATAGCGCCAGGTACTCCTCTAAGTGCTTTGCAAAGAAACTGAGGCACAGATCAATAAATTACATTTCCCAAAGTTTATTTAGCATGTAAGCAGTGGACCAGGATTCATACTGGAACTCTGGCTTTTTAAAAGTACACATCTAGGGACTTCCCTGGTGGTCCAGTGGCTAAGACTCTGTGTTCCCAATGCAAAGGGCCTAAGTTCAATCCCTGGTTGGGGAACTAGATCTCATACACTCCAACTAAGATCTGGTAAAGTCAAATAAAAATAATAAATAATTTTTAAAGTACATATCTAAATCAATTTCTTAGGAAATTTCTTTTATAATTGGTTAACTTCGATAGAAACAAATCTGGTTTTTTTCTGGCCATGCTGCATTGCTTTTGAGATCTTAGTTCCCTGACCAAGGATCAAACCTGGGCTCCCTGCAGTGGAAGTATGGAGCCTAACTACTAGATAGCCACAAATCTGTTAATTCTAACATTATCCTAAGTATGTGATTCTTAATCTAAAATCATAAAAATGTGACATAGCCTACTATAAACATGTATATATATATATATATGAC
This sequence comes from Cervus elaphus, assembly GCF_910594005.1. Classification (NCBI taxonomy): domain Eukaryota; kingdom Metazoa; phylum Chordata; class Mammalia; order Artiodactyla; family Cervidae; genus Cervus; species Cervus elaphus. The sequence continues at coordinate 17,290,718 of NC_057820.1, forward strand.
TATATAATAAAAAAAGTCAGGAAAACTAAGTACCCTGATTAATTCTATATAAAATTATTTCCTAGGAACAAATAAAGCAATACATGTGTGAAAGTTTCTTTGTAAATTATACCATTACTTGGTAAATAATCCATATGTTTAAAGTTCTTTTACTATAATTTACAAAGAAAATTTTCAAATATATAGATAGACTACTAAGAAAGTAGTTCTTTTCAACCACAAAGTACTTTTTTTAACCACCATTAGGGAGTAACTGCAGTTTAAGACTGTGATGAAAGTAGTTTTATATGGGAGACATTTAAAAAGAGAAGGTGGATTAAAATGTAACCAAAGAAAAAGGATGTTACAATTTAACATAAATAAAAATAAGCATGTAACATATACTGGCTACAAATCAATGCAGAGTCTTTTCCTTAACTTACCTGCCAGATACAGGGCAAATGATATAAATCTATGGTAGCGAATGAGGAACTGAAGTTGCTCTTCTCTTTGAACAAATGTAGCAAAATAATCAGCCACAGTCTCTCCATAGAAAAAGTAGTTCACACACAACAGAAAGTACCTGTAACGTTAAAACAATTTGCTTCTTTATATTTGAAACATTTTCCCCCTCAAACCGGACAAAACTGTTTTCTACTTTTGATGATGACACAGATCAAAACTAAGTTTTGAACACAGGTTCATGATATATTCCACCAAAATCCTTTTTTATCCCTGTTTTAAACTTAATTTCAAACTTACCAGTGAACAAAAATGTACTGAGTAGTTCATGCCTTTATTTAGCTCAAAATCTAATGCCAGAGACAGAAAATTAGGAAGCAGTGTAGAAAATACTACACACACACACACACACACACACAATTAAGTTTATAATGAAAATGCATTCCCAACATCTCCCTAAGGCTTTTTTTTTTTAAGAATTTTTTTAAGTGGTCATTTTTTAAAAAGTCTTCATTGCATTTGTTACAATTTTGCTTCATTTTTTTATGTTTTAGTTTTTGGCCACAAGGCACATGGGCTCTTAGCGCAGCCCGACCAGGGACTGAGCCTTACCCCCTGCACAAGAAGGCAAAGCCTCTACCACTGAACCGCCAGCCAAGTCCCTCTAATGCGTTTTAATAGTAGAGCTCCTAAGCCAAATTCCCGCCCGCCCTAAGGAAGATCAATGGGAAAAGAGGGAAGAAGTAATTTGACCTCTCACCTCCTACTCTGTCCTGCCCACACTGGGTCTTGTCCCCTTTTCTCAATGCTCCAGATGGACTCTAGTTGAATAAGTGACTCAAAAAGGTAGCAGTGGGGGTTAGGAGCTAGCTGCAGGTAAAAATCTCTGGGGAAAAACTTTAAAAATGGGGAACACATGTACACCCATGGCTGATTCATGTAAATGTACGGCAAAAACCACTATGATACTGTAAAGTAATTAGCCTCCAATTGAAATAAATAAATTTTAAAAAAATGGAGAATGTAAAATTTGAAAAAAAAAAATAAAAACAACACAAACACTTTATGAATGGCCTGCCCCTTCTCCCAGCGCTGGTTTATCCTTTCCGCCAGGGAGAAGCTGAACTCACAAGACTTTGCTGATGGGAGCACGTGTAAGCCAGGAAAACGCCTTAACAAACACTGCCTCAGGGTTCCTCCCGGATTCCTCCTTTAGAAAGACCGTGACCTAGGCAGCCTGACCTAGGCAGCCGGGAGGGCAGTAGAAGAGGAGAGGGGTGGTGGTTCCCTCTGGTCCTCATGAATGGAATCAGACCCCACTGTTCCCAAAGGGAAGCACATCATGTTTCCACATTACCATGTCTCTCTCTCCTATAATGGAAATTGTCTGTGACACCTTTGTAAGGCTATCAAGGCCTACCTTGATAGGCCATCAAACCATCTTTTTTGTTTTTGGCCATGCCCCTCCGCATGTGGGATCTTAGTTCCCCAAACAGGGATTGAAACGCCCCCTGCACTGGGCGCTTACAGTCCTAACCACTGGGCGGCCAGAAAGTCCCTCACCAGTCCAACCTCTGGGCCACTATTCCCTCCCACTCGGGAGAGCCAAGAAGATCTCACCACCTGTGGCAGGTGCCTCCTCTGACCCCATCTAGAACCTGATAGGTGCTGCTTCCCCAGCCCAGACATCCTTCTCCATCCAAAGCCTGTCTTCATTTCTGGTAACAGTTTCTCTGTCACCTTCTCCGTGAAGCCTCTACAATCCCTGGGGCCCATCCTGACCTACCTTTTTTCCCCCTTACACTTAGAATCAATCCTGCCTGGGTTAACTACTCTCCAAATACTTTAACATTCACTGGAAGGACTGAGGATTAAGCTGAAGCTCTGAGACTTTGGCCACCTGATGCGAAGAGTTGACTCATTGGAAAAGACCCTGATGCTGGGAAAGATTGAGGACAGGAGAAAGGGACAACAGAGGATGAGATGGTTGGATGGCATCACCAACTCAAAGGACATGAGTTTGAGCAAGCTCTGGGAGATGGGGAAGGACAGGGAAGCCTGGCGTGCTGCAGTCCATGGGCTGCAAAGAGCTGGACACGACTGAGTGACCGAGCAACTAATATTTAATCTACCTAACATTCCCTGTACAACTGCCACTCATGAAGAAACTTCCCAGAAGGAAAAATTAGGTGTTCATAAAACCAAGAAACTGTTTTTGACTACTGTAAACCCAAAAGGTGATGCCTGTTTTAAAAAGACACTGATACTAATCAAACAACTACTGATACATTCAAAGACATGGACTGTTAATTATGAACTATCATATTATCAAGTTTCATGGTCAAGGTCCTGATAACTAAGAATCCTGAAAAAACTTAAAAATATATAAAACATTAAATATTAAAATTATTTAGTGATTCCTATTTGCTAATTTTACATGCAGTATTTTCTACATAGAATAATTTTGTATGCAATGTTTCAGGGGCTGGTAACTACCCTGAAATGTTTAGCAGGGTGCCTTACACACTGACCCCATCAGAGCCTTCCTCTTCCCTCTGACAACCCTCCTTGTTGCATGTCAGAGGTCCCGGGGCCTTCAGGAGACCAAGCCAGGAGCAGCAAAGGTAAGGTCATCCATCCTCTCACTGCCCTGCTTGGTCCTCCTGCCCGAGGCCTAAGGGGGTTTGGAGAAGGTAGGCCAGTCTGCCTACCTGCCCTGGTGCTTAGATGGTAAAGAACCTGCCTGCAATGCGGGAGACCTGGCTTCGATCCCTGGGATGGGACAATCCCCTGGAGGAGGGCATGGCAACCCACTCCAGTATTGTTGCCTGGAGAATCCCAAGGACAGAGGAGCCTGGCGGGCTGCAGTCCAAGGGGCTGCAAAGAGTCAGACACGACTGAGCGACTAAGCGCAGCACAGGCCAGTCTGCAGGGGTGAGGAGGGGAGGGAAGGAGGGAGACAGACACGCAGCTTGGGCTTTCCTCTCCTGAATCAACCACTTGTCACTCAAAAAAGAGGAAAAAAAAAGAAAACCCACAGCTATTTTCACATCTCATCTTCCAGTCTTTGTAGAGATACCGGATTTGTGTATGGTCTCATGTCAACTGAGGGGAAATAAACCAAAAGATTAACATATATTTAACATTTCACAGAATGAAACTTTCTGTTAAAATTGTAATTATAAAGGGTATAAACATGTGTCCAATATAATGCTGAGGTTTTTAAAAAGAGGACAAAAACTGTGTGTGTATGCAATATAAGTCAGGTATCTACAAATAGTGAAAGATGAAATCTGAACATAGTTGTTGAAATGGAGAGTTAAAGGTGATTTTCTTCTTTCAACATACAATTACATTCTTTTCATTTATATTTCTTTATACTCAATCTATAAGGTCAACTGGGTGGATACTGAGTGGTCAGGATGCTTCCTTACCAACTTTAGAAAAGAATCAGATTTTCATATCTGAAACAGTTTTAAGTCACTTACCAACTTAGTGTTCTAAACCAAGGTAAGTCATAAGAATGATAGACTCTGTAACCTATGGTGATGATTTCATGGAAGCATTTCACTTGGATGCTTAGAACCTGAAACCAAGAGAAAACATTAACACACAGTTCTTAATGTCTACATTTATGCTTAATTATTTAATAAGTAACTTGTCACATGTATTTTAAAAATCTTCAGCTACCCACTTTCAGTTATTCTAAAGATCATCAGCAAAAATTCAATATTCAACTTCTCTATAATCAAGTGATGTCCCAAAGAGGTAAGCAAAACAATATTTTATTCAGAACGTTTGAGAGATCCTTCCCAGGGTAGGAGGTGGCACTGTTCTTTAGAATTTGAAGGGTATAGTCTGGCTAGGGTCACAGCTAACTAGGCTTAATCAATCCCTCATTACTGCTTCATTTCTTGAAGTTGGGTGGCTTTCTCTGTCGATTTTGTTTCTTGAGTTATCCTAAGAAAATGATCCTATATGAAAATTTGCTTGTATATGTTTATTTTTAACAAGTTGGTATTCTTGCCAAGGAAAAAGATACTATCGGGACAAATGGCTAAAATATCCTTACTGAGTCACTCAGGGGTTTGGCATGAGATTTTCATTCTTCCCACCATGCCAACTCTCCCTCAGCCAGCAACACACATCTCTGATCAACCCAAGCAGTGCTTCCTTGACATATTATAAGCAGCCTTCGACGTCTGCGGCCCCAGTAGCCAGTCAAGTGAGTCTATGCAGTTCTGTCTGCACAGTGTCCAATACACATGCCAAGTAAGTAAGTGAAAGTCACCCAGTCATGTCCGACTCTTTGCGACCCCATGGACCATAGCCCGCCAGGCTCCTCTGTCTATGGAATTTTCCAGGCAAGAATACTAGAGTGGGTAGCCGTTCCCTTCTCCAAGGGATCTTCTCAACCCAGGGACTGAACCCAGGTCTCCTGCATTGCAGGCAGATTCTATACCATCTGAACCACCTGGGAGGCCCTGCACATGCTGAGGAAATAGGTTTATATTCATGAAGCCCTTTGTGATGGTCTATGCAGCAGTCCCTCAAACTGCTGCCTCCACAATCTGGATAAAGGTAATTTCTGAGACTATAGCATCATAACCAGTGTTTGGCTTAAGTCAATTCCTAGACTCAAAGAGCCAATGGCAAGCTGAACACTCATCACCAGAAACTAAGAGATCCAAGCCTCTGTCAGTACAGCAGACTACCTTTTCCCACCTCTAGAGAATCTACCCAGGGGTTTGTTCTTGTACAGCCCTGGAGCTAAGAACGGACTTTGTATCTATAGACACTTAAAAACAAAACCCAAAGATGACACGATGGAGACATATGTGGCTCCTTAAAGCCTAAAATACTACTATCTGGGCCTTTCCAGAAAGAACTAACCAAACTCCACTAAAGAGTACACTTTGGGATTTCTTTTTAAGGTCACCACACATTAGCTTTCCCAAACCTACTGCCCAGGAGAGTCTTGGGCTATTTTTCCCCACTATACCTATTACATGTCCAATGACATACTTAAAAAAGTAATTGTATCCCCTTGGCAAGAAAATATTATGCCAAACTACCATAAATAATTCTTTTAAGAAAAAGCTATAAATGTGTTATAAACACAAGAGGAAATTTAAATACTGTCCTTCAAATAACCTTTGCATATATTATCAAGTCATTTTTTTTAACAAAAATAATCACAGAACAGGGACAATGCTCAATGTTGGTAAAATGGTAAAGCTATGCTATTTATAGAACCAAGGGCTTTTAAAATATCAAGTGCACTCATGCAATTCCTATGAACACATTTGTTCAAGAACAACCATTAGCTCTATATATGGAATTTCACTGAAAGGAGAAAAAAAGAGCTTTTAATATCACACACATATATGTATATAGTTGTCACTTGTAGCTTATCAACAGAATTAATATGGTACTGCTGGGGAAATAGAAAACAGAGAATTCAAAATAGAGTAAGAACTGGTGACCACACAGAACCTGATGCTCCATGCCACCGATAGAGGTGGCAATGCACCAAAAGGCCTCCGCTGGCCCAATTAATGTGCTAGGAGCATTAAAAAACAATTAGTAATTAGCCTCCAACTAATAAAAAAAAAAAAAAACAATTGATACCTAAGTGCCTACTCTGCTACTTTGGGCTGCCCTGGTGACTCGGCAGCAAAAAAAACCACCTGCCAGTCCAGGAGATGTGGGTTCCATCCGGGGGTTGGAAAGATCCCCTGGAGAAGGAAATGGCAACCCACTCGGGTATTCTTGCCTGGGAAATCCCACGGACAGAGGAGCCTGGCGGGCTATAGTCCATGAGATCACAAAGAGTAGGACACAACTCAGCAACTAAACACCACCAGCACTCTTGCTGGTTACTGAAGATTCAGAGAAATAACATAGGCCTTCTGTTCTCAGACAGGAACAGTCTCTCAGGGAGAACACACGCAGCTCCAGTACGATGTGCAAACAGCCACGTGGGTACGAGCACAGGCAGACGTAGAAACCTGTGGTGAGGGCGGGGATGGGCCAGCTGGGGCGGAGGAGGAGGACAGACAGCCACGTACACTGGAGAGGGGGAGGGGCTGCAGGGAGCTACAGTCCAGAGAGGCTGAACACAAAGCTGGGCTGAGCAGTAGAGGGAGGGGAGTCTGGTCACAGTATCACAGCAAACAGCATGAAGCAACGGAGCTGGTGCTGATCACGGAAGGTCAAGATCAGACCTGGCTGTCTGGGGTTAACAAGTGGAAAGAACTGATGGGAGAAGCAGCAAGAAAAGAGTCAGCAAGGCAGGTAAGATACCACACCCAGAGCGGTGAGAATGAGCAGCAGAGGAAGATGGACTATGAAATCAGAGACATCAACGAGGTAGAACTGACTGGATTTGGTGGCTGAGGAATCAGAGGGGCTAAGGTGGAGAGGAGAACATAGGGTGATACCAGGGAAGGCTTGAGAAGGAAACAGAGGTATGCAGAATGGCTGGCAATAGAACACAAGCTCAGATTTGGATATGTTGAGTCTGAGCTATGGTACCTATGGGTTATCCAAATTAAAGTACCTATTTTCACTCCGGGAATTTGTTCGAAGAAAATAGCCCTGCACGTGAAAAAGCTTTACATTTTAATATGTTCAGGATAAAACTATTCACAATAAAGAAAAACCAGAATATAACCAGAATGTCTAAAAATAACACATTGATTGCTTTAAATAACATGATGTACTGCATTCCACGGAGTAGATGAATGTATTAAAGCTAATGGTTACAAGGACTATGGAGCAACACAAAACATTCAATATTTAGTTTAAAAAGGATACAGCATTTAGTCACATTATATACAATTACAATCATGGTTTTTTAAAAGAAAAAAGGATGAAAGGAAATATATCAAATGGCAGTATTAATTTTTGGTCACTGATGATGGGATTGGGAGTGATTTTTTAAATTATTTATCTTCCAAAGTAATTTTATAAAGAAACTTCATTATTAATATTTTTTAATTAGGTCCATGGCATGTGAGATCTTAGTTCCCTGACTAGGAATCGAACCCACATCCCTTGCATTACAAAGCAGATTCTTAACCACTGGACCACCAGGGAAGTCCTTCCAAAGTAATTTTAATAAACATTTATAGCTCTCACAACGGGAAATGCACTATTTAAATAATGTGCGTTAAAACAATTATCATGGGAGTTTCCAGGAAGGGGTATGGGGAACCTCTTATATCTGTCACATGTTCCCATTTCCTTCTTAAACAAGATTGCTTTAGTAACTCCATCACTTAGAAAGTGTGATTCCAAGCTGTGACTGCAACAATTAAAGCACTATAAGTAGAAGGTTGAAGAGGAAAAGCTCCTTTTATTTTAAGGAATGTGAGTATGAGTTCCATCTTAAAATAGTAGCTATCATTTCCTAGATGTAAGTTTTTAATAAAACTCTCCTGAATTAGTCATTTTTGAATGCTGGTATTGTAAGACAAATGCAAGCTAGGTACAATGTGTACTTCTCAAAATATAAAGGACCTAGTTAGGGTTATAAAGGTAAATAAGACTTTAAAATACAGATAGTATCAATTGAGTACCAACAGTGTGTGTGTATGTATGTATCTATCCATGTTCCCTTAACATAAATATCATAAATACAAAGCATGTATATATGCATGTGTACATGTATGTGTATGCATGTGCAGTAAATCTAAGTTAAGAGCAATAACAGTTCAAACATATTTTAACTAGATCTTTAATATTCTTCTCTTATTAAACTCACCAAAGAAATAACCTATAATACAATGGTATTTTCCTTTCATAGTAGAAAAACAAAAAAAGCCCAAGTACTTTAAATGTGCTTATGATTCTCTTCTTAAAAAATCAGAATCCAAATATGCAAGGAAGTCTTTAAAGCTGTTTTCAGTGCTGTCATAAAAGAATGGTTAAGAATTGGTCTCTATCCACAAATTCTGGCCCTAGCTACCACACCAAATAGTTCAGCTTGGAGAGTAATGTCATTTTGTCACCAGGCACTTGAGTCAATGCCTCCAGGATGCTGGTGGTTTATAATCTTTGATCAAAACTACCTTCAAAAGAGGACTAACAATCCAAATGATCCCTACAAATTTTAAATGGCTCCCCACTGCTTTACAAAATAAACTCCGAACGTCTTCACATAGTATCTCAAGGGCCTCCAGGATTTGATCCCTAATTACGTTTTCCCGTTCAAAGGCCCCAAGCCCCAGGCAAAGGTTTCACCTACCCTTTCCTGACACACCCAGCCGCCGGGACCCTTGCTCACAGTGCTCACTCCAGCCCCACAGGTCCTCAAGGTCTACTCAAAGATCCTTTCAGCCCCAAAGCTTTATTGAGCTCTCTGCCATCACCCCACCTCTCCTTCCCCCAGCTTGACCGCTCTCCTCACAGCACTGGGGAGCGCTCAGCACACACTCAGTCCTGAAATCTCACCCCAGGAGCCCTCGGGGTTCAGACTCCGAGGACTGGCAGCTGGGGCCCAGCCCTCACGTCACACCTGGACTGTGCTCACGCCTGCCTACCGTCTCTCACACTCAGCACCCTCTAGCCTCACAGTGAGTCGGTCCTGTCCATTATCCATCCTTCCGTTGTAAGAAAAAGCTGCAATGTCAGCAAATTAACAGAACAGAGAAAGTAATTTCGCATTCTTTTTTAACCTGGATATGCCAAAAAAGCACAAAATTAGTAACAGGATGAAAAGAAAGGGCTTTATGATCCTTTATGATTCCTTTAAAGAACACTTTAAAGAAGTATTCTAAGTCACTTCAGAAGTTGATAGGATTTTTTTTTTTTTCAACTGTGTCTGATTTCACTTCCAAACTTCTTTTATTTTCTTAACAAAAATAAAAGGAAAACCATCATATTGCTCCTACAACTTTACCACTGTGAATAGGAGTAAACAGGAGAGGGGAAGGTAGGTAAACATATTTCTCAGGGTGTCCAGGCAGCCAGGAAACAAACAGGGAGGTAAGATCATAAGAAGGGACTAAACTAACTGAGATGTGTGCATGCATGCTTATTCGCTCAGTCATGTCTGACTCTTTGTAACCCTTGGACTGTAGCCCGCCAGGCTCCTCTGTCCATGGAATTTTCCAGACAAGAATACTGCTGTGGGTTGTTTCTTCCTCCAGGGGAAGCTGGAGATAACTGAGATGGATGAAGACAAATAATAAAAAGAAGGGACATCAGGCATAACCCTGGAGCAGGCCCTCACTGTTCACTGCTAAATCACGTTCAGCACCCGGGAAGTGCATGATGAGTTTGTTGAACAGAATGTGTTTCTCCTTCTTACTTCTACCACTTTGGACTTCAAATGCTCCATGCTTCTTTGGCGATCAAGGCTTTTATACACAGGGAAACCTTGGCTGTGATGATCCTTCCCCCAAGATCTCTGCTTCACCCCGTGACTCCTACTCAGCCTTCAATCACTGTGCTGATGCTGAGCACTGGATAAAGTCCAGGAAGCCTACCAGCACCCCCTCCGCTCTCTTAGCTTCCTATTCTTTTGTCCAGAAGCTTATTGCAGCCTGTGATGATATATCTGATCAATTCTTTAGCACATGGACAGTAAGCTCCATGAGGGCAGACACAGGTGCACTGTTCTCAGCCCCACTGCACCACACTCCAGAACAGCCTGGCATAGTTTTGTTTTTTATTTTACTGTGCTTTCCCAATAAGATCACAGAGTTTATTCCATTCATTTACTATACTCTTTATTCATATGGCTACCTGCATGTCTCTGCCATCAGACTGAGTCTCTTGAAGTCAGGGATCTAGCTAATAGTCACATATGTTGAAGACATGTGTGTATTACTTTCTACTGAAAGCTTGGCACACTTTCTGACACAAAGTTGTATATCTGTTATATGTACTTGGCCTCTGCTTAAAGAACACACTGAGTGGCCAATTTGCAAGTGAAAAAGATTAGCCAAGGTCATTTCATAAACCAGAAAATGCCTAAAGGAACTAAATTTGCTGTTACCAAGTCTTGAATCACCTTCTTTTATATGACATACTCAAATTACTTCAATATTAATGCTGTAAAAGGAAGCGAGAGACACTTGGGCAAACACAAAACACTTACAAGAAGCATCAGCATAAAGGATCCCATGTAGATGATCAGGAAAAACAACGAAATCATCGTCAGAGTAAGAATTCCACGAATCCACCAGTTTTTCCATCTACAAAGGAAATGTTTGTAAAGTTAGCATCAGTGTATTCTTAAACGTTTGCATGTTGTTTCACTACTAAATTGCCAGACTTAACAGATTTCCCTTAACTACACTTTAGGAACCCCCATGCACCTACTTTGCCTTCTACAATAACAACAGTTACCAACCAAACAAAGGAAGAGCAATTGCTCAGTCACTGAGAGCTAAAGGAAATGTAAAAATTATGTTTTGCCAAAAGAAAAAACCAGCTCACGTTCCACATGGGTGAGGATGAATCCTTTGAGGCTGGGAAGTGAGGGGGCCAACAAGGATGTCTACACATACCACCTGGGGTCATTCGGATGGGAAGGAGGGGCCAGGTGCATAGCCCACTCAAAGGATGTCCATCCTTCAGGGTGGTTGATATAAATGGTAATGATGTTACGGTGGGGTCCAACAGACAGCACGGCCTTCTAATGAGAAAAAGTAAAGGAAGGGCGATGCAGAACTGAAACTGGAGAGATTAGCAATTTCAGAAAAAAGAGGAAGGTGTGGGGAGGTCAGACATTGAGGGCAAGGCCAACCAGAAGGTCACTTCTTTCAGCTCAACTTCTTTCAGCCTGTTTTCCTGAGGGACAGAGCCTTCAGCGATAGAGTATTCTCTTCTCCTTGGGCCTTTGCTGGTTCTTAGAGCAGAGCTCCCCTGAGCAAAAAATGTGGCTGGTCCCTGGTAGCTGAGCGGGACTTGACCTGCTCAACCCTCTGCTGTCAGTAAGGGCCTAGGAAGTCCACCTCCCCCCATACAGGGGCGTCACACATACCCCTAGGGTACCTTACAAACAGCTGCACTCTTTCTGTGGCTATGTCATGAAAAATGTCAGCAGACCCTGTATGAAACACCCCAAATTGTTCTAATAACACCTATAGAAGGAATATTCATTGGAAGGACTGATGCTAAAAGCTGAACCCCTAATACTTGATGTAAAGAGTCAACTCATTGGAAAAGACCCCGTTGCTGGGAAAGACTGAGGGCAGGAGGTGAAGAAGGCAATAGGGATGAGATGGTTGGATAGCATCACTGACTCAATGGACTTGAGTAAACTCTGGGAGACAGTGCAGGACAGGGAAGCCTGGTATGCTGCAGTCCATGGGGCTCCATTCATTTTACACTCTACTAATAATTTCTGATTTCTATTAATTCATATGATAACATTTAAATTATATCACAGACATTTTGGCCCAACATATGATAACACATCAGTTCAGTTCAGTCGCTCAGTCATGTCCGACTCTTTGCGACCCCATGAATCGCAGCACGCCAGGCCGCCCTGTCCATCACAAACTCCCAGAGTTTACTCAAACTCATGCCCATCGAGTCAGTGATGCCATCCAGCCATCTCATCCTCTGTCGCCCCCTTCTCCACCTGCCCCCAATCCCTCCCAGCATCAGACACAGGCACACCCTATTCTAAGTATTCTTCACACTATAACAGAAATATTAGCTGATTCCATTCATTTGTCAAACACTAATTACATTCCCTGTCGTCAGTCACTCTCCTATATAGTCTAGATACCCAGATCTACTCTTCTCTCAAAAATCCCTTTGATCACGTACTTTCTGCACACAAGACCTAAAATGCCAACATTAAGTCCAAGCTCTTTTAAACTGCTTTCAAGGTTTTGCACAAGTTTGTCAGATTATACTTACCCAACTTTATTTCCCTCTCCTGCTTAACTCCGCAAGTAGACTCATACATTTTTCATGAGACTGAAAGCTTTGGGGCTGTGCTGAAAAGCTACAGCTGAAAGGTTCCATTTGGCTTTATAGAACGAACTCTTTGAGGATGAGTGAATGGACTACGAAACTGAGCTAGGTTGCAGAGCTAGTCAGAGGTAAATAAAGGACCACAAGCCAGTCTGTGGGTAATAACCCTGTCTTGTTTGCATGAGTCTCAGAAAGGTACTTAGCCCTCCTTCATAACTGATTCTCAGACTCAGAATCACTGAGAACATTTTTCAGACAAAGGACACTACCCAAGTGTCAGAAATCAGTCCTTGGTGGGAACGGCAAGGTCCATGTGCACCTCTAACACTAAAGGGCTGGCCTTGAACATCAGAGAACCAGAGATTTAAACAGGGACCTACTCTCTTTTTTTATACCAATGCTACTCCTCCCAAAAAAAGTTCCCCAACAAGATCAAAGACTTACTTGCCTTATTGTAATTTAAATGACTCCCCAAACCTCCCAAGAAAACTTAATAGCACATAAAAGCAGAGATTTAAACATAATATATGTATGCACAGATAAGGTAACCAAAAGTTACCTCTCAAGGGAGAAGCCCTTAACTCCAGAGCTCTGATATGCAAAATATATGTACCATTGTTACAAAAATCCAGAGGCAAGTCCAGTTCCAAACTAAAAATTCTTGACTTCCTTTGTCATGCCACCATGATCACCTTAGAGGAAGCCTTAATTCTGAGTCCAGGTCATCATCTCACAGACTGTTTTAGATCAAGGAACACAGAACCAATAGAGGAGAGTTTCATTCAAGTCTCCTGTCTCCAGGACCTCTGTGAGCTAGAAGTGAAATTTCTAAAAAGTACATAATTAAGCAGTGTTCTTTGCCTGCAAAATCCCATGGACAGAGGAGCCTAGAGGGCTACAGTCCATGGGGTTGTAAAGAGTTGGACACGACTGAATCAACTAAACAACAAGAAGCAGTGTCCTTAAAGGCAATTATCTAAAGCGATGACACATTTATTGCTCAAATCAGTTATGTGATGCACAACGTCTTATTGTTACTACAACTCTTTAGGGGTTTTTATTTCAAAAGTAATAAAACAACAAAAAATGTTTTTTTTCCTTGTGGTACAAGCATCATGAGTTGTCAAAGACCTAGGCTGACAAGGCAGTTCCCCTGTGCCAAGAATCACAGCACAGAGGCACTCTTCGAGAACAAACAAGAAGTTGATGGGCCATCTAGCAAAGAGTAGGGTTTTAGAGAAACCCCATCTGCCAGCCTCAGGAGGAAGTGGACAGGAAGTGTACAGGTTCCCATGGAGAAGGAATATGGTGTGAGAGAGTCCAAGAGCACCATCAAGACTATGCCTGGGTATCTTCAGGGGCTCTCCACCTTCACTAGTGACATTTGGGCCACATCATCCTCTGAGGTGAAGAGCTGTTCCGCGGACTGTCGGATGCCTGGCACCTACCTATTAGGAGCGAGCAGCACCCTCTCTTACTGTGACAACCTAAAACGTCTCTGTGCATGTGTGCTCAGTCGTGTCCGATGCTGTGACCCCATGGACTGGAGCCCTCCAGGCTCCTCTGTCCATGAGATTCTCCAGGCAAGAAATACTGCAGTGGGTTGCCATTTCCTCCTCCTGGGGATCTTCCTGACCCAGGGTTCAAACCCTCGTCTCCTGCGGCTCCTGTATAGGTAGGTGGACTCTTTACCCCTGAGCCATCTGGGAAGCCAGACACTGCCAAATGTTCACAGGTTGTGGGGGATGGTACAAAACCCAACGCCTCGCCCCTGGAAAGAACTACTAAGTGAGAGTCATTGCTGAAGAAGCTCTTCACTAAAGGAGAAAGCCAGCCACTTCGCCCGCTAATGAATATTCCTTTCCACAGATCCAGGCGAAAGTCAAGAAACAGACTAGGACACCCGCCAAGGGCCTGAAGACTTTTCAGGCTCCTTCCAGTATCAATGGTTTGTGCTCTTTTTGGCATTATATATTAGAGTCTTAAAAATGAACATAAATCTTGCCCAAGGAATTTCACTTTGAAGATTTCATGTGGACTTTGAACAAGATGGTGGAGGAGCAGGTGGACGTGGAGTACCTCTCTCTCCATGGATACATCAGGAATACACCTTCAGACACAGAAGGGCTTGCAGAACAGAAAAAGCTGAGTGCAGACAGGAGTACCTGACCACCGGAAAAGAATTTATAGGGCCACGCAAAACTCAGTAGGATGAAGGAAGTAGTGGGGAAGAAAGGAGAGTTACTAGGACTGGACCTGCCCTCAGCAAGTGGGGGAACTGAAGCAGGGGTCCGATTCCCACAACCAGAGGAGAAACAACTGAGGCTGGGAGTGAAGCAGCTGATCTGCGACAGCCCAAATGAAATGAGAATCACACAGACAATCCTTGTCGCAGCCATACGTACCCCAGATAGGGACGCATGTTTCCCAGAAGGCACAGTGACTGTGGGGCAATCCCAGGGAGAGGTCTGCTGTTGACTGTGGGGAGTTGGCCCAAGGGGACATGAGGGAGGAGACTGTGGTGGGAAATGCCTGTGGAGGAAAATCAAGCAGCCATGGAGGCAAGCCGGTACTCCTGAGTCATGAGTAGGGGTGGCGCCATCACCGTAGCCTCTCTCTCCACACACCTGCACTGGCAGCAGAACAACAGAGAGGCTGGCCCATCAAACGCCCGATGCCGCAACAACAGAGAAGGACCCCAAATAGGGGAGCCCTTTTAGGGCCTTACGCACAGAACACCAGAGTAGGACCCCAGTTAGCGGGGCCCCTTTATGTGCCTGACTCACGGAGCAACTGAGGTCCCCAGGCAGGGGGGCTGTCTAAGTGCCTGAACGGGCAGAGCAACCGAGGAGGATTAGCCAGAGAGGCCTTCCAATCGCCAGCCGCCAGAGGCTAGAAAAAGACTCTGAGAGTCCCTTGGACTGCAAGGAGATCTAACTAGTCCATCTGACAGAAAATCAATCCTGAATATTCATTGGAAGGACTGATGCTGAAGCTGAAACTCCAATACTTTGGCCACCTGATGCAAAGAACTGACTCACTGGAAAAGACCCTGATGTTGGGAAAGATTGAAGGCAGGAGGAGAAGGGGACGACAGAGGATGAGATGGTTGGATGGCATCACTGACTCAATGGACATGAGTCTGAGTAAACTCCGGGAGTTGCCAATGGACAGGGAGGCCTGGCGTGCTGCAGTCCATGGGGTCGCAAAGAGTTGGACAGGACTGAGCAACTGAACTGAGGGCCATAGCTCCTGCGGCTGAGGCAGTCCGTGTCCCTGCACACTTTGCACCGCCAGGGTTCCCACGACCAAAACATCTGTGCCACTTTCACGCTCAGTCCTCACTGGGGCAGAGCTGCCACAGGCTAGAAAAAGCCCTAATACTTTATCCCAGGAATGCAAGGATTCTTTAATATCCGCAAATCAAACAATGTAATACACCACATTAACAAATTGAAAGATAAAAACCATATGATTATCTCAATAGATGCAGAGAAAGCCTTTGACAAAATTCAACACCCATTTATGATTAAAACTCTCCAGAAAACAGGAATAGAAGGAACATACCTCAACATAATAAAAGCTTTATATGACAAACCCACAGCAAGTATCACCCTCAATGGTGAAAAATTGAAAGCATTTCCCCTGAAATCAGGAACAAGCCAAGGGTGCCCACTCTCACCACTACTATTCAACATAGTGTTGGAAGTTTTGGCCACAGCAATCAGAGCAGAAAAAGAAGTAAAAGGAATCCAGATAGGAAAAGAAGAAGTGAAACTCTCGCTGTTTGCAGACGACATGATCCTCTATATAGAAAACCCTAAAGACTCTTCCAGAAAATTACTAGAGCTAATCAATGAATATAGTAAAGTTGCAGGATATAAAATTAACACACAGAAATCCCTTGCATTCCTATATACTAACAATGAAAAAACAGAAAGAGAAATTAAGGAAACAATACCATTCACCATTGCAACAGAAAGAATAAAATACTTAGGAGTATATCTACCTAAAGAAACAAAAGACCTATACATAGAAAACTATAAAACACTGATGAAAGAAATCAAAGAGGACACAAACAGATGGAGAAACATACCGTGTTCATGGATTGGAAGAATCAATATTGTCAAAATGGCTATTCTACCCAAAGCAATCTATAGATTCAATGCAATCCCTATCAAGCTACCAACGGTATTTTCCACAGAACTAGAACAAATAATTTCACAATTTGTATGGAAATGCAAAAAACCTCGAATAGCCAAAGTAATCTTGAGAAAGAAGAATGGAACTGGAGGAATCAACCTGCCTGACTTCAGACTCTACTACAAAGCCACAGTCATCAAGACAGTATGGTACTGGCACAAAGACAGAAATATAGATCAATGGAACACAATAGAAAGCCCAGAGATAAATTCATGAACTTATGGACACCTTATCTTTGACAAAGGAGGCAAGGATATACAATGGAAAAAAGACAACCTCTTTAACAAGTGGTGCTGGGAAAGCTGGTCAACCACTTGTAAAAGAATGAAACTAGAACACCTTCTAACACCATACACAAAAATAAACTCAAAATGGATTAAAGATCTAAATGTAAGACCAGAATCTATAAAACTCCTAGAGGAGAACATAGGCAAAACACTCTCTGGCATAAACCACAGCAAGATCCTCTATGACCCACCTCCCAGAATATTGGAAATAAAAGCAAAACTAAACAAATGGGACCTAATGAAACTTAAGAGCTTTTGCGCAACAAAGGAAACTATAAGTAAGGTGAAAAGACAGCCCTCAGATTGGGAGAAAATAATAGCAAATGAAGCAACAGACAAAGGATTAATCTCAAAAATATACAAGCAACTCTTGAAGCTCAATTCAAGAAAAATAAATGACCCAATCAAAAAATGGGCTAAAGAACTAAACAGACATTTCTCCAAAGGAGACATACAGATGGCTGACAAACACATGAAAAGATGCTCAACATCACTCATTATCAGAGAAATGCAAATCAAAACCACAATGAGGTACCATTACACACCAGTCAGGATGGCTGCTATCCAAAAGTCTACAAGCAATAAATGCTGGAGAGGGTGTGGAGAAAAGGGAACCCTCTTACACTGTTGGTGGGAATGCAAACTAGTACAGCCGCTATGGAAAACAGTGTGGAGATTTCTTAAAAAACTGGAAATAGAACTGCCATGTGACCCAGCAATCCCACTTCTGGGCATACACACTGAGGAAACCAGATCTGAAAGAGACACGTGCACCCCAATGTTCATCGCAGCACTGTTTATAATAGGCAGGACATGGAAGCAACCTAGATGCCCATCAGCAGACGAATGGATAAGGAAGCTGTGGTACATATACACCATGGAATATTACTCAGCCGTTAAAAAGAATTCATTTGAACCAGTTCTAATGAGATGGATGAAACTGGAGCCCCTTATACAGAGTGAAGTAAGCCAGAAAGATAAAGAACATTACAGCATACTAACACATATATATGGAATTTAGAAAGATGGTAACGACAACCCTATATGCAAAACAGAAAAAGAGACACAGAAGTACAGAACAGACTTTTGAACTCTGTGGGAGAAGGTGAGGGTGGGATGTTTAGAAAGAACAGCATGTATATTATCTATGGTGAAACAGATCACCAGCCCAGGTGGGATGCATGAGACAAGTGCTCGGGCCTGGTGCACTGGGAAGACCCAGAGGAATCGGGTGGAGAGGGAGGTGGGAGGGGGGATCGGGATGGGGAATACATGTAAATCTATGGCTGATTCATATCAATGTATGACAAAAACCACTGAAAAAATAAATAAATAAACAAAGGGGGGAAAAAAAAAAGGAAAAAAAATTTAAAAATCCAAAAAAAAAAAAAGAAAAAGCCCTAATAGCTCCATATCTCCTATGATGATAGCCGCCAGTGCTCCTACATAGCCGGTATTGCCAGGGTCCCCGTGATCCAAGCAACTGTGCCACCTCCATGCATGACCCCCACTGGGACAGAGCTGCCAGAGACTAGAAAAAGTCCTGCGTCTGTGCACACAGGGTCACTTTGGTCATGGCCAGCTCCCTGCGACCCTGTGGACTGTGACCTGCCAGGCTTCTCTGTCTGGGGGGTTCTCCAGGCTGGAATACTGGAGTGGGTTGCCATACCCTTCTAGAGCATATTTCCTGCTGCCCTAACCTCCGGCTCCCCTGAGTACCTGGTGTTGCCAGGGCCCCCATGACCCAAGCAGCTGCGCCACCCCCCACCTGGCCCTCACTGGGGCAGACTCAAGTCCTCCAGGGCAGCCTTAGGAGCAAACCCCTGTGGACAAGTCACATGCAGAGGTGGATATAAAACCACCACTGAAATCCAGAGGCAGGGTGACTAAGGAAGAGGATCCAAAACCTTCCCACCAGCTGTACAAGCTTCAGATTAAATCCACACGATCAACTAGGCTGACGCTGTGGCCATGGAACATATGAAAGGACAGTGAGAATTCTGACAAAAGACAACGCACTAGTTCTGACAACTGTGGACATCAGACGCAAGAACACACAGGAGAAGAACCAGATTACGGTACGAGCTGCCCCGGAAGCAGGTCCAGAGACCAGCAGTATTGGAGGGCATCCTAGGGAGGCGAGGCGAACTGAGACTCCCATCGAGGGAACGGACACTGACGGCAGAGACTCAAGAAGAACATCTGAACATTTATTATGTTTATATTTTGACTTGTTCTGTAGTTGCTTCTGGATTTTTTTTTCTTTTCCTTTTTTTCCCTCTGTTGTTATAGTTGTCAATTTAATTAGTACTATTCAATTTATTTAAGCTTTTGAGAATTTTTTAAAGCACATTTTTTATTTTTGTTATATACTTCAGCTTCTGTGTTGGCCTTTTACGGTTCTGTGGAGTTTTCCTTATTTTTTTCTTTCTCTTTTTTAATTTAAATTTTTAAATTTTTAAAATTTATTATTATTTTTCTACATTTATTCCTTTGTTTTTCTTCCTACTATTCTTTTACTGTTGCAGTTAATCTTTAATACATATAAATCTTTATCTACCTCTATTAAACTTTGCATTTTCTATTAGTTCTTTCTTCTCTTTTCTTTTTCTCACCATATTTGTTAGCTTTGTTTTCATTGCTTTAAAAATCCCCCAGTTAGCATCTTGCTTTAGTTTTGTTTTCCAGTTTGTGCTTTAGTTAGTTATGTTCTTAACTGGTGGATATCACTTTTGATTTCCTTTGTTCACCGCGTCAACCTATTGTACTTTTTTTTTTTGGACTGTTTTGGTTTTGCCTATGGGTGTATAGGTATGTGTATAAATTCCATTATTTTAGTTATTATTTGCCTGATTTTGTAATTCCCATTTGTCTGGGGTGTGCATTTTGTTTCTCATTTTTGTGTGTTTGTTTTAATCCCATTTAATGCAATAACAAACTACCTGTGGTATCTCCATTTCCAGCCAGAGATCAGGCTCTGAGCCTATGGAGCCAGAGTGCTGACTCCAAGACCCTAGACTACCAGAGATTCCTAACCCTAGGGAGTACCAAATAGCCAGAACTACCCAGCAAGGATCTTATTCAAAATTGATGAAGAAATCAAAAGTTTTACAGACAAGCAAAAGTTAAGAGAATTTAGTATAGTACCAACAAATCAGCTTTACAACAGACGTTAAAGGGACTTACGTAGTCAGGAAATACAAGAGAAGAAAAAGACCTAAAAAAAATAAACCCCAAACAATCAAGAAAATGGCAATAGGAACATATATATCAATAATTACTTTAAATGTAAATGGATTAAATGTTCCAACCAAAAGACACAGACTGACTGAATGGATACAAAAACCCATATATATGATGTCTACAAGAAACCCATTTCAGACCTAAAGACACATATAGGGTGAAAGTGAGATGCTGGAAAAAGATATTCCACACAAATGGAAATCAAAAGAAAGCTGGAGTAGCAATTCTCGTATCAGACAAAATCAACCTTAAAATAAAGACTATTACAAGAGACATGGAAGGGCACTACATGATGATCAATGGATCGATCCAAGAGGAAGACAACTGACAATAACACAATAGTAGTAGGAGATTTTAACACCCCACTTACACCAATGGACAGATCATCAAAACGGAAAATTAATAAGAAAATACAAGCCCTAAAATGACACATTAGATCAGGTGAACCTCACTGATATCTTCAGGGCATTCCATCCAAACGCAGAAGAATATACTTTCTTCTCAAGTGCATATGGAACATTCTCTGGGACAGACCACATCTTGGGTCACAAATCAAACCTCAGTAAATTTAAGAAAACTGAAATAATATCAAGCCTTTTTTCTGACCACAATGCTATGAGACTAGATATCAATTATAAGAAAAAAAAATGTAAAAATACAAACACATGGAAATTAAACAATACATTTCTAAATAATGAACAGGTTACTGAAGAAATCAAAAGGCAAATAAAAAAATTCCTAGAAACAAATGACAATGAAAACACACCAACTCAAAACCTATAGTTTGCAGCAAAAGCAGTTGTAAGAGGGAAGTCTAGAGCAATACAATCCTACCTCAAGAAACAAGAAAAACATCAAATAGATAATCTAACTTTACACCTAAAACAATTGGAAAAAACAACAACAAAAAATCCCAAAGTTAGCAGAAGGAAAGAAATCATAAAGATCAAAGCACAAATAAATGAAAGAAACAATAGTAAAGATTAATAAAGCTAAAAGCTGGTTCTTTGAGAAGATAAACAAAATAGACAAATTTTTAGCCAGACTCATCAAGGAAAAAAGAAGAATTAGAAGTGAAAAAGAAGAGACTACAACAGACAATGCAGAAATACAGAGGATTATAAGAGACGACTACAAGCAACTACATGGCAATTAAATGGAAAACCTGAAAGAAGTGGACAGATTCTTAGAAAACTTCAATCTTGCAAGACTGAACCAGGAAGAAATAGAAATTATGAACAATCCAATTACAAGCACTGAAATCGAAACTGTGATCAAAAATCTCCCAAAAGACAAAAGCCCAGGGCCAGATGTCTTCACAGGTGAATTTTGTCATACATTTAGAGAAGAGCTCCAGTCAGAATGGCCATCATAAAAAAGTCTACAAACAATAAATGCTGGAGAAGGTATGGAGAAAGGGAACCTTCTGTTGGTGGGAATATAAATTGATATAGTCACTATGGAAGACAGTATGGAGATTCCTTAAAACACTAGGGGGAATAAAAAAACCACACCATATCACCCAGCAATCCCACTACTAGTTATATATCCTGAAGAAACCAAAATTGAAAAAGACACATGTATCCCAATATTCATTGCAGCACTATTTACAATAGCCAGAACATGGAAGCAACCTAGATGTCCATTGACAGATAAACGGATGACGCTGTGGTGCATATATACAATGGAATATTACTCAGCCATAAAAAGGAACAGCTTTGAGTCAGTTCTAATGAGGCAGATGAACCGAGAGCCTATTATACAGAGTGAAGTATGTCAGAAAGAGAAGGATAAATATTGTATATTAACAGAAATATATGGAGTCTAGAAAGATGGTACCTATGAATTTATTTGCAGGGCAGCAATGGAGAAACAGACATAGAGAACAGATTACTGGACGCGGGGCGGGGGGAGGAAGGGGAGGATATGTATGCAGAGAGTAACGTGGAAACTTACATTACCATGTGTAAAACCGACAGCCAATGGGAATTTGCCTATGATTCAGGGAGCTCAAACAGGGGCTCTGTAACAACCTAGAGGGGTGGGCTGGGGGAGAGGTTCAGGAGGGAGGCAATATGTGTATGCCTATGGCTGATTCGTGTTGGTACTTGGCAGAAAACAACAAAACTCTGTAAAGCAATTATCCTTCAATTAAAAATAAATGAATAAAATTCAAAAATTTTATCTGAAGAAAATAATTATGGATGCTAAATAAAAGTTAGCTGTAAAAACATACATTTAAAGCAGAGTTGGTTTTAATTGTGAAAATTTAGAAACTGGCTATCTGGCAACATCAACAGTTAAGTAAACTGAACTATAGCTGTACAAGGAATGTATCATGCAGCCATTCAAGTATTTACATATATTTAAGGATGTTGTTCCTAATACCATGGAATGAAAATGAAAATAGCAAGGCAGAAAGGCGTACAATGCTGCTTTTACATTACACACACATGCACACAGTGCAAAAAACGTTTCACAGATAAACATCACAGTATTTCCATCAGTAATGTCTCAGTTGGAGGGTTACAGGTTTTTTTCTGCAATCCAGGTATATTTCTTATGCAATTAGTAGTTTTACTCCTATGCATCTACAACTTCTAAATCTTTGCCAGGCAGAATATTTGGGGTATTAAATAAAAAGAGGCTAAAATGTGTAAAACATAGATTTTAAAACACTCATTTAATTTTTACAGAGAAGTTTCTTGAGAAGATTCAAAGTAGTCATTTATTATCTGCTGTTTATTTTTTAAAAGCGAAATCATTCATAAATAGAGTGCAATGCTTTGCTTCAGAATGTGGCTCTATCACTTCCTGGCTACACGACCCTGGATATGACACATATCTGTGCTTCAGTTTCTCCCTTTATACAACAGGTATAATATAACCATACCTGTGTTATAGGGTTGATGTGATAATAAATTAGTCAACACAAATAAAGTGCTTGGAGAAGCACCTAGCAAATATACACAGTCAATAAATACCAGCTACTGTTACCTGCTATTGTTGCTTTATGCCAGGAAAAAAAAATATTAAGAAAAATCTTGTTATGAATGACACACAGGAATCCAGCATTATTCTTATATGACATCAACAGATGAAAAAAATCCAGATCTGAGATAGACCAGGTGAGATTTTAAAGCAAAGGTACGTCTGTGAACTAGGTCATGAAAACAACTGGGAACAAGAAATATTAAAGCAATAATCATACTTTTAATAAGGCAGCAAAATTTTTTTCTCTTGGCTAAAAAACATGAAAACTTTGCCTTGAACCAGTTTATTCTAATATGGCTATCCTCTAGGAAATTAAAAATCAGAAAAGCTCATATTTTATTTACTAGATGTGACTAAATCAGTAAAGTTATGACCCATGCGTAGTAAAAATCAATTTAGTAATCCAGCATTTTTTTGTCTAAGAACCTAGAACAGTTACCAAAAATAAGAGAAATCAGAGTGCATCACACACAGTTATGGCAAGAATTGCTTCATCACATTTTTGCAGCAGTTAAAATATAATTTGTGTCTCTCTCGGGGCATGGTGGAAAACAGACCTCTTATTGTGTGTCACAGTATTAAGAAATTGAAGAAAAAGTGTTCTGCACCAATATTTAAGATTTTATATGTTCATCTGGGTAACAGATTATACACTTCTTTTGCCTTTATAAATTTTATAATTCATATTACAATGGAGGGTAATATAAAATTAGGTTGTTATTAGACATTTAAAGGTATAACAGAAATACAAAATGGTAAAGTGTCATGGAGTCTTTGGACAATGATTTTAAATTCCATTAGAAGGAAAAAAATTACCTATTTCCATCTGGCATTTGAAAAACAGAGGATAGAGGATACAGAATTTTCTTTATTAGATGTCCCAGTATCAGAAAAGGCAACTTGATGTGATAAATGGGTCACTGGCTTCAGAAACCTGGCAGACAGGGGCAGAAATGCCAGGTCCACAACTTATTAGCTTTGTAACATTCACCAGCTAACCTCTCAGACTTGGTTTTCTGAAACTTAAGAATTTAAAGATTAATGAAAGGATGTGTATCAAGCCTCCAACACTGTGCTCATATATAGTGAAAAATGTAAAAGTCTTCTCTCATAGCTCTAAAACTCACAAAAAGTGAAATTTCTTATACCAGTGTGAGAAATGGTCCAGGAAAACCTCACAGCTTATCTTGTTCACCCCTCAGATTGACCTTCAACCAATCGTACCTTGAAGACAAACCAGACAGAGCTTTCTTGAGGATCTCGGGGGTTCTATCTAGGGATGGTGGAATTTCTGGAATATCAGAATCTGTTCTGGAATCCAAGTCTCCATATCTGTCATCAATATCTGTTTCCTAAAATTAAAGAAAAAAGAAAATCACTTTGCAAAATAAAAGGGAAAAAAGTGCATGCTTGCCAATACATCTATTTATTGCTCAGAGTACCAACTCTCATTTCCATAACTTAAAAAAAAAAACTATTAACTTATCTTGAATATGCAAGCACTGTTGGACATCCTAATTAGTAAAGTTCCTGTTAAAGTCTATCAACATAAAGGATTAATTTAAACAAAAAACACAAAAAGAAATTTCTATATTATCTAAATCAGAAATTTACCCAAAATCAAATATTTATTATTTCTCCGCTTAACAGAAAATATAGTGTTTGTGTGAATGTAGATTCTGATCAAAGGTACATGAGTGAGTGAGTGAGTGAAGTCGCTCAGTTGTGTCCGACTCCCTGTGACCCCATGGACTGTAGCCTACCAGGCTCTTCTGTTCACGTACAATGGTACATAGTCTCTTTTTCATTCGATTGCAAAGCATCTACAATAATAGTAATATCTTACACTGGCATGGCATTTTAGATAGATAGTGAAGCTGAATCTGACCTCTGTACCCCAACACTGAATTAAATCTCTGAGACTTCTGGGTGAAGTTAAAGAAGAATAGCTTTATTGCTTTGCCAGGTAAAGGAAGCCACAGCAGGCTAATGCCCTCAAAATCATGTGTCCCAACTCGGAGAGAGTAATGAGAAGTTTTATAGTTATGGGGTGTGATCAACTTGTAGACATTCGTGCGACTGGTAGGTGGTAAGTAGGGTCAGCATCATCAACCTTCAGGTTCCAACTGGTCTGGGGTCTGTGTGCTTGTGGGCAGCGTACCCTCATTAATCATTAACTTCTCCCATCTGGTGGGGTTTTCAGTATCTGCACAACAGCTCAAAGATATTGCCATGGGTATCCCTTACTGGGGGACCAGGACCTTGCCCCAAGGCTGCACTATAGTTTCTCTTGACTGTTTCCCCCTTGTCTTGCATCCCCTCCCTTTCCTGATTAAGAACTGCTTGAATCTGGCTGCTGGAACTCAGTGAAGATCAGGGAGGCTGAATTAAAGTTATTTCCTGTAATCAGATGAATGGGGGACACAGAAAGGCTCTGTGCCCAGGAGTCCTACAGGGCCCTGCTAGGTATCAATAGATAGACAGATATAAATATGTAGATATACAGATACACAGACACACATATAAATAAATAAATATATATTCATATAAAAGAGATCAAATCAGTCAATCTTAGGATCCTTTTAGAGGAAATCAACCCTGAATATTCACTGGAAGGACTGATGCTAAAGCTGAAGCTTCAGTACTTTGGCCACCTGATGTGAAGAGTCAACTAACTGGAAAATACCCTGATGCTGGGAAAGACTGAAGGCAAGAGGAGAAGGAGATGACAGAGGATGAGATGGTTGAACGGCATCACCAACTCAATGGACATGAGTTGGAGCAAACTCCAGGAGATGGTGAAGGACAGGGAAGCCTGGAGTGCTGCAGGCCATGTGGTTGCAAAGAGTGGTATGCGACTTAGCGACTGAACGACAATACACATATAATTATTCTAAACACTCAGACTTCCATCATTTTACTAGATCCTCAAGAGATAATCCTGGCCATGATGGTGGAGTACAAAATCCTTGAGCCCACCTCCTCTCACAGACACACGAAGTTTACAACTATTATCAGAACAACTACTGGCGAGAAAGAGTGATAGAATCTACCAGAAAAGATCTTCTACAACTAAAGATACAAAGAAAAATCCACAAGGAGACAGACAGGAAGGGCAATGGGGTGGTACAGTCAAGATCCATACTGTAGAAAAAGCAGTGTTAAGAGGAAAGGTTATAGTGAAGCAAGCCTACCTCAGTCTCCTAAAACAAGGAAATACAAGCAAAAATAAACAAATGAAATATAAGGAGACTTAAAAGCTTTTGCACAGCAATGAAAACCATCAACAAAACAAAGACAACCTACTGAATGAGAGAAAATATTTGCAAATGTCATGACTAATAAGGAATTAATATCCAAAATATATAAACAGCTCATACAACTCAGTATCAAAAAACCAAACAACTCAATCAAAAAATGGGTAGAAGACCTGTATACACATTTTTCCAAAGAAGATATAAAAGTGGCCAGTAGGGACACGAAAAAGTGCTCAACATTACTAATTATCATAGAAATGAAAATCAAAACCACAATGATATATCACATCTGTCAGAATGACTATCATCAAAAAGACCACAAATAATAAATGTTGGCAATGATATGGAGAAAAGGGAACACTGTTGGTGGGAATGCAAATTTGAATAAGCACTGTGAAACCAGTATGGAGGTTCCTTTGTATATAATCTATATACATCCTTTCATAAACTTTACATCATCTCTAGATTAATTATAAAACCTAATATAATGTAAACAGTTGTAAATACAATGTAAACAATTGTGTGTGTGCTTAGTCACTCAGTTGTATCCGACTCTGCGACCCACTGGACTGTAGCCCGCCAGGCTCCTCTGTCCATGGGATTTTCCAGGCAAGAACACTGGAGTGGGTTGCCATTTCCTTCTCCAGGGGATCTTCCCGACCCAGGGATCAAACCCACATCTCCTATATTGGCAGGCAGATTCTTTACCCACTGAGCCATCAGGGAGCATCTTGCAAACAGTTGTGGTTTGGTTGCTAAGTCATGTCGGACTCTTTGTGACCCCATGGACTGAAGCCTGCAAGGCTCCTCTGTCCATGGGACTTCCCAAGCAAGAACACTGGAGTAGGTTGTCATCTCCTTCTCCGGGGAATCTTCCCCACTCAGGGATCAAACCTGGGTGTCCTGCATTGCAGGCAAATTCTTTACTAACTGAGCCACCAGGGAAGCCCAAACACAGTTGTGAGTATGCTGCAAATTCAAATTTTCCTTGTTGGGACCTTCTGGGATTTTTTTTTTCCCAAATATCTTGACGCACAGTTGGTTGAATCCACGGACTCAAAACCCGCAGATATGAGGGCTGACTGGACTAATTCCACCCCTACTCTAACTAGCAATGACAAAAGGCAAAACACTTGACCCTAAAGAAACTCAGCCTCTGGTTTCCTTAAAAAATAAAAGCATTGCACTTTCCACAAACTGCCTCAAAGTCCACTTGGCAATAAAGGTGATGTGCCCCAACCCACCGCAGTAGTTCATAAGCTTTGTGAGAAGAGGAAATACTACTGGCTTCACTTTTGACTCTCTAGAGGTTGGCAGAGGGCCTTGCACAGTGGTGGCACTTACAATGTAAACATGTGTTGAATGAACTGAGTCTGCAAACTTACGCTAACATTTAAGATTAAAATGGTTCTCAACTGTTCTTGCTAGGTGAGTAATCTAGGCCATGTCACCTTGCTTGAGACCACCTTTTAGCACTTGTGAAATGAGGGCTTCTGACTATGAAGGGCTATGGGCTATTCTTTTGCAAATATAAAAAGACAAGGAGAGTATTTCTGGTAAATGATGAATGGAAGTTGTTACCCTGCAAATCTCATTCCTACAGTGAAATGAACTTCAAAAGTACTTCACAAATGTCGATTTATTTATACCTCACACTACCTTATAGATAAGTGAATGATCACATCCTTTTTGTAAGTGAAAAAAATTTAGGCTCACAAAGATGGAGTAAAGTGCCCTAAGTTTACTCAGCTCGAAGCAATGCAGCCAGAAGGCAGAAAGGAAATTTAAATGGCAATTTTTCCACAAACTGATCTGCAGACCCAGTGCAATCCCAGTCATCTCAATTGGCTTTTATTTTGTGTGGAAATAAACAGGCTGACTCTAAAATTTATATGAAAATGCAAAAGGACCTTAAGAGCCAGAACCACCTGCAGATAAAAACAAAACTGAAGGACTTACAGTTTTCAAAGCTATTATAAAGCTGTAACTGTGATATTGGCATAAAAACCGATCAATGTAATAGAAGAAAGAGTCTAGAAATTAATCCACACTTATATGGCCAATTGACTTCAACAAAGTTGAAAGGTAATTCAATATACAATGCTGGAATGATTAGATAACCATATGTGAAAGGAAGGAAGGAAGGAAAAACTTTGATCCATACTTCACAGTACTTATAAAAATTAATTCAAAATAGATCAAACATTTACATAAAGCTATAAAATTCCATAAACCCTTTGAGACCTAAGGTTAGGCAAAGACTTAAATATGACAAGAAAAAAGTAGGATTCATAAAAGAAAAACGTATAAAACCACTTCAAAATTAAATTGTTCTGCTTTTCAAAAGACACTGTTAAGAGAAAGAGAAAACAGCTATAGACTGGGAAAAGATATCTGCAAGAGAGAATGTGCGCTCAGTCATGTCCAACTCTTTGCAACCCCATGGACTGTAGCCCAAGGGGTTCCTCCATCCACGGAATTTTCCAGGCAAGAATCCTGGAGTGGGTTGCCATTTCCTACTCCAGAGGATCTCTTGTGTCTCCTGCATTGGCAGGCAGATTCTTTACCACTAGGACCACCTGGGAAGACCTGATATTTGCAAATTACATGTCAAATAAGGGTCTTGCATCCAGAATATATCAAGAATTCCCAACATTCAATAAGAAAACAATCGACGTAATCAAAAGACATGGGCGAAGCTTTATTTGAACAGACATCTCACTGAAGGCAATACACTGATGGTAAATTGGCACATGAAGAAACACTCAACATCTCAGTTATTAGGGAGTGAAAGTGAAAGTCCCTCAGTTAATGTCTGACTCTTTGTGACATATGGACTATATAGTCCATGGAATTCTCCAGGCCAGAATCTGGAGTGGGTAGCCCTTCCCTTCTCCAGGGGATCTTCCCAACACAGGGATCAAAACCAGGTCTCCCTTATTACAAGCAGACTCTTTACCAGCTGAGCCACAAGGGAAGCCCAAGAATACTGGTGTGGGTAGCCTATGCCCTCTCCAGTGGATCATCCCAACACAGGAACTGAACCAGGGTCTCCTGCATTGCAGGCGGATTCTTTACCAACTGAGCTATGAGGGAAGTTATTAGGGAAAGGCAAATCAAAACCGCAGTAAGATACTACGACAGACCTTCTAGCATAGCTAAAAAATAAAAACTGAACATACCAAGTCTCAGAGAAGATGTATTGAAACTGGGCCTCTCATACACTGCTGGTGGGAATGTGTACAATCACTCTGGAAAAGAGTTTGGCAGGTTCTTAAAAAGTTAAATACACATCCACCCTATGAGCCAGTAATTTCAATCCTAGGTATCTGCCCCAAAGAAATGAAAGCATATATCCACACAAAGACAGTACACAATGTTCATGGCAGCTTTCTTTGTAATAGCTCCAAACTGGAAACAATTCAAATGTTGAAAAGGACAAACTGGGCTACATCCATACAATGGAAAACTACTCAGCAATGAAAATGAACTACTGATATACGCAACAATATGGGTGAATGTCAAAAAAATTATGCTGAGTAAAAAGAAGCCAGACAAAATGTACATATGATATGTATATGTATACATATATGTGGGTATATGCATACATGTATGTACTGAATTCTACTTACATAAAATTCTGGAAAATACACATTCATCTATAGTGCCAGAAAGCAGATCAGAGATTATTGTGCTTAGTCGCTCAGCTGTGCCCGACACTTGGTGACCCTTTGGACAGCAGCCTGCCAGGCTCCTCTGTCCATGGGACTGCCCCAGCAAGATTGCTGGAATGGGCTGCCATCTCCTCCTGCGGGGGATCTTCTGACCCAGGGATGGAACCCATGTCTCCTACCTCTCCTGGATTGGGAGGTGGATTCTTTACCACTGAGCCACCAGGGAAGCCCAATCAGTGATTATCAAGGGGCAAAGGGGGAATTACACAAGGACAGGAGCAAACTTTTAGTGGTGACGGGTTTGTTCACTATCTTTATTGCAGTGGTAAATTCATGGGCGTATGCGTATGTCAGACTGCACAGTGTAATAAGCATGGTGACTTTAGTGTATGTCACATAGGTCATGGGGCCTCCTGAAGGGTACACAGGAGCCTGTGGTCAGGGAAAGAGAACTGAAGTGCTTCTTGACGCTGGGGACTGAAAAGAAAGGAAGAAAACCATTCAAGATGATGGCTCCAAAGAAGACTCTAAATGAATCAAAGTAAGCAGCAGTTTAGAATGCAACAAAGGATAATGCATTAAATCAATCACAATTCCCACCCCTCTCACATCTAGTCCCCTAAAACTTGAGTCAGACGGCCAGTGTCAGCTTCTCCACTCCACTACAGGTCCCTCGAGCTTCACACTGATTCCTGTACCTGCTGCTGCCACTAAGTCACTTCAGTTGTGTCCGACTCTTTGTGACCCTACGGACTGTCCATGGGTTCTCCAGGCAAGAATACTGGAGTAGGTTGCCATTTCCTTCTTCAGAGGATTCCTGTACCCAGCATTAAAACTGCAAACAAGCATATAGAAAGCCTCAAGTGACACAATTCTGTGCCTAAAAGGATGGAAGGTTTTTAAAAATCTTGAATCTAAACAGTTCTTGGGCTTCCCTGGTGGTTCAGTGGTCAAGAATCGCCTGCCAATGCAACAGATGCAGGTTCAGTCCCTGGGCTGGGCAGATCCCCTGGAGAAGAGAATGGCTACCGACTCCAGTATTCTTGCCTGGGAACTCCCATGCACAGAGGAGCCTGGTGGGCTACAGTTCACAGGGTTGCAAAGAGTTGGAACTGACTAAGTGACTAAACAACAACAAACAGCTCTTACTTGAAAGAATGGTAGTTTATATTCCTGATTTCAGCATTTTCTCTCAGTCTCTTCACTGTTTCCAGTGCTAAGTCTCTTCAGTAATGTCCAGCTCTTTGCAACCCCATGGACTGTAGCCTGCCATGCTCCTCTCTCCATAGGATTTTTCAGGCAAAAATACTAGAGTGGGTTTCCATTTCCTTCTCCAGGGGATCTTCCCTACCCAAGGATCAAACGTGGGTCTCCTGCATTGCAGGCAGATTCTTTACCAACTGAACCACCACAGAAGCCCTTTCTTATTCTCAGCTATTAAATGGGAAATATTCCTAACCCACACAGTTAGGGTTAGGACAGGGTTGCAGCACACCAGGTTTTCCTGTCCTTCACTATCTCCTGGAATTTGCTCAGATTCATGTCCAGAGTTGGTGATGCTGTCTAACCATCTCATCCTCTGCCGCTCTCTTCTCCTTTTGCCTTTGATCTTTCCCAGAATCAGGATCTTTTCCAATGAGTCGGCTCTTCACTTCAAGTGGCCAAAGTATTGCTACTACTACTGCTACTGAGTTAAGAACTATGATGATGCAGTACAAAACAAATTTGTGCCATTTTAATTCAACTGAATCTTCACTGAGTTTGATGATTCTGCCGGTGGCCTCTTGATCACTCTCTAAAATGACATTCCAACAGTGTCCCAGTCAGAGATGAGTTCTAGTTCCAGCTCTGCACCTGTCTGAGGTCATTTTGGGTAATAACAAACACAGTCTAAGGCAAGTTTATTATTTAAAAATACACACACATGCACATATATACACATGTGTATAGTTGAACTAAATTTTTCTAAGGTCTCTTGAAGCTCTGTGGTTCTCAGACCCTACTTCATTGGGAAAATTTAAAGCATCAAACACTGATTTCCCCCTTCTGTTTTTCAAAATGTTTCTGTATCTAACCTCAATTCCTTCTTTCCTTTCCCTGAATACCCCGATCCTCTGTATTCTCCACACTACGTCTGCTTTCTTTTTCCTAGGGACAGACCATCCTTGTCAGCATCTTCACTCCCACTTGACCTCTTTATGTAAATACTTGTCTTTCCTTGTTTGAAAAGGGAAATTTTTACTCCATCCTCCTGTCCTCTCTAGCTGCTATTCTGTGCTCCTTTCACAGGCACTTTCTACAATTACTACCAATTTTTACCCCTCACATTCCTCGGCCTAAACCTCAGCTTCTATAAAGGACTTGGGCTAAATCCCATGTTCTCCACCTCTTCCTCATTTCTAAATACTAATGACAATATCTTCTAAGCAATCCCTCCTCCTTTAGCTCTCAGGATCTCTCTATCTTGGTGTCTTCCTTACATTTCTACCCCTCCTGTAAACATGGGCACCTCCCATGGCTCAGTCTTCAGTTCTCTCTCCTTTCCATCCTAATCAAAAGTCTCTTGTTGTTCACTTACTAAGTCCTGTCCAACCCCTTGCCACCTCCACGGATGACAGGCTTCCCTGTCCTTCACTATCTCCCGGAGCTTGCTCAAACCCATGTCCACTGAGTCGGTGATACCACTCAACCATCTTATCCTCTGTTGTCCCCTTCTCCTCCTGCCCTCAGTCTTTCCCAGCATCAGGGTCTTTTTCAATGAGTCAGCTCATCACATCAGGTGGCTAAGTTAATGGAGCTTCGGCATCAGTCCTCTAGACTTGACCACTCAGTTCTGTTCCCACCACCACCTGGAGCCACTTCCCTACTTTAGAGAATGCCATACCTGCCCCACTCAACTCACCCGTCTCCCACATCACCTGCAAAAACCCCGCAAAACTGCCCATTTTTGTTTTTTTTTTAAGTCTCTTAAGTTGTGGACCAAAATGTGCCTCCAGCGGGCTCTTTTATTAGTCTTACCCTTGTCGAGGGTCCCATCACCATCATCTAAGATATGCTTCCTGTCTCTCAACCCCTACTCCTCCACTCTTCCTAGACTTAGGACGTGCCTTCATTATTTCATATGTATAGCATTTGCAATACACACCTATTTGGTTTCTCTGTGGCAGCTCTCTTCCCCTTCCAACACTTTCTCCAGACTGCTGCTAGAATGACAGGTTAATGCCCCTGCAAAAACTCAGTGGCTTCCAGGAGTCCACAGAAGAAAGCTTAACCTCCGTCGCAAGACCCTTAAACTCCCAACCCCTCCTTGCAAACTATAGTTTATACTCCAGGACTACCAAACTAAGCTCAGTTCACTGTGCCTAGAATGCTGATTCAAGAAACAGTTCCATGCGCCCTTTGCCTAGAATGCCTTTCCCTAACACCTGTCTACCTAGCAAGTCCCCAGGCATCTTTTAATTCCAAACTCAACCCTCATCTCCTCTTTCAAGTCTTTCCTGTTGTCTCCATATAGTGTCCAGCTATGCCCTCTTTGCTAAGAGCAAAGTAAAGAAGGCCTGTTCAGACTTCTATTAAGTCTAATTATGCGTGTCTCCTGGGGGAGGGGGGGGGTTCCTTGAGGGAGTGGTCTTGCTATCTCTTAAGTATTAATCCAGCATTTAGCAACTGGGAACATTTTCACTTGCTAATGCCCTGAGCACAGAGCTTTCTCTCCGAATAAGTCTCCAGGTCCTGAAGGAAGAGAAGGTCATGTTAATAACACCATTGCAAAAAGACTACAAAATGGCATGGGAGTGTACAATAATAGCAGAATACAACACACTTCCTGTACTTCTTTCATTAATTTCATAAGTGTTTTTGCCTTTACTGTAACTTGACTAGAGAAGGCACTTAGAAGAGTTTAAATGAACCAAATATTAACCAGCCTCCGATGTGCAGGCTGATTTTATAATGGCCCTTGACCTGGAAATACAGGTGCATTCAAATATACACCCTGATAAGCAAGGACAGAGAGAGGATAGAGTTCGATGACTCAGAGTTTGCCAAGTCAAAAGTTCCTTGCAATAAATTCTAAAAGGATGCAATATTTTAGATATGGTTTGAAAAATGCTCATCCTTGATGATTTAGAAATCTTAACAGAACTGGTTACACATGGCACCATCTACTCTCAGAAGAGAATCCAGCTAGGTATGTATTAATGAAAACTAACAGAAACATAAAACATATATCTTGTGCATTGTGATCATACATATTCACAAGCTTGTAAATGTATGGATAAATTAAGGTTGACAATAAAACCTAACAGTGCCACACTTAGGAATAAAAATGCAGTGAGATAACCCACTCAAACATAGCTAGAGACAACAGTTCTAATGGCTCCAATCAAACCAGAGGAGTAGTTTTCATTTTAAATGTAGTATTAGGGTATTAAGAAACTAATTGCTTCAAAAGTTATTTTATGGATGGCTTCCTTGAACATGTTTTTTCTTTTTAAAAGCTTGTTATTTTCTCCCAGTTAAGGAAGTGATCATGGGGAAGCTGGTATTTCCTTGGTTCTAAACTATACCAGTGCTAAAACAAAACAAACCCCAACCTAATTAATTCTATTTTTGGTCTAGTTTCCAAGGCAGTTTTCACAAAAACTATTCTCAGCCCACTGTTTTCAGCTTTGTAACATCAACCTTCAGTAGCCAGAAACTGTTACACTTTGTGTAATCCCTGGACACACATGTTCTATCATAGATCACTTTATTCCACCTGCCTCTCAAGGGTAAAGGAAAAAAAAAGGATCTGTCTTCCCATTGATTTTAAAGTTTCTTTCCTAAAATCACTGTTGTGAGACGTGTTCCCACCTTAGTTTTATAACTTTGGTTACCTCAAGTTCATCAGCATCAAGTTTCTGGCGGAACCCTCCCCAAATTGGAACTGTGAGTCTCAGCAACAGTGTGTGAGTCGCTCAGTTGGGTCCAACTCTTTGCCACCCTAAGGACTCACGTAGCCTCTATCCACGGAATTCTCCAGGCAAGAATACTGGAGTGGGTGGCCATTCCCCTCTCCAGGGGATCTTCCCAACTCAGGGATTGAACCTGGGTCCCCTACATTGCAGGCAGATTCTTTACCATCTGAGCCACCAGGGAGACCCTTCTCAGCAACTGTATAAACAAGACAAAAAGGGAATCAGGGACAGTCTCTAGTTCCAAGAGGCCACTGACCTGACCTGACCTTGAGCAATCTACTTCACCTCTGTAATACAAACTGCAGTACCTGCTTCCAAAAGATTGCTTCCAGAACTAGTTTCCGTGCTTTGAGTTTCTAAGATAAAATGGAATTTAATAGAAGATTTCATAAAACAATCGTATTGCCTGGCCCAATTTCCTAAACTGTCCAGGACAAAAAAGTTGTAAAACTGGATTCCCCCCTGCCCAAATTTCTACTTGCACCACTGTATTACCAAATAAGCTGAAGTCTGTCTCTCTCCAACTTTTTAAAAAGCATACTAGCATTACATCTACTTATTCTGCAAGGTAAAGTAAAGGCAATCTGTAGAGATGGAAATTTTTAAAGTCCTTATAAATTCACGTTATCAGGTCAGATGAAATCCGTTGGTAGAAGTGCATTGTCCGCCGCGGACTCAAAAGAAGCTGGAGGGTCACAATAGGGTCAAACCTCTGAAATCTATGATTCTGAGAAAGGACAGAGGAAACGAAAGTGCTGATGGGGGAGCGCGAGAAGCCGAGCGTCAGGGTCCGATGACAGGTTAGAAGCGAAGGTGCGTGTCTTAAGTTTAGTCCTAACTCTCCTGAGAAGAGGTGGGAGGCGCGGCTACTAGACGCTGCGAACTCTTAGGGTGGGAGGGACCATCCCGGTTCTAGCGTCGGCCCCAGACCCCGGGAAGGGGGAACTGGAATCGCAGAAAGTAAACTGGAGTCAAGTTGAATCCTGCAGCCTTCCCGGGAGCGGCCGCGGTCACCCCGAGAAGCGCACCGTCGCTGGGGTCCGGCTCCCACTGAAGTCAGCCGGGGCGGAGCGCGGCGCGGCGGGCAGCTTCACCTGACATTCGGCGGGGCCCCACCCTCGCTCCCTCCCGCCCTGGTGTCCCGGCCCCCATGAGACGCAGCCCGGGACGCGGGGGTTGCGCCTCTCGGGCTCCACTTACTTTGTCACTGGTGCTCTCGGTTTCGTGGTCGCCGCCGGCCGCCTCTCCCTCGCGGGGTGGCGACGCCGCCTCTCCCCCGGGGCCGGGGCCGCCGCCTCCCCGGTGCCTGAGTTCCCACATCTCCGGCTCCCGCGCAGCCGGGCCGGTCTCCTCCAGCGCCCCCGAAATCCGAGCTTGCGAGCGAGGTCTCGAAGTCCGGCCAAGCCGCGGCCACTCACAGGCCTCCCCCCGGCCCCCCGCACCCCACCTGGAGGCGCCGCTGCCGCCGCCGCCTCGCCAGGTCACCCCCAAAACGGCATCAACGAGCGAACGCTCGTGGCCGCCTCCAGCGAGCGCGGCGCCGGGGGCCGGCTCGGGGAGCCCGGCCCGAGCGGAGAAGGCGGGGGCGCGGCGGAGGACGGCCGCTGGTTGCCAGGTGCGCGTCCCCACGCGGAGGCCCAGGTGGGAGGAGGAGAAAGGACCGGGAGAGCAAGAGCTAGCCTGACCCGCTTTAGCGCTCAGCCGGGGCGCCCGCCGCCCGGGCCCAGCCACTCCCCGCCCCGCCCCCGGACTCAGGAGTCAGCCGCTCCCGGCCCCCCTACACCTTTCTCCCGGTTCCTGCCTCCTGCAGCAGGTCACGCGCCGCAGGCCCCGCCCCACCCCGCCCCTCTGCGCTGCACTGCGGTTCCCACAGCCCCGCCTCCCTCGCCGGGGTGACGTCATGGGTCCCGACCCGAGGCTCCGCCCCGGCCTCCTGCGAGCGCGCAGGTGGGGCGGCTCGCAGGCAAGGTGCGGGCTGGAGCGCGCGGGAGGAGCAGGGAGGCGGAGGAGGGTCGAGCTGCTTGCTCGGAAGTGAGGGCTGAGAACTTGTGGACTCGCCCCGGAGCCACTGGGAGGGCCGGAAGAACTCCTCGGAGGCCGCCCGGTCAATATTGACCGCGCTCGGCCCCTGCCCCTTCTCAGGGCTCTCCGGCCGCGCCGCGGCAGCTTGACACACCTCGGCGTTCAAACCTCAGAGGTTTAGGAGGTGTCCAGAAGCAGAAACCTGTCGGGCTGGATAAACCCGACGACTTGGCGGCGTTCTGCCCGGTGTCATCACCTGCAAAAATGGGAGATGCGTTGGCCTCACTGGGCGTCCTGGGGTGAGTTGGCCAGTTTCAACTACATGCCCGAACTGCTTCTCCAAGGAATTCGCGGATTGAAATCTCTCAAAAAATTCACTGCCTAGGGCCTGGAGAGAGAACCAGGACTCTGAGATGCCACCAGGTGCAGTTGCCAACCAGCTAATCTCTAAGCAGTCATGGACCTTGAGCTGCTAAAGTTGGAACAGGAAGGGCACAAGATCCGCCTTAATTCCGCTCCAAATCCTGTTAGAAGGTGATTAGTTTTCTTGACACGTATGGACCACCTGGTCATTACTGACAAGCTGACACAAGGGGCGAGGTGTGGAGAGGAGACAGGCCATCATACAAACAGGACAGTGTTTAGTAGGACACACTTATAGAAATAAATCAAAATATAAATCTCCCAAGGTCATTACTGACCCACTGAAAACAAGTAAGGTGGTTCTGAAAACTGAATAACAAGCAAAAATAAAAAGTCAAAGTAGGACGCACTGAAAACCAGGGCACAAAGACATTATTTTCCATCATCAAACAGATCTTTAAAGCTCTGAGTTCAGATTGGGTTGTCATATTTTCAAAGGGATAGAAAGGAACATCAGTCTTCTGGGAAGAGCAAAAATGACAACAGGTATGAGAAAATAAGTCCTTTGAGTCACAGTCATGGCGTGGTTATCCCTAAGGAACAGAAGACTATAGGGTGACTGGTTTAATCCATTGTTCTTCATTTCTTTGGAGAACAGAGTTGAAGCACTGCCTGATTCTCAGGAACATAAGGTTGAAGAAACTGACGAAGGCAGTGATGGAGTCTCCCATCTGAGGTCTAGTAAAGAAGCCTGAGTTCTAGCTCCACCAATGTCACTAATTGGGTGTGGCCTTGGATAAGTCGTTAAGCCTCAGCGTCCCCAACTATAAAGTGGATAGTTGCAAGGATGGCCGTTGTGGTCCTTTCCAGCTTACAAATGATTCTTCAACTAAAGCCTCTCTTCATCAGATTCCAGTCCTTCCTTTCTCCCATGGCTCAAGAATAGGGGACCTGGTATGGTACTCAAATGGTTTCCTCCTTCCCCTAATCGACCCAAGACCAGTTAAAAATGTTTGTTTATTTTGGGCTGTGCTGGGTCTTTGTTGTTGTGCAGGGGCTTTCTCTAGTTGCGGTGAGCAGAGGCTACTCTGTAGTTGTGGAACCCTGGCTTCTCATTGCAGTGGCTTCTCTTGTTTCAGCTTGTGGGTTCTGGAGCACAAGTTTAGTAGTTGTGGCACGCAGGTTTAGTTGCCCTGCAGCATGTGGAATCTTTCCAGACCAGGGACCAAACCTGTGTCCCCTGCATTGGCAGGTGCCTTCTTAACCACTGGACCGCCGGGGAAGTCCCTGCAAGAGCTCCTTTGACTTTGTTCTGCCTTTGCTGTGGGAGGGGAAAAAAAAAGATGATGAGAAAGGTAGTAAGAAAAGTGTCAGGAGGGAATAGAGGGCAGGAGTGTGTGCCAGAAGAAATAGTCCCAGGCCAGGAAATGTGGGCCCAGGTATTTAGACTGTGAAAAGAAATGGCAACCCGCTCCAGTGTTCTTGCCTGGAAAACCCCATTAACAGGGGAGCCTGGTGGGCTACAGTCCATGGGGTCGCAAAGAGTTGGGCATGACTGAACAATTGAGCCCAGAGTAGTTTACTACTTTATCTCGCCCTTCCTTAAATTCTACTTCTTGTGTTGCAGCACGGATGCTTGTTTCTTTCTGTCTTCATTGTAGTTATTGCTACTCATTGAGTGCTTACACTGAACCGAAACAGCAGGAACAACTTTCTATTCATCCTCACAGCCCAATCCCTTGCAACAGTGCTGGCCCCCACCCTCATCCAGTCAACACTTTGTTGAAGTGAGTGAAGAAATGAATGAATAGCAGAGGTACAGCATAACCAGGGAAAGATAAATAGTATTTGCATTTTTTTAAATAAAAAGCCTATATTAGCCTTAGAAAGGTATTCACGTGTCTTTGTTTTTCACTTGATATGAAAAAGATTGATTTTAAGATGTATTAAAAGGGGGTTATAGTAATGACTGGTACATTTTATTTTAGTCAACCACACTGGCCTTACTGTGACTATGGTGTCAGACTTTTTCAATGTCTTTTCTTTTTCATTTTTTATCTTTCATTTTCCGTCATTCAGGGAGCTTACCTTCTCAGTTTATTACACTTACGTTCGGTGACACAAATTCTGGCATGTAAAGGTTTCTAAGGTCTCAGCTGTTAGTTTTACAAGAGTTTAATCTGCTAAAGGGCATTATGTAAACTCCAAGCACATAGGCTAATCACAGGAGACACTTGGCCAATGTTTCTTGGTTGATTTATAGATTTTCTAGTATGTTGAAATGATATATAAATCTGAGTGAGGCATTTGCTAGAGGGGGAAGAGAGAGTGCTAACTATTTATATGATTTTTATTAGATTTTTTACCTTCTCCTTTGCCCAAAGATGAAGGGATCTCTTATCACCCTCTTCCCTGAGTACCCAGAATGTTCCCAGACTGGTAAACATTCCCCGCTTGTGTGGGAATTTGAGCTGCTTTCCACATCAGAGGCATAGAGGCGCCCGATTGGAATGTCCCCGGCTTGCCAGGGTAAGAAGAAATCTTCCTCAGCCAAGCATTTCTGGTTGCTTGGACACCCGCACTATAGCTTTTGTCGCTTGATCTGTCTGTCTTTCTCTGTTGCCCTCTGTCAATTCAGTCTGTAAATCAGAGGTAGAAATTTATTTATTTTTAGCTTTTTAGTTTTATATTGGAATGTAGCCAGTTAACAATGGTGCAACAATTTCAGGTACACAACAAAGCAACTCAGCCATAGATATGCATGTATTAATAACCTATCAGTGAAGTGTTAGTTGATTAGTTGTGTCCAGCTCTTTGCAACCCCATGGACTATAGCCTGCCAGGCTCCTCTGTCCATGGGATTTCCCAGGCAAGAATACTGGAGTGGGTTGCCATTCCCTTCTCCAGGAATCTTCCTGACCTAGGGATCGAACCGAGGTCTCCAGCATTGCAGGCAGATTCTTTACCATCTGAGCCACCAGTGAAGGTGAAAGTCACTCAGTCATGTCTGACTCCTTGCGGCCCCATGGACTGTATAGTCCATGGAACTCTCCAGGCCAGAATACTGGAGTTGGTAGCCATTCCATTCTCCAGGGGATC
This sequence comes from Cervus elaphus, assembly GCF_910594005.1. Lineage (NCBI taxonomy): Eukaryota > Metazoa > Chordata > Mammalia > Artiodactyla > Cervidae > Cervus > Cervus elaphus. The sequence goes on from NC_057820.1 coordinate 17,331,199, forward strand.
TTCCCAACCCAGGGATCAAACCCAGGTCTCCCACATTGCAGGCAGATTCTTTCCCAGCTGAGCCACCAGGGAAGCCCAAGAATAGTGTAGTGGGTAGACCCAAGAATCAAACTAGGGTCTCCTGCATTGTAGGCAGATTCTTTACCAGCTAAGCTACCAGGAAAGCCCGTCTGAGCCACCAGGGAAACTCCAAATACCTATCAGAGGTAGAAATGTATGATTTCAGGCAACCAGAGAAACATTTTGTGGTAAATTATTGAAGGACAATTTATGTGTACATCCTTATTTTCAATGAAACTGCAAAGGAAAATAACAGTGTACAATCAGTTACATCTGATTATCACAGGAGCAAGTACAGCTGTATAGAAAGAAGCAAATTTTATATATAGGCAACCCCAATTTCAGGTCTTCCCTGATGGCTTAGCAGTAAAGGATCTGCCTGCAATGAAGGAGCCAAAGGAGACACAGGTTCAATCCCTGGATCAGGAAGATCCCCTGGAGGAGGGCATGGCAACCCACTTCCAGTATCCTTGCCTGGAGAATCCCATGGATGGAGGAGTCTGGTGGGCTATAGTCATCAGTCAGATAACTTAAATCCTCCATGCCTCAGTGTCCTCATCTATAAAATGAAGATAATAAGGGTGATAATATTTTCTTCCTAGCATTCTTATGAAGATTAAACTGGTTACTATACATAAAGTACATAGAACAGTGCTTGGTCCTAGTGAAGCACTCTATAGGTGTTACCTATTATTGCCATTTATATGATTAAAAGCTCTATTTCTTGAGGAAAGCAATATTCAGCTTTTAAACTCACTAAAGCTGCAACACCCCAGAGGATTTTGAAGAAAAAGGGATATGTTGACCTTGCTTTGGTAAGGTGGGTACAAATTATGAAATGGGGTAGGGCAACTTTGCAAATAAGTACAAGGAAATCATCAGTCTGTCAAATTAATTTTTGTTGCAGTAAGATTAATGAAATCGGCATTTCCTATTATTAACTGGAATCAATTTACTACCACGTAATTTGCATATGTATGATGACTGCAGAATTCCTTCCATTTCTAGCTTCTCTACTGAATCATAGTAACTGAGCAAAGTATATTTTGATGATTTAACTCCTTTGTAAAACAGGCAGTGTATTCCTTCTATGACTTTGTAAATTATGTTCTAAAAGAGTGGGTATGTGTGTGCTTTTGATACTGCATGATTCAACTATTTTTTAATTGTTGAACATGGCTGGATTTGGGCTTCCCAGGTGGTGCTAGTGGTAAAGAACATGCCTGCCTATGCAGAAGACATAAGAGAGGCTGGTTCAATCCCTAGATGGAGAAGATTCCTTAGAGAAGGAAATGGTAACCCACTCCAGTTTTCTTCCCTGGAGAATCCCATGGATAGAGGAGCCTGGTGGTCTACAGTCCATAGGGTTGCAAAGAGCTGGACATGACTGAAGAGACTTAGCATGCATGGTTGGATTTATATCCTTGTTGGAAACAGTCATTTAGAGAAGTGGAAGACATTGGTAACTGTCCTTAGAAAAGCTAAATCACTGATTTGCTGCAAATTGTATCAGTTCTTTCTGCTCAATAAATTGCTGAAATCCAGAAGTATCAGTCAAGTTTCTTAGCTGCAAGTCTGGCTGACTTAAGGAAGACAAAGAATTTATTGGGGGATAATGAGGAGCTCACAGAACTCTTTGGAAAGCTGAAGAACCCAGAATAGAAAGCTGGTAGGAACAAAGGATGCTGAGCAGCAGCTAGGACCGTAGTCAAAGCCACACCCAAACCAGCCACCTATGGCCAACATTGCTAGACCCACTGGGGCAAACCATCACAGCCTGCACCATCACTGGCCACCGGGTCCCACTGTTGCCATAGCTGACCCTTTCCACTTGAGTTCTACTTACAAACTCTTGTTTACTTCAACTTTACAATAGGAATCATTTCCTTATAATATGTAATAATAGCCATAAGATCTCTTTGTGAAAAAAGACTTACTGATCAGAGAAATAAAAGCTATACAATTCCTGTTTGTTGCAAGCCGTATCAAATACCATATCTCCTTTAAGACACTCTTGTAATTTATATTTTAACTGCTCTGAAATCATAGTGTGTCTTATAGTCAATAAGAATAATAAGTAATTAGAAAACATTGTTTTATATTTTAATTAACCACTGTATTTTTCTCAGCAGTACATAAAATAATGGTAAATTTTTTAAATGATGGCTTAATTGAGTCAATGAAGTACAGCACTTTAAAGATTGACTCTTGTTGGTTAGGTAGATCACATGTCTTGGATTTTTCCAGATCCTCCCAATTGCATGTGTTTCTTTTTCAGTAAAGAGTATTTATCAAATATATAACCATGTATAATAGTGGTTTTAATATTTTTATTTTATTTATTTATTTTTGGCTGGGCTGTGTGGCATGTGGGATCTTAGTTCCCTGATCAGGGATCAAACCTGTGCCACCTGCATTAGAAGCATGGATTCATAACCACTGAACCAACAGAGAAGTCCTCTGATAATGGTTTTAAACATCTAAAAAATCTTTTCCGTGTCTTTATGTTCTCATAGCAAAAAACAAAAAGACACATTTTGCTAGACTTTATAAAGCCTAATTTTTGGTTTAGAAAATATCATCAGCAAGCATTTTTCAGAGATTATTTCATTCAGTTCAGTTCAGTCACTCGGTCATGTCCAACTCTTTGCGACCTCATGGACTGTAGCACGCCAGACTTCCCTGTCCATCACCAACTCCCAGAGCTTACTCAAATTCATGTCCATCGAGTTATGAGTCATGAGTCATGATGCCACCAGAGCATCTATTTTATTCCTGCATATTACGAAAGACTTCTAAAATTAGATGTATTTTTAGTACCACCTACTGTCTGTCTACTGGTTCCAAATCAGGAAAGGAGTACATCAAGGCTGTATATTGTCACCCTGCTTATTTAAATTATATGCAGAGTACATCATGTGAAATGCCAGGCTGGATAAAGTACAAGCTGGAATCAAGATTGCCGGGAGAAATATCAATAACCTCAGATATGCAGATGACACCACCCTTATGGCAGAATGTGAAGAGGAACTGAAGAGCCTTTTGATGAAAGTGAAAGAGGAGAGTGAAAAAGTTGGCTTAACGCTCAACATTCAGAAAACTAAGGTCATGGCATCTGGTCCCATCACTTCATGACAAGTAGATGGGAAACAATGGAAACAGTGAGAGATTTTAGTTTTTTGGGCTCCAAAATCACTGCAGATGATAACTGCAGCCATGAAATTAAAAGACACTTGCTCCCTGGAAGAAAAGCTATGACCAATCTAGACAACATATTAAAAAGCAGAGACATTACTTTGTCAACAAAGGTCCATCTAGTCAAGGCTATGGTTTTTCCAGTAGTCATGTGTGGATGTGAGTTGGACTATAAAGAAAGCTGAGTGCCAAAGAACTGATGCTTTTGACCTGTGGTGTTGGAGAAGACTCTTGAGAGTCCCTTGGACTGCAAGGAGATGCAACCAGTCCATCCTAAAGGAAATCAGTCCTGAATATTCATTGGAAGGACTGATGCTGAAGCTGAAACTCCATTACTTTGGCCACCTGATGCAAAGAACTGATTAATTTGAAAAGACCCTGATGCTGGGGCAGGTTGAAAGCGGGAGGAGAAGGGGACAACAGCAGATGAGGTAGTTGGATAGCATCACCAACTCGATGGACATGAGTTTGAGTAAGCTCTGGAAGTTGGTGATGGACAGGGAAGCTTGGCGTGCTGCAGTCCATGGGGTCGCAAAGAGTTGGACAAGACTGAGAGACTGAACTCAGCTGAACTGTCTGCTGACCCTCTTTTCTCACAGTTTGATTTACAAAAAATATTTGTATCATATATTAAGAGATTTAATTGATTTGCCTCCCAAATTAATAACCTAAATTATTATGGAAATTAAATCAGTCTCCTCTATCCTCTTAACAATAATTTATGCCTTGATCATTTAGTATCATTTTCTGTATTTAACTGGAATGGGTTGATGTATGGGAATGGGAAGGGGCTGTGGCCTTCACTGTGCCCTCCAGGCAGTTGAGAACAGCCTAGAGTAGGAAATTGATTAGATTGTCTTTGGGTGGACCAGAAGTGGTTGTTAACCTAATATGCTTAGGAAGGACCTGTGATTTCAGTAACACACCACTCAGATTATTGTACTGCCTTGTTTAGGGAACAAATGCCTTACTAACTGATTCTGCCAAGATATTTCCAGTCTCTTTGAGGAGGAGTTAGTGGTGCAATGAAAACATTTTATGCAAGGACACTGAGATTTTTTATAAGGAAAGACTTTCAATTACCTTACTTGCAAAGCAAATTTAGACAGCCTGGTCATTTGGCACACTTGTCAGGAGAATGAATGAATAGTGTCACTCTGCATAAATATGGATTAAATAAATTATTGAAAACTATGCAATCATTAACACACATTAGCAAAGAGGTTTATAAGTGTTTCAAAACACCAAGAAAATTAATATACCAATGTCAGGAAAAACTGACAAAGCTTCAGAAATGAGCAAGTCTCTGGCTGTCCTTGTAATAGGCATTAGATGTTACCTAGCAGTCCTGCTGAGGATTATCTGATACTAAAGAGGGATGCACCTTTGACTGTTGTCTTAGGTCAGGCTGCCATGGCAAAAGTACCACATAGACCAGGTGACTTATAGACAACAGAAATTTACTTCTTGCAGTTTTGGAGGGTGGAAGTCCAAGATGGCAGCATGATCAAGTTCTTGTGAGCACCCCCTTTCATGTAGTTGACTGCTGACTTCTCCTTGTATCCTCTTACAAGGTCACTAATCCAATTCATAAGGGCTCCATCCTCCTCTCATTCTAATTACCTCCCAAAGGCCTCACTTTCTAATACCATCACACTGAGGGTAGAGGTTCAGCATATGAATTTGTGTGTTGAGGGGAGGCACAAACATTCAGTCTATAGCAATTGTCTTTGATCCAATTAAGCTATTTTACAACTCTGTAGGGATGAAAATTAATTCATGGAAAACTAATAAACATTCCTGTGGTTCTTGTTCCTGGCAATCTAAGTGAATTTTGTTTGATAGAGAAGTCCATCTCTCTAACTGATGTCTGGTGGCTAGAAGCTTAGGGAAGTCAGATGATGTAGTTCCAGTCCAAACCCAAAGGCTTGAGAACCTGGGGAGCCAGTGGTATAAATCCCCATCTGAGTAGGAAGGCCTGAGGACTAGGGGTGTGGATGACCAAGGGCAGGAGGAGGTGGCTGTCCTAGCGCAAGCAAGAGAACAAACTCACTCATCCTCCACTATTTTTTCCTATTGGATGGTGCCTACCCACACCGATGAGGGCAATCTTCTTTATAGATTGAAATGCCAATCTCTTCTGGAAACACTCTCACAGGCACACTGAGAAATAATGTTTTACCAGCTGTCTGGGCAATTCTTAGCCCAGTCAAGTTGCCACTTAAAATTAACCATCACAGTGGTACAGCCAGGACCCAACCAAGGTCTCACTCTTAATGGAAGAGTTTGTTAGCACTACTTCTGTTTTCTCCTGCTGTCCATCTTCAGCTACCTGCTACTCAGGTGGTCTCCTTAGCCTTCCCTTGCAGCATCTTTACCTCCCCATCATCATCTTCTTGACCCCTTCACCTCTCTTTCTTCGTATGTACTACAATTTAGCTGTCTCTTGGTTGTCTCAGTGGTACTGTTTGAAATATGAAAAGCCTTTGTCCTGAAGATGACAAGCAAAAGATGCTCCAATTATCAACTGATATTCATCCTCCTAGGAAAGGTGGTTGGAAGTGTGTGTATGAGGCAGGAGGGTAATTTTAAATAATAACTAATTTTGTTTTTCTATCAGATACGTATTTGGGTATTAATTTGAGGATGTGGGTTCAATCCCTGGTCAGGAAACTAAGATCCGACATTCCTTGGGACAACTAAGCCTGTGTGCTCTAGAGCCTATTTGCTACAACTAAGGCCCAACACAGGCAAATAAATTAAGTAATTTAAAAAAGAAATAAAACTGGTTTTGTTTTTCAAGGATTTTTACTTCTCCTTTCCTGGTTTTTGGTAGGTTGCTTAGTGCTGTGGTGATTGACTGGATATGACGGATGATAGAAATAGATGTGTCTAGGATGACTACAAGGTCTTGACAGTGGGGATGACAAGAAAATGGTTGTCTTCGCAAAAGCAGGGAAATTGGGAAAAGCAACTACTTCCTCCATAACCCTAATGGATATTAGTAGTGGTAGGAAATGAGAATTTTATTTTGGACATGTACATTTTGAGACGATAGTAATACTCTGAAGTAAAACATTAAGGTAGTAGAAGTTGCATATGAGTGTGGTATTGAAGGTAAAAGACTTAGGAATTGCCAGCTGGAGCAGAGAAACTGCAGAGATTCTCTCACAGAATATGTACAAAAGGTGCTTGAGTAAGGCAGGGCAAAGGAAAAGAGTCCAGGAACATCTAGCAAAGAAAGGATGGAGAGGTAAGAAGAGAATCAGAATGTTACAGCATTCCGGAAGTCAACAAGGAAAACATTCAACAAAACAGTATTGAACATTATGAGCTTTTAATAATTGGATGCATTATTTCAGTTGAAATTCTCACTAATCGTATGATTGACTTACTGTTATTAGACCTCTTCTCATTCATGAGGAAACTGACTTAGGAAGCTCACATAATTTGTCTGAAGTCATAGAGCTGACGGTCAAATCAAGACCAGGAGGACCCTGAAAATCTAAGTTCTTACACATTACTGTGCAGAGTGCACTGAGAATCCAGAATTTTTATGCAACTGTTTAATCCTCATTGTGTACCAGGCTGTTATGTGTCTTTTATACACTTACTGAATTCTCCACACTCTTCAGATCTACTGTCTCCAAATAAAATATAGAGAGGTGTCATGTAACTTATAAAAAACCACATAGTTGGTAAGGAATGGAGTTAGGATTTGAAATCTGTCGGTCTATTTCGAAGTTTATATTTAAAAAAGGTTAAGGAAGGTGGGGGAGCCATTATTCCATTTCAGCAGTTAAGGAAAATCAACTCCTTTATCACTTTGCAATATATTTCATGGGATGAAATTTTGAAACCACTGCCTTAGCCTGTATCACCTGTCTCCTTTGCATGGCATCCACCTTGCAGGCTCAGCCTCGCAGAAAATGCTAACATCTTACCCATTCCATGAGATGCTGCTGCTCTTTCTCCTTTTTGTTCTCAGTCATTGCAGGGAACTTGAAGTTCCTGAAGAGCCCAGTAGTTTCAGTTGAGTCAGATTTTAGTTGCAATTATTAAACAGCTGACTGTTCTAATGTTGCAAAAATGTTCATCACATAGGTATTTTTACTTGTTTTTTTTAAAGCATTAACTGTTTATTTTTATTTATTTATTTATTTTTTAGTTGGTGTATTTTTTTTTCATTTATTTTTATTAGTTGGAGGCTAATTACTTTACAATATTGTAGTGGTTTTTGCCATACATTGACATGAATCAGCCATGGATTTACATGTGTTCCCCATCCCAATCCCCCCTCCCGCCTCCCTCTCCATCCCATCCCTCTGGGTCTTCCCAGTGCACCAGCCCTGAGCACTTGTCTCATGCATCCAACCTGGGCTGGTGGTCTGTTTCACCCTTGATAGTATACTTGTTTCAATGCTGTTCTCTCAGAACATCCCATCCTCGCCTTCTCCTACTGAGTCCCAAAGTCTGTTCTGTACATCTGTGTCTCTTTTTCTGTTTTGCAAATTGGGTTATCGTTACCATCTTTTTTTTTTTAATTTATTTATTTTTTTGTCATACATTGATATGAATCAGCCATAGATTTACACGTATTCCCCATCCCGATCCCCCCTCCCACCTCCCTCTCCACCCGATTCCTCTGGGTCTTCCCAGTGCACCAGGCCCGAGCACTTGTTTCATGCATCCCACCCGGGCTGGTGATCTGTTTCACCATAGATAGTATACATGCTGTTCTTTTGAAATATCCCACCCTCACATTCTCCCACAGAGTTCAAAAGTCTGTTCTGTACTTCTGTGTCTCTTTTTCTGTTTTGCATATAGGGTTGTCGTTACCATCTTTCTAAATTCCATATATATGTGTTAGTATGCTGTAATGTTCTTTATCTTTCTGGCTTACTTCACTCTGTATAATGGGCTCCAGTTTCATCCATCTCATTAGAACTGGTTCAAATGAATTCTTTTTAATGGCTGAGTAATATTCCATGGTGTATATGTACCACAGCTTCCTTATCCATTCGTCTGCTGATGGGCATCTAGGTTGCTTCCATGTCCTGCCTATTATAAACAGTGCTGCGATGAACATTGGGGTGCACGTGTCTCTTTCAGATCTGGTTTCCTCAGTGTGTATGCCCAGAAGTGGGATTGCTGGGTCATATGGCAGTTCTATTTCCGGTTTTTTAAGAAATCTCCACACTGTTCTCCATAGTGGCTGTACTAGTTTGCATTCCCACCAACAGTGTAAGAGGGTTCCCTTTTCTCCACACCCTCTCCAGCATTTATTGCTTGTAGACTTTTGGATAGCAGCCATCCTGACTGGTGTGTAATGGTACCTCATTGTGGTTTTGATTTGCATTTCTCTGATAATGAGTGATGTTGAGCATCTTTTCATGTGTTTGTTAGCCATCTGTATGTCTCCTTTGGAGAAATGTATGTTTAGTTCTTTGGCCCATTTTTTGACTGGGTCATTTATTTTTCTGGAATTGAGCTGCAGGAGCTGCTTGTATATTTTTGAGATTAATCCTTTGTCTTGCTTCGTTTGCTATTATTTTCTCCCATTCTGAGGGCTATCTTTTCACCTTGCTTATCATTTCCTTTGTTGCGCAAAAGCTTTTAAGTTTCATTAGGTCCCATTTGTTTCTTTTTGCTTTTGTTTCCAATATTCTGGGAGGTGGGTCATAGAGGATCTTGCTGTGGTTTATGTCGGAGAGTGTTTTGCCTATGTTCTCCTCTAGGAGTTTTATAGATTCTGGTCTTACATTTAGATCTTTAATCCATTTTGAGTTTATTTTTGTGTATGGTGTTAGAAGGTGTTCTAGTTTCATTCTTTTACAAGTGGTTGACCAGTTTTCCCAGCACCACTTGTTAAAGAGGTTGTCTTTTTTCCATTGTATATCCTTGCCTCCTTTGTCAAAGATAAGGTGTCCATAGGTTCGTGGATTTATCTCTGGGCTTTCTATTGTGTTCCATTGATCTATATTTCTGTCTTTGTGCCAGTACCATACTGTCTTGATGACTGTGGCTTTGTAGTAGAGTCTGAAGTCAGGCAGGTTGATTCCTCCAGTTCCATTCTTCTTTCTCAAGATTACTTTGGCTATTCGAGGTTTTTTGCATTTCCATACAAATTGTGAAATTATTTGTTCTAGTTTGGTGAAAAATACCGTAGCTTGATAGGGATTGCATTGAATCTATAGATTGCTTTGGGTAGTATAGCCATTTTCACAATATTGAGTCTTCCAATCCATGAACACGGTATATTTCTCCATCTATTTGTGTCCTCTTTGATTTCTTTCATCAGTGTTTTATAGTTTTCTATATATAGGTCTTTTGTTTCTTTAGGTAGATATACTCCTAAGTATTTTATTCTTTTTGTTGCAATGGTGAATGGTATTGTTTCCTTAATTTCTCTTTCTGTTTTCTCATTGTTAGCATATAGGAATGCAAGGGATTTCTGTGTGTTAATTTTATATCCTGCAACATTACTGTATTCATTGATTAGCTGTAGTAATTTTCTGGTAGAGTCTTTAGGGTTTTCTATGTAGAGGATTATGTCGTCTGCAAACAGTGAGAGTTTTACTTCTTCTTTTCCTTCCTGGATTCCTTTTGTTTCTTTTTCTACTCTGATTGCTGTGGCCAACACTTCCAAAGCTATGTTGAATAGTAGTGGTGAGAGTGGACACCCTTGTCTTGTTCGTGACTTTAAGAGAAATGCTTTTAATTTTTCACCATTGAGGATAATGTTTGCTGTGGGTTTGTCATATATAGCTTTTATTATGTTGAGGTATGTTCCTTCTATGCCTGCTTTCTGGAGAGTTTTTATCATAAATGGATGTTGAATTTTGTCAAAGGCTTTTTCTGCATCTATTGAGATAATCATATGGTTTTTATCTTTCAATTTGTTAATGTGGTGTATTACATTGATTTGCAGATATTAAAGAATTCTTGCATTCCTGGGATAAAGCCCACTTGGTCATGGTGTATGATCTTTTTAATATGTTGTTGGATTCTGTTTGCTAGAATTTTGTTAAGGATTTTTGCATCTATGTTCATCAGTGATATTAGCCTATAGTTTTCTTTTTTTGTGGCATCCTTGTCTGGTTTTGGTATTAGGGTGATGGTGGCCTCATAGAATGAGTTTGGAAGTTTGCCTTCTTCTGCAATTTTCTGGAAGAGTTTGAGTAAGATAGGTGTTAGCTCTTCTCTAAATTTTTGGTAGAATTCAGCTGTGAAGCCATCTGGTCCTGGGCTTTTGTTTGCTGGAAGATTTCTGATTACAGTTTCGATTTCCTTGCTTGTGATGGCTCTGTTAAGATCTTCTATTTCTTCCTGGTTCAGTTTTGGAAAGTTATACTTTTCTAAGAATTTGTCCATTTCATCCAAGTTGTCCATTTTATTGGCATAGAGCTGCTGGTAGTAGTCTCTTATGATCCTTTGTATTTCAGAGTTGTCTGTTGTGATCTCTCCATTTTCATTTCTAATTTTGTTGATTTGGTTCTTCTCCCTTTGTTTCTTGATGAGTCTGGCTAACAGCCTGTCAATTTTATTTACCTTTTCAAAAAACCAACTTTAACTTTGTTGATTTTTGCTGTGGTCTCTTTTGTTTCTTTTGCATTTATTTCTGCCCTAATTTTTAAGATTTCTTTCCTTCTACTAACCCTGGGGTTCTTCATTTCTTCTTTCTCTAGTTGCTTTAGGTGTAGAGTTAGGTTATTTATTTGACTTTTTTCTTGTTTCTTGAGGTAAGCCTGTAATGCTATGAACCTTCCCCTTAGCACTGCTTTTACAGTGTTCCATAGGTTTTGGGTTGTTGTGTTTTCATTTTCATTCATTTCTATGCATATTTTGATTTCTTTTTTGATTTCTTCTATGATTTGTTGGTTATTCAGAAGCATGTTATTTAGCCTCCATATGTTGGAATTTTTAATAGTTTTTTTCCTGTAATTGAGATCTAATCTTACTGCATTGTGGTCAGAAAAGATGACTAGAATGATTTCAATTTTTTTGAATTTACCAAGGCTAGATTTATGGCCCAGGAGGTGATCTATTCTGGAGAAGGTTCCATGTGCACTTGAGAAAAAGGTGAAATTGATTGTTTTGGGGCGAAATGTCCTATAGATATCAATTAGGTCTAGCTGGACCATTGTGTCATTTAAAGTTTGTGTTTCCTTGTTAATTTTCTGTTTAGTTGATCTGTCCATAGGTGTGAGTGGGGTATTAAAGTCTCCCACTATTATTGTGTTACTATTAATTTCCTCTTTCATACTCATTAGCATTTGCCTTACATATTGTGGTGCTCCTATGTTGGGTGCATATATATTTATAATTGTTTTATCTTCTTCTTGGATTGATCCTTTGATCATTATGTAGTTTCCTTCTTTGTCTCTTCTCACAGCCTTTATTTTGAAGTCTATTTTATCTGATATAAGTATTGCGACTCCTGCTTTCTTTTGGTCTCCGTTTTCATGGAATATTTTTTTCCAGCCTTTCACTTTCAGTCTGTATGTGTCCCTTGCTTTGAGGTGGGTCTCTTGTAGACAGCGTATATAGGGGTCTTGCTTTTGTATCCATTCAGCCAGTCTTTGTCTTTTGGTTGGGGCATTCAACCCATTTACATTTAAGGTAATTATTGATAAGAATGGTCCCGTTGCCATTTGCTTTGTTGTTTTGGGTTCATGTTCATACAACCTTTCTGTTTCCTGTCTAGAGAAGATCCTTTAGCATTTGTTGAAGAGCTGGTTTGGTGGTGCTGAATTCTCTCAGCTTTCGCTTGTCTGTAAAGCTTTTGAATTCTCCTTCATATCTGAATGAGATCCTTGCTGGGTACAGTAATCTAAGCTGTAGGTTATTCTCTTTCATTACTTTCAGTATGTCCTGACATTCCCTTCTGGCCTGGAGGGTTTCTATTGATAGATCAGCTGTTATCCTTATGGGAATCCCTTTGTGTGTTATTTGTTGTTTCTCCCTTGCTGCTTTTAATATTTGTTCTTTGTGTTTGATCTTTGTTAATTTGACTAATATGTGTCTTGGGGTGTTTTGCCTTGGGTTTATCCTGTTTGGGACTCTCGGTTTCTTGGACTTGGGTGGCTATTTCCTTCCCCATTTTGGGGAAGTTTTCAGCTATTATCTCCTCGAGTATCTTCTCATGGCCTTTTTTTTTTTTTGTCTTCTTCTTCTGGGACTCCTATGATTCGAATGTTGGGGCAATTCACATTGTCCCAGAGGTCCCTGAGGTTGTCCTCATTTCCTTTAATTCTTTTTTCTTTTTTCCTCTCTGCTTCATTTATTTCCATCATTTTATCTTCTACCTCACTTATCCTATCTTCTGCCTCTGTTATTCTACTGTTGGTTCCCTCCAGAGTGTTTTTGATCTCATTTATTGCATTATTCATTATTAATTGACTCTTTTTTATTTCTTCTAGGTCCTTGTTAACCATTTCTTGCATCTTCTCAATCCTTGTCTCCAGGCTATTTATCTGTAACTCCATTTTGTTTTCAAGATTTTGGATCATTTTTATTATCATTCTAAATTCTTTTTCAGGTAGATTCCCTATCTCCTCCTCTTTTGTTTGGCTTGGTGGGCATTTTTCATGTTCCTTTACCTGCTGGGTATTTCTCTGCCTTTTCATCTTATTTAGATTGCTGGGTTTGGGGTGGCCTTTTTGTATTCTGGTAGTCTGTGGTTCCCTTTTATTGTGGAGGTTTCTCCCAGTGGGTGAGGCTTGTTGAGGTTTGCTGGTTTGAGAAGCTTGTGTCTGTGTTCTGGTGGGTGGAGCTGGATTTCTTCTCTCTGGAGTGCACTGGAGTGTACAGTAGTGAGTTTTGAGATGGGTCTATGGGTTTGATGTGACTTTGGGCAGCCTGTATATTGATGCTCAGGGCTATGTTCCTGTGTTGCTGGAGAATTTGAGTGGTATGTCTTCCTCTGGAACTTAGTGGCTCTTGGGTGGTGGTTGGTTTCAGTATAGGTATGGAGGCTTTTGGATGATCTCTTATTACTTAATGTTCCCTGTAGTCAGGAGTTCTCTGGTGTTCTCAGGTTTTGGGCTTAAGCCTCTTGCCTCTGGGTTTCAGTCGTATTCTTTCAGTAGCCTCAAGACTTCTCCCTCCATACAGCACTGATAATAAAACTTCTAGGTTAATGGTGAAAGGATTCTCCACAGTGAGGGACACCCAGAGAGGTTCACAGAGTTACATGAAGAAGAGGAGAGGGAGGCGGGAGATAGAGGTGAGCAGAAGGAGAAAAAGGGGGATTCCAGAGGAGAGAGACAGATCTAGGTTGTACTCTATTCCCTAAGTCTTCTCCGCAGCCCAGAATACCCACAGAGATTCACAGAATTGGATTGAAAAGAAAAGGGGGAGGGAGGAAATAGAGGTGATCTGGGAGAGAAAAAGGAGATTCAAAAGGGGGAGAGAGTAATCATCACACTCCTGAGTAAAAATGGGTACTGAAGGTTGGATTCTTAAATGTCCAAAATTGATATCAAATACTGAAAAACAAAGATTAAGAATCTAGAGTAGAGGTTAGGCTCTTAAAAATACAATAGTAAAAAACCACAAAAACACAAAAAAATTTAAGAAATATATATGGAGTTCGCTTTAAAAATAAGGTCCCTTTTTTTTGGGGGGGGGCCAGGTTATAGTGGGTTATAAAAATGAAAATTAAGGAGTAATAGAGGAGTTTAAAAAAAAAAAAGAAAAAAGTAAAAAAAGAGAAAAAAAATTTTTTTTAATTAAAAATAAAAAAAAAAATAGAAGTAGAAATATATCTAGGAATTTCTCTGGAGCTGTTGCAGGCAGTGTGGGTTCGGTTCAGTTTCAGATAGCTCCTTGTTCGAGCTAACACTCTCGCTATCTATAGGCCCCTTCCAGTGTAGTCAGTGTTAACTACAGGGATTTTAATCTGTTGCCCCGGTCACTTCTGAAGCGGTTCCCTTTGTTTCTTTGGCTTCTGTTTGCAGGTCTCTTCAGTGTCTAATTTCCGCCCTGACACACGCGGGCGGAGGTGGTCCCTTGTTTAGGTTCGCTTGTTCAGTCGTGCTGTGGGGAGGGGGGATGCTGCAGACAAATATCACTGGCCTGTGTGGGGAGCACTCGTGGTTTTCCAGCCACACTGGGTTTTCCCCCGCTCATGGCGTGTGTGCTTTCCCCGTCTACACTGCTCAGGCTCCAGGCTGCTCTCCAGGGAGCGGGCCCTGCGTTGTGTGGACTTCCCAGGCCTAAGCTGCTCAGATTCAGGTTTTTGGGTATTCCACAAAAGCACAGACTCGGTTGGGCCTGCGTTCTGTGCCTTCCCCAGTCAGAGCAGCTCAGGCAGCCAGGAGCTTGATGGGCACACTCTCCCCGGGTGCGGTGCACCTTCTCCCCTCCGCGGTCCCCGCCTCAGTTTCCATGCGTGCTGGTGGGGTGCGCCTTGTGTCAGTTCTGGGGAGCTGGACTCTAGCTGCGACCCTCCCGGCGGATGTCGACCATCCAGAATCTCAGGAAGTCTTTGGTTAGAAGCTGGAAGCCTGTTTGCAGTTTGGTAGGGGTGCGGTCTCTTGGGCCGAGTTTGCCCCTTTCCCCTCCCCGCTGCCTCCTGCCTCTGGCGGGGGATGGGCCGGTCCGCCACCGGGTAGCTCTTCTCTGGTATTCGCTCAGTCCTTCCTTCTGGGAACCGGCGGGTAGTGCCTAAGTTTAGGGCTTTCCCCAACTTAATTCTCTCTCTCTTGCTATCCCACAGTTCAAGTTGCTATCTCACTTAGCTCCCTCCGATTGCCCTCAGGGCACTCAGGCCCGGTCCTTACCCTAAGCAATGCTGCCGGCTCCTCTCCGTTCCGCCCCCACTTGCTGGTGGCGAATGCGAGCGTCTGGGGTACTTTTCTGCTGGGAGTTGCTTTTAGGCATGTAATCTGTGGGTTTTATTTATTTTTCCTCCCAGTTAGGTTGCCCTCTGAGATTCGAAAACTTCCCCCAGACCCGCCAGTGAGAGGGTTTCCTGGTGTTTGGTAACTTCCTCTATTAAGACTCCCTTCCCGGGACGGATTTCCGTCCCTAACTCTACTGTCTCTCTTCTTATCTTTTATATTTTGTCCTACCTCCTTTCGAAGACAATGGGCTGCTTTTCTGGGCGCCTGATGTCCTCTGCTAGCGATCAGAAGTTGTTTTGTGGAGTTTTGCTCCTATTATTTACTTGTTTTTTTTTTTTTTTTAAATCTCCATTTCTTTTCTTTCTGATCAAAACTAGGACAGATATTAAATAAATTTTTTCCACCACCTCTTAAGCCAGTGTTTCCTCTTCAGTCCCATGAATGGATAGGGTAGCAGTGGTTCAAGTGAAATTTTATGTACTTATTATGAGCAGAAGGGGTGTGTGTGTGTGTGTGTGTGTGTGTGTGTGTGTGTGCACGCACACATGCTCAGTTGTGTCCAACCCTTTGCAGGCCCATGGACTATAGCCCACCAGGCTCCTCTGTCCATGGAATTTTCCAGGCAAGAATACTGGAGTGGGTTGCCAGTTTCTACTCCAAGGTATCTTCCCAACCCAGGGATCAAACCCATGTCTCTTAAGTCTCCTGCAATGGCAGGCAGATTTTTTACTACTAGTACCACAAAAGTAGGGTAGCCAAATTTAACAAATGAACATACAGGATGCTCATTTGAATTTGAATTTCAGGTAAACAACAAATAAAAAAAATTTAGTGTAACATACTGAAAGGAAATATTCACTGCATATCTGAAATTGAAATTTAACTAGGCATACTGTATTTTATCTGGCAATTGTACCAGACTATGAATTCAGATCATCTTTTTTGGACTTGGAAATTCAAGTTAATTCATCCCAGTAACTCATAGTATGAAATGAGAAATGGTGCAAAATGCTGCATCTGAGAGTCTGTTCCATGTGAACTCACCTGGAGATATTTATAAACCACACTTCCTGAGTACTCAGAGGCTGTGGGCAAGGACGCCCACATTCCTCAGGCAATGGCGCAAGGAGACATAGCTAACACAGAATGAAATTTTGTTTGTGCTGTAATTTGAATCTGAGTGACTTTCAGCTCTCTGGTTTCACAGCAAATTTGAGCATTCACTGGCTCAATCTATCTAATTGAAAATTAGAGTCAATTTTGCAATTTTCAAATTTATTTAAATCAACTGAAAACTATTTGTAGTCCCTCCAGAGTGTCTCCTTTTTAGTCTTAAGCATCTGGTTTAAGTCTTGAGGTGTCCTAAATTTTCTACTGCATTACTCACTTTCTCACTTCTGGTATACTATACTAACTTCGTGTGTGGGTGCTAAGTTGCTTCCATTGTGTCCCACTCTTTGTGAGCCTATGGACTGTACCCCGCCAGGCTCCATGGTCCATGGGATTCTCAAGGCAAGAATACTGGAGTGGGTTGCCATGCTTTCCGCCAGAAAATCTTCCTGACCCAGGGATTGACCCACATCTCTCATGTCTCCTGCATTGACAGGTGGGTTCTTTACCACTAGTGCCACCTGGGAAGCCCATATTAACTTCAGGCCATTTTAATTGTCTATAAAACAATATCCAATCAGAAAGAAATGTGATTACAGAGGATCAGCCAAGATGGAAGCATAGACAGACCCTGAGTGAACCTCTTCTCATGGGCAAACAGAAATTGCGACTATTCACAGAACAATCATCAGTGAAAAAGACTGGAACCTGCCAGAAAAGACTTTAAACAATTGAAGATAAAAAGGAACCACAACAAGATAGATGGGATGAGTTGAGGTATAGTCAAGTCCCACACCTCCAGGTGGGTGACCTATAAACAGGAGAATAATTACAACTGTGGAGATTCTCTCCAAGGAGTGAGGGGTCTAACCCCACATCGGGTTCCCTGGCCCGAGCGTCCTGTGCCAAGATGAGACCCAGAATGTTTGGCTTTGAAGGCTAGCAGGGTTTGCTTCTGGGAGACCCAGAGGGCTGTGGGACATAGAAACACCGTTCTATTTGGGGGAGGGGGGGGAAGTTTTTTTTTCTTATAACTTATTTTTAATTGGAAGATAATTGCTTTACAATATTGAATTGGTTTCTGCCATGTATCAACATGAATCAGCCATAGGTATACATATGACCCCTCCCTCTTGCAGCTTCCTCCCACCTCCCACCCCCTCCCACCCTTCTAGGTTGGCACAGAGCATGGGGTTTGACCTCCCTGCGTCATACACCAAATTCCCACTGGCTGTATATTTCACGTATGGTAGTATATATGTTTCCATGCTAGTCTCTCAATTCGCCCCACCCTCTCCTTCTCCCACTGTGTCCACAAATCTGTTCTCTATGTCTGCATCTCCATCGTTGCCCTGCAAATAGGTTCATCAGTACCATTTCTAGATTCCATTTGTTGTTGTTGTTCAGTTGCTAGGTTGTGTCTTGCCCCTTTGCGACCCCATGGACTGCAGCACACCAGGCTTCCTTGTCCTTCACCATCTCCCAGAGTTTGCTCAAACCCATGTTCATTGAGTTGGAGATGCTGTCCAATCATCTCATCCTCGATCACCCCCTGCTCCTCCTGCCCTCAGTCTTTACCAGCATCAGGGTGTTTTCCCATGGAGTCAGCTCTTCACATCAGGTGGCCAAAGTATTGGATTCCATATATGTGCATTAATATGTAATATTTGAGAAACATCTCTCTTTAAAGGGCACAAAATCTCACATGCTCTGGGACCCAGGGCAGAAGTAGTAATTTGAAAAGAACCTGGGTCAGACTTTCCTGATAATTTTGACGAGTCTCCAAGAGAAACAAGAGGCAACGGGAGCTCACTCTGGGGGCACGGACACTGGAAGAAGCCCTTATTGGGAGTTTGCTCTCCCACGTGGACACTGGAGCCGGTCTGCCCCATTCTGGAGTCCTCCCTTTAGCTTATGGATCTTGGGACCCAGCCCAACTCCACACCCAGTACTGGAATACCTCAGGCCGAGCAACTGATAAGCAACTCACAGCCCCACCCACCAGAAGAGAGACTGCCTTAAAACTCTTTGAGCCCACAGCTTCCCGTGGACACAGCCATGCCAACCAGAGGGTCTAGGACCTGACCCACACACTAGTGTGCAGGCATTAGACTCAGGACCCCTAGGGCCCTGCAGCCAGAGACCCTGCAACCCAGCTCCACCCACAAGTGGGCAGGCATCAGCCCCCAAATACTGAGCGCCAACTACCCTGAAGCCTGTCCTCACCTCCGGGACAGCCTAACCCACCAGCAGGCAGACACCAGCACCAGGACAGCAGCCCCACAGCCTGCAGACCCCGCCCATCAATCAACAGGCCAACATTACTGAATGATATAATCAAGGGATCAATGCAAGAAGATATAACAATTATGATTACATACGCATCCAACATAGAATCACCTAAAAGCATAAGCAAATACTAACAGGCATAAAGGAGAAATTGACAATAACACAATAATAGTAGTGGACCTTAATACCCTACTACATCGATGAGCAAATCATCCAGACAGAAAGTCAGTAAGGAAGCACTGGCCTTAAATGACACAGGCCAAATGGATTAATAGATATATATATAGAACATTCCATCCAAAAGCAGCAGAATATACATATTTTTTCAAATGTACATGGATCATTCTCCAGGACAGATACATGCTACTCATGCTAAGCCACAAAACAAACCTCAGTAAATTTAAGAAAATTGAAATCATATCAAGTATTTCTTCCGACCACAACACCATGAGACTAGAAATCATTTACAAGAAAATATGCAGAAAATACAAGCACATGATAGCTAAATAATGTGCCACTAAACAACTGATGGATCACTGAAGAAATCAAAGAGGAAATAAATAAATATCTGGAGACAAATGAAAATGAAAACAAAATGATCCAAAAGCTATGTGGCACAGAAAAAGCAATTCTAACAAGGAAGTTTAGAGTAATATAAACTGACCTCAGGAAACAAGAAAAGTCTCAAATAAATAGCCTAACCTTATACCTAAAGGAAGCAGAAAAAGGAGAATAAACGAAGTGCAAAGTTAGTAAAAGGAAAGAAATCATGAAGATCAGAGCAGAAACAAATGAAATAGAGACTAAAACTCAACAGTTAAGATCAATGAAACTAAGAGCTGATTCTTTGAAAAGATAAATAAGATTGATAAACTTCTAGCCAGACTCATCAAGAAAAAAAAAAAAGACTCAAGACAATAAAATTAGAAATGAAAAAGAAGTTACAATACCACAGACATACTAAGGATCATAGGAGACTACTATGAACTACAATATGCCAATAAGATCTGGACAACCTAGAAATGAACAAATTCCTAGACATGCACAATATCCCAAGATTGAACCAGGAAGAAGTACAAGATATGAACAGCTCAATTACCAGAAGTGAAATTGAATCAATAATTGAAATTTCTAACGAACCAAAGGCCAGGACCAGATGGTGTCACAGGTGATTTCCACCGAACAATTAGTGAAGAGTTAACACTTAACCTTCTCAAACTATTCTAAAAAATTGCAGAGGAAAGAACATTTCCAAACTCATTCCCCAAGACCAGCATCACCCTGATACCAAAATCAGACATAGATATTGCACAAGAAAGAAAATTATAGGCCAATATCATTTTGCACCTATGAGCAAAGTTTGCTGACTTTACGTTCCATTTGCTGACTCAGTAAAGTGTCAGCAAACTGAATCCCACAGAATGTTCAAAGGATCATACACCATGATCAAGTGGGATTTATCCCAGGGCTGCAAGGATGGTTGAATATCCACAAATAAAGGCTGTAACAGAAATGTTAATGCAACACATTAACAAGTTAAAGAATAACAATCATACCATCATCTCAATAGATGCAGCTTTTGACAATACTCAACATCCATTTATGATAAAAAGTATCCATGGAGTGAGTTAATAATCCTAGACTTGCCCTGGCAAGTCAGTGTCAGAGTGTAGTAGGCAGTGGTGGAGGCAATGGAAGGAGGGACCTGGAAGATGTCGAGGTGAGAAGTAGAGGGGACCTGCCAATTAAGCCATTTTGGGGAGTTGGCTGTGGCAAGCCCATGTTATCCATTGGGTTGGAGCCTGGGTTTCCCAGGCTGGCTGTCCTAATTTGTAATTCTGACTCTTTCACTTTAAACCCGACGTGTGAATAGCTGTAAGCCAGCTATTTGATCTCTCCATAAGCCTGTTTCCTCATCTGTAAAACTGAACAAGTAGCACTATACACTTCACAGGGTTGGTGCAAAATTTATAAAATAATAAATACTTTCTATTTTCATTAGTTTTTATGACTTGTTATTTTAAGTAGCAATTTTATTCAGGCATTCCAGCTACTGAAAACCATTGGCTCAGCTAGGCAAGGGAAAAAGAGGTTTTTTTTGTGTGTTTTGTTTGTTTTGGTCATGCTGCACAACTTGTGAGATCTTATTTCCCTGACCAGGAATTGAACTCAGGGCCATGTCAGCGAAAGCATCAAATCCTAACCACTGGAACACCAGGGAACTCTCACAGAAAGAGTGTTATTTTATTTTATATTTTGCTCAAGAAGTGTTATTTTTAATTATAGCTAGTGGAACATTGGAGAAGGCAATGGCAACCCACTCCAGTACTCTTGCCTGGCAAATCCCATGGACGGAGGAGCCTGGTAGGCTGCGGTCCATGGGGTCGCTAGGAGTCGGACACGACTGATCGACTTCACTTTCCCTTTTTACTTTCATGCATTGAAGAAGGAAATGGCAACCCACTCCAGTGTTCTTGCCTGGAGAATCCCAGGGACGGGGGAGCCTGGTGGGCTGCCATCTATGGGGTTGCACAGAGTCAGACACAACTGAAGCGACCTAGCAGCAGCAGCAGCAGTAGAACATTACCACTTAAGCATGTTTTTCCTGTTTCCATAGACTGCTTACCATGCTGAAAATTATTTGCTGCTCTGAAATAGCCTTAAGCACAAATAGTGTCTCTTTCTAGGTGGAAATTACAAGTGGGTAATGACAGCCTAACTTCTCCAAGCTTATTTCAATATGTTAATCAGGAAAAGATTTCTTTGTTTTCTTCTACTTGAGCCCTGCAATTCAAAGGAAAACACTGAAGCCAGAGTATCAGCTTTCTGTGCAAAGGAGAAACAAAAATAAGAATTGCAGGGCTGTGAAGTTCTAGCTTTCACTATCCTGCTGGCTTCTTCAGACACACCCAGGAATGATCTTAAAGATAATTATCTAAACCAAGACCCAAAGCCCAGAAATCAGCATGCCTCCAGAGCAACTAACAGCCTAAGAGTGATTGATTTCATGTTGTTAGAATGATTGCTTTTATTTATTTTTTTTTTCTGGCCAAAACCAAAGTGAATTATATGAGGTTTGGTTTGGTTTGTTATTAACTCTTACCCTTTAAAATGGCTGTATTATTTTTCCAGGTTTTGAATTTCCCTGAAATCTTGCTTTAAACTTTAAATTGTTACTGATCTTTTGGCATATTCTTTTCGGATGTATGTGTATACACACACACACACAAGCACAGTCGGCCCTCCTTATCTGCAGGTTTTGTATGCACAGATTGCACCAACCGTGTATTGAAAATATTTAAAAATATTAAATATTTAAAAAATCCAGA
Source organism: Cervus elaphus (assembly GCF_910594005.1). Classification (NCBI taxonomy): domain Eukaryota; kingdom Metazoa; phylum Chordata; class Mammalia; order Artiodactyla; family Cervidae; genus Cervus; species Cervus elaphus. The sequence goes on from NC_057820.1 coordinate 17,353,031, forward strand.
AAGTTCCAAATTAAAAAAAAAACTTGAATTTGCTGCATGCCTGGCAACTATTTATATAGCATTTGCCTTGTATTACGTATTGTAAGTAATCTAGAGATGATTGAGAAAGTGTATGGAAAGATATGCAGAGGTAATATACAAATACTGTAGACTTTGGTATCCACAGAGGGTCTTGGAATCCATCCTCCAAAAATACTGAGGAACAACTACACACATACACACACACACACACACACACACACTCACACAGAAACACAGATACACAAGTGTCTCTGTACACAGGATTTTACTCTTTTTTTTCCCCTTCACTTAATAGTGTAAAGCATTTCCCAAGCATAACTTTTAAGGCCTGGATTACCCAGGAGTTTCTTCTTCTAGTTCTACCTCTTTGTGAAGCAGACTGTCAAACAGCCGGCTTGAGGGGGCAATCCCACACCTGTGACTAGGCTCTGGGAGTCTGGGGTACCTCCTCCTTGCTGCTTTCCCAGCATATCCGCTACACTGCCATCCTAAGTGGCATTCAGCCTCACACAGCCTCAAGCCTGGGTGGCTTAGCTATTTCATCCGTGTCTTCCGAGTCCCCCATGCCTACCCACTCCACTGGTTAGGGTGTCCATTTCTACAGCCAGGCCTTCTTGGGGATGAGGGAAATGGAGAAAGGAGATGCCAGCCAAGTTTCTGTTTTCATAATGTGAAGGTTCTTCAGCCCAGAGTGGAATTGCCAATGATCCTACTCTGCTTTGATGTAAGATAGATCATCAGTCAGTTGCCTCTTTCAGCTGTCCTCTGCTTCCCTCCGACACCACATGATGAACGCCAAAGCAGGGTTTAGGGTTTCCCATCCATGTGGTAAGCGAGGGGAGAATATCACTAAGTGGGTACCTTAGCTATCTTCCCTAGGGGCTTTTCCCTGGTGGCTCAGACAGTAAAGAATCTGCCTGCAATGCAGGAGACCTGGGTTCAATCCCTGGGTCAGGAAGATCCCCTGAAAAAGGGAATGATTATCCACTGCAGTATTTCTGCCTGGAAAATTCCATGGACAGAGGAGCCTGATGGGCTACAGTCCATGGGGTCATAAAGAGTCAGGCACAACTGAGGGACTCACAAACACATGAAGTGGGTACCACTTATTGAGAGTCTGAAATTAGCCAGACACTATACTCAAAGCTCTACCTACATTCTCTATGAAAAAAAAATATATATATATATATATATATATATTTAATTTTAAAGTTTTGACTGTGCCACGCAGCATGTAGGATCTTAGTCACCTGGCCAGAGATGGAACCTGCACCCCCTGCAGGGAAAAAGTGAAGTCTTAACCACTGGACCACCAGGAAAGCCCCCCTACATTCTCTTTTACTTCTTACAGTGACAGCACCAGATATTGCCATGATTTTACATGTTTCTAAGCTAAGCTTCTGGAGAAGGAAATGGCAACCCACTCCAGTAGTCTTGCCTGGAGAATCCCATGGACAAGGAGCCTGGCAGGCTACAGTACATGGGGTCGCAAGAGTCGGACACAACTTAGCAACTAAACCACCACCACCACCAAGCTAAGCTTCAGAGAAGATAAAGTTAGAAATTTGTCGAAGACTAAATGGTCATTCATCACCAAAACTAGGGTTTGAACATAGGTCTGCTCTGTATTAAGATTTCTTTCTTTTCATATTGATGATCTGACTCCCAACATATGGCAATATTTCAGCATCCTACCAAGTTAATATATTTCACTGAATGCAAGGGCCCTTCTTATGTATCTCATAGTATTTATTTTTGAATATTGCACATTGTTCTGCATCTTTTCTTTTTTGTTGTTTAACAATATACCCTGGAACTCTTTGTATATGAGGATACATCAATGAATTTCATAATTTTAATGTTAAATAGCATTCCAGTTTTCATTGTATAACGATTTTTATGATTCTTAGTTGTGCACAATAGAATTTCCTCTGGATGATTTAAACACAAGAGCACCGTTTAAGAAATCTCTGGGACAATCAGAAAGACATTATCTGAGGCTCTGAAACCAGCAATATGACCCCTGAAAAGCTGCTAGGAATTCTTGTGCATTGTAGGCCTTGAAGACTGGTGGACTTCATCATTCTATGATCAACTAGAGGCCCCTGAAGGTCAATATTTTTTTTTCTCTTGATTTGGTCAGTTTTCCTAGAGAGAAATTCTCCAGTCTTCTGTCTATGGATTTATTGCTTATGTTCAGGAAGCCATATGGAGGTTGCAGTGGAGGGGGGTGAATTTGGAAGTCTTGATTTTGAGGAATTGACTGCTGCAGTTGTCTCAGTTCAGTCCTTCACCACCAGTTTCAGCTCCATGTAACATTGTTACTGAATCCAAGCTCATACTGCTGGCTGCGGGACAGCTCAGTAATTTAAGGGACAAGGGGTTGGAGCAAGGAATAGCAACTTTATTTGGAGAGCGAGTGGACTGAGAAGATGGTTCACTAGTGTCCCAAAGAACCATTTTACACATGTTAGAATTCAGAGTTGTTTTATACTAAAAAGGAAGGGGAATGTGGATAATCCTCTGTTTTTGCCCAGGTAGGTCTAGTCACTGTGTTCCTGTAAACCTCTAATCTCTGTCCTGAAACTTCTCAGCTCTATGTGAATAGAAAGTGTTGTACCTTTAAAGGTCAAGCCTGGGAGGCAGAGACTTGAGAAAAGGCTTTTATGTACTTCTCAGGCTACAGGCAATGTTCTGTTCCAAAGGTACACAGCCAGTTGACTGAGCTCAGGCAACGGAATACAAAGATCAGAGTTAAGGAGTAGATTCAATATGGAGTCAGGTTTGTTCTTCTGTCTTACAGTGCTTCTAGCTACATGGACTCCATGAGTCAAAGAGAATCAACCTGTCTTCTGCCAGAGTGAGGAACAAGCCTGGCTACACAGGGTGTGCATGGGGATCTTGAACTCCTCATGATTAGTGTATTTGCTTCTTATATTAGCTTCCCTGATAGCTCAGCTGGCAAAGAATCTGCCTGCAATGCAGGAGACACTGGTTTGATTTCTGGGTTGGGAAGATCCCCTGGAGAAGGGATAGGCTACCCACTCCAGTATTCTTGGGATTTCCTTGTGGCTCAGCTGGTAAATAGTCTGCCTGCAATGCGGGAGACCTGGATTCAATTGATTATAATTAGTGTATTTGCTTCTTATATTAAATTTCAGTCAATCCTCCAGTTATTAGCCCTACTCCTAACGTCCACCTGCAGAGGGGCCTGGTGCTCCCACAACTTTCCAGAGGCAACAGGAAGAGGAGGAGGTGTACTGTAATGGGAAATACTTTACTTTTTATTGGCTTTTCTCCTGGTAACAATTCGACTTCAGCCTTCTACATCAGTGATTATTCATCTGTCTACTTTCTAGTTTCTAAAATGTTGACATTTTATCTGTTCTTTTCTCATCTCCCCTTTCTTTTCTTTTTAAAAAATATTCATTTATTTATATCTGCACTGGGTCTTCGTTGCTGTGCTTGGGCTTTCTCTAGTTTCAGTGAGTTGGGGGGCTACTTGCTACTTGCGGTGCATGGGCTTCTCATTGGGGTGGCTTCTCCTGTTGCAGAGGTGGACTCTAGAGCGCAGGCTCAGTAGTTGTGACTCATGAGTTTAGTTGCCCCACAGCATGTGGAATCTTCCTGGACCAGGCATTGAACTCCTGTCCACATTAGCAAGTAGATTCTTAACCACTGAACCCCCAGGGAAGTCCTCTTCCTTTTTTCAATCTCCAATTTTCTTTATTGCTTTGGCTTCATGTCTTTGAAATCTCCTTACCCTAGCTTTAGTGAGTCTTGGTAGGAGATGCTGACAAGCATGGTATTAAATGCATTTTAAGGGCTTCCCAGGTGGTGCTAGTGGTAAGGAACCCTCCTCTCAATGCAAGAGATGCAAGAGATGCAGGTTTGATCCCTGGGTCCCCCAGAGTAGGAAATGGCAGCCCACTCCAGTATTCTTGCCTGGGAAATTTCATGGACAGAGGAGCCTGGCAGGCTATAGTCCATGAGGTTACAAAGAGTCAGACACGACTGAGCATCTAAGCATATACTCATGTTTAAATGGAGATTGTTATTGCAATATAATGTAAAATAATATTTATCAAAAAGAGGATCTCCAGCCCTGCCCTGATTTATCAAGTGGGTTCCTAAGCATATCATATGAAGCTACTTAGCTAGTCCCCAAGGAAGCTAAGGTCACTGACCTTGGCATTTTAAACTTTTGGTCAAACTGTGCTTCGTAACAGCTTACTTAAGTGGTAAATGAGAACTGTGCCCATAAAGATATGTCCTGGTGCCAAAGAAGATATGATAATAAAAGCCTGGGCTTTACTTACTTCTTAAAACATTTTTTAAGGATCATAAGAAAACTTAGGCACTATTTTATAGTGTTTTATTTTTCTATTTCAGAGTTTTTGTAAATTATTCCCTTGTCATTACAATGGTCATAATATTTCCCAATTTTTACAGATAGATTTTTGTCTTGAGAGTTATATAAAAAATTAAATTTGGAGGTTGGGAAAGGTGGAGATACTGTGGATTTAGGGAAAAACTATCCAAAATATTTTAGACATAGAAGAAAGAAATCTAAAGTACTGGCACAAAAACAAAGTGGATAAATGAAACAGAATACAGAGTCCAGAAATAAACCCACGTGTGTATGGTCAATTAATTTATGACAAAGAAGGCAAGAATATACAGTGGAGAAAAAAGTTTCTTTAAGAAGTAGTGCTGGGAAAGCTGGACAAGTACATGTGAAGGAATGAAATTAGAACATTCCCTCACACCATGTACAAAAGTAAACTCAAAATTGTTTAAAGACCTAAATGTAAGACCTGAAACCATAAAACTCCTAGAAGAGAACATAGGCAGAACACTCTTTGACACACAGACACACATATAGATCTGTCTCCTAAGGCAAAAGAAATACAGAAAACAGAAATAAACAAATGTGACCTAATTAAACTTAAAAGTTTTTGCTTTTGATGTTTCAACAAAGGTCTTGGCAAAACAAAAAAGCCTACTGAATGAAAATATTTGCAAATAATATAATTAATAAGGGATCAATATTCAAAATCTATAAACATCATAGATCATAGAACTCAATATAAAAAAAAAAACCCAAACAACTCTATCAAAAAATGGGCAGAAGACTTGTATAGACATTTTTTTAATGGAGACATATGGAGGGCTAATAGGCACAGGATGTTCAGCATTGCTAATTATTAGAGAAATGATCAGATGGTAAAGAAGTCTCCTGCAATGAGGGAGACCTGGGTTCAGTCCCTGGGTTTGGAAGATCCCCTGGTGGAGGGCATGGCAACCCACTCCAGTATTCTTGCCTGGAGAATCCCCATGGACAGAGGAGGCTGGTGGGCTACAGACCATGAGATTGCAGAGTCAGACACAACTAAGTAATTAAACACACACAGAGAAACACAAACCAAAGCATTGAGATATCACCTCAAACCTGTCAGAATGGCTACTGTCAAAGAGCCTACAAATAACAACAGTTAGTGAGCATGTGGGGGAAAGGAATTCCTTGTATACTGCTGGTGGGAATGTTAATTGGTGCAGCCACTGAGGAAAACAGTATGGAAGTTTCTCAAAAAACTAAAAGTGGAACTACCATATGATTTAGCGATTTCACTCCTTGGTAAATATTGGAAGAAAACAAAAACACTAATTTGAAAAGATACATGCACTCCAATGTTGATAACAGCACTATTTGCAATAGCCAAGACATAGAAGCAACCCAAGTGCTCATCAACAGGTGAATGGGTAAAGAAGATGTGGTATACAGTTTTACAAAGGAATAGTGCTCAGTCATAAAAAAAGAATAAAATTCTGCCATTTGCAGCAATGTGCATGGGACTAGAGAATATTATGCTAGTAAAATAAGACAGAAAGAGAAAGACAAATACTGTATGGTATCACTTATATATAGAATCTAAAAAATAATGCAAATGAATGTATATGCAAAACAGAAGAGGACTCACAGATATAGAAAAAGACTTGTGGTTACCAAAGGGGAAATGGAAGAAGGGAGAGACAGATTTGGAGTATGGGATTAACAGATACAAACTACTATCTAACATATGTAAGCAAGAATATACTGGATGGCACAAGGAATTATAGCCACTGTTTTATAAAAAGTATAATCTATAAAAATACTGTCATTATGCTATACACCTGAAAATAATATAAAACTGAAAATCAACTATATAGTTCAATTTTAAAAAGGGCAAAACACATGAAAACAATTCATATTGAACTAGTACACATGATTAGCTTACATGACTGAATATGAAGTTATTTTGAAATTTCCATTTTTAGCTGCTACTGCATAATGAGGAAAATGGTGGGGACATTTGAAATCTTATGTTACAATGCATCTCTGCTACTCTTGATCCAGTCTTTCTCAGCTCCTTGAAATTAACCTGCTTGATTAGATGGTTTGATGTCTGAGATTTGTTTCAAAACAACCCAGTGGAGTAGGTGGAGGGAAATGAATGGGTATACAAACAAGATTGACTACATGTTGATAATTACTGAAGCTAGCTTGATGAGTTCATTCTATTCTTTCTACTTTTGTTATTTTTGAAAGAAACTCATAAAACCTTGAGGAGAGAAATCACATAACAGATAGACCTTATTTTTTAGAGCAGTTTTGAAGCCCAATAAAACTGAGCAGAAAATAGTTTTCATATATGCCTTGTTCCTCCCCTCCAACCACCCCCACAGTCAACATCCCACATCAGAATGATTACAGTCAATGAGCCCATGTCGACATATCATTGTCATCCAAAGTTCATAACTTAGATTAGGGTTCACTCTTGGTGTACATTTTATGAATTTGAACAAATGTATAATGCTACATATCTACCAGTATAATACAATACAGAATAATTTCACTGTTCTAAAATCTTCTGTGCTCTGACAACTCATGTCTGTCCACTAACTTCTGGCAATCACCTTTACCTTCTTTGTAGTTTTACCTTTCCCAGAACATCATGTAGATGTCTGTGATCAAAAATTACTTTTTCAGAATATGACTCAAAATTAAAATCAACATCTTGCCACATAACATTTATTTATGTAAAAATAAAAAGAATGTAAATAGAATAAAGATTTAAAAACCTGACTTTCCCATCAGTTCAGTTCAATTCAGTCGATCAGTCATGTCCGACCCTTTGCAACCCCATGAACCACAGCACACCAGGCCTCCCTGTCCATCACCAACTCCCGGAGTCCGCCCAAACCCATGTCCACTGTGTCGGTGATGCCATCCAACCATCTCATCCTCTGTTGTTCCCTTCTCCTCCTGCCCTCAAACTTTCCCAGCATCAGGGTCTTTTCAAATGAGTCAGCTCTTTGCATCAGGTGGCCAAAGTATTGGACTTCCAGCCTCAATATCAGTCCCTCCAATGAACACTCAGGACTGATATCCTTTAGGATGGACCAGTTGGATCTCCTTGCAGTCCAAGGGACTCTCAAGTCTTCTCCAACACCACAGGTCAAAAGCATCAATTCTTCGGTGCTCAGCTTTCTTTATAGTCCAACTCTCACATCCATACATGACCACTGGAAAAAACATAGCCTTGACTAGATGGACCTTTGTTGGCAAAGTAATGTCTCTGCTTTTTAATATGCTGTGTAGGTTGGTCATAACTTTCCTTCCAAGGAGTAAGTGTCTTTTAATTTCATGGCTGCAATCACCATCCGCAGTGATTTTGGAGCCCAGAAAAATAAGGTCAGCCACTGTTTCCCCATCTTTTTGCCATGAAGTGATGAGACTGGATGCCATGATCTTAGTTTTCTGAATGTTGAGCTTTAAGCCAGCTTTTTCACTCTTCTCTTTGACTTTCATCAAGAGGCTCTTTTAGTTCTTCTTCACTTTCTCATAAACGCATGAATGAAGAATAGGCAATGACTATCCCAGGGAGTGGGTTTTCCAGTTGGCTTGGTGGTAAGAATCTGCCTGCCAACCTGAGACATAGTTTCGTTCTCTGGGTCAGCAAGATCCCCTGGAGAAGGAAATGGCAACCCACTCCGCTATTCTTGCCTGGGATATACCACAAACAGAGGAGGCCAGCGGACTACAGTCCATGGTGTTGCAAAAGAGCCAGACACAACTTAGCAACTAAACAACAACAACATCATAGAGAGTAATACCCCATCTTAGGGATGAATACAAATGGATCTCATATTTGCCCACTTGAATCTGCTTTTCTTTTCACCCCCCAGGATATTCTCTTAGACTCCTTTCAACTGGAGACTTGCATAGGGCTTGTTTTTCTAGCTTGACCTTAACCCTCTTTGCAAGCCTCCACTCTAGGTGACTGACTTGGTTAAGGTCCCTTGCTCAACTGTCCCTGAAGAGGAGAAGACATCAGGCTTAGAAATAAACCAGGCCACAAACAATAAATGCTGGAGAGGGTGGGAAGAAAAGGGAAGCCTTCTGTTCTGTTGGTGGGAATGTAAATTGGTACAGCCCCTACGGAGAACAGTACAGCACCTTCTTAAAAAACTAAAAATAGAACTACTGTATGAACCAACAATCCCACTCCTGGGCATATGTTTGGAGAAAAACATATTAATAATTTGAAAAGATACATGCATCCTAATGTTCATTGCAACAGTATTCATAATAGTAAAGACATGGAGGCAACTTAAATGTCCATCAACAGAGGAGTGGATAAAAAAGATGTGGTACATATATACAACGAAATATGACTCAGCCATAAAAAAGAATGAAGTAATGCCATTTACAGCAACATGGATAGACCTAGAGATTATCATGCTGAGTGAAGTAAGTTAGACAGAGAAAAACAAATATCATATGTGATTGCTCATATGTGGACTCCAATTTTTAAAAATTATACAAATGAACTTATTTACAAACCAGAAACAGACTCATAGATTTTGAAACAAATTTATGGTTACCAAGAGGAAACATTGAGGGCAGGGATAAATTAGGAGCTTGGAGTTAATATAAATGCACTACTATATATAAAATACCTAACCAACAAGGACTTATTGTATAGCACAGGGAATTCTACACAATATTCTGTAATAACATATATGGGAAAACAATCTGAAAAAGAATGAATATATGTGTATGTATAACTGATTCACTTTGCTATAGTGAAAGTAACACAACATTGTAAATCAACTGTATTCCAATAAAATTTAGAAAAGAAAAGAAATAATCCAGGTCATATATTTCCTTGTTTAAAATTTGTTCTTTTTACATTTTCAATGGTGGATAACATAATAAGAAGCAGCTTTTCAAAAGGAAATGTTAGCTTGTATGACTTGCCTATTTTTATTCTTCAGAACAACCTTAAAAAGATAGATTTTGTTTGTGTGTTTTTGGCCTCTCTGCTGGACATGTGAGATCTTAGTTCATGGACCGGGGATTGAACCCACAGCCCCTGCAGGGTAAGTGTGGCGTCTTAACGGCTGGACTGCTGGGAAAACCCGAACAAGGTAGGTTTTAATGTAATCTCCATTCTTAGATATGGACACTGAAGCGACAGGTCAAGTTTGTCCTGCTGGTAAAGTGAAAGTAAAAGTCGCTCAGTCGTGTCCGACTCTTTGTGACCCCATGGACTACATGGTCCATGCAATTCTCCAGGCCAGAATACTGGAGTAGGTAGCCTTTCTTTTCTCCAGAGGATCTTCCCAACCCAGCGATGGAACCCAGGTCTCCTGCATTGCAGGCAGATTCTTTACCAGCTGAGCCACAAGGAAGCCCAAGAATACTGGAGTGGGTAGCCTATCCCTTCTCCAGCAGATCTTCCTGACTCAGGAATTGAACTAGGTTCTCCTGCATTGCAGGTGGATTCTTTACCAACTGAGCTAGCAGGGAAGCCCTGCTGGTAAGGTGTGTAAACTCTAGGTTGGGAACTGGGAGATGATGCTGTCCTGCTGTCTCTGCTATAAACCAGTTCTATAACTTAAATAAGCCTCACAAACTCCCCGGGGTCTGCAGGCCACAGGGTTGGACCAGCACTAGATTATCTTCTGGCCTCTGTTCAGCTCTGTGATTCTCTCTGTGATGCTCATGCAAAAAGAGGCACCTCAAAAGGAGACATGTGCAGCCTTCAATGAAGCGCTTCTGAAGTGTTGACTGTTGTTATCTTTTCAACTAAATGGAATGCATCCATGTCGTACATATTGGCTTACTTCTTTTCTTTCCTTCTTGCATCCCCAAATGGTTCCTCAACATATGATTCATAACTGAGCAACATGGGCAGTTTGTTCTCATACCATGTCTTCTTTCTTTAGGATTTCAGAAGCATAATGCAATGTATAATTCATCAGGACTCTTTGTTCTTAAAGCAAATGTCTATCTAGAATCCATTTGTCAACCTTTTGGTAATTCCCCGGCTTTTATTATACTTTTGAGGTGAAACAAAAGGCCAAACAAAACAATTTGCACCTGTGGTGGCCATGCTCCAAGGTGGGCCCCAATCCTTGCCTCTTGGTTCTCATGCCTTTATGCAGTTCCCTTCCACACTGGGACAGTCAGTCTGTGTGACCCATGGTGGATGGCGGAAGTGGTATTTATCACTTCCAAGATTGGGTTATAAAAGCCTGCTGCTGCTGCTAAGTCGCTTCAGTCGTGTCCGACTCTGTGTGACCCCATAGACGGCAGCCCACCAGGGTCCACCGTCCCTGGGATTCTGCAGGCAAGAACACTGAAGTGGGTTGCCATTTCCTTCTCCAATGCATGAAAATGAAAAATGAAAGTGAAGTCGCTCAGTCGTGTATGACTCTTTGCGACCCCATGGACTGCAGCCTGCCAGGCTCCTCCGCCCATGGGGTTTTCCAGGCAAGAGTACTGGAGTGGGGTGCCATTGCCTTCTCCATTATAAAAGCCACATGCATGCTAAGTCGCTTCAGTTGTGTCTGACTCTTTGCAACCGAATGGGCTGTAGCCCGCCAGGCTCCTCTGTCCATGGGATTCTCCAGGCAAGAATCCTGGAGCGGGTTGCCGTTACCTTCCCAACCCAGGGATTGAACTTGCACCTCTTATGGCTCCTGCATTGGCAGGTGGGTTCTTTACCACTAGTGCTACCTGGGAAGCCACAGTGGCTGTCATCTTGGAGGCTGCCTTTGTTTTTTCTCAGATCATTTGCTCTGGGAGAAGCCAGCTGCCATGTCAGGAGTAACTGTATGGAGAGATTCAGAGAGGGAGGAACTGAGACCTCCTGCTTGAAGGAGGTCTTCCCAGGTGGCTCAGTGGTAAAGAATCCGCTGGTAATGCAGGAGCCTCAGGAGCCGCGGGTTCGATCCCTAGATCAAGAAGGTCCCCTGGCGTAGGAAATGACAACCCACTCCAGTATTCTTGCCTGGGAAGTCCTATGGACAGAGGAGCCGGGGCGGGGGGCGGCGATAGTCCATGGGGTCATGGTTGGCACAACTGAGTGCACACGTACACTTGAAGGAGATTCTCCAGCCCAGCCAAGACTGAAATGATTGCAGCAGCTGACACCTAAATGCATCCTCATGAGAGACCCTGAGCCTCAGGTCTACCCAGTTAAACAGCATCTAAGTTTTAGGGTAATTTGTCCTGCAGCAATAAGAAATTAATTTTACAGATGAGGAAACTGATGCATCTGAAAAGTTGAGTATGTTAGCCAACAACATTCAGCAGGCAAGTGGTATTGCTGAGTAAAGGTCCGAATTGTGCTGTCTTCTCATTTTAACATCATTCATCAGTGGCACATTTTCTTGGTCACTCTATGAAGATATTTTTGCTTGGGTTAATGAAATAAAAGACTCTTGCTATATGTTTAACTTGTAAAATTACATTGTTGAACAATGAAGGACTGATGTGTCTTCAATTTTCTACAGTCTTTATTCTGAAATAATTACATAAGGATTGCAAGAAAATGAAGGTAAATTTTGAGTGGCTTTTGTGTACTCATACCACACACGGGTCTTCATTAGCAGACCAGTGTGCTTAGCACAGTCCTTTTTGTCTGCTGTCTGGTGTAATTATTAGTAGGGTTCCCTTTCACTGTCAAAAGTAGACTATGCATTATATGCTCACTGTGGGTGGACTAAGTCAACGAATTAGTCATTGTTTGTCTTTTACAACATCAGCTCCTATTTCAACCAGAGCAACCTGCTTGGCCGCTTAAGGGCTCGTTCATTTGCATTCTCAGGCTGGTTCTGGCCAGGTCAGGCCATCCTCAGTGAGTCCTTGGGTAGGACGCCTTTAGCTTAGAATCCAACAGCACCCTTGGTGTCCATGTCTTTCTCCTGCTAGTAGAAAGGGCAGGCTTTGCAGTCAAACAAATCTGCTTTCAAACCACCACTCCGTGAATTACAGCAATGAGATCAGATAGAGTTACTTAGATCAGGCTGTCCAGCGGCACTTCTGCCATCATGGAAAGATTCTCTAATTGGGTGCTATCCGATAGAATAGCTACTTGTCTTGTAGGATGATTGAGTACTCACAGTGGGACTTACATGAATAAAGATCTTGATTTTTAGTCTCATTTAATTTAAAAATAAATACCCACATGTGACTAAGTGCTACTATATGGGATAGCACAAAATCTCCTGAGCTTCAGTTTCTTCTCTTAAGACCCAGAGATAACGAGGGACTTCCCTGGTGGTCCAGTGGCTTAGAATCTGCCTTGCAATGCAGGGGACATGGGTTTGATCCCCTGTGCCTCAGAGCACCTGAGGCTGCATGCTGCCCCTACTGAACCTGTGGGCCACAGCGAGAGAGTCTGGGTGCTGCAATGAAAGATACCACATGCCACAACTAAGACCCAACACAGCCAAACAAATAAATAGTAAAGAAAAAAATGAAATAGAGATAATGATGCATACTTTTCAAGGTGGTAAAACACTTGAGAAAATGCTTCAGTAATATTTGACATTCAAATAATCACTATATTTACATACATAAGGATTTCCCAAGTGACTCAGACTGTAAAGAATCTGTCTGCAATGCAGGCGACCCAGGTTCAATCGCGGGGTCAGGAAGATTCCCCTGGAGAAGGGAATGGCTACCCACTCCAGTATTCTTGCCTGGGAAATCCCATGGACAAAATGGGAGCTATGGTCCATGGGGTCGCAAAGAGTCTGACCCAACTGAGCGACTGACACTTTACATACGCAGACTCTTTGCTAGATTCTGTGCTCAGCTGATGACAGCATGACTCTGTGCTTTGACCACCCCTTTCTTCTCCTCTTTGTCTCCATATGCAGTCACTCACTTTCCTGAAAACTCAGCTGTACCTCGTGAAAACTCAGCAAGTGACCCACACCTCCCTTTCAGGGCCACCATCCTAGCTCAGGCTGCCTCCATCTGCTCAATGTTGGCCCCCACAGTCCCTTCGCTTCGCTCTTGCTCTCCCCTCCAAACCATTTGTGATGCTGGAACGCAAGGCATGTGTTAAAAACACAACTGTCGTCATTGCCCTACTTAAACTCCTACCGTGGTTTCTTAATGGTTAGCTGAAGATAAGGACCAGCACTTTTCTGGAGGCATCAGAGCTGCACAAGGTCTTGTCCCACCTGCCTTTCCAGCTCTCCTTCCTCGGTGTCCTCCAACCACCGCAGCCTCCTTTCTGATTATCAAGTGCAGCAAGCACCTCATGCCTCCAGGCTTTTGCACAGGCTGTTTCATTTGGCAGGACTGCTCTCAGTTCCTCCCTTTGTCTGGTTAACTCCTTCCTAAGATTAAGATCTCTGCTCAAAAATATCTCTTTCTCAGGAGAGCACAGTCTCCTATCCCCTTAAATTAGGGGGATCAACTCTCATTGAGACCTACCTTGTTCCTTTAAGGCACTTATCACAGTATGACGTTCTCTGATTTGTTTATGGATCATTTTTTTAAACATGAGCATTAACTTCGGGAGCACAGCCACTGTTTTCCTTTTGCTAATCATTGTAGTCAGCATCTAATAGAACACCTGGCTCATAGTATATGCTCAAAATGTATTTATTAAGGGAAGGAGTGAGACCATGGAAAACAAAGGATTTTGCAGTCGATAAGTGAAAACTTCAGATAGGACAGCGGCAAAACGAAACACAAAACCAGAGAGGATTTTTGTAGCGGTCCAGTGGTTGCGATTCTGCCTGCCAGCGCGGGGGACGTGGGTTCAATCCCAGGTCCGGGCAGATTTCACACGCTGCGGGGCAACTCAACCCGTGTGCTACAACCACTGAAACCTGAGTGCCCAGAAGCCCGTGCTCTGCGATGAGGAGCCACTGCAATGAGAAGCCTGTGCATCACAACTAGAGAAGCCCCTGCTCATCGCAACTAGAGAAAACCCACGCACAGCTACAAAGACCCAGTGCAGCCAAAAATGATAAAGAAATAAAAAACAGCGAGAGTGGGCTGAGGAGGAGAGAGAAAAGTTCGCTTTCAAAATCTAGAAACAACCTATTCAATATTGACATACACGTTTTGAATTTTGCGGTTAAAAAAGAATAATGCTGAGAGTTAATAAGCAATCTTTCCCACCTTAGAGCTTTTAATGTTCGTACTCTGGCTCTGATTGTGACTGATTTTTAAAAAACATGTACGTATTTTTCAAATTAAAAAATGAACTGTTTTACTTTTATTTTTTAAAGAAGCTTTGTTTAAAAGCTAAAAGATGTTGTTGCTTACATTGCTAAATATTTTAAATCCAGAATCACTTTATGATTTACATAGTATGCAAAATGAATCAGAGTACACTACATTTGCATCAAATATATCCATAATACACTTTATTTATTCTTTTGGAATATTAGGCTGAAATAATCAGGAATGAACACCAAGCATGCACTGATTTATGAAATAAATAAATTTTGTGAGCAAAAATAGACATAAGCAGGAGAAAAAAGATTTTTTTAAAAAGCAGGAACATTGAAAAGATTTGACATACTGAATTTGTGTCACATATAAGGTAAGTGCATGCACGAAAATTTTGAAAATCAACTGCAAGAATCATTGGATGATGAAAAGTGTATGGAATTTCAAAATAGAACAAGAAAAATCACAAGTCTAGAATCTAATATCCGTTGAAATGCAATCTTTTTTCTCTATCATCGCCCCCATTTTTATCAAATATATCCAAATTAAGACTAATTAGTTTGCAAAGAAAATCTGGTTAATTGACCACATGGGCTCTTTTAAGTTGGCTGTGCTGGAGCTTTTCATAAGGAATCTCAGACTGAACTTTTAAAAATCATTTTAATGAATTAATTTTGGTTGCTCTGGGTCTTCATTGCTGCACCAGGGCTTTCTCAGGCTGCGGTGAGCAGGGGCTACTCGTTGCAGAGCGCAGGCTTCTCGCTGCGACAACTTCTCTGGTTGCGGGGCAGAGGCTCTTGGCCTGTGAGCTTCAGTGGTTGCGGCACATGGGCTCTGGATCACAGCTCAGCAGTTGTGGTGCTTAGGGTTCAGTTGCTCCGTAGCATATGGAATCTTCCCAGACCAGAGATCAAACCCCTGTCCCCTTCATTGGTAGGTGAATTCTTATCCACTGTACCATCAGGGAAATCCCACAGATTACACTTTTAAAAGGCCTCCCAAGATAGGGAAAGTCATGCCAAGGACTTGTCATCAGATGCTGCCTGGGTGGATTTCTCTCTTCTAGTGCCCCAGATATTGAGATTCCTGCATCTGCCAGGAGGCAGCCTTCCTTATTTACCCAACATGGCTGCCAGGAACCTGAGTTTCTAATTTCTAGAGGGGCCAGGTGGAAGGAAAAGATAAATGTTTCAATTCTGTTTACAAAGGTAGAATTTACTAATTTGTTATAAGTCATAATTAGCTTAAGAGCAAAGGTTTCCTTATATCTATAAAATGCAAATTGAAAACCTGTAATGTTTCAGACAAAAATTTTAAAAATTATAAGTCCCTAAGTCTTGTGTAGCTAACCCTTTTTAACTGTCATATGAAACCATGAGTGTTTTCATTTCAGTTCTGTAATTTCCTAACAAGTTTAGTTATATGATCTGAAAGTTCTCAGAATCCTGTACTTGTTAAAAAGTCCTTTCTATGAAACTTCTTGAAGAGGAAGCACTTTTGCAAAAACATCAAACAGTCTCTGAATGATGAAAAACTTAAAAGTCATGATTAAAGATCTGATTACAAAAAACTTAAGTTTCTTTAGTTAACCAAGTCACTGTGATATGCAACATTTTAAGATAATAACTGGAACTATAACTGATAACATATCAGGAAGATTCAAGTTTTAGGAATTTCACATAGTTTCTAGGACACACATTAATGACATTTGTCTGTATTGTTTAATCTAAGAATGCTTATCGGGCTTCCTACGTGGCTCAGGGGTAAAGGAATCCTCCTGCCAATGCAGGAGATGCAGGTTTGGTCCCTGCTATGGGAAGATCCCCTGGAGGAGGAAAGGGCAACCCACTGCAGTATTCTTGCCTGGGAAATCCCACGGACAGAGGAGCCTGCAGTTTACAGGGTCACAGAGAGTCAGACATGGCTAAGCAGCAGCAGTTAGCAGAAAGAATGTTTATCACTATTATTTGACAATGCTTCCCATGTAATAATTTAACCTGCAGGATAATCCTAATTAGTTTAATATTTTTTTCTGAGATGCCTTATGGGCCCTCTGAAGTACTCCAAAGTTAGCTAGAGATCAAAAGAACTTTAATTAGGCGTTGATATTTGGGAGCTTTAAAACAGTAAGTATTCTTTGTTTCTCCCTCTTCACATCTCGTGACTGTTAACTCTTACGGCAGTCTTTTGAGACTCTAAGGAGGCCTGGGAGATTAAAGCACAAATCTTTCACTTTGAAGGACAGGAACATAAAGGCTTCTATGTGGATTCAATCCCTCTTTTCCTTTGATACTCTTCAATCTTGAGGGGAATAGGTGTTGGACAAGAAAGGGAATAACATTTTGGATAGAGAGCTTAATCATAGACTTGGCAGGGGGACTCAGTATCGGGGGAATAGGTTTCATAATCAGAATGAGATTAATGTCTTATTCAATATAGAATGCAGTAATATGATATAAAATTGTATTAGAATAATCTCATTAATTGGAAATGTCCTTAGACAAATTCGTTTTTAAAAAATTCTTAAGCCTAAATAGTAGGTAAAGTAGAAAAAAAAAAAACAAACCCACAGAAAGTATGGAAAAGTACTTAAAAGGAGCTGACATTTGCCTATCATGTTTGTGTGTGTGTGGCGGGGGGTGTGAGCTCAGTCGTGTCTGACTCTTTGTGGTCCCATAGATGAAGCCTGCCAGGCTCCTCTGTCCATGGAGTTTTCCAGGCAAGAATACTGGAATGGATTGCCATTTCCTTCTCCAGGGGATCTTCCCAACTCAGGGACTGAAACTGTGCCTCTTCTCCACCTCTCTTACCCACATCTCTTACGTCTCCTGCATTGGCAGACAGGTTCTTTACCACTAGTGCCACCATATATGGAATGTTTCAAATAAATTTTAGGTGACTATGTCAAAAATTTGAATTTCAATTGAAATAGGTTAAAGGAAGTTGTTTTAAGGCCAATTGGTCTGATTCTAAGGCAGGAACAAGAAGGTTGGTGAGGAATGGTGATATTTACAAGGCAAAACCTGCAAGACTTGAGACTTAATTAGATTCCCATATGGCTCAGCTGGTAAAGAATCCACCTGCAATGTGGGAGACCTGGGTTCGATCCCTGGGTTGGGAAGATCCCCTGGAGAAGAGAAAGGCTACCCATTCCAGTATTCTGGCCTGGAGAATTCCATGGACTACAGTATAGTACATGGGGTCACAAAGAGTCGGACATGACTGAGCAACTGAACAACATCAAGATGTCCTATGAATGTGACTTCCGAGGCTGGGTCACAAAGGACACTGTGGTTTTCTTTTTCTCTCCTGACTCACTAGCTCTGTGGGCAGTCAGCTGCCATGTACTGAGAACATTGCAATGACCCAGTGATTAGGAACAGAGGCCTCCTTCCAACAGCAATGTGGGTGAGCTATACTTGAAGCAGATGACTCCACCCTTGAATTTCAAATAACTTCAGCCCTTACCAACCACATTTTGCCTGCTGCCTCACATGAGACCCTGAGCCAGAAGTATCCAGCTCCCAGGGTTTCTAACCTTTCAGAAATTGTGTGAAATAAGATTGCTGTGTTAAGCTGCCAAATTCTGGTGTAATTGTAATTTGCATGTAGCAATAAATACCTAGTACAATCAGCAACTCGAAGGCTTGTTGAAATGCAGGATTTCAGTCCCTACGCAGGACCTATTAAACTTTTAAAAATATTTTTATTTATTTGGCTGATTTGGGCCTTGGTTGTGGCACACAGGATCTTCACTGCATCATAGGGGATCTTTGGCAGGGACTCTCTAGTTGTGGCATGTGGGCTCTCTAGTTGTAGAATGCGGGCTGAGAGCAACAGGAGCAGGCTCAGTAGCTTCGGCTTAGTTGCTCCATGGCATGTGAGTCTTCCACTTGTCGTTCTTTAGCTGTGTATTAAGATGTTGGAAACTTTCTTTGAATTGCCTTAGCCTCCAAACTTCTGACAATTCAGTGACTAGCATTGCAGTTAAAATAAATGTTTTCATAAACAGCTATTGAGAGTGCTATGCACAGTACTCAAGTGGTAAAGGTATTACCTGAGTTGAGAATTTTAGGGTTGTCTAATGAAACCTCAAACAGAAATGAGTGGCCAAAATTCAGTAATACTAGTTGGGTTGTTGTGAGGATTAAGTAACATGAGTAACAGTGCTCAGTATTTGTTACTTTTGTTTCCGTCATTATTAAAAAATGACATTTTCCAAAATGTGTTTCAAAGTTATCAAATAAAAGTGTTTCATTGTTACATAAATTTGGGACATATGACATAGCTATCCTTATCATAACACTTCTCAAAATCACTTACATGCTGAAGCACATGGTGAACATCCAAGAACATTAAGTTTCCCAATTGTATTTAACCCTAGAATCCTGTTAGAAAGGGGACTCCCTAGGGATTATTGTTCCTAAGAACCTACATTGGGAAATAATTGCACTAAATCATATAACCATCACGTGACTCTGAATGCATTTAAAAACTTATCAGTGACAGTTCCTGGCAGAGAAGTGTTCACTATTGCTTTTCTGGTCTTATCAGTTGCTAATAAATACCTTACATGTTCTGAACAATGAAAGATATCTTCCTCAAGTCATTCATAAAGATTCATAAGGATGTGACATTCTCTTCAACTCTCAAATGTAACTGGAGTCTTTTGTTTGTTTGTTTTGTTTTCTGTTTTTGTATCCTATCCTTCCACAGAGTCTTAGGAAACAGTTTTCTATGGTGGTTAGGGATATTGGTTCTGGAATCTGATACCCAATACAGAATTAGAACCCAGCTATGAGACTTTCTGACCATATGGACTGTAGCCCTCCAGGGTCCTCTGTCCATGGAACTCACCAGGTAAGGATACTAGAGTGGATTGCCATGCCCTTTCCCAGGGGAATCTTCAAACATGACTGAAGTGACTTATCACGCATGCACATGAGACTTTGAGCAAATCGCTTCAAGAAAACTCTGAGCCTCAGTGTTACCATCCACAAAATGGGGATAAACTATAGTCAGATCTGTTACACTGTTAGTTTTATACATATATCAATACTTTAGTTAGCTGTCTAATAAGTTGTAGTCTGTGAAAATCCTCTTGTCTGTTTAGCTCTTTAGCATGTAATATCTTTGTTTCCTTTATCAAGACTCTACACATATTATTTTTAAAATTTATTTCTAATTGGAGGATAATTGCTTTACAATATTGTGTTGGCTTCTGCTATATGACAATGTGAATCAGTCATAAGTATACATACATCCCCTCCCTCTTGAACCTCTCTCTCACTCCCTACCCCATCCCATCCTCCAGGTTGTCACAGAGTACCGCACGGAGCTCCCTGGGTTATAAAGACACTTCCCATTAGCTATTGATCTTACAAATGGTGATGCGTATGTTTCAGTGCTACTCTCTAACTTCATCCCACCCTCTCTTTCCTGCTCTGTGTCCACAAGTCTGTTCTCTATTTCTGCACATACTATTAAAGAAAGAAAGAAAGCCCAGGACTGTGAGGGTCTCACCAGCCTAAAATGAAGAAAGACACTGCTGCTAAGATTAAGTGAGCAGGTACGAGTCTCTCCTTAATGAATGGTCAACATCCCAGGGATGCGACTAGAGAATGAGACCTTTTTGGGGAAATGTCAAAAAGGGTAAAGCTAGAGGACACATGTCACATCACATCCATGGAAGATCGCCAAGGGTGAAGCTGAAGAAACCCATTCTATCATCAGGTGGTAGGAATGATGGTGATGATGAGAAAGGAGGTGGTAGACAGAAGTGGAACCAGAGCTGACTTGTTCAGAATATGTCACCCCAAACCATGCCATTTTGGCATATTTATTATTTTGAATTAACAGTAGTTGAGAAACAGCCAGTGTAAGAAAGGCCCTGTGATCCTGTTTTATCTCCCTAAAAGAAGGAGTAAATCTCCCACATGAAAGGTACCAGGAGGGTAGAAGACATCCTTATCATCAGAGAGAGGAAATTCAGGGCCAAGAAGACTTGTGTGTGTGTGTGCTCAGTCGTGTCTGACTCTGTTGCGACCCCACAGACTGTACCCCGCCAGGCTCCTCTGTTCATGGAATTTTTCCAGGCAAGAACACTGGAGTGAGTTGCCATTTCCTCCTCCAGAGGATCTTCCCCACTGAGGGATTGAACCTGTATCTCTCACGTCTCTTGCATTGGCAGGCAGATTCTTCACCACTAGTGTGACCTAGGAAGCCTTATGTAGGCTTAAATAACAACCTTTGTTCCTCTTTCATCATCATACTAATTATTCAGTCTCTCAGTCATGTCCGACTCTTAGTGACCCCGTGGACTGCAGCACACCAGGCTTCTCTGTCCATCACTGAACTCCTGGAGCTTGCTCAAATTCATGTCCATCGAGTCAGTGATGCCGTCCAACCATCTCATCCTCTGTCGTCCCCTTCTCCTCTTGCCTTCAGTCATTCCCAGCATCAGGGTCTTTTGGAGTGAGTCAGCTCTTTGCATCAGGTGGCCAAACTATTGTAGCTTCAGCCTCAGCATCAGTCCCACCA
This sequence comes from Cervus elaphus, assembly GCF_910594005.1. NCBI lineage: Eukaryota > Metazoa > Chordata > Mammalia > Artiodactyla > Cervidae > Cervus > Cervus elaphus. The sequence goes on from NC_057820.1 coordinate 17,374,125, forward strand.
ATGAATATTCAGGGTTGATTTCCTTTAGGATTGATTGGTTTAATCTCCTTGTAGTCCAAGGGACTCTTGAGAGTCTTCTCCAGCACCACAGTTCAAAAGCATCAATTCTTCAGCCCTCAGCCTTTTTATGGCCCAACACTCACATCCATACATGACTACTGGAAAAACCATAGCTTTGACTGTACAGACTTTTTTCAGCAATGTAATGTCACCATTGCACTACCCCCAGCCTAAACTCCTTTGTCTTGTTAATTCTTCACATATTTACTGTTTCTTTGTCAAGAAGCCATAAAGGCTTTGAATCTCATATCTTGTGGAGGTGCCATGCGTACTCATTAATTTTTCTTCTGTTAATCTTTCTACTAGAGAAAGGTTGGAGAAGGAAATGGCACCCCACTCCAGTATTCTTGCCTGGAAAATCCCATGGACGGAGGAGCCTGATAGGCTACGGTCCACGGGGTCGCTAAGAGTCGGACACGACTGAGTGACTTCACTTTCACTTTTCACTTTCATGCATTGGAGAAGGCAATGGCAACCCACTCCAGTGATCTTGCCTGGAGAATCCCAGGGACGGGGGAGCCTGGTGGGCTGCCGTCTATGGGGTGGCACAGAGTCGGACACGACTGAAGCGAGCGAGTTAGCAGCAGCAGCAGCAGAGAAAGGTCTCAGCCAAGAGCCTAGAAGGGTAGAGGAAAAATTATTTTTCCTCCCCTGCACTTGAACAAATTGAAGGAGCAAAGCGGGAACAACTGGGAAGAGCTCGAATCTTTGTGGTAAACAGGGCTGAGTCACTCTGTGCGCCCTCTTCCTGTGTGTTGGCCGTGCGGTAAGGGAGTGGTCTGGTCTGAGGGTGATGCCCGTGTCACAGCCAGAAGGTGCCTCAGCTGGTCTGTGTGGCTCTCCGACTCATTACAGATGCAGCAGCTGCTCCGTGAGCCGTGACTTCCTCCTGAGGCTCCTTCCTATTTCTCTCCCACACTCCTACTGCCAAATGTTACTGGCAAACCCCCTACTATTCATATCAGTCAGGGTTCTCCAGAGAAAGAAAGCTAATAGCATAGATCTGTAGATATAGAAAGAGGAAAGGAGGGACTTTCCTGGTGGTCCAGTAGGGTGAAATTCCACCTACCAAAGCAGGGAGGGGGGTGGGCGAGGGGAGAAGAAAGTGAAAGTGCAGTTGCTTGGTGGTGTCTGACTGTTTGCAACCCCATGGACCGTCAGGCTTCACCATCCGTTGAAAGATGAAGTTTAATCCCTGGTCTGGGAAGATGTCACACACGCTGTGGAGTAATTAAGCCCGAGCGATGCAACTACTGAAGCCCATGCACCCCAGAGCCGGTGCTCCTCTGCAACATGAGAAGCCACCACAGAGAAGCCCACATACCGCAACAAAAAGTAGCCCCCCACTCACTGCAACTAGAGAAAGCCCGTGCATAGCAACAGAGACCCAGCATAGCCAAAAATAAATAAATAAGTAATTAAAAAAAAAAGAGAGAGAGAGAAAGAGATTTACTTAAAGGAATTGGCTCATGTAATTGTAGCAGCTAGCAAGTTCAAAATCTGCAGGTTTGGCCAGCAGACTGGAGACCTGGGGAAGAGGTGATACAGCAGTTCAAGTGCCAAAGTAGTCTGCTGGCAGAACCGCCTCTTTGGGGAAGGTCAGTCTTTGTCACTAAGGCCTTCAACTGACTAGATAAGGCCCACCTACGTTACAAGAGAGTAATCTACTTTTATCAAAATCTACTGATTGAAATGTTAATGTAATCTAATAAATGTCTTCACAGAAACATCTAGAATAACATTTGACCAAATATCTCGGTACCTGGCGGCTTCTCTGATGGCTCCATGGTAAAGACTCTGCCTGCCAAGTAAGAGATGCCAGTTCCATCCTTGGGTCTGGAATATCCCCTGGAGAAGGAAATGGCAACCCACTCCGGTATTCTTGCCTGGGAAATCCCATGGACAGAGGAGCCTGGTGGGCTACAGTCCATGGTGGTGGTTTAATTGCTAAGTTGTGTCCAACTCTTGCAACCTCATGGACTGTAGACTGCCAGGCTCCTCTGTCCGTGGGATTCTCCAGGCAAGAATACTGGAGTGGGTTGCCATTTCCTTCTCCAGGGGATCTTCCTGATCCAGGGATCGAACCCAGGTCTCCTGCATTGCAGGCAGATTCTTTATCAACTGAACTAAGTCCAGGGGTTTGCCAAAGATTTGGACCCGACTTAGCGACCAAACAACAACAACTGGGTACCATGGACTCGCCAAATTGACAGATAAAATTAACATCACATTGTTCTTCATCTTTCACCAAAAGCTTTGCTTCTTCTACCATTTATCATATTAAAAAGAGAATTAGGTTGATTCTTGGAAACTTGAGACTCATCTTAGAGCTGTGTGTTAATTTTTATGCTCTCATTATTGGGCTCTCACATTAGCATGGCCTAATTTCCACTACCAGGAATAGGATGTGTGCTGTGCTAATGGGAAATGATATATTTAGTGTTTTGTATGATCATTCTTTAGTGTCTCTGTCCCTTTTATTGGATGAGAGCCCACATGGATGGAGTAGCTGGAGGAAAGTGTCCTTTCTGCTTGCTAGTCCATTAGAACAAAAAAGAGAGAAAAAAATATGTGTGTGCTCAGGAAAAAGTCCATTATTTTACAGTTATTTATGGCATGATAATCAATATAATAACTCTCAAGTACCTTCTAGTTAGTAAGCTCCAAAGTAATTTCCTATCGCCTAAAGCTAGTGTCTTCTCCTATATCGGGTTCAATTCCAGTTATGCTTTAAATGACATATGCTCCTCCATAAAGTTTAACAACAAAGTACTAATTTGGGGGAGCAATGCAATTAGCAAAATAAAGACAAAATAGAATTAAAAACAAGGGCAATTCTTTTCAAACCTTATATAATTATATTATGCTTGTTGCTCAGTCTTGCCTGACTCTTTGCGACCCCATGGGCTGTAGCCCACAAGGCTCGTCTGTCCATGGTATTATCCAGGCACGAATACTAGAGAGGGTTGCCATTTCCTCCTCTAAGGGATCTTTCCAACCCAGGGATTGAACCTGAGTCTCCTGGGTCTCCTGCATTCACAGACAGATTCTTTACCACTGTACCACCTGGGAAGCAATATTATGCTTAGTAGATAGATAATATTTTTTGAATTAGAGTAATTATAACCAATTCAATGTCTAGAGACCATAATCAGCTTAATTTTCACAACATGTTGAATAGCCATATTTGGTTTATAGAGTAGCGTAAAGGTGTGAAACCAATCTTTTGAAGCATCTAGACAGTTTGCTTTGTGGACATATGGTGAAAGATAATATTTTCAAGCCAATCTGGTTTGTCTGTACCCAAGATTAAGGGAATGACAGATAATATAGACCCTTGAAGGTGGAGACCAACTGCAGCTGGGAATGGCTATACAGTCTCCTTGGTGCCTTGTGGCTTCTTTAGCAACAGGAAGGGCACATGATCCTGAAAACTGCTACATTTTGTTTTATTTCAGTAACTCTTTCAGTGGTTTACGAACTTATGTGGAACAGTTTATATTCTTGACAAAGGATTTTTTTAAAAAAAATTTTCCCTTGCTTACTGAGTTTTATTTAATATTGTAGTTTTTAAAAAATTTATTTCTTTTTAACTGGAGGACAATTGCTTTACAATAGTGTTGGTTTCTGCTGTACAGAAACATGAATCAGCCATAGGTTCAGGAGGTCCCTCCTGAACCTGCCTCCCACCTCCCATCCCATCCCAACCCTTCTAGGTTGTCACAGAGCACTGGTTTGAGCGCCCTGTGTCATATAGCAATCCCTATTAGCTAGTTATTTTACACATTGTAATGTGTATATTTCCATACTACTGGCTCAATTCTCCCCAGCCTCTCCTTCCCCCACTGTGTCCACAAGTTTCTATTTCTGCGTCTCCATTGTTGCCCTACAGATACATTCATCAGTATCCTCTTTATAGATTCCATATATATGTGACAATATACGATATATGTTTTTCTCTTTCTGAGTTCACTCTGTATAATAGGCTCTAGATTCATCCACCTCATTAGAACGGACTCAAATTTATTTCTTTTTATGGCTGCGTAAATATTGTATATATGTACCGCAGCTTCCTTATCCATTCATTTGGTGATGGACATCTAGGTTGCTTCCATGTCCTAACTATTGTAAATACTGCTGCAGTGAACATCGGTCTGCAATGAACATGTGTCTTTTTCAACTATGGTTTTCTCAGGGTGTATGCCCAGTTTGGGGATTGTTGGGTCATATGGTAGTTTTTCCTAGATTTTTTTTTTCCCCTAGATTTTAAGAAATCTCTATAGTGGCTGTATCAATTTACATTCCCACCAACTGTGCAAGAGGGTTCCCTTTTCTCCACACCCTCTCCAGCATTTATTGTTTGTAGATTTTTTGATGATGGCCATTCTGACTGGTGTAAGGTGATACCTCATTGTAGTTTGGATGTGTATTTCTCTAATAATGAGCAATGTTGAGCACCTTTTCATGTGTTTATTAGCCATCTGACAAAGGATTGTTTACCTTGACGTCTCAGAGTATTCCTATGAAACTTAAAAAAAATTAATTCGTTAATTAGACTGTGTCAGTTCTTCCTTGAGTTGTGGGGCATCTTTCATTGTGGTGTGTGAACTCTTTGATTGTGGTTGAGGGCACAGCTTGTGGGATCTTAGTTTGCCAACCAGGGATGGAATCTGTGTCTCCTGCATTGAAAGGTGGATTTTTAACCCCTGGATCACCAGGGAAACCCTTGAAACTTTTTTTTGCAATGAAACCTTTTATAAGTAAACCAAAATAATGTAAAGTGAAGATGTAATTATCTTAGGACACACCTTGTGTCCTAAGGTGAAAATGCATAAACTACGTTGGGATAAAGCACAGATACTCATGGATGCAGTTCAGAGCTCTGGAGGCTGATACTGACTAGAGTTCCCAGGGCAGGAGCTTGGCGGTGCAGCTCTCGCTGCTGGGGGTCAGCTCTGCTTCTACAGTCTCTGACTGCGAGTTCAGTTCAGTTCAGTTCAGTCGCTCAGTCGTGTCTGACTCTTTGCGACCCATGGACCGCAGCATGCCAGGCCTCCCTGTCCATCACCAACTTCCAAGTTTACCCAAACTCATGTCCATTGAGTAAGTGATGCCATCCAACCATCTCATCCTCTGTCGTCCCCTTCTCCTCCTGCCCCCAATCTTTCCCAGCATCAGGGTCTTTTCAAATGAGTCAGCTCTTCGCATCAGGTGGTCAAAGTATTGGGGTCTGGCTGCAAAGCAAATGCTGAACATTATTTCTTCTTTCTGGCTTTGTGTGTGTGTGAAAGGGAAAATCCTCTTTACATTTCTCTTGGTTAGCAAAAGCAGGTACTGATGTAGATCTTTCCTGTAAGTGAAGTAGCGTAAAGCAAACTATTGAAGAGCAGGGAATACCTGTAGTGAAAAGACATATAGTTCACAGAAAAATAAATACAAAAGTCCCTGAACCTCCGAAGGGACCATGCAAATTAAAACTATACTGACAAGGACTTCCCTGGCAGTCCAGTGGTTAAGGGGTTTCCCAGGTGGCTCAGTGGTAAAGAATCTGCCTGCTAATGCAGGAGACTCACAAGACTCGGGTTTGATCCCTGGGTTAGGAAGATCCCATGGAGTAGGAAATGGCAATATACTCCAATATTCTTGCCTGGGAAATTCCGTGGACAGAGGAGCCTGGCGAGCTACAGTCCATGCGGTTGCAAAGAGTTGGACACAACTTAAGCAACTGAATATGCACACCAGAGATTAAGGCTTTGCCTTCCAATGCAGAGGGGTTTGGTCCCTGGTTGGGGAGCTAAGATGCCATGAGTCTCACAGCCAAAAAAACTAAAACATAAAACAGAAGCAATATGGTAACAAAATTCAATAAAGACTTTGGTGGTGGTGGTTTAGTCGCTAAGTTGTGTCTGACTCTTGCAACCCCATGGACTGTAGCCCTCCAGGCTCCTCTGTCCATGGGATTCTCCAGGCAAGAATACTGGAGTGGGTTGCCATTTCCTTCTCCAAATAAAGATTTTAAAGAAATACAATATAATATACTATATTTAAAAAAAAAATGTCCCCTCTACTGACACATCACACTTTACACTGATAGGCAAAAATCCAGAGGTCTGACAGTTCATTGTGTGGGTGAGACTTTGGGGAAATAGTCACTATCACTTGCTGCTGACACTGCAAAATGTCATAATAGGCATGGGAGGGAAATTGCCAATATCCTCAAACAGTGAAAGACATTCATCTATTCTTTTGCTCTTCTTTGTACCATGAGAGGCTAACCGTTTTGGGATACCTGACCGAAATTTCCTCATTAGCTGCTTTATACCGCTGTAATGCCTAATGACAAGGTAACAGACAGGTTGGCTCGGTGGTGCCACAGACAAGTCTACTAGACATGCTGGGTTTCTGGCCGGTCTCTCCCATCTCCTTTTAAATCTCCAAAGTTCACCAAGTGAAGAGGAAAATATTTCCTAGAATTTTGAAATACAGGCCTTAAGTGAGAAGTGTAAAGAAACAGCACTGTTACTATATGATTGTGCGTGTGTGTTAGGCGCTCAGACATGTGTGACTCTTTGTGACCCCATGGACTGTAGCCCGCCAGGCCCCTCTGTCCATGGAAGTCTCCAGGCAAGAATACTGGAGTGGGTAGCCCTGGCTTCCCTGATGATTCAGTGGTAAAGAATCTGCCTGCAATGCAGGAGACACAGGAGACTTCAATTCCTGGGTTGGGAAGATTCCCTGGAGAAGGAAATGGCAGCCCACTCCACTATTCTTGGCTGGAAAAATCTCATGGACAGAGGAGCCTGGCGGGTTATAGTCCAGGGGGTTTCAAAGAGTTGAGTGACTGACACTTTCGGCTATTCCCTTCTCCAGGGGATCTTCCTGACACAGGTCTCCTGCATTGCAGTCAGGTTCTTTATCATCTGAGCTAATCAGAGAAGCCCTCTTCTATGGTTAGTGTACCCCAAACCTGAGTGAGCATTAGAATCATCTGAGGTGTTTATAATATTGTTGCAAATTTCTTGGCCCCATCACAGATCAGTTGCATCAGGATCTCAGGTGGGAGGGCTGGGAACTTGACTTTGAAGATCCATCATGCTGGGTGACCACTGACCTGAAGCAGTTTCTCAAGTTGCTACACTTGATCTAGATCCCGGAGATGCTAATGTGTACTCTTCTAAAACAATCGTTAGAATAACAATAGCAATAATATAACAACACTATGACAAGAGCAGACATTTTTCTAGTGCTTACTAGGAGGCAAGTGTTGTTCCAAATACTTCACGTTTCTTAACTCTTTGAAGTCCCATAAAGTAGATAACAATTATCTCAACATCTCAGATTCAGAAACGGAGGCACAGAATGGTTAAGTAATTTTTCTAAGATGATATAGTTACATAGTTTGAACAAAGGTCATCTGGTTCTGAAGTCTGTGTACTAAGATAAAGGGAAGATCTCCTGGATGAGGGCATGGCAACCCACTCCAGTACTCTTGCCTGGAGAATCCCATGGGTAAAGGAGCCCGGCGAGCTACAGTCCATGGGGTCGCATAGAGTTGGACACAACTGAAGTGGCTTAGAACAGCAAAATATGGTCAAATGTTTTTGGGAAATTCTGCTTTCTCTTAGATTATAGTCTAATATTGGTACAAAGCTTTGAGAAAGTCTCTGCAAACAATCCATCTTAATATCAAATTATCTAATATTTTATAAATTTAACTCTGGAACCCTTTTTCTCATAACATGAAGAGTTTATACTCCTAGGGGTACACAAGATTATCACAATCTGATAAAACAACAGAGAGACCAGGTGTCGTGATTATTCTTGATTACAGTACTTCTTTTCCTTCTTTCTAAGATAGTATAACATTGTAGATCTTGACCTGGGGTCCACAGACTTACGGTTCAGTTCAGGCTCTCACCCTACCAGCTGTATCATCTTGGCCGACAGGTCATCACCATGAATGTTCATTTTCTCACGTGTGAAATGAGCAGGCTGGACAAATTGGCAGGTTCCCTTCCGGCATAAGCATGATCGGATCTGTGGTTTTGTCAGGATGCTCCGTGAGTGATGCTGAATGGATGCATCTATTTTCACTAAGAAGAGTGAACTTCAATTTTAACAGAAGGAATTTGGGTAAGTTTTAAGAAAAGCATTCTGAATAGAAGGAATACGTGACTTTAAACATTTTACCACCAAAATGTCCTTATAATAAGAGTAACAACAGCCCTCAATAAAAAGTCAGACTGCTATCATTTACAAAGCTCTTTCACCTACACATGCCACATTGGCATCCTCACAGGTGGAAATTGCTATCATTCCCATTTTGTTTATTTACTTATTTATTGGCTGCCTTGGATCTCTGTTGCTGGGCCGGCTTTTCTCTGGTTGCCTCCTGTGGGGTCTACTCTCTAACTGCAGTGCACGGGCGTCTCATTGCGGTGGCCCCTCTTGTTTGTAAACAAGGGCTCTAGGGTGTGTGGGCTTTAGGAACTGCAGCACACAGGCAAAGTAATTGTGGGCCCCGGGCTCTAGAGCACACGCTCCAAGGCGTGTGGGATCTTCCTGGATCAGGGATTAAACCTGTGTCTCCTGCATTGCAGGCAGACTCTTTACCGCTGAGCCACTAGGGACTAGAAATGAAGTGTATAAGGACTGAAAAGCATTCATTGAATTTATCACCCAGGTGGGTACAGGAGACTGTGGCAGAAGCCATTTTGGTGGATTGGCTGAGGTGGAAGGTTTCAGTGGTTTGAGAGGACAGTGTAAATATGTAAATACCGATAGGATCAAGGTGATAGGCAGTTGTGGGATTGTCAGGTAGTCTGGCCAGTGACCTTGAATTTACAGTGGCAGCGATCTGCTCCAGCAGGACTTGGCAGTCAGGATTGTAGGGGAAGGAAGGAAGGGTGTCCTATAGCCGAGATGCAATAAGCTTTACCCATCTCAGCACCCTCCAAGGTAAACAGTTGTGATGGCATAGGTCCTTTAGAGCATTTGGCCCTTAAAATGCTCAGAATCATCAGGAATAAATTATGTTCCTTATATTTTGTTTAAAATATCATAAGTATGTTAAGTATACCTATGAATTAGTCATTCGCCTTCTTTGAACCAGTTTGCTCATCTTTGCAATGGGGATAATGTTGCCCGACCCCATTGTCTCACAGAGCTCTTTGGAAGAGAAAATACAGGTTTGGAATTAAACAGCAAAGCATATTACAAGATGAAAGGTATTCTAGTTGTGAGTCACGCTACAGATTTTTTTCCTTAGCTGTACTGGGTTTTCCTGGGCTTTCTCTAGTGCATCGAATAGGGGCTACTCTCTAGTTTCACTGCGTAGGTTCTCATTGCAGTGGCTTATCTTGTGTGGAGCACGGGCTCTAGGGCACACAGGCTTCAGTAATTGCAGTGGGAGAGCTCAGTAGTTGTCAGTCAGGGGCTTCATTGCCCCACAGCATGTGGAATCTTCCTGGAGTAGAGATTGAACCTGTGTCCCCTGCATTGGCACACAGATTCTTAACCACTGGCCCACCAGGGAAGTCCTAAGATTTTTTTGATGTGGACCATTTTTAAAGTCTTTATTGAACTTGTTACAATATTGCTTCTGTTTTGTGGTTTTTTTATTTCTTGGCCTAGAAGCATAGGGGATCTCAGCTCCTCCACCAGGGATTGAACCCTCATCCCTTGCATTGGAAGGGGGAGTCTTAATCACTGGACCATGAGGGAGGTCTTTACACTGCAGACTTTTAAATGTCATCATTGGTATGTGTTTCTATCCTGACAGAAAGAATACTGTCCATGTCTCCTCTCCTCTCCCCTCCACTTCACTCCCCTTCTCTCCCTCCCCCGACATGCTTACCTTTACTTTTCCTACAGTGTCACAAAGCATGTACCAGAAGCATTAAGGAGAAAAGATAACATGCAGAAGGTTTCAAGTCATCTGTGGCTGTATCCCTAGAGACATCTTGCTTGATTGGTGGCCCTGTTCTGAGAAGTGGTGGATTACCACATAAAACTGTAACAGTAGAAGGTGCCTTAGACAAATTCAGGTTCATCCCCCAGACATGCTGGGATTCTCTTTGGCCACGCCACCCATCTCTGGAGCCACAATCCCTCCTTGATGGACAGGCTTCACTGTTCCTTGTCTGGTGCTCTTTACCGCATACCCTGAGCTTATCCCGGTCCTGGGGAGCCAGTCAGTTCATTAAAGTCACCTAAGCCTCATGTCTTAGATGTAGAGGTTCAGCTGGAGGCACAGGATGGGGGCCAAGTGGTAGGTCCTGAGCGGGTAATGGGCAGGAAGGCCAGGGGTCTCCGAATGGAGGAAATAGGCTGCAAGTGTCAGACATTTTTCCTCTCTCTCTTAAGTGGCAGGAGGAAACAAACTAGTGATATATTTCTTCCCCCGTCTCTATACAAATTTAAAAAGAGGTTTCTCTTAAAATACTGTGTTGCCATAATGACACCTGGTTCCACCTGAACTTAACTTTTCTCAAACATTGAGTTAACCAATGCATTTTTCTTATAGAAATGTTTGTCTTAAGCTATGTTAATGTACTATGCATTTACCCCAGAATCTGTCGTCAAGTCATTTCGGCTAAAGGCTCAGACCTGACTTGACAAACCAGTATGTTATACTCATAATCTCTTGATCTATGTTAATGAAACTATATATTTGTATGGGAATCTGCCTTTCTTCAAGATTCATGTCAATCGTTTCATGGCCCGGGATGACTCACCTGGTGCCAAGATTATCTCAAAATGCATCTTATGGGTGAGGGGCCTGGTGCCACTCTCTGAGTTTTGAGACATTTCCTTCCTTTAATTAGCAAACTGCTAGTAACTATATAACATCCAGCTAAAGATTATCAGGTGGGTATTCTTTCTGCCCCTATCTGATGTCTATGTCAGAAGCGTTCTCTATCTCCTTTATACTTTAATAAAACTTTATTACACAAAAGCTCTGAGCGATCAAGCCTGTCTCTGGCCATGAACTGAATTCTTCTCCTTCGGAGACCAAGAATCCCACGTCTTTTCGTGGTTCAGCCACAACCTTTCAGTCCCAGCCCTGTCTCCTGCTGCTGACAGAGGTGGCTCTCCCCGGGGGGCAGGCGGAGCCATGAGGTACCCCCAAAAAATAGCAGATCAGCATGTGCACAACAAATCAGTGTGGTTTTGATACCTGGGCAGGGACTGTCATCATTGAAGGAGGACTGGCATCCCAGGAAGAGAGGCCTTTAATCTTTATTTTTAACATAGACATCCTTTACGTCTGGTCAATGTACCCTTTTCTTTAATGACTGAAGCAGGTGTGCAATGTTTGCAAGGCCACAAACAAGTGGTTTTAGTTTGCATAAAATTCAAATTAAATCATGTACGAGCCAAAATGGCTTTCCCATGCCTCAGTATGTAAACATTTCTTGCATTAGTGGTGTATGTTTGGCCACCACATCAAGATATTGTCTTATTTCTTCATTGAATAATTACTATTTTTCCCCTTCTTTTCAACTAATAAAGAATAGGTGAGAAGACATTTTAAAATCATGCATGTTTTGAGAGAACAGCATCGAAACATGTATATTATTTATAGTGAAATAGATCACCAGCCCAGGTTGGATGCATGAGACAAGTGCTCGGGCCTGGTACACTGGGAAGACCCAGAGGAATCGGGTGGAGAGGGAGGTGGGAGGGGGGATCGGGATGGGGAATACATGTAACTCCATGGCTGATTCATGTCAATGTATGACAAAACCCACTTCAATATTGTAAAGTAATTAGCCTCCAACTAATAAAAATAAATGGAAAAAAAATAAAATAAAATCATGCAAATATCCTATTCTTCATCAAAATTTCTCCTTAGATTTGAAATATATTGCTGTTTTTTACTTTGTTCAGTCTTACTAGGATGGTGGCAAAATGCTCATTTTTAACTCCTGCCCTCCCTCCACATTTATCAGTCTGTCCTAAAAATTCTCCTGTCAACTGGAGCCCTCCCTTGTTCTTATCTGTCTGCCTGCCTATCTATATTTATCCATCTTATTAGGTTGGTGCAAAAGTAATTTTGGTTTTGCATTGTTGAAATTTGCCATTTGATATTGGAATACATTCTGTTTTTGTTGGAATACATTCTTAAATGTGGTTATGTTATACATCATTTTGATGAACATTTCTTGCTATATGTCTTTTGCTAATGAGTTATTACTTGCTGTTTATTTTATGTGTATTTTAGACTATGAAAATGATGTTAGACAAAAAGCAAACTCAAGCAATTTTCTTATTCTAATTCAAACTGGGTCATAAAGGTGCAGAGATATCTCACAACAGCAACAATGCATTTGGCCCAGGAACTGCTAACACACATACAGTGCTGTGGTGATTCAGGAAGTTTTGCAAAGGGAGAAGAGCCCTGAAGATGAGCAGCCCAGTGGCCGACCATTGGAAATTGACAATGACCAGCTGAGAGGATCATCGAAGCTGATCCTCCTACAATTACATGAGAAGTTGCCCAAGAACTCAACATTGACCATTCTAAGGTTGTTTGACATTTGAAGCAAATTGAAAAGGTAAAAAAGCTCAATAAATGTGTGTCTCATGAGCTGACTGCAAATCAAAAATACTGTCATTTTGAAGTGTTGTTTTGTCTTATTCTATAAAACAACAAACCTTTTCTCAATTAGATAGTGATGTGCAATGGAAAGTGGATTTTATACAACAACCAGCTCAGTGGCTGGACTGAGAAGAAACCCCAAAGCACTTCCTGAAGCAAAATTTGCACCAAAAAAAGGGTCGTAATCACTGTTTGGTGGTCTGCTGCCCGTCTGATCCACTACAGCTTTCTGAATCCCAGAGAATCCATTGTTTCCAGGCTATTTATCTGTAACTCCATTTTGTTTTCAAGATTTTGGATCATTTTTATTATCATTATTCTAAATTCTTTTTCAGGTAGATTCCCTATCTCCTCCTCTTTTGTTTGACTTGGTGGGCATTTTTCATGTTCCTTTACCTGTTGGGTATTTCTCTGCCTTTTCATCTTGTTTAGATTGCTGTGTCTGGAGTGGGCTTTCTGTATTCTGGAGGTCTGTGGTTCCTTTTTATTGTGGAAGATTTACCCAGTGGGTGGGGTTAGACGATTGGCTTGTCAAGGTTTCCTGGTTAGGGAAGCTTGCGTCAGTGTTCTGGTGCGTGGAACTTGATTTCTTCTCTTTGGAGACCAATGGAGTGCCCAGTAATGAGTTTTGAGATGGGTCTATGTGTTAGGTGTGACCTTGGGCAGCCTGTATGTTGACGTTCAGGGCTATGTTCCTGCGTTGCTGGAGAATTTGCGTGGTATGTCTTGCTCTATAACTTATTGGCTCTTGGGTGGTGGTTGGTTTCAGTGTAGGTATGGAGGCTTTTGGACGGTCACTTATTACTTAAAGTTCCATATAGTCAGGAGTTTTCTGGTGTTCTCAGGTTTTGGGCTTAAGTTTCCTGCCTCTGGATTTCAGTTTTATTCTTCCTGTAGTCTCAGGACTTCTCCAACTATACAGCACTGATAAGAAAACTTCTAGGTTAATGGCGAAAAGATTCTCCCCTGTTAGGCATACCCAGAGAGGTTCACAGAGTTACATGAAGAAGAGGAGAGGGAGGAGGGAGATAGAGATGAGCAGGAGGAGAAAAAGGGGGACTCAAGAGGAGAGAGACAGATCTATGCAGCTGTCTGTTCCCAGAGTGTTCTCCGTAGCCCAGTCACCTACAAAGATTCACAGAATTGGATTGGGAAGAGAAGGGGAAAGGAGGAAATAGAGGTGTTCTGAGGTAGAAAACAGAGAGTCAAGATTGGGAGAGAATAATCTTCAGTTTAAAAATAGGGCTTCTCTTCTTTTTTTTTTTTTTGTAAGGTTATAGTGTGTTGAAAATGAAAATTAAGGAGTAGTAGAGGAGTACTAGAGGACTTTAAAAGAAATAAGAGGAAAAGAAAAATAGAAAATAGAAGAGAAAAAGGAAAGAAAAAGAAAAAAAAAGAAGAAAAAAGAAAAAAAAAAAAGAAAGAAAGAAAAAAAAAATTTTTTTTTCCCCTAATTAAAAAAATCATAAAAATCTATGAAAATGAAAGTTAAGGAGTAATGGGGGAGTAATAGGGGATTTTAAAGGAAGATAAAAGAGAAAAAATAAAAAATAAAAAAAAGAAAAAAAAAGAAAAAAAAGAGAAAAAAGTAAAATTATATCTAGGAGTTTCTCTAGAGCTGTTGCGGTCAGTGTGGGTTCAGCTCACTTTCAGATAGCTCCTCGTTCCAGCTTACACTTCTCGGTATCTACAGGCCCTTACGGTGTAGTCGGTGTTTTCTAGAGGGAATTTAATCTGTTGCACCAGTCCCTTCTGAAGAGGTCCCCTTTGTTTATTTGACTTCTGTTTGCCGGTCTCTTCAGAGCCTCATTTCCGCCCTGACACAGGCGGGCGGAGGTGGACTCTTATTCAGGTAGCTAGTTCCGTTGCGCTGCTGGGAGGGGCTGACGCTGCGGGGATGGGCTGGCGCTGCGGGGCGGGGCTGACGCTGCGGGGAGGGGCTGGCCCTGCGGGGGCGGGCTGGCGCTGCCGGGAGGGGCTGACGCTGCGGGGAGGGGCTGGCCCTGCGGGGGCGGGCTGGCGCTGCCGGGAGGGGCTGACGCTGCGGGGAGGGGCTGGCCCTGCGGGGGCGGGCTGGCGCTGCCGGGAGGGGCTGACGCTGCGGGGAGGGGCTGGCCCTGCGGGGGTGGGCTGGCGCTGCCGGGAGGGGCTGACGCTGCGGGGAGGGGCTGGCCCTGCGGGGGCGGGCTGGCGCTGCCGGGAGGGCCTGATGCTGCTTTCTCCGTCTGCGATGCTCAGGCTCCCGGCTGTTCTATATGGAGCGCGCCCCGCGCTGCGCGAGGTTCCAGCCCTCGGGTGTTACACAAAAGCGCGGAAGGAAAAGCTGCGCCTGCTCTCTGTGCCTTCCCCGCCAGAGCGGTCCAGGCAGCCAGGGGCTTGGTGGGCGCACTCTCCCCAGGTGTGGCGCGCCCACTCCCTTCCGCGGACCCAGTCTCAGTTTCCGCTGGCGCCAGTCGGGTGCGTGCACCTTCTGCCCTCCGTCCCCAGCCCCAGTCCCCGCCCGCGCCGGTCGGGTGCCTGCGCCCTGTGTCTTGCCGCGACCTTCCCCTACCCCCTGCCTCCTGCCTCCGGCGGGGCTGGGCCGGTCCGCAGCCTGCGAGCTCTTCTCTGGACTTTCTCCGTCTCTTTGTTCTGCGAACGGCCGGCAGTGTGTTCGGGCCGGTTAATTTATCTCTCTCTTTTGGTCTCCCACAGTTCAAGTTGGCACCTCACAGAAGCTCCCTCCGATTGTCCTCAGGGCACTCAGGCCCGGACCCTACCCCAAGCAATGCCGCCCAAGACTCCCTTCCCGGGACGAATCTCCGTCCTCAGCTCTTTTGTCTCACTTTTTATCTTTTATATTTTGTCCTACCTCCTTTTGAAGACAATGGGCTGCTTTTCTGGGCGCCTGATGACCTCAGCTAGCGATCAGAAGTTGTTCTGTGAAGTTTGCTCTGCGTTTAGTTATTCTTTCGATGAATTTGTAGGAGAGAAAGTGGTCTCCCCGTCCTACTCCTCCGCCATCTTGGCTCCTCTCCAGAGAATCCATTGTATCTGAGAAGTATGCTCAGCAAATTGATGAGATGCACCAAAAACTTCAATGCTTGCAGCCAGCATTGGTCAACAGAAAGGGCCCAATTCTTCTCTACAACAACGCCCAACCACATGTTACACAGCCAGTGCTTCAGAAGTTGAATGAATTGGACTACGAAGTTTTGCCTCATCCGCCATATTCACCTGCCCTCTCACCAACTGACTACCACTTCTTCAAGCATCTTGACAACTTTTGTAGGGAAAATACTTCCACAACCAGCAGGATGCAGAAAATGCTTTCCAAGAGTTCCTCAAATCCTGAAGCACAGATTTTTATGCTATAGGAATAAACAAACATTTCTCATTTGCAAAAAAGTGTTGATTGATTACCATCTTTCTAAATTCCATATATATGTGTTAGTATGCTGTAATGTTGATGGTAATGATAACCCTATATGCAAAACAGAAAAAGAGACACAGATGTACAGAACTGACTTTTGGACTCTGTGGGAGAAGGCGAGGGTGGGATGTTCTGAGAGAACAGCATTGAAACAAGTATACTATCAAGGGTGAAACAGATCACCAGCCCAGGTTGGATGCATGAGACAAGTGCTCAGGGCTAGTGCACTGGGAAGACCCAGAGGGAGGGAATGGGGAGGGAGGCGGGAGGGGGGATCGGGATGGGGAACACATGTAAATCCATGGCTGATTCATGTCAATGTGTGACAAAACCCACTGCAATGTAGTAAAGTGATTAGCCTCCAACTGGTAGAAATAAATGGAAAAAAAAAGTGTTGATTGAAATTGCTCCTATTTTGATTAATAAAGATGAATTTGAGCCTAGTTATAATGATTTAAAATTCAGGGTCCAAAACCATAAGTATTTTTGCACCAACCTAATAGTATGAACTTAAGAATTCTTAATTCTTAAATGGTTTAAAATGAATCATTTAAAAAAATTTTAATTTATTTATTTGACCACACAGTGTGTGGGATCTTAGTTCCCTCACCAGGAATTGAACCTGTACCCGCTGCATTGGAAGTGGAGAGTCTTAACCACTAGACCACTGTCCCTAAAATGAATCATTTTGGTGCTCAAATTGTCCCAGGTTTTGCCAGGAGAAGTCTCAAACTAGCACCTGTGTCCTTGTGATATGCTCCTATTCTATTCCTTCTAAAAAAAAAAGAGAATTTGGAGAACTTCCTTACTTTCTGACATAACAAGCTGTTTCAGGATCAGCTTGTATCTATTCTGCCCCAGTCCTGGAGTTAATTAATACAACTTCCTATCTAGGCAGCAATTACAGATCCAGGTGAGTATCCAGCAGAAAGAGGGGAAGTATAACCCTGGGGTAGGAAGACCTTCAACCTTCTGTGATATGAGCAAAGTAGAATGGATAATAATGAAGTAATTTGGTGAACATGTTTGCTGTTAGGAGAAAAACCAGATTTGGCACTTGCATTATTCTACAGCTGTGTCAACAGAATAAAATAGTGGCTTGATACATGTCAGTAGTAAAGAATCCACCTGCCAATGTAGAAGACTCGGGTTCAGTCCCTGGGTTGGGAAGATCCTCTGGAAGAGGAAATGGCGACCCAGTCCAGTATTCTTGCCTGGGAAATTCCATGAACAGAGGAGCCTGGGGACTAGAGTCCATGGGGTCAAAAAAGAGTTGGACATGACTTAGAGACTGAACAACATGGACCATGGGATAAGACCACCTAAATTAAAATTTCAGCTCTCACATGCTGGGTACATGTCCTTTGGTTGAAGAATTAGTTTCTTCATCTGTAAAATGAAAGAGTAATAGTATTAACAATATGAGATTACACAAGAATTACATTAAATAACCTATGCAAGTGCTGAACAAATGAATCCTTAATAAACCACAAGTTGTTATTATCAATCGTAGTTGTTGGATTCTTTGTTCTTTTTCATGTTTCCTATTTCAAGTTGAATGAAAAAAAAAACAATTCTTTTCTAGTTGAAAACCATTCTGCTGTTAAGTTTAATTTTTTTGGGTGTATGTGGAGCTGAAAAGATCATTTGGTGATGTTACTTTTTTTTAATGTATGATAGAAAGAAGTTGTATAACATACATTAAATTAGCCCTAAAGGGAAAATCCCGTGTCCAGAGGAGCCTGACTGGCTACAGTCCGTGGGGTCGAAAAGACTCAGACACGACTTAGTGACTGAGCATGTATGCATGCAATCAATCCAATTCAAAAGGGTGTTAAGAAAATAATAGTGGGAACGTTCACTAGGGGGAGCTATTATAACAGATTATGTGATGTTCCTTTTAAAATTATTTTGGTAGTTGGTTGATAAGGAATTTTTGCTGTAAGTGAAAATTGATAAGCGTGATGCTGTACTTTTGTGCAGACGATAAAATGACAGCTGACTGTTTTAAAAGGTAAACATTAGTGTAATTTGTAGAGAATAAATATTTACCAA
This sequence comes from Cervus elaphus, assembly GCF_910594005.1. Lineage (NCBI taxonomy): Eukaryota > Metazoa > Chordata > Mammalia > Artiodactyla > Cervidae > Cervus > Cervus elaphus. The sequence continues at coordinate 17,392,256 of NC_057820.1, forward strand.
GCTTTGAAAACTACACTAGGATCCTATTCCATCTTGGCCAGTTGGGGGTGCAGTTTCTATCCCTGGTCAGGGAACTAAAATCCCACAAGCTTTGCAGCACAGTCAAAAAAAAAATTTTTTTTTCCTAACACATAATTATTACTATTGTTTTCGGTTTGTATTGGTTCCTTTTGAAGGGTAAGAGTATATTTGTTTCTAAGGACTGATTTGAGCTGAAGAATGTTAAAAGCTGGCTATGTTAGTTAGGTTGGAAGAATAGATGGGCTATATTTCACTGCACAAAGCCAAAAAATCAACCATTAGAAGAAATATATATTTCAGTAAGATTTTGTATTTTCAATGGAAAACTTTCATATCAATTGTGAATGTATTTGTAATTGGCAGACACAAACTCTATTCCTACTTTTTGTTTGAGAAAATGCTTTTTGGTATTTGGAAGAGTTCTTACACCTTATGGACTTCCCTGGTGTCTCAGACAGTAAAAAAAATCTGGCAATGCAGGAGACAGTGTTTGATCCCTGGGTGGGGCAGATCCCCTGGAGAACGGAATGGCTACCCACCCCAATAGTCTTGCCTGGAGAATTCCATGGACAGAGAAGCCTGGTGGTCCATGGGGTCTCAAAGTGTCAGACATGACTGGGTGGCTAACACTAACATTTACATCTTATAGAACTGTATTTAAAAAATACACTGTTTCCATTTCAGTTAAGACTGATTTTATACTGTATACCATAATACAAAAGAGTTTCTGGTAATTTGCAAAACTGCCTTAAAAATATCTATTGATCCCTTTCAGAACTGATGTGTCCATTTGTAGACCTCATTGGGATCTTGATTCAAACAAGCTACATGTAAAAAGACATTTATGGGACATTGAGGGCTTCCCAGGTGGTGCTAGCAGTGAAGAACTTGCCTGCCAATGCAGAGATGCAAGAGACACAGGTAGAATCCTTGGTTTGGGATGATCCCTTTGAGGATGACAGGGCAACTCACTCCAATATTCTTCTCTGGAGAATCCCATGGACAGGGGAGCCTGGCTGGGTACAGTCTATGGGGTCACCAAGAGTTGGACATGACTGAAGTGACTTAACGTGAGGAAATATGAACCCTGAAGAGTATTTAATAGAATTAAGAAACTAATTTTTAGGTATGAAAATGATAATACAGTTATGTGGATTTTTTTAGGAGTCCTTTTCCTCTTTTAGATATGCACAGTGAAATAATTATCGATGATGATAGTTGGAATTTGCTTCAGAACAGTCTAAGTGCTTGGGGAGAGAGAGATGAGTAAGGCCATAAATGAAATAAGCTTAGCCATGAGTTGAAAATTTCGAAGCTGGGTCCTGAGTATATGGTGGGGAGGGTCATTCTCCATTCTCTGTACTTTTTCATATTATAAAATTTTTCATAGTAAAAAGTTAAAAACAAATCACAGGCCCTCAAACTCCCAAACCCAACTGTCATTATTTAATAACTTTGAACTTAGTGTGGACCTAAGGAGACATCTTTTACAAGAGAAATTTGCAGTTCCAAGTCTTTTTCTTGATGATTGGGTCTGAATGTGTTAATCAATGCTGCCCTACCATAGCCCCTGACATAAGGAAATGCTGAAATGTGATTTTTAAATCATAAAAATGTGTCCATAGTAATAGCTCCATCTTTTGCATAATATTTAAATCAATTCATTGATTTCCAGTTGCCTGATACTCTTATTTCAGTAACAAAATAAACGATACATAGTTCAGTAAAGTTGAATCCATTTGGGTTCCTTTCTGCGCAAAGTCTGAAGCCAATTAAAATCTGCTTCTTGGCTGTGAATCTGGGGACAGTGCATCAGTTTCTTTGTAAGCCTTGGGTTTTTTCCCTTTCTTTTTTGTACAGTCGCTAACCAGTTTCTTGAAAAGAGAAATCAAGAGTGAAACTCACCCATGTCCTGCCTTGGCTTTTTGTATATTTGCATATAAAGAGATACAGATACAGTGAGTATCTGCAAACGTCTTATAAACATCTCCATAAAACATCAAAACATTCCCAGAACACAAAACTTCTCAACCCCATATTCTCCTTTTCCGTCTGTTTTTCTGTTTCCCTTTACAGCAAAACTCTTCCAAAGTCTATACTTGCTGTCTCCAGTTCCTCAAAAATTCTTTCTTGAATTCACTTCACTGGGACTTTTTTTTTTTTACCACCATAACCCCATTTTTGTCAAGGTCATTAACTGACTTTCCTTTTGCTAAATCTAAGTGCCAATTCTTACTCCCCATGTAACTTGACATGGTTGACCACTCTGGGCTCCCTAATAAACATTTTGACTTCTCTTTCAGATCACAACACTCTGCAAGTTTTCTTTGTGCTTCACTGGTCACCCCTTCTCAGTCTTTCTTGCTGGTTCTTCCTCCCAGTCTTGATTTTAAAGACTTCAGTCTGAGTCCTTGAAATTCTCCTCTGTTCATGACTATTATCTTGATAATATTATTCAGTCTCAACTGAGCTCTAAATGTCATATAAATACAGATGCTCTCAAATTTATATCCAGGCCAGGCCTCTCCCTTTGAATCTCAGACTCTTATGTTTGCCTACCTCCTTGATATTTTGGATGTAAAACGGCATCTCAAAATTAGCATGTTCAAAACAATTGCTAGTCTTGTCATTCACCTGAAACCTGGTTGGGGCTGATGAAAATGGAAGGGAGAAATAAAGTCATCTTATCAGATTTCTTCTTGGCTTTGTCACTTGTATAAAACAACTTACAGTTTATCAAGAGCTATTTCTTATGCTTTATTGTTGCATTTAAGCCTCACCAACTATGATCATGGATAGGCATTCCTAAACACAAGAGGGAGATGAGGACCTTGGGGCTATGAGAAGTTAAGAAGTGTCCCAAGGCTCTGTTTTGTCTCTGATGACAGAGACAATAAAAAAAAAAAACAAAAAACCCATTACTTGCTACAAAAGATGTGGAAACTGAATTCTACCTCCTCATCTGTGAGAATACATGACTGCAATACACTTAGGGTTTACAAAGCTGACATTAACAAAACCTATCGAAAAATGCAAAATCCTACTAAAATATTGTCTGTATTACAGCTCGATAGTTTCACTCTACTGATCCATGATGTCACTGTGATGGGGAGACAAACAGCCTTTTCAGGCATATTGTGGAAACATCGTTTAGTTCACCAGGAACACTTTTCTGACGTGTCTGCAACAACTACAGTAACAATTAAGATGACTAAGTACCCTTCATCGAAAAGAGCACACTGGGGCCATCACAGGAGAATGGGAAACTAGTCTATATTTGGAGGCCTCCAGAATGAGAGGAAATTCCACAGATTCTTCCTTGGTGACCTGTTTAACAACGCTTGCTGTGATTGATCTTCTATTTAACAGATGAGAAATGTGAAAGTACATGTCAGATTCCCTGGCACATAATTGGGTACTCAATTAAAAGTATACCTGGATCTGTGGCTGATGGGCATGACTCTTGCATACATGATTGCCATTTAAAACTGTCTAATTTTTTTTTTATTTTATTGAAGTATAGTTGATTCAATGTTGTGTTAATTTCTGAGGTATAGCAAAGTGATTCAGTTATGTTATATATTTTTTTTTCATATTTTTTCCATTATCACAGGATATTGAATATAGTTTCCCTGTGTAATACAGTAGGACCTTGTTGATTATTTGTCCTATATATAATAGTTTGCACCTGCTAATCTGAAACTCCCAATCCATCCCTCTTTCGCCCTTGGCAACCATAAGTCTTTTCTCTATGTCTGTGAGTCTCCTTCGGTTCTGTAGATAAGGTCATTTGTGTTGTATTTCAGATTCCATACATAAGTGATATCACATGGTACTTGTCTTTCTCTTTATGACTTATTTCACTTAACATAATGCCCTTCAAATCCATCCATGTCACTACAAATAGCACTATTACATTCTTTTTATGGCTGAGTAGTATTCCGTTGTAGTATTCCAGTATTTCACTCCATATATATATATAATGGTTATATACATATATAACCACATCTTCTTTATCCATTCATCTGTTGATGGACACTTAGATTGCTTTCTTGTCTTGGTTATTGTAAACAGCGCTGTTATGAACTTTGGGGTGCATGTATCTTTTTGAATTATAGTTTCTTCCAGATATATGCACTGGCTGAGGGATGGGCAAACTTTCCAACTAGCAGAGTACATATCTAAGATCCCATATTCATCTGTCTCACTGGAAGAACTGTTACTCTAGTGCATCAATTTTCAGACATATTTCTCTCAGGACTCCTCTACATTCTTAAAAATTATTGAGGACCTCAAAAAGCTTTTGTTTATGTGAGTTATGTCTATCAAAATATATCACATTAGGTATTAAACTGAAAAACATTTTAACTTATTAATCTATTTTAAAGTAACAATAATACGCCTATTACCTGTTAATGTGTATAGTATATTTTTATGGAAAAATCCATGCTTTTAAGAAAAATTAGTGAGAAGAAAGGCACTAGTCTACATTTTTGTAAACTGCTTTGATGTCTGACTTTGTAGAAGACAGCTGGATTCTCATATCTGCTTCTGCATTCAGCCTGCTGCACTGCACTCTTGTTTGGTTGAACCATAGGAAGAACATCTGGGTTTACACAGAGACTTGATGGGAAGGGAAGAATACACAGAAGAATTGTATAAAAAAGATCTTCACGACCCAGGTAATTGAGATAGTGTGATCACTCACCTAGAGCCAGACATCCTGGAATGTGAAGTCAAGTGGGTCTTAGGAAGCATCACTATGAACAAAGCTAGTGGAGGTGATGGAATTCCAGTTGCCTATTTCAAATCTTAAAAGATGATGCTGTGAAAGTGCTGTACTCAATATGCCAGCAAATTTGGAAAATGCAGCATTGGCCACAGGACTGGAAAAGATCAGTTTTCATTCGAATCCCAAAGAAAGGCAATGCCAAAAAATGCTCAATTACTGCAAAATTGTGTTCTTCTCATACGCTAGTAATATAATGCTCAAAATTCTCCAAGCCAGCCTTCAACAATGGGTGAACTGTAAACTTCCAAATGTTCAACCTGGCTTTAAAAAAGGCAGAGGAACCAGAGATCAAATTGCCAATATCCGCTGGATCATCAAAAACCAAGAGAGTTCCAGAAAAACATCTATTTCTGCTTTACTGACTATGCCAAAGCCTTTGACTGTGTGGGTCACAATAAATTGTGGAAATTTTCAAAAGAGATGGAATACCAGACCACCTGACCTGACTTCTGAGAAATCTGTATGCAGGTCAGAAAGCAACAGTTAGAACTGGACATGGAACAACAGACTGGTTCCAAATCAGGAAAGAGGTATGTCAAGGCTGTATATTGTCACCCTGCTTATTTAACTTATATGCAGAGTACATCATGAGAAACGCTGGGCTGGATGAAGCACAAGCTGGAATCAAGATTGCCGGGAGAAATATCAATAACCTCTGATATAGATGACACCACCCTTATGGCAGAGAGTGAAGAAGACTTAAAGAGCCTGTTGACAAAAGTGAAAGAAGAGCGAGAAAAAGTTGGCTTAAAGCCCAACATTCAGAAAACTAAGATCATGGCATACAGTCCCATCACTTCATGGCAAATAGATGGGGAACCAGTGGAAACAGTGGCTGACTTTATTTTTTTGGGCCCCAAAATCACTGCAGCTGGTGACTGCAGCCATGAAATTAAAAGATACTTACTCCTTGGAAGGAAAGTTATGACCAACCTAGACAGCATATTATAAAGCAGAGACATTACTTTGCCAACAAAGGTCTGTCTAGTCAAAGCTATGGTTCTTCCAGTAGTCATGTATGGATGTGAGAGTTGGACTATAAAGAAAGCTGAGCACCAAAGAATTGATGCTTTTGACCTGTGGTGTTGGAGAAGACTCTTGAGAGTCCCTTGGACTGCAAGGAGATGCAACCAGTCCATCCTAAAGGAAATCAGTCCTGAATATTCATTGGAAGGACTGATGCTGAAGCTGAAACTCCAATACTTTGGCCACCTGATGCGAAGAGCTGACTCATTTGAAAAGACCCTGATGCTGGGAAAGATTGAGGGCAGGAGGAGAAGGGGTCGACAGAGGATGAGATGGTTGGATGGCACCACCGACTCAATGGACATGAGTTTGAGTAAACTCCAGGAGTTGGTGATGGACAGGGAGGCCTGGCGTGCTGCAGTCCACGGGGTCGCAGAGTCGGACACGACTGAGCGACTGAACTGAACTAAGATGAAGTTTGCACATTGGCTGAGCTTAACATAGAGAAATCAGTTGGGACCATTCAGGCGGGTGCAGTGTGATTTAGCTGGTAAAGAATCCACCTGAAATTCGGGAGACCTGGGTTCAATCCCTGAGTTGGGAAGATCCCCTGGAGAAGGGGAAGGCTACCCATTCCAGTATTCTGGGCTGGAGAATTCCATGGACTGTATAGTCCATGGGGTCACAAAGAGTAGGACATGACTGAGCGACTTTCAGTTTCACTGAGAGAGAGGGTTAGAGGCAAGACATGATGACAGAGCAGAGATCAGAGACCCTACGTTGCTGATTTTAAACATGGAGGATGAAGCCAAGAACCCAGGAAATTAGGCAGCCTCTAGAAGCTAGAAAAAGCAGGGAAACAGTCTTCCCTAGAGCCTTCAGGCTGCCCTGCTGACAGCCATTGGTTTTAGCCTATTGAAATCTGTATTAAACCTCTAGCTAACGTGACTATGGGATTTAAAAAAATTGTGTTGTTTACATGTGGATGCAGGAGGGGAAGGGGACGGTGGAACGGATTGGGAGATTGGATTGACATAAATACAGTACCATGTATGAGAACAGACAGCTAGTGGGAACCTGCTGGATAGTGTATGGAGCTGAGCTCGCTGCTCTGTGATGACCTAGAGGGGTGGGATGCGGGCCGGGGGTGGGAGGGAGACGCAGGAGGGAGGGGATATATGTACATGTGTGACTGATCCACTTCTTGTGCAGCAGAAACTAACAATATTGGAAAGCAATTATACTTCAATAAAAAATAATAAATTAAAAAAAAACTGTGCTGTTTTAAGCCACTAAGTTTGTGGTAATTTGTACTGAAAAGGAATACTTCTTCTAACCACCAATGTCATCAGAAAAGATTTTAAATACTGAGAAGTGGTCAAGCTCACGGTGGCAAATATAAGCCTTCAAAAGTTTTGCTCGAAGCCTTACATTTTATCATTGGTGACAAATACTGTCCATTGTTTTCCTTGCAGTGAGCACTTAAACTTTGTTGATATTTGAGAAAATGCCTGCCAAACACCCATGTCTGTTTATCAACTGCTTTTTCAAGTAAAAGTGCTTCTCTTGGATAACCACTGCTCTACTATGATTTGTAACAAAGCTATTATTTGTTAAATAAAATATTACATGTTAAATAAGAAAGGTATCCTTAAATAGTTTTGAAGACTTTTAGCTTTCTTAGGTGATTTGTCAGTTTTAAAGTCATATTCCAAAAGTATTTGGCAGGAACTCTCTGGTCTCCAGAAAGGAAATCTTTCACAGTATTAAAAATACCCAGAGAGCATTTTAAAAACAAACCTTGTGGATGAAAAATGAAGTCATAACTTTTTAGTAGAACTGGTCAGGCCATCCTGAGTGAAGTATAACTTCTCTGAAGACCAAATTTATTTGTTTACTCACCAAGCATTTCCTACCTATATTAGGCATTATACTTTGCATTTGGAGAAGGAAATGGCAACCCACTGCAGTATTCTTGCTGGGAAATCCCATGGACAGAGGAGCCTGGTGGGTTACAGTCCATGGGGTCACAGAAGAGTTAGACAGGGCTTAGTGATTAAACAGAAACATTCTTTGTACTGAGAAGGAGGAGGAGACTAAGGTATTGCCCCTACTTTTAAGGAGTTTATATTCCAGTGAGGAAGACCAGAAAGCTGACACTTTCAGTAACCAAAGGATAATATTGGGTCTGTCAAAAGTTTGTTCAAGTTTTTCCACGCTACAGGAAAACCTGAATGAACGTTTTGACCAACCCAATACTATGCGAACTGAGCACAGGTTGGCGTGGAAACAGAAAAAGGGCACCCAACCAGACAGAGAGGGTGTGAGGGGGGATACTCTGATGCTGGAGCAGGAGCTGGGCCTGAGAAGGGGAGGAAGGAGTGGGATCCCATTCCAGGGAGTAGCATGTGTAAAGGCCTAGTGGGGTGGGAGCTGAGCACATGCAGAAGGCCATGGGTAGACAGCTGGGAGCTCTGAGCTGAGTGGGAGGGTAGGGCAGGGTTGGTGGGCCTGGTGCAGGGCGACCCTAGAGAGACAAGCAGAATCAAGAGCAAAACACAACCTCATCTTCCATGGCCAGGAGTTGCGCTTTCTGCCGAGGATCTAAGGGAGAAACTCTGTCAAGTTTCTAGGGACTTGCCTGGTGGTCCAGTGGCTAAGATTCCAAGTTTCCAACACAGGGGCCCGGGTTCGATCCCTGGTCGGGGAACTAGATCCCACATGCAGCAATGAACGGTCCCACATGCCGCAAGGAAGATCCCACATGCAGCAGCTGAGACCTGGTGCAGACAAATGAAAAAATTTCTCAAAGGGAGGTCAGGTACTTGACTGCCCTGCATCCTCTCAGGGCCTTCCCCTTGCACTGTCCTGTCTGATCCCTGCAGGCTGTGTCTCCCAGACCCCAGTATTTGCTGACTTCTAGCTGGTTTAGTCAAAGGGAGGTGCTGCTGGGGGACTGTGTGGCAACGGGAAGGGAGAACTCAGCATGCGTCTCCGTGATTCTTTCCACATCAGGTAGCATCGCCAGCTGCAGCTATATCTGCCCGTGGCCTCTTTTCTCTCTGTTCAGGCTTGATGTAGTGCCCACCTCTACTGGGTGACCCCAGAGTCTGCGCTCCAGTAAGAGCCCTATTTCCCTTCACCCCTCCCACTTTGGGTGGCAGTAGCTCTTTCTTCTGCTGTTGCTAATCTCTGGGTGGCCTCTCCATCCTTTTTTTGATTTCTAAGCTATTTCATCACCTATGTCATCAGTTTGGAGTACAAAATTACATCTGCTTCTCGGCATAGCTGGTTTCCTTGGCTGGGCACTGACTGGTACAAAAATGGTATAATTAATTGATATTCAGAAAAGAGCACTCAAACTACAGGGGAAATATGAATCGCATGGAGAGAGGTGGAAACCAGGAGAGCTTCTGAGGCTGATACAGTCAACTAGGTGAGACAGGCTGAGAGGTGGAATGTAGGCAGTGGCCAGAATTTAAGATGAAAAGGGTCAATCTGAGAAATATTAAGAAGGTGGAATCCACAGGAGTTGTGCCTGGTGGGCTGTGGGGGAGGAGTTACAGTGATATCCATGTTTCTAGTTTGGGCAAATGCCTGAGGCCATTCCTTGAGAAGGGAAATACAGGTTCCTGCCTTGGACCTGTAGGGCTTGAGGAATCTGTGAGATCCGTTATTGGATGGGTGAGTTACAGCTCATGTAAGAGATCTGGTCTTTCCAGTTGTCATGTACAGATGTGAGAGTTGGACAATAAAGAAAGCAGAGCACTGAAGAATTGATGCTTTCAAACTGTGGTGTTGGAGAAGACTCCTGAGAGTCCTTGGACTGCAAGGAGATCAAACCAGTCAATCTTAAAGGAAATCAACCGTGAATACACTTAGGAAGGACTGATGCTGAAGCTGAAGCTCCAATACTATGGCCACCTGATGCAAACAGCTGCCTCATTGAAAAAAGCCCTGATGCTGGGAAAGATTGTGGGCAGAAGAAGAGGGTGACAGAGGATGAGATGGTTGGATGGTATCACTGATTCAATGGACATGAACTTGGGCAAACTGCAGGAGATGGTGAGGAACAGGGAAGCCCGGGGTGCTGCAGTCCATGAGGTCTAGAAGAATCGGACGTGAATTGGTAATTGAACAACAGCAAAAGAGATCTGGGCTAGAGAAGTCCGTGAGAGAATCATGAAAGTCTCCAGGTGTTTACAGTCACAAAAGTGGCACAGATCACTTGAGGGAGTGTGAAGAATAAAGATAAAGAAGGGAAGGGACCGCCCTGGTGGTTCAGTGGTTAAGACTTCGCCTTCCATTGCAGGGTGTATGGGTTCCATCCCTGGTCAGGGAGCTAAGATTTTGGCCAATAAGCCAAAATATAAGGTGGAAGCAATATTGTGACAAATTCAGTAACGACTTTAAGAATGGTCCGCATCAAAAAAATCTTAAAAAAAGAGGGGATAGATGGGGGAAGGACAAAACAGATGGGAAGAGAAGCTTTTAAGGAACTACAAAATTGCCAGCAGTCTGCTTTCAGATTTATAAGAACTTGTGGATTCTTTTTATTATTTCATTTTAATTAATTTTATTTTTATTCATTTTGGTGGTTTTTTTTTTTTTTTTTTGGCTTCACAATGTAGCTTTTACGATATTTGTCCCCCCACTGAGGATTGAACCTGAGCCCAAGTCAGTGAAAGCACAGAGTCCTAACCATTGTGCCACCAGAGATTTCTCCTAAATGTGTGGATTCTTTACTGGCCTATTGATTCAGAGATTCTACTTACCTCAAGAGGAGGCTGGCTAGAAAAGACTTTGGGAAAAACTGACTTAACAAAGGAAAGAGGTTAGAAAGTAGCTGCAAAGATACTAACTCAGGCATGTCCATTGGGATCTGGTACTTAAACTAGCCACTTCATCAAGCTTTCCATACACAAGGATAAGTTACCCTAAGTACTAATAAATACTGGCCAGTCTTCAGTACTCTTTAGTGCAATGTGTTACATGTTTTGAGAAAGAAGTAATTGCTCTGTATTGTTAGAATCAAAAAAGTGTTTGTAATATGGTGAGGATGACCTGCGTCTTTAGAACAGGCTGGGTTTAGCCAGCTGGGGAGAAAGGGCAGACCATCCCACTTTGCAGGACAGGTCAGCAGAAAAGCAAAGACAAGGATGTTCAAGGGACTGACTGAAGGAAAGTAACATGGGAGAAAGCAGAGAGTTTATAGGAGATATAGGCAGAGATATTTATAGGACAAATATGACAGCCCCAGAACACAAATGTCCAGTTGGAAAACTGTCATAATGAGGAAAACTTAGATTTTTCTCTATGATTCCAAAGGATAGCCGTTGAGGTGTAGAACAAAATGTGCAGGATCATATTTTAACTCTGCCAGAGATACACCATCTTCCCTCTATGCATGTCACTGTGTCCAAATTTCCCCCTTTTATAAGGACACCAGCCATATTACAGGTTAGAGCTCACTGTAATGACCTTATTTTTACTTGGTTACCTCTGTAAAGAGACTACCTCCAAATACGGTTATCCTTTAAGTTATAGGGACTTGAACACATAAAATTGGATTGGGGGAGGGGACACAATTATACCCATTAAAAGATGTCTTCATTAGAATTTAAAAAGAATGGAATAGGCAACCTCCCTGGTGATCCAGTGGCGAAGACTCTGTGCTCCCAATGCCGGGGGCCCGGGTTCGATCCCTGGTCGAGGAACTGGATCCCATGTGCTGAAACTAAAGATCCTGCATGGTGCAATGAAGGTAGAAGGGCCTCTGTGCTGCAGCCAAGACCTGGCACAGTCAAGTAAAGAAGTTAATAGAATGAAATAGGATAGGATAGAAGAGAAAACATCAGAAGACATCATCTCTATGGGTATGTGTATGTGTCCTGAGTTGTAATGTAAAATGTCACAGCTTCTAAAGCTGATAGTTTGGACCTGAGATTGAAGGAAAATTCAAAGGAGGATTTCAGAGTGGTTTCCCCTCCCACTCAGAGATGGGGGGAGATGAATCTGATGGACTGCCTTCCCACTACTCAAGGGCCACAGCGCTGAGTACACAAGCTGAACCCCAGAGAGCTGGCTGGTCAGTTGACGTTTGCAGGGCTGCCTGGGGCCTGCCTCTGCCTTCCTGAGCATTGCTGGTCTGTTTTTGTACTGCTTGCTTTTCTTTTTCTGTGTGTTGTGTACACTCGCCTTTATTAAATTTCATTCCATTGGTGCTGGAATCTCCTTGGGCTTTCTGCCCCTCACCCCCCTCCCACCCCCGCAATTGCTTTTACTCTTACTTAAAATTCCATTTGGAGAACTCATTTATTCTAAACCTAACATTAAACTGAGTTACACGAGATGAACTATATCTTATCTTTGTTAAGGGAGAATACTAGTTATAAAATATAACTGTGTGGAAGCATACCATATTTCAACTAATTGTGACATTAGTCAAAGCCGAAAATATAAGTCACATCACTCTCTGCTCGGGAATGCTAGCAAAAGCCCCAGGTGAAATTTCCAGTGATGGTTCTCTACTTATTGATGGAAGAGGTGGGACTGGTCTTGGCTATTTGGATTTTATGCCTGAATAATGATCCATTTCACTCAGAATTTAATTAAATTTGTGACTTGGCCTCTGTAGTCATTAGGGTGACTGTATTTTTTCTGCATTTGATTCAATTGACAGGAAAATATGTCCTTTTATATAATTGCAGTTTCTTCTTCTTTTTTTGGCTGTACCCCATGGTGGGAGCCTACTTTCCCAACTGGGGATCAAACCCTGTCCCTCTGGCAGTGAGAGCTTGGAAACCTAACCACTGGACCACCAGGGAATTCCCAATTTCAGTTTCTTTTGTTTGCAAAAAGGAATGTCCATTGGAGTCTGCTGCTTTGCTAGTCAGGCCTCATATGCAAAGGTCAGGATGCAAAAGTCTGAGATGGAAACTTACAGCTCAGAGGGGGTTCCATGAGTCACACAGAAGGGGTAAATCTGTTCCTCTCCCACTAAAAAAATTCTATCCACCTGCATCATGCAGTGTGCAAACATAGCACCCAGGGGCACTCTCCTGCAGGTGAATGATTCAGGACCTAAAACAGGTAAATTATGTGACTTGTTATTAAGTCTGGAGGTGAAGACAATGCAAGTCTGATACAGCACTGTTATTTATGTTTCAACTTCTTTCTGGTTAACTGAATCTTGTTTAGGAGTCAGAGAGGATATCAGGAATTTCTATCTTGATTCACCACTATAATAATCTCTTTTTGTTGTTGTTCAGTTGCTAAGTCATGCCTGAATGTTTGTGACCCCATGGACTGCAGCATGCCAGGCCCCTGTCCTTCACTGTCTCCCAGAGTTTGCTCAAACTCATGTCCATTGAGTCGGTGACGCCATCCAACCATCTCATCCTCTGTCGTCCCCTTTTCCTGCCTTCAATGTTTCCCAGCATCAGGGTCTTTTCCAATGAGTCAGCTCTTGGTATCATGTGGCCCAAGTATTGGAGTTTCAGCTTCAGCATCTGTCCTTCCAATGAATAGTCAGGGTTGATCTCCTTTAGGATTGACAGGTTTGATCTCCTTGCAGTCCAAGGGATACTCAAGAGTTTTCTCCAGCACCACAGTTGGAAAACATCAATTCTTTGGCACTCAGCCTTCCTTATGATCCAACTCTCACATCTGTATACGACTACTGGAAAAACCAGTATAGCTTTGTCTATGTGGACCTTTGTCAGCAAAGTGTCGTCTCTGCTTTTTAATACGCTGTATAGGTTTGTCATAGCTTTTCTTCCAAGGAGCAAGCATCTTTTAGTTTCATGGCTCTAGTCATCATCCACAGTGACTTTACAACCAAAGAAAATAAAATCTGTCACTACATCCATTTTTCCCCATCTATTTGCCATGAAGTGATGGGACCAGATGTCATGATCTTAGTTTTTTGAATGTTGAGTTTTAAGCCAGCTTTTTCATTCTTCTCTTTCATGTTCATCAAATGCTTTCTGCCGTAAGGGTAATAATATCTCTGGGAGGAATCAACAGGTATTTTCCCAGAGTAATAGGCTAAAATGTAACTCCTTTGTCAGCAGTCCTGAATTTAGGTCACAGCTTTACTTTTTAAACTAGACTGACATAAACAAAGTGAGAACAGGAACTGTATTTTACCCAGTGGAAGAGATGGCCATACCCATAAGCTACTTACAAAATACCTCTTAGAAGGAGCGCAGATAAAAATGACCACACTTATTGAGCCCTCAGTGGGTTCCGCAAAGCCTAGATATGGCCAGGTTGGCCCATGTTTCCACTTTAAAAATATAGGAACCAAGTAATGCATCAACCAGGAAAAGAATTCAAAGGCCACCCTCTTTGCTTTCACAGCATCAGTGACATTGCTCACCGTCTACAAACAGATCACTGCCCAGGTTCCACTGGGGGAGGAGTAATGCTGGAGGAGCCACTGGACCAGAGCCGTCCATCTGGAAAAGTTCACGCAGCCCATGGGGTAGCTTCGCCCTACGACTAACTATTAATACTACTTTATACACCTCTTCTCGATCCGTTCACAAGTTTATCTTGGGAACCTTCATGGATTTTCTTTCTTCTCACATTGCCAAGACTTCCCTGAATCTTTCCATCCAAGGGATATTACCTTTTACCTGATAGAAGTTTCTTTATCCACTCTACTCTCCTACCCTAAATATCTGTTTCTTACTTTTTATTTTATTGGAGGATAGTTACTTTATAATGCTGTGTTCGTTTCTGCTATACAATGAAGTGAATCAGCTATGTGTGTACATATATCTGGTCCCTTTTGAGCCTCCCTGCCTCAACCATCCCACCCCTCCAGGCCATCACAGAGCAATCAGCTGAGCTTGCTACACTCTACAGCAGCTTTCCACTAGCTATCTGGCTTACATGTGGTGGTGTATATATGTCAAGCCACTCTCCCAATTTGTCCCCATCTTCCCTCTCCATCTTGTCCACATGTTTGTTCTCTTCATCTGGGTTTCTGTTTCTGCCCTGCAAATAGGTTCATTGGAACCATTTTTATACGATATTTGTTTATTTCTTTCTCACTTACTTTAGTCTGTAGGATAGGCTCTTGGTCCATCCACATTATGTTTCTTTATATCTAGTTTTGCCTCCTTCAATCCCAAAGAAAGACCTACCTTTCTACCTATTTTCATCCATTTGGACAATTCTTATTCAATCATGTCCTCCAGACTCTTCAGTCACTTCCACTGAGTTTTCTTCCTTTTGGCTTTCTACAAAAATGCACAGTAATATCCAGTCCGGGGGAGAAGATACAAACACAGAAGCAAAAGTGAAAAGGTCCAGCTTAGATTATTCTGCCTCACTTGCAGCTTTCTCTCTGACCAGGGGCTCTCTTCATGAACTCTGGCCCTGAGTTCTTGCTGACCAGGTACCTGGCATGATACTTGTCAGTTTATCTCTGCTTTGTATTGTCAGTATTTTTACATGTAACAACCAAGTTACAAACAGGCTCCTTTAAGGGTTGATTTAATGGTTTTTATTATACCTCTTAGCATCCAGTTGAGCTGAGATGAAGGCTATAACTCTAGGTCCTGGAGTCAAGGGGGGAAATTGATACTCTGATTATCTGGACTTAGCAAAGAAAAAATAACTTAGTTTTTTTTTTTTTTTTTTAAATACTAGGATGACTCAGGGAACTAGATCCCACATGCCACAGCTAAAACCCAGTGTAGCCAGACAAAAAAATAAATTAAAAAAAAAAAAAGAACATACATCCTATAACGACTACGTGATTGGGTAATGGAGTACAGGATTAAAATGGAAAGGTCTTTTTTAAGGCCCTAAATCAATTTTGATTAGAGTATAATTGATTTACAGTGTTACATTAATATCTGCTGTGCAGCAAAGTAAATTGGTTATAAATATACATAAACATATGCATATACACATGCATATACATATACATATATGTACATCCACTTTGTTAAAGATCCTATTCCCATGCAAGTCCTCACAGAGTACTGAATAGTACTGAGTAGACTTTCCTGTGCTCCTTATTCATTATCCATTTTATGTATAATAGTGTGTATATATCAATCCCAGTCTCCCTATTTATCCATACTTCCCCTTACCCTCTTCTTTTTAAAACTGAAAGGGTTTTTTCTTTCCATTCATCAGTGTATGCATCTGTGATTGTGTGCGTATTCTTTCCTGGAGGTAACTTTCAAGATCTGAATTTGAGGCCCTTTGTGTGGAAGCTGCAGGCCTTATAGCTTCCCTCAACTGCCCACCTGCTTCCTCCAGGTATCCAGACACCTGGGCAAATGGCCACACATGCCAATAACATGTGATATGCCCACCAAAAAGCTCTCCCCCAGACCTGCTCGGGAGTGGTAGGAAGTCCCCCAGACGACACCCGTTCTTGCTTCCTAAATGTAAGCACAGAACCACTAAACTTCGGGAGAAAATAAAAAACAGAAATAAATAACCTATAGGTTATTAACTTTGGGAAATTTTACAAAGGTTTTATATCCCTAGTTCTTTGTGTCTGCCTCCTGACTCCCTTGGAGAAGGAAATGGCAACTCCAGTACTCTCGCCTGGAAAATCCCATGGACGAAGGAGCCTGGTAGGCTACAGTCCGTGGGGTTGCAGAGAGTCAGACATAACTGAGCAGCTTCACTTCCTTTCACTTTCCTGACTCCCTAGGCTGAGATGGCATCTGAAATTTCTATGAGTATGTCTTCCACGGCGATTCTTCTGAAGTCAAAGCTTGTCACAGCCACTCCGTTATTCTCACTCCATCTTTCATGAAGCCCCCTTGTGACAGGATGTACAGGAAACCATACAGTCCCACACCCACCTCCCGCCATGAAAGCTTGCTCTTAGGTGAGGATCTGCTAAATTCTTACACCTGAACTTACGTGATTGCTAAGGCATGCTTCTCAGTCTTTCCTAGATTTTACAGTTTTTAAAAATTTATGTATTTGTGGCTTTGTTGCTGCATGCGGGCTTTCTCTAGTTGCAGAGCACAGGCTCTAGGGTGAGCGGGCTTCAGTAGTTGCAGTGCACAGGCTGAGTGGTTGTGGGGCAGGGGCTTAATTGCCCCGCAGCATCTGGAATCTTCCAGGAGTAGGGATCGAACCTGTGTCCCTTGCATTGACAGGTGGAGTCTTATCGACTGGACCACCAGGGAAGTCCAGGACTTACAGTTTTAACCAAAGTGCATGCTAAGTCACTTCAGTTGTGTCTGAATCTGTCCGACCCTATGGATCATAGCCTGCCAGGCTTCTCTGTCCATGGGATTCTCCAGGCAAGAATACTGGAGTGGGTTTGCCGTGCCCTGCCTCAGGGGATCTTCCCAACCCAGGGATGGAAACTGCATCTCTTACATCTCCTGCATTGGCGGGCAGGTTCTTTACCACTAGTGCCACCAAAGACTATTTTTAAAGAGGAATAATTGATAATGCAAAGAACTGACTCCCTGGAAAAGACCCTGATGCTGGGAAAGATTGAAGGCAGGAGGAGAAGGGGACGACAGAGGATGAGATGGTTGGATGGCATCACCAACTCGATGGACATGAGTTTGAGCAAGCTCCAGGAGTTGGTGATGGACAGGGAAGCCTGGAGTGCTGCAGGCCGTGGGGTCGCAAAGAGTCAGACATGACTGAGCGACTCAACTGAACTGAACTGAATTGATAATGCACCATAATGCTATATAAAACATAAACTACTATTGCCGACTATTTAGGGGTTTAAACTTCTTACCTGATATTCTTCTGAGTGGCATTTTCAGTGTTGATGTAGAGATCTAAATAGGTGATAACTAGAGTTTTGCTCCTTGTTCCATGTCCTTAATGTATAGAAATAATGAAACGAGGAAAATTCATCCACCTGCTGTGTGGAACAGCATATGATGTATATCTATCTATAAAAGAACGAACATGGTATTCAAGCATTCTTTTGCAGAATACCTAATCCTTCAGGGAGACAAGATACAGTGCCTAGCATTCCTGCTGAGAATTTTAATGATAAACTTTGTTATAGTTTAGTGTTTCATTGGCTTGAGTTTTTGTAATCCTACAAGAAAATTTCCACTTCCACATATCCATTAAATATCTGATGTATTTTCTTGGCCCAAGTTAATGTCTTCCAGTTATATCACCAGCAAACCAGAGTCTGTACTGGACAAATATAGGACTGAGTGTGAGTAAGCTATTAAGTAATTTTAATTACCTTTTACTCTTCTTTGGATAGAGTATATTTTTGAGGAAGCAGAATTGCAGTACCTTAACATTATAGAAATTTATAGAACAAGCACATGGACTTGGCTTATTCATCATAATTGGCAGGGATTCAGTATACAGAATCTTGTAACAACATCTCAGTTTTCTTGCTCTAGTGAATGTCATAATGAGCACATTTACAGCATGAGTTATGTTGAGAGTGAAGAAATTTAAATCTTCATACCACTTTTATACTCTCTCTTCCTGTTTGGTAATCAGATCTTGATTAAGAGGTAGAATTAACACCCAGTAGGGCATCAATGTTTCTTGGCTTGAATCCTCTGCTTATCTTTTCTTTGTCCCTAGGAAAGATAGAGAATGATTTATGGGCTTCATGATTTTGAAACAATACAAAGTATTGAGGGAAGTCCCTGGCAGTCCAGTGGATTAGACTCTGGGCTTCCTCTGCAGGGGGTGTGGGTTTCATACCTGATGGGGAAACTAAGATCCCGCATGCCGTGGTGATGCCAAAAAAAATTATCTGAATGCATATTTGTTGTTTCCTACAAGCCAATTACATCTATTTATAATGGGCATGGCAACCCACTCCAGTATTCTTGCCTGGAGAATCCCCATGGACAGAGGAGCCTGGTGGGCTACAGTCCATGGGGTGCAATGAGTCGGACACAACTGCTTGACTAAGCACACACACACATACAAACCAATTACATCTGTTTATAATATAGAATATAAAAGAAACCTGGATGGGAAAAATAAGTAAATTGCTATCATGTTGTTTTCATTTTGCCTTATTTAAATTTCCCGTTTATAGGGTAATCATTCTCATGCCCTTCATCCATCAGTATCCATTTTTTTAGCTACTGGAATTTTGTCACTTCCTCTCCCAGCAGATTATCTTTAGTGAAGACAACAGTAGGAACGTTTTGCTCTCTATGGACTGCTTTTGCCTATCATCTTGGCAATTCTTCACAGCCTCTCTCTTATTTTATTTATTAAAAAAAAAGTTTATTTATTTCTTTGGCTGCTCCAGGTTTTAGTTGTAGCACATGGGATCCTTGATTTTCATTGTGGCATGCAGGATCTTTAGTTTTGGCATTTGAACTGTTAGTAGCCCCATGTAGGATCTAGTTCCCTGACCAGGGATTGAACCAGCCCTTGCACTGGGAGTATGGAGTCCTAGCCACTGAACCAACAGGGAAGACCCTTCTTATTTTGAAATAGTATTATTGAGATGTGCTTCATATGCCATAACATTCACTCATTTAAAGTGTACAGTTTAGGGGCTTCCCTGGTGCCTCAGTAGTACAGAATCTGCCTGCCAATGCAGGAGACAGGGGTTTGATCCCTGATCCAGGAAGATCCCACATACCTAGGATCAATGAAGCCCGTTCACCACAAATATTGGGGCTGCACTCTAGAGCCCACAACCTGCAACCACTGAAGTCGGCATGCCCTGAAGCCCGTGCTCTGCAACAAGAGAAGCCTCCACAACGAGAAGCCCGCACACCAGACTAGAGTAGTACATGCAGCAGTGAAGACCTAGCAAAGCCAAAAGTAAATAAATAAAATTATAAAACAGTGTGCAATTCAAGGTTTTTTTTTTAAGTATATTCACACAGTTGTGCAACCATAACCACAATAATAATTTTAGAACATTTCAATATCCCCCAAAGAACCTCTGGTAACCATTAATAGCCATTCTTGTTCCTGTTTTCCTCACCGCCGTCCCAGCCCCAAGGGGCCACTAATCTATCTTCTGTCTCTATGGATTTACCTATTTTGATAAATCAAACTGTATGTGCAGTCTTTTGTGACTAATCTCTTTGCTAAGCAAAATGTTTTCAAGGTTCATCCATTGCAGCATGAAGCAGTATTTCATCCCTTTTAATTGTTGGATAATATTCCATTATTTAGATATATTATGTTTTATGTGTCCATTCATTAATCGATGAATATTTGATTCAATCTTTAACGGTGACAGCGTTAAAGAACCCGCCTGCCAATGCAGGAGACATAAGAGATATGGGTCTGATCACTGGGTTGGGAAGACCCCCTGGAGGAGGGCATGGCAACCCACTCCAATATTCTAGCCTGGAGAATCCCATGGATGGAGGAGTCTGGTGGGCTACAGTCCATGGGGTCACAAAGAGTGAGACATGACTGAGAGGCTGAGTACACATGCACACACATATAGATATTAATATATTCTGTTTTATGTATCCATTCATTAATTGATGAATATTTGGGTCTCTTCCACTTTTTGATTACTATAAATTATGCTGCTATGAATGTTAGCACAAAAATGTTTGAATAGATATATGCTACAGTCTATCTTATTTTTTTAAGGATAAGACTCAGAGTGTTAGAACTTAGGCTTCTGATTCCTTATAATAAAGCCCTTTTCCTACTCATTGTATTCCAGAAATTTTAGAAATACAAGTTATTTTTAAAACTCTAGCATCACACATTGCTTCTATTTCTAAACTTGATTTGCATTCAAAATGTAGGAACATGTTTTGAATATTTTTCTCAAAATATTTTAAATATCTTGGCATTCGCCTGTAAATCTCTTCGTAATCCAAATTGCAGATAGGCAGAGATGCTCTCCTTCTAATAATAGTAAGTCTTTGGACTATGTTGCCTGTAACATGATCCTTTTAAATAATAAGTAATTGTGAAGGAATTCTGTTGAGAGTACTTATTGAATGAACCACCCCTTGTTATGAGCCTTAGAATGCTAAGGAAATGAGTGCTATGCAGAACGGCCTGGCTGTAATAAATCAACCTAACGTAAACTATGTCAAATTAAAATCCAGTGCCTAAATGAGCTGTGGTCAAAAGCATGCCACAGTCTCCCAGTACAGAAACTATGGACAGCCAGTAGGTAGCAACCTCCTGGAAAGTCAGCCCTCTGGAAACTAAACCATGGCAGCTGGTGAACAATGTTTTCATTTGTACCCTCCTTCAGGGTGTTGGGCTTCCTCACTGGTTTCTTAGTTCTTCCCACATCTGGTTTATGTCTGCCTCTAGGTCGGCGTTTTGCATACACCTGGCTGTTGGTCAACTTTAGGTTCACAGAATATGAGCATCAAAAGGCACCATAGAAATGATCTAAATCAGTGCTCTCCTTCACCCATTGACATGTTAAAGATGAGACAAATTAGGTCTGCCAGGATTAAATGGACATGAATGTGAGCAAACTCAGGGAGATAGTGGAGGACATGGGGAGCCATTCACGAGGTTGCAAAGTTGGACACAAATGAGCAACTGGACAGCAACAAGGACAACAGGGTTAAAGAACCTGGTGACCTAAACCCATACTATTCTGGATCTCCTAAATTTGAATCCAGGCTAACCCTCCTCCAAGAGAGGGCCCCAAACACGAGAACCGTGATGATCATAAGACACGATGCTTGTGCCTTAGCTGTGAACAATTTCGTTTGTCTTGGCTTAGAATCTGGAGGTGGGATTCTCAAATGTGTCTTGGGAAACTCTGAATCTCTCTGTTCTTACCTTTGAGGGGTTTAGGGTCCTACGCCAGCAATTTCAGTGCGTTTTCTCCACGTGTGTTAACTCTTCCCAGGGGCTGGGTGAGGTGTTTTTGGTTCTGTCCTTGGCCTGAAACTGTGTTATTTGCCTTTATTCTTGTCTTGTTCAGTTTCTCAGTCGCAGCTGACTCTTTGTAACCCCATGAACTGCAGTATGCCAGCCTTCCCTGTCCCTCACCATCTCCAAGAGTTTGCCCAAACTCAAGTCCATTGAGTCAGTGATGCCATCTAACCATCTCATCCTCTGCCACCCCCTTCTCCTCCTGCCCTTAATTTTTTGCAGCATCAGGGTCTTTTCCAATGAATCGGCTCTCCACATTAGGCGGCCTCCATTCTAGTTTTTGGTTTTTTCCCCACCTGATTGAGGAGTGGGCGGTCAAGTACCACACAAGTGGGTTCAGGGGATGGTAGGTAAACTGTGATAGAGAAAGAATCCAAATATTTGGCACAATTACAGGAAAACTTGAGGAAAATTCATATTTTTGGGCAGAACCCATAGTTCCCACTTGGGAAGCAACACCCTTTCCTTCCCTCTCTAGCTATGTCAAGAGCCAGAAAAAGCATTTGGTAAATGCTAAAATGTACTTTCATGTCATCTCCTCCATTGCCAACACCACATTCACTTCTTCTTTGATTCCCTGACTCTCCTGTTATAATGCTCTTCTCTAGAACCAGAATTCTCTCTCATTTTCTTTATGCAAATCTTGCTTTCATTTAAGACCCACTATAAGTGACCTGTGTGTTTTAGTCACTCAGTCATGTCTGACTCTTTGCAACCCCATGGACTGTAGACCATTAGGTTCTTCTGTCCATGGAATTCTCCAGGCAAGAATACTGGTGTGGGGGAAGCTCCAATACTTTGGCCACCTGACGTAAAGAGCCAACTCACTGGAAAAGACTCTTATGCTTGGAAAGACAGAGGGCAGGAGGAGAAGGGGGTGGCAGAGGATGAGATGGTTGGATAGCATCACCAAGTTAATGGACATAAACTTAAAACTCCAGGAGACAGTGAAGGACAGGGAAGCCTTTGGTGCTGCAGTCTATGGGGTCATTAAGAGTCGGACACAAGTTAGCAACTGAATAACAACAAAAATAAGTGATCCACCTTCTGTCACAAAGTTTTTTCTTCCAAGCACCCTGGTCAGTATCACTGCACTATTCTAAATCCCTGCAACATTTAGTTCATACTTTCCAATCACGAGCTCTACTAAACATTGCCTAGTTATCTCTAGACATATCATATATTGAACTCCATTTCTCCAAGGACAAAGATACTTCCATGGGCAGGAGCTTTGCCTTCTGTATCTGCAAAACTTCCAGGATATAACTGGCACAAAAACAGAAGTTTGTAGATGCCAAATACTTCCATTTGCCTCATTTATAATCTCAAGTTCAAGATTAATTGCAGCTACTCCATTTTTATGCGGGAGCACACATATTTTCACCATTCTATAAGATAAGGACTCAAAAGAAAATGCATACAAAGCAGTGTTGATTGGAAGATATTACGTACTGACTGTGTGCCAGGTACTGTGCTGGGTACTGGGAATGCAAAGATACATTGGTCCTGTCCTCAAGATGTAAGCAAGTATTTTCAGTCATGAAGTAGAATATTCTAGGCACAGAACAGCGTAAACCAAGGTACAGAAAGCTAAACATTGTGTGTATGTGTGTATGTGTGTGTGTGTATGCTGTGTTTAAGACTTTTAGCAGCTTAGAGGAAAGAATGGGCCATACAAAGGCAATGGAAGGTTTAAGAATAAATTTAAATAATAAGCTCAGTCAGTAAAGAATCTGCCTGTAATGTAGGAGACCCAGCTTCGATTCCGGGGTCGGGAAGATCCCCAAGAGAAGGATGTGGCAACCCACTCCAGTATTCTTGCCTGGAGAATCCCATGGACAGAGGAGCCTGGCAAGCTACAGTCCATGGGGTCACAAGAGTTGGACACGACTGAGTGACCAAGCACCACTACCTGTTCAGTAAGCATTGCCCTAGGTGTTTCTCTGTTTAAGTCTCTGAGTCAGAAGTTAGCTGTTACTACTTTGGATAATGCTGGAAGACCCACATAGGGAAAAATAGGACATAGAAATTTTTATTAGGATTTTGAATGCGGGAAACTGAAAGACGGAGTATGTTCATTGCAGATGCTAAATAGGCCATGCAGTGTACTAGAGGTCAAATTAGCCAATACAGATTCATGGAAACTAAAGTTTCAAGGAACATGTCTGGACTAAACACACAACACTTTGTGACCAGGTTGGCCAAGGAAATGGACGCAGAAGTGATATGTGTTACTTCCAGAATGAGTGCGTGCGCGCGCGCGCACACACACACACACACACACAGTTGAAATGACCTCTCAGGGTTACCTAATAGAACTTTCAGCAGTGGTGAGAAAGCTCTATACCTGTGCTGTCCAATATGGTAATCACTAGCCAGGCATGACCTTTGAACATTTGAAATGTGGCTGTGTGACTAAGGAACCATATTTTAATTTTAGCTTTATTTTAAATTAATTCAAATAGCCACATGTGGCTAATGGTCACTATATCGCATAGCTCATGTCTAGATAACCAGGCTATATGCGATGGAGTTTTCTGGGTTAAATATAGAATTATATCATTTATTCCATCTCTCTATGTGCTCCAGACTGATGAGTCAAGGAGATGATAAGGATGTGCTGTGGTGAATGACCTTGACCTTTCACATCTCCTTTAGGTATCTCAGTTTCTTCATTGTTAAAATGATAGTAATAATGTCCTCTCAAGGGGATTAGATGAGATACTATATGTAAAGATGCTTTGCAAACTTAATGTACATGAAAACATTTTCTAAACTGCCTAAAGTTATAAAATAGTGGTTCTCAATGGGGATGTTTGGTAAATCTGTGGGTGCCTTTTGCCTTGTCAGATTGATTTATGGACAATACTGTCAAACAGGCATGACCCAGAGAGGCTCAGTTCAATTCAGTTGCTCAGTCATGTCCGACTCTTTGAGACCCCATGAACTGCAGCACGCCAGGCCTCCCTGTCCATCACCAACTCCCGGAGTCCACCCAAACTCATGTCCATTGAGTCGGTGATGCCATCCAACCATCTCACCCTCCATCATCCCCTTCTCTTCCTGCCCCCAATCTTTCCCAGAATCAGGGTCTTTTCAAATGAGTCAGCTCTTTGCATCAGGTGGCCAGAGTACTGGAGTTTCAGCTTCAACATCAGTCCTTCCAAATGAACACCCAGGACTGATCTCCTTTAGGATGGACTGGTTGCATCTCCTTGCTGCCCAAGGGACCCTCAAGAGTCTTCTCCAACACCACAGTTCAAAAGCATCAATCTTCGGCGTTCAGCTTTCTTTGTAGTCCAACTCTCACATCCATACATGACTACTGGAAATACCGTAGCCTTGACTAGACAGACCCTTGTTGGCAAAGTAATGTCTCTGCTTTATAATATGCTGTCTAGGTTGGTCACAACTTTACTTCCAAGGAGTAAGTGTCTTTTAATTTCATGGCTGCAATCACCATCTGCAGTGATTTTGGAGCCCAAAAAAATAAAGTCAGCCACTGTTTCCACTGGTTCACCATCTATTTGCCATGAAGTGATGGGACTGGATGCCGTGATCTTAGATTTCTGAATGTTGAGCTTTAAGCCAACTTTTTCACTCTCCTCTTTCACTTTCATCAAGAGGCTCTTTAGTTCTTCTTCACGTTCTGCCATAAGGGTGGTGTCATCTGCATATCTGAGGTTATTGATATTTCCCCCGGAAATCTTGGTTCCAGCTTGTGCTTCTTCCAGCCCAGAGTTTCTCATGATGTACTCTGCATATAAGTTAAATAACTTATAAGTTAAATAACATATAGGAGGCTAGACCTCCTATAACACTTTTGTATAAAACGTAAAAATTTGGATCTCCCAATGGACACTTATGTAGATGAAAATTCTCCTTATTATTGAACACAGAATTAACTCTTGACAGTAAAGTATCTGCCTGAGATGCAGGAGACCAAAGTTTGATCCCTGCGTCGGGAAGATCCCCTGGAGAAGGCAATGGCAACCCACTCCAGCACTCTTGCTTGGAAAATCCCATGAACAGAGGAGCCTGGTGGGCTAGAGTCCATTGGGTCGCAGAGTCAGACACAACTGAGCGACTTCATTTTCCTTTCCTTTTATATAAACACAAAGCATTTTTATATGGTTTCAATAAACACTGAATCATCTAGGAAAGTAACGTCCATGTAAACTAGGGAAAAAACTTTATTTCACTTAAGAGTTATTTACCATTTCTGAAAATTAACACACAGATGCTAATGTCTCAAATAATAATTGAAACACCTTCTTCAGCTTGTATTTGCAGTAGGGACTGACTTTACTGTGATTAGCTATTTATAAATATATATTTATCTCTGATTATTTCTTGTCTTCAGTGTGGTCTCCACTCATATACATATTGAATTGCATATTACATTAGTATAAATTATTTTCCATTTATTTTTCCTTTATGTTATAGTTCAGGCTGTATATTGATTTTTTGGGAAATTATATGTGTAGCTAGATAGGAATATCATTTCAGGGTAGTAAAAGAGCCATTATCAAGTATTTGTTCTAAAAAGGGAGCACTAATTCTAACAGGTTTGAGAACCACTGTTTTAAACCAATGTGGCACTTATTACCCTTGTTTGCTATAGTCCCTTAACCCTATCAGAGAATTTTTTATTTGCATGAAAAACACAAATCATTACATCTGATAGTACACTAGTGCTCTCCTTTCTAAGGAAGGCAATACTTCTGTGGAGGAAGGGAGAAATAGCTAGATAGCCAACATACCCAGCCTAGGAGGCTCACAGATCTCCCTTTAATATTTTGTCCAGGGCTTCCCTGGTGACTCAGTGGTAAAGAATCCACCTGCCAATGCAGAGGTCACAGATTCAATCCATGGTCCCGGAAGATCCCACATGCCACATAGCAACTAAGCCCATGCAACACAAGTACTGAGCCAGTGCGGCCCAACGAGAGCATAACCCCCTGCTTGACACAACTGGAGAAGGCCCACGTGTAGCAATGAAGATCCAGAACAGCCATAAATTTTTAAAAAATTAATTAATTAAAAATATTTTGTCCAAATATGGATAGTGGATTCATACTTTGTAGCAGCAATTCCTAAGCCATGATAGAACATTTAAACAAAGAACAGGGAAAAGTAAAGTGAAAAATAAGTATCATGAAACTAGGTAAACTAGTTTACACAAACCTGCTGTTTAATTGCTAAGTCATGTCCAACTTTTTGTGACCCGCATGGACTGTAGCCCACCAGGATCCTCTGTTCATGGGATTTCTCAGGCAAGAATACAGGAGTGGGTTGCCATTTCCTTCTCCAGGGGATCTTCCTGACCCAGGGATCAAACCCAAGTCTCCTGCATTGGCAGGTATATTTTTTATGGCTGAGTCATCAGGGAAGCCGTTATACAAAGTACTCATCATTAATTTGGGGTTCCCTGCAGGATTTTCTTCTTCCAAGATCAAGATTTTTGTTTAATATTTATTTTTATTTATTCATTTGGCTGTGAAAGGTCTTAGTTGTGGCAGGCGGGATCTTTAGTTGTGACATGTGAACTCTTAGTTGTGGCATGTGGGATCTAGCTCCCTGAACAGGGATCAAACCCTGCACTGGGAGCTTGGAGTCTTAGCCACTGGACCACCAGGCGAGTCCTGTTTCTAGATCAAGTTTTGCTTCCATGTGATGGTGCTTATATTTAACCCCTATCTTAAAAGCACCTTGGACAGCTCGAAATCCAAACCCAAACAAGGGACAGTCTGAGTGAGGTAAACATCTCTTCTCTAATTACTTAAGGCCTGCCTTCAAGTATGTCTCTCCTTCCCAAGGACCTGCTCTTTCACTGATGATTAAGATCAAGAAGGCCTACTTCATTTAAGTAAACTTTACCCCTGT
The DNA here is from genome assembly GCF_910594005.1 of Cervus elaphus. Classification (NCBI taxonomy): domain Eukaryota; kingdom Metazoa; phylum Chordata; class Mammalia; order Artiodactyla; family Cervidae; genus Cervus; species Cervus elaphus. The sequence goes on from NC_057820.1 coordinate 17,419,755, forward strand.
ATACATAGAGACCTATCACCACTGCAAGATTGCCTCTACCAGCTAACCTGTGAAAGGCAAAACACAAAGTCTAGAGAGTCATTTTTAGCATGACAAAGTGCTAGTTCTGAATAAAGAGTAATTAGACTACCCAAGATCACAGATAGGAGGAAGTAGAGCATGAATCACATAGGGTTGCTGAAGTCCAGGCTGATAAACAGCAAGTTTGTTCTAATAGACAGGGCATCACTTCTGGTGGGTTGATAACTGTACCCCCGTGGATTGTAAAACAACTTGCGTGCTTGCTAAGTCACTTCAGTCTTGACCAACTCTTTGTGACCCCATGGACTGTAGCCTGCCAGGCTCCTCTGTCCATGGGATTGTCCAGGCAAGAATACTGGAGTGAAACAGAAATTTCTCCAAAGAAGACATACAGATGGCTAACAAACATATGAAAAGATGCACAACATCACTCATTATCAGAGAAATGCAAATCAAAACCTCAATGAGGTACCATTACATGCCAGTCAGGATGGCTGCTAATCCAAAAATCTACAAGCAATAAATGCTGGAGAGGGTGTGGAGAAAAGAGAACCCTCTTACACTGTTGGTGGGAATGCAAACTAGTACAGCCACTATGAAGAACAGTGTGGAGATTCCTTAAAAAACTGGAAATAGAACTGCCATATGACCCAGCAATCCCACTCCTGGGCATACACACTGAGGAAACCAGATCTGAAAGAGACACGTGCACCCCAATGTTCATCGCAGCACTGTTTATAATAGCCAGGACATGGAAGCATTCCATCAGCAGACGAATGGACAAGGAAGCTGTGGTACATATACACCATGGAATATTACTCAGCCATTAAAAAGAATTCATTTGAATTAGTTCTCATGAGATGGATGAAACTGGAGTCCATTACACAGAGTGAAGTAAGCCAGAAAGATAAAGACCAATACAGTATACTAACACATATATATGGAATTTTAAAAGATGGTAACAATAACCCTATATGCAAAACAGAAAAAGAGACACAGATGTACAGAACAGACTTTGGGACTCTGTGGGAGAAGGCAAGGGTGGGATGTTCTGAGAGAATAGCATTGAAACAAGTATACTATCAAGGGTGAAACAGACCACCAGCCCAGGTTGGATGCATGAGACAAGTGCTCAGGCCTGGTGCACTGGGAAGACCCAGAGGGAGGGAATGGGGAGGGAGGCGGGAGGGGGGATCGGGATGGGGAACACATGTAAATCCATGGCTGATTCATGTCAATGTATGGCAAAAACCACTACAATATTGTAAAGTAATTAGCCTCCAACTAAAAAAAAAAAAAAAAGAATACTGGAGTGGGTTGCCATTTCCTTCTCCAGCGGATCTTTCCCAACCATGGATTGAACCTGCATCTCTTATGTCTTCTGTATTGGCAGGCGGGTTCTTTACCACTAGCACCACCCGGGCTTGAGTACTGCTGTTATTCCATCACCGTACCAAGTAACTAGAGATTTTTTCGACAGCCAACGGGATAACCCTCATCCTTGGCAAATTTGCAGGTAAAATGACCAGGTTGACAGGTTTGTTTAGAAGGCTATCTGGCCTGTGAACAGCCATTTAGAGCTATAATCTAGACCATCTGTGAAGTGAATCTATGATTAACCACTACCCTGAATTCAGGGAACAAAAATGTGAAGCTAAACTGTATATTTGTTAAAATTAAATTTTAATTTAAAAAGTAATCAAGATGTCTAAAAGTTGTCCTAAAAATAAGGTCAGTCATTTTTAAAAAGCAACTAAAATTAAAAGTATATTTGAACTTAAATATGTGTCTTGCACATAAACTAAGGCATAATATTACTTTCAGGAATTAAATTTTTATTTGAATAACTTATCAAATAATTCAATAAGCTCCATTATCCTTGTCAATATTTTTCTTATCAAAGAGATTGTGAATTGTGAGATTTTTTTCTGTAATGGGATATGCAAAGATTCACCTAATATTTACTTACCAATTAATAATATTCAAGGACTTCCCTGGTGGTCCAGTGGTTAAAAATCCACCTTGCAATGCAGGAAACTTGGGTTTGATCCCTGTTCAGGGAACTAAGATCCCCCACGCTGTGGAGCAACTAAGCCATGTACCAACTTCCCTGGTGGCTCAGACGGTAAAGCATCTGTCTACAATGCTGGAGACCTGGGTTCGATCCCTGGGTCGGGAAGATCCCTTGGAGAAGGAAATGGCAACCCACTCCAGTACTCTTGCCTGGAAAATCCCATGGACGGAGGAGCCTGCAGTCCATGGGGTCGCTACCAGTCGGACCCCACTACGAGTCGGACACGACTGAGCAACTTCACTTTCACTTTCAGTGACCAACTACAGCAATGAAAGATCTCACATGAAACACTGAAGATCCCTCATACTGAAACTAAGACCCAGTGCAGCCAAATAAACAAACAAATGCATAAAGATATCATAAAAATTTATAACATTCAGGATTGCTTTCTTATACCTTAATTTTCCCCCCAGTTTTCATAGGAGCAGTTTAATTTAGTTAAAGTATGGACTATGGAGCCAGACCACCTGGGGTTTAAATTCCAGCTTCCCCAATTACTAACTGTATAATTTTAAGCAAGTTACCTAACTTCTCTGTGCTTTAATTTCATCATTCTTATAATAGGGATAGCTATCGTATTAATGCAGAGATGCAGAATTGTTGTTGAATTACTACTGTGAAGTACTCAGAACAGTAAACATTCAGTGTTAGCTATTACTGATATTATATGTCAGAACAGTCTGAGAACTAGTGGTAAAGTGTCTGAGAAGCTGAAGGGGTTCACGGAAGACTCAGGGCAGGAATCTTGGCATTGAGCACTTGGCCTTCCTGCAGGACCATGGTTTGTGGGAGTAAGCTGGACCCAGGTCCCCGACAGTGTGCATGGCTCTTCTCGATTCATAGGAGACTGAGTCTCAGAGATTTCAGGGCTGATCTGTACCCGATTCAATAAGTGAATGAAGCAGGTCATAAAATAAGTTTCAGGATACGCTACTATACACTCAGTGAGACCTCGACCATTAAAGCAAAACATAGGATTAAGAGTGGAGAAAAGACAGCAAGCAAATATGTCAAAATATCAGAAGAGTTTGTCCCCTGAATATGGGTTTATGGATGACTCTTTGTTTTTATAATTCTCTCTACTTCCCAAATATTCTGAATTAAGCATAGTACTATTTTGATAATTAGGGAAGAAAAGTAAAAAAGATAATTCCAATAAAAATCGAAATTTGTTTCATTCAGACTGAGTCAAATGACGGAATGTAACGAAAGGTAGGGGAGGAAGAAAGATTAAAATTGAAACGTTCATTTTAGAAGGCTTTTGCTATCTGAATTAAAGCAAGAATTGCCAGGCCTACACTTCATTTGATGCATTTGGCATTTCAGATAAAAATTAAGCCCATGTTAATCAAGGATCTATACAAAGGCAAAGCTCTTTGAGAAATTAAATTTCTGCTTTTAACACAACCAGGCGGGCTTGTCTTTTCTAGACCGAATGAACTGCTAAGTTTCTTCCACAAGAGGGCGGTAAGTGCTCAGGGTTTCTTTAAAACGGCCTGAAGGACCCAGGCACTGCAAGCCAGGCAAGTGACGAAAACAAGACAACTTTCTTTCATGGAAGAATAAGGAGTGGCGCACGGTAAGTCGGCTGAAAAGACCAATGCTGACACATGCACGCACACCCAAGTCAGAAGCAACACCTTTTAGGGGGACTGAAAGAGGAACTAGGTCACGGGCTCGTTTAAAATTACTTAAATTATGCCCTATGGACGTCAATTATACAGGTGTAAATTTTTTTTTTTTACCTACCGTTCACATCAGATATTCCGTAACCTGGTGGTGAAACTGAACTAGCATTCTATTCTTTAAGGAAATTGTAGACATTCACAGACATCCCTTCAAGCACATGGAAGAATTTACACTGGATCTTGGTTTCCAGAACGTACGTCAAAGCATGTACTTTCCCTGGAAGCCAATGAGTCTTTGTAGAGAATACTCGGGGGCATGCCGGGCTTGGGTGTTACACATGCAGATATGTTTGCTAAAGTTATGTGTGCTTTGCTGAAGTTCAAGACTAGTTTTCTCTTGAGCAGGTCATTGGTGTTTTCTTGCGTGTCCTCTTTCTCCTGAATCCGGTATTGATATTGCAGACGTTTATGGATTTAGAATTCTCCATCTTCTGGGACTTTTCACAGCCCTCCCTTCCGAGTGCACGTGTCCCCCAGGAGAGGTTCTGTAGGTGTGCGGCGCAGGGGTGTCGTGTTGTCACACTGAAGATCCCTGATGGGAGCCGGGAGGTGGAAGCTGGCATGAAATTCCAAACCTTTTTGGTAGTAGATCCCACGAGGCTGTCTACGGCGGATGGGTTCCTTCTCTCATTTTGCGTTGGTCTCGGCGGGGAGAGCAAGGCCGACAGCAGGATCCCCCCAGGGCTCTTCCCCACCCGTCATTTGTAGACTTCTCTGTACCCCGACCCTTCCCAAGTAATCTTCATTTCTGATCAGCAGAACCTGCCAAGGATCCAGTTCCCAAAACACCGCCTTTGGGGCATGCAAAGAGGTGCACACGGCAGTGCTCTCCTTCTCTGAGACTGAGTGATTCCAAGACCGTGGACTTCCTTCTTTCTCCCTTGCGTTTCTACTTAGCCGCCGGCTCCACTCGACCCCTGTTTTTAACAGGAACTGTAAACCCAACCGGCCTCCGAGTTCAGCCCAAACGAGCCCCATTCGTCGGCCCAAGTGGAGTTATTAAAGAAGTCATTCGGACAATTCAGGCAAACACTCTTTGGAGTGGGTTTTGGCCTGAAACACACAAAATTCCCTTCGTCCCCCTCCTCCCTCCTTCGAATTTAGAATTGGCTTCCTGTGGCTACACTTGAGTATCCCGACCTTTGTTTGACGTTAATATATTTGGGGAAGAATAGTTATCATTCATCCCCGACAGACTGCTGAATTTAAGTACACTTAGCTGAGATTTCATTTGCATTCCTCTGTGAATTACTCTGAATTTAGATGCTGCTCCTTCCATTTAAAACAAAAGTAACACAACTGACTAGGCGTCCGAGTCCAGGGTTAAGACCGAGGGTGGGATGGTGAAGTGCGTGGTGCAGGCTGCCTAATAGTAGGAACCGACTGGGAACAGTAACTTGAAAACGGAGGCCCTGGTCAGCAGGCTTAAAGGAAGTCCAGGGGCTGGAGACGGGGGCGTCGCCTTCTTCACTCCTACCCTTGTAGCTCTTTTGGCAACCTCCGAATTTGCCAAACCGCTTTCATTTATTTTTCAATTAAAATGCAAATCAATCGCTTTCCAACACAGTCCCCCCCCAGATATATATATATATATAGTGCAGAGACGCGGAAGGTAGAGGGGGTCGTGAGCACGTGTGACACGTTCCATTCCCAAGGGTTGCTTAGAAATGCCGGACTCTCTTAGGTCGTGGGCAGAACCGCGCGGGTGTTGGGGGTGGGGGGGAGTTCCCCGAGCGAGAGAAGCCCTGATTCTTTAGGGCGTGTGGATGCGGCGTGTAAGATGGCCCTGACCAAAAACCCGCCTCCCACATCCGCGTGGGGATCTGCTCCTCCAGGACGCCGTCCGGAAGGTGGTTTTAGCTCTGCAGGGTCATCTCTCCCACCAGCCCACCCCCTTCGAGGACGCCCCTCGCTCTCCCGGCTCCCAGCTGGAGACAGACGGAGCAGATCGATCATGATAACAGCACCAGGCAGGAGGCACCGACCGGCCTTCCTTCGGCCGCGCCTCGCCGTGAGCGTCTGAATTTCATTGCCCCACGCGGGATTCGGGCACCCAGGGCTCACCCCCCCGGGGATCTAGGTACATAGACCCCAGATGTTTTTATTGTCACAATTAAGAACGACACTGCTGTTTTAATTCCGCAATGTGAATGATAAATAAAAGCAAACGATTGAGACTTCCAGTCGGCACCCAAGCTTTGCAATTATTTACCGATGACAATTAACCCAGACTTGGGTGGAGTTGAATCAATGGTCCGCCGGGTTGGTCGGTCTTTCTGATTTTGCTCTATTTCTACCTCACCCACCCCAAATCAGATACTAGATTTACAATAGGAAAATGTTCAATGCTTTCCCAGGTCAGGCTATTTATGTGAAATAAAGCGAAGTCGCTTTTAGAAATTGGAGTATTTGGGGATCACTAGCTTCCTTCCTTCTCCATTCCTACCTAGCCCTCGAGAATGTGGTGTGAGGTGTGCGGGCCAGGTGAGACGGTCGCTCGGGGCCCAGGCGTGGGGTCCAGGCGAAGGGTTGTACGTCACCGCCGTCCTAGAGACTCCCGAGGCGAGATAAAGTTTCGTTTTTAACGAATCGAGAAGCAGAGGACCCCAACTCTCGGGCCAGGATTGGGCTACACGCGCCTCCCTCCTACTGGAGTTCCCCTAGCAGCCCAAGGACAGGGCGCTGGAGTTTATACCCACGACCCAGCAAACATCCTGACGGGGAAATACACAGGGCCCCCTCATCATCTCTCTTCTTGCCCTACTCAGCATAATTCACATTGAAGAAGGACCTCACCCTCCCCTTAGTCAGATGCTATGGTCTGTGTAGTGATGGGTTTAGCCCAGTCTTGAAATTAATGAAAAATAATGGAGAGGGAACATTATATCAGAAGTGAATAATAGAAGTGGCAAAAGATAAACAAAAACCTCTCAAACTCAAGCTCAAGTTGCTACCTTTGAAAGATCAGTGCAGCGGAAACGTAGGTTATCTAAGTGGAATAAGCCCTCTGGCTTACCGTGCTGGGATGCAAATAAGAGCTTTTGGCTCTCACAGCCAAACTCGGTCCATGGGTGGTGCCGCTCGAATTGTATTCCTTATTTATTTCAATTTTCTGCTGATTAAGTTTGGACTTAATGATCTCGTCCAAACTACTGTAGTGACTATCCCTCGATGGTGTGCTACTTTAATACCCTGAAATCTCAAAATTGTGCAAGGGTCTTCCTTCCCCGTGTACACAGCTCAACGGCTCCTGGAAATTTAAAGATGTCCAGCGATGGAAGAAATTGAGAGGGAATAAGGGAAACCGCCGTCCAACACCTAAACCCTAAGACATCCCATCATCACAGCGCAGAAGCTGGGAAGTCTCCATCTCCCGAAACATTCTGGAATTGAGAGAGGGTAAGAGTTTTCAAGATGGTTGTGGAGGTTGTGTGTATGTGTACCAGATACTTTCGTATGGAAAGACTCCTCCTCAATTTTGATGATTCTGACCCCGTAAAACTCAAAACAAATAATGATCACAGGGGAGAAAAGTTTAAAAAGTTCACTGCTGTCAGGTTGAAACATCACATAAGAAACAAATGCTCCCAATAAGCTGATTCCGTTCCCTGAGAATGGAGTAAACCTATACATGATAACATCTTGTGTGTGTGTAGGTGGGGGGAGACCCGGGAATAAAAAGAAAAGTGAAAGAGAAGAAAGAGAGAAGGAAAGCGGGGAGGTGGCAAAGATGGAATAGGGCGATCCTTCGGCCTACAAGGGGATTAAGGACATCTCTAAGGCTTAAGGAGCAACAAATTAATTTACACAATCCTGGGAGAGCCCAGATGGCCTTTAATTAATCCCTTCAAAAGAAGGAGCTAGGCCAGGGCTGCGCCGGCTGCCTGCTCCATTAGCTCCATTTTACAAGAGACCAGACTCTGTTCGAGGTGAGGCGTCGTGAGCTCGTGGGGGAAGGGGGGGGGCTAGGGTGACGAGAGCAGGCGAGGGGGAGGCGAGGGAAGAATATGAACTGCTCTTCCATAAAAGGGCTGGGTTTTCATTATTCTTCTCTTTAAAAAGTAATACCCTCTTCGTCTCTGCTCCCCCCCTCCCTTTTCCCATTTTATTTAACACAATTAATTGAGGCGTCCACTGGCCCAGCGGCCGAACCGCACCACTCGCCAGGCCCCGCCCCTGGCCCCGCCCCCCGGCGGGATAGAAGCGGGAGGGGGCGGGAACCAGGCGGGCGCGGTCCTACGGCTCGCGCCCTTCAGCCAATCGAAGGGCGCGGCGCTCCCGAGTGGGCGTGACCCGGAGGCGACGCGAGGCCCCAGGCAGAGCGCTATTGGAGATGGTGGTTACGCCCCCAGCCTGCACCCCACCCTCCCCCGCTCCTCGGGCCCGCCCTTCCCGGCTGCCTCGGAGTGACGTCCTTCAAAGTTCTCATTTTGGACCCCCCATCTCCCCCTCCCTCTCGTCCCCCAGCTAAAGAGGGGTAGGGAGTGATGCAAATGTTTTATTACCTTTGAGAGCTTCATCTGAACTGTCAGGCCCGGAGGGAGCAAGGAGAGGAGAGAGAGGTAGTGGAACAGCCTCGGAGAGGGGGTCAGCTTGGCCGGAGGACAGGACTTAGAAGAGCGAAGCCTGTAGAGCCGCGAAGAAAATGCGAGACAGAAGAGGCAAAGGCGGAGAGTGAGAGGAAGACAGGGCGCTGGGGGCGGGGTGGGGCCGGGGTCGCCAGGCCCTTTTGCAGAAGTGGACAGACTGGAGCCGTAACTGAAGGCGTCAGACTTTTCACTTAGTCTTTGCTTCTCCGTGTTTTTCCTCCCCACTTTTCTTTTTCTTTTCAATATTGCAACTCTGCAACCCCGTGGCGCAGAGGGGAAGACGGGTCGGCGCGCCGAGTCTGGGAGCCGCGGGGATCGGTGGCACTGCCCTTTCTGGCGCCGAAGCCTTGGGCAGAGCAGGCGGAGGAAGCCCGCCCAGAGGCCAACCCTCCCGCGGGTTGGATGCGCTCTCTCCCTGCGCGCTCCGCGCGCCGAGTGCGAATCAACCTCGTGGCCGAAAGAGCAGGGCATCCAAGTAAGACTGGAGCTCGTCGAGCGGAACCCGGCGTCCTTTGAACCTCCCCGAAGAAAGCGAGCCGGCCCCTCACCCCCAGCTGTCCCCACATCAAAGATTCGGTGATTCTTAACTTTGTTACGAGCTTTCTGGGGCCGGGCGGGGTTTGGTTTTGCTTATTTCCAAGAGAAAGAAGATGAGAAGTTGCGCGCTTTGAGCGGCGAGGAAAAAGTGAGGAAGAAGCGAGGAGCCCGAGATTGAATCCAGGACTCTATCAGGGAAAGGACAGCCCAAACCTCCCGGACGCTGCTCGCTGGTCTGGCCAGCCACCGCCTCTCCACTGGTGTGTTTGGACATTTCTGCTGCGCAGTTCCGAGAGCAACTCTCGGCGGCGGCATTCCTGGCCCAGTTGGCAGGTCGCCCCCGGGTGCGCCGCCGAGCGCCTCCTTGCTCGCGCCCGCAGCGCTTCTCGCTCTCCGGAGCCCCGCCGAGGGGCAGGGGCCGGCGCCCTCGCTGCGTGGCCGCGGGCTCCGGCCTGGTCGTGGGATGTTAGCGGTGGGGGCGATGGAGGGCCCCCGGCAGAGCGCGTTCCTGCTCAGCAGCCCGCCCCTGGCCGCCCTGCACAGCATGGCAGAAATGAAGACCCCGCTGTACCCCGCCGCCTACCCCCCGCTGCCCGCCGGCCCCCCCTCCTCCTCGTCCTCCTCGTCCTCCTCGTCGTCGCCCTCCCCGCCTTTGGGCGCCCACAACCCGGGCAGCCTGAAGCCCCCGGCCGCGGGGGGGCTCTCGGCCCTGGGCAGCCCCCCGCAGCAGCTCTCGGCCGCCACCCCACACGGCATCAACGACATCCTGAGCCGGCCCTCCATGCCCGTGGCCTCAGGGGCCGCCCTGCCCTCCGCCTCGCCCTCCGGGTCCTCCTCCTCCTCCTCTTCCTCTTCCACCTCCGCTTCGGCCGCTGCTGCCGCAGCCGCAGCGGCGGCCGCCGCCGCCTCGTCGCCAGCGGGGCTCCTGGCCGGCCTGCCCCGTTTCAGCAGCCTGAGCCCGCCGCCGCCGCCTCCCGGGCTCTACTTCAGCCCCAGCGCCGCGGCCGTGGCCGCCGTGGGTCGGTACCCGAAGCCGCTCGCCGAGCTGCCCGGCCGGACGCCTATCTTCTGGCCGGGAGTGATGCAGAGCCCGCCCTGGAGGGACGCCCGCCTGGCCTGCACCCCTCGTGAGTACAGTCGCCTGCTGCGCCGACTTGTGCTGGTTCTGCCCGCTCTCAGGTCACGGCCTCTGGTGTGCAAGCGGCCGGGTCCACCCTCGTGCCGGCCGAGCAGTTTGGCAGCGCCAGAATCACACGATTTAGAATGGGCCAGGGCGTTCGGGAGGGGGGGGGGGGAATTCTCGCTTTCCTGAGCTCCATGGTGTGTCCAGGCGGCCTCTCTTCCCAAGTCCCGGGCACGCGGAGCACAGCGCGTGTGCATGCGTCTCGGTGAAACACACCGCGGCGTGCGGGACTTGTGTCTTATCCGAGGTCCCGGCTGTTCCAGGAACGGCCCGGCCCGGAACCCTAGGCCCCTCCTGGGTTAAAGAGGTGCGGAGGGCAAGAGGGGCTACTGCGTCCCCGCCCGCATTCCAGCTTTCCGGAGTCCCAGGCCAAAGTCCCATTCGATCTTCGCAGCCTGACTGGCCTCCTGGTGGGGGAACGGCATCGACGAACCCTTCACAGCTCTGAGCCGAACGCATGTGTTTGCATGTGCGACTTGGTCCAGGGTGTCCCCACCTCACCTGATCGCCTTCACCGCCCCCTCCTTCGTCCTGCGAGTACACGCAGCCCAGGGCAGCCCACTGAAGACAGGTCCGCGGTCGGTGCACGAGGGCCGGCGCCACTTCGGGCCGCTCCCCACCGCCGGGCCCTGGTTTTTCCACCTGTCTCGGCCCCAAGGGCCGGGACGCCTTGGGCCTGGACATATTGAGGGGCGTCGTGGCTCTCAACATCCTAATAGGAGAAAGAACCGGAGGATGAACCAGGCGGCGGGACAAGGATGGGGGTGGGGGTGGGGGGGTTGGGGGAAGACAACATCCCGCAAAGATCTTGCTGGACACCAACTGAGTTAGCCCAGGATGACTCTAATCTTCTAGGTGGTTGGCCAGCTCGCGGAGGTAGCTTGCATCCTCCCGGGTGGCATTGAGGGCCCAGTGCCCGGTCCTTGTCTCGCTCAGTTCTTCGCTTTTGACCGAGTCCCCCCGAAGTTTCCCACGTCTCTGTGGCTGAGCGGCAGTAACTGAGGGAAGTTGGGGGAGCCAAGTGGAGGTTTCCTTGGGGAGTCTCGGGACTGGGGCGACCTAGGGGGGGGCGGGTGAGGGCGTCGGGGAGACGCTTTTGTTTGTGTTCGGGACGGCCACGTAGGGACCTCCAACAAAGGCGACGCCCCCTCCCCCTCGGCCGCCGCGGCGTTATGGTTGGGGGGCGACTTAGCTCCCTTGTGTTTCTAAAACAAGGCGCCCTTTGTGGCGCGGGCACAGGTTAGGAAAGCGTTCAAGGAACAAAATTAGTCGTCCCCACGCAAAGGCCCCGAGACCGAGCGCCGCCAACTAGACAAGGCGGGCGAGGAAGGGAACTTGCTCACCAGCCCTCCGCCCCGCACTCCGTTTCCAGGGCCCTAGCCATTCTGCCTCGGCAAACTTGAGCGATGCGCTCTCAGTTGGACGTCGTTGTTGGGCCAAAGGTTATTTACTGCAGTTCCAAACACTCCCACTTAAAAGACAAAAAAAAAAAAAGAAAGAAAGAAAGGAAAAAGAAAGGAATAAAACAGGTGGGTGTAAAAAAAGCGAAGGGGTGGGGGGGAAGAGCCGTGGGGCCCTAAGCGCCCCCAGCGTTTTTCAATGCTGCCGAGGAACAGGCGCTCGGTTCCCACCGCAACGTCGTTTCTGGAGTTCGTTTCTTCTCAGTGGAGCCGCTCATAACTGACTGCTTCTCCCTTTCCTTTTTAAAAATCCGTTCTCCTAGATCAAGGATCCATCTTGTTGGACAAAGACGGGAAGAGGAAACACACGAGACCCACGTTCTCGGGCCAGCAGATCTTTGCCCTGGAGAAGACTTTCGAACAAACGAAATACTTGGCGGGGCCCGAGAGGGCTCGCTTGGCCTATTCATTGGGGATGACGGAGAGTCAAGTCAAGGTAAGTGGACCTTGCAAACCTCGAGGAATAGCGCCCCTGTGTACACCGTGCCTGTGCCTACACACAGACGCACACGCACACACACACACACACACACACACCAAACTAACAAATAGTCGCCCGCCCAGGGGTGCGGGTTTGCGAAGCCTGGGGAGAGCTGAGATCAGCGAAGGAGGTTGGGGGCGGGGGGAGTAAGTTACAAAGGCTCTGGATCTCACAGGCAGGCAAACTGTTGATGAACAAAAGGAATCAAGCCCCCCGCCTTTGAAATTAGGTTAATCTAGATAGCAGCATGTGCTGGGGGAACTCGTCATTATTAGAGAATAAAAGCATTACTGAAATATCAGCCCTGAGAATAGATGAGGCCAGTTAGATAGCTTCTATTTGTTCTATTTGTAAGGATATTTAAGCTTTTGCTTGTCAATTCAGGCTCCACTAGTTACAGAATTTCCTAATGTAGATCGGCATTATAGTGCTACTGTATTAACTTACAGGTTAAAAAAAAAACAACAATAAATCCACAAGATTTGACCCCTTAACATGGATGCACCTGCTTTTAACTGAGCCTGAAGGCAGTCACTTTGGAGTAGTAATTTTCCAAGTGAATTAACAAGATTATGATTGTATAATGAAACAGAAGTTTATCAATAGATGTAAGGTTTTACTGTTTATGACAATTTATAATTAAAATGTCACTTAGCTTATAATTGAGTTGTACAATATATTTCCAGGGAATCAAATTGGAGAACTCTTTGCCTGAAAAATAAAGGGATGGAAACAGCTGTGTACAGTAAATCTAGTGGTTTCCTGTATTTCCAGTATTCCCTTTTGTTCTTTAGTTTGCTATATCTTGCTATGTGTGTATACATATAATATATATATATATATATATATACATATATACATATATATAGTTTTTGGTGTGTGCGTGTGTTTAAATCTGTTTCTATTAGTTATGTTGTTGCTTTGAAAAGTAAGTAGAGATAAGGTTAGCCAAGTCTGCTGGTTAAAGAGTATTTCTCCCTGGACAAGCATCATAAAATGCATTTCAGGAGTGATTTTGTATGTGACCATTAGAGTACCATCGCTGTTAAGATTACTTTTTGCAGTGGTTGGTACAAAGTTTACCACAGTAGTCTGGAGGTCTTCATTTGTCACCATAAATATGTCTGCGTGGCTAGAAATGAATTATTATAGCTGCATAAAGAAACGAAAAATCTCTTTCTTAACAATTCTGATTCTCTAGATAAATACGTAACAGATGAGAAAATGGATGAGAAGCATAAAGAGAGGATGCTTCAATATATTTGGGAAATTGGTTACTTATGGCTGGTGCTTTCGGTTTAAAATATGTATATCAAACACGATGTCAAAAATCATGAATAGGCTTAAAATAGTTGTATAAAAATGAATGTCTTAGGAAGGATCAATATTAAAATAACATTTGAAAGACCAGGCATGCTAATAGTGGGAAGTAATGTAACTGGCAAAATTTCACTTTTAAAAAATAACTCAGGAAGATTCTTGCCTTGGTCTTTGGTTTTATGAAAAACATTAAACCAGAGAGACAGAGACACACAAGCTATTATGATGATTTCAACTAAGCGGTTAAATATTTTCATGCATTTATGTTGGTTATTATCACTGACTTGAAGTTTTGTGTTTTGTCAGTTTTTTAATTTGACATTACATCATACAAGTATACATGGATAGGCGAGTGTTTACCCACCACTATTGTGTGTTTTCAGATCTGAAATAAGTGAAACAGACAAATATCCAAAAGTGAAGAAAAACAGAGGTTATTAGTGTAAATGCTGTGTCTTTCCCCGCAAATCTCACTAAAAAGCAAGTACGCTTCAGACTGTTAGAAATACCTGAATCTGAGAAAGTGAAAAAAACGAATAGAATTGCAATCATTAGGAGGCAGTTTTACGGAGGGGAAAAGTTTTCTACTTCCAACTAGAAAGTAGGCAAGCGAAGTCTTTTAGGGAAACTCAGTTTAAGTTTCCAAATTTTTTTTTTCCTCTTCTGAGAAATCGCTCAGTGACAACCTCAATACTCTTGTGTTGCTGTCACTATGGCAACGGCAGGCAGTTTGTTGGTGCCCGATCCGAGGACGAGACCCGGGCGATGGAGACCGACTTTGACGGCCCGGGCCGCAGGAGGGCCGCGGGGGAGCGCGTCTCCCCGTCGGGGGAGGGGTGGGGGGCGGCCCGCAGGAGCGGGGGCCCACGGCCTGGCTCCTCTGCTCCGTGGAAATTCCTTCCACCACCCCGCCTCCCCCCGAATCTCCCCTCTTCTCCGCTTTCTCGGTCTCCCAGGTCTGGTTCCAGAACCGCCGGACCAAGTGGAGGAAGAAGCACGCAGCCGAGATGGCCACGGCCAAGAAGAAGCAGGACTCGGAGACCGAGCGGCTGAAAGGGGCCTCGGAGAACGAGGAGGAGGACGACGACTACAACAAGCCCCTGGACCCCAACTCGGACGACGAGAAAATCACGCAGCTGCTGAAGAAGCACAAGTCGAGTGGCGGCGGCGGCGGCGGCGGGCTCCTGTTGCACGCGTCCGAGACCGAGGGCTCGTCCTGAGCGCCCGCCGCCCGCGCGCCCGCCGGCCCCGCGTCTCCCGCCTGCCGGGGCCCCGCGCTTTTCTAAGATGTACATATCTATTTTTGTAACCTACGAGCGGAGCGGGGGCAGGGGACAGAGACTTCGGAGGATGACGAGACGTGGCAGACAAGACCACGAATTGCACCGAACTGATGCTGCAGGGGGCCACCCTCCGGCCCCGCTCGGTGTCCCAGCCGTGTCTCCCTCCCCGTGTACCCCCCTCCTTCTGCGCCTCCCCCACCCCCACTTTTGCCTGGAGACCGGCCGGGGCGGGGAGCGCGGAGACCCGGTCTGGACCCTCCGACACCCACCGCGCAGGGGACCTCGGAGCCACCGACGGGAAGAGGGACACGTCTCCCCCGCAAACTGCTGTGCCGACTAAAGTAACCTGTTGAAGGCTCTTTGTAAATAAATCGTGAGTCACACTGACTAGAAGTTACTTTATTGTGAATATTTAAAATGTAAGATGCTTTCTTTTTGGAATTTGGTATAAAAAGATGGACCTCCTTCTCCCGGCTCTCCTCCCGCTTTTAAGAGCAATTCAAACCACACGGTTCCCCTTTTATTTTGAAATTAATTGGAGAAGCGTAGACAAGAATGTTCTCACTCTCCCTCCCCTCTCGCGCCCCTCCCGGGTCTGGATTTGTTCAGTCTCTTTCCCCACTACATTCTCTCTGGCTCTTCCCCGACGACCCCTGGCCCCAAGCCGGGTTTTCCCCGTCCAGGACTTGAAGTAGTAGTCGTGGAACCAGGGAAGGCCCTCAGGTTGGCCCCCCAACCAGCCTCTTTGTCCCCCTCTGAAATTGCACAGTCGTTTGTTGCTATTTATTAGTGATTTAAAGAAAGTGTTGGGGAGGGATGGGGCTACCATAGCTTGTATTTAATTTAACTCCTTTCGGATAAAAATGCGTGTTAAAGTAGATGGTGGGAATTGTTACAGCCGCTCTGGGTCAGAAACAGAAAAGTCCATTTAGTTGCTGTAATTGAATTTGAAGTGTTTTGTATCATAAGAATACTATAGACTATGTAAATTGTTTTCTTTTTTAAAGCTAATAACGGTGATATATTAGCATCTTTAACTTTTATTAATTTATATAAGGAATTCGGTTTGTAAAGAGAAGAAAACCCCCTTTGCAAGACCAGTTAAATGTAATGCACTTTCTGTTTCAAAGGATAAATCAAATTAAAAAACAGTTTGAAGAAGTCTGTTGCCTTGAATCAAAGGGTATATATAGACCATTTGATCTCATCTGAGATCTCAAATAAAAGTCAAGACCACAAACATTTTATATTGGTTTCTTGGGTAAAATAATTGTTACTTTATTATTATTTTGGAAGGGGGGAGGTCACATCTCTCATTCTCCTAGATTGGAAAGATAAATGCAGCCCCATTCAATGGGCTTCTTGGAGAGACTTGTCGAACAGGCTGCCTCTGCTGTCTTGTCTGTGCTGTCTGATTTTTTCCTGATCGCTTTTTCCTTTGCGAGGAAGTCCCTGGAGGTTTTGGGGAGACCTCATTTCCATATACCCGAGATAGCTTCTCAATTCAGCCTTAGCTTTCTTTGCTGAGAGGAGGCGGTGGAGCTGGCTGTCGGGGCAACACTGCTGTGTGATGCTAACATTTTCTCCCCAGTAGGTTGTAAGAATATAGAAGTTGATGGAAAACTGGGACCCCTGATTTTGCTAAACATTACAATAAAGAAGGCTATATTTCAAGAAAGCTTCTTCTCTAGGATTCTCTAGGATTAAGGAAGCAATATCACAACTTCTGCAGCCGAAATTGTGAAAAAATAAAAATTGGGAATCCCGAGGAGAGAGCTGTATTACTGTCTTGGGATCTTTCTGTTTTCAGACACTCAGTTATAGGCTCAGTGAAATATAGTTATCCCCTTAGTGTTTCAGGTTAATGAGCTTGTGTTCAAAGGGACAAAAATCAATAGAATTCAGTAGATTCTTCAGGGCGTGTTAGGTAACAAAAGTATGGGTCTGTTTTGTTCAGACCCACATGACATAAAAATAAAAAAAAACAGTAAAAACTGGGAATGAAATTGCTCGAAGTAAATTATTGCAGGCTACATTCCTCACGGCATGGCTTAATAGAAAGGAAGGATACAAATCTGCCCTATTTCTTTTCTCTAGTTGGTCCATGAAGTTCCCAATAAGTTTTAAACTTCTGAATTTCTGTTCTCTTCGAGAGACTTCTCTTGTGGTTCAGACTTCTCTTTTGGTAAAGAATCCGCCTGCAATGCGAGAGGCCTGGTTCGATCTCTGGGTTGGGAAGATCCCCTGGAGAAGGGAAAAGCTAGCCACTCCAGTATTCTGGCCTGGAGAATTCAATGGACTGTATAGTCCATGGGGTGGCAAAGAGTCGGACAGGACTGAGCGACTTTCACTTTCACTTTTGCAAGACTAAGATGTGTGTGTGTCCTACAGAGAGGTAGCTATTTCAAAAGAGGTTTTGAATTTAAATCCTAGATGTAAACAATAAGATTGATCTTTTCCCTTCCTCACTTCCTTCTTTCTTTCCTTCCCTCTGTCTCTCATCTTTCTCTTTCTGAAAGAACCTAGCGGTGGGGCAAGTCTGTTATCCTAAAGTACCACTTTATTATTTGTTATTTTGCACCAAATGAAAGTCTCTAATACTTTATTTACTTACTTTTACCTTCTTCCATCCCTCTTCTGTCTTGAAAAGCCAAACAACTTTTTATTTATTCTTGCTTCCTAAGAAAGGAACAATCTACCAGATAATTAGAAATGCTCATTCTGAAATATAATAATAAAAACTATTATGCCAGTAGAAGTAGTAGTAATAGAGTAGTATCACTTAGAGAAAACTTGGAACCAAGACTGAAGTTTTTCCCAAGAAGTAAATGTGCCAGGCTTAGTTGTGTCCGACTCTTTGCAACCCCATGGACTGTAGCCTGGCAGGCTCCTCTTGTCCATGGACTTCTCCAGGCAAGAATACTGGAGTGGGTTGCCATGCCCTTCTCCAGGGGATCTTACCAACCCAGGGACTGAACCCAGGTCTCCTGCATTGCAGGCAGATTCTTTACCATCTGAGCTACCAGGGAAGACCCTAGGGCTATAGCATTTATCCCCAGTTAGGTAGGTGGAGAGATACCTCTTCCAGTTCCTTCAGGAAGCATTCTCTCTGAGCTCTTTGTGTTTAAAGCATCAGAGAAGTGTGAAAGCTAGTGACCTGGTCCCCATCCTACAGGCAGATATACAGAGGGCAGACAGAGTGCGTGTGCTTGCCAGTCTGAGCACTGATGAGCCCTGAGTTGTGCGAGCAGCAGCCAGAGGTACGCTCTGGGGCCATGTTGCACTGGCTTTCGTTCCTTTATCCCAGGGGACTGCACCAGTGACTGGAGTTTCCAGTTAATTTACTTCCACCCAGGATTCCAGCTGGCCACCAGTTGCAACTGGCACCATAAAACTGGGAGTGAGGGAGGAGTGGGTGGGGGGTACCTTACTTAGGCCTCCTTTATCATGGTTGGTTTGGTTTAGTTCCATGTATGCACAACAGGAATGTTTTTCCTAAGAGTTAGCGTGGTGCTAAAGCTGAGGAAACACTCCACAGCTTAAGCAAGGGAGAGTAAGAATTATTTTTCATCATGGCTCAAAAATTTTAGGACCTTAACCCATAAGCATCTGATTAAGCCTGCCAATCAGACATGACAGCTTAAAGGGGTCATGATTTAAAAACAAAAAGTAACAGCAAGTGGCCCAATACACCTCTGCTTTTATTTAAAAAATTTTTCCTTAGGTTTATTAAGATAAAATTGACAAATAACATTGTGTAAGTCTAAGGTGTACAATGTAAAGTTTTGACATATGTATATATTGCAAAATGGTCACCACAATACACCTAGTTAATACCTATCACCTAACATTTTTTTTCCTTATGATGAAAACTTTTAAGATCTACTCTCTTAGTGACTTTTACATATACACTACAGTATTGTTAACCATGCTCAGTGGGCTGTACATTATATGCCTAGATGTTTTCTACCTTTTGATCACCTTCACCCATTTCCCCTGTCCTCCGCTCCGCCTCTGCTTTTAAAAATGCTTACAGGTAACGAAGTGTCAACATGGAAAACAAAATGAGAAAAATGAGGGCCCTGTGTGTGTGTGGTTAAAGGAAGGTAAAACTACTTTCTCATTTTTGTTTTATTCATGAATGTCTTTTCCTATAAAGGGAAACCCAGTGAGGTTGGGTGAGGGCACTCAGCCTGGAAGTGAAGGGCCTTGTTCCTGCCTCTCAGATGTCCCAGCTGCATTCACAATTTGAAGTTCCTACTCAGTTATTTTCTCAGTCCCCAAATTCCAGGCTCAGTTCTAATTGATTTTACCTTTCTCTTTGGCTCACATTCAGAGGATTCTGTAAAGCTCTACACCTTCTTTCCCAGAAGTTGTGGTTTATTGAGCAGCTTCCCAAGCATGTGAGTACCGTAATCCACTTTCCCTTTCTCCACTTGGGAGGAACCAAAAATGGTTCATTCTTCCCTGGAAAGATGTGTGCCCCTCACCACTCAGGGTGCAAGCAATCTGGACTGGAGGCCAGCTCTTCTTAGAAATACGGTATTAGGCAACAGAGCCTGAGGTGCCTTTGAAAACTTTTAGAGCCTGATGTCATGAACGTGAGTGTGTTATTAGCCCAGCTAGGGTAGATCTCCAACTGTCTTGTCCATTAAGCTGGTCATCAGCACACACACTCATTCACACACACACACACACACACACACACACACACACACACACACACAGGAGAGGTGAAATTCCACTTGGGAACTCCTAGCACTGAATAGCTTAAAAGAGACTGACTCTTTTATCAATCCCTGACAATAGACTCATGTAATAACAACAGAAGAAGCAGCAGATTTCATCTATAAACTCTATTTTAGGTTAATCTGAGCAGATTTCTCTAAATTTTCTCCTTTCCACCACACACACACACACAAATGCAAAAAATATTCTTCTCCCTTCCCCAGTATAACTTAAAAAAAGTCAGTTCCTCTCTACCCTTCCTCTTTTTGACAAGAAAGTGTATATTTTGTTCTGCAGCATTTAGACTCCAGCTTCACAGAGAAACAGTCTCTCTAATGTAGCCTTTTTCAAGGTCTGCAGAAATCACAATAATATATGCCCCACACCTACTGATGCAAAGCTTGACTGGAGAATAGAGTGATGGTGTGAGTGGGATGACAAAAGGGCTGGGCTGTTTTCCTGAAGTTCAGTCTTCAGCATTAACATGGCAACCCACTCCAGTATGCTTGCCTGGACAATTCCACGGACAGAGGAGCCTGGTGGGCTATAGTCCACGGGGTCGCAAAGAGTCGAACATGACTAAGCACAGCACAGCATTCCAGAGATTGGCTTGAAGTGGTTCCATAAACTGGAAGGTTTATCTGAAAGCTTCAGTTCACTCTCCAGTCTTCTTTGATCCAACAGATTATTCACCTGAAAGATGAAATATCTAGATATGCATCATTTATTTTCTGGCCCAGACCAGACATTTCCATTGAATATCACACTTGGAAAAAAGTCCAGCATAATGTTTCTTTGTTGCCTGGCAGGAATTCTGAAGTAGAAGCCTCATCTAGGGTTTCTATTTTAGTCTGCTTTGAATAATAAGGGCTAGTTTGGGTGAAGATCCATTCAAAGGTGAATTCTTTCCTCATTATAGAGAAAGAAAGAGTTTAATGAACGTGTATTCTTTTTGTAGAGGAGCCCTACCACCTTCCTAATGTTACTGCCTATGTCTACCTTGGTGAAGCTGAAGGAAATATTGAGATATAATTATCTTGTATATTCAGTTATTACAAGGGAGCAGAGATATCCAGCTGAGAAAGAAAATCAGCATACTTCTATAATACAGTTCTATTTCTAAAGAAAATTCTGAAGGTGCATGCCTTCTGAAAAATCTATCAACCATCAGTATGCTGTTTGGGACCAATTTGCTTATATAGACCAGAGAAAAGTAAGGCTGCTGAAAATTCAGTCGTCTCATCTCTAAAATGGAGATGATAACTGTACCTATTTCATAGTGTTTACTGGGAGAATGAAGGAATTAACCTATGTGAAGTCATTGGAACAGTGCCTGGCCTAGGAAGCTCTGGACGTCTTGAAAGGCCCAGTCTCAAGTCAGGCCTCCTAGCTCAGGCCCTGCTGTCTTGTGCTCAGTCGCTTCAGTCTTTTCTGATTCTTTGTGACCCCATGGACTGTAGCCCGCCAGGCTCCTCTATCCCTGGGATTCTCCAGGCCAGAATACTGGAGTGGGTTGCCATTTCCTTCTCCAGGGGATCTTCCCGACCCAGGGATCAAACCCAGGTCTCTTTCATCTCCTGCATTGGCGCAGGGTGGTACCACAAGTACCACCTGGGAAGCCCCTACCGTCTTGAACAGGATAACTCTTCAAAGGAGGGAAGGTTATGAAAAGTTAAAGCAGATGTAGGAACAAGGGCTATTTTCTGTGATACTGGAAAGATGTGGTTTTCAAATAGTTCCCCAAATTCCTTGATATTCTTTCCTTTAAAAGATGGAGCCTAGGACTTCCCTGGTGGTCCAATGGATAAGAATCTGCCTGCCAATGCAGGAGACACTGGTTTGATCCTGGTTTGGGAAGATCCCACATACCAAGGAGTAACTAAGTCCATGTGCCACAACTACTGAGCCCTCACAACCACTGAAGCCTGTGTGCCCCAGGGCCCATGAGTGACAACATGAGAAGCCACTTCAATGAGAAGCCTGCGCACCATAACTAGAGAGTAGCCCCTCCTCACCGCAACTAGAGAAAAGCCCGCATGGCAATGAAGACACAGCACAGCCAAAACCAACTAAATAAATAAAATTACTTAAAAAATGAAAAGCATGGAGCATAATGCTCCTCTCCCTGAGAGTGGCTATACTGAGAGACTCTGATGAACACAGTGCAGCAGAAGTGATGCTGCGTGGTTGGGTCATAAAAGGCCCTGTGGCATCCCCCTTGTTTTTTCTCTTGATCACTCAGCTGCCATGCTATGAGGACACTCAAGCAGCCCCATGGGGAGGGCCTTCCGGTGAGTAGCTGAGGCCTCTGTCAATCATGAGTCCTAATTTTCAAGGAATGCTAGTGAACTCTGGAATCAGGTCCCCCATCCCCACTCAAGCCCCCATGAGACGGCAGCCCTGGCCAACATGTGGCTGCGACCTCATGAAATGCGTTGAGGCAGAGTCACCCTTCTAAGCGCTCCACGATTTCTGAGCTTCAACAACTGTGTGAGGTAACCAAGGTTTATGAAGTCTTTACCTCTGGGATTACTTTGTCACATGTGTGTGCCAGCTAGGTTGCTTTAGTCGTGTCCGACTCTTTGTGACCCCATGGACTGTAGCCCATCAGGCTCCTCTGTCCATGGGGATTCTCCAGGCAAGAATACTGGAGTGGGTTGCCATGCCCTCTTCCAGGGGATCTTTCCAACCAAGGGATCGAACCCAAGTCTCTTAGCTCTCCTGCACTGGCAGGAGAGTTCTTTACCATTAGCGCCACCTGGGAAGTCCAAGCATAGATAACTAATGTAGTATATAGGAGACCTATCTCTGTTCTCTAGATAAAGAACAGTGTTTTAAAGGTAAAGACTCTGGAGGAAGGCATCTCTTATGACTACTTGAACTCATTTGAAAATGACCCCTTGTGATGTGAAAGAAGCACTGGATAACTTCATTAGCATAAAAAACCTTGAACTCTAGTGCTGGTTTTCATTTCTTGCTGGTAACTTGATCCTAGAAAAGTCATTTAGCTTTGGTATGCTTCTGTTTCCTCATCTATAAAGTTTTCTTAATAATATACTAGAGAAGAAAATTGCAACCCACTCAGTATTCTTGCCTGGAAAATTCCATGGACAGAAAAACCTGGTGGGCTACAACCCCTGGGGTTGCAAAAGAGTCAGACACGACTTAGTGACTAAATCACCACAACAAAAATTACTGCCTTACAAAGTTGTTCTGAAACTCAAAAGCAAAAAGGCTTTAAAAATATAAAGTGAAGTTGCTCAGTTGTGTCTGACTCTTTGCAACCCCATGGACTGTAGCCTGCCAGGCTCCTCCATCCATGGGATTTTCCAGGCAAGAACACTAGAGTGGGTTGCCATTTCCTTCTCCAGGGGATCTTCCTGACCCAGGGATCAAACCCAGGTCTCCCACACTGCAGGCAGACTCTTTACTGTCTGAGCCACCAGGGAAACTTAAAAATATAAAGTGCACATAAATAAATGTAAGAGGTGATGACCATATCTCATAATGTGGATGTATAGTTTGGCTAACTGCGTCATACTGTTGTTTCTCATGAAGGAGTCTAAGATTTGGAAAGAACTAGCATCTGGCTTCATAGGCAGTTTCATTTGCTTCACTATAGAACATGGCTACAGATACACTGCCATCTTTACTCTGGCTGGTTGAAGGCAGGGAAAGCTTAACTCTAGGGGCAGAAAAGCTCAGGGAAATGAAAAAAAGGTACTAAGAAGAGAAGGAACCCTGCGTTTTGAGTTAGGATTGAGGGTTTAGGACTGTCCCCTTTGTCTTTCCTTTGAGAACTGGGGACAGAACTTGTTTCCAGGAGAGTCAAGGTGGCAAGAAAGCAGGAGAGAGAGAGGCAGTAAGGGACAGGCACTGAAACTGCCGTTGGCTACTTGGGATGAAGGACAAAGGGAGACAGCAAGCTCCTAGAAAAATAAAGGCAGGTCCCTGAAGCCAGGAGAACTGGCTCTTGATTGAGAGGAAAACTCCTTCCAGAGTGAGCCTGGGCAGTGATTGCCAATCAGTGTTGATGGGCAGATGGTTCCTCTTCTCTGCCTTACTACTCTACACTTGCACATCCTTTCCATCACCGTGGAAGCAGAAAAGTCCATGCAGGGTAACAGTGCAGACTGCAAATACAGTTAAAGAGTTGGCCTTCATGGTGTTTGGTGTAGGAAGCCACCCCAGTGCCAGCCGAGGTATTCTGATAAAGGCTGTTAACAAAGAGACAGGAGACTGTGAAGGCATATATGAAATCTGTGTGTTGTCATTAACCTTCTTGACACAGAGAGTAAGGCAGAAATGGATGACTTCAAGAGACCTTGCTTTCTGCACATGTAAGGTGACTGGCTTCCCTGTTGGCTCAGATGCTAAAGAGTCTGCCTGCAATGAGGGAGACCTGGGTTCGATCCCTGGGTCGGGAAGATCCCCTGGAGAAGGAAATGGCAACCCACTCCAGTATTCTTGCCTGGAGAATTCCATGGACAGAGGAGCCTAGCAAGCTATAATCCATGGGGTCGCAAAGAGTCAGTCATGACTAAGCTACTTCACTTTCACTTTCAAGGTGACTGGCAGCCAGGGACCCACAGCTTGCATAAAAGGGTCATGATGGTTTCCAGTGAACAGTCTGCCTCTCTCCCTCATTCTCCCTTCTCCTTCCTCTCCCTCCTCCCCATTCCGCCTCTCCCTCTTCTTCTTCCCCCTCCTCCTTCTTCTCTCCTTCTCCATCTTTATAGTATGTTGTTGTTTAGTCACTCAGTCATGTCTGACTCTTTTGCGACCCCACTGACTGTAGCCCACCAGGCTCCTCTGTTTGTGGGATTTCCTAGGTGAGAATACTGCAGCAGGTTGCCACTTCCTCCTCCAGGGGATCTTCCTGACTCAGGGATCGAACCTGAGGCTCCTGCATTGGCAGGTAGAATCTTTACCACCGAGCCACCAGGGAAGCTCTCTTTATAGAATAGGGCTATGTTATTTCACTGAGCATGTGAAATAATAAGACTTTGCCTCAAAGGCCAGAGTGGGTAACAGTTTGGACAGAGCTGCAGTTGTACCACCTCTTGGAAAACTAAGATGCAGAACAAACTTCCAGGGCATGGGCACACTTGGCCCATGTTTACTGTTGGATTCCCAGGACACTACACAGTGCCTGGTCCATAGGAGGTGTTCAAGGAGTAATTTTTGAATGCACACACACACACACCAATGAAGCTGAAGTCACACGGAAGTTTGCATTTTCTTGAAGGTCTTAAACAAAATGATAGACCTTTATGGCAACCGTTTCTCATCTCCCAGTCTGGAGGCAGAGAACTGATTTCCAAGCTAGGAAGAGTCTCACTTACCTCTGTGTATACATGTAAACATCTGACAAGTCACTGTAAAATTAGACATGAACAGCTTAAATAGCAAATGGGTGAGTTCAATGTAAAGATTTTTTTTTTTTTTTTTACAAAATGGAAGATCAAGTAAGGTTATTATAATAAATTCATTTATCAGCTCACATAGTTGCTTGTAAATAACTAAAATAAAATCTTCAGCATAATCATCATTTGTAGTGATATATGTCATTCTTCAAGGCACATGGGTTATAATTATGCATAAAACAAACAAAGGAAGACTTATTGGGCCTCCCTGCTGGCTCAGATGATAAAGAATCCACCTGGAATGCAGGAGACTCAGGTTCCATCCCCAGGAAGATCCCCTGGAGAAGGGAATGGTTACCCACTCTGGTATTCTTGCCTGGAGAATTCCATGGACAGAGAAGTCTGGTGGGCTACAGTCCATGGGGTTGCAAAGAGTTGGACACAACTGAGTGACTTACACTTTCACTTTACTGGCCATTTAAAATACTCTTGGAGGAGGAAATGGCAACCCACTCCAGTATCCTTGCCTGGAAAATTCCATGGACAGAGGAGCCTGGTGGGCTACAGTCCATAAGGTCGCACAGAGTCGAACATGACTGAAGCCACTTAGCATGCTGCAATTGAGATGCATGTCTCAGTCACTGAGGACATCCAATAGTCTGCGATATCAAACTTAGATTTCCAGTGTTATTTTCTTAGGGACAAAACTTGAGAAGATATTAGATATAAATGAATACATCTAACTCCTTGGCCACCCTCCGTGTCTGTCTCATACTGTTCTCTGTACCTGAAAAGTCTGGATGCACTGTGGACATCCAGAGACCTGGATGCATCTTCAGAGACCGCTGTGTGGTGAACTGATCCTTAGAGACTGTGAGAGCTCCCAGAAGCCTGCAGGAGATCTTGCTACAAGTAGCTGGTGGTGGTGGGTTTGGAATCAACTTCTTCTTGACCTGTTGGTCAGTGTTACAATTATGTTATTTTCTTTCATCCACTCCCTTTCTTTCCCCTAGAACAGGGAATTTAGGAGCTTCTGGTCTCCCTGCTCCGTCCCTCCCTGCCCCCTGCCCCCGCCCCCGCCCCCAAACCATTCACCTGTGTATTGAAAGCCAACAGCCAATGGCCACTTCTGTTTCCAAGGTAAAGGTTTTTAAAATTTTCTTCTGGAGGATCTAGGATTCAAGGAAGAGGAGGAATAAGTCCAGACCTCAGGTCTCTTAAATGAAATTATGGAACTAGCAATATCTTCCCCCCACTTCCCACACAGCTCCCTGTCCTCACCCTCCCAAAGGGGTATGAAT
This sequence comes from Cervus elaphus, assembly GCF_910594005.1. NCBI lineage: Eukaryota > Metazoa > Chordata > Mammalia > Artiodactyla > Cervidae > Cervus > Cervus elaphus. Next base: position 17,445,786 of record NC_057820.1, read on the forward strand.
TCTTCCACTTGTGATGGCTTCATTATTCAACAACTTTTCTCCAGTACTTTTTCTATTAGGTTGGCTGAAAAATTCACTCGGATTTTTCTGTTACGTCTTACAAAAGCAGAAGGAACCTATAGAATGGCCAACCTAACATACTGTTGGTTTACAATAACATCCACCCATTGTCCCCTGGCTGCCAGGGAAACCTAGAAAAGTCTTTTGTGTGGTACCTTTATTCCCTGGAAATCAGGGAGACCCTTACCCAGGGAATGGTGTCTGGTCTTGGGGTCTCAGTCCACAACTTAAGTCTGGCCTCTCCCTTTTACTGGATCCTATTTTGCTGGGTAAGCTTCCCTGGTGGCTCAGAGGTTAAAGTGTCTGCCTACTATGCTGGAGACCTGGGTTCGATCCCTGGGTCGGGAAGATCCCCTGGAGAAGGAAATGGCAACCCACTCCAGTATTCTTGTCTGCAGAATCCAATGGACGGAGGAGCCTGGTGGGCTACAGTCCATGGGGTCGCAAAGAGTCGGACACGATTGAGCGATTCACTTTCATCTTGCTGGGCAGAAAAACTCCCTTTCCTTTTAATCTCTTCCCTGAATTGGCACCCAGAAGGCTCTCTTTAAAAAGCGGAGAGTGTATAAGAGCAGAAAAGGAACTCAGCTTCCCCAGGGAAAAGGGGGAAGAGTGCCAGCTTAGGAAGATTTCCCAGACTGGACAAGTGTTCTTAAGGGAAAAGTCCGGAATAATCTGTGTCCCACCTACAACAGGCAGGCGCTGAAATAATCTCCCCAAAGCCTGAGAGGCTGTGCCTGGCCTGGGTCTCCTAGAACTTTCTGTCCAGGCCAGGAGAGAGGGAACACCCCACAGAGCTTGAAGGCTGGAGGGAGCTTTGAAAAATCCTTCCAGTTCAAAAAGGACCTGGAAACAAAAGATGCGGAGTTTGGGGCTGGGGTGCTGAGGTTCCCTTTGAATCACAAAGGTTTGAAGGAGCCACATCGGAATTCGCCCTGATTAAATGGGTAGACGGATTTTTTAAAAGGTATTTGCCAGCCGCCTTCTATTTGATCTGGAAGGGGCTCCCCACAGGGAAATCCTGTGTACAGGCTGGAGATATGTCCTCTCCAGCTCCTATAACATGCAGACTCCGGGCACTGGAATTCACGTCTGCAAAGGGGGACAAGAGTATGTCTGTTAGGAGGGTTTCATGGTGGTACTCGCTGCTTGTATGATGGAGGCAATGAGATGAATGGAGGCAAGGAGAGTCCACTGGATGGGTTTGCTCACTTATTGACCACTTTAAGCCCAGAGGGCGGTGCCTCTGCGGACGCCTGCACGGCACACCCCATCCTCCCAGGAGGCGCACTGGTACCCTCAGAGGCACAGGTGCTCAGATCCTTCCACATTCTCCTAGGGGCGGAAAGGGTCGCCCAGCTGTCCCTTTCAGACCCCCTTTTCTCGTGCGGCCTCCTCCGCGATCTTCCCATGACAAGGACTGAGCTACACAATCCAGTCACTGGACCGCAGGGAACTCACCTCCACCCGTCAATCGGACGCTACCACGTTCTCTGTTCTCTTACTTTCAGGGGGTGACAAGACCCGGGAAATTCTACAAGAGTTCCGGAAGTGGCCGGCACGATGTTTCCCTCTATCGTTTTTGGCTCAGCCCAAAGAAGTGTGTTTGGGTTTCAGGATGCCCTTCCCGGACCCTGGGCCCACAGCGGACCCCGTGGCCTCGGTCCCTAATGACTGGGCAAAGACCTTGGGGGGCAGCCTTCGGGAGCGACGCGTGCCATCGCCACGTGTGCGCAGCCCGTCGGGCTCCCTCCCGCAAAACAGCTTCCCGCTGCCAGGAGAGGACTCAGAAGCCCCTCGGGAGGCATCGCCGGTACTATTTTCCCTTGGTAGCGAGCCCAGAACTGACAGGATACCCCGTCAGACTCTCCACAGCGCGGCTGCACAGTGGCGGGAAAGAAACCCCGGCGCCCGGCGCAGAGCTAAGCGCGCTCTGCTCTTTCTGCTTCTCCTCCACGAGTTATTTTTTAAACCAGAGCTTGGAGGCCGAGATTCTGGGAAAGATTGAAGGCGGGAGGAGAAGGGGACGACAGAGGATGAGATGGTTGGAGGGCATCACCGACTCAATGGACGTGAGTTTGATGGACAGGGAGGCCTGGCGTGCTGCAGGCCATGGGGTCGCAGAGTCGGACACGACTGAGCGACTGAACGGAACTGAACTGAACTGGAGGCCGAAGGCTGAGCCTCGGAGGCCCAGCGCACCCCCTGCAGGAGGGGCGGGCGATTCTGGCGTCGGGGATCCAGACCCCAGGCTGGGCCCCGGGGAGGCCGAGCGCGCCCCCTGCAGGCCGAGTGACAACCCCCGCGCCCTCCACACCGAGGGTGGCGCCCGGAGCTTTGTCACCCAGATCCCTGTGGTCCAAGGCTAATCTGCGCCTCTCAGGTGGTCGGCGCAACGCGCCTTCGCCGCCACCACCGGCTCAGAGAAAGAAGCCTCTTCCGGGCCTCTGGGTTTCGCGGAGTTTGCAAGGCCCGGGCTGTGGACACCACGTTGCCTAGTTCCTAGACGAGGACAGTCTCTTCCCCGGGCTCCTCCGCACGGACAATCCAGGCGAACTACTACGCTAGCTTCCATCTTTTCTCTACTAAGATGGGATACTACTAAGTTAGTTTCCCATCTTCTCTCCTTGGTGATCACAAAGATGCCGGAAAGGTCACCACAGCCTTGCCGGACTTCACCGCGAAAAACACAAAAAACCTCTCTTAAATGATACAAGTAAAGAAGTGTGCGCGCACGTGTGTACACAAATTTCTCTCTCTTGTCTTTCATACACACACTCCCGATTCCTCCCCTCCCCTTTCCCTTCCCCTCCAGATTGCCTCTCCCCTCTCCCCGGCAGCTCCCACCAGGTATGTTCTAGAACCCACGCAGGTTGCTAGCGCCGTCCACCAGCTGCCCCGGACATCAGTTGCAGATCTCCGCGAGGGACGAAAACATCTGTTCGGGGAGAGACTGGGAGGCGCGGCGGCGGGTGTCGCGCGGCGAGGACTCACCCCACCCCGGCGCGGCGGGAGAGTCTCCGTTTTGGAGATTCAGGTACCCCTCGCAGAAGGGGGCGCGAGGGCGTTTCCTGTCTCTGACGCCCTGCCCCACCCACCTCCGACCTTTGTTCTCTCCCCGCTCCCTCTAGGCTCTGGGTGGGGACGTTCCCTCCTTCCTCCGTGTGGCTCCAGGGAAGGATGGGCGCGCAACCCAGTCCCTGAGCGCGCCGAATGGGCGCGGCGCCCTGTGGGCTCAGAGATGGGGACGCTGCTCGCATCTCCCGCTCGGAAATCCCTCCCTAGAGCGCGTTAGAGCCGTTTCTCCAGAAATCAAAAGGGACGGCAGGGTCTCCTGCAGTTGCAAATATATTTTTAAATAGTTTATTCCTGGTTTACTAAATAGTTCGCCCACGTGGTGAAAAGGAATCCAAGCAGGACAAAAGGATGCGCCTGCAAGCAGGTATTTGGATGTATCCTCTTGGGTGCCTCCTCTAGGGAGTGTCTGAGCTTTTGGATAATCTGGGTGCAGAGACCCTCTTGGTCCACGTGCCCACAGTCTCGGCGGCGGACGCTTTCTGAGTCGTCCACAATTGGTCTCTTAGTGTTTTCTCGTCTCCCCTGTTCGGCGGCATTTCGCTGTGCGGTTCCCGGAGAGCCGCTGCTTGTCCTGCGCTTGTAGTTCAGCTTGGCCAGCCCTCTGTGACTTCCGAAGAAGGGCGACTGGCGTCAAGCGCTCATTATTGACTACTTTGATGGCTAATGGGGGGGAGGGGCGGCTTCATTTTTCTTCTTCATTTCCCCGATTCCATTCACAGTGAACGCACTAATGGTTAATAAAATGCAGTTTACGAAGGTAATACGGGGACGGAGCGGTCCCAATAAATGTCACGAGATGTAAGACAAAAAGTACCCTCCGACCATGTGCAGCAGGACTGTGTTGCTCCCAGTTTTGGCTACGGAAGCACTAAAATAACCTGTTATCACACACTAAAGTGCATCCTTATAATAACCTCCTCAATCATTTATTAAAAGTCGTGTCAAGCCGGCCCGTATAATTCATCTCTATGCAAATACATCAATGTCAGGCCATTAGTGTATTGCTCAGGTTTTTATTAAAGTGCATTCTTTTTAATTCAGGCCCGTAAAATACGAGCCCCATTGCTCAAGAATTATAGCAACTATTAGAGTAACATATGGGCAACATGCACTCAGAAAATAAAAACCAACAGATAAAGTGGCAGGGTCACATCGCAGGAGCAAACACTTAACAAAATGGCAGTGGGGTAATAGATTTTTCTTCCAGGGCCTTCGCGAGAGGGTGTCACGGGCATCGGAAAAGGTAAGAGGCACGAAGTTACTCTGCCCCGTCCCAACCCCAGAAACGGCTCGCGATGAGCATTCTCGGAGTTGAGAGGAAAGGAAAAGCTCCTAGGGGTGCTGCGTGTCTGGTCTCTCTCTTTCGATTCGAGGATTTCAGCACACACCAGAGAGAGAAGTCATTATAGGATGTTTGGTTGAAACCACCTCTTCCTTCCAACCCCCTTGCTCCTGCCTCCCTCCCATCTTCCCGCTCCGCCCCTCATTCCTTCGAGGCCCTTCTCGGTACTCGGGGACCGGGAGCCCCACCCCCACCTCGAGTACTTTCTGAGATGGTCTCCCCTCCCTGTTTCCTTCAGGAAAATTAAGAAGAAATGAACAAGGCCCAGGAAGGCCGGGGGACTTGGTGGCAAATCTCCCTCTCCCGTATAGAAGCCTGGAGGAAAAACTTTCTATGAAATCCACCCGAGGCTCAATAGTCCGGACACCGTTGAACTCCAGACTCAGAAGAAATGTAGGTGACCTCTGCCACTCCACCCACTCCACCTCCCTCCCCGCTGGTCGTCCGCCCGTTTTCCCGGTTAGAACGCTTTGCTGTCAATTTTGCTAAACCAGGGCAGTCTAACCTGATCCCCGAGGGCCTTCCCTATTTATGGTACCGAATACAGAGAACGGTTTGGGGAGCCCTGCATCCCTTCAACCAACGCGCGATGCTCAGGTTTGAGGTGAGGAGGGAGAGAGAAAGAGAGAGAGAGAGGGAGAGAGAAAGGAGCACCGATACGAAACAGCAGCTGACAAATCTACTAGAGAAGTCAGCAGCATCAAACTCAGTTTTTTATTTTTAATTCTGTTAGAGCAATCAATGTCCAGAGGCCTAAAAATAAACCTCAAATCCAAAACACAACCCAGGGCTCTCACAGAAAAATAGAGAGAAAAGGGGAAAAAACTCTTAAGAACAATCTCCCGGATTTAATGAGAGAGGCGCCCACATCCTCATCACCCCAGCATGGTAATTGAGCAGATCTATTAACTTGTTACACTAGATTTGTTTAAAGAGACTATTACACAGTCATTTAATCAATTTGTTACACTGGAGGTCCTGACTTATGAGACACTTGCCTTATGATTCCTTAATGACTGAATTAATTTGTTTTAATAAAACCAACATTGTGTACAAGTACATTTCTAGAAATGTAATTTCGGAAGACAGAACAGTCCAATGCTTCATCTGATTAGGCCCTTTCTATGGTTTATCAAAGTCTGTAGTTTCTGACATAGCTGCTTGTATGGAGTATTTTTCTTTTTTATAGCGCCATTAATTTAATATGGATCATTAGTTCTTTATACACATGCATGTTCTGACAAATGAACCCAATGAATAATGCAGCTAATGTGCTTAGGCCCAAATGCATCACATCATAAACAGAGACCTCTGCAAAAATAACAACAATGAAATAAAACGCCCCCTCTAGTCGCCTGGTCATCATCAGGATAGCATTTCAAGTTACACATTTTGCAGGGTATGATATGTTGGGCCCCAGAATTATATCAACATAACCAACTGGGTCTAACTATGCAGTGAACACAAATAGATTTAGGGTGAATTAAGGTTGTCTTGAGTGCAGAGCAGGACAAGAAAATCGGTTTTGCTCTTGATGGAAACTGACGTGTGTAGAATAAAATGTAAATAAACAGAAAGTCCCCAAGAAAAGGGACTTGATGCTATTGATTATGTAAAATAATTAGGACATTACAAATGATAATGCACCAGAAATAGTTGGCATTTATGGTTGAATTTTTTTTTTGCAAGGAGAAACGATTTAGGCTCTGAAACACCACTTGAAAAATGGGGCATGATCTGAAGGGCAATAAAAAATTAATAATGGAGGGATAGGAATGATCAGTTTGTAACTGATAACTGATATAAATGATAACTGAATGAGCCTGCTAGAGAGGTAAACATTTGCGCTTAGAGGAACATAAGGCGAATCATGGCCCTACAAGATCACTTGAGGCATAAAGTGTGCTTTTGTATAATGTGTAACTATGTACAGAAGCCAAATATCCACTAACCAGTTTACTATTATTACAGAGAAGAGAGAGAAGCTGGGTGTATTTCCAATAAGAAAATACTTTACAAATCTTTCTTAACAATGCTGGACAGACAGGCGCTTGAACTTGTTTCATTTCAAAGACTCTAGGCTGCACACATTTTAGCAGTATATTTGAATTCTTTCATGCTCTCCTTTTGGTGTTCTTTTGAAACAGAAATGGACACGAAGTTGATAAATGAAATTTGTAAATAAAAAGATATGACTACTTTTGCTGTATCGAGTCATGATGATGATTACATACCAATGAAACTCAGCTTAGAGTTATATAAATAGAAAGAAACTTGCTCTACAAATAGTCTGGGGGAAAAAAAAACCTCCACCAAGATTTCAAGAGGTACAAAAATCAGATGTGGTTGTGTGGATTGGTTTTGATTACACAAGTTAATATTATTGATGGTTGGGATTCTCTTTTGAAACTAGTTTTCCCCACATCACTGTTGATAAAACAGACTATTTTTGAGTCATGCACCCTCGAGTTTGTGGGTAACATGGAAGATGCCACTAGAGTTTTGATTTTTGAAGCATAAACATTTGTAAAACAAGGGAGAGTTTTAGAAATCATACAGTTCTACAGTTCTGACATTTCCACAAGCTACATTTATCTTTTCCCTTTCACTAGATAGAGCTCAGTGATTTCTCTGCTTGAGACAGGAATGTTTATGATGATAAATCAGTGTTGTTTAATTAGATTCATCTTTACTTCATTTTAATGTTAGCTGGAAATGTATTTCTTTAGTTTATAAAAATGAATAATTTAATCACTTTCTGGTATAAAATAAGTGGCGTGTGACCAAAAATCAATGTTGGCTCCTTTTTGGAAATTTTGATTTATTTTAAATTCCTTGTGTACTATCTTACCTTCTTGTTCTGACAAAGGATTTTATGCATCTCTTTCTGTTTGTAAGCAGCTAATGTAAAATATATTTGCTATTTATTACAAAGTAAATGAATTTGACCTTTTGCTTGTCTCACCAGATGCTACTTCTGACCATCCCAAAAAGCCTGTTTAAAGTCAACAACATGAAGCAGTTGAGGTCACAGGACCAACTCAAGGTCGTTTTAATACTGGCAAAAGGTTAATTAGATCACTGCATTAAAACAGGAATAGACTTTTATTCAACTTCATCTAAATAAGTATAGACAAGCTTACTTTACCTTTTAAGGTTTTTTCTTTTTAAAGAATCTAGCTCATTTTTTAGAATAAAAAATGACTCTTTGTAAATATAATTCCTAAAATTTCCTTTCCAAATTTTAGTTATGTTTGTCATTTATTGGGTGCTTACTATATAGCAGGCACTGTCTAACATACTTTACACATCTTCACATACTTTACATCATCTCATGTAATCATCCCAATAGCCCTATGAAGCAAGTATTATTATTATTATCCCCATTTTACGGATGAGTATACTGAGGCTCAGCAAGATCACTTACTTGATGCGATTAGCAAGTATTAATCTAGATTCAAATTCAGTCTCTAAACTTAGCTACTGCTTTCACTAAGCATATTACACATCAGCTGTGTCTTTCATATAGTTTAACATGATGGAAGAAGTGAAGTGAAGTGAAACTTGCTCAGTCATGTCCGACTCTTTGCAACCCTATGGACTATACAGTCCAATTCTCTAGGCCAGAATGCTGGAGTGGGTAGCCTTTCCCTTCTACAGGGGATCTTCCCAACCCAGGGGGCAAACCCAGGTCTCCTGCAGTGCAGACCTATTCTTTACCAGCTGAGCCACAAGGGAAGCCCTGATAGAAGAAGCGAGCCCAAGAAATGTATATAGCTATGTTGCATCTAAGAACAATGAACTTTTGTGTTTTTCTCACACAACACTTTAATAAGCAAGCATTAAGTATGATGGTAAATTGGTATTGTTTAATTAAAGCTGTCCCATAGTGTGTTTGACAGTGAAAATGAAAAGTGAAGTGTTAGTGGCTCAGTTGTATCCGACTCCTTTCAACCCCACAGACTGTAGCCTGTCTGTCTAGGGATCCTCTAGGCATCTCTAGAGGAAGAATACCTAAAAAGGACAGAAAGACTACCTAACAAGAAAGAATACCTAAAAGGACACAAGCAAGGTAAGCCAGACAAATAACTTCATGTCGGGGCCCACATGGAATTTATTTTTTCCTTTATGAATGACAAGATTAAAATAATGTAATGAACTTACCCAGGGCTTCCCTGGTGGCTCAGACGGTAAAGGATCTGACTGCCAATGCAGAAGACCTGAGTTTGATCCCTGGGTTGGGAAGATCCCCTGGAGAAGGGCACTGCTACCCACTCCAGTCATCTTGCCTGGAGAATTCCATGGACAGAGGAGCCTGGCGGGCTACAGTCTGTGGGGTCACAAAGAGTTGGACAGGACTGAGCAACTAATACACACACATATGAATGTACCCATCACTCAGATTCTGAAATTACCATGGTTTCTCTAACATAGAATTTAATTCTCATATGGCATTGGTAATAAAGCCAGAAGATGCTACATATTTAATTCTCATAAACTAAATATGTTAACACCTCAAGTCTGCTCTAAAGGCTGCCATATACAATTTGCATGATCTCCCAATCACTGCTAAGAATGAAAACTTCCAACTCTAACCTGATGTGCCATAGAAGCAGCAAATCCTATTTCCAAATTCCATGTATTCAGACTCTGTTTAAGTGGTTCTTGGTCAGGACTTTTCAGCTTTTGATCACTATTGGTGGGTTGAACAGTAAGCACTCAGTAAATGACAAATGTAAATGATTTAGGTGAGCCAAAAGACAAGGTGTTCAAGCTGTGAGACCTAGCCATAAAACCACAAGGCAGAACTTGCCCCTAAGAATGGATCTGGAAAATCCTTAGGTTTTTTCCTGGTTCTTCTTTGGGATCTGGGCCTATTCTTTTGCCTTACCTATAGGGCTTTTCTGGGGCATCGTGTCCCATCTTACAATCTGTAGACTGTACTGAATCTCCAGGCTGCACATGAAAGCATAGTATCTTCTGGGTTTATGACCAATGGCATGACTACGTTAAGTGAGATAATATGCTATGTGGGTACAAGAATGCTTTGCATGAAGTAATGGATATAATAATTGGCAGCTGTTGTTATGATTAATGTTGCTATTACTATGACTATTGCCATTACTGTTTTATGCCCAGCTTTGAAAAGAAAAAGTGAAGTCGCTCAGTTGTGTCCAACTCTTTGCGACCCCGTGGACTGTAGCCTACCAGGCTCTTCTGTCCATGGAATTTTCCAGGCAAGAGTACAGGAGTGGGTTGCCATTTCCTTCTCCAGGGGATCTTCTTGACCCAGAGATCAAACCCAGATCTCCCACACTGCAGGCAAATGCTTTACCTTCTGAGCCACCAGGGGAGCTCTAAGAAGAAAGACTTTATTGGCACATAACATAGTGTAAGTTTAAGATGTACAATGTGCTGACTTCATACATGTATATAGTGTGAAATGATTACCATAGTAAGATTAGTTCACACGTCTTTCACCTCACATCAGTCAGTTCAGTTCAGTCACACAGTCGTGTCTGACTCCTTGTGACCCCATGGACTGTAGCACGCCAGGCTTCCCTGTCCATCACCATCTCCCAGAGTTTGCTCAAACTCATGCCCATTGAGCCAGTGATGCCGTCCAACCATTTCATCCTCTGTCATCCCCTTCTCCTGCCTTCAATCTTTCCCAGCATCAGGGTCTTTTTCAGTGGGTCAGTTCTTAGCATCAGGTGGCCAAAGGGAGCTTCAACTTCAGCATCAGTCCTTCCAGTGAATATTCAGGACTGATCTCCCTTATGACGGACTGGTTGGATCTCCTTGCAGCCCAAGGGACTCTCAAGAGTCTTCTCCAACACCACAGTTCAAAAGCATCAGTTCTTCGGTGCTCAGCTTTCTTTATGGTCCAACTTTCACATCCATCCATGACTACTGGGAAAACCATAGCTTTGACTAGATGGACCTTTGTTGGCAAAGTAGTATCTCTGCTTTTTAATATGCTGTCTAGGTTGGTCATATCTTTTCTTCCAAAGAACAAGTGTCTTTTAATTTCGTGGCCGCAGTCACCATCTGCAGTGATTTTGGAGCCCAAGGAAATAAAGTCTGTCACTGTTTTCATTGTTTCCCCATCTATTTGCCATGAAGTGATGGGACTGGATGCCATGATCTTTGTTTTTTGAATGTTGAGTCTTAAGTCAGATTTTTCACTTTCTTCTTTCACTTTCATCAAGAGGCTCTTTAGTTCTCTTTCACTTTCTGCCATAAAGTTGGTGTCATCTGCATATCTGAGGTTATTGGTATTTCTCCTGGCAATCTTGATTCTAGTTTGTGCTTCATCCAGCCTGGCATTTTGCATGATGTATATAAATTATATATATGCCTAAATATATATTTATGCATTATATATATATATATGCCTATAAATTAAATAAGCAGGGTGACAATATACAGCCTTATCGTGCTCCTTTCCCAATTTGGAACAAGTCTGTTGTTCCATGACTGGTTCTGTTGCTTCTTGACCTGCTACAGATTTCTCAGGACTCACCTTTCATAATTACCGTTTTTTGTTGGTCTTTTGGTGAGAACATTTAAGATTTACTCTCTTACCAACGTTTAAATATACAATGCAGTATTGTTAACTATAGTCACTGTGCTATGCCTTAGATCCTGACAATTTACTCATATTATAACCAGAAGTTTGTACTTTTTTTTTCAGTATCTTCCCATTTCCCCCACCACCTAACCCATTACAACCTCCAATCTACTCTTTGCTTCTGTGAGTTCCGCTTTTTAAGATTCCACGTACAAATGAAATCACAGGGTTTGTCTTTCTCTCTCTGACTTCTTTCACTTAGTGTAAGGCCCTCAAGGTCCATCCATACTGTTGCAAATGGCAAAATTTTCTTCTTTCTCCTGGCTGAAGAATATTCCACTATATATCTCTATATAGATGAATATAGACAGTGTTTATATATACAGTGTAAATAAATATATATATACACTGTATACACACTATATAGTGTATATACATATATATATAAATATAAGATATATATGTGTGTGTGTTGTTAAGTCACTTCAGTCCTGTCCAACTCTTTGCGACCCTATACCCCTTGTCCATGAGGATTCTCCAGGCAAGAATACTGGAGTGGGTTGCATTTACTTCTCCAAGATATATATAAATGTATGTATCTTGGATAAGATAGACAGTATATATATAACATATATATATATACACACTGTATATATACACACTGTCTATATCTATCTGTATATAGATAGATATATACATATCACATTTTGTTTTTGCAAATGGCAGGATTTCTTTCTTTTTTATGACTGAATAATGTTATCTATCTATATTTTCTTTATCCATTCATTTGTTGGTGAACAATCAGCTTGTTTCCATGTCTTATCTATTGTGAATAATGCTGCAACAAACATAGGGGCACAGATGTGTCTTTGGTATCTTGATTTCACTTCCTTTAAGATGTATATCCAGAAGCAGATTGCTGAGTCATATGGTATTATAGTTCTATTTTTAATTTTTTGAAAAATATTCATACTGTTTCCCCTAGCAGCTGCATCAGTTTACATTCTCTCTGACAGCACACAAGTCCCCTTTTCTACACATTTCTCGCCAGCGCGCTTCTCTCTTGTCTTTTTGATAATAGCCTTCTCCAGGTGTGAGGTGATGTCTCATTGTGATTTTGATTAGCATTTCCCTAATGATCAGTGTTGCTGAGTGCCTTTTCCTATGCCTGTTGGCTGTTTATATGTCTTCTTTGGAAAAATATCTGTTCATATCATCTCCCCATTTTTAAATCAGATTATTTGTATTTCTGCCATTGAGTTATATGTGTTTGCTATTATGGTTAACAAGTCCAGGTTGTAATAAGAACAACAATGGTCCTAATGATGCTGGACAGTTTGACCCTTGGGAATGCCTTCTGAATTCTGAAGCACCTTGCTCTACGTACAACTCCATGGCTGACATTTTATTTTTGGAACTTCACAGAAGAAAGAGTCAGTTTGAAGACGGGTTCGCTCCCCATCTCCTTTTATAGGATAGCAATAAACACGGCTGTATCTCATTAAATTTAATGAGTCTTCATAAAATAACCATTACATTCTGAAGGTAATGAAAGAATAGCTTTGATGGTTAGTAAATAAACTACCAAGGGCAGTTTCATCACGTTCTAGGGCAGCATGGGGTACAGGCGGCATCAGGAAGGGGCTGTGATATTTTTGTGGTAAGATCGAGACAGGGTGTGCCTGGCTATGCTGCTTGAAAACCCATGGGACAACAATGTTCATTTTGGCCAGGGTGTTCCTCGCTATGCCTTGGTTGTGAGATGTGATTAAACTGATTGGCTTAAAAATCTGCTAAAGGATTTTACGTGTACCATGTCACTGATATTGAATTTGAATACTATCCTAGTAGGTTAGACTAAATAATTTATCTTATAAACATAGAGGTAGAGCAGATTGAATAGAATATGCAAATGTATGTAAATAACCCTACAAATTCAGACTCTTCTGATCCAAGAGCCCTGGTACTTTATAAACAGGGCTGTAACATTGTAAATCAGAAGTTATTAACCTGTGGTCCATGGCCCAGTAGGGTCCTGAATTTATATGCAAAATTGCATGCGTGTGTATTTTTCTAGAGAGAGGGTCCAAAGCTTTCATTATATTCTCAAAGGGGCTTACCACCAAAAGAATGTAAGAACCATAGTATAAATATTCTAGATGTTCATATTAAATCAAATCACATTTTCAGGAAGTGTTACTTCATTAGAATAAAAATCTGCTACTTATTTATGATCTAAGTAGAACTAAGAGTTCCTAATTTTTTAATGAAATTTTTGTTTCCCTTGTAAATAGATAAATGAAAAAATTCTATTCTTTCATATACTTGCATTTTTTTCTGTAATACTTTCTACCCTAGACTACTCTTGTCATCTTCAGTAGTTTTTTTAGTTTTAACTTTCAATCTTATTATTTTGAATTCATTTTGATACCAAGCCACCAAGGCTTTGGTCAAAGAAAATGCGTCTGAACATAAGCTAAGAAAGAACAAAGGAAAATGAGTCTGTGTATAAACAGTCCTTTCCAGTGCTATTTTTTCTTCCAAGTGTCTTTTAATCTAGCTTATCAACTTCCTGAATTAACTTAATAATTATTCAGATATTTCAGACTGACAAATACAGCAGGAACACGTTTGTCTCCAGATTATCTGGTTAGATAGACAGAGTATGTAAGACAGTTTTACTGTTAGGTTAAATGAGATCCAAGGAAATGTGATGTGTTAATGGCCACAGAGTCTGGGTCTCCATAAGCAAAGCAAAGGCAGAGAGTCAGAGTTTTAGAGCTGGAAGAGATTTTTGACATAGCTGAGTCAATTCTTCTTTTTTAAAAATTATTTAAATTTATTTATGTATCTGGCTGCACTGGGTCTTAGTTGCAGCATGCGGGATCTTTAGTTGTGGCATGTGTGATCTAGTTCCCTGTGAAATCACTACGTGAAATCACTCAGTCGTGTCCAACTCTTTGCGACCCCGTGGACTGTAGGCCCACCAGGCTCCTCCATCCATGAAATTTTCTAGGCAAGAGTACTGGAGTGGGTTGCCATTTCCTTCTCCAGGGGATCTTCCCAACCTAGGGATTGAACCTGAGTCTCCCACATTGCAGGTAGACACTTTACCGTCTGAGCCTCCAGGGAATCCCTGATCAGGGATCAAACCTGAGGCCCCTGCATTGGGAGTGTGGCATCTTAGCCACTGGATCACCAGGGAGGTCCCTACGGAGTCATTGTTTACCAAGTTAAACAAACAAACAAATTTTAACCTAGAACTTGTCTTCTAAATCCCAACCTAGAGTTTATTTGTGACACTGTATCACCAAAGGCAAGCAGGGATTAGAGTAAACTCTGAACTCTAAAGGTATACCAACTCAAGGATAGTTTAGCCGGTTCTTTTTTCTCCTTTGATTGCATGTGTGTGTATTTCCATGTACACACACACATACATGTACATGCAAATATAAGTAGGTAACAGCACAAACATGTAAAGTGCTATTTATACAAATACAAATGAATTATTTCCTTTTCTTGGATCCCCTCAATCTTCTTTGGAAACAAAAGAATCTTCTCTATTTAACAGGACCTAATTTCTCTCAAAGGGAAAGCATTCTGGGCCAAGAATACTCTGAAAGTGTCACTGGTCACATTACTTCCGTTGTGGTTTTGAAAACTGTAAACTGAGTGGACATACTGGAAGGATAGAAAATCTATATAAACAGCCTTACAATTTCATCATTTTGGGATATGTAATTTCACAAATAAGTATATTTCTAGCCTCATGCTGATGGATGGATGACGTACTTGAGATAACGTGTACAAAAGTATTTGAAAATGTTAGTTGCTTGGTCGTGTCCCCATGGACTGTATTTAAGTTAAAATCTTTAATCTAATCTACTTAGAAAGCTACTTATCTGGTTAATAACCAGATGAAGCAAACAGAAAACAACACAGTGCTGGGGTTTGGAACCAGATTAACAAGTCCTCCTAGTCTCCAGGAAAAGTAACTCTAAAGTAGGATCGTCGTTGTTTAGCCATTCAGTCATGTCCATCTCTTTGCAACACCACGGACTGTAGCCTGCCAGGCCCCTCTGTCCATGGGGTTCTTCAGGCAAGAATACGGGAGTGGTTTGCCATTTGCTTCTCCAGCAGATCTTCGCTACCTAGGTATTGAACTTGGGTCTCCCACGTTGCAGGCAGATTCTTTACTGTCTGAGCCACCAGGAAGTATTTAGTGGCTATGTGTCTCTAAACACACATAAGGTCATTTACTCACTAATCTGGAAAAATATTTCTTTTCTCTTGATTAAACAAATGTAAAAGAAACTCTAGTTTGTTTTCCCATAGTGTGCCTGTAAAACACAGTGAGAAAGTCAGCAGCACCCTCTTAATTTATGGAACCAGCAGCATCCTCATTCCTAGGGAGCAGAGGGGAGTCCAAATCCTCTAGCTTGTGGATCTTTATTCCCCATTGTTGTTCAGTTGCTTAGTCAGGTCCGACTCTTTGAGACCCCATAAACTACAGCACACCATGCATCCCTGTCCTTCACTCTCTCCCTGATTTTGGTCAAACTCGTATCCATTGAGTTGGTGATACCATCCAACCATCTCATCATCTGTCATCCCCTCTCCTGCCCTCAGTCTTTCCCAGAATCAGGGTCTTTTCTGATAAGTTGGCACTTCGCATCAGGTGGTCAAAGTATCTTCTTTCTTTTTTTTTTTTTTGGCATTTAGTTAATTAATTTTTAATTGGAGGATAACTGCTTTGCGATGTTGTGTTCGTTTCTGCTGTACACAATGGGAATCAGCTTCCCATATCTTCTTATATTTCTTATAATTCCTGATGAGAATGTCATCTGGGAACCTGGAGTCCTAGCATAATTCCTGACATTTCAGAGGGATGGAATGTTCAAGTTAGGCATTCCGGATGCCGCTGGGAAAAAGTGCTCAAACACCTCTTTGTAACCGGTTTGGGCTGCTTTTAGTGAAGCTATTGAAGAGTTTTCAGTTAATCTTTAACCTTTTCACCTCTATAGGGTCCTTACCTGTTGACTAGGTCACTACTTGAAAATAATGCACTCATGAACTCTTAAATAGGCTTGGGTTTGTGGAACAGTTACTAGATCCAGAGTACTAGGATATAACTTGACTACTATGTTAGTAATTGACATTTAAAGGTACACCCTTGGCTGATTCATGTGAATGTATGGCAAAAACCACCACAATATTGTAAAGTAACTAGCCTCCAATTAAAAAAAAGAAATTTAAAGGTAAGAACAGAGTTTTCAGAGTCCTTCTGTTCTTAGAACCCAAACTAATGATAAAAGTATGAAATGCTTTTAAAGAAGATTCCTGCCTTGACAATAAAAATGTTCCCCCCACTATTTCCATTTTTTAACTCTCCCCTATCTTGAGAAGTAGGCAGAGATGAGAACTCATTTACAAATACAGACTCACATGAACGTCAGAATACAGAAACATGGAGAGCAGTTGATGACCTTAACAGTAAACTATTGTGTGTGTGTATTGTGTGCTTATTGCACACTCTTACATATAAAATAATTATCATTATTTTGCTGTAGCATGATTGTAATTTTGGTGGTATTATAAATAGAGCAGGTCCAGTTTTTGTTTTTTTTTTTTTACTACAACAGCAGTTTCTGAAGACATGTAAACCCGTAGTGTTATTACTCTCTAATCTAGCTTAGGTGATGAAATAGTGCCAAAACTCTCATTGCAATTTCATTAGCATATTCATGAGTCGCACTCTTGCAGTGTTGCAGAAACAACGCAAATTGGTTTGTGGATTGTGAACTCCCCGTTCATCTTCTGTCCAGAAGCACAGACTGTGGATTAGCAAGTCAAGTTGGCCCACAGACTTCTGAGCACTGAGTTGCGTAAGGTTTCTGCTCTGTCCTTATTTCCATATTTTACGATTCTGCCATTATTGAATGCCATGTGAATGGACATACCGTCCAATAGAAGAACAAGAATTGGAATTTGAACAGAGCTCAGTTTGGTCCTCTGTGATGACCTAGAGGTGTGAGATAGTGGGTGGGGAGGCTCAAGAGGAGAGGGATATATATATACTTATAGCTGGTTCACGTTGTTATGCAGCAGAAACCAACACATTGTAAAGCAATTATCCTACAATTAAAAAAAATATGAGATAGATCTATAACTTCCTCATGTGGATTTTAAGGATTTAAAACCTTAAATTTACAAATCTGTGATTTGTTTAATAATACTATTTTTCCATTCAGAACATTACAAAATTCTATTAAATCTAACATAGAGAAATGTAAAAAAAAAAAAAAAAAAATTAGAGCTTGAATGGCTTGGAAAATGGAAGTTCTGGAAAAGTCAGAGTAAACTGTCCTGATAGGAGAGAACATTTGTTTTTTGGTCTTTCTTGATGTTTATTCTCTTTCTGTCTTTCTTTTGAATGGGGATTAAGAGGGCATTTGTAGTTTGACTGCAACTGGCTCTGGGTTTACTAAGCCAGTTTTCTTCCCTCCTTGGCATGCAGCTGAAAATGAAGTGAAAGTCACTCAGTTGTGTCCAACTCTTTGCAACCCCATGGACACTATATAGTCCATGGGAATTCTCCAGGCCAGAATACTGGAGTGGGTGGCTGTTCCATTCTCCAGGGGATCTTCCCAACCCAGGGATCAAACCCAGGTCTCCCGCATTGCAGGCAGATTCTTTACCAGCTGAGCCACAAGGGAAGCCCAAGAATACTGGAGTGGGTAACCTATCCCCTCTCCAGCGGATCTTCCTGACACAGGAATTAAACAAGGGTCTTCTGCATTGCAGGTGGATAATTCCCTGGTCCCTCAGATGGTAAAGAGTCTCCCTGCAGTGCGGGAGAACCAGGTTCCATCCTTGGGTTGGGAAGATCCCCTGGAGAAGTAAACAGCAACCCACTCCACTATTCTTGACTGGAAAATCCCTTGGACAGAGGAGCCTGGCAGGCTACAGTTCATGGGGTTGCCAAGAGTCAGACATGACTGAAGTGACTTCACTTCACTTCTTTACCAACTGAGCTATCAGGGAAGCCCCCCACACAGCTAAACTACATTTTTTCCAGTCTTCCTTGCATTTAGATGAGGCCAGAGTACTGATTTCAGGCCAGTGGAATATGGGTGGAAGGTATACACATCCCTTCCCCTTCTAGGTCTGACCTGAAGCACCATCTCTGTGATGTTCTACCCTCCCTCTTGCTCCATCTGCTGGTTAGGTATTTACTCTTAGGGTAACTCTGGCACCTGATAGTTGAAGAGGACAGAACTTGCATCAGCCTGTGTCTCTGAATGACTCTATGGAATTCTTGCTCTCCACTCCTCCCAGAACGTTAAATGGGAAATAAATGTTTCTTGTGATTACCCACTGAGATTTCAGACTTTATTTCTTAGAACACTTAGCATTCAGTTCAGTTCAATTCAGTCGTTCAGTCATGTCCAACTTTTTGTGACCCCATGGACTGCAGCACGCCAGGCTTCCCTGTCCATCACCAACTCCCAGAGGTTACTCAGACTCATGTCCAGTGAGTCGGTAATGCAATCCAACCATCTCATCTTCTGTTGTCCCCTTCTCCTCCAGCCTTCAGTCTTTCCCAACATCAGAGTCTTTTCAATTGAGTCAATTCTTTGCATCAGGTGGCCAAAGTATTGGACTTTCAGTTTCAGCATTGGTCCTTCCAATGAATATTCAGGACTGATCTCCTTTAGGATGGACTGGTTGGATCTCCTTGCAGTCCAAGGGACTCTCAGTCATCTCTAACACCACAGTTCAAAAGCATCAATTCTTCGGCACTCAGCTTTCTCTATAATCCACTCTCACATCCATACATGACTACTGGAAATACCATAGCTTTGACTAGATGGATCTTTGTTGCAAAGTAATGTCTCTGCTTTTTAATATGCTGTCTAGGTTGCTCAGAGCTTTTCTTACAAGGAGCAAGCGTCTGTTAATTTCACGGCTGCAATCACCATCTGCAGTGATTTTGGAGCCCAAAAAAATAAAGTCTGCCACTATTTCCATTGTATCCCCATCTATTTCCCATGAAGTGACAGGACTGGATGCCATGTCTTAGTTTTCTGAATGTTGAGTTTTAAGCCAACTTTTTCACTCTCCTCTTTCACTTTCATCAAGAGGCTCTTTAGTTCTTCTTCACTTTCTGCCATAAGGGTGGTGTCATCTGCATATCTGAGGTTATTGATATTTCTCCCAGCAATTTTGATTCCAGCTTGTGCTTCATCCAGCTTGGCATTTCGCATGATGTACTCTTTACATCAGTTAAATAAGCAGGGTGACAATATACAGCCTTGACGTCCTCCTTTCCTGATTTGGAACCAGTCTGTTGTTCCATGTCTAGTTCTAACTGTTGCTTCTTGAGCTGCATACAGATTTCTCAGGAGTCAGGTCAGGTTGTCTGGTATTCCCATCTCTTTCAAAATTTTCCACAGTTTATTGTGATCCACACAGTCAAAGATTTTGGCATAGTCAATAAAGCAGAAGTAGGTGTTTTTCTGGAACTCTCTTGCTTTTTCAATGATCCAGTGGATGTTGGCAGTTTGATCCCTGGTTCTTCTGCCTTTTCTAAATCCAGCTTGAACACCTGGAAGTTCACAGTTCATGTACTGTTGAAGCCTGGCTTGGAGACTCTTGAGCATTACTTTGCTAGCATGTGAGATGGTTATGTCTTCTAGCTTCTTTGTGACTTGTTTTTTGTTAATTACATGCCCTGAAGGGACATTATACAATTAACCAAACGCAGTTCTTCCATCCCTCATCATAGAGTAAGTATTGAGGGAAATATCTGTGAATATATTCAAGTTCTAAATAGACCAGTGAAGCTCACCTATTAGTTAACTAGAAAACTAGAAAAGTAAACTTTACTCAGCACCCAGCATATTTCAGAAGTTAAACATTGGGAATAGTGGTAATTTTGTAAAGCTTAACATTTTTGGCTTTTCAAAACACTTTCATGTAAGTTATGTACAATGTAATGTACACTTGCTCAGGTCTTTGAAAGATTTAGATAAGAGGTTTCTCTGAAGATGAAACATGCAATTTTAAATGAGAAATCTGTGTTACAGTAACGACAGCAACCCTAAAATCACACATTGCTAACACTTTGAAAAATGTATTTTACTCTTAACTTTAGTAGGCAGCTAGAGGAAGTTACTCAAGGTGACCAGCTCTTCTTTCGTCAATGTTGTTTTTGATTTATATGTTATATTGCTATGATACTTTCAAAACAAATAAAGTCATTAGGTTTTGTGTGACTTTATAAAGTCATTGAAGGCAGGAGGAGAAGGGGACAACAGAGGTTGAGATGGTTGTATGGCATCACTGACGCAATGGACATGAGTTTGAGCAGGCTCTGGGAGCTGGTGATGGACAGGGAGGCCTGGAGTGCTGCAGTCCATGGGGTTGCATAGTGGACATGACTGAGTGATTGAACTGAACTGACTGAGGCTTTGGGTGGGCAGTTAAAGGTGACTAATATGAAGGCATGGAGAAGGAAATGGCAACCCACTCCAGTATTCTTGCCTGGAGAATCCCATGAACAGAGGAGCCTGGTAGGCTACAGTCCATGGGGTCACAAGAGTTAGACATGACTTAGCAACTAAATCACCACCACCAATACCAAAGAAATAAGAAAATTATTATTGAAACCACAGGAGTAGATAGTTAGGGTCAGAGTTGACACTGATGCACAAAAGATCACAAATTCTGGCCTTTTTCTAGTTTAAATGAGAGATTGTGTAAAAATCTGAATGAAGTTTAAATATGTGATAAACTGTCTTGGATATCTCTCACTCCAAGCAAGAATCCCTTATTTTAGAGTTTAGAGCTTTTTTGAGCAGATGACAGGCAATGTATAAGGTAGCCCATGTTTGTATACATCTGAATTATAAATATGTTTAATTTTTCCATGGAAAGACTGCTGTGGACACACATTGTTCACATGATACAATGCAACACAACTGATTTAATTAGAGCCTGTTTTCTTGGCATTCAATTTCTCTGTACTGGAGGGATTGCTTTTTCCGTGGGAAAAAACTTTCAGTGGGTAACACGATTTAAGAGACAACTGCAGAATATATCCTCTTTTGCTTTTTTTTCAAGCGTCAATCCATTGCTCAATTTAAGTATGGAAATACTGCTTGTCAAAGACTTCTTGACACATGAATTTTACAACAAAATATCAGCGCACCTACGGCTTGGATTTCTAGCTCATTTATTGTACAATATACAGTTAATCCAATTTACTGCTGCAAACATGTTTGTGCAGTTATGCCTGGATGCGGCATGATGGTTTTCTTTAAACTGGAGAGTTTTCGAGGTTTTATTTTCCTTCCCTGGGCAGATAAAAGTGGACAAGACCTATCTTACTTGACAAAAATGATGGTGTTGAGTCCATAGAGTGGAGGAGTGGGGTTTGCAGAGCTGAGAAGCTCTCGTTCCTTTGAGACCAGCAAAAGAGTGCCTTCTGAACTGAACCTGAAGGGGAGAGTCTAAGGAAGTGTGGTGCAAGAACTTGTTCAGTCGCTAAATCCTGTCCGACTCTTTGCGGCCCCATGGACTGCAGCATGCCAGGCTTCCCTGTCCATCACCAACTCCTGGAGTCTGCTCAAACTCATGTCCATTGAGTCAGTGATGCCATCCATCTCATACTCATCCACATACTTCTCTTCCTTCCTTCAATCTTCCCAGCATCAAGGTCTTTTCCAAGAACTTGGGGATGACTAATAGGGAAATACCTGTAAAACTCTTAGAGAAAGAGGCCTTAAAGAAGAGATGATTTTTTAAAAATAATTTTATTTACTTATTGCTTGGCTGTGCTGGGTCTTCATTGCTGTGTGGGCTCTTCTCTAGTTATGACAAGTGGGGATTACTTTTAGTTGCAGCATATGGGCCTCTCACTGTGGTAGCTTCTCTTGTTGAGGAGCACAGGCTCTAGGCACACGGACTTCAGTTGTCGCATCTCCTGGGTTCTAGAACACTGGCTCAGTAGTTGTCGTACACGGGATTGGTTGTCCCACAAAATGTGGGATCTTCCTGGACCAGGGATGGAATCCAAGTTTCCTGCGTTGGCAGGTGGATTCGTTACCACTGAGCCACGAGTGAAGTCCTGGGAGAAATTATTTTACTTGATTCTGTTGTATTATTGGTGAGCTGAATTAAAGTGCAGGAGAAGCAAGTGTTTAGATTTTGCATTTAAAAAAGATGAAACACATAAGTGAAGAGGTCAATTTCTTTTTTTTCTTTTTTTACTTTTAATTTTACGGATAGTGTACGCTTATTGTGAGAAACTTAGTCTCAAGCTCCAGGGATAACCACTGGGAACTGCTTAATATACAGCCTGAGTTTCTTTTTGCATATTTAAGCACATTAATTAAAAAATAAAGGATCATCCTAGACATGCGTTCTATGACCAGCTTTTAAGAAAATCCACCAACATATTATATAGCTTTGTTCATACAACATAGTGTACATGGCAGGCAAAATACGAAGAATGACCTCTAATGACCTTTGCCCCTGCACAGATGCCTGCCTGTTAAATGTGGGTAAAAATCTCCAAATAGGATGAGATATCACGCCCTTGATTATGTTACAGTGTAAAGCAAAAGGAGGATTCTCTGGGTTTTTCTTTAGAGAGTGGCTGCTTAAGAAGAAGGCAGGTGAGTAGGCACGTAGACAGCCTCCAGTCGTGGAGAGCAGTCAGCTGACAGTCAGCCAGGACTTGGGAATCTTATTCTGTGATCGTGAAGAACTAAAATCTGCCAGCAATCTGAAAGAATCTAGAGGTGGATTCTTCCCTATCTGAGCCTCCAGAGGAGAGAAGGCAACCTGGTTGACATCTTTATTTCAAGCTTGTGAGCCCCAGAGCAAAGGACCCAGCTACGCCCTGCCCAACTTCTGCCCCACAGAACCATGACCTCATAGATGGGATTGTTTTAAGCCACTAGTTTGTGGTCATTTGTTACACAGCAATAGAAAATTAACACAATCTAGGTGACTGCTCGCTGCTTCAGACTTCTCATCTGAATTCACGGAGGTAAAAGATCAAACAAAATGAACCTTAGAATTATAGAAATGTGATGCTCATTTATTCACTCAACGATATTTTTGGACCCTTACTATGTGCCAGTCATGGTTCTAAGTGCTGGGAGCCAAGCAGACAGAAATATAGACAGTCAATCTCCTTAAGGGGTGGGAGGGAATTGCTGTTACAATGACGCACATGTGTTTAACACTTTGTATATTACAAAGCAATATTTTTTTTCATACATGTTCTTATTCTTTTTCCCACTGAAGTTTTCACTACAAGGCACATATTATTCTCTTTTTATAGATAAGCAAACCAGTATGCCTGCCCTAGACATGAAGAGACTGCACCAGCTCACTCAGCTACTAATGGCCCTAGGGATCTTGTTATTAGTCTTTTCTGTTGTTGTTGTGTTGGTCACTCAGTTGTGTCTGCCTCTTTGCAACCCCATGGACTGTAGCCCACCAGGCTCCTCTGTCCTTGGAATTCTCCAAGCAAGAATACTGGAGTGGGTAACCATTCCCTTCTCCAGGGAATCTTTCCAACCTAGGAATTGAACCCAGGTCTCCTGCATTGCAGGCAGATTGTCTACTCTCTGAGCCACCTGGGAAGCTCTGTTCTTAATAGTAGTCAGTATTTTAAGGAGTGTTTATAATGTAACCTGACATTGAGTGCTTTACATGAATTATCTGATTTAATCTTCACAGCCATTCTATAAGGTTGATACTATATTTGTCCTCATTTTATAGGTGAGGAATTTGAGCGTGATCGAGGTTGGACAATTTTTCATGCTGAGGCCAAGATCCAAACCCTGGCAGCCTGACTTCAAGATTCATCTTCATCCAAAGCTAACTGCCTCCCCAAGCCAACAGCACTCTGCCGGCCTTGCAGAAGGCCGGGCCGGAAGAGCATGTTTATGATCTGCTGCGTGTTCTATGTGCATTCA
Organism: Cervus elaphus; assembly: GCF_910594005.1. Classification (NCBI taxonomy): domain Eukaryota; kingdom Metazoa; phylum Chordata; class Mammalia; order Artiodactyla; family Cervidae; genus Cervus; species Cervus elaphus. The sequence continues at coordinate 17,469,835 of NC_057820.1, forward strand.
TCACTCAGTCATAGCCAACTCTTTGCGACCCCATGGACTGTAGCTCACCAGGCTCCTCTGTCCCTGGGATTCTTAAGGCAAGAATACTGGAGTGGGTTGCCAGTTCATTCTCCAGGGATCTTCCTGACCCAGGGATTGAAACTGGGTCTCCCACATTGCAGGCAGATTCTTTACCATCTGAGCCACTGCATATATCTGTCGTCAGTTTTTGTGATTTTAAGCTGCATTCTTGCTAATGTTTCTTGTTTTTCCATGTAACTTGATTTTTTAACTCATGAAATGTGGAGCCATTGGTAAACAGAAAACTGTAATTTATATTCTTTACAGTTTTCATTAGAGATCATGGTAACACAAGCAACACTTTCATGGGGCCAAGCATCCTCTATTTACTAAACATATATCTCTAACATTGCCACAAAAATGTTTAGAAGGTTCGATTTCTGCCACCAGCATAACTGTTCTCTTAGTTTACTCTGAATTGTTAATCCAAAACTTCACTTCTCAGACAGATCAAAAATCTTACAGAGAAGGTCCATGTTTTTATTTTTTATTTTTTTCATTTATTTTTATTAGTTCGGGTGGAGAGGGAGGTGGGAGGGGGGATCGGGATGTGGAATACATGTAACTCCAAGGTTCAAGTTTTTAAACATTTTTCTTCTATCTAGAGTACTGGTATTCCAGGTAAAATAAGAGCTACATCCTCATTAAATTAAATCTCAACTTTCAATTGTATTGAAATTACTCCTTCCTCACTGGCCTGAGGCCCCTGCCCCACCCTTTCCTGAAAGTAGGAATTTCCATGTTAGTGATCTTCCTTCCTTAGGGTTATAAAAACCTCTTCCCAATTTCAGTTGGTACTCTGGTGTTCTAGGGTTTGATTAATGAGTTCGTGTTTATGCTGTCCATTCCATTTAAAGCCATAATAACTTTGATTGTGTCCCCTTCACCCTCTGTCACTAAAGCTTAATAGTCTTACTTTAAAAAAGTTTGACCTCAAAGACTACAGCCTCAGCCACCCCATTTATTATTACTGAAATAGTCTTTCTCCAAAGCTCTCTTTTTTGTACTGTGGGGACCAGAATTGTGTATCTAATTTATAATTTGGTATAAAAATAAGATACTGCTTTTTAATTTTATTTACCCTGCCTCTGGGGTTGATGTTTAATAAGTTTGTACACTTCACTGCAGCAGGACCCTGGTCAAGGCTCACAGTAGGTTCATTTCCTGGTCAGTGACACTCCACCCAGTATCATCTTCTGCATGTGTTTGGAAGTTTCCTTAACCTACTACTGCAGTAATATTTTATATCTGATGAAAAGCCACATTAAATTATATATGTATGTATATATGTATATATATATATGTATGTACATATATATATATAAGCATTGCATGCATGCTCAGTGGTGTGTGACTCTATCAGTTCAGTTCAGTCGCTCAGTCGTGTCCAATTCTTTGTGACCCCATGGACTGCAGCACGCCAGGCCTCCTTGTCCATCACCAACTCCCGGAGTTTGCCCCAACTCATGTCCATTGAGTCGGTGATGCCATCCAACCATCTCATCCTCTGTCGTCATTCTCTCTTCTTCCTGCCTTCAATCTTTCCCAGCATCAGGGTCTTTTCCAATGAGTCGACTCCTCATCATGTGGCCAAAGTACTGGAGCTTCAGCATCAGTCCTTCCAATGAATATTCAGGACTGATTTCCTTTAGGATTGACTGGTTTGATCTCCTTCCTGTCCAAGGGACTCTCAAGAGTCTTCTCCAACACCACAGTTCAAAAGCTTCACTTCTTTGGCACTCAGCTTTCTTTATGGTCCATCTTTATGATCTGACTCTATACATATACGTAAATGTTATTTGAAAGTAATTTTTTTTGAAGTTTTCTTAAAAAAATTATTTTTGGCTGTGCTGGGTCTTCACTGCTATGCAGGCTTTCTGTATTTGTGATGAGTGGGGTCTTCTCCCTGGTTTCAGTGGGAGGGCTTTTCACTGTGGTGGCTTCTCTTGCTGTGGAGCACAAGCTCGAGGAGCGTGGCCTACAGTAGTTGCAGCATGTGGGCTTAGTCGCTGTGGCTCCTGGATTCTGGACACAGAGTCAGTAGTTGTGGCACATGGGCTTAGTTGCTCTGCAGCATGTGGGATCTTCCCAGATCAGGGATTGAACCCGTGTCTCCTGCCTTGGCAGGTAGATTTTTTACCACTGAGCCCACAGAGAAGCCCTGAAAGTGCTTTTTTAAAGAAGAGGTAATAGCCTTTTTAGAGAATAATTTCTAGTATAAAAGGTGGTATTTTTGTGTTCGGTTGCTATTTTATACAATTTAACTGGGTGATAAGCTCTTAGAGATAATATTATTCAAATTCCTTCTTTAATAGAGGAAGTTGAAGCCTAGAAAAGGCAAATGACAGGATCTAGATGGGCCAGCTACTTGAGCTGTAAGAGTAAGGTAAAGAAACTTAAAACAACTATATTTAATGAAAGAAGAGACAGTTGAGTTAAATACAAGACATGTTATACTGTTATGACTTTTTGGTTTTTGTTTCTTTTCCGTACAAAAGCTAAGAGCTGAATAACCATCGTTTTAATTATCTTTAAAAGTCACCTGTAATTTTTGTGATAGATTAGTGATTGATAGATAGTCCTCTATTTTTTTGGTGATAGATTAAAAGCAACAGGAATCAAAGGAAAAGTCAAAGTGGATTGAGGTCTTGGAGCCCATGGACTGGTCCTGGAAGCAATGTGATTCCCAGATAATGCCCTGGAATTAGAAAGGAGCGTCCTTTCAATTCATACATAAAAGCAGGTAGTTGACTACAGTTAAGAGTTCATGTGTTATGTGCTAAATTGTATTTAGATATTTAATTTCTCTAAATTTGGGTTATTGCATTATTGCTTCAGTTCAGTTCAGTTGCTCAGTCGTGTCCGACTCTTTGAGACCCCATGGACTGCAGCATACCAGGCCTCCCTGTCCATCACCAGCTCCCGGAGTTTACTCAAATTCATGTCCATTGAGTCGGTGATGCCATCCAACCATCTCATACTCTGTCGTCCCCTCTTCAATCCTTCCCAGCATCAGGGTCTTTTCAAATGAGTCAACTATTCGCATCAGGTGGCGAAAGTATTGGAGTTTCAGCTTTAGCATCAGTCCTTCCAATGAATATTCAAGACTGATTTCCTTTAGGATGGACAGGTTGGATCTCCTGGCAGTCCAAGGGACTCTCAAGAGTCTTCTCCAATTCCACAGTTCGAAAGCATCAATTCTTTGGTGCTCAGCTTTCTTTATAGTCCAACTCTCATATCCATACATGACTGCTGGAAAAACCGTAGCTTTGACTAGACAGACCTTTGTTTGCAAAGTAATGTCTCTGTTTTTTAATATGCTGTCTAGGTTGGTCTTTTCTTCCAAGGAGCAAGCGTCTGTTAATTTCATGGCTGCAGTCACCATCTGCAGTGATTTTGGAGCCCAAGTCATGTCTGACTCTTTTGTGATCCTATGAACTGAAGCCCACCTGGCTTGTCTGTCCATGGGATTCTCTAGGAAAGAATACTGGAGTGGGTTGCCACATCCTCCTCCAGGGATCTTTCTGACCCAGAGATTGAACCCACATCTCCTGCATCGGCAGGAGGAATCATTACCACTGAGCCACCTGGGAAGCCCATTTAGAAAATACAGTTTCTCACCCCCTAAAATTTTGGTATTATATATAGCTTTAAAATACTCCTTAACCTTGTTATATTAATATAATATTTAAAAGATGAAAAATGTGATCACGTTTCTCTGGTTACCTAGATAATTGAAAGTTTGACCTTCATGTGTAAAAGTACTATTTCTTTTCAAGATTAGGTTTACTCTAAGTGCAAACAAAGTACTCAGGGAAAATAAGTGTTCTGGGTTACCACACCTAAACATGTGAAGTGATGATAGCAAATGTTTTGACATAATTTAGATTTCTTCCACTCTCACATTTTTGATTCACGTACTGATGATATCATTCTAGAGTTTCAACACTTTCTGCAGTTATTTATTTTACTATTTAAAGTGCTTAGTGCTACAACTTGGAGATTTCATAGTGTAGGAGCTCTCTCTCATTAACATTTTTCTAACTATTCCACTAAAGGCATACCCCATTATCCCCACCCAATCTTTCCTACTTCTTTGAAATTAGTTTCTTATCCATCCCTATTAATCTCACAGTGACTCAATTTTAATAACAATTTCCAAGGGAATATTATAAAGGTCTTTTGGAAATTCAATGTCAAGATAACTTTCATGAACTTACAAAATGTATTAACTTCTTCTTATGGATATTTTGTGTCATTTACAAGGTGATCTTGACCTCTATCAAAACTTTTCTATAATGCATTGGCTTTGTTCCTGATTTTTAATGTTGCCTGAAATATTTGATTTCAGGAATGGAAGAAAAGCAGTTGAGTGTAGTGGTGGCCAGTAGGTTAAATTCCACTGTTAGACTATTTTAAAATTTTGAATTAATTTCCAAAATTCATATGCTAGGAGATTTCATATAAAATATTTATATCATTAAGATTTCTATCTTCTTTTGAATAATTAGAAGAGCTGAAAATATTTGGTTTGCATCCCACATGCCAGCAGTTTATTGGAACTCTTAAAAATTATTTAGTTTTATTACATTTTCATTGAAGTATAGTTGATTTATTATATTATATTGGTTTCAGGTATACAAATAGTGATATGATATTTTTATAAATTACATTCCATTTAAAGTTATTGTGAAACACTGATTATATTTCTTATGCTGTACACTATATCCTTGTGTCTCACTGGTTTTATCCTGGTAGTTTATATCTCTTAATACCTTTCCTCTATCTTGCCCCTCCCCATTGGTAACCACTAGTTCTTTATGTCTGTGAGTCTATTTCTATTTTGTTATATTTATTTGTTTGTTTTATTTTTTAGATTCCACATGTAAGTGAAAGCATACAGTATTTGCCTTTCTCTGTCTGATTTACTTCATTAAGTATAATACCCTCCAGGTCAAACCATGCTGTTGCAAATGGCAAAATTTCATTCTTTTTTTCTGACTGAGTAATATTACGATATGAGTAATATTCTCATATACATATGAGAAGGCAATAGTATATGTCTATGTCTATGTCTATGTGTATATATATATAATCTTCCACATCTTCTTTATCCATGCATCCGTTGATAGACACTTAAGTTCCTTCCATATCTTGGCTATTGTAAATAATGCTGTCATGAACATTGGAGGGCATATATCTTTTTGAATTAGGTTTTTTTGTTTTCTGTTGGCATTCTCTAGATTGGCCATATTATGCAGTTTGCCTCAGTTCCCACCATGTCCCTTCAGCCTTTCAGATTACCTGCTTTACCTAGGTAGAAGCAAATATTAGAGGCTTAAATCCAGATTATATAATTCTGAAAATCTCATCTCCCAATGTATATATGCCTTTAAACATCAGTTTTAGTTCCCTCAGTCCCTGTTATCCAATAAAATGAACGTAGAAAGGTAATCAGTAACCGAGAAAAGCCATTCAAGTTCAGAGTTTCCAGTTCTCCTGCTAAGAAGGTCCTTTGCAGTGGAGACAGGAAAGTATTAAAAAATTACTTTGATCTGCTTTTTGCACTCATGGTTTTGATGGGCAAACCATATTATATCCATTGTAAAGAGCTTAAGCAGATCTTTGTCTTCAAAGGCTCCTTCCAATTATGTAACTATTTGTCTATTATATTTTCTATGCTGGAAATATAAATATTAAAAATTAAATATTAACATTTTTGGAAAAGTTATGCTAACCAACCAGAGGACCTATTTGATTTTTTTGTAAACCAAAGATAATAGCCTCCAAACCTTTATACATGTGTCCTGGCCGTGACAGAGCTTACCAAGGTGTAGAACTTGTTTTCTGACCATAAACAACTAAAAGTTGGGAATTCCCTGGCAGTACAGTGGTTAGGACTCTGCACTTTATCAGTGAAGGCCCTGGGTTCAGTCCCTGGTCAGGGAAGTAAGATCTTGCAAGCCATGCAGAGCAGCCAAAACAAACACACAAACAAAAACCCAAACAAACAAAAAACAACTAAAAAAGTAGACAAAATAAATCTTTTTAGAAACACAGAATTGGGACAACAAGCAAGCCAGGACTATGATCCCTCAAAGAATAGAAAATATGAGCCCTATGAACACTCCAGTCTCTAGAGGCATTTTTCAGACAATGGTGGAATAGGCGGGAACCTAACACTACATCACACTCATTGACTTGAGGAGATGGAAACTGAGGGGCTGAGGTAACTTGAATTTCAAAACAGTGTCAGTGCAGAAAGAGCTGTGTGGAGAGAGAATGAGTTTCATGAACCTGCATAAGGGGCCCTTCAAGTCTTTGAATGAATACCTATCCATGCATTGCTCATGGATAGGTATTCATGTGTCATAAGAGAGCTATAAGGTAAACAATTCCATTAACTCACATGGGACAGAGAGATAACCAAATTCCATCTAGCCAAACTAGACAGACTTCCTGGGATACTTGGGGCAGTTAGTAGGTACCTCAAAAATGTCATGCCTCAATAACAGGGCTAAATTAGTCTAAAAGTAAAATTCCTATTTAACTTGCCCTAACAAAGTTTTCAAAAAGTCTTAAAATGATTAAGCTGTAACTTATCTGATTATTAAGTTAAATTACAAAATCAAAATTATCCAGCACTCAACAGTGTAACATTCATAATGCCCAGCATCATTACTAGATGTGTGAAAAAACACGTATGCCCATAATCATGTCTGGAAAATCAGTTCAATGGAAGCAGAGCCAAAAATGACAGAGTTAATGGAAATAACACATGAGGACTTTAAAACTGCTACTATGAAAATTTTCAAGGATTTAACAGAAAAAATGAACATAATGAGAGAAATGGAAGGCATGAAAAAAGAACAACAAAAAAAGAACTTTCAGACATTAAAGATACATTTCTAAAATGAAAAATTCACTGAGTAGCTTTAATAGCCTATATGCTTACAGGTGAAAAGCAAGGGACCTTGAAAACTTGGAATAGAAAATATTCAAGCTGAAAAATAGAAAAAGATACTGAACAAAGTTTCAGTGAGCTATGGCACAATGTTAAGGAATTTAATGTACCTGTAACTGGAGTTCAAGAAGAAGATAATGGGGTAGAAGAAATTATGGAGAAACGATGGTAAAGAACTTTCCAAGTTTGATAAAATATATAAACCCGCAGATATATGGTAGTCAAACATGGCAAGCAAAATAAACATGAACAAAACCGTATTGAGGCATGTTGTAATTAAAATGCTGAAAACCAGTATCAAAAAGCAAATTTTAAGAGCAACTAGATGAAAAGGTTACATTCTGTACGGTGAAAAAAGATAAAAAAAGAAAACAACAAATATATACTAGCACTAAATGGGATTAACTCAAAGTATGCAAATCCATGCTTCTTCAAGCCAGCATGACAGAGGTTTTCCCATCAAAGCTTTGGTACTTCTGTTTAGTTCAGACTGGGCTCACTCTCAAGTAAAAACAATAAAAAGTAGGAAATGCATATCAGCCTTTTCTTCTAATTGATTCTTTTCCTGTTTCTGTCTGTTTTTGTTCACTCTTCATTGCCTTCAGAAAGTTTCTCTTTGAAAATATTTTTCCATAATTTATAGGTGTTGATTATAGAGGGCTGTTCTGATAGTAGCTGCTGTTCAATATCAGAAGAAGTTATCATTGATAACTGCTTATCTAAAGCAAAAATAGTAATTATATACCATGGAATTTATAACATCAATTTAAAATCTCAACTATAGAATAGAGATTGTAAGATTCTTTCTTTATATGTAACATATAACTAACTTTATTTGAAAGGGGACTATGGTAAATTAAAAAGTATTTTGTAAGTCATATAGCAACAACTAACATGACAAACAGGTATCGCTAATAAGCAAATGGTTGAGGTAAGATGAAATCCTAAAAAAATACTAATTTCATCTAAAATAAAATGAGAAAAGAGTAAGGAATGAACAAAGAGGATATGAAACAAGTAGAATGAAAATGGCAAGGGGGTTGAGTTAAATCCAACCATATGATAATTAACTTAAATGTAAATAGATTAAATGCTCCAAGTAAAAGGCAAAGATGATCAAGATGGAAAAAACAAGACCCAGTTATATGGAAACACACTTTATTAAATATGAAGACAAAGATAGGAAAAAGTAAAAGGATACAGTCAAACACTAGCCATAAGAAGACTGAGGTGACTATATTAACGTCAGAATAAGAGAAAAAAAAAAAAAAAGAATAAGAGGACGTCAGGACAAGGAATATTACCTGAGATAAAGAAGGACATTTCATAATGATGAGAGAGTCAGTTCAAGAAGATAGCAAATGAGTGTCTGACTGCAAAACTAAAAAGAGAAACAACATATCCATAATTATAGTTGATAGAAGGAGTAGACAGAAAATCAGTAAAGGGGGAGGGGGAAGTCTTGTAGGATTGAACCCTTAACCTGTGGCATCTGATGCTGTCTCCGGATAGATGATGAGTTGAATTGTAGGACACTCAGCTGGGTCTGAGAATTGCTGTTGGTGTGGGGAAACCTTCTCCCCAACCGCATTGGAATTGGTGTTAGAACCTATTTAACATCGTTCAAAATGGGTGTTAGAAGTTCATAAGAGATGAGTTAATATAGTATAGTGAAGTGAAGTCTCTCAGTCATGTCCGACTCTTTGCGACCCCATGGACTATAGCCCACCAGGCTCATCTGTCCATGGGATTCTCCAGGCAAGCATACTGGAGTGGGTTGCCATTTCCTTCTCCAGGGAATCTTCCCGATCCAGGGGTCGAACCCAGGTCTCCTGCATTGTAGGCAGATGCTTTAACCTCTGAGCCACCTATATCCCCAGCTTATTTCACAGAATACTAAATTTGTGGTTGTACTGTGAAAAAGTGTTTCCTTTGGCAAAAATTTGTGAAATGATGCATATGTGATCCCTATCTGAAAATTTGTAACACACCCCAGGCTTTATTAATTTCTGCAGAAAAACTTGTTTAACTTCATTTAAATCAGTGATTTCCAAGCTTCGTTAACCTTAGCATGGAATCCTCCACCCGTATCAAATACTTATCAACATATTCTTAGAGTGCCTCTTTGCAAAATCTGCACTTAAATGTTGTTGAGTTGTACAGAGGACTTTGCAGAGTTAGACAAGGTGGATTTACAATAGGTTCTGTCAGTGTCATTTCCTCATATCTCCTAGCAATACTCTGCCATCTAGGAGTCAGAGATGGGGAACACTGGAGTGGCCCAGGGTGAGCAAGATCTGAGGTTGGAGTTGTTGACTGTAAAATTAATGTCAGTAGCACTTAGTGTCCATGGAATTTAAACAGAGTAGAAAGATGAAAGAGACTAGACAGTAATGGGAACCAGGAAAACCAGGAGGCTGGTGGCTTTTCTGAGGATGGAGAGCAAGTTTGGTAGAAAGGAGGGAGTGGGAAGGATAGAAGGTGGTGGAAAGAGGGAATTTTGAGAGTTTGAGATAATAAGGTAGTGATGCTCTGAACACATTCGTCAGCTTCTGTTGGGATTTTTTTAAATGTAGATTTTTTAAAATGTTGTTTATTTGGAATACACAGTCAAAAATCATCTCTAGTCCTAGAAATGACTAGAAGTTTACTGCAGAGGTAGTAGATCGGGCAGTTTTCGATGTGTGTTCGTTTTTGCCGTATCTTCAGAAAAGACCAAATGACATCTAGTCTGAGAAGGCTGACAGCCAACCTTAAATTATTTTGCAATGTAGGATCTGTGTATCTATAGACTGAGGACAATTACTCATTACTCATATTGATTTATATCAGGCAGTGCAGTGAACATACAATTAATAGTTGACTTCATTGGCAGCCAGCTGTTAGTGCCATAATTTACTATGAGGATGGTTTGGTCCAGGGATGAGCAAGAATTATACTGGGAACTGTATTTTTTAGCATTTTAAAGGTCAAACTCAACTCTTAATAATTTAGTCAGAGGTTTAGGTTGATTAAAAAAAAGATTTTGCTGATGCGGAATCTCTCACATGCTAATATGAGGCTAAGCTTAGGAAAGGTCTCTTTTATTCTTTGATTTAAAGTTGCCTTAGAATTTAATGGCTAATGAAATCCAGATTTGGACTGGGTGCAAAATATCTGAAGATACTCTTGGAGAAGCTTTCAGAGTCTCTGTGAGTTTGAACTCAGAAGATAGAAGTTACTTAGCAGCAATAAATACTTTTTTTCTTTCTTGGAAGAAATACTCAAGGTTACATCAAAGAGATGTTCATAGCACAGATGTGGTTTCAGTTAAAAATCATAAGCAGAGGTTTTTCTACAAACATCTTAGTATTTTTAAAAGTGTTTATTATGTGCCTGCTATGTGCCAAGTAGCCATGATGCGCATTCTACCTGCAGCTCCCTTTCAATTCCCCAAATAGTTCTGTGACGTATTCTCATTACCACCTCTCTTTTAAATGGGGAGACACTGAAGCCCGAAGGCAAAGTCAGTCACACCGCTCAGGATTGGAAGAGCATGAATCATAATCTAGGCAGCCTCACTCTAGAACCTGTGCTCTCAAGTCCCGCACTAGATTGATCTAAATGCACAAAGAAATCTGATGAAATGGGCATTTGGTTGTTTACCAAATATGGTCTCTCTCTAGCCTTTAGGAATCTAAAATCACAGCATAGGTGATCCCACGGACTGTAGACTACCAGGCTGCTCTGTCCATGGGGATTTCCCAGACTAGAATATTGGAGAGGTTTGTCATTTCCTCCTCCAGGGGATTTTCCCGACCAAAGGATCGAAGTTGCATCTCCTGAGTCTCCTGCATTGGCAGGCAGATTCTTATCCACTGTGTTACCAGGGAGGTCTGTCGCGATATATCTTGAGGTCAAAGATTTTCTGAGAGCAGCTGTCTCCATTTAGAAGTTCATGGTCTTTATCATTAAGAAGCTGTTTCTACAGAGAGACCTTATTCTAAGATCAGTATTCTTCTGACAGTGTCTCCCTTTGAATCTTCCCCCAGTACTTATTTATTTATTTTTTAATTGAAGGATAATTGCTCTACAGTATGATGTTGGTTTCTGCCAAACATCAGCATGAATCAGTCATAGGTATACCTATGCCCCCTCCCTCTTGAATCTTCCTTCCAACTCCCTCCCAATCCCACCCCTCTAGGTTGTTACAGAGCCCCAAAAATATCCTTAAGGAAGACAAATGAGGTACCTAAGTTGTGAAACTTAATTCTTTGAATAAGTTGCATTATATTTTTATAGAATTTGAATAAGCACATTTTCCTTCCTGAGGCACAAATGTCTCAATTTAAGGAAGGAAACATGTAACTCCTATCAGAAAGAGCTTTTTAATTTCATCCACTCATTCAACAAATATTCATTAGGCATTTTATTATTAATATGTGCCAAGCATTGTGTGGAGACATAATAGTGAACAGACAATTCAGTCAGTGATTAGGGGGTGATGAAGGGAAAGTGAAAGTGTTAGTCCCATAGTTGTGTCTGACTCTTTGCAACCCCATTGACTATAGCTTGCCAGGCTCCTCTGTCCACCCATGGGTTCGCCAGGCAAGAATACTGGAGTGGGTTGCCATTCCTTTCTCCAGGGGATCTTCCTGACCCAGGGATCAAACCCGTGTCTCCCGCATTGCAAGTGGATTCTTTACTGTCTGAGTCACTAGGGAAGTCCCTAAGAGGGTGATAAGTGCTATGAAGGAAGTTCACACACAGAGCAGAAACCATAGGAGATGCACCCAATTCTGGTTAGAGATGGGAGGAGGAAGAAGGGGAGTAGCAAGGTGTGAATAGTGCTGGAGACCTTGGTGCAGCCCAAATCATGGAGTTCAGTTCCACCCCAGGACCTGTATGCTTGCTGCTGCCTCAGCTTAGAGTGCTCCTCTCCCAGACCTTGGCCTGCATGAGTTCCTTCTGATTACACAGGTCTACTTTTCAGAGATGATTACCCACAACATCCTTTCCGTTTTCTAATCTATTTCCTGAAGACATTTATCTGCAGTATACGCATGCATATATTTACTTCTTTTACGCTTGTACTGGTCCTTTGGAATATAAGTACCTAGGACTTGGTTTCCCTTGTTCTCTGCTGTATCCTTACACCCAGAATAGTGTCTGATCCATAGCAGCTACTTGATAAATACTTACAGAATGGATGAATGAGTAAGTAAGTGGAGATGCTAGGGTATTGTGCTCAGTAATTTGGATTTATTCTAAGGGCAATAGAGAGCTGTTTGGGCACTTTGAACAGGGGAGTGATGCATTCAGTTCTGCATTTTAGAGGGGTACTTTTGCTGCTGCATGATACATGGATTGTAGACATGCGGGGCCACAAGCAGGGAGCTTGCAATCCACAGAGGAGACATATTCATAGCCTGAATATGAATAGTGGTAGTGAAGTTAAAGAGAAGTTGATGCACCCTGGAAATATTTTGAAATAGAGTAAGTGACACAGTGATTTAGTAATTGACTGGTTACTGATTGTATTGTGAGGATTACGGCAGCAGTATTCTGGTGAATATTTAACAGATGACTCTTCAGAAGAAAAAAGCCTCAGTTTTATCATTTGCCAGTTTCCATGGTGCAAATACTCCCATCATGGCCAATTCTTTTTTTTAATTTCAAATTTTTATTTTTTCCAGATTTATTGACATACAATTAATATGTAACATTGTATAAGTTTAAGGTATACAGTGTGTTGATTTGGTCTACTTATATATTGCAAAATGAATATCATCATGGCATTAGTTAACACTTCCATTTTGTCATAAGATTGCCCTTTTTTTGTGATGAGAACATTTAAGATCTACTCTTTCAGCAATTTTCAAGTATATGATACAGCATGTTTAGCATAATCACATGCTATTCATTAGCTTCTAAGAACTCATCAATATTATAACTGGAAACTTATACCCTTTGACCAATATCTTCCTATTCTTCCCCACCTCTATCCCAACCGCTGCCAGCTCCTGGTAACTACCAATTTACTCTCTGTTTCTCCAAGTCTGGCCTTTTTAGATTCCACATATTAGTGGTATGATGTAATATCTGCCTTTCTCTGTCAGACTTATTTCACTTAGCATAATGCCATCAGGGCTCATCCAAGTTGTTGAAAATGGCAGGACTTCCTTCTTTATCATGGCTGAATAATATTCCATTGTGCACAAGTAGTGCGCAAGGGTTCTCTCTTCTCCACGTGCTTGCCAACACTTGTTATCTCTTGTATTTTGATGATAGCCACCAGGGCCAGTTTCAAGCTACCAACGTTACATCACATAATGAGGAGTTGGAGAGAGGTTTGCACAAGTACCTATTGCAAGTGGATGGGAACTGGCTTCAGGTCCTCCACTGGAATGGAGCAATCTGTGATAGCATTTGGGTTTCTGGTTTGAACAAATGAGTGGATGTAATGCCATTCACTGAGAGGGTGACGCTTTTTTTGAGAAGCAAGTTTGGAAGGAACAATGGTAAGTTATATTTTGAACATGTGCCTAAGTTATAGTGTTCCATGGGAATTGGGTCAGTGGATCATGAGCTTAGGAACATGTGTGAACAGAATTTGGTGTCACTGGAATATAGGCAGTGCTTGAAACCATGGAAATGGATGAGACTTTTCAGAGAGCAAGATTGAGTGTGTAAAGAACATAAAACTGGGGATTCCATTGCCCCAGGGGGTGGCCATCTAGATACAGTCTGTGCCTCATATCATTCCTTTGCTCCATTTTAGGCTTTGGGGATTATTCACAAAAGAAACAGGTTGTGGGCCTTCAGGTCCAGCCTCCCAAACTCGAGATGTGTGTCTGCTCTGATTTTAGTCTTAGGTAGCGTTAAGCAGTTATTGTGAAGACATCTGGAATGATATTCTTCTTCTTGTTTTCAGATCGAAGGGTGCCAAGATCAGGTAAGAAAAGATCAGAGCTTTTAAAATTTTGCCACATTTTAGAAGAAGCAAGCTGTTTTTATTGAGTGGGTGGAAGAATCACGGGAGAAGATGGAGCTGTAACTAAAAACATAACAACAGTCTGGCTCAACAAGAACAGAATGGGGCCAATACAAACACCATCATTCCCTTACCTTTCTTTTTCCAGCTCTGGGAGGAATTGAGGCAACAAGGAGATATTATGCAAAAAGGAAAATTCTGTTTTTACTCATCTAGAAGTAGTTTTAATACCAGGCAAAAGGAAGGTGTTTTAGCTTCCATCAGTTCAAAATTCCAAATCCCTTTCTTTGTTCTACATTGGCCTCCTTCCCGCTACACTTCTCTTCAGGAATTTTTTTAAAAAACATTTTGTTCTGTATTGGGGTATAGTGGCCTAACAAACAGTGTTGTGATGGTTTCAGGTGAACAGCCAAGGGACTCAGCCATACATATATTCATGTATGCATTCGCCTCCAAACCCCTCTCCCATCCAGGCTGCCATGTAACATTGAGCAGAGTTCCATGTGCTATACACTAAGTCCTTGCTGGTTATCCATTTTAAATATAGCAGTGTGTATATGCCCATTCCAAACTCCCTAATTATCCCTTCCCCTGAGAAGGGCAAGTTGAATTAATTAAAATTAGAGATACCAAGGGAACATTTCATGCAAAGATGGGCACAATAAAGGACAGAATGGTATGGACCTAACAGAAGCAGAAGATATTAAGAAGAGGTAGCAAGAATACACAGAACAACTATACAATAAAGATCTTTACGACCCAGAAAATCAAGATGGTGTGATCACTCACCTAGAGTCAGACATCCTGGAATGTGAAGTAAAGTGGGCCTTAGGAAGCATCACTGTGAACAAAGCTAGTGGAGGTGATGGAATTCCACTTGAGCTATTGCAAATCCTAAATGATGATGCTGTGAAAGTGCTGCACTCAATATGCCAGCAAATTTGGAAAACTCAGCACTGGCCACAGGACTGGAAAAGGTCAATTTTCATTCCAATCCCAAAGAAAGGCAATGCCAAAGACTGCTCAAACTACCACACTCATCTCACATGCTAGCAAAGTAATGCTCAAGAGTCTCCAAGCCAGGCTTCAACAGTATGTGAACTGTGAACTTCCAGATGTTCAAGCTGGATTTAGAAAAGACAGAAGAACCAGAGATCAAATTGCCAACATCTGCTGGATCATTGAAAAAGCAAGAGAGTTCCAGAGAAACATCTACTTCTGCTTTATTGACTATGCCAAAGTCTTTGACTGTGTGGATCACAACAAACTGTGGAAAATTCTGAAAGAGATGGGAATATCAGACAACCTGACCTGACTCCTGAGAAATCTGTATGCAGCTCAAGAAGCAACAGTTAGAACTGGACATGAAACAACAGACTGGTTTCAAATCAGGAAAGGAGGACGTCAAGTCTGTATATTGTCACCCTGCTTGTTTAACTTACATGGAGAGTACATCATGCGAAATGCCAGGCTGGATGAAGCACAAGCTGGAATCAAAATTGCTGGGAGAAATATCAATAACCTCAGATATGCAAATGACACCACCCTTATGGCAGAAAGTGAAGAAGAACTAAAGGGCCTCTTGATGAAAGTGAAAGAGGAGAGTGAAAAAGTTGGCTTAAAACTCAACATTCAGAAAACTAAGACATGGCATCCAGTCCTGTCACTTCATGGGAGATAGATGGGGAAACAATGGAAACAGTGGCAGACTTTACTTTTTTGGGCTCCAAAATCACTGCAGATGGTGACTGTGGCCATGAAATTAAAAGACACTTACTTCCTGGAAGAAAAGCTCTGAGCAACCTAGACAGCATATTAAAAAGCAGAGATATTACTTTGCCAACAAAGATCCATCTAGTCAAAGCTATGGCTTTTCCAGTAGTCATGTATGGGTGTGAGAGTTGGACCATAAAGAAAACAGAGGGCCGAAGAATTGATGCTTTTGAACTGTGGTGTTGGAGAAGACTGTGAGAGCCCCTTGGACTGCAAGGAGATCCAACCAGTCCATCCTAAAGGAGATCAGTCCTGAATATTCATTGGAAGGACTGATGCTGAAGCTGAAACTCCAATACTTTGGCCACTTGATGTGAAGAACTGACTCATTTGAAAAGACCGTGATGCTGGGAAAGATTGAAGGCGGGAGGAGAAGGGGACAACAGAGGATGAGATGGTTGGATGGCATTACCGACCTGATGGACATGAGTGTGAGCAAGCTCCAGGAGTTGGTGATCAACAGGGAAGCCTGGTGTGCTGCAGTCCATGGGGTCACAAAGAGTCGGACATGACTGAGCTACTGAACTGAACTGACTGAGTTCACTGCATGGTGACACTCGGTGTAACTTGGATACAATTCCGGTATTCCTAGCAGTCCCTGGGTAGGAAAGTCTTCCAGAGATGTTCTTAGAGCCTATGGCATGAATTTCCCTTGTCATGGGAAGGTACAAGGCCAGAGGTCACATCTCAGTATGAACACATCCCGCAGCCCCTGTTTCGGCAAATATGTGGTTCGTGGAGGAGAAAGAAGGATTAAAATGTGCAAAGTCAGAAGCCAGTCTATGGAAAATTCCTCCAGTCGTCAATCATGTAAAAATTCTAAATGAGGAATTTGGTTTTCATCAAAGTGTAAGTTCTTCTGGTTGGAAATACAGTCAGCAGGACAGTGTTTATAATTATAAAATCATGACACATGTATTTTTCTCTTTTGATGGGAATTGTAAAAAATAATACTTCTCAGAATTTCTATGTTGCACAGACATAAACTGCAGCAGAACCACAAATAGCAGATATCTCTGTGTATAACTGAGTCAGTAAAGAATCTGCCTGCAATGCAGGAGACTGGAGTTTGATCCCTGGGTCGGGAAGATCTCCTGGAGAAGGAAATGGCAACCCACTGCAGTATTCTTGCCTGGAAAATACCATGGACAGAGAGCCTGGCAGGCTACAGTCCATGGGGTCCCAAGAGTCAGATATGACTCAGCAACTAAACCACTACCTGTGTGAAGTAGCCTGTTGTATGCACTTCCTTTGATTGTATCATGTCTCAGCATGTGTCACGCATCTTGTTTGGACAAAGTCTTTTGGTTCCAGATGAAATGGTACACAGAATTGCCAACAGTAAAATAGCTTGTTACTTTCTGAATATTGCCTCAGAAAAATATGTCATTTTAAAAACTAGAGGTCCAGCAGATTTTATTAGTGTGATTTCTAAATATTTCATACTTCAGGTTACTTGTATGTGTTAAATTTGTCAGCTGGCCTCCATATACAGAGGGAAAGGAGAGATGGAAGAAAGAGGCAGCCACCCTAAGATTGGAAGGTGTGGCCGGTTTAGGAACCAAGGGAACCTATATAGAAAGCTTGTTGCTGAAAGCCACAAGACAGAAGCCACACCTGCTCGACAGAATCTTAAAGACTTATATTGGGGATTTAATGGGGTTCTAAACAAGAAGTTACCCTCTCATGGCTGTGCCCTTGAAAATGACTCCAACTCTGTAAACAGCAGGTATATCATGCATTCCAAGGGTAGGGAAGGAGGTGAGGAGCCTCTGATTGCCCTGGGTTCAGCTCCTGGGTCAACTGGAGGTCACATCCTCTCAATGACCTCCATCAACAGTATGTTAACTTTTGTCTGTTATATTTTTACCAGCTGTTTATTGTTAGTACAGTAAACAGTAATAGTAATTAGCGCATGGGTGCTAAGTCACCTCAGCCATGTCTGACTCTGAGACCCTATGGACTTTAGCCCACCAGGCTCCTCTGTCCATGGGATTCTCCAGGCAAGAATACTGGAGTGGGTTGCCATGCCCTCCTCCAGGGGATCTTCCCGACTCAGGGACTCAGGGATAGTACCCACATCCGTTGTATCTCCTGCACTGGCAGATGGGTTCTTTACAGCTGATTCCACCTAGGAAGGCTAATAGTAATTAGTAAGCAATGCTAGTTTTAAAAATATCTGTTTCACTGATCTCTCATATTGATGTATCCTTTTTTCAGTTGATTTTCTTATGTTTTGTTAGTGTTTGTACTTATCATTATTTGTAAATAGCAAATAATTTTGCTTTCTACTTCTGACTTTCACATAGCTGTAGCACTTATTTCTCTGAAAAGACACAAGCCAGTTAATTGTGGTGACAAGGGATAGAATTTATATGGCTGAAAGAAATAGATAATTAAAATCTAAAAGTCATTTTAGCCTAATATTTAGAGCTCTTCTAACAAAATCTTTTATAATAAATAAGCAAGCAAATAAGTTTGTCTTTGTTTCACCCCAATTCTTTTTCTCAGCCTAGGATAGGACTTTGGAGTTTTGAACAGAAGAGATAGAGATTTGTGATCACATTCATTATATTTGTGAATATTTCTTCCCTTTACTACTGGACTATAGGATTTTAAAAGACTGGATTCTTGTCATGTTTTTCTGGTATTTCATGTTACATCAAGGAAAGCTATGATAAACCCAGAGAGCATATTAAAAAGCAGAGACATCACTTTGCAACAAAGATCTGAGTAGTCAAAGCTATGGTTTTTCCAGTAATCATGTACAGAAGTGAGAGTTGGACCATAAAGAAGGCTGAATGTCAAATAACTGATGCTTTCAAATTGTGGTGCTGAAATCAACCCTGAATATTCATTGGAAGGACTGAAGTTGAATCTCCAATACTTTGGCCATCTGATGTGCACAGCCAACTCACTGGAAAAACCCTGATGCTGGGCAAGATTGAGGGCAAGAGGAGAAGGGGACAACAGAGGATGAGACGGTTAGATGGCATCATTGACTCTATGGACATGAGTTTGAGCAGACTCCAGGAGTTGGTGAAGGACAGAGAAGACTGGCGTGCTATAGTCCATGGGGTGGCTGAGTTGGAGACAACTTAGCAACTGAACAACAAATTTTTGTGTCTAAAACTATTGTTTTTTTAGTAATGCAAAACTCAGGTATTTTCTCCATAGGAACTTTATCCACAGATAAGTCCCAATAGTCATTAAAACTAGAAAACTCTTAATATACTAGAAAATAAAGATTGTATGAATCAGATCTAATTCTTAAGGAAGATTTGGCTCTCCAGGTCCATTACTCAACAAATTCAAGAAGCAGTGTATTTATTGAATGCCTATAAATGTTAGTATTTTTACTAATTCCTAGGACAAAACATAGATATAATTTTGACTCACTGCTAGGATCACCATATTTTTTAACATGAAAAGAAATATTTTTTAGCCTTACAAAATTATCTACCTATCATTCAACGTTTCCATTGACCTAATTGACATTCCCAGTTCTTCCTACAAAAATATAGAACAAGCATTGCCTCCTTAGTCATTGTCTCCCTTCTTTTGTGACATCACTTTCTTAGACTCTCAGTTTTGTTGCCTTTCTAGTATTTCTAATAAGCAAGTGAAAACAACAAAGTTGGAACTTCGTACCTGATGGCCATGTACTCTAACCACTAGGAGGAGCTCCATATTTCCAACATTTTGCACACACACACACACACACACACACACACACGTCAAAAGAAACATAATTAAATGCAGTTTTTAGTAGGAAGGATAAAAGTATTACGGATAAAATTAAATGTAGACTGTGCACTCTTCTTGGACCTTTCTTTTACATTCTTTTCTCTCAGAGCCCCATGAAACTTGTGGGTTAAGATAGAGCTTCTAGGTATCTTCCACTTGGCAGATGCTCCCACTTTTGGAAGGCTGAGCTTGGCCAGGCTGGGGCTCAAGGAGAAGGAAATATCGAGGAGAAGCTTAGGGGTCCTCCGCACTAGACCTTAGGAAGAAGGGGCGCTGCTTTTTGTTTACCTACCTTCTCATAATGTTACCTCTGGATGACCAAGAGCAGCTGTATGCTATGGGTGAAATTGAGCAAGAAGCTGTTTATTTGTTCTGATTCTAGATTAGAAACCATCTGGCAAAATATATATACCCTTTGCTCTTGGTATATAGGTCTTGGTGTGCCTGAGTGTGTGCTAAGTCGCTTTAGTCATGTCTGACTCTGCTACCCTGCGGACCGTACCCCACCAGGGTCCTCTGTCTCTGGGATTCTCCAGGCAAGAATACTGGAGTGAGTTGCCATTCCCTTTCACAGGGATCTTCCCCACCCAGGGATCAAACCTGTGTCTCCCATGTCTCTTGCATGGACAGGAGGGTTCTTTACCACTAGCGCCACCTGGGAAACCCATATGTCTTGGTGGGTTACCCACAAATGGAACAGTATGCGAGGGACTCTTGAACCAGCTGACAACCTGGAGGAACATATTTTCTTTGAAAGGATGGTGGGTCATTTCCTCTGCATCACCAGAGACACTTTCTGGTAACACCTCAGCCCTGAGTAATATGGTGAAGTAGTAATATGATGAAATCTCTGCCATTTCTAGTTATTTCTTTAGGGTTGATTGTGGAATTACTAGATCAAAGGGGACACATATTTTAAAGTGAATTAAGAGTTTTTATCCATAATTCCTTCAGCTGAAAACAAAGGATAAACTATCTGTCCTGTTGACTTAACCAATTTGCCAGATGGTTTACACTCATGTATGTAAAAGTGCTTTCTAAAACATATGGTGCCGAGCAAACACCAAATATGGTTTTTTATTGTAATGTATATAGGTTTTGCTCTCAGAAGTACCATAAAACACTTCTTGAAGCCTAGGCATATTTGGATTATGTAGAGGAAAAGAGCGACTACACTTTCACTTTTCACTTTCATGCACTGGAGAAGGAAATGGCAACCCACTCCAGTGTTCATGCCTGGAGAATCCCAGGGACGGGGGAGCCTGGTGGGCTGCCCTCTGTGGGGTTGCACAGAGTTGGACACGACTGAAGCGACTTAGCAGCAGCAGCAGCAGCAACAGAGGAAAAGAGCAAATTTTCAGTTAGGTATACAACTTTGAAATAGGACAGTATGGATATATTTTATTCAGAGTATTAAAAGGTTGATAGTATGTTACATGATGATGTTCAAAAGTATACAACTTGTCTAGAATTCTTCCTTCCGTTTATTCTTTCTAGTTCACCTAAACCTGATTGTAGGCTCCCTGAAGATATTAGCAAGTGAATCACTAACTATTTAGCAGGCATTTAAAAAATATTTATTTATTTATTTGGCTATGCCAGGTCTTAGTTGTAACATGTGAAATCTTAGTTGAAATATGTGGGAGCTAGTCCTCTGGGTCCCTACATTGGAATGAAGAGTTTTAGCCACTGGACCACCAGGGAAGTCCATTAGCAGGCATTTGGGGAGCTCTGGAGTGAGGGAGTGTGGAGTTGTCAAAGAGATGATTATCATCAATGTTCTGTAATTAATGCAGGGACATGTCCCTCCGTTCTTTTTAGTATTGATGGAAGATCATGTTTAGCAAATGGAGAGATGAATGAACCTCCTTAAGTGTTTCTCTTGGAGGTATCACAGATGTTTCCAATATCTAATAGTTATGCCCTGGCTTTACAAAGCAATACATTCCTGAGGTCTTCACCATGAGGTGACTTAGCAAAGTGACAGCAATGTTCTTCACCTTGGTAGACAGCATCATCAGTATCTCATGACAGCAACTAAGAATCACACTTAGTCTATTTCTCACACTCACGTTATATTATAGATCACCAACTCATACCAGTTCTGCTTCCAAAACACATCTGGAATCCATCTACTTCTTTTTACTGTGTTGCCATCACGATAGTCAGAACATCATTATTTCTCACCCGAGCATCTCTGTAGCCTTGTCTACCTGATTCCACACTCAGTTCCTTACAGTCCATTCTCTACTGAACTAGATATTGTTTCCAACTTCAATCCTTTAGTGATTGCAAGAAAGAAATGTCTCTCTAGATTATTAAAGGATGCTAGGAATGGGAGTTGCTCATACTTAGTGGGAACGGAAGGATTACGTTCAAATCTGATTGTCTTTTGGGATGGCTTCCTTAGTGTACATCTAGAGGGTTTTGAACAAATTTCATGAGAGAACTACTTTTTGAAAGAATTAAACCATTTTTGTTCATGTAATGTGGAATTTAACTGTGAAGAAGAGAGACACACCCTCTTTTGGCATTCATGATCAAGACACATCTTAAATTATGAATTCCAGAAAAAAAAGTTGAAATATACTAGCACAATATTCTGGATGTCTCTAACGTGTGTATCAGAGTAAGATTTTAGGAATGCTTAGAAGTTCTTACATTGCCGATTTTGCTCTCTCATCAGAAATATAGATATTATTTCTCTACCATTTACGTTAGATATAATAAACTCTTTGAAAACAAATCTAGTAATTTCACACATCTCTTAAAGCAGTATTACTTAGCTAGATATTCTATGGTGACTTCATGATAATTGAGAAGGGATTGGTACATTACATATAACACCAGGTCCCACGTATTTAGTTGCCCATTCTTCGCTAGATCTTTCATTATTCTATATCAACTACTGTTTCCCCTGGGCTAATAAATTCTTAAATTATTAACAATTAGCTTTAATGTTAATTATACTAGGCTTCCCTGGTGGCTCGGACAACAAAGCATCTGCCTGCAATGCAGGAGACCTGGGTTCAATCCCTGGGCCGGGAAGATCCCCTGGAGAAGGAAATGGCAACCCACTCCAGGACTCTTGTCTGGAAAATCACTTGGATGGAGGAGGCTGGTAGGCTACAGTTCATAGGGTCTCAAAGAGTCGGACACGACTGAGTGACTTCTCTCTCTCTTTAATGTTAATGATGATGTTAATTGCATAGCATGCTCAGTTGCTTGATTCTTTGTGATGTCGTGGACTGTAGCCACTCAGGTTCCTCTGTCCATGGGATTTCTTAAGCAAGAATACTGGAGTGGGTTGCCATTTTCTTCTCCAGGAGATCTTCCTGACCCAGGGTAGAATCCACATCTCCTGCACTGGCAGGCAGGTTCTTTACCACTGAGTCACCAGGGAAGCCCAAAATGCTAACTAAAGGCATCTTAAAGTCTCAGAGCAGCGTGCAGTCTCCAGATTAGATATTAACCCAATCAGTGACTTAATTCTATTGCTCAGACTTTGTGAAAGAAGAAATTAAGGTAAAGAGAAGGGATATAACTTAATCCATGCCCTAGAAAATGTCAGTAATAGAGTGACATTACTCTATTTTTTTTTTTTTTTTTGTCTCTCAAAAAAGTTAGAGCCACCAGGGCCCTGAGTGGTTAAGCTGCTGTTATCAGATTTTAGCTATTTTACACTCTTGCAATGAGGAATTAATTGATTTAGATTTGTGGTCAAGAGCAGGTGATGGAGCAGGAGATGGAGTGGGCAATGATATGGTGCTTCAAACAGCCATGATTAATCTTGGAGATGTGGAGGTGCAGAGGAAATTGTTAAATAGGATGTAGAAGAAGACGAAGAAAGGCTTGAGGGGTGCATGAGAGTTCTCAGATAAGAGCTTTGGGATTTCTGGGCTGTGGTGAAAGAGACTCTGTATGCATTACCCGCTCAACTGCACACACTCTCTGCTGTGCCTTCCAATGGTCTCTTTTCCTGTCATTATTCATTTCAGTATGTTTTTGCTTCCTCAGCTGGGTCATGCATACCCAGTGGGGTCTGTGGTTGTCATAATGTAGATGCCAAATATATGTTGAATAACACACCAGATAAAAGTCCCTGAGTAGTCCCAATACTAAAATAACTTGTATTTCGTCCTTTGGAGATTCAAAGCCAGATTAGACAACTCTGTCTGTTTAAGAAGAAACTCCTTCACACTCATTAGCATGGCTGTTATTAAAAAACTAGAACATAAGTGTTGATGAGGTAGAAAAATTGGAACCCTTATGCATCGCTGGTAAGAATGTAAAATGATGCAGATGTTATGGAAAACCATACGGCAACTCCTCAAAAAATTAAAAATAGAATGGTCATATGATCTAGCCATTCCACTTCTGACTGTATACTCAAAGGATTTGAAAACATGGAATTTAACTGAGATAAAAGATCTGAACTTTGAAAGCTATAAGATATTGATGAGTTAAATGAAGAAGTAAATAAATGGAAAGATATTCCATACTCACAGATTGGCAGAATTAATACAGTTAAAATGTCCCTACTATCTAAAGTGATCTACAGATTTAATAAAATCCTTATCAAAACTCCAATGGCATTTTTCATAGAAATAGAAAAACACATTTCTAAAATCTGTAGGAACTACAAAGGCCCTGGTATAGCCAAAGCAATCTTGGGAAAGAACAAAGCTCGTGGCATCACAGTTCCTAATTTCAAACTTCTTATAAAGCCATAGTAGTCAAAACTATATGGTACTGGTATAAGTACAGACACACAACTCAGTGGAACAGAAGAAAGATCCTGGAAATAAACCCATGCACAACGAAGGAGCCAAGAACATACAATGAAGAAAGAATAGTCTCTTCAATAAGTAGTGTTGGGAAAACTAGACAGCCACATACAAAGGAATGAAATTGGATCACTAACTTAAACCACGTGTGTGTTAGTCTCTTAATCGTGTCCGACTCTTTGCAAACCCATGGACTGTGGCCCACCAGGCTCCTCTGTCCATGAAATTCTCCAGGTAAGAATACTGGAGTGCATTGCCATTTCCTTCTCCAGGGTGTCTTCCTGAACCAGGGATCAAACCTAGGTCTCCTGCCTTGCAGGCAGATGCTTTACCGTCTGAGCTACCAGAGAAGCACGCCCTGCCAATTAATTCAAAATAGATTAAAGACTGAGTGTAAGACCTGAGTATAAAACTTCTAGAAGAAAACATAGCGGGTAAGCTTTTTGACATTGATCTTGGAAATTATTTTTTGCATTTGACATCAAAAGCAAAGGCATCAAAAGTAAAAATTAAAAAAAAAAGAAACACTTGGGGCTACATCAAACTAAAAAGTTTCAAAGCAGCAAGGGAAACAACAAAATTAAAAGGCAACATATGGAATGGGAAAAAATGTCTAAAAACCACATATCCAATAGGGAATTAATACCCCAAATATACAAGGAACTCATACAAATACAAACAATAGCAGAAAACATACAATAGCAAAAAACAAACAATCCATTAAAAATGAGCAAAAGAGGTGATTGTTTCAAAGAAAAATACACATGGCTTACCAGTACATGAAATGGTGTTGAAATCTCTAATCAATAGGGAAATACAAATCAAAACCACCATGAGATATCACCTCATATCTGTTAGGATGACTGTTAGCAGTGTACAAGTGATAACAAGTGCTGGCAAGGATATGGAGAAAAGAGAGTCCTTGCACACTGTTGGTGGGAATATAAACTGATACAGCCACTATGGAAGGGTATGAAGGTTCCTGAAGAAATTAAAAATAGAATGACCATATGATCCACCATTTGGCTCCTTGGTATATATGCAAAAGAAATGAAATCATTATCTTGAAGAGATATTTGTACTTCCATGTTCAATGCAGTATTATTCACAACAGTTAATATGTTAGTAAAAGGGTACAAGCTTTCAGTTATAATATGAATAATGACTGAAGACTTAGTGTATTACATAGTGACTACAGCTGATAGTACTACAGTAGATAATTAAAATATGTAAAGATAGTAGAACTTAGAGGTTCTCACCAAAAAGAAAAATGGAACATCATGAGATGTTGGGTGTATTAATTAATTTCATGAGTGGAATCCTTTCACAAGTATTTGTATATCAAATCATCAGACTGTGTGCTTTAAATGTCTTACAATTTGGTCAATTATGCCCTAATTAGAGCTGAAAAAAGAAATTAAAAGCAGGGGTTTGAATTTGTTGTTGTTGCTTAGTCTTTAAATTGAGTCTGACTCTTTGCAACCCCATGGGCTATAGTCTACCAGGCTCCTCCATCCATGGGATTTTCCAGGCAAGAATACTGAAGTGGGTTGCCATTTTCTTTTCCAGGGGATGTTCCTGACCCAGGGATCCAACCTGTGTCTCCTTCATTGGCAGGTAGATTCTTTATCTGCTGAGCCACCTGGGAAGCCTGGGGATTTGAATAGATATTTATATATGCAAATCTTCATGACAGCATCACTCATAGTAGCCAAAAGATGGAGGAGCCCAACTGTCCATTGACAGATGAATGAATAAACAAAATGTGATTTATACACAGTGGAATATTATTCAACCTTAAAAAAGGAAGGAAATTCTGATACATGTTACAACATGGATGAACCTTGAAGGCATTACACTAAATAAAAAGGAAAACTATAGTATGATTCCACTTACATGAGTTCTCTGGAGGAATCCCGTTCATAGAGATGGAAAGTAAAATGGGGATTTCTAGGGGCTGAGGGGAGCAGGGAATGGGGACTTGTTCAGTGGGCACAGTTGCAGTCCGGGAAGATGAAAAAGCTCTGTGTGGGATGGTGGTGATGGCTGCACAACAAAGTGAATACACTTAATGCCACTGAACTGCCTACTTAAAAATGGTTGAAGAGTGCATGCATTTTACATTAAGTGCATTAAAATTTTTTTTAAAGTTAAAGTTAACAAAAAGAAACTAAAAGGAGCTACTGGAAGAGGGGCTCTTTAACCTCTTCAGATATATCTGGTGACCTTCGTGGTGACAAGGGGCTGGCATACTTACTAGAGGACCCAGGCTAGGGTGCTGTAAGAAGAGCCACACTTTGAGAACTGGTGGTGTTTATTTTTGTTTCCAAAGAGCAATCTTGCTCCAGGCAAGATGGTCCATATTATGGTAGATTATCAATTATCATTCATATTATGGTAAAAATACTTCCTCAGTCTCCTTAAAATTGACCATAATACTCAATCCCATCACAATATCCATCACCCTTGCTCTGACAAAATCTATCTTTATACTATTCTTAGGGAGCACGGTGATTTTTCGATCTTTTGTTTCTTTTCTCTCTCTTTTTTTTTCTCTTTCATTTGCCAACAAAAGAGTTGTCAAAAGTAATGTTTATAATAATTTAACGGATTATTTGCTTATTAGATATTAATCATTCTGCCGTGCCTCGGGCCCATGCTGCTGCTTTGCTGCTAGAACAGTGATTCTGATCTCAATTAGATTATGTCTCTCTCCTTTACCTCCCCATAAATCATTCCGGCAAACTGAAATTAACAGCTACTGGAGCGCATTAATAATCTGCCTCACACATTGGAAAATGCATTAGCCGGAACCCTCCCATCGCTCTGACTGTTAAGCACATCATTTTGTTTATGAAATATAAACATTTCATGGAAGAGCTCCCCCACATTTCTCTGGGCCTGTGACAGCTAAAATGATTGCACACAATTGCCAGTCAGTCATGCGCCCAAATAAAGTTTGTTTAAAGTCATGGTTCTGTGACTGCCCCATTTTCTCAGGCATTTAAAAACCTACATTTAAGGAAAAATCTACCGTGATCATGAAAATACTAATAGTACCTTAAAATTGATACCTCATGTGTACAGTCCTTTTTGCATCCTTTTCCAAAGTGCTTTCACTTTCTTATGCCCATGAGCTAGCAGGATGCTGTTATTATTCACATTTTATTTTTCCCTTTAGGGAAACTAAGCCTAAGAGAGGATTTGATCAAGGTCACACAGCAATTGGTGGAAGGATGGTCTAGAGTCCAGGACTGATTGTAAGTTTCATGTTCTTTTCAATGTTATACATTCTATACTGTAAACCACACTTTGTATATCTATGTTCACGCTAATTCTGTTTGTTAAATTTGTAATGCAGCCATGCATCCTTTGTGGAGAAAGAAGTGATCTGCCTTTATTCTGATAGATTAAAGAGCAAAATCAAGAAAAGTCAGAGGTAGAAGAATTCTTTTCCTTATTTTAATTTACTGCACTTACTCACCGTGTTGTACAATACAACAGTTGCATCTTGTATAATTTAGTGATGATGTAGATAGCAGCGTATTTGAAATGGAGATTTCACATACAATCAACAGCATTTTAGGAAATTCCCTGGTGGTCCAGTGGTTAAGATTCTGTGCTTTCACTTCTTAGGTTGTGGGTTCAATCTGGTTGGGGAACTAAGAACCCACAAGCCATGTGGCACAGCCAAAACAACCCAAAAAACCCTGGCATTTTTTTTTTTAATTCCTATATAGATAGACTCTCTGGATGATTTCAAGAACTTAAACACCCTCTCTACTTCAACAGCAAAATATCTTGGTCTTAATTTACTTCGATGGCAGAAAAAATGGCAGCAGAAAGTTTGTCAGTATTTTTTGTTTTGTTATGTCCAAGAAGTCTTGCTTACTGAAGTTAAACTGATTACTGTCCAACTAGTATCTAAGCTCAGCAGAAACACTGACAGCAGTATGTTTTGGCTGACTTAATAGTGGCAGGTAAATAATAGACAGCTACTGAACGGAAGAAATAAAAATAAAACTTTGTTGGAATTTTTAAAATATTTATCGACAATCCAAACTTCAGGAAAATTTGCATGTAGTTGCTATTGATTTTATTTCTTACTGTTTCTATGCTCCTGACTAGTCCCAGAATTGTCCCTTCTGTGTGGTTAACCTCTCTAAATTTCAGTTTATTTATCTAGAAAATAAAGATAACAGCATGCCCTCCCTTGTCTCAATGAATGTGAGGATCAAAAAGAGAAAAGTATGTGAAATGCATCTAACTAGAAAATTCTTTAGAATTATATATCATTTTTATCCATTAGGTTGTGGTCAAGCAGTTAACAGATTCTTACGAAGACTTATTTTTTCTAAGGACTTCAGGTACGTGCGTGCATGCTAAGTCACTTCAGTTGTGTCCAGAAGAAATGGTCTCTTGACAGATTGTTGACTGATGTTACAGGTGCCTCTCTACCTTTGTCCCACCCTCCTAAAGACTCACTCATTTACTTGCTGAACAAGAAAAAGATCTTTTGCCTGACGGCTATGGTTTCATGAGTACATGTAAATAGACTGGAAGTGCCTATGATTAAGTTTGAATACCAACCTGAAAAAAGTCAAAATTTATTTGACTGTAGTCCTTAAAGAGGACTCCCCTGGGGGCACAGCAGTAAAAAGCCCACCTGCAAGGCAGGAGACTCGGGTTTGATCCCTGGGTCGGGAAGATCCCCTGGAGAAGGAAATGGCAACCCCCATCAGCATTTTTGACTGGGAAATCCCATGGAGAGAGGAACCTAGCAGGATACAGTCCACTAGGTTGCAAAGAGTTGGACACAACTTAGCAACTAAACAAGACCTTAAAGAACTTTCAGAACATGACTGGTGTCTTTAGGACTCCAATATCTAGCACAATATCAGCCTGCAGTAGGCATATAATGCATGTTTGTTTCATAAGTCGAAAACTGTCACATCTTTCAATCCTGCTTCCATTGCACAAAGCATTTTTCCATACTCTCCTTTTAGGTTGCTTTTCGCTTAGGCTTACAGGTCACAGGAAACAAATAAACAAAATCCCTCAAACCAAACCAGTCTCATTAATCTTAGGCCAAACCAAAACTCATGCTGGCCTCGTTTACAAGTCTTGGCTAGTAGTGCCTTTGTTTCAAAGAGACATGCTCCTGAGAATTCCCTGTGGTCCAGTGGTTAGGAGTTGGTGCTTTCACTGCTGGGGCCTGAGTTCAGTCCCTGGTCAGGGAGTTAAGATTCCTCAAGGGGTATGGCCTGGTCAATAGAAAGAGAAAGTGCTCTCTAAAGAATTTGGATCTGTCATACTGATGATATTCAAATGGCTATGCAAAAACCTTTTATAAACGTGCTACACCTTGTAAATCCATCTTGTAAATATGTATTATTATAAGTGTATTACTTCAGCATTTTCATTAAGGGAAAGAAATCCATGCAGGTGAAAGTCAGTATGAATTAAAAAAAATTTTGTTTTAAAATGAACCTATTTAGACTTGACTGAAATCTGTGTGTTTTGATATTCATTGGGGAGCATGTGGAATATTACTGCCTCTTTGGGTGAAACTAGTGGTATCTTCCATGAATGCTCATGAAGCATTATCCTGACCTTAATTATTTTCTTTTATACTTCTGGACCCTGTGGAAAAAAACACCGTTGTAGTTTTCCAGAAGCCTTCAGTGGCAGGATATTTAAGATCTTTCAGCCAGTATTAATTTGGAGGTAAATAATTACCTTTAAAATGATGCATGAAATGAAGTAATTTTTGCACGATCTATGCTACTCTTCAAGCAATCTTTAATAAGTGCAATATAATAAAAGCAATAATTGAATTGGTAATATATTTATCATTCCTGTTAAAAGCTCTTTCTCCTGCCCAGCAATAGGAGAGGGTCATTTGGAAAGTGAGCATTAAGTATGCATGATACATACAGTATTGCACAGTACTGCCAAGTATCTTTTGAAGAAGCAGCTTCTATGCATGTGTAATAACCAATCTTTAAATGTCAAAGTTGCAGCCATTTTAAGAAAGAAATCCATATTTTGGACTAAATGTCATTTCAGATAACCAAGCTATTTGAAAGCTCCATGAGGATTTTTCAAAAAGGGGGAAAAAGCCAGATCCTCATAAGCTTTGACTTATTTATTTTTGCATTTCCATAACTTGATAATGACCAAACCAAACTTCCCAGAAAACTGAAAGCAAAATTGTGCTCTGAGCTGAGACCTGGTGTTTCTTGCTTCACTCTGAAGGAAATTTTCAGTTTAGTTATAAATCCCTGAAAATCAGGTTTTATATTGGAAATGCTGAGAAGCTCTCTGCCATTTTAGCTGCTAGAGCTAGGAATGTTTTAAAAAAGGATGTATATGCATATAATATGCATATATCAGGAGGTTATAGCTATCTTACCTGTGATAAAACATTTCATAAGTATTAGTCTCGTATACTGTGTGTTGAATAAGCTTTACCTGTTCCCCTTTGCCTTTCTTTTTAGAGTCACTTACCTACCAGCAAGGGAGGGGTAACAAAAACTATGCTCTTTGCACCCAGGGGTAAGCTTGGTGCAGCCAAGTACCTGGTTCTCTTGGTTTATTTTTGTTTCTTAGAGAAATTCATCTGATACCTAACAATATCTGTGCAGACTGGAACCTAGCCTCTTTTTCCCCCTTTATTTAATCAAACAAGAATTGCTTGATATCTTGTGAGTGAAATCTTCCATTTTTTAAAGGGTACATCCAGTGCAAATCCATATACACTATGCCTTATGTGTCTGGCAGATTTATGGTCACCGTTAAAGAGGAGGGCTTCCCTGGTGGCTCAGATGGTAAAGAATCTGCCTGCAATGCTGGAGACCTGGGTTCAATCCTTGGGTGGGGAAGATCCCCTGGAGGAGGGCATGGCAACCCCCACTCCAGTATTCTGGCCTGGAGAATCCCCATGGACAGAGGTCCCTGGCAGGCTACAGTCCATAGGGGTGGTAAAGAGTCAGACACGATTGAGCAACCAAGTGCAGGAGGACAGTCCAGTGACACGGGCTATTGACTACGTGTGGAAAGGAAACTTCACGTGGGGAGGGGATTTGATCTTCAAATGGATCGCCTCCCCTTTCCCCACAACATGACTATTTGCTTCTGTCTCCAAATTTTATTTAATGTTGTGGACAAAGATTCACTGTGTTTTGGAACCAAGAAGAATTAAGAACCTAGTCAAGAAGTAGTTCTTTTCTATAAAGATAAGCAACAGGGAAAAAAAAAACCAACCCTATTAATTCTTATTTCTAGTGCATCCCTTGTCCTTTGCAGGAGAGGCAATAAATCTTTGCTCCCCAAATGAACAGCAAAGGGGAAAAAAATAATGTTAGGAGTGCCTACTACTTGTCAAATCAAATGTTAGTGAATCATGTCTTTGGAGGAACTGGTTTGCTGGAGAAGAAATAGCTTGCTTTCCCTCTTTATTTCTTCTTTCCTTTTCTTCCTTCCTTCCTTCCTCTCTCTCTCTTTCTCCTTCCCTCCCTTTCTTCCTTTCTTTCCTATCCTTCTTGCTCCATGGGGCTACAGGGGTGACCGTCATCATTGTCATGTCATTTATGATACCATATTTCTCCCTGTGTCCTGTCTTCCAACACATAGACAATGCTTGGGGATTACTGACCAGTGACCTCTTCAAGGAGTTAAGAACAGGTGCAATGATTCTACATACCCTGTGATACTGGCTGTGTGCCACATACCAAAATGATGACTCCAAAATCTGCTTGCAGCTGGAATTTTGTGCCCCCTGAGCTGAAAACAAAGTCAAAATGGTAAATGATAATTTTCTCCTTCCATTACTTCGTGAGTGTTATCTTCATTAACTAAATAACATGATCCATTACTTTGAACAGTCAACATATGGGGGCTTATATGCTTTGAAATTCAATTTTTCCATTTCCTTGCCATGCAGAGAGCCCATTTTATTTTTTCATAAAGAAAGGGATGCCCGAAAGTGAATGATGGATGAATCTTAAATGGTTGGTGTCCAGTTTGAAAAAGCACCTGGAGGGTGGACTGTTTTGCTGCATTCATACAGATCTTTATTATTACTTAACATTCACACAGCATGTGGTATTTGCAAAGGGTTTCGCACTCATTTTTATAAGCTATTCTTCATACCAATCCTGAGAGGCAGGTTCATTTTCCTCAATACATGGGTGAAAAGACTTGGCAGAGGAGTAGTTAGCTTCTTGTGTTAAGGCATCTGGGACCTTAAACATTGCAGCGGTTAGGCTGAATACTCTCAACCATTGTGTTTCCAGGGCGTGTTGGCAAGTGCTTGCATTCATAGCTGAATTTACTTTCAAAGAACACTTTAATTTTACTAAGGAGCAACTTCCAAGGGAAGGAAAGGTTGATAAGGTATTTAGATACTGTCTATGGCAATCAAAGGCAGCAACTCCTTGGAATATTCATGGATCTCAGATATTTGATCTATATTTGGGGGTGTTTTGGGCTTCTCTGGAGGCTCAGATAGTAAAGAATCAGCCTGCAACGCAGGAGACCCAAGTTTGATCTCTGGGTCAGGAAGATCCCCTGGAGAAGGGGTTGGCTACCCACTCCAGTATTCTTGCCTGGAGAATCCCAGGGACAGAGGAGCCTGGTGGGCTACAGTCCATGGGATCTCAAAGAGTCAGACATGACTGAGCAATACAGCACACAATGGCTTGTTTTAGAGGAGTACTGGAAAATAGTTTAGCTGAAATCAGTTTATCAGTTTTAAAGACCATCATCCATCCTTTTCTCAACCTCTGTCTTTTTTTTTTTTTAACCTTGTCTTCTTTCCCTGCCTCCCCCTACCTCCCACCCCTCACCTCTTTCTCCATCTTTTACCTTGTGGTCTGAGCCTAACATTAACTCCTCGTTTCTAAACTCTTGCTGTAAAGCGCTGCCTGAGAGAACGCTGGTAAAATGCCTGGTAAATTTATTGGCTCACGGTGAGTCAGCACATCTCATTATATTAGTAGTAAATGTGTGTTTTGGGATCAGTGTTATTTTTCACATTTTGGCCCAAATTAGGATTCAGCCACAACACTTCCCATAGAATAAAGAGGAGGGCTTAATAACTGTCCTGATAGCTTCTGTAGATTCCTTCATTTTTGAAGTGTCTGGGTAACTTAGGCAAAAACCACTCTTAGAAGTTTGTGTTAATTTATTTTGGAGGCAGGATTGGTTTGCTAGAGAAAAAGACTGAATTACCTTTGGTAGTATGGAGTAAAGAATGAAGTCTGAATGTGAGACAAGCATCTTATAATGCGGCTTCTAAAACATCCATTGCTTTTCTGTCCATACATTCAGCATAAATTTTATCAAGTGATCATTGATCAGTACTTACTATTCTTTCTCCCAATCCTCACTGTAAAAGGAAGCATTTGAGAAATGACCTACAATTTATGATGCTTTATCAATGTTTTTACTCACTATGGAGGAAAGTGTGAGGAACATATTTCATGATGAAGTGGGTTTCTAGTTAAGAGGACAAAATGAAAGCAAAGTCATAGATCAGTGTAATACGTCAAATACGGAAAGGATTCAATTTATTGTAAACAACACCCAAGTTGCAAAAGAAATATAGCGATAGAAATCAGGTTGTTCTATATGTGAAAAAGGAAAATGACCAGGAAGAGGTAATAGGTTCCATTTATCCCTTGACACAAATTCATATGGTTTGTGCTTATTCCTTCTGGAGGATCAAGGACTCTATCTATCTTTGGGATTTTAGAAGGGTGGACAAACATACTAAACTTTCTATGGCAAAGTTATAATAACTGGCACCTTTAAATTCAGAACATCTTGCCTCTGATATATGAGGGTACCTCAGGGAACATTCCACTGAAGGAAAGTTTCTTGAAGAGTGGTCTGCCTACACTGGAATCATTCATAGTGCTTAATTAAAAAAATAAGATTTCCTGACCCCAGATAGAACTATCAAATCCAAATCTATGAAGCTGGGGAGGAGGAACTGGGTGAAAGTGACCAAAAGGTATAAATTCCAATTATAAGATTCAGTTCAGTTCAGTTGCTCAGTCATGTCTGACTCTGTGACCCCATGGACTGCAGCATGCTAGGCTTCTCTGTTCATCACCAACTTCCAGAGCTTGCTCAAACTCATGTCCAACAAGTTGGTGATGCCATCCAGCCATCTCATCCTCTGTCATCCCTTTGTCCTTCTGCCTTAAATCTCAGCATCAGGGTCTTCTCTGGTGAGTCAGTTCTTTGCATCAGGTGGCCAAAGTATTGGAGTTTCAGCTTCAACATCAGTCCTTCTAATGCATATTCAGGATTGATTTCCTTTAGGATGGACTGGTTTGATCTCCTTGCAGTCCAAGGGACTCTCAAGAGTCTTTTCCAACACCACAGTTTAAAAACATCAATTCTTTGGTGCTCAGCCTTCTTTATGACCTATCTCTCACATCCATACATGACTACTGGAAAAACCATAGCTTTGGCTAGACGGATCTTTGTTTGCAAAGTAATGTCTCTGCTTTTTAATATGCTGTCTAGGTTGGTTATAGCTTTTCTTCCAAGGAGCAAGTGTCTTTTAATTTCATGGCTGCAGTCACCATATGCAGTGATTTTGAAGCCCCCCAAAGTAAAGTCTCTGACTGTTTCCATTATTTCCCCATCTATTTGCCATGAAGTGATAGGAACAGGTGACACGATCTTAGTTTTTTGAATGTTGAGTTTTAAGGCAGCTTTTTAAATAAATACTAGTTATGTAATGTACAACATGATTAATGCAATTAACATTGCTGTATTTTATATATGAAAGTTAAGAGTAATTCTGATTTCTCATGACAGGGGGAAATATTTTTTTATTTCTTCAGTTTTGTGTCTGTTTGAGATGATGGATTCTTATTAAACTTACTGTGATAATCATTTCACGATGTATGTAAGTCAAATCATTATGCTATACACCTTAAACTTATGCAGTGATATATGTCAATTATATCTCAATTGAAGAAAAAGAAAAAAACCTAAATCTCTGGGGTTTGGATACTGAGAATCTGCACTGTAAAGTAAAATTTCCAGGTAATTCATAGTAGGCTTGCTAGATTTAGCAAACAAAACAAAATGCAAGCCAAGCACACAAAGGAAAAAACCCAAAACACGCTGTTAAATTTGAATTTCAGACACCATTTTTTAGGGATAAGTATCCCATGTAATTTCAGGAGCATATTTTTACGAAAAAACTCTTTATTTTGACTTGAAATTCAAGTCAGACTGTGCATCTGGCAACCCTATTTGACCCACATTAAAGTTTGAGGAGCACTGATTTAAGGGGTGCATTCAAATGTTCAGAACCAGCACCAAGATCTAGCCTTTAGCTGAAAGCTTTTTGGGAGATGAAGGGTGGAGGGATTTCTGCTGATCTGACTGTAAATGCCTACAAAGAGCTTTGTAAACTACTAACGTGTGCAAACAGGCTTCCCTGGCGGCTCAGATGGTAAAGAATCTGCCTGCAATGTGGGAGACCTGGGTTTGATCCCCGGATAGGGAAGATCCCCTGGAGAAGGGAATGGCAATCTACTTTCCAGTATTCTTGCCTGGAGAATCCCATGGACAGAGGAACCTGGCAAGCTACAGTCCATGGGATTGCAAAGAGTCAGACACGACTGAGGGACTAACACACACACACACACACACAAAGTGTGCAAACACGGGGTCAGCAAAGCCTTGCCTCCATCCTATCTTACCAGATTTTCCCACAGGAAAAGCAACAACTTTAGAAGATCTGAATGTTATCAGCACACGGCTCTTTATCTTTTTAAAGCTTGTTCTCTTGGGGGAAAGGAGGCGGGAGGACGGACAGGTGCTTCTTGATGGACATTTTACAAGCTTTTCTGGGAATCTGTGATAATTTTCTAACTATAAGGCTCAACAGTTTGTTAGCTCCTGTTCAGCTCTAATCATTTTAGGGAGGTGAAGTTACTCCTGGGTAAAACCAGGCTGTTTCTTTGTGAGGAAAGCTTTCTGGAATTCTTTGTGCAAGTTCTAGTTTCTTTTAGAGGAGACTTGGGTTCGATGGTTTCCTTGGTTTTCTTTTTCTTTTTTTAAAATTTATCTGTAATAATCCAATCTTTCAGGCCTGAAAGGTGTGCTGAATTTTGAGAAAGTGATTCCCTGGAACATCTGTGCTCCAGGCATTCTCTCCTCACAGACCTACTGAGAGGCGACTGCTGGAGTGAAACCTTGTTTACCCTATCCGTGTTTGTATAATTTGATTCTGATTTGATCATCCATGTTTGGTTCTGCTTATGCACCAAAGTGTGCACGAAGTATTTAAAGTAGTAATTTATAAGGAAAAATCTCTTTACAAAAACCTAGTCTCTCATTTAGTATAAATTTGTTTGGATTTATGAATCTCTTTTGTTACTGTAAATTCATCTTCTTCAGAATTAGTTTGGTGCAGGATTTAAATTAGTATGTATTAGTATCCACCAAAGCCAATTCAACTTTATTGTTGTTCAGTCACTAAGTTGTGTCCGACTCTTTGCAACCCCATGAACTGCAGCACAGCGAGCCTCCTTGTCCCTTACCATCTTCTGGAGTTTGCTCAAAGTCATGTCCATTGAGGCGGTGATGCCATCCAACCATCTCACCCTCTGTTTCCCCTGGAGGAGGGAATGGCAAACCACCCCAGTATTCTTGCCGTGAGACCCTCATGAACAGCATAAAAAGGCAATTCAACATATAAATGTTAAAAGACAAGCAGTCATGTGGCTTGGGGCCAGATTATATATGTAATGACAAGAGAAGTTCATAGAACCTTCTAATACTGTCTGGGGACTCTTGAGAATGATTTCATTCAGATGTAATGAAGTTAAGAGGCCTCTTGTTACACTCACAACAGTATTCTCCAAAATAATCTGATGTTTCAAAAACAAATGATCATTTGCTTGGATTCTTCAGGATTGTGATAGATCAAGTGGTTTATATGGTAGTTGCCACGTGGTGGGAGGTGGCTTACCTGAAAATGTGTGTTTGTGTTTGTTGTATTTTTTTCACATTTTGTTAACAAAGCACATCTGTTAAGAATTTTAAATTTTCTTAAAAAAAAAAAATTCTTCATGAGCAGACTGGAGAGTCCAGTAAAGTCTAATCAACGGTGGGTTCAAGAATATTGATAGAACATTTCTTCTTCTGACTCTATTTTACTACAATTTCTTCCCAGCTGAAGGTAAGGACTTTCACTGATTTTGACTGACTGGGACCATATTTCTAATTTACATTTCCTGTGTTTACAATTCACTGCAAAAAGTCCCAATAAAGAGGAAGCAAACAGAGTCTGCTGGAGAAACTCTTAGAGTGAGTAATATACTGTTTAACAAAAGCATTACTAGAAACAAGCACTGCTTATTATTGCTACACACAAGTGGTCTGCAACCTGAAGGAATAATTGCTGCTCCGTGTTCTGTCTGAAACTTTCCTAAATAATTTCAATTCTACTGACTTTTTTTGGCCTTTTAACCAAGCCTTCAGCTCTCTAGACAACTTTGCTTCCACTTCTAGAAATCCATAGCCCATGGAAAGAGTGAGTGACACAAGACATCTTATAAACCTGACTTCATTTATCCTTACTGTAGCCTTGAGAAGAGGTCTAGAAGCCCTAAGGGCCCCACTTTTCATATATGAAGAGCGAGGTATAGAAGGTCCATAAATGACACAGAGGCAGAAAATCCTCTAAAACACTAACAGCCTTTATACATTTATCTGTGATTATTAATTACAAGTATTGGTTGGCTCCAGTATTAGGTTACCTATGAATCAAGTAAAACTGCCTCTTTCCTGGAATATTTGTAGTATGTTATGAGAGTTTATGTAGAGTCTACATTCTTATCATGTTAGACTCATGTGCAGAACCCAGGGTACCCTCTCAGTATTGCCTAAGTTCTTTGAGTTTCTCAAACATAAGTGATACACCATTAGAAGATGTTTATATGAAAGCTTTGCTGAGATGAATCTTGTAGCCAGCTGATCTAACTTAAGTCTTTCTTGGTCTGATCCAAGGGACTTTAGTACCTAAGTAATCAACCATTATATGATCTTTTATATCACAAGGGTCCATTGATGGGATGGCATATATACTTTCTGGGTTAGGAAAGATATCATCCGTTTTTTTTTCTAGGAGTCATGTATGGATGTGAGAGTTGGACTGTAAAGAAGACTGAGCACCAAAGAATTGATGCTTTCAAATCACGGTGCTGGAAAAGACTCCTGAGAGTCCCTTGGACAGCATGGAGATCAAACCAGTCAATCCTAAAGGAAATCAATCTTGAATGTTCATTGGAAGGACTGATGCTGAAGCCGAAGCTTCAGTGCTTTAGCCTCCTGATGCAAAGAGCCAACTCACTGGAAAAGACCCTGATGATAGGAAAGATTGAGGGCAAGAGGAGAAGGGGGAGACAGAGGATGAGATAGTTGGATTGTACCACCAAATCAATGGACATGAGTCTGAGCAAATTCCAGGAGATGGGGAAGGACAGGGAAGCCTGGCATGCTGCAGTCCATGGGGCTGCAGAGTCAGACACAACTGAGCAACTGAATAACAACAACTATTGCCATAACTCAGACAGTGGGTACCAACCCAGCCCTCTATCCCTTCATCTAAAAGGTTGCAAATAAAATAGTGGACTGGATATTGGTCACGATAGATCATGGAACTGGTGGAAAGAATAGAAACAGAGAGGGAACCTACTTGAATAAGGGGGGCATTTGAGACCTCCATCTCTGGAAGGTTTTGCAGGGCCCACAGGCAGGGATTGTTTAGGTGGCAGCTATATATGTCAGCAACTTTGTCTACTCTTACTCCTTAGTGGTAAAATAACAAGGGTTAACAGTTGAGTTGAGGAGAAGGTCACTAACTATGAGCTGAGTCTTCTGAACTCTGCTGTGTTTATTGTCTCAGGAAGAGACCTGTGTCTATTAGATACCTTTCTGGGACAAGTGACAGGTCAGATTAGATGGGCTGGAGAGAGAGAGAGGGCTGGAGGACTAGATACAGAAAAATGGAGCAGGCAGGCTGTGTGCAGCCCCAGCTAGATTTATTTTAGCTCTTATAAATAAAAACATGAGCAGAGCCTCTCTACAGAATTATTTACAGAAGAATTTTAAGCTCCGGGCCCTTTCCAGGCTAAGCACTGAATGCTAAAGTTTATGATGGAGAATGACTTTGGCTACTGTGGCCCCAATTTGGACAAATCTGCCATTAACACCAGCATGGCAGTTATTTTACTGGGGGTGACAGATTGTGAGGTAGGGAGAGTAATTCAGACTATTACCCAGGTGGAAGCATGAAAGCTCAGTGATATATGAAGACCACTTAAATTCATTGTATCTTGTACATCACATCTTTGATAGATTATAGCTGTGGCATTAAAATGGAAATGGTTTCTCTGAGGCCTGACAGGGGCTGGGGTGACCTATGACCTCCCTCTGAGGAATGTGACTGACCGAATTATCAGTTAAGAGAAAAATCTACGGGGAATAGACTCACAGTGATGGCGAATCCCCCATGCATATATATCTATATATTTTTTAAACCTCGGGTGTGATGGAAAGCTTCAGGGCTCAAACCTAGTTTCCCCCTCTCCCGGACCCTCCCCCAGCACCCTGGCCCCAACCCACGCTCACTTCCTCCGTTTCAGATCTCCTACTGGCAAGGCCCCTCATATTGATTGAAAAATTGTTATTAGAGATAGTAGGCCTCCTGCATGCTGCCTACTGATTTAATTTGGAAAACATTTAATTTTATGAAGCGGTAAATGATGGTGCCACGCTCCCCTGTGTTAGGGAGCAGCTGGTTCTTCACCTCCTCACCCGCCCAAATCCCAGGCGTGCTCTTGGCAATCATGTGCTTCCTTCCCCTTTGCTTAACAAGTTATTTCAATTTCTAAACGAAGGCTGAACAAGAGAAAGACAACATGCAAATCGAGCTCCCAGCCGCCATTCACACGTGAAAAAGTTCCCCTGGAATTCCCTCAACTCAGCCCACCCCCCTCCCTTCTCTGCATCTGTCGTGAAAAAAACAGAGCCCTTGTTCTCCTCAGATTGTTTTCACCAATGACCTGACACCACCATCTATAATTAATTACATCATTTACATTAGACTATTGACTAAACAAATACATAAATCATAGGCAGAGTCAATAGGTGCAGACATATTTAATCATGTTCTAAATAATGATTACTGCTCCCATAATGCAATAATTATTTTCAGCAGCTGACTTGAATTAATCTTCTGTCAGCGTGCCATCTGAAAAAAAAAGAGAGAGACGAAGATGAAGAAGGCAGCGCCGATGATGGAGGAGTTGTTCCCGTCCTCAGTTTCTCTTCTTTCCATTCTTCCCCACAGGCACACTCTGCTCTACATCTCTCTTTCCATGACCCCTCTGGCTTCTCTTTTCCTTTCCCTCTGCCTTTCATGTTTCCCTTTGTCTCTTCCTGGACTCATGTCTGTGTCTCATACTTGTTCTTTTTGCCACCTGTCTCTGTTGCTTTTTCTCTTTATCCCCGGACGTGTAACCTCCTTGTTCTTCTTTTCCATTTGTCCTGGGGTTGGACAATGCCCCTGGTACCATGTCGTCCCCCTTTCCGGCCCCCACCCTCCCCTCTTGCCCCAACCCTGCTGCCCTCCCGTCACCTTTATTTCTAAATCTCTGCAGACAGTTTAAATGTTAAAGACTCAAGGAAGCAGTTTTCTTAATAACTTATCCAGATTAGATTTTCTTTCTCTCCTGTCTGACAGCTTTTCCTAAATCATTTTCCACTTTGGAATGGCAAATTGATTAAAGAGATGGGATAGTTATAACACAGGAGTACTCTACAAATGCAATACTCATAATTTTTAGACTAATTTAGCTTTTGTCATCAGAGAGAAGAGAATAAATCAGTGTTTATAGGTCTACATGAGTACAACTTAGAAATGGAGTCAACTCTTGGAAGTATATTATTTGGGATGGAGCATACGACAGTGAGTGGGTGCTTTGCAAATAAAATAATGCCTCCTGGTCTCCTTCATATTTGTCTATCAATAGGCAAGGCCAGTTATTAAGAAGTTGACAGCTTGAAGGAGACACATCAGGCCACAATTTATTTAAATACCAATGATTTGAAGTATTAGTTCTAAGAGACTGTGTGTGTTAAGGATAAATGCCAAGGGAGGGGATGAGATGAATTGGAAGATTGGGATTGACATATATGCACTGTTGGTACTGTGTGTAAAATAGATAACTATGTTAATTGAGAACATATTATAGAGCACAGGGAACTCAACTCAGTGTTCCGTGGTGACCTAAATGGGGAGGAAATCCAAAAAAGAGAGGCTATATGTGTATGTACAGCTGATTCACTTTGCTGTATAGTAGAAAGTAACACAACATTGTAAAGCAAATGCACTCCAACAAAAATTAACTAAAAAAATACCCGTTTTGCAAGGTTGCAAGAAAAGGATAAATCTAGAACAAAATTTTGCATGCTGTCTTGTCCTTAGCACCATCCTTGGTTCTTTATCAGTTTATAGACAATTGTTACATAAGAGGAAAAAAATCACTTTGGGTCAAACAATATGAAAGAGTTGGTGATGTTTATTCCCTGTAGCTAGATGTTTTAATGTTTTCTCCTAAAAGCTTTTCTGCAATGATCTTTTTAATTAATGCTTGTCCTCAGGGATTTGTGATAAAAAAAAAAAGTCCTGGGTCACCATCCATGAAATGGGGAATTCCTAACCTCTTTTCTTATTCTCATCCCAAAGGGTGAGCCGTCTGTGATCCTGGGCACACTCACGTGGTGTGCCTGGCTGGCCAGGCCCCTCTTAGCCTTTCAAGCAATGACATTTTCTCTAGTTGTGTGCCAATTTAAGACCCATGTAATAGGACTGTGATTGGAATTTGTCCTGATTAGCGATAATTGGGAAGACAGCCTTGGCAGGGAATATTTAGAATCACAGGTCATAGAATATTCCTTCATTCAAAAAATATGTACTAAGTGCTTGCCTGTGGCAGATACTGTACTAGGTAATGGTTATCCAGAATAATCATCAGATCATAGTTGTTTGTAAAGCTACCTTCCTAATCTGGTTAAATTACACGGAGCAATTTTAAACAGAACTATTTTGAGAATAGCACACTAGACAATTGTAATGATTGAATATGTCAGTTAGGATGAATTTTTTTTTATATGAACCAGGTGTGTTCCAAACAGTTCAACAAAATTGTGAGACTAATGTGAAACTAATGAAAAATAGAGGCAAAGGATAGATCTGGGTTTTGACTTTTTCCCATTTATGTTTCTGTTCCTTAAGGGAACATGTCTGTTCCTTAAGGGAAAAGTCAGAGGACAGAGAAGGTTCAACACGAGACCTAGTAAGGAGGGGTGGTGCTAGTAGTAAGAAAGAAATAATTTCCCCATTCACTGACCAAAATCATAATGCAGTGTGGAAGTATTAATACTTACCTCAGACAGATCCTGCCTCTGAAATGAGAGCATATTCTGTAATTTCTCCAAGGAACAAGGGAATACACAACTAACATGGATTGCTGGAAACTTTGAATTGTCTTTTATATTGTTTATTTATCAAGCGCAACAAAGATCTTAGTAAAAAAGGGTAAAACTTGTAAAGGAAAATGCAGTTTTCTTAT
This sequence comes from Cervus elaphus, assembly GCF_910594005.1. NCBI lineage: Eukaryota > Metazoa > Chordata > Mammalia > Artiodactyla > Cervidae > Cervus > Cervus elaphus. The sequence continues at coordinate 17,512,813 of NC_057820.1, forward strand.
GTGAAAACAGGGGGGAAAATCTACTTCCTAGGGATATCATTAAGTGTAAATAGCAATATTTATGGAAATACAGTGCACCTGGCAATAGGCCATACACATGGTGAAAATGAAGGTCACTCAGTTGTATCCAACTTTTTGCAACCCCATGGACTATACAGTCCATGGAATTCTCCAGGCCAGAATACTGGAGTGGGTCATCTTTCCCTTCTCCAGGGGCTCTTCCCAACCCTGGGATCAAACCCAGGTCTCCCGCATTGCAGAAGGATTCTTTATCAGCTGAGCCACAAGGGAAGCCCAAGAATATGGGAGTGGATAGCCTATCCCTTCTCCAGGGAGCTTCCCGATCCAGGAATTGAACCAGGGTCTCCTGCATTGCAGGTGGATTCTTTACCAGCTAAGCTATCAGGAAAGCCCATGTATACTGTGGGCTCTGATGCTGTTACTAAAGAATGATCAAGTACAGAGTTTTAGGGTATTTGCAATTACCTGAAGGATGGATCAGTTCTTTTTAGGTAGTTTTGAGTAGAAGAAACCTTTGTATGGTTCTAATCCACCCCCAAGACATGTTTTTATACATTTAACCCCATTGTCAGCTACTGAATCTTTGATTAGTTAACCAGACTCATTCATGCAAAGAACAACTATGCATATCTGAAATATGCGTAAAGAAATTCGCATTCTAGGAGCAGAGGCAAGGGCACAGATCATTTTTGTACAATTATGAAATGCAATGTAATATACTGTTCAATAATCATCTGTTCTTGTAGTGGCTGGAACTTGCCTCTGTGTAGTGCTTGTGATTACCATGATTATGTATACTGTTAAATCAGATTTAAAGTCATCACAGAGAAAAATAAAAATCAAATCTTCTAAATTAGCAGGACAGTAGCTTCCTCTACTTGGTCTGTGACTCAGTGGTTTATTCTAACACATCAGCCATACATCCTCTAACTTGCTTGGGGAGGCCGCTCTCAGTTGCTGTATAGTCAATGACATCATTTCTTTTTTTTTTACTCTCTTTTTTTTTTTATTAGTTGGAGGCTAATTACTTCACAACATTTCAGTGAATGACATCATTTCTATGGATAAGCATCTTCTTAAATTCAAAGAAGTTTGGGGGCAGTTATAATAAGCACTTCCTTGGGAACCTATAGCAAAGAATTTGTAGTACTTCATAACCTAGCACATCAAGGAGCTTATATAAAAATGGAAGAATTGTGCATTTTGGCTACTGATTTGAAATATTTATAAAGCTAAATGAAAAAGGAGTCCACCTTTCCATCAGGGCCTGTGTTAGAGCCTGGTTAATATTGCATGGCGAGTAAGCTATAAATAAACAATAAATAGAAATAAAAGTAGTGAATATAAAAATAATTATTGATATAAATAATAAATGAGTAAAACATAAGTTTAAGGCTGAGATGGAATGGAACTCGATATGAAATTTAATTGAGCTCGATTTTGAGTTTAAGTCTTTTGGAACCAGTAGTTCAGCAAGGATTTCTGGACTTTTTTTTCCTTTTAATTTTAAATGAGTGTGCTCATAGCTCCTGGCTCCTCAGGTCAGTCAACCAAAGATAACTATTACAGTAATTCTAAATAGCTGCCTGGGGGAAAGTATTTGGCCTGAGGATGGGTTTAGACCAAGGCGACCTGAGGTTTCCATTTTAAAAGGATCATCCCCTGCTCAAACAGTTTTGATCTGTCTTTTAAGAAGTCTTTGGGGAGCTGCACATTATTCCCTTTTTCTCCAGGAGAAAGCCACAGGCGGAAATTCTTTTCTTCAGTCTTCGGATTAGCCTGATTCAAAGAAGCCTTCCAGATCATTAACCAGCTGGGCTGTAGGAACAAAAATTTCCAGAAGTTGTTTGGGGGGAGAAGAGTTTTAGTGCTCTTCCTGCATGGACTCAACCTGTTAATTCTCCCAGCTGTTTAATTCCATGAGGCAGGCTGTAAGAGTTGACATTTTAGGTGGGAAACTCAGAGAGATGAACAGATCCCTTTGCCCCAGGTTATAAGTGATGGAGACAGCCTCAAGGTGGTCGGTCAGACTCCAGGGGCTGCACTGAAGGGCAGTATGCATGGCAACAGCAGAAGCCAAATCCAGTGGGGAACTCCAAGTTTTCCCATGAGTAAACCTGAGATAAGCAAGGGTAGAACTCTATTCCTCCATCTCTCTAACTATCTCCACATTCCTACCCCCTCCCTCTTCTTTCTCCTGCTTTTCAGGGTGCATTCTGGCTCCCGCCTAGTGCTCAGTGCTCTCCTGAATGGAGTCTGGCATGGATTCTGGTACATGGAAGACAGTAAATATTTATTTCATGTATGAATGACTGATAGACAAGGTGCCTCTGAGTATAGGGACAGAAGTGACACTGCCTGATTAAAATCCTTCCCCTACCACTGTCTTGTCTTGCGTCTTTGGACAAAGTTTCCACTTGTATTTCATTTTTCTTATCTGTGAAATGGGAATAATTAGAGTTCCAAGTTCATGGGAAGGTTGTGAAGACTAATTGATACAACATAGCAATAATGATTGAGATGATAGTGATGTTGATGATACTAATACTTAAAAAAACACCTTAGGGAGAGGTCTTTTCTAATCCAAGTTGATAATCCCTGCAGTATTTGGACTATTTGTTGTTTGTGTGATTATTGATTGATTCATTTAAAGTCTACCATTTTGCTATGTGTTTTCTGCTTTCTCCTGTGCTGTTCCCTTTTTTCTTCTTTTTCTGATTTAACTTGGCTTAAGCACTTTTTAAGATTCTGTTTTATCCCCTTTGTTGGTTTATTAGGTATAATAGTTTGTTTTGTTATTTTAATGATTGCTCTAGCATTTCTAGTGTACATACTTAACTTATCACAGTCCACCTTCAAGTGATATACCAGTTCATATATAGTCTATATTCCTGGGGATGATAATAATACTTATATATTATGCTAGGATTAGGAAACATGGGTTCAATCCCTGGGCTGGGAAGATCCCCTGGAGTAGGAAATGGCAACCCACTTTAATATTCTCGCCTGGAGAATTCCATGGACAGAGGAACCTACCAGGTTACAGTCCACAGGGTCACAAAGAGTCGGACACAACTGAGCACATAGGCCAGGCCATACTAGGGTTAGGTTGAGGTACATATAATAGAAAATCCAAAAGATCCATAGCTTGAGAAAGATGGAGCTTTGTTTCTCTCTGTGTAAGAGACGTCAACAGAATGACCTAGCCTCCTTCTGTCTTCTTTTGACATCCTGATGCATGGTTCACAGTGGCTGCTGGACTGCAAATAGGTTCAGCAGTACCATTGTTCTAGATTCTACATATATGCCTTAATATACAATATTTGTTCTTCTCTCTCTGTCTTGCTTCACTCTGTATAACAAGCTCTAGCTTTATCTACCTCAGTTCAACTGACTCAAATTTGTTCCTTATTATGGTATGGCAGAAACCAACACAACATTGTAAAGCAGTTATCTTCCAATGAAAAATAAATTTAAAAATGACGTCTGGAGCTGTAGCCATCATATCTGTTTTTCAGATGGATAGAAGGTGGAAATGGGGAAAGGAGAAAAGTGGTGATGACTTAAAAAAATACTCATGCATTTTATTTATTTTTGGCTTTGTGAGGTCTTAGTTGTGGCATACGGGCCCTTCAGTGGGGTGTGCGATCTTCAGAGCACAGGTGCTCAGTAATTGTTGCACCCGGGCTCAGCTGCTCCAAGGCATGTGGGGTCTTAATTCCCCACAGGGATTGAACCCATGTCCTCTACATTAGAAAGTGGATTTGTAGCCACTGAACCACCAGGAAAGCCCCTGGTGATGACTTTTTAAAGAAACTATCTCTGAAATCCCTAATGACGCTTCTACATAAATCTTATTATTTAGAAATTATTCTCATAGCCTTCCTATTTATAAAGGAAGCTGAAAAATATCTTTTTAGTTGGCACTAAATCATCATGAATAAAATTAGGGTTCTATTGCTGAGGACAAAGGGAGAATGGACATTGAGTGAGCAAAAAGCAGTTTTTTCCATGCCTCTTATAAGCTTAATGTAGAAATTATATAAAATGCACATAAAACGCATGGCACAGCCTCTGGCATGTGTGAATTACTTAGTAGATGTTATCTTCGCAGAGTTAATTCAAAACAACCCTTTTCCGGAAGCGTTGTATAAGGGCAATTAGCTTTAAATGAAAAGGTCTCTTACCTACACTCGAATGAACTGGTTTTTCCCCTTCATTGTGGTGGCATAGATGGGGAGTCTGTGACACCATACATATGACAAACAGCACAAGGTCAAATAAATAAATCTCCTTCCTACTGTAGCGGCGCAATATACCTCATGTCTAATTGCCCTTTGTTAACTTGAAGAATTATTAATCTTTGTTAGAAAGACATGCTAATTGTAGCTGATCAACCTGAAGAATAAGCAAATCATAAAGCCAACCAGGTAGAAGTCAAACAGAAAGAAAATGAACTTTTTTTGGTCCTGAGGCCACCATATTTATTCACGAGGTGAAGCAAACAGTCATTTATTGACTCAAGTTCTTTCATTTACATCTTATCTCGGGCTATTTGCTTTAATAGTTTAGCACCTATCAGTTAGTAGAGAAGGCTGTCTGCATCCACCACAGATGCTGACATCAGCAACATTATCATCTTCGCCAGCACCATTACCTTCCTATGGTCATGATTACCCCCATGTTTCACTAACCTACAATTAGTTTAGCCAGAGATGATAAACAAAGGAAGTGCAGTCTGACTTCCCCTTGGCCTGCCTGCCTGGGGATGGACCTAGCTGAGCACCAAGAGATAATAAGGCTATCGTCATCTGGGGCAGTGGGGCTGGGAGGCAAGTCCATTAAAAACACGGGAGACTTGACTTATCACTCCACGTGACTATGTGCTTTTAAATGTCGACAGCTTCTATAAAAATTCCATCTTCCTTGCATGGGGTCAACTTGACCTACTGCAGTGAAAACTGGCAAGGTGCTGACCCTTCACATTTATCTCAGCTAGAGCCAGATAACCTTGCCCCTTGGGCTAAAAATACCCTGGCTGCCCCAGCATCCTCTTTATCTCTCTAGCAATAATGACAGAAATGAGCCCCGGCCTTGGAAACGATGTTTGGATTTGCAAAACTCTGCATTCCCACCCCTGCCGCCCAAACACACTGGACCTTTGTTTTCAGGAATTGTGAGCACAGAACCTCATGCTCAAGGGTGAGCTGAGGACACCTGCAGGCTTTCTCAGGCTCCTGCTGCCCCAGGGTGCAGCTGCTTCTGAAGTCAGCAGATCCCTGGGCGGTTCTGGTGGGCCTCTCTTCCTTTTCACTGACGACATTGAATTACGAATCCAGAAGTCCTTGTTCAAGTCCTATTTTGTCACCAAACTGTTGGCCTTCAGCACGCCACTCAAATTTTGGCGTCTCCACTTCCTCATGGGTAAAATAAGACAATAAATCAGTTTTTCAACTCTTCCAACTTCTACAAGTCATGATTCTTTTCTCTGGCTATGAACTTCGTAGCCCTTCAGTTGACTGCCTCAGATTCTGGCTGCTTAAGCTTCCGCTGGTGGTTTGCTTTATTTAATCTCTTGTCTTCTCTCCTCCTTCTCCACCTGGGATGGCAATCACATGATCCCTGTGTTGGTGGGTCATTTGTTGCGGTGAGCACCCTTATATCCTCCATGGCACACATGAGCTGCCCAGAGTTTCAGAAGTTCCCAGGGACGATCTGAGATAAACAAGATGATGCTCTTGGTCTCAAGTTACTTGGGGCTACTGGTATGTTCCCGGTAGTTTACAAAATTATAGGAACAGAAAAGCTTTCCAATGTGGTCTCGGTAAAATTCCAGAAAGCACAAAGTCAGCAGAAAGAAACCTTGGTGCCTGGTCTCAGATATAACAGTGAGGCTTGGGACTAATCACCTGGGCTGTCGTTTCAGTCATACTGAGAAGGGACAATCACATTGTGCTCAGTATAATTGGAGGGATCATGTTTGTTCAGCCAACCCAAAGTGTGTGTTAGTCACTCAGGCATGTCAGACTCTTTGCAGCCCCATGGACTGTAGCCCGCCAGGCTCTTCTGTCCATGGAATTCTCCAGGCAAGAATACTAAGTGGGTAGTCATTCCCTCCTCCAGGGGATCTTCCTGACCCGGGGATCAAACCTGTGTCTCCTGCATTGCAGGCAGATTCTTCACCATCTGAGCCATCAAGGAAACCCTGGCCAACCCAAGCCCAACCCTAATTTGGTTCTATCCAGTATGGTATTGACCTGCCTGATCTGGACTGTGTCTCCCAGAGTTTGCTCCTCAGGTCAGAGCTGACAGGAGCGTGAAGTGAGCTGAGTGTGGCCTGAAACTGATATTGCAGATGGAGCCCAAGTGTTTTAAACAGCCTATAAGCAGATTGTTATTAATGAACTTTGTTAATTATCAGCTAAAACTGTGTTTAAAAGTGACCTATTAAAGTGATGCTTGAGAAGCACAATCTATACCAAGGTGAGCAAGCCTTCAACTTGATTAGATCCCAATACCTTTCTCTTGATGAAATTGCCACTTATTAACATTCTCAAATGAGATGGAACTATAAATGTAAGTGGGTTTTAATACAATCATTTTTGAGGAAATGTCAAACTCCATTGCACATCTCTCTCTCCCGCCTCCCCCTGCAATGGCAGAGTTCAGTGAAGGACTGAGCCAGATTAATGAGCGAGGGATGGAGAGGATTTTGGAGCCAAGGAAAAGACCACAAAGCCGATCAGTCTCTAATTTAATCATCTCAGTAGGCTATTCAGTGAGCTAGCATTATTGAGCTACCCAGATCATATTTATGTATCCATGGAAGAAAAAACAAGGGAGAAACCAGGGCTGTGTTTATGGACATAAGGGAGACAGGAAAAGAGCAAAATTGTCAGCCTGCGAAGTCTGTGACCTGGAACCAGAAAGCATAATTGGCTGAGTAAATCCATGTAATTAAATTAAATATGAATAGCCGCTGATTGAGACCTGCGCCATGGACAGAATATGCTGGCTGTTAATGACCCACAATTTATTTACACCTTGAACACCGTGTTTCCTTACTGCTCTAAAGTAGTAAAATTGCCTTCTTCCTGGTGAAATTTATTGCCATTTAAACATGCCAAAAGGCCATTCTGGCAGTCATTACAATAATCTATCATTTCTGCAACTGCTGGTATCCTGTGCTGTGGTCAAATTCAATCTGAGAAGGGTCAACAGAATTTTTTCCACCAAATGCTTCCCTCTTGACTATCATCAATTTACTTTTGTCAACAAAAAGGGCATTACTACGGAATGAAACAGAAGATCCCCTTAAGACCTCTAGCAAACACCGCAAGCTTCTCTCTACGTCTAGTATCGCTCCAGCCTGCAGATCTGTCTTTCTGCAAGTGTCTGTATGCATGGTTGGATCACCTCGTGCAGAAGCGTGGGCCGGAACCCTGCCGCCTGTTTTTCTTGCCAATGACAAAAGAAGCATATCTGACAGGAGCATACAGTCTTTAGTTTCTGGTTTCTAGCAGGCCTGGCATTTCCTTTGAAGGAGGAACTTTGGGGGCTTTAGAGATGAATCGTTGCTATTGTTAGTCAAACTGCTGTTCCCCTCTCTTCTGCCTTCTCTCACACCTCTTCGTTTTGATATGACATTGCAGGTACGAGTTCAGATCACACAGTTCCCACCATGGCACATGGCCGGGAATGTTGGCTCTGGGCTATAGAAAGGGGAAAAAATTCTTTGTCACCGAGGCGAGCATTGAGATTTTCCCCACTCTGGAAAAATGAGATGGACAATTGAAGAAAAAGGATGAAGTTAATTCAGGTCTTCATCTGTGTTTTTTTGTGACAGACTTGGAAAAAGGTGCTGTTGCTTTTGGGGGGAGGAAGGAGAGGCTTCGTTGGTGGCTCAGGCAGTAAAGAATCTGCCTGCAATGTGGGAGACACGGGTTTGATCCCTGGGTCAGGAAGATCCCCTGGAGAAGGGAATGGCTTCCTAGTCCAGTATTCTTGCCTGGAGAATTCCATGGACAGAGGAGCCTGGCAGGCTACAGTCCTTGGGGGCAAACAGTCAGACACGACTAAGCGATTAACACATGCTCAGTAAGGAGAGGGACTTGGTTAAATGGAATCATTTCTGTATTTTCTCCCTTGTTTAATATTGCAGGACGTAGCCTCCATTCCAACTCTCTGTGCCTGGGAAGCTGTAGCCCAGAACGAGTGACTGTCATCTGCATTGTAACTACATAGTGATGCCTGTATTGCCGCTCAGCCATCACCTGGTCATGTAGGCTGGAAATAGGTTATGGTTTATAATCAGCAGGTTTAATCTTGAATGGCCAGACTATAAACTTGAGGATGATACAGTGTTTATAGTGTGTTTTTTTTTTTTGGAGTGGATAGGATAAAAAATTAACTTTTTATTGTTAATAGCAGCCTTTTATTTCTTTGATCATATAAAGCAGCAGTCCCGAACCTGTTTGGCATCAGGGACCAGTTTCATGGAAGATAATTTTTCCATGGACCAGGGTGGGGTCGGGTGGGGTGGTTTCGGGATGATTCAAGTGTATTACATATATTGTACACTTTATTTCTATTATTATTACATCAAATCCACCTTGGATCTTTAGGCATTAGATTCTGGAGGTTGGGGACCCCTGATATTTTCACATTATATCAGTTACCTACATTTTATTTTTTTGCAACAAGTCCAAGTAGCTTTTTTTCTTCCTAGGAAACTGGATTTTTAATGGGATAGAGCTGACTTTTTAATTATGTATAAGGACCTTGACAAGCAGAGAGTGTTGATCTTTGGCTTTTTTTGATGCCTACTTACCATTAAATTTGTTAGGTTTAGTTTGTGTTTAATTTGTCTACTTTTGACTTTATATATCATATGGGCAACTTTGGAATTTGGGCTAATTTAGATGTGGTCGTTATCTTTTTCCAAGTTGTTGATATTTTATTTTATGCTTTATGTTTTTTAAGTTTTAAGAACCAGTTTACAAACCCATAGTCACTAAGGTTTTCTCTGAACTTTGTCTAGAAGATTTGTATTTTTAGCTCTCGTATTTGGTTAGTTATCTATTTTGAGTGTTTAATTATATATTTCAAAGATAAGAATTGAAGCTCAATTATTGCAACATTACTTTTCAAAAAGATTATCTTTTCTCCATTAAGTTTCCTTAGCAGCTTTGTTGAAAATCAATTGACTACATATATGTGGATCTATTAGTCAATTTTCTGTTTTGTTCAGCGGATGCATATGTCCATGTTTTTATCAAACCATGTAGACTTTATTACTCTAGCTTTTTTCCCAATAAAAACATTTAATGTCTTTGTTGAATCATTGGAATATTTATTCTAGGCAGCAGCATAACAAAGAATGCATTATTCCTGCAGGGAAATCTGCATTTATCAGACCCAAACTATGCTAATGTAAGCATTTTAAAATTGATCATCATCTCCTGGTTAGTTTAGTTAGACAAGTAGGGAGTAGCAACTCATAGAGAAATGGATATTCTATGGAAGTCCTTGAAGTAGCTAATAATAGAAATAACTATGATTTATTATTGTTTATTAAAGGCTAAGTGGTCTACTAGGTATTCTATCTACTATTTATCTATATTAATTATTAAGAAATTCCTCTTAGATATTAAAATTCACCTAATTAAAAAATAGAGCTTATATAAGAATTATCCCAATTTTTACCTTCCCCCTCAAATAAAGCTTAAGTAGAGCAAATGCCTTGTTGAAAGTCACACATCAAAAATGGTAGGAAATAGAGCAGCGATTTAAACTCAGAGGTGTCTGAACTCAGTGTCCATACTATTAACCTTATGCCAGGAACTCTTAAACAACGTGCAGTGTTCTCTAGAAATCTCTGGAGCCGAAATCTGTGTTTGACCATTGTAAACATGTTGTCTGATTTTCAGCTGTCGATTTTTTAAAAATTCTTTTAGTTTTTTATTTTATTTTGGAGATAGATGATTAACAATGTTGTGTTCATTTCAGGAGTACAGCAAAGTGACTCAATGATACATATACATTCTTTTTCAAATTCCTTTTTTACTTAGGTTATTACAGAATATTGAGCAAACTTCCTTGTGCTCTGCAGTGGGCCCTTGTTGATTATCCATTTTAAATACAGTAGTGTTAAAAGACTGTTGGTAAAATTAAAAAAAAAATACAGTAGTGTATATTACGTCAATCTGAGACGCTCAGTTTATCCCTTCCCCCCTTCCCCTTTGGTAACCATATATTCATTTCTTATGTCTTTGAGTCTATTTCTTAGAAAACATTTTATATTATAAAAAATTGATTGTAGAAAGAAATAGAAAATATAAATAAGAAAAGAAAATATTTATTATGCTGGTATTAAAGTCATTAATAATCCTACAACAATAGAGATAATCGCTTTTAATAAATGGGTGTATATAACTCCATACCTCTTTATCTATCTACCTGTATATATTTACAAAACATACAGGCACAGTGTGAGCTATATATAAGATGTTTGTAGGACTGCTGCTCATAATAGCAAATACCTGCAAACAGCCTGAATATTCATCAAAATAAATTGTAGTCCATTTATACAGTGGAATAGTATATAGCAGTCAAAAAGGAAGGGACTGAAGATGACCACAAACATAGATGAATCTCAGCAACATAGTTTGGAGTAAAGAAAATATCTCCAAACATTAGATACAGCATGATGTCCTTTAAATCATTAAGACAAAACCAACGAAACCAACACATTTTTTACCTAAGCTCTGGAAATACAGATAGATGTGTTAGAAGTTGGAGGGTTCAGTGCACAAGCGGCAGTAGGAGTGGGGTAGTTGCCTGCTGTCCCAATTTGGGGAAGAAACCCTGAGTGCTAACACTCTACAACCAGTTTCTCTCTTTTCTTTTCTCAATTCTCATCTGTTTTCAAGCCATCAGTATCTCAGTCTTGGCACTGCTGATGTCTTAACAAGAGAATTCTTTGTGGCAGAGGGCTGTCCTGGGCATTGTAGGATGTTTAGCAGCAGCCCTGGACCACTCCCACTAGATTCGGTAGCACCCTTTCCCACAGTGGTGATAATCAACAAGTTCTCTAGACATTGCCAAATGCCCCCTGCTGGGCAGAACTGTCCCGGGTTGAGAATCACCGTGTTAGGAGAGTGCACATGAATTGTTACGGGCTCAATGTGACTGATAAAGTAGATCTTGCTTTTAAAAATGCTCTGTTTTTAAAATGTAGGTAATCATCACTTCGGACTATCCATCCTGTAAACACTACAAAATTTTCTTCCCTGTTTGGTTGATTTTGGTGTTAGCAGAGCCTGCTGAAATAACACAGCACAGCTCACTAAAATGACTGGGTACAGAGACGGATTTTGCTGTTTTATTAAAAAGCCCTTTGTAAAACCCACTGACATATTTTTGTTGGCTCCTAGGGAGCTCTGTTCTGCAACATCATTGATTCTCTAGGCTGGATGGTAGGGGACTCTTCCTGCTGGGTGACCTCAGGGAAGCCACTGGGCTTCATCAATTCCATGTGAGAGGAAAAAAGAGCAGTCATAACAATTAAACTGGCTAGCCTAGAAGGCCTTCTGAAGAAAGGTCTATGTGAGGACAAACTTGTAATATTTATTGTGATTATCAGCCCCTCAGGGGCCTTTTGAAGAATTCTGTCTGATTTATCAGGCAGCTGCCCCACAGATACGCATGAAGGGAGAGGGGCAGGATTGGGGGGTGGGGTGGGGAGCTGTGATGAGGGTGATGCATTGATGGCAGTGCTCCAAGGGTGACCTCATATTTACCCCCCAGATGTTCAGATCATTTCTAAGTATCATCACCATCTTGGTGTGATGCCATTTTCTGTTCTTGCTAAACTTTGGGAAGCAAGGGAGGTTTCAGAATTTTAATGCTCACTTTAGCCTGTGAAGGAGGTGGTAATGTTCGAAAGTAGCCTGACCTTTTCATTGTTCATTGCCAATTGGTTGACTGACCATCCCTATTCCCCATTCCAACTGCTTCAGCAACCTTCTTGTCTCTTTCCCTCCTTAGCACCAGGTACAAAATTCTACAGAGGCCCTGACCTTTTCCAGTGTATTTTCTTACCAAGATTTTGTTTATCTTATGCCAGCCCATTTTTTCAACGTGAGAACCAAACGAGGGAATTAAAGCTTAGCAGAAAAATAAAAATCAGCGAATGTTCGTATCTAGAATTACTCTTTCATCAACCAAACAGGAACTATGTGATAGGCGAGCTTGTAAAAGAAGCTGGGCATTGTCCTTAAGAACTCAAATAAGGTAGACTTTTTTCTTCTTAAATTAATTTCTATTGGAGTATACTTGCTTTACAATGATGTGTTAGTTTCTACTGTACATCAAAATGAATTAGCCACACATACATATATAACATATATACAATATAATCCCTCCCTTTTGGACTTCCTTCCCATTCAGTCACCACAGTACATTAAGTAGAGTTTCTTGTACTATACAGTGTATTCTCTTTAGTTACCTATTTACGTTGTTCAGTGGCCTGGTTTTGTCTGACTCTTTGTGACCCCATAGACTGCAGCATGCCAGGCCTCCCTGTCCCTCACCATCTCCTGAAGTTTGCCCAGTTCACGTCCTTAGCTTCAGTGATGCCACCCAGCCCATTTTATACATACCTATTTTATACGTAGTATCAACAGCGTATAAATGTCAATCTCAATCTAACTCCTCTCGCCACCACCCCCTTCCTCCTTGGCATCTGTATGTTTGTTCTCAACATCTGTGTCTCTATTTTGTTTTGCAAATCAGACCATCTATGCCATTTTTTCCCTGGGGGTACTGAAAATGACTTTGAGGAAGTATACTCAGATTCCAGTTAATTCTAAACCAGAAGGTGATACATATAATAAACATGTCCCTTTCAAATATTTTTCAAGCATCTCCTTGCCTGTTACTAGCAGTAACTCTGGCTGTCTCCTTACTTGTTATTTAAGGAAATCTTTAAGCTCTAATTACCCTCATAATTTCCTAAGTGGCTGTATTTCCTGGATATCCTGACTACAAGTTGCTGTCACTGGTATCATTCTTGCCCATTATGTGCAAAGTCGCTTCAGTGGGGTCCAGCTCTTTGCAACCCCAGGGACCGTAGCCCACCAGTCAGGGGATCCTCCAGGCAAGACTACTGACTTGGGTTGCCATTCCCTTCTCCAAGGGATCTTCCTAACCCAGGGATCAAACCCACATCTCTTTATGTCTCCTGCATTGGCAGGCAGGTTCTTTACCACTAGAACCACCTGGGAAGCCCATTAGGGTAGGAATATTTACCCTAGAGGTCACTACTGGAATTTGTATCTGTCATCTGGAAAGCGTAGAGGAATTGAGAAAAGAATAAGTATGACCATCTTCCATGAACACACTTTCAAAAAAATAGCGTTAAAAGGTTGACAAAATTAATTATTTTGATGTTGAAAGCAGAGAACAAGCTCTGGACTGTGAGAAAGAGGAAAGACAAACTTTAAATAAATCTTTGTTTTCTGATATTGTCTCTAAGAATATTATATTGAATCCATTGTCTATAGCTGGCTAAATCTATTCTCAAAATGTCCATATTTCTCTGATATAGAATAAGACGTATCCGTGAAAGGAGGCTGGGGTGTTGAATCCATCACTGAAGTAGTGACAACCCTGTCAGCTTTAACTAGACAGAGGAAGCAATCGTTTAGTATGATCTTCACCACTTACAGATAAAGTAATCACTAAACACATGTTAGATGACAAAAAGACGTCTCTTCAATGACAGTTTCCTGAAAATGAAGAGCTGAGTCTCACCAGGCAATAGAAAGCACACAAAGTAATACAAATCCAGGCTTTTACTCCTCATTATTAAACCCTCCTTCCTGACACTTAAGTACGAGGCTTATCTCTCAAGGGATTAACTAAGAAATTATTGCATGCTGCTTGCACTCTGCTAAGATTCTTTTTTTTTTTTAAAGCTGTCTTATACACCATTATCAAAGACTATTTTCAAGTGGATAGAGGTCTACTGGGTACTTTATAAGCAATTAGTACCACCAACTAAAGGAATTATAATAAAGAAGTTCATTTGGAGTGACACTAAAAAAAGCCCAGAATTAGTCCATTTCCTCTCTTCATTTTAGGTGGAATAAAGACTGCTTTAGACTTTAGGGACTGTGTCTGTCTTCTTTGCACTATATTCTCACCTCCCAGGGTATAAACATTTAAATCTGTAGATCACTGAATCAATGCTTGCATTTGCATTATATCAGTTTCCATGTGCAGCTTCATTGATAAAGAGAATGATGACCAAGTTGTGAATTCCTCCATGGCATTATAATTTGTAACATTATTTATTGAGTATTTATATTTGAATTTTGAAAGACTCAAGACACTTTTAAAAGTGCTTGACATGTAAAAACACATTTAATCCCCTAACAATCTTATGTAGCAGGCACGATTTTAGTCACAATTTTCATATGAAGAAATTAAAGCTTAGAGAGGAAAAGTAACTTGCAGTTGGAATCAAAATTTGAATTTAGGTCTATACAGTTTAGATAATCCACTATACTGTTTGAGCGCCATTTATTGTTTACTAAGATTAGTTCTAGACTTGGAGATTTCACTGCTTCAGTGAGGTGCAAAGTGTTAAGTGTTAGCCAGTCAGTTGTGTCCAACTCCTTGCAAACCCATGGACTTTAGCCTTCCAGGCTCTTCTGTCTGTGGGATTCTCCAGGCAAAAATTCCAGAATGGGTTGCCTTCCCCTTATCCAGGGGGTCTTCCTGACTCAGTACTCGAAGCCGGGTCTCCTGCATTGTAAGGGGATTCTTTACCATCTAAGTCACCAGGGAAGCCCAAACCTTTCCTGAAACTCCATCACCTCATTTCCCCTTCTTTTCCCTTTTTTTCCTCCTTGCTTCCAACTCCTTCCCCTTTTATTCTCCCCTTTTCGCCCTTCTCTGCTCCAGTGGGATAGTTCCTTTTAAGAACTAGGCTCCAGATTGTCAAAGACAGTGAGGGAAGAAATCATTCATTCCCTTCCTGGTTTCGCTTTTCTTAACTCTTTTTTCATGTTGCCGCTTGTGTTAATGGAGAATGTACCATAAGTACTTATTTCTCTTAAATAAAATTTAAGAGAGCAGTTTAACTTCAAATGTCTAGATTTTTATTTTTTATTCTGAGCTTAAAATTCTAACTCCATCCCTCACTGTCTTTCCCTGCTTCTTTTTGCCTGTTTATGCAACTGTGAAATGCAGTATATCTGATGGTCGTGATGATGAAATGACATGATATATAGAGTGCCGCCATACGCTTTGTTCAAATTGTGAAAATTCAGTAAAAATTTAGCTTTTCCCTTTTCCTGGCTGTGCCCCTTCTTAGAAAGTGATGACTAAGCCGTGATATCTGAGAGCAGGGCATGAGAAGAATATAAGGATGAAACAAACTTAGGTATAGTTTCACCCGGATAAACCTTGGATATTTAATGCCATCATGGTGCTTTCTCTTAAGAGTCTAAATCCACTTTTTACTCAGGAAGAAGGGTCTCTCTTGGCCACGTTCCATATGATGGCCCACTTTAATTCCTCAGTAGGAGTCACTAAGTGAACCAATGGCAAATCTTCAAATTCTTTGGGTGGATTTTGAAATTTGCCTTTTTTGAGTTATTGTTTGAGCCACCTACTCCGGAGTTCCAACGGGTCTCCTGGAGCTGTGCCCGTGTGTGGGTTAAACATTCCTGAAAGGAATCATACAGCTGCTGGCACAGTCGAACAGTCATCCAACGCTTCCTCTTGGCCCCTGAAGCTGGTACTGTGGCGCATGAAAAATAGAAAAGCCAAATGAAGCAGACATTTGCCCACAGCCATAGCACCTTAACCCTGAAGAAGGAAATGGCAACCCACTGTGGTATTCTTGCCTGGGAAATTCCATGCACAGAGGCGCCTGGCAGGCTTCAGTCCACAGGGTTGCAGAAGAATTGGACATGACTTAGCAACTGAGCATGCACGCACGCATATCAACTTTGGCTTTGTTTGGGTTTTGAAGTTATAAATGAGACATCACTGTAGGAGCAAATTCAAGTTTTGGGGGGCCCGAAACTTAAACAGTTTGTGAGTGTGCATGCTCAGTTGTGTCCAACTCTTTGCTACCCCATAGACTGTAGCTCTGCAGACTCCTCCATCTGTGGGATTTTCCAGGCAAGAATACTGGCATAGGTTGCCATTTCCTCCTCCAGGGGATCTCCCTGACCCAGAGATTGAACCCAGGTCTCTTGTGTCTCCTGCATTGGCAGGTGGATTCTTTACCAGCTGAGCCACTGGGGAAGCCGTGTACAATTCAGGTAGTATCATTTAAGAGAAAATATCAAACTTTCCCTTGAATGTATTGCTAAAGACTCTGACAAGGCTTTGGAAAGAGCCCATCCAATCTGAGAGACTGCATGTAAACTTCATGAGCTTTGCATTGAATTTATTAAATCAATTAAAGTCTTTTTCATCATCAGCTTGGCCCTCAGCTGGGCCCATTTCATTGGGAGGTCATGATGATTTGTATGAAAATTTTGTTTTCATTTTACTTTCTTTTTTACCTGTCTGAAGATAGTTTTTTTTTCCTGTCTTGGAAGTACCAGAAGCTTCCAAAAATCATTATAAAAGCTTCTACACATCACTATAAAAGGACCCTTGGCAAACAGATTACAGTCGTTGATTTGTAACAATAGCTAATGTATTTAAGCATATACCATGTGCTAGACTCTGGGATTAAAAACTTTATATGTAGTTTCCTGTTTAATTCTCACATTATCTCTATGAGATATCTGGCCTATATTTTTCTCACTCGATAAAGTAACTTGCTCATTCTCATACTCAGTGGATGGAAGAAAGAGGGTTCAAACCAAAGGCCCATGTGATTCGATTAGAATCCAGTTGTTAACTACTTTGCGGTAATCTTAGGTTTGAATGTGTAGTGGGCGGGCGATACTAGTTGTTCTGTGTGCAGCGGAAACAGTTGTTCTTCAGTCACTAAGTCCAACTCTTTGCAACCCCATGGACTGCAGCACGTCAGGCTTCCCTGTCCTTCACTATCTCCCAGAGTTTGCTCAAAGTCAGGTCCACTGAGTCGATGATGCCATCCAGCCATCTCATCCTCTGTCACCTCCTCTCCTCCTGCCTTCAATCCCTCCCAGCATTAGAGTCTTCCAATGAGCCAGCTCTTCGCATAAGGTGGAGCTTCAGCTTCAGCATCAGTTCTTCCAGTGAATATTCAGGGTTGATTTCCTTTAGGATTGACTGTTTTGATCTCCTTTCTCTCCAAGGGACTCATAAGAGTCTTCTCCAGCACCGTAATTCGAAACCATCAGTTCTTCAGCCCTCAGTCTTCTTTTTGGTCCAACTCTCACATCTGTACCTGACAACTGGAAAAACCATAGCTTTGACTATACAGACCTTTGTTGGCAAAGTGATGTCTCTGCTCTTTAATACAATGTCTGGGTTTGTCATAGCTTTTCTCCCAAGGAGCAAGCATCTTTTAATTTCATGGCTGCAGTCATTTAATTTCATGGAAACAGTACACTTTAAAAAAATAGGCAGTCTGGGATCCAGTTCTCCTTCCCCTCATTCTCTTTCCTCCCCACTTCCTTAACTAAGTAACTGTGCATCCATTAACAAGTGAACCTACTTCTCCTATACCTCAGATCCCCCAGTTGTAAAATGGGAGAACAGTATTCTGCTTGAAAACTGCTGGCTAGGTCATCTATTCCTTGAGGTTTAAGTTCTATAATTACTCAAACACTGTTCAAGTTCCTAAACACCTGTCTCAGTATTTGCCTGATTTCAGATCTTAAATAAATAACTGACATCCAAATGTTGTCCCAGATTTTAGGATGGAGCCAGCCATCAAACAGAAGTCTCCAGTAGAATGAGCCAGTGCTGAGACTTTGAAAAACAAAGATCAGTCTGAAGAAGTTCAAAGGAAGGAAGAAAAAGGTATGTTCCTAGTTAAATGCACCCATGTTGAAATGAAGACTTAGAAAAGTTCTTTTTATTTTATTTTATGTTGGACTGACTTTTAAGAAAACAATCTTGAAAGTGTTTATTTTATAACTCTAACAGCGTCCAAGAAAATGTGGACGGCCAAATTCTGAAAAAGCACAGTTGTGAATAGAACTCATTTTCAGTATGCAGAAAGCCCTTTCCTGTCCCCAAACCTCCATGGTCATAGTGAAACTGTCCCCCCACAAGAGGAGGACAAAATACACTGTCATCTGGGTAAGGCCTCCTGGGCTAAGAAGTCTTCCTCTGATGCCTCTTCTTGGGTCCGACCACTTGAAAGCACGCTCTCCATTGTAAGATGGGAGAGGAAGCCATATTCCTTATACTTTGGCAGGTATTTCAGCCCAGATAATGATTTGGTGATCTGGGGAGTAAGATGTTGTTTTAAACCAGAGTGGACTACGGTTTGTGTTTTGCAGCAATGACAATGTGTGTCAGAACAGTATTTCTCTTTTCTCTGTGAGTTCTTTAGTATTTAAGCAGTTTCAACAAAAGAGTTATTTTGTAGATCTGAGCTTCTACAAAACACATTTGTTCAAGATAACTTTAGGTGGTATAATGGCGTGTGTGTGTGTGTGTGTGTGTGTGCACTGTTGATATCCAAAAAGCAGAGACTAGAGCAGGAGATGAGTGAAATGATAACACCATTAGTTCTTAATAAATATACGCACCTTATACCTTTGTTAACCCTTTTAAATATTTTTTCAAAGTATTGATTCTTTACCACAAAGTTATATTAAAACATATTTATCATGCTAATAGTATAGATTGGGTTTTTTTTTTTTTTTTACGAAATTTTACCCAAATGGTGAAAAATGTGACAATGCTTTCATGGAAAAGAACACCAGTTTACTAGATTCTAAAGACAGGGTTCTAGTCTAAGTTCTGTTACTGCTGACTCATGTAACTATGAGCAAGTCCTTCAATATTGCTGAATCTCAGTTCCCCTGTCAGCAAATTGGAATAATAATAATAATAATCTTTGCCTCTCCATAGACTGAAGCAGTGACCAAATGAGTTAATAAATTTATGAAATTTAAGTTCTATGAAAATGCAAGTTGCATTTTTGCTTCAGATATTGCTTCCAATTATAGCTCCAAAACCTAGAACATACAGAGAACACAGTTAGGCAGGCAGGAAGCAATGTGACAACATTTAACTTCATGGCAAGAAGAGCTTATTTCTCTGGTTTTCTGGCTAGACTACACACAAGCATACAGTTGTGATATCTGTACTATAGATTAGAAGGATTGCTTAGAGATATGTAGAGAGTTTATAAGCAAATATATGATTTAACTGTAAAATATTAGACCAATTCTTCAAGTGCAGATGGCTAATAGAAGCAGTCTAATGTAATACATGGTCTTCCCTGTTGGTGCTAGCGTTAAAGAACCCACGTGCCAATGCAGGAGACATAAGAGACACAGGTTTGATCCCTGGGTCAGGAAGATCCCCTAAAGGAGGGCATGACAACCCATTCCAGTATTCTTGCCTGGACTTTCTCATAGACAGAGAAGCCTCGCAGGTTATAGTCCATGGGGGTCACAAAGAGTCAGACATGACTGAAGTGACTTAGCGCGCAAGCAATGCAGTACAGAGAGGCTTTCAATCTGGTTGTGCACCAAAATATGTGGTTTTCTAAAACCACAGACTTGTAGTTTTCTCCCCTAGAGATTATTAATGCAGAGGTCTTCAAGTCCTGGGCATTTGTAGAGTTGAGAACCAATGCCATGTCTATATTGACAGGTTAAAGTCATTGGCATGGAATATGTGAGGTGCCTGTTTCTGTAGGTTCTGGTTGGAGCTTGCCAATGATGTCAGTCACATTGTGTCACTTGTCATTAACACCCAGGTCCTCACTCTTATGGTCTCTTCATCTTGCAGGCCTTCTGTGTAATTTTTTTCTTTTGGCCCATCTCTTGAGCTTTTAGGTTCTGCTCTAACCATACAATCTTCTGGACATTCCTTCAGACTCACCCACTTCTGATTGAAGTCATCACAAGTTTCATCCATCAGAAATGCTTCCTTTATAAGTAATCTCTCTTAAAACCAGCCTGAATCTCAGTCTACCATGACACCTTTCCAGATTGAGGAGATGAGAAATAAGGGTGACTGCCTATCCTACCCTGCTGCTGCTAAATCACTTCAGTCATGTCCGACTCTGTGCGACCCCATAGATGGCAGCCCACCAGGATTCTCCAGGCAAGAACACTGGAGTGGGTTGCCATGTCCTTCTCCAATGCAGGAAAGTGAAAAGTGAAAGTGAAGTTGCTCAGTTGTGTCTGACTCTTCATGACCCCAAGGACTGCAGCCTACCAGGCTCCTACATCCTTGGGATTTTCCAGGCAAGAGTACTGGAGTAAGGTGCCATTGCCTTCTCCGTATCCTACCTTACCTCCCTGGATTTTATGAAATAGAGGGTGGCATGATGAAAGTAATATTCTAGAGAGACAAAGCTGGCAGTGGGGTACAGAATGGATGTGAAGGAGGAAAGCACGGGGGCTAGGACGTCACTAGAATTTTATTGCTTTGGTCCAGAGAGATGGTGGGGAAATGATGCCATTTCCTGTTTATATGTATGTTCATGCTCAGTCGTGTCTGACTCTTAGAGACCCCATGGACTGTAGCCCACTAGGCTCCTCTATCCATGGCATTTCCCAGGCAAGAATACAGGAGTGGGTTGACATTTCCTCCTCCAGGGGATCTTCTGGGCCCAGGGATTGAACCTATATCTCTTGCGTCTCTTGCATTGGTAGATGCCATTTCCTAGCTGGCTGAAATAGGGATGAGAGTGGGAGGGAAGAACAGGAAAGATGGAACCATCTGAGAACCATCAATTTCATCTTAAACATTCAAGGAATTTAGTGGTCGTAGTCCTTTTTGTTAAACAGTGACCCACAAATGCATTTTCACTGACACACAATACAGCAGCAATGGCCTGCCTCAGCTGAGAGAAAATTTGAGATGTTAATGCTTATTCTTTCTAGGGTGTGTTCTCGGGTGCCTCACTTAACCATGTCTTTTCTCAGTCTCCGCCTCTGAGAGTCATGACACCCGCTGGGTCTACCGCGTTTGAGAATAGCGTGTCACATACACACTGCCTTTCTGGTTTTCTTATGTGATAAGGTATTTGAATTAATCCCATCTGAGGGAGAAAGGACATCTTCAACGGTAGCCCAGGGAATGGACATCACGAGTGCGGCTGCTCATTGCCACCCCCCGAGTTATGCGTTTTGCCCCTAGATTTTAAAGGCCTTGTCCTGCACTGGGTTTGTTAATAAATGACATCTAGGGAATTGCACTGGCATCGAGATGGGTCTATTCAGGCAGGGCTTCCCAGAGTGAGGCAGCATGCCGGCCTCAACAGAGAACTCTGTTTATCACTTTGGAGATGCAATAAAAATAACAAATGCCCAGAGTAAACCTAATTCACTATGCTACTTAGTATTTGAAATACATAAATATGTCAAGCAAAAGACCTCTAATAGACCCTTTTATCCTGGTAATAGTGTACGTATAATTTTCCTCTCATTAGTACAAAAACTACCTAGGGAACTCTCGGCCCATCCTTCATCCATTTAATCTGCATTAGCTTACTTTTACCTTGTGTTTAATCTGCTTTCCCTCAAGGTATTTTGAATAAATCAATAGGAATACATGATTGTTTAATGATTTTTAGAAGAGCTCCCTTCGACCACAGCTGCATGATTTAGAATGACTAATTCCACTTTTTACAATTGATTCCTCCCTGTGTGGACCATCCATTTCTGCCAGGCCTTTGTAAGAGAATTCCACAGCAGACTGCTGCCTACTCCCGGGGCTCCTGGCGGCCGGATGGTGTGCTAGCTGGCAGCACCCCCTCCCCTCATCACCATCTGATTAAGCAGCACATCAAGGCCTCCTCTCAGCCCCCCTGCTCAGCTGCTCCTTGGAGGTCATTTTCTGGGAGCACAGAAGTGTCCAATTTCAAAATCTCTTTCTTCCATTTCTCTTTTCACTGTTCATGCCTGGAAACTGGTTGTTGTTATTCAGTTGCTAACTCATGTCCAAGCCTTTGAGACCCCATGGACTGCAGCACGCCAGGCTTCCCTGACCTTCACTATCTTCTGGAGTTTGCTCAAATTCATGTCTGTTGCATCAGTGATGCTATCTAAACATCTCATCCTCTGCCACCCTCTTCTCCTTTTGCCTTCAATCTTTCCCAGCGTCAGGGACTTTTCCAATGAGTCATCTCTTTACATCAGGTGGTCAAAGTATTGGAGGTTCAGCTTCAGCATCAGTCATTCCAATGAATATTCAGGGTTGATTTCCTTTAGGATTGACTGGTTTGATCTCCTTGCAGTCCAAGGGACTCTCAAGAGTCTTCTCCAACACCACAGTTCAGAAGCATCAATTCTTTGGTGCTCAGCTTCTTTATGGTCCAGCTCTCACATCCGTACATGATTATTGGAAAAGCCATAGTGGACTCCCCTTCAAATACACTCAGAATTTCCTGAATATTCTCATAGAATGATGGGTACAGAGATGGGTAGCAGCACTTTACTTTGCTAGAGACTCATAATAACTGTTTAGGTTTATCTGGTGTTTGTGTGTATGTGTGTGTGTATGTGTGACCTTAGTATTCCTGTTCTATTTGATTACTTTTGAGAAATCTGAATTGGGACTGAGAGATACTGGTCTCATCCTGGGTCAGTTGCTTGATGGGCTTAGAGAAGCAGAGAAAAATGGCCAGCAAGGAAGGATGAAGCAGAGAGAGGCAGACACAGGAGACTGTGTGATATCTTCAGAAAGGCAAGAGCTGAGAGAGTAACTGCTGACTTCCTGCCAGCTTTTAAGTCCTGGTTCTGCTCCCATGAGACCTGGGGTTCTCTGACTCTCTGCTTTCTTAAATAAATAAATCTCCCTTTTTATCTTAAGCACTTTTGACGTTTCTTTTACAAGTCAAGGAATTTTGACTGCAAGAGAATAATGTTTATTGGACTCTGATGATATGAGACTTAATAAAAGTTATCACATTAGCTTAGATTCTTACCCCTACTAGATTCAGAAGGATAATATTAGAAACTTAAAGTTCACAGAAAAATAGGTAAATATTTTTATTCACAGTTTCCTGAAGCAATGCCCGCTATTAGAGAATGTAAATAAAATAGTTGATTCTCTAGTTCTTGTTGTACACAATGAGATGTAATGTGTATTATAATTATTAGAAAAATGTGATGTGTATTTTGTTAGATAACACTACATTTTGCATGGCATCCAGCCCCATCACTTCATGGCAAATAGATCGGGGAACAGTGGAAACAGTGACAGACTTTATTTTCTTGGGCTCCAAAATCTCTGCAGATGGTGACTGCAGCCATGAAATTAAAAGACACTTGCTCCTTGGAAGAAAAGCTATGACCAACCTAGACAGAGTATTAAAAAGCAGAGACATCACTTCGCCGACAAAGGTTCATATAGTCAAAACTATGGTTTTTACAGTAGTCATGTACAGATGGGAGAGCTGGACAAGAAAAAAGGCTGAGCACCAAAGAATTGATGCTTTAAACTGTGATGCTGCAGAAGACTCTTGAGAGTCCCTTGGACAGCAAGGAGATCAAACCAGTCAATTCTAAAGGAAATAAACCCTGAATATTCACTGGAAGAACTGTTGCTGAAGCTGAACCTCCAATACTTTTGTCACCTGATGCGAAGAGCCAACTCATTAGAAAGGACCCTGATTCTCGGAAAGATTAAAAGCAGGAGGAGAAGGGGACAACAAAGGGTAAGATGGTTGGATGGCATCACCAACTCAATGAAAGTGAGTTTGAGCAAACTCTGGGAGATGGTGAAGGACAGGGAAACCGGGCATGCTGCAATCCATGGGGTTGCAAAGAGTTGGACATGACTGAGCAATTGAACAGCAACAACATTTTCCATGGATTTAGGTGTTGAACATCAATTTCTTTTGCCTTCTGAGTCTATTTTGATATCTCCCCAAGCCTGTTTTCTCATTTGCTATATAACGTGGAGATAACAGTTTCTTCTTCTTAGCATTGTTGGGAGAATTAAACAGATAACATGTCAAGTGCCTGGCTCACAGCTGATGTTTATTTCAGCACAGGGGCATGTATGGAGTGTCTCTGATATATCCCAGTAATAATAGCTAAAACTTAAGAAGTTCTCTATCCATCCTACATGGGACTCTAAACTCTTTTGCCTATTAGCTTATGTACTAAAATTCTCACACCAACCCCACGAGGTATATAGGACTCACCTTCCCACCTGAAACAACCTTGCTACTTGCAGACGCTAGCTCCTGCAGCTCTCTGTCTGACTGTGGGAGCTGCTGGTCCTGCAGGTGGGACAGGAGGAATGGGAAGATTTGAAAGTCACACCGGGGCAGCCGGGCTCTGGAAGCCACATGCCCATACACCATACTTTTCTAAGACTAAGCAGGACCCAGGGAGATCAAAACCAAACCAGAAACATCTGCTTTCCTTCTTGGCTGATGGGATCTGAGAAGATGGAATTGTGTATCAGTACTTCAGAACTTTGTTCTTCACTTTTTTGTAGGATGAAAATTGTGCTTAGAGATGTGGAAAGACTTGACTAAGTTCATAGTGTTTAATGCAGGTGAGAAATGAAATTAGATAGAACTCATTCTGCACATTTTGTTGGGAAGTTTTACATTTTGCAGCACATAATAAAATTATTCGTTAAGGTTCTGTAAAACAGCAAGAATTTGGGCATAGGAGTCAACCAGGCTTCAGGCTATACCTGCTATGCCAGTGTGTAAGGCTGGTGATGGAGAAGGACTTGACAAGTCAGCTGGACAGGGTTCTTTACAATAGCTCCAGTGGTGTTCAGACCTCAGCTGCCTCAAGCTATAGCCAGTATGGGACGCAGATGTACTTTTATAAAATATGAGCATGGATTTCATTTAAGATTATTTTAAAAATCTTTTGGGAAGAACAAGTGACTGGAGTGAATGTCCATGGGAAAAAAGCAAAGAAGTCAGTTAATATTTTTTAAACCACCCACTCTGCATGGGCAAACATGATCTACTAATCTAAGGGGACTTGCCCCCTAACGAACATGTGTAAGCCCTGGTATCCAAAGCTATGATGCTCCTTTCTCTCACTCCACCTAATTTCATTCTTCCTCTCCCACACCCTCTTATTAGCTTATAAATACTGTAGTGGTCTGCATGCCTTGTGTTCATGCTTTCCTTAGTAGTTTATGCTGTCTACATTAACTCACTATTGATGCCATAAGTACCCAGTTAAGCATTTTCCAAGCATTTTTAAATTTCATCCTTTCAACAGCTTTAGGAGATAAGTACTGTTATTAATTCCATTTTAGAGATGAGGGAGATGAAGAAGCCAAGGTGTAGGAGCCCTATAGAAGGTAAGTGAACTGTGGTTGAAACCCAGCTAAACTAGACAATATCATGTATAACCTCTCACCTTGGACATATTTGTCTACTTGAGTTGATCGCTGAGCATAAAAGTTTCTTTGTTTCATAATCAAGAGAAGGAAAATATATACTAGACTCTTTCTTGTTTTTTAAAGATTTAATTTTTTAGAACAATTTTAGTTTTACAACAAAACTGAGAGGAAGGTATAGAGATTTCCCATGTACTCTCTGACCTAATGCAAACATAGCCTTGCCATTCTCAACATTCTCCCATAGAATGGTATGTTTGTTACAACTGATGAACCTATACTGACACGTCATAATCACCCCAAATCCATGGTTTACCTTTAGGGTCCAGTTGTGATTTGATCATGCTATGAGGCTGCACAAATGTATAATGACATATATCCACCATTCATACAGTTATATGTATTATATATATATGTATATTATAGTTGTATGAGACATACATTATAGTATTATACAGAGTATTTTCACTATACTAAAAATCCTCTGTACTCCACCTATTCATTGCTCTTCCTGACCCTGTCCCCTGGAAAAGTGAAAGTGAAAGTTGCTCAGTTATGTCTGACTCTGCCACCCCATGGCCTATATAGTCCATGGAATTCTCTAGGCCAGAATAGTGGAGTGGGTAGCCTTTCCCTTCTCCAGGGGATCCTCCCAACCCAGGGATCGAACCCAGGTCTCAGGCAGATTCTTTACCAGCTGAGCCACAAGGGAAGCCCAAGAATACTGGAGTGGGTAGCTTATCCCTTCTCCAGTGGACCTTCCCGAACCAGGAATTGAACCAGGGTCTCCTGCATTGCAGGTGGATTCTTCATCAACTGAGCTATAAAAGAAGTCCTGGCCCCTGGAAAACACTCATCTTTTTACAGTCCTCATAGTTTTGCCTTCTCCAGAATGTCATATAGTTGTAAACATATAGTGTGTAAACTTCACATTGGCTTCTTTTACTTAGTAATATGCACTTAAAGTTCCTTCATGTATTTTCATGGCTTGATAGATCATTTCCTTTATGGTGCTGAATGATATTCCATTGTCAGGATGAGGTACCCCTGGTGGCTCAGACGGTAAAGCGTCTGCTATGAACCACAGCTTATTTACCATTCACCTTCTGAAGGTCATCTTGGCTGCTTCCAGATTTTGGCAATTGTGAATAAATCTTCTATAAGCATCAGTGTGCAGGTTTTGTCTGGCAGTAAGTTCTAGATACATTTTAACACACAGTGCTTAATCTGCCATGATTTTGTGAGGTACTTCCTTCACATTTTGTAGATAAAAAAATGCGAGCCCAGATTGGAAAAGGAAATAGAAAACCACTCCAATAATCTTGCCTGGAAAATTCCAAGGACAGAGAAGCCTGGAGGGCTACAGTCCATGGGGTTGCTAAGAGACAGACACAACTGAAGGTGCACACACACACACACACACACACACACACACAACAGATGCATACTCACTCCAGAGCCACCTGGCTGGTGGGAGCAATGCTGGATTATAAGCACAGGCTTGCCTGAATCCAGGGGCAATATTTTAACCCTCTCCGGTACTGTCTCTCTCAAATAAGGGGTGACTCTGGATCTCTCTGTCCATATATTTTTAAGGGGGCTTGCATTTGTTGCTGTTGTTCAGTCATTAAGTCGTGTCCAAATCTTTGTGACACCATGGACTACAGCATGCCAAGCTCCACGTCCTTCATTATCTCCCAGAGTTTGCTCAAATTCATGTCCATTGATTGGTGATGCCATCCAAGCATATCATCCACTGTCACCCTATTCTCATCCTCTGTCACCCTATTCTCCTCCTGCCCTCAATCTTTCCCAGCTTCAGGGTCTTTTCCAGTAAGTCAGCTATTCGCATCAGGTGGTCAAAGTATTGGAGGTTCAGCTTCAGCATCAGTCCTTCCAAAGAATATTCAGGATTGATTACCTTTAGGATTGACTGGTTTGATCTCCTTGATGTCCAAGGGATTCTCAAGAGTCTTCTCCAACACCACAGTTCAAAAGCATCAATTCTTAGGCATTAAGCCTTCTTTATGGGCCAACATACATGACTACTGTAAAAACTATACCTTTGACTATGCAGAGCTTTATTGGCAAAGTGATGTTTCTGCTTTCTAATATGCTGCCTAGATTTGTCATAGCTTTCCTTCTATGGAGCAAGGGGTCTTGCATAGATTACTGATTAAATACAGTTATGCAACACTTCACTTAAATTTAGTGGAGGAACACTTTGGATATGCTAAATGAAGGAGCAGCGTAGTGCATGCTCATGCTCTTCTAACCATAGGCAATGGAATTAGAACGTACAGAATATAAGGAAGGAGACTTGGAGGGAGCTTGCTCAGCTGGAAGGAGGAGAGTGAATGGGGAGCCATGTAGGTGAATCAGGTTAGGAGAACCTACACTGACAAGAGGGGAGACCCTAGTTGAATCTTTGCTGGTGTTTCTTAGTTTGGAGGGTACTTTTCTTCCATGTAGGTTTCAGAGAGGGCTTGGCTGATTCGAAAAACAGTTCATTCAGTAAAGAATTGGGAAAGGCCTGTGTTATTTGTAGCCCAGAGACAGTCTTTAAAAATTCTCAGCGTCATCTTTAGCCCTGAACTTCAGTGAAGAACACACTGGGCTTGGGATCAATTAGAACTTAAAGTCACTGAGATAGAACAGTGTTTGGATAGAACAGTGTTCTTTTGAGGATGAAAGAATTGAAATTCAGTTGCCCCCTTGCCCTGCCTTCTTGGCTACTCTATCATTCTGAATTAGGAAGTTCTTTGCTGCTGTTTAACTTTCCAGCTGGAGGCAGCCTTACTTGAAAGTCAGTTGACCAACTTGGGTCACTATCATATCCTGCCATAAAGTCAGCATATTCATAGTGACTTCATGAGTCAATTTTTTTTAAAGGAAGTTTGGAGCCAAAGTACCATTATTCTATTAGAATGGTAAAGAGCTTCCCCCCCACCCCAACCCCACAAAATAGAGCTCTTTACACTCACCAGGT
Source organism: Cervus elaphus (assembly GCF_910594005.1). Taxonomy (NCBI): domain Eukaryota; kingdom Metazoa; phylum Chordata; class Mammalia; order Artiodactyla; family Cervidae; genus Cervus; species Cervus elaphus. Next base: position 17,541,299 of record NC_057820.1, read on the forward strand.
CCAGAAATACAGTCCAAATGACTCAAGGCAGACAAATATTATTTCATAATATCTTTAAAATACAGGAGCCGCACCATTAAACCTCCTGGCTGTCTACTTTGTAGTAGGAAATCTTGCCAGCTGCTCTCTTCAGGTAGTTCACTGAGGCCATTCTTCAGGTTGAACAAAACCTCAGGGTCCATAGAAGCTGACATTTATATGTGTCATGGGGCATTATTTTTAGCAGTCATTTCATTGTAATAATTGACTGGGTATCTATCAGATTGACAAGCATCAGGACACTCAATAAGGAGTAAAAAGTTGGAAATGATCATTTGGATATTTCAGGGCTCTAAACTGATGTGATTAATTCATATCCTAAAATTCTACCCTGTGAAAAAATTTATGGTCTGAATAAACCCAACCATAAATCACCTGATTTATGTCTGATGGGTGGGTAGAGTATGATTTCCTTTTTTTCCTTTTGGGTGGAAATGAGCATGTGGTTCAGTGAAAGAAGAGTTTGATTTTATATTTTGAACTCTAGATTTGCAAATAAAGAACATTTTCTTGGACTTGAAGTGAATATGTGTAATAAGCACAGGGCATTGTTCACAGACTATAAAAATGTTCTTTTGCGTGGAAACATGCAAGGGTGGGCATATATGTATACACATTTCTACATGAGATTGTTAATGGACTGTTTTAAACCCTTACATCAACTGTTTTTTAAACAAGCTTCTTTGGGGCATCGCTTAAAATGTTTGCATTTTGGTAACTGATCAAAGTCTTGAAGGTTTTGTGTAAATCAATAGAGCTGGCATGACCAGTGCAGGATCTGAGGCCAAGGGAGGTTTTGTTTGAAGAATGGCACTGTTGCGGGGCTTGCCAGCCAGACTGTGAAGAATGCACTTCTGTTTTTTGCCTCCCTACTGTACCTTCTTTTATCCTCTGCCTGTCCTCTAAGGACATGTGGAATTCTTCCCAGCTCCATTCTGTTTAACCTTGCTTCTGATCTTTCTATTCAGTCCTTTAAGACTCTCACACACATAAACATCTTTCTCTGACAACATGCCCATGTATACTAATTCCAAGACCCGGCCTGTTGTGCATGCAGTTAGTTTGGCTCATGGATCCTGAAGGGGGCTGCCTTGGATTGGACACATAAGGCCCTTGAAGTCGTGCCAAGCAAAAGCACTGGCAGTGAAACAAAACCTAAAAAGCTGAGTTGGCTACCTGTGCTGTGAAATGTAGACGTGTCAAGTCGCTCCTCCACTCTTAGGCTCACTCAATCTGACACTTTCCAGAGTGGAGAATTGTTAACATTTATTTCTCACTTTATTTGGGATGAAACTTCTGGGATTTAGTTGGTTTTGGCCATAATGTCCTAATTTTACTTGATGTATGGAGAGAATAAATACTGAAGACTCCCTTATCACCAATTTTATGAGCAAACCCTGAGCAAACAATTTAAAATTAACAAAAAAACACCTCGATGGCACACTCTCTAAAAGTGATGTTCAACACTTGAATGATTCATACTTATTAAGAAAATATTTTCTTTTTTTAAAAAATATTTTCTTTTTTAAAAATAATTTATATTTGGCTGCACTGGGTCTTCATTGCTTTGCTCAAGCTTTCTTTTGTTGCAGCGCATGGGCCTCTCATTGTGATGGCTTCTCTTGTTGCAGAACACAGGTTGTAGGGTGTAAGGGCTTCAGTAGTTTCAGTATCCTGGCTCAGTAGTTGTGACTCAGGGGTTTAGTTGCCCTTTGGCATGCGGGATCTTCCTGGACCAGGATTTGAACCCAAGCCATCTGCATGGGCAGGTGGATTCTTATCCACCACACCACCAGGGAAGTCCAAGAAATATTTTCTTGATTGTGTTTAATAAATTAAAGCTGATAATAAAATGTAGGTTGGAAACAAAATTCTCTGATGCAATTTTGTGGTTACTTTTTTTTTTTTTAATCAGTAAGGAGACAATTCATTTGATTGCAAATTATAGCCACCTTGATGGGAAAAATGGTGGCAAAAAATTAACAGTTCTCATGAAGCAAGCTATTGCTTTCTCTCTACACATAGATATCACGGACCTTCTGATTTACCAGAGGATAAAACCCCTCTTTGATTGTCTCAACTCAAGATGTTAGAATATGAAAAAATATACGCATCTTAAAATTCTTGAAATCTGGTTAGTTGCTTCAGTCCTGGGGTAGAATCTTTGAAGACTTGAAAGGCCTTGACAAATCTTATTTTTCTTATAATGAAGGATCTCTGCCATCCATCTAGGAGGCCCTGGTAGTTGTGTCAAGAGAGGAAGCAATATTTTCCAGGGTTTTTTTCACACTGTTGGTGCTCTCAGTGGTGCTGTATGGTGGGAAACTTGTAGGTGGTGATTTTGATCCAGAAAAGTGGGAACAACAATATCTACTTCTTTATGTTGCTATAGAAATTAAGTCAGATAAATCTAAAAGGCTTGGTGCATGTTGTTATTTAGTCCCCAAGTTATGTTGCACTCTTTGCAACCCCATGAACTGCAGCCCGCGAGGGTCCTCTGTCCATGGGATTTTCCAGGCAAGAATACTGGAGTGGGTTGCTATTTCCTTCTCCAGGGGATCTTCCCGAACCAGGAATCAAACCTGGGTCTCCTGCATTGCAGGCAGATTCTTTACCGACTGAGCTATGAGAGAAACCTTGGGGTTATATTAAACTCTACCCTTTTCTTGAACCAAACTTTGTTATTTATGCCTTCAAATGTTTGGTTTCCACATTTCCTCCTTTATTCCTATTTTATTCCCACCTGTCAAGAACCTCCACACATTAATTACTTCAAGAGCATTCTAACTTCAATCTTAGCCTTCAGATTTTTTTTTCTTTCTTTCTCCAACCTTTCCACATGAGATGCAAGGCTAATCTTTTTAGAGCATTCAGTTGATTATTTGAGACCAGGCTCTAATATAAGACCCTGTTCTTATGACTATGTTTTCCTTACTTAGAAAAACAAGTCCAGTTCCTGAATCTGGTGGTCAGAATCTTCCACTGTGTAGAGTCTACCCACTGTACTTAGTCTGTCTTAGTTCTTTCCACATACACCATGAATGTTCTACCCAAGAAGATGTCTATATCTTTTTTTTCCCCTATATCTTCCTGAACCTAAGTACTTCCTGCCATTTGATTTTGACCATGCTTTCCTCTTACTCTGAAATCTTCTCTTTTTTCTCTCTGCAATTTTCTACATCTTATTTATATGCCAGGTCCACAAAGTCTTCCACAGTAATCTCAGCATATGCTGATTTTTCCCTACAGAAAACCTCTGGAGTTATTTTTAATTGCTTTACATATGTGAGTTTTTATTTTTTTACTTCTGCCAAGTTGTAAGACCCTGAACTTACGTATCATCTGTGTTCCTCTTAACACAGAGCTAGGACCTCATCATAGGAGTTGAAAATGGTTTTCTTATTGATGAGCTAGAGAACCTGTTTAAATGTCTGAGCAAGAAACTCTCCCCAAAGAGAAAAGTGATTCTTGAGGAATAGAGCACGGTCTGGGGAGAAGGGGAGCAATGGAATGGAATGGAGTGAAGAGAGAACTTGTATCAGGAATAAAGCATTTTATCAATAAGTAAACTTGCGGATCATTGTGGAGATTGTTGCTGAAAGCTACCTGAAATTTATTTCCAAAATATGTGGATGTTCAAGGATATAGCACAGAAATATTATTAAAATCTCTTCAGTGTCTCAAGGTATAAATCATGTAATCCTGTGAATCCCTAGTTGATTTATACTTTTTGTGAAACGTTTTCAAAGCTGTTACGTGAAACATTGTATTCTGTGAGAAAGCAATAGAATTTTGTTTGTTTTAAATGTTTCAGAGTCGATATATTTGGGAAATGTGAATAAGAGTTTTTCTTTTTTTTTTTTAACTCCAGAAATTCTCAAAGTCTTTCAGATGCTATTGTACATTGTGAAACCCTAGATTCATGACAACAAAACTCCCCTCTGTTTTGAGAGGAATACATATTACATCACAATGAACACTGATGTTCCATAGAACATAGTCGAGGAGACATAGCTGTGAAGGTCAAAGACTATTCAATTGTTTGATTAATGTTAGTCATTTTTATAATTTAATCTAAGCAAATTGAACTTGTGTTAATTAGGATATCATCCTTTCAAGTCTCCCAAATGTTAAAGCAATGAGATGGGTCAATTTGCTCAAAAGTAAATCTACAGCAAGCTCTTGAAATTCGCAAGCTGAACTCTTTTCTACAATTGTGCTATCATGCTGGCAGCTCCAATTTATCAAGCTTACAACGTTGCCAATTTTGTTCAAATTCCTATCCTAGAGCAATTGGATTTGCAAACCAGGAACTGGTAAATGGATGTTGGATAAAGCTCACAATGGAGACATAAATGCTTTGTTGGCACCATGACTTGGCATGGAACCACCTCAAAGCTTATTTGGTCATATTTTCCCTAAATTGGAGGCATTTAAGCCTATTAAAAGTTCTAGATTTTCCAAGTAAATGTTCTATGAGTTCATTATAAAATTATACTGTAACAACCTTCTGGAAAGCTCAAGTTTTTCCAATTCAACATTCCAGTTTTTTTTTTTTAATTTCTATATTTCATTGATTTTTTAAAAACTTCTATATTTCTATATTTCATTTCTCTCAGGTACTCAGCAGTACACCATCATGACCACTATCCTCATCTCTATGACCATTAACACCATGTAATGAACCTATTGTGAACCAGACACTGTACTAAAAATATTACCTATATTATCTTGCTTAATCCTCACAATAGTTCTTTGAAATGGAATTTTACACATGAGGAAATTGAGTTTGTGAGTGATAGGATCAGATTTCAACTCAGTTCTGTCAGATTCCAAAAGGTATACTGTATTCCATGAGTTTCAGCATAGTTTCTAGTGGGCACCTATGCACATACATGCATAACAAATCACATACAGTCTTTTGTTCCTTTGGGTATGTCTTGGCCAAGATGGGCTTCCCTCACAGCCCATTTGGTCAAGAGTCCGCCTGCAATGCAGGAGACCCTGGTTTGATTCCTGGGTCAGGAAGATCTGCTGGAGAAAGAATGGGCTACCCACTCCTGTATTCTTGGGCTTCCCGGATGGCTCAGCTGGTAAAGAATTTGCCTGTAATGCGGGAGAGCTGCGTTCGATCCCTGGGTTGGCAAGATCCCCTGGAGAAGGGAACATCTACCCACTCTAGTATTCTGGCCTGGAGAATTCCATGGCCTGTTTAGTCCATTGGATCACAAAGAGTCGGAGACGACTGAGCGACTTTCACTTTCACTGGCCAAGATGATGACACATTCCTTTCATCTTGTGGTGCTTAGCTAGGTTCTCCCACCAAGCCTAGAAAGCAGGGATAGCAAATATAGGCAGTTCTCAATTTGTAAGTTTCTGATATGAACAAGCTGCAGTTACTATGGTGTTTTCCAAGTGTCTCAGTGGTGAAGAATTTGCCTGCAAGTTCAGGAGACATGGGTTCGATTCCTGGGTTAGGAAGATCCCCTGGTGAAGGACATGGAAACCCACTCCAGTATTCTTGCCTGGAGAATCCAGAGAATCCCATGAACAGAAGAGTCTGGTGGGCTGTAGTCCATGGGGTCGTAGAGTCAGGCATGACAGAGAGACAAACACTTTCACTTTCCACTTTTTTCACATTTGTTATAGACCTAGAGAACATGTCCCTCTTATTGTGGAAACAGCTCTTCAAAACAGACTTATCTTGCCAGTTGTCCTATACTCAGTTTATGCATCATTCCATATCTGCTTTGTCGTCTTCTCTGAGCCCTTGGCCATTTTCTGCACTTGTCAGCCGAACTCTGTTCACAGCTCACACTCTTACTCTGACTGTAAAACTCTTGTGGCCACAGCTTTATTTCCTCACTCTGGAATTGTTTTAGCCTCCTCTATGGATGAACTCTGGTTTCCAGCCGGTTTTCATTGAGCCCATGGAGAAATGCAGTGGCTAAGGTACTATATGCTCAAATGCTTAATCATATCTGATTCCTTGCGACCCCATGGACTCACCAGGCTCCTCTGTCCATGGAATTTTCCAGTCAAGAATACTGGAGAGGGTTGTCATTTCCTTCTCCAAGGGATCTTCCCCACCCAGAGATTGAACCCATATCTCCTGCATTGCAGGCAGATTCTTTACCAACTGAGCCACCAGGGAAGCCCCATATTCAGACCTAACAAGACCCAGGAAGCTCTGGCTTCCCCAGGGACCAGGTAACACAACCAGGAAATATCCGGTTGTTAATATCCCAATGTAAGAACCGTGACCAATGAAAGTTAGGAGAAAGAAAGGAGCCAGTGGACATACACTTGCCCTTTTTATCTCTGACAGACTTCTAATACACAGTGGTGACTTTATCTTCCCTGTAGTTGGATAGGGAGTTATCTGGCATGATTAAGCTTTGGATGGTGCTGTATCAACTTCATAACGTACCATCTTATACATGCTTTTCTGCCTAGCTTCAGTTTTGTTTTTTTTTTCCCACCTCCCTCTTGCTTCCCTGAGATCGTGCCTTCAATAAAGCATTATTACTAAGATTTACTAGGGACCCAGGCAAAGGCACTAGTGTCTGCTAAAAGTGATTAAGGTCTGGTCTTAAAATAATCTGGTAACTTTCTCATGGCTAAATAATATTCTATTGTAGGTAAATTTAGCTGTATGCGCTAAAGGTGCTAGCTAACACTATAATGGCAACCATATGGCAGAATGTAAAGGTATCAAATTGCTATGCTGTACACTTTAAATATACACAATCGTTTCTTTAGTTGCTAGGTCATGTCCGACTCTTTTGCAGCCTCATGGACTGTACCCCGCCAGGCTCCTCTTTTGATGATATTTCCCAGGCAAGAATACTGAAGTGGGTCGCCATTTCCTTCTCCAAAACATACAAAATATTATGTGTCAAATATACTTTAATAAAAAATAATATGCTGGCTGAGGTCATCATTGGATATATTTTTACTAGTTTCTTGCTCTGTCATATGCACTCTCACTCACATACACACACACATGCACACATACAATTAAAACCCAAACTAACAAACAGCAAATCAAGATGAACAAACATCTCCATACAAAAAAGAATAAGGATTTAATAAACCTTACTTTGTGTGCCATATGATTATCCTGTTTCCTTTTGAGGGTTCAAGATGGCCCCATGTCAAACAATGGAGATTAGGAAAAACTATAAGCATATGTAAACACTCACAAAATAACTGTAATATTTGTACAGTTAAGTCTTCAACAATTTCTAGACAATGAACAATATGGTTTGTCAAATTTCTTCATCCTGCTGTTAAAGCCACTAACAGTGGTAATAAGAACTTTAGTGTGGGATTAGATGAGGAAGATAGGTTGCTCTAAAACTTAAATTTCAGAAAATTATTCAGTTCAGTTCAGTTCAGTTGCTCAGTCGTGTCCGACTCTTTGAGACCGCATAGACCACAGCATGCCAGGCCTTCCTGTCCATCACCAACTCCCAGAGTCCACCCAAACTCATGCCCATTGAGTCGGTGATGCCATCCAACCATCTCATCCTCTGTTGTCCCCTTCTCCTCCTGCCTTCAATCTTTCCCAGCATCAGGGTCTTTTCAAATGGGTCAGCTCTTCGCATCTGGTGACCACAGGATTGGAGTTTGAGCTTCAACATCAGTCCTTCCAAGGAACACCCAGGACTGATCTTCTTTAGGATGGACTGGTTGGATCTCCTTGCTGTCCCAGGGACTCTCAAGAGTCTTCTCCAACACCACAGTTCAAAAACATCAATTCTTTGACATTCAGCTTTCTTTATAGTCCAACTCTCATATTCATACATGACTACTGGAAAAACCATAGCCTTGACTAGACGGACCTTTGTTGGCAAAGTAATGTCTCTGCTTTTTAATATGCTGTCTAGGTTGGTCATAACTTTCCTTCCAAGGAGAAAGCTTCTTTTAAAATTATTGCCGTTATTCTAATCACTGCTTGTTTCTCCTGGGCCATGAGGCTATCCCATGAATAGCCCAAGGAACTTACAGAGGGAAGGACATACATTACCATGGATATAATTATTCAAAATAATGTTCATTGAGAAATTAAATCTCCTTTTAAAAGACAAGGCAAGGCAATTAACCATCCTTCTTTAACACACAGCCTGCAAGGTGTACAGCCTTGAAGAGGCCACACACAGCTCCCAGGCTCCCTAAGCCAGGCTCTGTTCCCTCTTACTGCCTTCTGGTCCTGAAAACCATTAATCCTATTAATTGCATATCAAAGACCGGTAGCAATTCTACAAATGAGTAAACACAGAGATAAAAGTGTAATCAGACTAGTCCAGCAAATTGGATTCAGGTCTTCATTGAACAATCCTGTTTCAATTCAGCAATTTTATTATCACTGTTACTGGAACAAATCACTTTATTAAACAGAAGAAGCTTTTGTGGAGAAATTTCTTCTCATGGCCAACATTATGAAGCTCTCGAACATAAAAACAGCACTTATACTTGTCAAGGGATTTCTTTAAGCAATTCAACTAATGGCTTGTGACAGGTAGGACTTGAATGTTCATTCAAGCCTTCCATTTTGCTAGGCAGCTGTATTTTTTTTTTCTCATTCTAAGGGAAAAAAGCACTCTTTTGATGCTTTTAGTGGAATTAATATTTTCAGTAAGGAGTTTGCTGACAAGAGGATCTCTCTCTGTACCTTCCTCCCTCCCATATGCTTTTCCTCACTGCCTCCCTCCCAGCCCTCCCTCCCTCCTTCTTTTCCTCCTACTCCCCCTCCTTCCCTAAGGGCAGTGGAGTTTGAGGAAGGAGAGCATCGCAGAAGAAGACAGCATTTATTTGGATTTAATTGAGGCAGATCATTCTGTAGAAAATTTTGCACAAGGACCTTTGAAATATTAAAACAACTCATCCTACTGCTATGCTAGAAAATGAACAAACTGGAAGTGGTCAACCTCAATCTTGCTTTGTAAATTCCCTTTCCTGGGTAAGTAGGACTCCAAGGAGTCAAGACCAGGGGCAGTAGTGGAGTTTGGCTCGTGAGTTGCGGGCACAGAGCCGAGGGCATCAGAGACAGAATCCCAGGGGAAAACTAGGCTCAGCAGACATGATACAGGTTTAAAATGCTTCCCAGTAGAACTTCCTGTGCTGATAGAAACATCCTCTATCTGAGCTGCCCAGTGTAGCCACCAGCCACACGCAGCTGTTGATCTCATGGGATGTGGCTCATGTAATTGAAGAATTTAATGTCAGTCTCATTTAATGTTATTTTATTTAACATTTGATCACTACATGTGGCTTGTGGCTCTCACTTGTTTGAGGTATGAGGACTATGAGGTCTGAGCTGTAAAGTGAAAGCTTCCTTCTAAGAGAAAGATCTCCAACAAGGTTTGGCAAGACGTAGTGAAATGTTCAAGAGAAAGGTTGAAACACATCAGTAGAAACTGAAAAACAGTCCCATATGAAGTACTGACATTTGGTCATTGATTAAAATATACTTCTCTCAATGTTAATATATAATCCTGAAGAGATTGCAATACTTCCCATATGATCATGTGTGTGTGTACATGTGCGCACACACACTCAGTATTGTCTGACTTTTTGTGGCCCCTTTGACTATAGCCTGCTAGGCTCCGCTGTCCATGGAATTTCCCAGCAAGAATACTAGAGTGGGCTGCCATTTCCTACTCCAAGAGATCTTCCCAACCCAGGGATGGAACCCTTGTCTCTTGTGTCTCCTCCATTGATCACAGGCCTTAATAAACTGAATTCCCTAAAAGTGCTAGTCTAAAAACAAACAAGAAAAGCTGTTCCACTATGGATACTGGCCCAATACAAATTTCTATAAACTTTATATAAATAATCAAAGGATTTTTTTTGTAAATCAATAAACTTGGTAAATTATCAATTGAATGTTTGGCAAGTTGATTTTTCAATGAAGTGGCCATTCTGCAAATTGCTTTAGGTGGATATGGCAGCTCTCTGCCTCCTCTTCCTCCTCTACATGTTCCAGTATGTTCAAACTGCATGAAACAGTCCCTAAGGTATAGGAGAGCTTGTCTCATTCCATCCTTCTTCACTGGGGAAGCTCCCATACATCATTAAGATGCAAGTAGATATCACTTCCTCTAACAGTTCTCTCAGATTTCTGCCATGCCCACTGGCAGAGTTAACTGCTAATTTCTGTGGGTTTTCAGAGGGAGTAGCAACTGTGAGGATGATGGAAGTCTGGAACTTCTGGTGATATTTCTGCCTAATAAGGGAGAATCTGCCTAAGAGCAAAGTGCACAGGGGAACTCAGTGAAGAGATGGGGAAAAAGAGACAGATTGTTCATGTAAATATCTTAGCAAGTGGATCTCACTATACTTACTCAGCCTTACACTTCTCTAGTTACTTTCTCGTTACAGGAAACTTAGAAAGGACGACCTCATAGGGCAGTAGAGGACTTCCTGAGACATTAACAGTTGTTGGCTCTTATGATGACCGTTCCCTGTGTTTGATGTGGGGCTCCTGCCCCTTGATGTGCTCAGGGTGGACCCTGTCTCATAAAGAGGGCACAGGGCAGAGTAAAACATCCTCCAGCGGTGGCCCCACCAGCTCTGAGCAGCCTGGTGTTGCCATAATGGGAAGGCAAGTTGCTCCACCCAGGCCAGTGCTGGGTGGCTTTGAGGCAGAATCCCTGGATCGAAGGAACGGTTAAAATGGTCCAGATGAAGGAAGAGGTATGCAGCTAGACTGCAGTTATTCTGGCAGACTGAATGGGAGTTAAAAAGAGAAAGGTGAGGGACTTCCTTGCTGGTCCAGTGGTTAAGACTTTGACTTCATATAGTGGGTACAGGTTCAATCCCCATTCTGGGAGCTTAGATCCCACAGGGCTTGCAGCCAAAAACAAAAACCACCAAAAACATAAGGCAGAAGCAATATTGTGACAAATTCAATGAAGACTTTAAAAATGGTTCACATCAAAAAAACTTAAAAAAAAAAAGAAAAAGAAAGGTGAGAGAAACTGCCTACGTTTGAAGTAAACTTTTTTGTTCTTAATTCTTATATTTGGACTTCTGTCATTGTAAATACCTTTGCTAATTTCCAAATGTTGTCATGTGATGGGAGCAATGCTTTAAAACACACCAACAGGGATGCCTTTCCCAAAGACATCTTAGGGGTAACTTTCCTAAAGATATCTTGTCATTGTAAAAGGCACCGAGCTTTGGAATCTCTCTACATGTGGTTTGAAAGTCCAGATCTTCTTCTTGGGCAAGATGTTTCATTTCTTTCTTTCACCTGTAAAATGGAGTAGTGATAATACTACTTTGCAGCATTGTTTGAAGATTAAATGAAAAAATGCAAGAGAAGAAGCTATAAAAGCACTGTATGGAATAGAATGCTAGATTTTTAATTTAAAAAAATAGATATACAATAAAGGTTTACTGTATAGCACAGGGAACTATAGTCAATATCTTGTAGTAATCTATAACAGAAAATCTAAAAAATAATGTTTGTGTGTATGTAAAACTGAATCAGGTTGCTGTGTACCTGAGACATTGTAAGTCAATTATGCTTCAATAAAATCTATATATTAGGAAAAAATAACTCTTTACAATAAAAAAAACTATATGTTATTATGTTATTATTCCCAGTTTCTTGCAGCTCCAGTAAATAGATTCTGTTAAACTTACTGTGTACAGGCTCTATACTGCATACATAGTCTCTATGCAGATTGTTTACTGACAGCAGTTTCTCCCCTGGGAAACTTTCCCTACAAGTTTCAAACAGACATAAGGGAAAAAGCTCTTGAACTTTACTTATTTGCACTAGAGTGTGAATGACTGATAGATTTCTCCCACTCTTTCCAGTGAGGTTTAATTTTTTAAAACTTAACTGCAATTGACATATGGCATGATATTAGCTTTAGATGTACAACATAACAATTCAATATTAGTATATATTGTAAAATGATTGCCACAATAAGTCTAGTTACGTCCATCACCACACAGTTATAAATTTTTTTCTAGTGATAAGAACTTTTAACATTCCTCTCTTATCAACCTCAGGTATACAGTATTATTAACTGTATAATATGTATCACCATGCAGTACAATATATCCTCTAGGACTGAAGTATTTTATAACTGGAACTTTGTACCTTTTGACTTCATTCATTTCACCCACTCCCCCCACCTCCCACCTCTAATAACTATAAATCTATTTTCTGTATCTATGAGTTCAATTTTTCTTGTTCAATTCCACATGTAAGTGAGATCATATGGTGCCTATCTTTCTTTGCTTATTTCGCTTAGCACAGTGCCGTCAAGGTCCATCCACATTGTCACAAATGGCAAGATTTATTTTATTTATTTGTCTGCACCTGGTCTTAGTTGCAGCAAGAGAGATCTAGATCCTTGACCAGGGATTGAGCTCAGGGCCCCTGCATTGGGAGCATGGAGTCTTAGCCACTGGACTACCAGGGAAACCCAAGATTTCTTTCTTTATTATGGCTGGACAATATTCCACTGTATGTATATATACCACATTTTCCTTCTCGATTTATCCATTGATGAATAGTTAGGTTGTTTCCATATCATTGCTATTGTAAATAATGCTGCAGTGAACACAGCAGTGAAAGTACCTTTTTGAGTTAATGTTTTTGCTGTCTTGGTATAAATTCTCAAAAGTGAAATTGCTGGATCATATTCTCTAGTGGCTCAGACAGTGAAGAGTCTGCCTGCAGTGCAGAAGACCTGAGTTTGATCCCTGGGTTGGGAAGATCCCCTGGAGAAGGAAATGGCAACCCACTCCAGTATTCTTACCTGAAGAATCCCATGGACAGAGGAGCCTGGTGGGCTACAGTCCATGGGGTTGCAAAGAGTTGGACACGACATAGCAACTAAACAACAACAACATGATAATTCTATTTTTAATTTTTTGAGGAACCTCCATACTGTTTTCCATAGTGGCTCTAGAAATATTTGATTTGGGCAAATACTAAGTGTGGTCAGTGATGCGAAAGCCATATTGAAGTTGTAATTTATTACAGTAACTGTTCACTTATTCATTCATTCAATTCCTGAGTGTGTATGTGTTTGTGTGTGCATGTGTGTGTGTGTGTGTGGACAAGGGGATAAAGGAGCTACTGTAGGAAATAGGACACTTTGACTTGACTTTCAAATGATTTAGCTTTCAGTTTTGAAAACCCTCCAAGTATTGTGTGATGCAGACATCCTCAATCTACCTCTAAGCCTCATGGCATCCTGGAAGATGGCATCAAGGATGATGTGAGGGTGAAAGGTACCTTCTGCACAGATTACTTGGTGTTAGGAAGAGAGAAAGAAAGAAAAGAAAGAAAGAAAAGTAAGGAAGAAAGAAGGAAGGGAGATGCCACTACAGTTTTTACTTTGTTAAAATGGTTGGCTGTGCCCTCAAAGCTCGTGGTAATGCCCCCGACCTGCATTTCTTCTAAGCAGCTGCAGTGAGTCGGCCCCCTTGTTGGCCTAGAGGGGAACCCCTGAGGCTGGACTCTGCAATCTGAGAAGTCCCAGTGGCGGTGAGGCAGGCAGCTGCCTGTTCAACTTGTCCTGGTACCTTCTGGCTTATTCCCTGAGCGACTGAGAGCTTCTTTCCTGCTGAGCAGCCAAGGACTGCTTTCTCAACTATTTGTTCAGCATCTGTGAGTGCCTATAAGTGTATCAAGTCCACGGCTTAAGTGCCTTGAGGAACATTACAGTTCAAAATACCAGTATTGACTGAGAATCAGGTGCCATCAAAAGAATTCATTCATTCATTCATTCAATGAAATTTTATTAAAAAATCCTCTGTGCCAGACATTGATCTCCAGATTATTTAAGCTCTCCTAGGTGCACTGTGCTTTTCATTTTGATGATACGAATACTTATATATATAGGTATATATGTATATACATCTATATATATATATATATATTTTCTCTTCCTCAGACTTTTTATGTGATTTGTTCTCTATCACAAAAAACCCTTCATTTTCTCCCCCTTGTATATCCCCTGCCAAAATTTCCCCAATGATCCAAAGAATTTTCTTTTGTCAGTTTTTTTCAGAAGTACATCAGGTTCACTATAGCTCTACATTCAGTGAAGGGGTGAGAAATTAAAGCAATGTACCTGATTAGACGAGTTTTTAAAAACTCTGCTGTTTGGGGATGGTCATATAATTTCCAGTTTTCACCAAGGAAATAGAATTAAAATGAAGGTCATCATTAAATTGAAACAAAATTCACTCCTTTTGTACCTCATCAGCTACTAATTAATGAGACTCTCATGAGTCCTGAACAATCCTATAGATTAGGGGCTCTTGTCAGCATGAACACAGATTGGAATCCATAAAAAGCCCACTCTCCCAGAGATGGCCGGGTAGCAGTCCTGGGCTTGCCAAGTCTCTGTTATGGAGGATTTATTTAAAGATACTTTTTAAAGCATTTCCTCCTTTACAATGAAGACTTTTCTGCGTGTATTTCAGTAGACAATTAAAATCCCATCCATAATCTTTTCAGAATCTTTCCCTCATTAAAATGACTTGGCTTGAGAGCTAGTTGGCATTGCAGATTATGGAAGGAAAAGCTGTGAGAAAAAACAGCTATGTAGAAATGACTTTCCACTGAGGATAAACACCTTGCCCTGATTTGGGGTGAGGACTGGATTTAGGGGTGGGTGGGCATGAAACCTGGGAGATAGGACAGTCTCTCTTCACCTCTTGTTCTTGTCCCCTTTTGGAGTAACTCTTGGGGACTTGGAAAAATAGGAATTTGCCCTGGGAATCTGAAATTTAACATCAATTTTTTTCCTCATTTTTTTCTTCTGTGTCACTATTTTTATGAGTTTGTAAGTTTGTGGGTCATTTTTAATTTTCTCTAGTTTGTTGCCCTTTGTTTCATGATTCCAAAGAGAAATCCTGAAGTTATTGTGGTCTAAAGTTTGGCATCTGTAGTCCACTGAAATTTTGGAGAAAATTTGACATATATATACATACACATATGAAAAATGAAAATGTTAGTCACTCAGCCAAGTCCAACTCTTTGTGACCCCCATGGACTGTAGTCTGTCAGGCTCCTCTGTCCATGGGATTCTCCAGGGAAGAATACTGGAGTGGGTAGCCATTTCCTTCTCTAGGGTATCTTCCTGACCCAGAAATCGAACGCGGGTCTCCTGCATTGTAGGCAGAATCTTTACCACTGACACACCGGGGAAACCCATGTATCTGTCTCTCTCTATATAGATAGACAGCACTGTGGCAGTAGCTGAGATTTAAAGCGTTTTTGTCTTTCACCTCTAGTAGTAGCTCTGCTCCATCCACAGCCTCTTTTTACCCCATTTTATTGAGATATAATTAACATAGAACATTGTGTAAGTTTTAAGTGTACAACCTGTTGATTTGATATATGTATATATTGTGAAATGGTTAACACAATAAGGTTAGTTAACACATTCATTATCTCACATAATTATTATTTTTTTGTGGTGAGAATGTTTCAGGTTTACGCTCTTAAATTTCAAGTAAATAATACTTGTTTCAGTGAGTTCCACATGTAAGTGAGATCATATAGTATTTGTTTTCCTCTGTCTGGCTTATTTCACTCAACCTAGTACTCTCCAGGTTCAATTATGGTGTTTCAAATGGCAGGATTTCCTTCTGTTTTGTGGAAGAATAATATTCCATTATGAATATATATATATGTATATATTTGCTTGAGAAATATATATACACACCACATCTTATTTATCCATTCATCTGTTTTTGGACACTTGGACTCTTTCTTTGTGGCTTTTGGCTATTGTGATTAATGCTACAACTAATGTGAAGGGGTGCAGATCTCTCTTTAAGCTCCTCATGTCATTTCTTTCAGGTATATACCCAGAAATGAGAATTCTGGATCATATGGTAGTCTTAGCTTTAATTTTTTGAGGAGCCTCCGTGCTCTTCTCCATGGCGGCAGTACTAACTTACATTCCACCAACAGTGCACAAGGAGTCCTTTTGCTCCACATTCTCACCAGCACTAGTTATCTCTTGTCCTTTTGCTGATAGTCCTTTTAACAGGTGTGGAGTGATATGTCACCGTGGTTTTGGTGATTGGTGATGTTCCATGCCTTTATGTGTGCCTGTTGGCCATCTCTACGTCTTCTTTGGGAAAACTTATTTTCAGATCCTCTGCCCATTTTCAATCAGATGATTTATTTTTACTATTGAGTTGTACATCCATAACCTATAAAACTTTTGAACTGTGGTGTTGGACAAGACTCTTGAGAGTCCCTTGGACTTCAAGGAGATCCATCCAGTCAATCCTAAAGGAAATCAGTCCTGAATATTCATTGGAAGGATGATGCTGAAGCTGAAGCTCCAATACTTTGGCCACCTGATGTGAAGAACTGACTCATTGGAAAAGCCCCTGATGCTGGGAAAGAGAAGGGGATGACAGAAGATGAAATGGTTGGATGGCATTACTGACTCAATGGACATTAGTTTGAGCAAGCTCCAGGAGTTGGTGAAGGAGGGGAAGCCTGGCATGCTGTAGTCCATGGGGTCGCAAAGAGTCAGACACGACTGAGTGACTGAACTGAACTGAACTGAATCTGTAACACTATCCCTCTCATGAACTGAAGCCAGGTACACGATAGCAAGATGGCTAACCAGTTAGAACATGCGGTAAGGCTTTGCCTTCCTTCTGATATTCTGAGTTCCCATTTCTTTTAAAACTCTTTCTATCCGTGCAATTTTGCACATCATTCTTAGGAAAAGTCTGGAAGACAAGGTGGACCACAGCATAAAGAGACTTGTAGAGACAGAAAAGAAGTCGGGGAATATTTGCCCAGTGTGGGTCTGCAGAATGGCTGGCAGCAGGTAGGGAATGGTGGTAAGGACAGATGTGGGGCAAGCATGTTCTCCCTTTAAAGACTATGGTACACCTGGGTTAACCTGGTGACAATATGAGTGGAGAACAGGAGAGCTCATTTTCTCAAGCAAGAAATGACTGCATTCAGTAATAGATCTAATGAAGGGACTGAAGGAGAAAGAGTGAAAGATAGGGCCTATGATTTATGTTTTGGAGTGAGTAATTTGCAAAAAAGAGAAGAAATAGTTAACCAACAAGTCCTTTATTAAGCATCCGTGTGTGGGTGGCAAGTCGCTTCAGTTACGTCCAACTCTTTGCAAACCTAAGGACTGCAGGCTGCCATCCTCCTCTGTCCATGGGATTCTCCAGGGCGGTTTGCCATGCCCTCCTCCAGTGGAGCTCCTTGACCCAGGGAAGGAAACTTCATCTCCTGCAACTCTTGCATTGCAGGCAGATTCTTTACCTCTGAACCACCAGGGAAGCCCTATTAAGTATTTACTTTGCATCTAATACTGTGCTCAGAGCATCAGGGGGTGCAAAAGAAATGGAAGACCTATTTTCTGCCATAAGAAAACCATGATGCAGTTTGAGATAGCGGGACTGTTCATGCACAGGAACGTATAAAGTTATAATAACAATAATACTAGTGATTTCTCTTTATTGGGGTTAACTGTGGGAGAGGTCCATTGCTAAGCACTTTCTATATCATTTGGTTAAATTCTCATACAGACATGACAGCAACACTATCTAAAATTAAGCATGAATAAAGTAATTAAGTTTCACTGAGGAGCCAAGCTGAACTTCACAAGGATGCTTGTCCTTCTGTGACTAGCGCTGTAGTCACTCAAAAGTTTCAGAGGAGAAAATGAGGCTTTGAGATATTATCTAAGTCACACGGCTTGTTGTTAGCTGTTTAGTTGCTCAGTCGTGTCCAACTCTTTTGCGACCCCATGGACTATGTAGCCCGCCAGGCTCCTCTGTCCATGGGGTTCTCTAGGCAAAAATACTGGAGTGGGTTGTTACCTCCTTCTCCAAAGTCACTTGGCTAATGAGCTTCTAACAAGGGCTGAAACGCAAACCTAGATCAGCCTAATTCTAAAGCTAAAGTCATCACTATACAATACAATGCTGAATTGTCTGGATGTATTTACTCCTAAATATGTTTAAGATTTTTTCAAGGTAATGCAGAAGTTCTAGCAGAACCAGCATTCACATGAAATTGCTGCATGTATACTTCTGGGCAAGTCTTATGAGAACTTCGTACCTTCCATTTCCTGTGTTCACTCGTTTGACTCACAAAGGACTTTATTATTTCTAAATGGGCACAACTGATGGCTGAGTAGCTTTGCATTTACACAAGCTCTCTATGAAAATGCTATAAAGATCCTCCATTTGCCATAAAGCGTGGGCTGTGCTGTTGAAAGTGAAGGATTGTCAAGATAAATCAGGAAAAAAAAAAAACAACACAGAACCGAAGGCTGTGTTGGAGAGTATCTTAAAGAGCCTATACTTCAGAGATATTTCCTTGGAATGTCTTAAGGAAACACAATTTGTTTAAAGGGGTTCAGCCACCCTTTACACTCTTCAGGATCAAATGCTCCCAGCTGGCTAGAAGCCGGTAACAAAGCAGTGCAGTGTGGTCCCATTTCAAATCCATAGGCTCTGTGGGTTTCAGAGTTTCCCTTTTGTGTGTGGCATGGAGCAAACTTTTGAGAGAGTTAATATAAATCCTGACATTCTCATTCTGCCATCTAGATGGCCGATTTTGGATAAATAGTCCCCGTGGGCAAAAGATTCTTGTGGCCCTTCCGTTCGGATCTCTTCCAACAGCTCCATTCAGTTTTGGGGTTTTCCAATCCATTTTCCAATTGTTTAATTCCCAAGGCAAATCTTTTAAAGTCACCCTCCTCCCGTCTCCTTTCCTCCTCGCAAGCAAACTGTGCTACAAAAGCCGAGGCCTTCCCCGGCCCTGTTTACTTAGAGTGCAAACCGTATTCAAGCCAGTGATGTCAGATTAAAGGAAGAAAGGATCGAGAAATCAAAGCCTTAAACTGCACATAAAAGGCAATCGCTGGCAACCAATCTGTTCGACTTCCAACTATTTGCACTTTATGAATAAAGGTCAATCTGTTATTGGCACCCAAATGTTAATGTTCTTATGAGGGTTTAAGCTGCTTTAACAGCTGAATAAGTGAGAGTGAGCCATAGGGCCACACCTAATCATTCAGGCCCAGCTGGGACGCGGGGGAGCGTCTCAAAAAGGCAAGAGATGCAGAGGGTACCGGTCTGGGGGGCTGGATGAGGGGAGAGGGCCCTGCACTACATGAGGGGGTAGTGAGGGGTAAGAGACGAAATGACTTACTGTTATACACAGGAAGCTCAAGAAGAAACGGGCCTGTCTCTTTTTTCTTTCTGTCTACTCGCATGCTGCTTGCTAGCATTAGCAGCTACCCCTGGCCCAGGCTTTTGCAACTTTATATCATCAATTCTCTTGTATTATGTATTTGAATTTTCTCTTTGCAAAACAATACAGCCACACACTTAAAGTGTCTCCCAGCAGAGAGTTCTCTGGGTGAACAGCAGAGAGTGTAGCTGAAACGGAGCAGGACCCTGGTCCCCGCACCCCACCCTCCATGACCTGTGCCTGCCTTTTGTCTGTGGAAGAACTTTAGCCCAAGAATAAGTTTAAAGCTGAGATGTGAGGACATGCAGAAAGAAAGGAAAACAGTCAAAGGAGAACAAATAATAATAATGTAGTCATTAAGCAAAATCAAGGCCCTTTAGCTCCTCCTTAAGGGCTACAGATAATATTCTGAGCCATGTCCTATGAGCTGCTTATAGATACTGAAACCTCCACCAAGAGGAAGAAGTCTGATGGCCAGACGCAGCCACGATACAAGCTGCCACGATGCTGAGAGCTGACCTCAGAGAAATGGCAACGAACCTACCGTGGAACTGAAGATGAACTGTTTTCACCTAAAACAATCAAGAGGATGCTGGTCAGATAACCAATGATCAATTTCAAAATGACAGTCAGAGCCGGCTGTACTATTTCTGCATGTAACCCTCCTCCCTCGGACGCAAGACAGCCTTTTCTCCCTCCCAAGAGGAAGAAAAACAGTTGGTACTCTGCCTCTAGGCAGGAAAAAAGTATATTTGAGTCCAATACAACTCTATTGTACCTCAAATTATTCCATGTGAATGGAGGCAGCATGAGACTGGGAGACAGATTTGTTTTGTCCCCTGAATGTATGAGGTGAACAACCTCAGAAGTTTCTGGCTCTGTTCCTGCCTACATGCCCCATATCCTCCTCCCTAGGCCTCAGTTTCACTGTGTAAGATGATGGTTCCATTTAAAATCTCATTCAACTCTGCCATCCTCTCTTGACTATTTGTTTTCAATGTCTAATGAGGATATGTTACTGTGAAGTGAAGGAAGTGATTTGTTCGAGAAAAACTTTAAATTACTAGAATGTCATAGTTAAAGCTATGGTTTTTCCAATAGCCATGTACGGATATGAGAGCTGGACCATAAAGAAGGCTGAGTGCCACAGAATTGATGCTTTTGAACTGTGGTCCTGGAGAAGACTCTTGAGAGTCCCTTGAACTGCAAGGAGATCAAACCAGTCAACCCTAAGGAAGTCAACCCTGATTCTTCATTGGAAGGACTGATACTGATGCTGAAGCTCCAATACTTTGGCCACCTGATGTGAAGAGCCGACTCATTGGAAAAGACCCTGATGCTGGGAAAGATTGAAGGCAGGAGGAGAAGGGAGCCATGGAGGATGAGATGGTTAGATAGCATCACCAACTCAATGGACATGAGTTTGAGCAAACTCCAGGAGATAATGAAGGAGAGGGAAGCCTGGTGTGCTGCAGTCCACGGGGTTGCAGAGTCGGATGTGATTTAGTGATGGAACAACAGCATATAAGGCATCATCATTATAAACAGGACTTTTGTGGAAAATGTAGGATATACTCAAAGCTGGGCTGCGGGACTGCGGACTGTTGCTCATCCTCACCCATTGTGGCGTGAGCAGAGGCATTTCCTCTCTTAAGCTTTTGTGGTCAGTTCCCCCACTAGGTCCATCCTGCTTCCCTCATGTCTCAGTTGGTAAAGAATCTGCCTGCAATGCAGCAGGCACAGATTCGATCCCTGGGTCAGGAGGATACCCTGGAGTAGGAAATGGCAACCCACTCCAGTATATTTGCCTGGAGTATCCCATGGACAGAGGAGCCTGGAAGGCTGCAGGCCATGGGGTCACAATCAGACATGACTGAGCATGCGTGCATGCACATATATATAGAACATGCAACTTTGATACACCAAGTGGAAATGACTCCCCATCCATTTCTCTTCTGTGATTTCATACATTCCTTGCTGGATTATCATTGTTTCTGTACCTTTCTGTCTCTTCCACAGGACAACAGACTCTGAAGTCTGGAACTCTGCCCTTATTCCCTTTATTGTCCTTGCATTGCCTGGGATGGTCCATAACGTGCAGTAGTTGGGTAATATCCCTTTGTGGAAGAGAATTCAAATGATGCTTGCTCTCTCATCTTTTAAATAAATTGATTTATTTTTCAAACGGATAATAAATTCAACTTACACGTTAAATTGTAAAAAGTAATTCCTACTTGCTACCTTCTCCCTGTCCTCAATTTCCTGACCAAGAATCAATTTGTTACTATTTCTTTTGTGCTATTCTTTGTCTTTCTCTTTCTTTGTTATTTTAAAAATATTTATGTATGTATTTGGCTGTGCCGGGACTTACTTGCGGCATGGGAGGTCTTTAGTTTCAACCTGTGAACTCCTAGTTATGGCAAGTGGGATTCAGTTTTCCAAAAAGGGATCAAACCCAGGCCCCTGAATTGGAAGCACAGAATCTCAACCCACTGGACCACTAGGGAAGTTCTCTTTTCTTTTTAAAACCTCTTTCCAAGTCAAGGAAAGTAAAATTGAAAATATATCTCAGAGTGGTTTTAAAACCAAGGGAGGAAGGAAGAGTATCACAAAAGATGAAGAATCGTTCTTAGGAGACAGTGCTTTCCCAGTGCAAACAACAGTTTCTCCGACAGGCAGTCCAGGTTCTGGGAGAGTGGAAGGACGGTACTAACAAGCTATGGGCTTCCGTGGTGGCTCAGAGGGTAAAGAATCCACCTGCAATGCGGGAGACCTGGGTTCGATCCCTGAATTGGGAAGATCCCCTGGAGGAGGGCATGGCAACCCACTCCAGTATTCTTGCCAGGAAAACCCCCATCAACAGAGGAGCCTGGCGGGCTACAGTCCGTGGGGCCACAAAGAGTCAGACATGACTGAATGACCAAGCACAGCACAGTCTTGTCCGGCAAGACCTTTAACTTCACTGGGCCTTTTGGGTTCATGTCCTGAACTTCACATCTCTACAGTTCTCTGATGCTTCTCTAGACAAGAGTAATTTCCCCAAATCAGAGAATCGGTGTCTGAGAAAATGAATTCCACATTAGCATTTTTCAATCAGGAATTTAACCTTCGAGCTAGCGAAGCAGCTTTGCCAAATCAATCTATTTAGGAAATTAAAAATAAAATTAGGCACATTTATTGCAAATTAAAGTGAACTGGAATTGAACATTTCTAACTGATGCCAGAAGAGAAATGTCCCATCTAGATCTTCATGCCAGCAAGACTAACAGGGCCAGTCCTGAGTGCTGTGTACCTCTTCTGGAGCGAGGACTTTCATCATTGCTTCCTCAAGTGGAATTGGGAGGAGGGTGAGGGCGGGGGGACAGTGAAGTCTGTAGCTCTGTGCCCAGCCTTTTATGTATATATGTGTCAGATTAGTCAGTATCCTGACAGGAAACAGCTCTCACACTCAAACTGGGGAATCAGAAGTGAAAGTGTTGTTCAGTTGTGTCTGACTCTTTGCGACCCTATGGACTGTAGACCGCTGGGCTCCTCTGTCCATGGGATATCCCAGTCAAGAATACTGGAGTGAGTTGCCATTTCCTTTTCCAGGGGATCTTCCCAACCCAGGGATCAAACTTGAGTCTCTCATGTCTCTTGCATTGGCAAGTGGGTTCTTTACCACTGCATGCTAAGCTGCTTCAGTTGTGTCCGATTCTTTGTAACCCTATGGACTGTAGCCAGCCAGGCTCCTCCATGGGATTCTCCAGGCAAGAATACTGGAGTGGGTTGCCATGCCCTCCTACAGGGGATATTCCTGACCCAAGGATTGAAACCATGTCTCTTACATCTCCTGTATTGGCAGGGGGGTTCTTTACCACTAGCAAACACCTATTAGGAGACAGCGTAATAGGGGATTTCCACTGTGGTCCAGTGGTTAAGGCTCTGCGCTTCCAATGCAGAGACACAGGGGGTTTGAACCCTGGTTGGTCAGGGAACTGAGATCCCACAAGCCATGTGGTTCAGTCAATAAATAAATAAACAAGCTAATAAATATGACTTTCTTTTTTAAAAAAAGAGAGCATAATTTACAAGGGACTGGGCAGGGTTTCTGAAAATGAAAAAATAATAATCCAGTACCCTGGGGTTAACAGGGGAAAATGGGTATCACTCACCCATTGACCTGAAGGGGTCAGGAGGAGTAATTCTGGAAAAGACAGTCAAATGGAAAGAGCTTCCTGAAAAAAATTTCCACCTGTAATGTCCACCCGTCCATTCTTGCCTGGGTACGTGCCCGCCAGCTCACCCTTCAGAATTTCCCGGGGTGTCTGCTATGCCGGAAGGCACTCCCCAGGTTCAACAGTCTGGGCTGAGTGCACACATTTGTTGTCATGTGAGACTCAGGTGAATCTTTCCACCATGCCTCTTACCACATTCTTTCATAATAACCTCTTTACTTTTCCCTGTCTCCTCCATGTCTGTGTACTTCTTGCGAGCATAGATTCTATCATCTGGGGCTTGTTTCCTTGGTCTCCAGTCAAGTGTTTGTGGGAATGATGGGAAGGAAGGCGATGACAGTACTGTCACACCATCATTGTCCAGGGGCCTGGACTGTGCTTACAGGCAGTTCTCCAAGTGCCTGCAGGGGCAGAAGAACACTAGATATGGATTTACCTCTTGCAGTGATCACAAACTGGGCACAAACTTTGCTGACTTGTTGGCAAGAACTACGAACACCTCCAGATGCTACAGCTATTGAATTTACGGGATGCTCATTATTGAGGCTGCAGGAGAGGGAAACCAGAATTAGAAGACCTAAAGGTTTGCTCTAAATCTAATGTTTAAGAATTAACCCTAATGCAATTACTGGCAAAATATGAAAGAAAGGATGTTTATGATTTTTCATTACAGAGGAGTTTACAAAAGAAAAAAAGGCAACCTAAGTCCATCACTCAGGATTTATTAATTAAATTATGATACTTATATGCAATAAAATATATGTAACCATGAAAGATGATGAGGTAGACACATGGAAAGATGCTTATGATATATTGTGTGAAAAGCAAGTTACCTACTTATATGATCAGTATGATTATATTTTTAGGTTATATTCCCAGTTCTCTGTATTTGATCAAGTTACTTAACCTCTCCAAGCTTCACTTTCTTCTTTTGTAAGCTACATCTACTTCAAGGAGTTATTCTAAGAAGTAAATGCAAATATCCAAGATACCAGAGATAGTACCTGGTTCATTGTAAGAAGTTAATATATGTTACATCTTATTACAGTCATTATTGACATAACCTATCTCTATGAAAAAGAAAGATAATAGGAAAAGACATTTGTAAAGTATTTCTGGTAATTGTTGGTATGCATTTGACTTTCTTCTTTGTACATTTCTATATTACCTGAATTTTTTTCTCAGTGATCATCTATCAATTTTGCAACATTAAAGTTATTAGAAGATTTTTGTTTTAATTCTTTCTTTTCCACTTACTCTGTATATTTGGGGAAGTAAGTGGCTACCCCTGAGCCTTATTTTCCTTATTTATAAAATAGAAAGAACTATTCATTTCTTTTCTACCTCAGACGACTTTACTACAGATTGAATGACTTATTAGATTTACCTGTGTTCTTGGAAAACTGCAAAGTACTGTACAAATATTAGATATTATTTTTATTGCTTTTGTTATTTGTATTAATTTCCTTGGGATCATTTACTTGGAACATTTTTCCTACTTCTCCTCTGGATGTTTCATAGGACACAAGCAGCCGTTCTGAAAGGAGGCCTCACTGAAGCCCGTAAATGGTGGATTTGCTTGTAACAGCACTGATCTGCTACCATCCTCATGATGAACTGAAAAGACCTAGCCACCATATTATTGACAGTGCAAAATATTTTATGAGCTTACTCTTGCCCTGGTTTATTTTCACTGCGCGTGGAGATCCGTCTCTTCTTTTTGGGACCCCGAGTCTCTCCCCTTTCTGTGTGGGTTTGTCTTTTGCAGGCGCGCTGCTCACTTGCGCTCCTAACAGGAGTGAAAAGTGAGCCCCTCTCGGCCAACGTCGCGGGACTCCGCGGAGGGGAACGTCTGGATTTGGGAGGCGAGCCACCGCGCTGGTTCCCGAGGTGGAACAAGCTTGGGGAGTCCCCTGGGATTTGGTCCTATTTACCGTCGTTTCTGACGCATCATCTCCTTCCCCTTCACTCTTGAAAGATGCAGACGTCTTCAGGGAGGAGGTCCAACTCGAGCTTGACAGCACTCTGGGAACACAAGGAGGGACCTGTAGTCAAAACCCTGCAAATCTGAAGGAGGTCTTTGTGCACAGAAGCTGTCCTGCTGTAACCGCCCCCCCTCGCCAGATGAGTGCCAATTTATTTTCCAGTGAAGACACCCGTGGTTGGGGGGGGGGTGTGGAGTGAGCAGGAGGGGACACAAAGGAAAAGGCGCGCTTGGCACTGGCCACAGGAGCTCCCGAGGAGCGCCCGCCCAGCGCGTGTCTGGGAGGTGCCCCTGTCGCCCCCAGCGCAGCCCTGGAGTGGCATGTGCTTGGTGAATATTTGTGCAACAGATTATGAATATTCCTCTTTGGTGATACCGTCAAGAAATGCGACTCATGTTTCTTTCTTTCTTTTTTTTTAGGGGAGGGGGCAGACGGCGTGTCCTGCGACTCAGAGATAGCGTTTGTTTTCTTAAACGATGAGGCACCTATTTCTAGCGAGAAGTGTTGAATGAGGCTGAGTGTCTCTCGCTTCCTTGGCGCTCCCGCCCCGTCGTCCCGAGCTTTTGACCGCAAATTTCAGTACATACTGGGTGTGTGCAGGATTTAAGGCCTCCCTGCGAACCAGAAAAAAGAACCTCGACTCTCCCCTTTCCCACTCTTTGGAAGGTTTCAGTCCAAGCCTATAAAAGTCATTTCCATTTTCAAAAGCAGAGTTGGTGAAACACTTTGGAAACTTTCCCTGCACCAATCCCCCTCCCCCGCCCAGCCCCCCTTCAAACCGCCCCACTCCATCTTCTTGTTCGAGAAATGCAAATCTCAAGCCAATCCTATTTTATGTTAAAAAGTGAAAAACATTTCAATGTATTCTTGTCTTGTATGACTGGCTGAGAGCCTCTAAATCCCCGCCATTTACCAAATTAAACTAATTGAAAGTGCTTCCAAAAGCCACATCTGTAGGCTGACGTTGGTCCCTGCCTTTCACTTTGGGCTCGGGGAACTGTTCTCCATTCCATTGATCCCTGAATAGTCATGCCTGTCAGGAAGCCACATCAGCCATTATCATTCTAATTTTACTGCCTTTCTTGGTCCCTAATCTAATTTGCAATGATGCTTAAGCATTTCGCAAGGCCATAGCACTTTCTTCAGAATTTCAACAAGAGCATTAAACCCCCAATTTACATTAATGAAGTGCACATTTAATTAGGGGAGAGGGTAAATGGAGGGCTCTTCAGGAGCAGTTTGTGTGATATGATAGACACTCCAGAAGCGAAGGAGACGGATCTGATCAAAGACGTGCCTAAAAGAGGCTGCCTTTTTCTCTCTCACCCGCTCCTTTCCTCCCAGTCTCCTCTTCCTTCTCCTCACCCTTGCATCAACCAACTCGACCTCTCTCAAATTTGCTTCACAGCCTTGACGATAAAATTATGAAAGCAGACCTGTCAACGAGGGAGCCCCAGGCAAAGAACTCTCTAAGAGGATCATGTGGTTTTCAGCTCCCCTGCTCCCCAGTCCCTCTCCCCAAAGGGGAGATTAACTTGTTCTTTTAAATAATGAGAAACATAGGAAACCGTCTCCAGTCTCCTGTTTAATGAATGCATTAGGCACACAGGCTGAGCAGCACAGTGGTGTTACACAAACTTGGCTGACTCTGGTGAGAGGGGTGGGGAGGGGGAGGGGTGGGGATGAATTTCTGTTCATAGATCCATGCAATGAATGCATTACCACACATTAGCCGCGAGGCAGTGACGTCACGCCTTTGCATCTAATGCTTCTGACGCAGGGGTGGCAGGGTTTGCGCACATCTGCATCCCTTTGCCTGTTTATCTTCGGACAAAAAAATATTTTCCTTCTTTCAGTGTAGCCTTTTGAATGTGGATTTTCACCTCGCATGCTTTTCCCTTGTTCTGAAACCACTTAGTTCTAGAACCTTACTCTTGTTCTGGAACATTTAGTGTCTTCTTAATCTGTAGTTGATGAATTGCAAAGGTGGGAGCGAAACTTCTGGATGAATTCCATTTTTTGGAATTTTGATAGTCTTCCTTCAAGTTTTCTTCCTCCATTATGGAATAATAACAGAGATGGTAATGATGATGATGGTAGTAATAGTAGCTCACAGAAATCTAATGATGTGTATGGAAAAACAGCATGTCAGTAATAAAATGCTGTTTTGTGCTTAACATTTTGGGAAAGTTTGATATTTTGCAGCTAAAAATAAAAGCATTTGTTCAGAATAGGATTTTGTCTGTGTGTTTCTCTCAAGTATGAAAGTTATAGATCACGGAAAAAGTATATAGCCTACTAACTTATCAGCTAGACACTAATTTCTCTTTTCCCAATGCCTTATTTAGATATTTGATAACAAGTCACCCATCTTTAGAAACAAGCACCATTTTCAAGCACTGACAGGCTGAGTGTTTAACTAAGGGTCATGGCTGTAAAAAGCAGGAAACCACTTGCCTTCCAAAGACACACTCCATGGTCATTGCTTCCGTGGCTGCTGCGCCTTCACGATGACTCTGAGTGGCAGGAAAGGAAGCCCTGAATATAATCCCTTTCTTGGATTTTGGACTTGAGCAAAGAAAATAAAAGAAAACACCATAGGGACAGGGTAAACCATGGAATACTGAGGAATAAAGGAAGAGGTAAATAACATGAGGACATTAGATAGCAAGCAGTAGATGGGAAAAAAATGAAATTTGAATAAAATAATTAAGGAGTGCAAGAAGAATAGCACTTTTGCAATCTGAAGATGTGAGCTGTAAGTGAGCAGGTCTGGGTTAGAAGTGTGATGTGGGGCAAAGTACTTTATCTGTCTAACATATGATTTTCTGATTTGGAGAAATGGAGATAAAGATAGTGCTTTATAGGTTCTTCTAGAGATTAAATGAGATGTTGCACATAAAGTGCTTCTGACGGTGCCTGGCGTCTCATATGTGTGTGTGTTAGTTGTTCAGTCATGTCCAACTCTTTGAAACCCCATGGACTGTGGCCTGTCAGGCTCCTCTGTCCATGGAATTCTCCAGGCAAGAATATTGGAGTGAGTTGCTATTTCCTTCCCCAGGGGATCTTCCTGACTCCTGACTATATATATATATATTCTGACTGTATATATAGTCAGAATATATATAGAATATAAAGAGAATATAGAATAATTGTTATTAGAGAAGAAAGAAAAGATGAATGAATGGGACTCTAACAAGGATAGAGAAAATTTTGCAAGGGAATACCTACTTAAAGGAGGAGTGACTAGAGAAAGGAAGAAGAAATCAAATTTGGTAACTGACATTATAAGTGGAGGACCTTGTGTCTTTTCTTTGGATGTATCCAACAGAGAAAGAGGCTGTTAAAAACCACATCAGAGAGGGAGAAAATAAAATAGGTTGATGAGATATTTAAAAATTTACATTTGAGACTGACTCTCAGAATTTATCTTTTCCAGTAGCCATCTCAGTGGAGATTGATTTTTTTTTTCAAATGCAACCGGGAAAGTTCTGCCTGTGCCTGAAATTAGACGTGCTCTGTTTTCCATCTAAAACAAAATTGTGTCTCTTTGAAAACCACAGTCTCTACTCTCTTCTTCTCTTCCTCCTCCACTATGGTGATATTTCAGTGACATTCCTTACCCCAGCACTTCTCCATGCCCCCCCCCCCAAAAAATAAGATGTTTTAGACCCTCCCAGAGATATTTATGCATATACATGAAACCCAATTAGAATTTTGCCCTTCTTTAATCTCTTTGGTTGTGCCCAAGTCTAGAAGTTATATAAAATGTCAAAGCATTTAGCTCTTTTTTCCTCCTCTAGGTACAGAAGCACTGCTTACTTGCTTGCTTTGCTTCAGTCATGTCTGACCTTTTGTGACCCTGTGGACTGTAGCCCACCAGGCTCCTCTGTCCATGGGATTCTCCAGGCAAGAATACAGGAGTGGGTTGCCATGCCCTCCTCCTGACCCAAGGATGGAATCTCTTGCATCTTCTGCATTGGCAGGTGGATTCTTTACCACTGGGCTTCCCTTGTGGCTCAGCTGGTAAAGAATCCGCCTGCAATGCAGGAGACCTGGGTTTGATCCCTGGGTTGGGAAGATCCCCTGAAGAAAAGACGGGAACAGCTACCCACTCCAGTATTCTGGCCTGGAGAATTCCATGGAAGTGCCATGGATGCCTGATCATCATTAGGAAGTAAAGAACAGTACAAGACTCAGTGAAGTCAGTCTGACTCTTAGGGTATTTATGGTCCACAAACTAACTGTGAAAATACTGTCTATGAGGAGGATTAGTTGCCATGGTACAGATTTGCTAGATACTTGGGGAACACCTCCATTCAAGTCTTCAATCCTGGCTACTCAACCCGCCCCTGCCCACCATGAAGTTCAAAAACAGAAAGTGTAAGAGACGCCAGGCTAAGGATTGGCGCATATTGTTTTTGCACCGGGCACAGAGCTTGCTGTGGCACGACTGGCCTCGTGGCTTCCTGGAGCCAAGGCTGACTCCGTTCATTGCTCAGGAAAAGCCTCCCCTCGGCAGCCTGATCTACAATTACAACATTCATTCCACATCTGAAAGGTGAAAGGGCTGCTGTATCCTGGTAGAGACTAATTCCTAATGAAATGGGTGATGGTTTTGTATGTGTGTATTTGCACAGCAGATGGACTGTGACTCTTTCTCAAGTGAAAGAAACCTGGTGCAGAGACTGAAGAATATACAGCCAAGACTTGCTCCGAGGACTGTGAGACTGTTCATAGGATGGTCTAAGCCTGGTCCTCAAGGAGCCCACTCCATTTCTACCAATGAACATCAACAAGGATTGTGATGACCTGGACTTGGAAGCCTACTCAATTAATATAGCACACATGTAAAAACAGGCAAACGCGGGGGAAAAGTTGACTTTTAATTAAGATTTCTAACAATGTACTCAAAACCTATCAGAATAAGTGAGCTTGATCTTTCATGTAATTACACAATTTTCCGGATCTTCCTTTAATCCAGTTTAATTAGGAAAAGGAAGACTGCAAATAGAATACATCGTTAAGCAATTTTCTTGGTAGAATTGGGCTAAGAATATCTAAGGCATATTTGTCTTTTCACTAAATATACTGCCTGATGGCTTGTGAGAATTAAGAACTTGAGCTCCTCAGTAAAGAAATTAAATTGATTCTTTTGTGGACATCAACCTGTGTATAAAAATAGACAAGGGAAGAGACAGAAAAGATGACAAAGTTTTAAGTACACAGGCGTCTTTTAAAAACATGGTATGCTTAGGAAGAAAAGCTATGTTACTCAGCTATCTCAAAGCTCTTGGTCATTGGTCAGATTCCGGTCTTGAGAAAGAAACAACCACAACAATAATAACAGTACCAACAACTTTTCAATGTCCTCTCTAGCTTCAGGTAGGTGGTATTTTCCCTCTTCGGTAGATGGAGTAAGTGAGGGGCACTGAGAGAATCAGCAGTTGTCTGAAATCTCCCAACAAGCTGAAAATGGAGCCGCAGATGGCAGCCAAGTTTCCTGCCCTGAAAGTGAAGAGAGAGAGCTAAAAAAATAGGATGAGATTTGAAAGAGCATATATACTTTCCAAGGGCTTATCTGAACTGTGTCTCCTCTCTGACCCTCTTTGAGTTTCCCCATCATAAGTAATAGTATAACCTCTTCTCTAAGTTATTCAAAAATGCATTTGTTATCCATAATAGAGAGAGAAGATCCAGCCAAATTATATTCTAATGTATCATAGCCTTGAACCCAGGGGCCATTTTGCATTGCTGACTAGGTGGCTGCTGAATTCATTACTATTCTGCGTGGTTTGTGTCAGCTTTGTCAAGAGGCAGAGTACCCAGCTTGTCTCCAATATTGTTATATTTATGGGCCTTTGGTGGGGGGGGGGGACTGGAAAAAATAAAAAGGAGAACAAGAATGAATACTTAGGTGTAATCTACTCTGGATAAGTGTTAGCAGTCCTGTGAGCCTTTATTCCTGCATGGGTGGATATAGTTGTGCTGGTGGGCGTTATATTATAGATAATGGGTGTGTTCTTGACAGAACTGCATGTTTCCAGTTGAGGGAGGTATAATAGGGTGTAGAAGGGCCAAAGAAACTCAAGGGGTTAAGTATTTTGAATACTGGATGAAAAAAACCTATACTCTGAAAACTATAAAACATTGATGAAGGAAATTGAACATACAAGGAAATGGAAAGACAGCCTGTGCTCTTGGATTTAAATAATTAACATTGTTTAAATGGCCACACTACCCAAAGTGATCCAAGGATTTAATGCAATCCCTATCATTTTTCACAGAACTAGAACAAATAATCCTGAAATTTATATAATACAACAAAAGACCCTGAATTGCCAAAGTAATCCTGAGAAAAAAATGAACAAAACTGAAGGTGTCACCTGCTCTGATTTCAGGTTATACTACAAAGCTACAGTAGTTAAAACAGCATGGTGCTGGCACAAAAACAGACACAGAGATCAATGGAACAGAATAGAAAGCCCAGAAATAAACCTCCCACCTGTGGTCAGTTAATATATGTCAGAGGAGATAAGAATATATAGTGGATTAAATATAGTCTCTCCAATAAGTGGTGCTGGCAAAACTGAACATCTACATGTAAAGGAATGAGATGAGAACACTTTTTCACATCACATACAAAAATAAACTCCAAATGGATTAAAAGCTTAAATTTCAAGCATCAAACCATAAAATTCTTAGAAGAAAACATAGGCAGAGCACTCTTTGACATAAACCATAACAATATTTTTTTTTTGGATATCTCTCCTAAGGCAAAGGAAATAAAAGTAAAAATAAACAAATGGGATCTAATTAAACTAAGAAGTTTTTGCACAGCAAAAGAAACCATTAACAAAATGAAAAGACAACCTATGGTATGGGAAAAATATTTTCAAATTAAATGACTAATAAGGAGTTAATATCCAAAGTATATAGATAGCTCATACAACTCAACATAAAAAAAAAAAAAAAACCTGATTAAAAGTCGGGCAGAAGACTTGAATAGACAATTTTCCAAAGAAGATATACAGATGGCCCACAGGCACCGTACCTTATGATCCAGCAATTTCACTCCTGGCTGTATATATATATATATGGAAAAAATGAAAATGCTAATTTGAAAAGCTACATGCACCCCAATGTTCACAGCAGTGTTGTTTACAATTGTGAAAATATAGAAGCAACCTAAATGTCCAACAGCAGAGGAATGGATAAGGAAGATGTGGTATAGATATATAATGGAATATTAGCCACAAAAAAGAATGGAATTCTGCCATTTGCAGCCATGTGGATGGACCTAGAGAATATTATGTTTAGTGAGATAAGTCAGAGAAAGACAAATACCATATGGTATCACTTATATGTGGAATCTAAAAAAACCCAGGTGAATGTATCAATATATGCAGCAAAACAAAAATAGACTCACAGATAAAAAGAGCAAGCTAGTGGCTACCAGTGGGGAGAGGGAAGGGGGAGGGGCAAAGTAGCAGTATGGGATTAAGAGATACAGACTGCTGTGTTTAAAATAGATAAGCCAGAAGGATATAGCACAAGAAATTATAGTCATTATTTTGTAATAATTTATAATGGAGTATAATCTGCAAAAATACTGAATCACTGTAGTGTATACTTGAAGTTAATATAATGTTGTAAATCAGCTATACTTCAATTTACATAAATAAATAAATAATTCATTCTGAATTTCCAAGTTTCCCCTGGCCTAAAGGAGCTGTCAGTTATCCATCCAGTGACTTGGACAGGGAGAGAGGCATCCACAATGCTTAATACTCCAGGCCCTTTTTCATATGGAGAAAAAATACTAAAAATTATTCTTCCATTTTAATTTGAAAGTTGGACTCAGATTCCTAGAAGAGGCAATCCAAAGAAAGCATAAAATGACTTACTGGTGAAAAATGTCTTCTTCCACTAGAACTGGCTGGAGCCAGTCAGTTAAGGAAGCCAAGGAATGAAGTAATAAATGCTGCATTGTAGTTCCCCATGCTTTGCTAAATCACCTATCACCGTAACATCTGGATCCTTCACCAGGGAATCTGCTTTAGCCAGACCCCAGATACAGCATGACTAATTTGGTGCATTAAACAGTCCCCTAGTGGCTGCACAGAGGGCATGTTCCTTTGAAGATACCCTTAGTGCTGCGGAGGACTAAGAAGGGTGGGGGAGATGGAGTCCAATTTGCCATTGGACGGAGGCCTCACGTAATCCCATGCCAGATTGGCAATGTCAATCATTTGGGGTTCATGAATCCTCCTGCCTTGGTCCTAGAGTGGTTTTCATACCTGGGGAGGAAACTTGGCAGGGTCTGGGAAAATGTTTTCCTTTGCCTGGAGGCCCAAGTGGCTGGATTGAGTATTTACACTATCCGAGTTTGCCAGATTATGCCTCAATTCCGCCTTCCAGCCCATTTTGACTGTGTAGAATCTGCCTGTGTGACACTAAGAGGAAAAGCAATTTTCCCACCAATGCTATTTATGCCATCTTCTCTCTCCACGTGTGAATATGGTCCCTTGGGAACTTATATATTCACAGCAAGGTGAATGTCACTTTGGTAGGAGGAATGTGACATCTTTGTCTAATAACTTTGGAAACATCCCCTTGCTGTCTTCTGGGTGGAAAGCAGCAGTTTATTACAGACCAATTCATAAGGATGAGTGTTGTATCTTCATGAGGGATGGTAGAAGAAGGAACTGGAAGGAGAACAAGAGAAGGCATACATGGTTCTTTTCTTTTTGTTTCTTATTTGCCAAGTTGAAGTTTCACATTGCAAAGGTGGGGCAGTGGGGAGATCACCCAGCTGGTGTTCCTCCTAAGGAACATTGGAGGGTTGACCTCTTGTGACTATAACCTCTGTCCCAGGTCAGTTGTTTGATCTTCTAGCTGAGCCTTTTCTGTTGCATGTCTCTCACACCTGGAAGGACATGTTCTTTTGATCACTTTGCTTATTCATTCATTCAAACAACAACCTTTCTTAAGTCTTTTCCCTTCAGTTCCAGCTTCTGGAAAATGGTCCAGTCATTGCCTGAATCTTTGCAAGGCTTTTAGAGGTGTTAGGTTTTCAAAATTGCTACCCTGCCAAAGAATTGATGCTTTCAAACTGTGGTGCTGGAGAAGACACCTGAGAGTCCCTTGGACAGTAAGGAGATCAAATCAGTCAATCTTAAAGGAAGTCAACTCTGAATACTCACTGGAAGGACAGATGCTGAAGCTGAAGTTCCAATATTGAGCCATGTGATGCGGAGAACTGACTCATTGAAAAAGACCCTGATGCTGGGAAAGATTGAGGGCAGGAGAAGAGGGCAACAGAGGATGAGATGGTTGGATAGCATCACTCATTCAATAAACATGAACTTGGGCAAACTGCGGGAGATGGTGAGGGACAGGGAGGCCTGGTGTGCTGCAGTCCATGGGGTTGCAAAGAGTCAGACATGAGTTGGTGACTGAACAACAATAACCCTGCTTACCCAAAGCTCCTGCATCTGATCTCCACAGTCCAATGGCTTTTTTTCATCCTTTCTCAGCTTCCTCTGACCCTGGTGTATTTGACATGGTTGACCACATGCTCCTTTAAGAAATTACTCTCTCGCTTTGACTCCTCTGTGATGCCCATGATACGATTTCTATCTTTCTCCCATTGTTTTGTTTGTCTTCTTCAGTGCTTCTCCTCTGTAGTCCTGTTCTTGGAGATTTCCTCTTGTTTCTTGTGATGATCTCCTTAGCAGTCACGTCTCCTTAACTGTCTTCGATTCTTACTGTAATGTAGCTGACTCTCACATCTATGACTCTAGTCTGGAATCTTCTCCTGGGCTCTAGAATCATCCAGTCAGCCATGGCCTGGCTATTCCCTTTGGATATGTCAACAAACTCCTCTGGGCTCCTCTGTCTAGGGGGATTCTCCAGGTAAGAACTCTGGAGTGGGTTGCTGTGCCCTCCTCCAGGGCATCTTCCCGACCCAGTGATCCAAACCAGGTCTCGTCCATTTCCTGCATTGGCAGGTGAGTTCTTTACCACTAGCGCCACCTGGGAAGCCCTGTAAAGAGAGGTAAAGATGACCTAGCACTAGGCTTGGTGTCTAGAAGGTATTTCATGAATATTGGCTGAATCAACAAATGATTTTTGGTAGAACTTTTTTTTGAAAAAAAATTTAAAACCCTTTCCTGAGATTGACATGTACACACAACTATGTGTATTTATTTGTTTTTGACATGTACATACTGCCATATTCATTTATTTATGATGACACTGGGTCTTCACTGTTGCGGAGAGTGGGGGCTACTCTCTAGTTCTGGTGCACAGGCTTCTCATTGCAGTGGCTTCTCTTGTTGCAGAGTGTGGGCTCTAGGTGCATGGGCTTCAGCAGTTGTAGCATGTGGGTTCAGTAGTTGTGGCAAACAGGCTTAGTTGTTCCATGGCATTTGGGATCTTCTCAGGCCAGAGATCAAACTTGTGTCCCCTGAATTGGCAGGTGGATTATCCATTGTGCCACCAGGGAAGTCCTTGGTAGAACTTCTTAAGAGAAAGGCATAGAAAGGGATAGATGATAGAAGAGGAAGAAAATACAGTATATGGGAGATGTAATAAGTACAAAATACATTTTTGTTAAATTTAATTTCTCCAAAATTCTGTATATTTTTATATTCCCAAATGGTCTAAATATAAAAACTGTTGGTCTGAACTACATTTGTAGTTCTCAATTCTTCCATTATTCACTGTTTCAGGCAAGTCAGTTATTTATCTGATATCCTGCTTTCAGCATTTGTAGTCACTTACAGCTTTGACTGTGTGGATCACAATAAACTGTGGAAAATTCTGAAAGAGATGGGAATGCCAGACCCCCGACTTGCCTCTTGAGAAACCTGTTTGCAGGTCAGGAAGCAACAGTTAGAACTGGACATGGAACAACAGACTGGTTCCAAATAGGAAAAGGAGTACGTCAAGGCTGTATATTGTCACCCTGCTTGTTTAACTTATATGCAGAGTACATTATGAGAAACGCTGGGCTGGAGGAAGCACAAGCTGGAATCAAGATTGCCGGGAGAAATATCAATAACCTCAGATATGCAGATGATATCACCCTTATGGCAGAAAGTGAAGAAGAACTAAAGAGCCTCTTAATGAAAGTGAAAGAGGAGAGTGAAAAAGTTGGCTTAAAGCTCAACATTCAGAAAACTAAGATTATGGCATCCAGTCCCATCACTTCATGGCAAATAGATGGGGAAACAGTGGAAGCAGTGGCAGACTTTATTTTTGGGGGCTCCAAAATCACTGCAGATGGTGACTATGGCCATGAAATTAGAAGACGCTTACTCCTTGGAAGGAAAGTCATGACCAACCTAGACAACATGTTAAAAAACGGAGACATTACTTTGTCAACAAAGGTCTGTCTTGTCAAGGCTATGGTTTTTCCAGTAATCATGTATGGATGTGAGAGTTGGACTATAAAGAAAGCTGAGCACCGAAGAATTGATGCTTTTGAACTGTGGTGTTGGAGAAGACTCTTGAGAGTCCCTTGGACTGCAAGGAGATCCAACCAGTCCATCCTAAAGGAAATCAGTCCTGGGTGTTCATTGGAAGGACTGATGTTGAAGCTGAAACTCCAGTATTTTGGCCGCCTGATGTGAAGAGCTGATTCATTTGAAAAGACCGTGATGTTGGGAAAGATTGAAGACAGCAGGAGAAGGGGACGACAGGGGATGAGATGGTTGGATGGCATCACTGACTCGATGGACATGGGTTTGGGTGTACTCCGGGAGTTGGTGATGGACAGGGAGGCCTGGTGTGCTGTGGTTCGTGGGGTTGCAAAGAGTTAGAAATGACTGAGTGACTGAACTGACTGACTGACTGACAGCTCTTCAAGTAGTTTACTATTTATATATTCTATGTTTGGTAGTTTTTCAGTCTGTTTTAGGAGAATCACACTTTTGCCTCGTCAGGAGAACTGAAGGATACTCTCAGATCAATATCACTTTATTTCATTCCTCACTTATTCCCACCTAAGTGTGATCAACGATTTACATACTGTGCTCTGTAGAGGTTTGGTAA
Source organism: Cervus elaphus (assembly GCF_910594005.1). NCBI lineage: Eukaryota > Metazoa > Chordata > Mammalia > Artiodactyla > Cervidae > Cervus > Cervus elaphus. The sequence continues at coordinate 17,578,837 of NC_057820.1, forward strand.
TAGAAAGTTGAATGGGACCTGCTTCCACTCCTGAGGTTCTCATATGCTATTAAGAGTTAGACAGGTAAATAAATATTTTAATTCAATATGGTAACATGCTACAATAACTTAAAAAATTTATTTATTTTTAATTGAAGGATAATTACTTTACAGTATTGTGTTGGTTTCTAACAAACATCAATAAGAATCAGCCACAGGTTTACCCAAGTCCTGTCCCACTTGAAAGTCCCTCCCACCTCCCTCTCCATCCCACCCCTCTAGGTTGTTAATGAGCCCCAGTTTGAGTTCCCTGTGCCATACAGAAAATTCCCATTGGCTCTCTGTTTTACATATGGTGATGTATATTTCCATTTTTCTCTCTCTATACATCCCACCCTCTCCTTCCATCTCCCCCGCCCACAGCCATGTCCAGAAGTCTGTTCTCTACATTTGTATCTCCATTGCTGCTCTGCAGATAAGTTCCTCAATACCATTTTTCTAGATTCCGTGTATATGCATTAGTATACGATATTTGTTTTTCTCTTTCTAACTTACTTCAACTCTATGTAATAGGCTCTAGATTCATCCATCTCTCTGAGAACTAAGTATGTCTTAACATACTATTGTAGATTTCTTACATATAGCAACTCTTTTAATCCTCACTGTACTATAAGAGATCAGTATTGCTATTTTCCCATTTTTAAAGAATTATTTTTATTTATTTTATTTTTAATATTTATTTATGTTATTTGGTTGTCCCAGCTCTTAGTTGCACCATGCAGGATCTTAGATTTTTATCATGGCATGTGGGATATTTCAGTTGTACCATGTGAACTCCTAGTTGCAGCATGCAGGGTCTAGTTCCCTGACCAGGGATCAAACTCAGGCCCCTTGCATTGGGAATGTGGAGTCTTAGCCACTGGACCACCAGAGAAGTCACTTATTTTTCCTATTTTACAGAAGAAGAAGTTGAGGTGTAATCATGAAAGAGTCAAAAGCAGGCAATTTAACTCCTGAGCCCACACTCAACCACTACTGTAGACAGCCTTCTTATGTTCCAATAGCATGTAAGAAAGCAGGATTGGTGATATCAATAAAGAAGACCAGTTTCATGGTGTTTTAACTGTCTTGAGAAAAATAAGTAGAGTTTTAGTAGAGAAAGAAAGGAAGGATGGCACTACTTGCCGGTGAAAGGCTTGAAGGAGCTGCTGTTGAGAAGATCCAGTAATTTAACTCAGATATTGCTATGGAAGATAAGTCTGACCAGGGCTAAGGGTGGAACACTCACATTTAAAGAACAGGAAGAGGAGTGATCATGGAGAAGGAGGAAGAGTAAAGACAGAAAGAGAGTGTGTGGAGGGTTTAGTGTCATGATAACCATGAACCAAGAGTTTCAAAAATGATCAACAGGAACAAATGCCCTGGAAGAGTCAGGGAGAATGCGATGGAGAAAAGCCTGGTAGGTTTGTTACTTAGGGATTAGTCATCAAGCTATAGGGTGAAGAGTGGTGGAGGTGGAAGCTAAACTCATTGGAAAAAAATGAGAAAAGTAGAAAAGTAGAGGCAACATGCATATGCTTCTTACTAATTTAGTCATACATCCTTGTGTTCATACACACACTTACACATCCATATGCACGCCTAGAGTTCACTAAAGCACAATGATGAAGGTAAGTTTAAAAAGATGAATTCAGTGAAAGACAGAAAAGCAGACTTGAATGTGCTCCTCCCTCTGATAACCTGTGTTTAATACATAACCTTCAGTAGATCATGGCTTTGACACCTTGAGGTGGGGTACCTGCATGCTCTGCTGCCATGAAATTGTATTGAGCAAGTCACTGATTCTTTCTGAACTTGTTCCTTTTCTGTCCAAAATGAAGTGTTTAAATAACTCATTTCTTTTTATTAAATATTCATTTTATTTGTTTATTTTTATCTTTGGCTGCACTGGGTCTTAGTCGAGGCACGCAGGATCTTCCTTTGGGGCGTGTGGGCTCCAGCGAGCATGGGCTCTGTAGTTTGTGGCTCGTGGGCTCAGTACTTGCAGTACATGTCCCGAGGCTTGTGAAATCTTAGCTCCCTTACCAGGGATGGAACCTGCATCTCCTGCATTACAAGGAAGATTCTTAACCACTAGGGAAGTTCCAAATAACTCTTTTCTAACTTACATTTTAAGATACCTGGGTCTCCTTCTGTAATAACTCACAGAAGCCATCACCATTAGAGAGCTGATGAAGTGAAGTGAAGTGAAGTCACTCAGTCGTGTCTGACTTTTTGCGACCCCATGGATTGTAGCCTACCAGGCTCCTCCGTCCATGTGATTCTCCAGGCAAGAATACTGGAGTGGGTTGCCATTTCCTTCTCCAGGGGATCTTCCCGACCCAGGGATCGAACCCGGGTCTCCTGCATTGGAGGCAGACACTTTAACCTCTGAGCCACCAGGGAAGCCCCCAGAGAGCTGATGGCCACCCTTTAAGCTTTCCTCTTGTGTTACATGGGGGAGTGATGTCTTACTCCTCTTCAGCCTGTTGATCCAAAGAGCTCGCATCCTGTCAACCAAGAAGACATTTTAAGCTTTGTGCTGTAAATTTTTTTTCATTTCAAGAAAAGTAACGTGCTGTTTTTATTGCATCCTATCAAGAATACATATGGTCAACATGATTTATGACTGTTTATGTTGACTTTGGTTACTTGATTACCGTAATGTTTGCCAGTTTTCTCCACTGGAAATTACTCTTTTTACCCCGTTTCCATACCGTACACTTGGGAAAGAAGTCACTGTGTAGCTTACATAAGGAGATATCTACATAAATTATTTGGAGTTCTGCAATGGAGATTTGTCTTATCCACTATTTGCCAATTCATTCAATCTTAATATCACTGTGGACTCGTAGATATTTACTTAACACTTTGTGCTACAATTTAATGCCACTTAATTTATTGTGTTGAGTTTGTTCCAGGTTTGGCCATTGAGAGCTCTTTCAGTCGCTCCTATACTCCTTTAATTTTTTTTGCTAGAAAATTTTAATTTTGTCTGGTCATATCTTAATGTACTCTTAACAGCATTAACATTTTAAAAACGCATCTTCACTAGTTTAAGAAGAGAAGTTTATCTTTGTTATCTATTGCTGTAACACAGAGCACCCCCAAAACTTAGTGGCTTAAGACAATGTGACTTATTCTTTCTCATAATTCTGTGGGCTGGTTGGACGGCTAGATGGCTCATCTGCTCCTTTGACATATGCTCCTTTGACATATTCCCATCTCTGTGTGTGTATATGTGTGTGAACACTTTCTTACTTTCTGGCTCTATGAGGTGTTTCAAGATCTTGTGTGCTTCTGATCCCAGTCCTAGTATCAGTCATCTCTCTAAGAAGCCCTGCTTTCTTTCATTGGAGAATGGTATTAGAAACCAAGATCTGGGCATTAGGTGTGCTCATTGCTACAGGGATGTCATTTCTTTTAGGTGCTTTCAGATGACATAGTAATTAATTTGATTTAAAACACAGTAGTGGGTTGCTTAGCACCCCCTCCATGTTTATGTCCAATAACCTCAGAATGTGATCTTATTTGGAAATAAGGTCTATCCCTCCCCAAGCCTGCACACAGCTGAGAACTCAATGCTGACTGCTGAAAAGAGGGAGGCTGAGGTGGTGTGTTGGAAGCAAGGATGCCATGTGCTTACAGACTAGGAAAGAGTGGTTGGTACTATCTGTCTTCCCTGAGCAGTCTAGGGTCTAGGTCTCCCAAGAACAGGTGGACTGAATAATGAGAACCTGCATCGTGATTGTCTGTCTGTATCTTCTTTTGGACACTCTGCTAGGTTCTGACTTTGGGTGGTGAGGGAGTTAATATTAACATTCTTTGAGTGTCTGCCGTGTCTGAGGCACTGTACTCACACCCACTCCTTTCATCATAATGAGAACATGTTAGCACTTGTAAGGCAGGTACTATTATTACCCTTTTCTACAGATGAGAGAGCAGAGAGTCAGAGAAGCTAAGCATGTGCCCAGAATTGTACTTAGTTATATTGTGAAGTTGCAATCAAAACTCAAGAAGTCTAACCTTTCATTCCTGTGATGTTCTTCCACTACACTACCTTGAGTTTCAACACTTTCTTTTGTTTGTTTTAGTGTGACAATCACGTGACCTGAATTATTTTTTAAGTTTTTTCTTTAGGGCTGCTACTGTCCTCACATTGGTGGACAAAATTTAAGATATTTTATTTGACATGAGATACCTAGTCATTACTGAGAAAAATAAGTCACAGAAGTTCTAAGCAAACACTTTTAAACCTACCCCCTAGAGATGATATAAAGTCATAAATACAAAATGTGATTTTATGTGATTAAACTATATGTCTTGATTTGTATTCTGCCCTTAAAAATTCTTTTCATCCTGAAAGCTCATGGATGTTGGATGGGTTTTTTTACTTTCCTTTCTGTATCATTACCTTTTGCCACCACTTTGGTTTGCTTCTTTAGTTGCCTTTTAAAGGACAGTCTCAGAATGTCTTCACTGGTCTTCCCATTGCTGATTTCCTTGGCTGATTCCTTCCACGTAACTTTCTTGCTCAGAAAAACTAACACACATACACACACACTCACAATCCTGAGAAATGCTATTCATAATCTGGTCCTATCTGTTTTTCTAGCCCCATTTCTCACTTCCGTGCGTGCACATACCTTGGCCACATCGGATTGTTCTCTAGGGATTGGATGTGCCATGCACCCCCTCTTGTCAGAACTTTTGTTTATATTGTTTCTTTCACGAAGGGTTTGTCCTTTTTTCCATCTCCACCAGAAAAACACTAAGATTCAGTTCAAAATCTACCATGTCAATCATTTCTTTCATTGCTTTACTCTTAGGTTCTTTATCCAGAGTTGATAGCATGTGTCCTAGATTAAAAGTTCCCTGAGGGTTGTACTCTGCCTTCAGTATCTTTTTATCTCCTGAGCATTACTTTCGAGTCTTGTTCAAAGTTTGTTTGAACACAGGAGATGATGGATGCTACACATGGATAGTTGGATAGGTAGAGGGATAGGTGGATAGGTGGATAAAGAGAGCATGGATGGTGCATACAAAATTTACTTAATGCTAAAACTCCACAAAAAAAACCCAATAATACCATGACCCTGGGCCACATTGCATTTTTGAGGTGTGATATAATTAAGTAAGTGTTTCCCTGGCAGCTCAGCCATAAAGCATCCACCTGCTAATTCAGGAGATGTGGATTCAATCCCTGGGTCGGGAAGATCCCTTGGAGGAGGGAATGGCAACTCAGTCAGTATTCTTGCCTGGGAAATCCCTTGGACAGAGCAGTCTGACTTGTTACAGTCCATGGAGTCGCAAAAGAGTTGGGCACAACTTAGTGACTAAACAACAAAAATAATTAAGCAATCCAAAATGAATGCTTATAGCACTGCCAGATTTTCTTGCAGTCATTTCTGTCTTTAGGTATAAAAAAATCTAACTTGATTCTTAAGTTGGCATTAAGATGACTTGGATGTTATAATAATACTCAGAGAAAGCAGGAAAACAGAAATATTCATGATGATTTAAGTGGAATTTAGATTTATAATGACTAAAAATGTTGCACCAGAAGATACTACAGGCATAGTATGTCATTTTAATTTGACTTTTGAGAAAGACTGGGAGGTAGCTGGGGAATTAAAAAAAAACAAGACTATCACCACAATAGACTCATGTCGTTCCAGGGGGAAGCTTGTATCCAGCCTGGAGCTGCACTGGTTCTCAATTCAGAGATGCTTAGGGCTCCTGGAGAGTTTCCCTCTTCAAAGCCCTGTGCAAACAGGAATGAAGTTAATCTAATTAACTGATTAGCTTTTTAAGCTAGTGGTACCAATTAGTCACCTCATCAGAATCAGTCTGGGTCTGATCACACAGCGCTCAGCTATAAAGGGGCTTTCATCCAAACCCCAGGAGTGCAACGCATGGCATTTACGTGTGCTTTCCAGAGAAGGGCAGAAAGAACCACATGCAAGGCAATTACAGGGAACCTTCTCTGGGAAAACCTCAATCACAGGGACCATTCTCTTCACCTCTTTATAAAAAGGAAATCACACGGTAGTTTCATCTGTGGAAGTGTGAACGCTTTCCTCAACCTGAGTCTGGAGAGTGACTGTAAATCTTAGACTGAAATTCCTAGATGCCCACAGCAGAGAAAGCCCCATGGGCCACAGGGAGTCCTGGAAGGTCTGGCGGTTTGGGTGGTATTTTTTGTTGTTGTTGTTTAAAAGAGGGAGAAAAGGGGATTCAAGCGGAGAGCAATGAGAATCCTGATCCCCAAAAACAGCTCTGAAGGAAGACTTCCAGAGAAACAATGGGGAGGGAATAAATAAAAAGAAAGTTATAAATTCATCTATTTGCTCTTCCCTGACCCTTGCTTTTACTCCTCTTCACTGCAACTACCCTGGGAAAGGCACAATACTTTCCCCTGTCACAATATTGAGAAAAATTGAAACAGGGAAGAAAGACCACCAGATGCTTTATTGTCTTAGCAGTTTCCACATAATTAGCTGGGGATAAAGGACCTCTGCATGGTTTCATTGCATTGAATGAACTTGGATATTGCTACACAGTAGTGTGTTTTATGATTCATGCTCTGTTATCCTGTGGCTTTTTGAAAACTGCCAGCTACTTTATCACTGCCGGCCAAGCCTGGGCCCACCACTTAAAATGCAGCAATGCAAAGTTAACTGTGCATGACAGATGTCCATGAAATTGTTTAACACACACGTACACGCTCACACAGAGCACAAAGCTGGCTCCGGCCCTCTTACAAGTCCTGCTGGCTCAATGTCCTTATTAAACATAAATAAAAGTATAGGGCTAGGGAAGAAAGGAAAATTCACGAAACGATAGGAAAAGAGAGCACAGTTTGGACTCGGGTAGCATTGGATGCATTTAGAATTTCAATAGGCCTTTGAAAAAGTTAGAAATGATGAAGTCATTCAAAAAGCCAAGGGCCAGGTACTTGGGAGTTAGGTTAGGATATTGGGTGATTAAGGTGGTTTTCTTTTCTCTCTGAACTGGTGTCACCCAAGGAATATTCTGTCTACTTCCTTTAGTCTCCAGTCCTGTGGGCCCCACAAAGGAGATTTTTCCTCCGGTCCCTCTCTGATTTACACCTTGATGTCCACTGTCTTAACTCTCCCATCCTTTAATTCCCATGTATCTCTTATTTGAACTTTCCTGCACACCCCTCTCTTCCGTATACCAGGTCCTTTTATACATTTGACTTTGGAGTCTTCTGCCACTCACAATTCCCTTGCTGCTGTTGTTTGGTCACCAAGTCATGTCCAACTCTTTGAGTCCCCATGGACTGCAGCACACCAGGCTTTCCTGTTCTTCACTATCTCTAGGAGTCTGCTCAAATTCATGTTCATCGAGTCAGTGATACCATCCAACCATCTCTTCCTTCATAGTTCCCTTCTCTTCCTGCCCTCAATCTTTTCCAGGATTGGGGTCTTTTCCAGTGAGTCAGCTGTTCACATCAGGTGGCCAAAATATTGGAACTTCAGTTTCAGCATCAGTCCTTTCAATGAATATTCAGGGTTGAGCTCCTTTAGGATTGACTGGTTTGATCTCTTTGCTGTCCATGGGACTTTCAAGAGTCTTCTCCAGCACCATCAATTCTTTGGCTCTCAGGCTTCTTTATGGTCCAACTATCACATCTGTACATGACTACTGGAAAAAAAACATAGTTTACAGAGAAGCATATTAAAAAGCAGAGACAACACTTTGCCAACAAAGGTCCATCTAGTCAAGGCTATGGTTTTTCCAGTAATCATGTATGGATGTGAGAGTTGGACTATAAAGAAAGCTGAGTGCCAAAGAACTGATGCTTTTGAACTATGGTGTTGGAGAAGACTCTTGAGGGTCCCTTGGACTGCAAGGAGTTCCAACCAGTCCATCCTAGAGGAGATCATTCCTGGCTATTCAATGGAAGGACTGATGTTGAAGCTGAAACTCCAATACTTTGGTCACCTGATGTAAAGAGCTGACTCATTTGAAAAGACCCTGATTGTGGGAAAGATTGAGGGCAGGAGGGGAAGGGAATGACAGAGGATGAGATGGTTGGATGGCATCACTGATTCAATGGGCATGGGTTTGGGTGGACTCTGGGAGTTGGTGATGGAGAGGGAGGCCTTGAGTGCTGCAGTTCATGGGGTCATGAAGAGTTGGATATGACTGAGCGACTGAACTGAACTGAACAGAGAAGCAAATGCTGATTCACTTCCAGAGAACACCTGTGGCTCACATCTTCTTGTTTTCCAACTCTCTTCTTTACACCTCAATCTGTTGATCAAAATTTACTCATCCTTTGTTGCTTTTGGTTGGGAACGTCTGTTACTCACTCATGTGATGATTAGTGGATGTGGATGCTAAACTTCATATTTTACTGTGCCCCAGTGGCTACAAATTTGTATTTTGCTGTGTCCTTTTGGAGATAGTTGCTAATAACTCTAGAGGGGGGACTTCAAGGATGAGCTGTTAAGTACCAGAAGAAGCCTCTGTGTGTATTTGCTAGAAAAGGGGAGACAGAGGAGAATTATCCCAGTAGGTGGCCACTCCCTATGTCCACACATGGGAATCAGCTCTTCTCTAAAACTCTTCGGCATTCACAATCAACCAAGAATGATCCAAAAAATGTCCTCATAGAAAAAGGCATGGTGCTAGAATAGAAACAGGGGAAAGTGTAAGTATAGATATAATATACTGTAAAGAAGTTACCTACAGAATCTCTAGACATTTTTTTTTTTTGAAATAAAAAAGCAAAGAACTCTGTAGAAATAAAACGAGAAAACCTCAGTGGAATTTTCACCCGGAGGATTTTGACTTTTCATTCTCCATGTTCCCGCCCTCTGTCCTTTAACTGATGACACTAAGGAGAAAGGCGACTTCCCCTCAGCTGGCCACCGGCCAGCAGTCAGGCTCAGACCAATTGGTGTGGCTCCGGGTGACGGGGCGTGGTAGCCCCAGCTCCCCCTCCTTCCTGAAAGATCGGCTTCAGCACAGCTTTGCAAGGGAGTTTAGCCCTTTGTACTGTGGCGGAGCTAATCCACAGTTTACAAAGAGCCTCTTGATAAATCGGAACACTCCTATACTCAAGAACCGAGACTCAGATGGGAGGGGTTCATGGACACCTCCCCCACCCCACCCCCAAATCCAAAAGGTTCAATTTTTATGCTTTTGTGGACATGTTTCTTTATGTTTAGACGTTGTTGTTCTTTATGAGAATCTGATGTCTCCAGAAAATGAATATGCTTCTTTTTTTGGCCTTTTAGTCTGGAGTAGTCTTACATGCCTTGTAGAGTCCTTCCTGCTCTGTATTTAAGATTGCACATCGAAGGATTATTAATGTGTGATTAGAAATACTCGAGAATGAAAGAAAAGAAAAACTTCTGAACTCTTCCTGTAACTTTCACAGTATCCAATATATTCCTTATAATCATCCAAGGACTCAAACTCTCTGGTTCCTTATAAAACCCTGTACCCCTCGGGAGAAGCATGAAGTATCTTGCTAGGGTGCCGACTAAATCCTGGGGAGAGAAAAGAAAATGTGTGAGGTCCCCAGATGTGTGTGCCTGCGGCTGTGTATATGGTGTGAGTATGTGGGTTGTGTGGGGGTGTGAGTGTGTCTTATGTGTGCGAATCCTGCATATGGCGGGGGGGTTGTGTGTATTTCATGCTTGTGTGGAGCGTGAGTGGGTGGGGGCTGTGTGTGAGTGTGGGGATTGTGTGGGTGTGTGTCCGTGTGGGGACTGTGGGTGGCCTGCTCAACATTTTGGTGGATGTTGCATTCCCACCCCTTTTACTATGACCCTGGTCAGGCCACTTTTATGCCCGTGACAGCTTCATGAAGCACAAAACATGGAGCAATACATGGCATGAAATTGGCAACAAAGCCGAGCAAAATGAGGAACAATTCTCTGGCAGGATGTGTTCACAATATGGCTGATTGGGTCTGGAAACAGATGCCAGCAGCGGGTATTGTCCTGGTGACTGAAAAGACATGACCCCTGAGAAACCGAAGACAAGGAGGCTCTCCTCCCGAACCAAGGGGGAGGGGAGAAGAGGTGAAACCAATGAATAAATCAGGCCATGAAGACCGGGGAGAAAAGAAAATGCTAACGAGAACTTTTTTTTTTATGGGGAAAAGGGGGCAGTTCAGTATGCAATCGCTCCCACTCCCCGCCTAGCTGAACACTTTCTCAGACAATGGCTTTTTAACAGATGGGAGACCCAGTGAAAGAAGCCAACTTTTGCGCAGTGGAGAATCCCTGTTTGTTTAGTCTGCTGCTGGGCAGGTGTCTGGAGAAAGGAGATCCAGCAGGTTAAGTGCTTCGGTGCCAGTGTAGTACAGAGCAGCCAGGATGTCAGAGGTGACTGGTTTTAACGGGGAGGACTGGGATGCTTCGGAGAGTTTGGGAAATTCTGCAGAAACTGAAGCAGACTGGAGGCTGCCTTCCAGAGTCCAGCCCTGGCCCCCTCCCCTCCCCCTTGCTTGCTCCCTCACCTCTCCCCGACTGGCCCTGGGGCCAACAGCCCTGTTGAAGAGCTGTCCGTCAAGTAAAGCATGAAGGAGGGGTGAGAACACCGCTCAGTCTACATTCTCAAACCAACTGTCATATTTCCAAACACTTCTAAACACAAAAGCTTGATTAGGTGGGTTTAAAAGTAGGATGTAGCCTGATTCTCATCAAATGGGCTCTCTGAGATTTTAAATGTCCTAGAGAAAGCCTTGCATTGTCCAACATATTCTAAAGCTATTTAGACTTGGTCAGTGCTCCCTGATGTTGGGAAAGATTGAGGGCAGGAGGAGAAGGGAGTGACAGAGGATGACATGGTTGGATGGCATCACCAACTCCATGGATATGACTTTGAGCAGAAGTGAAGGCCAGGGAAGCTTGGCGTGCAGCAGTCCATGGGGTCACAAAGAGTCGGACACGACTGAGTGGCTGAACAACAACTGCTCCCAAAGTTCTTGGCTCAGCTTCCAGGAGTATCCAAGCTGGAGGATTTCAAGGAAGATAAATCATAGCTTCGCTGTGGAGTCTGTGGATCCATTCATTCAGCTCAGCGGCCTTGCTCTTTGAGAGATTCTCAAGAAAGTGAGATAACACTTGCACAAAGAAAGTGGGGATGTTCTGCTTTGTAGAGAGGGAGTAGTCAGAAGATTCTTCCTCATTACAGAATGTACATATCAAAGGCCAAAATAATATCCAGGTGGGCACCTGGGGCTTGTTTTCTAGCCTTAATTATATCATGAAGATCCACTAGTACATGCACGCTAAGTCGCTTCAGTCATGTCTGACTCTTTTGAGACCCTATGGACTGTAGCCCGCAAGGCTCTTCTGTCTATGGGATTTCTCAGGTAAGAATACTGGAGTGGGTTGCCATTTCCTTCTCCAGGGAATCTTTCTGAACCAGGGATAGAACCCGTGTTGAACCCACTAGTACCTGCTCAAGGGCAAAATGAAGGACCTGGGTAAGGTGAGTGGTAGGGATTTTGTTCTCTTGTTTGTGAGCCATGAGTTGTATAAAATGGGAACACCACCCCACCAACCTCTTTACCCTTTACTACCAGATCATTCTCATGAAATGGTATTTAATTTGCCACTTTTAGCCATCTTATTCCTAACATTGCAACAAAGGTATTACCACGTGAGTCTGTATTTGCCTTACCCTGAGACTTGGTTCACCAGGGTTGAAAGCTTACGACTGAAACAGCTTTTGACGTGGGCCTCCAGAAGATAGGACTTGGCCATTCATAAGACAAAGGCCGTTTTGCAGATTGGAGAGAATGGTTATTGGAAACTTTACAGTTTTCCTTTACAGGAAATGACAAACTCCTCATTACATGTTAATAATACAGTTTAATACTTTACTTCTAGAGGGAGGTGGGAGGGGGGATCGGGGTGGGGAATACATGTAACTCCATGGCTGATTCATGTCAATGTATGACAAAACCCACTGAAATGTTGTGAAGTAATTAGCCTCCAACTAATAAAAATAAATGGAAAAAAAATACTTTACTTCTCTGCAATCATATGAAATTTATCTTACTTTGTAAAAATTTGAAAAAAGATTAGCTTCCTTTTGAATAAAGGCTGTTAATAACTTTAAACTATGTTGAATGCTTTTGACATGAAAGTCACATACCTCAATATCATTATTATCAAAAACATTTAGTGAGCATCTCCCATGTGTGAAGGAGATGAGTTTGAAGAGTTACAGGACAGAGGCCTGTCCCCTGGACCTTTGATAATCTGTTTCAATAAACACTTCATTCTTTCATTTATTCTTTCATTGTTGTTCATTTGTTGTTGTTGTTTAGTTGCTAAATCAAGTCCAACTCTTTTCGACCCCATGGACTGTAGCCTGCCAGGCCCCTCTATCCATGGAATTCTCCAGGCAAGAATACTGGAGTGGGTTGCCATTCCCTCCTCCAGGGGATCTTCCCAACTCAGGAATCAAACCCAGGTCTCCTGCATTACAGGCAGATTCTTTACTATCTGAGCCACCAAATTTGCTCCAAGACTTTCTAGTACAAGCTTCTGCTTACCTGAGAGACCATTGTTTTTCTCTGCTCTCTGAATGACCATTTTTTAGGAAGCATGTTCTGAACTCAACAAGACAAAAGATGGAAAATCATGCTCATTTTAAATTCTTCAACATTAACATACTTGGTTTTCTTTTCAGATAGAAAAGTTTTATATATAATTTTGTGTAGCGCATCCTTTATTTTAGTATACGGCCTAAAACTTGCAAATAACCATCATACAAATATTCCCCAGAATTTCTGTATGGAAATTCTGATGATAAGATGAAGGCAACCTGCATTTTTAATCAGTAGGCAGCTGACTTTTTTTATGGTTGATATAGAATTATGGTCTATTATCTATAGTTTGTTGCAAATAATGCCTAGGCAAGGTTTTAGGTGATTCATTAGGTGGTAATTTAGGTCCATGCATATTACTATTGTTAATTAATGATAATAAAAACAATCCAAATGTTGGCATAGGGAGTGCTGACATCAAGTTTGATAGGCTTTCTTGAGAAGGCTCCAAACACCCCTGTAGATTTGGGGATTTTGTTTGATCGCTATGTTGACCACTCTCCCAATCTCTGAGGCTGAAGTCAAGATGAATTATCACTCCTTTAATGTGTGGGCTGTTTCCTCCCCACCACCCCTAATTGTAAATTATACAATCTCAACCTCTACAGCCAGCATTTAATATATTTGACTTTATTGCTTTCCATTTTATGAAAATTAATTACAGTTCACATTCTGACACTGAAATTAAAGAGTAAGCACTAAATCTTGTACATAACAATAGGGAATTAAGAGAACATTCTTTATTATCAGAATAATGGGGGACTTGTTTTTCTTTTCTTAAGGCACTGGGCAGTGAGATAAAATTAGATTTAAACAGACATCATCCTCTCTTTTACTTGTACCATTTCAACGTGAAAGACAGAATAGAATTATGGTATTTTAATTATTAAGCTCCTGCCCATTATGTTTTCTATAGAGGAATATTGTTTTGTGATAACACTATAGGCTATGGAACTCTATCCTGGTAGGCTCTGTCTTACTAGAAAATAAGCAGATGTAGAAAGTGAGACAGCTAGCCTTTTCACCTACAATGGGCCAAATTGAGTGGATTTTATGAATCCATCAAATAGAAAATAAATTCTTTAGAGAAAAGCATCAGTATAAATGATAAAGGGTTTGAGATACGTGCAAGCAACTGTTTAACTCACATAATACATCACAGTGGTTTCTAAATCTTTTTGTTTTTTCCATGGATCCATTAAAAATATGGTAAACTCTAATACATAAAAGTAGGGGTGAAAAGAGAGAAGGGGTCTGATATCAGTTCACTTCATCTTCTCCAGTCTGTAACTACATTCTATGAGGCCCTTCTTTGATGATCCATGGAGCACAGTTTAAAAATCCATAGTAAAGGTACTTCCCTGGTGGTCCAGTAGCTAAAGACTCCATGCTTTCAATGCAGGGGACTTGAGTTCAATCCCTGGTCAGGGAACTCAGTCCCATGTGCTGCAACTAAGAATTTGCATGTCACAATTAAAGATCCTGTGTCTGCAACTAAGACCCAGTGCAGCCAAATACATAAATAAATATTTTAAAACCCATGGTATAAAATTTAAAGTGTTTAATAAATGTTGTTGTAGACAGTAACAATCTCAGGGGCAAGCAATCGGAAAAGATCAGCTTTACAGCTCCCTTGAGGTTGTCATCAGGTTAAGCAACATCATGGCTAAGAAACGGACTAGCAGAGTAGCTAGAAATTCAGCATGGAGTTCTGGGGAAATGAGGTAGCCATAATAGGCTCTGCCTCATCCCTGGTGGTTTGGAAGGATGCATATTTGTAAAAAGCAGCGCATATTCTCAAAAGAGACTGGAAGAAACCTAGCCCTCTACTGGTCCCTGACTCCAAGTGCGGTCTAGAACATGCTCTGAGGAAACATGCGAAGACCAAGCAAAAGGCAAAAGCAGGTTAAACTGACTGAATTTTGAATACATTCCCTAACTCATACACAGTTCTGTTACTGAAGAGTGAAAACTTTACTGGCTCAAGGTGTTTAAGCTCAACTTTTGATCAGACATTGACTGATGACCAAGCTATGCTGATTGATGAACAACTTTTAGGAAGATAGGCTTAAACATAAAAAACAATTTTAAATAATAACAATAACAAACTCAGCTGCACACTCCTGGGAAGACAGGCTCTGCAGTATTAGTCACTAATCAAACCATAGCTCTATGGGAATAATCAGAATCCAGAGCAGCTACTCTATCAAAAATGCCTAGGTTCCCCCGCCCCAAATAATTATGAAATGGGCCCAGCAACAGGAAAGTGTGGTATTCACAGAAGGGGAAAAAGCAGTCAATAGAAACCATCTCTTAGAGTGTCTAGGTATTGGACTTAGTAAATATAGCCCTCTGTTATTGTAAATATGCTCAAAGAAGTAAAGGAAACTATGCTTAAAGAATTATAGGAAACACTAGAGTTCTACCTTTTAAGCAAATTTCAAGTACATATTGCAGTATTAAATCACAATCTTATTAACTATAGTAACCATGTTATACATTAGATACCCAGAGCTCATTCATTTTATAACTGAAAGTTTGTACCCTTTGACAAACATCTCCCCATTTCCCCCACCCCTTCTTGCTGTTCAGTCACCCAGTCATGTCTGACTCTTTGTGACCCCATGGAGTGCAGCATGTCAAGCTCCGTGTTCCTCACCATCTCCTGAAGTTTGTCCAAATTCATGTCCACTGCATTGGTGATGACATCCAGCAGTTTCATCCTCTTATGCCCTCTTATCTTTCTGTCCTCAGTTTTTCCCAGCCTCAGGGACTTTTTCAATGAGTTGGATCTTCACATCAGATGACCAAAATACTGGAGCTTCAGCATCAGTTCCTTCCAACCCTTCCAATGAGTATTCAGGGTTGATTTCCCTCAAGATTTACTGATTTGATATCCTTGCTATCCAAGGGACTCTCAGGAGTCTTCTCTAGTACCATAGTTCGAAGGCATCAATTCTTTGGTGCTCTGCCTTCTTTACAGTCCACCTCTCACAATGGCACATGACCACTGGGAAGATCATAATCTTGACTTTATGGACTTTTGTCAAGAGAGCAATGTCTCTGCTTTTCAACACACTGTCTAGGTTTGTCATAGCTTTCCTGTCAAGAAGTAATTGTCTTCTGATTTCATGGCTGCAGTTACCATCTGCAATGCTGATTAAAAAAAAAAACAACAACTTATAATGTGAGGTGATGTATGTGTTAATTAACTTGATTGAATTGATCATTTCACAATGTATGCAAATATTATCTTATCACATGTATGTGTGTGTTAATTGCTCAGTTGTGTCCAACTCTTTGCGACTCCATGAACTATATATAGCCCATGAGACTCCCTTGTTCATGGAACTCTCCAGGCAAGAACACTGCAGTGGGTTGCCATTCCCATCTCCAGGGGATCACGTGCATACCTTAAATAAATAAAATTTCCATCTGGTTCTTTTAAAAATAACTTCTACCTCTTTATTGATATTCTTTGATGAGTCATTCTCATCATGTTTTCCAGCTTTACTGAGGTATAATTGACAAATAAAAATTGTATCAAATATGTTCTCTGATCTAATGGAGTTAAATTAGAGATCAACAATGGAAAGAAATTTTGTTAAGTCTACAAAAGTACAGAAATTAAAAAAAAAAAAGATAATCAAGCATGTAAAAGGGGACATCACTGGTATCCTTGCAGAAATAAAAGGAATCAAAGGAGAATCCTATGAGTAACTTTATACCAATATTAGAAAACTTTGATGAAATGGTCAAATTCTTAGACACAAGCTATCAAAACTGACTCATGAAAAGATAGAAAGTTTGAATAGACCTATAAAAGGTAAAGAGATTGAATTATACTAAAAATATTCCCACAAGGAAATAGTCCTGACACAGATGGTTTCACAGATGAATTTCATCAAACATATAGAGAATAGATAACATTGATCCATCACAAATTTTCTAGAAAATAGAAGGGGAGGAAGACTTTGCAACTCATTCTAGGAAGTCAGAATTACTCCAATGAAAGAAGTCAGACACAAAAGACTGCTTATTGTGTGATTCTGTTTGTATGAAAAGCCCCCAAAGGAAAACACACAAGCAGTTGCCTGGAGCTGGGATTGGGAATGGAGGTTGGCTGCAAACTAGTACAAAGGATCCTTCTGAGATGATCAAAATGTTCTAAAGTTGTTTTGGTGCTGGTTGTACAATTCCATAAATTTACTAACAATCATTCAATTATATATTTACAATGGAAAAAGAAAGGAGTAAGTATTGGTTAGGTGAAGATGAAGGGAGGAGAATGGAGGGCCCCAGGGAAAGGCCCTGAGGCAAGAGAGCACTGGGTTGGCCAAAAGTTTGTCTGGGTTTTCTGTTACATAGTATGGAAGAATCCAAACAATTTTATTGGCCAACACAATACTTTGGTGACTTTGAGTCAGTAAAAGAAATTTAATAATGGTGATGCTTAAAGTATATGAATGAAAGAATTGCAAAAAAAGTGGATTAAAGCTATAAGTTTCAGTTCATATTTTATTATTATTAAAGAGAAAGATAATCTCTATTGGCTTAGCCATTGACTATAGATCCAAAGCATAATTTTCACAAGAAGTAAAGTTAAATTCTTTACTGTCCTGAAAAGCTGAATCCCCAAATTTCAAAATTAATAAAATATTTTAAAGAATGACCTAATTGAAAATATCTACATGTTCTACATCGGTAATAATGGCCAATAACTCCATCAAAAAAAAAAAAAGAATTACCATAGACATCTTTATATTTTATATATTTTATTCTGAACATGTCAGTAACAACAACAACAAAAAATCAGGTCAGAACATGTTTGTCACATGAACGCCTGGTTGAATTTGGATATTGCTTGTGTTTTAACCTTTTGGTTTTTGAAGACATAAAATTCTAAATAGCAACTATAGATTTAAAAAATTTTTCTTTCAATATCTAGTCTTACATTATTATTATTAATATGAACTTCCAGATGTTCAAGCTCGATTTAGAAAAGGCAGAGGATCTGTTTCACCATAGATAATATGATCATATGACAAAAGCCACTACAATATTGTAAAGTAATTAGCCTCCAACTAATAAAAAAAAAAAAAAACTAAAAAAAAAAAAAAGAAAAGGCAGAGGAACCAGAGATCAACGTCTGGTCAACCAATTGCCAACATTTGTTGGATCGTTGAAAAAGCAAGAGAGTACCAAAAAACATCTACTTCTGCTTTATTTACTACACCAAAACCTTTGACTGTGTGGATCACAACAAACTGTGGAAATTCTTAAAGAGATGGGAATACCAGGTCACCTGAACTTTTTAGGGGTGTTCATTACTGGCCTATTAATGGAGGCCATGATGGTTTATTATGTGTTGAAAGATGAGGAGGTGGAAATTGTGTTTCAATTTAATGGTCTAGGGGATTGAGTTATTTATGATACAGGGGACTCTGGGTTTTTTAGAAATCTCTATGCAGGTCAAGAAGCAACAGTTAGAATTGGACATGGAGCAACAGACGGGTTCTAAATTGGGAAAGGAGTACGTCAAGGCTGCATATTGTCACCCTGCTTATTTAACTTATATGCAGAGTACACCATGTGAAATGCTGGGCTGGATGAAGCACAAGCTGGAATCAAGATTGCCGGGAGAAATATCAATAAGCTCAGATGACACCACCCATATGGCAGAAAACGAAGAAGAACTAAGGAGCCTCTTGATGAAAGTGAAAGAGGAGAGTGAAAAAGTTCGCTTAAAACTCAACATTCAGAAAACTAAGATCATGGCATCTGGTTCCATCACTTCAAGGCAAATAGATGAGGAAACAATGAAAACAGTGACAGACTTTAATTCTGGGGGCTCCAAAATCACTGCAGATGGTGACTGCAGCCATGAAATTAAAAGATGCTTGCTCCTTGGAAGAAAAGCTATGAACAACCTAGACAGCATATTAAAAAGCAGAGACATTACTTTGTCAACAAAGGTCCATCTAGTCAAAGCTATGGTTTTTCCAGTAGCCACGTATGGATGTGAGAGTTAGACTGTGAAGAAAGTTGTGCACCGAAGAACTGATGCTTTTGAACTGTGGTGTTGGAGAAGACTCTTGAGAGTCCCTTGGACTGCAAGAAGATCCAACCAGTCAATCCTAAAGGAAATCAGTCCTGAATATTCATTGGAAGGATGATGCTGAAGCTGAAACTCCAATACTTTGGCCACCTAATGTGAAGAGCTGACTCATTAGAAAAGATCCTGCTGCTGGGAAAGATTGAGGGCGGGAGGAGAAGGGGACAACGGAGGATGAGATGGTTGGATGGCATCACTGACTCGATGGACATGAGTTTGAGCAAGCTCTGAGAAGTGGTGATTGACAGGGAGGCCTGGCGTGCTGCAGTCCATGGGGTCACAAAGAGTCAGACACGACTGAGTGACTGAACTGAACTGATATTTATTTATTTGGCTGCACCAGGTTCTAGTTGTGCCATGCAGGGTCTTTAGTTGCAACTTGGAGGATTTAGTTTCCTGACCATGGATACAACCCAGTCTCCTCTGCCTTGGGAGTTCCAGGCACTGGGCCACCAGGAACATCTCCCTGGTCTTACTTTCATTGTGAATTTTAAAGTGTCAATTTCATTTCAATTTCATATGAGAAAAGGAAACCAGCAGCATATCCAGAATCAGCATAAGAGAGAGAAGCTTTATATAGAAATATGAATCCTGACATCAAGATATGAAATGTACTGCCCTTCTTTGTCCTTCTCATCAAAACTCCACCCTGTGAAGCATTCCTGTCACCTGAGGCGTGGCTGTCAGATTTCTCCTAAGTCAACTTTCATTCTCAACCCCATCTTGGCTTTTCTCTCACCTATGATCCTTTGTCTCTCTCGAGTAAAGGCAACCAGGCTGAATAAAAGCAACAGGGTGATTGTGTGATGGGGATCAGTGGTTCCCAGACACTGGGTTAAGAGGCCACCAAATTGATTTCACTTGAGAGCAAATTCAGATCTGAACCCAGTTTTTCAGAGGTGAAGGAGATCTATTGATTTTCGTCACAGTCAGTTTAAAACTGAAATGATCGCCATTTTAACTGTGTCGGACTTAACAGATCTCTATTGGAAATGAATATCGTTGCCGCTGGAAGCTGTTTTTCTTTTGACTGAATTCTATATTGTACATCTGAGATGGAAAATAAAGTAATAAGACAGTGAAAAGCAGCTGGGAACTTCTGTGGTGCCTGTTATTTACCTCTCTAGGTAAATGAAGCGGGCCAGGGAGGGAGAATGGTTGGTTCACAGCACTGTCTACAATACCTGAGTCCCTCCTGAGTGGAAACGAGTCATCTAAACCAGAAGCAGATCACCTACAAGGCTGGGCTCATTTCTGTAAACACCTTACCACTTCAGTTGTTGACAGTCTGTGAAAACAAAGCCCTCTTGGGGTCTACAGGAGAGGCATGTGGGAGATGCAGGCTTTAGGGTTTCTTTGCAGAACTTGGTTTGAAGCTTAATATTGAGCTTTAAACAGCCATAACCATGCCAAGTGAATATACAGTTGACTCTTGAACAACACGGGTTTGAACTTGCATGGGTCCAATAATATGCAGATTTTTACCAATAAGCACATATTATTGATAAGAAGACTTACCTATAATGTAAAAAGTCGATAAAGACATATTTTGTATATATATTCTGTACTCTTAAATTAAGCTAGAAAAAGGAAATGTTATTAAGAAAATCATGTGTGTATGCTATGCAATGAGTCAGACTTAGCACGCATGCTTGATTTTCTTAATAACATTTCCTTTCTTTATCTTAGGAATACAGAATATATGTATATATACGAAATATATCTTAATCTACTTTTAATGTTATAGGTAAGTCTTCTCGCCAATAGCATTCTATTAATAGTTAAGTTTTAGGGGGTCAAAAGTTGTACATGGATTTTTGAATATGTGGGGGTCAGTGTCTCAAATGCCTAGCTTGTTCAAGGGTCATCTGTACATATATATTAGACTGTTTCTGGAAAGTACAAATAATATGATGATGTTTTTGAATGAACCTAAGTTTCATTCACAAAAATTACATTTCTATATTAGTACTTCCTCTTAGGAAATGCCAGGATGAAAAAGACTTGCCATGTCTTCATTTGGCTGGTGTTCAAAACTGGCCATTGTTAGCCAAGCTAAGTGAGAAATTTTAGGGGGGGTTGTTTCCTAGAGATTTAAATTTTCATAAAGCTACCTTTGTGTGTACTCAGTTGCTCAGTTGTGTCTGACTCTTTGTGACCCATGAACTGTAGACCACTGGGCTCCCTTAACCATGGAATTTTCCAGGCAAGAATATTGGAGTGGGTTACCATTTCCTACTTCAGGGGATCTTCCTGACCCAAGGATTGAACTCTTATCTCTTGCATTTCCTGCATTGGCAGGTGGATTCTTTACCACTGTGCCTCCTGGAAGCCCATAATAATCTTTACGCCTAGAGAAAATATCTATCATCTTGGTTTTTGAAAGTAAACAGATAGAATAAACTTTTCTAAAAATTTTGAACTCTATTTCCAATAGTATTTCAATGATTAACTATTGTGATAATTTTCCAACACACATTTTACCAAATGATGAATCTGTTCTGCCAATGACAAACAGGTGTTTTTTTGTTGCTATAAGCTCCCCTTTCTACTCATCCTTTTTTAAAAAAAATCATTGTCATCATTATCACCATTATTTCTTCGTCACTCTCCATTTTTGTGCTAGGTCACTTCAGTCATGTATGACTCTTTGCAACCCTATGGAATGTAGCCCGCCAGGCTCCTCTGTCCATGGGGATTCTCCAGGCAAGAATACTGGAGTGGGTTGCCATTTTTTCCTCGACAGCATCTTCACAACCCAAGGATCAAACCCATGTCTCTTATGTCTCCTGCATTGGCAGGAGGGTTCTTTACCACTAGTGCCACCTGGGAAGCCCTCTCCATTTAAAATTTCTACTTTATGAAGGGATATTTGTATATTTGTGTGTGTGTATGTGTGTGTGTGTTATATGTGATACATTAAAATATAGATAAAAGACTGTCATCACTGTGATCATTCTGTGAGTGGTGGTTGCAGTGGTAGTGGGCAGAGAGGAGACAAATAAAATCTATCCCAGTTCTTTCATTCATCAGATTATGTTAGTTGATTTATTTATATCTCACTTAATCCTCACAAAATATGAGAGGCATATTATTATTATTTTATTAATGAAAAATGGAGATTCAAGAAGTTAAGCAACTTTTCTGAGGTGACATAGCTAGTAGGTGGATTGCTGGCAAGTCTTTTGGAACAGTACGCCTCCATCCTTCCTCAAACCTGGGCTGCTCTGAGGCATTCCTGCAAGTCAGATGAGTACAACGCTGGTTGGATCCTGCCGTTCAAGGACCCGTCTACCTGGCAGCCTAGTGATGCTACAGATCTGCACTGCTCTTCATTCCAGTGCTTCATCAAAACAGTGTATCCATCACTAGGTTGTGGTTGAATGCTCTCATGGGGAAAGTCTACAGTTCAATTTCCTTTTTTAAAGCTTTTCATTTTGTATTGTGAAAGTTGCTCAGTCGTGTCCAACTCTTTGCGACCCTATGGTCTCTGTAGTCCATGGAATTCTCCAGGCCAGAATACTGGAGTGGGTAGCCTTTCCCTTTCTCCAGGGGATCTTCCCAACCCAGGGGTCAAACCCAGGTCTCCAGCATTGCAGGCGGATTCTTTACCACCTTTGCCACAAGAAAAGCCCTTTATTTTGTATTGGGATATAACCAATTAATGAACCATGTTGTGATAGTTCCAGATGAACAGCAAAAGGGATTCAGCCATACATATACATGCATCCATTCTCCTCCAAACTCCCCTCCCATTCAGGCTGCCATATAACTACAGTTTCATAACTATAATTACAGTTGGAGCAGTCTTGTAAACAGATATGTTAACTGAAACATAAATTAAGAGAGAGTTCAACAGCTAAATTCATCCAGAAGTTACAAAAGCATTACCAGGAGTAAATGAACAAGACTTAAAAACATCCAAGCCCATCCTTAAGTTCTTATCAATGATTTAAAGGCACTCTTGATCATTCAAACAGCTGACTATATCTTATTCCTTCATGTACTACTTTCAGTTTATAGTTGGAGTCTTGTCACGCTGGCTAGGTGCAGAGCCTTTTGGAGTAATTTTTCTACATGAATAGAGTGAAGAAGGAAAAGTTAAAATTAGATTTTATGGAGAATGATCTGGCGAGGGTTAGGTTATGAAAAATCAAACATTAAAACCATGTGCAATAAGCAGAGTCGAGTCATGAATGTAGAAACAAATCTATGATTAAGGAAGGGGATAAGGAGGGGTAGGGATAATTGGGAGATTGGGAACAACATATACACACTCCTGTATATAAAATAGATAATTGATAAGGACCTACGGTATAGCACAGGGAGCTCTACTCAATGCTCTGTAATGGCCTATAGGGGAAAAGAATCTTTAAAAAAAAGAGTGGATGTATTTATATGTATAACTGATTCACTCCGCTGTACACCTGTGAGAATGGGAATATTTCCTGCCATATCAGTAAGCAAAGACGACAGTCATCACACTGCAGCCCTCCAGTGTGAGCCTGTGCGCCCTAAGGAAACTCAGGAAGGAGAAAAATACCAGCTCACTAGCAGGCATCACACTACAACCACTCCCTACAGCCAGCCCTAAGGAAAGGAAACTCAGGATATGAAAACACAGGATACTGGCCCCAAACAGCCAAGTGCAAATCAAAAGCATTATTTCAGCAAGCCCAGACTCTTGCATCTTCCCACACACAGAAACATGCTAAATTCCTTAACTTGAGATAGCTGATTTTCTTTAATTAACAATAATCTTTTGATGTTCAGACTACCTACCCATTGTTGAAAAGCCTCTATATAACCTGGCTCCTCCACTCACCTTCTCAGAGCAGTTCTCTAAGTGTTACTTGAGATACTGTCTCCCGGGCCCGAAGTCCTAATAACTCCCAGCAAATAAAATGTAACTCTCAATTTTTAGGCTGTGAATATTTTTTTAAGCCAGCAACTGAACCTAACATGAAATTGTAAATAACTTTAAGTGAGTAAGTGAAAGTTACTCAATTGTGTCTGACTCTCTGCAACCCCACGGACTATACAGTCCATAGAATTCTCCAGGCCAGAATACTGGAGTGGGTAGCCGTTGCCCTTCTCCAGGGGATCTTCCCAACCCAGGAATTGAACCCAGGTCTCCCACATTGCAGGTGGATTCTTTACCAGCTGCACCACCAGGGAAGCCCAAATCAACTATACTCCCATAAAAAGTGGATAGAAGGCCAGGGTGTCAGCTCATGGTGAAAGAATTCAGGGAAGTTCATTTGCTTCCTCTTTTGATAAAGGTCTAGATGGAATCCGTGAGGCTCAGAATTTCAGAATTGAATAAGTAAAATTGTATGATGTCTTCTAGACTGGGCCAGTGTTCCTTAGTATCACCTGTGGAATTTTTCACGCATCCTGAATCTCCACTGCAGCTTTATTGATTTGGGGTTTGGAATATGTGTGTTTAAAAAGTTGTCCCCCCCCCAAAAAAAAATATTATGCAGAGACTAAGAAAAAGAGAAAAGAAAAAGGAAGAGGCAGAGGGGGAGAAGGAGGAGAATGGTGTACAAATACTAAACCAAAGATGTGCTAACAGTGAGTACACCTGGATGAAGAGCAGCTGGGCTGTACTGGAGCCCGTGTGGATGGAATCATGATCCTGTGCTTATCTTCCCATTCTGTATCAGTAACTTCATACTGGTTGCTGGAAACTGACGCTGCTTGGGCTATTCACACTATGAAAATCAGAAAATTCAACAAATTGGGACGTTCTTTCTCCCTTCTTCAAACGTCCATTCAGCACACCGTTGGGTATATGAATGCTTTCTGTGCATCTTCTGGGAATGCACCTACAGCCTGTCTGGCACCCACAATTGGGATTTGGTAAGTACTGCACTTGATAATGGGCTTCCCAGGTGGCACCAGTGGTAAGAACCCGCCTGCCAATGCAGGTGATGTAAGAGACCTGGGCTTGATCCCTGGGTCGGGAAGATCCCCTGGAGAAGGGAATGGTACCCTACCCCAGTGTTCTTGCCTGGAGAATCCCATGGACAGAGGAGCCTTGTGGGCTACAGTCCATAGGGTCACACAAAATTAGACAGGACTGAAGTGACTTAGCATGCATGCACGCACTAGACAGTAAGCTTCTTGAGGGCAAGAATCATGTCCAGCTATATCTTGACTGTATACTCAGCATGTATCTTGATGCCAAATATATGGTGGACAATAAATACTTGTTAAATAAATGAATGAGTTTCTCATACTATGACATTTTACATTACCTTCATTTGGGATGGGTGGCAGAGACAAAGCAATGGAAGAAGATGAAAATACATAGTTAATATTCTATACAAAACTTCCATTAACTCCTGTGGGGAGAGGGTATTTAGCAAATGGAAAGCAGAAGGTCCAAAATTAATCCCATCTTAACCTCAGGAAATGCATAAAGGAAGAAAATTCGCATTACTGATTACACACGGCTACCTGACAGATAGAAATGAGATAATAAGTAGATATTGACTTCTGTTGAGGTGAACATCAAGATCTATTGACCTAAGAGGTAAATATTGACCGAGGTGAAGTCAAGGTCAATATTTGCCTCAAAGAACAGGAAATTCTTAATGCTCACCAATATATAAAGGTTATATGTGAATTTTAACATACATTTCCCAGGCATAACATTATGAAGGTTATTTTCTCAAGCAATTCACAGAAGTCTCTTTTAAAATTTTAAGTTATATCAAAATGGTCTCTTTTAAAGAATAAGGATCTCTGCTTCTTTTTTCTGTTGCTGATGTTTGCTGAGCCATGAGTTAAGAGGATTTGATATGGGACAGCAAAGGTTAACAAGAGTTTAACAGAACCCAGCCATCCCTTAGGACGTCACAAAGGACATCTTACAGAATCATCATGGTTATTAGTGACATTTTCTCACAACTATCTTTGCCAATCATGAGTCAAAATCTTTCTTTCTGTAGCAACACATCTTAATCATAGTCCTCAGGCTTTACATCTGCGAGTGTATCCATCTAGTCATCAGACTCTAATTTATTTCTTGGCTTCAAGATGGACTCTATCAAAAGGTGACCCTGGGCTGGTAATCCCGGTCATCATGGATCTTCAGATGAAGTTATTCTGTTGACTCCAGTGGTGGGGAAGAAGGGAATGGAGTTTTTAAATCGCTCTCCATTCCTCTGCTCCTTGGAGAAACCCCCATCAGTCTTGACTCGAAGCTATCTGGAAGCTAATGTCCAGAAACTTCCAGTGCCCCCAGTAACAGACTGTTCAGGCCCAGCCAGGAGGTGGCTTCTCTACAAACTCAATGACCATTCTCGCTTCCCACGTCATAGTTCCCTAGTCCTGCCTAGGACGTCTTGCTTAATTTTGAGTGATTTGAATGGAATCATCCTTACCAAGCCTCCTTTGTTATTCTTCCCTTGTTCCTTCTCAACCTAACTTTCAGACCAAGTAACAAAACTGGGGGTCCGTTCAAGCAAAGAAAATGTCAGTGCCTTCCAACAATACAAGCTCAGAGTCCCAGCTCCCTTTCAGCTCCCTTAAGTTCCCCAAGGGTAAAGACAATGCCCCCACCTCTTCACTCCTCCAGCACCTAAAGCGGTGCTGAGGGGAGTGGACTCTCAACAAAGAAGAGCAGAAGGGCTCAAGTGAGTGAGCAGATGCAAAGGCCTCCTCATTGTCTCCTGACTCATTCCCTCCTGCTACCTCAAAGCATTTGCAGAGATGGCAGGAGGACGGGATTACCAGCATCTCTAGCCAATGCAAGGATTGAAACCTACCACCCCTCCCTCACTGGCCAGACGCTAATGTATGCATTGCCTGATTTTCATACGTGCTGATTGCATAGCGATTTCTTCTCCAAAGTGCCAAGGAGGAGAGCCACCCCTGGACTAAATGTAAAATCTTTATTCTCACCAATGTCTAAATCATTGTTTTCTCGCGCCCGAAATCCTGTGGCACACATTATTAATAGCTCTGGTCTCTCCACCACTTGACACGGCGCTCCAGCTGTCATTCCGCTCGCTGGCTCCTATGATTCTTGCACTGGTGAAGTGCCAGGCCCGGGCCCAGCCCATCCGTCACTGTCACCCACCACCCAGTGATGAATAGCCCGGCCGTCGCCGTGGCGAGGCCCGGGCCCTGATTCACACACGCCTGACTTTTACCAACTTCAGCACGCCAGCTGAGGCCTATCCCAGTCGAGGAAGGGCCGCAGTGACCTGGAAATGGCACCGCCTCCCGCTCCCCGAGCCTCCTCCCTCCCCCGCCTCCCCCCTCAGATTAGTTAAAAATGAAACAAATCCTAATGTGATCATGTCACTAATTATGCATTTAATTCAGTTATAAGGAGCTAATGGCTCCCTCAGTGACAGCTTTTACTGCTAAAAGGCAATTCATTCCTGAAACGGAGAAATCTAATTACACAAAATGCTTCATCCTAATCCTTTCAAAGAATAATCTTATTTGTAGACATTAACATCCCAGATGCTGCTGCTGTTTGTCCATTATGACAGTGTTTGTCCTGAATAATGTATAAATAGCTCTTTCTGGACAGTTGCATGTCACTAAATCAATACAATTTGCTGCCTTCTGTTACATTAAGTCGGCCTGGGCCGGCTGGAGAAAATTAACCTTTTGTTTCCCTCCCCTCCCCCTTTCTCAAAGGGCCTTCAGAATTAGAAATGAGAAAAGGATCAAAGGGGACTGGGGTGGGATTGAACAGGGACAGTGGGGAGAGAGGGAGGGAGCAGGGACAGGTACGAAGGAAGCTGCGAACAGCTAAGGCAGGACGTGTCAGATATTGAAACACTGAAGAACGAACTGCAAGTGAGGGTGGGAGAAAATGGCGAACTTTGAGGAAGATTACTTTGAAATTGCTCCAGATGTGGACTTGGACCAAGCATCCCATGTGGTGGTCCTTAGTCTCGGACTAAGGATTAATTTGTAATTAATTTTTATTGAGGAGATATTGGAGTATAGTTGCTTTCCAATGTTGTGTTAGTTTCTACTGAACAGCAAAGTGAATCAGCTATACGTAGAGCCATATCCTCTCTTTTCTGGATTTCCTTCCCATTTAGGCCACCACAGAGTACTGAGTTAAGTTCCTTGAGCTATATAGTAGATTCTTACTAGTCAATGATTAATATTTGATGTGTATGTGTATGTACGTCAATCCCAACCTCCCAATTCATCTCATCACCCGCTTTCTCCCCTTGGTGTCCACACGTTTGTTCTATATGTCCGTGCCTCTGTTTCTGTTTTGCAAATGATATCATCTGTACCATTTTTCTAGATTCTGTATATATGGGTTAATATACGATATTTGTTTTTCTCCTTCTGACTTAACTTCACTCTGTACGACAGTCAGATGTCTCAATTTTAAATGATGCTTTCTTTGAGATGGTGCCTTGATGCATATAGGGAACTTGTAGGGCGTGGAGGAAGGGAGTTCACCTTAAGGGAGAATGATGACTGCATGAATCAGTTGACTGAGACACCCTTGCTCAGAATATCACATTTATATGGCAAGCCTTCAGGATATTGCATAATAACAACAACTTAGATTTTTGTAATTTATGGCTTAACAAAGGCTTTACACATGGAGATAATTCCATTTGATTTCCACAACCCTAAGAGGTAGGCGTAAGGATTCCCATTCCAAAGGTGAGAAAGTGGAGGCTAAATGCCTTGTCCCAGGTGATGTCATGGCCACTCTGTCTTCCAGCTCTTGGCTCTGAGTAGAGTCTTTGCATCATCTCACAGCTGACCCTCTGAAACACCAAACCTCTGAGTATTCAGGAAGCTCTCCTAGCAAGTGTCTTTTATATTTTGTTTGAGGGCATCCATATGTGCATGGACACATGACACCCCCCACACACACATTCTTTTCTATATAAAATGTAGAAATTGGTGGGTTTTAATATGGAATTATTCAAAGACTGTAAAAATGTGCAAATGTAATTCAATTTCTAAATACTATGAGTTCCCATCTGAAAGATTAGGTAAGCGACTGACAAAATTTTTCTCTAGAGTCAAAATAGTAACTCATTTAGGTTCTATGTGCCGTTCTGTCTCTGGTATCACTGCTTCATTCTTCCACCATGAAACAAAAGCAGCCATAGACAATGGATAGACTGATGGGCATGGAGGAGGTGGCAGGCTGGATTTGGCCTTTGGTCTATAGTTTGTAGACCCTTGGATTAGAGAATATTAAAAACAAAAGAGTTAAAAATTTTTTTTGACCTCACTGTACAGCATGTGGGATCTTAGTTCCCCGACCAGGGGTCAAATCCACACCCCTTGTATTGGAAACATGATGTCTTAACCACTGAACCGCCAGGAAATTTCTCTAAATTTTTTTTAATCTGAATAATTTTACTTGACTTGTACATTTTACCTTTGTTCCCGTCGCATGATTACACTTGCTCCCAGTTACTGCTTTGTTTTTGTTAATACCATCTCAGAAGAATACAGACATCTGCCTTCATACACACTCCATACAGAGTCCTGCAAATAGAAGCAAAATTGACAAAATGGATGAGAAAATTTTATACTCTCCTTGCCTTTGCTTGATTTCTATTTAGTTCACTCTGATTGCTCTTGGGAATATGGGCCAGAATTCAGTTTCATTGCTACATTATTGGCTGTTTTTTTGTTTATGTTTTGGTTTTGTTTTAGTACAAGAGTAGGCTGAGGGGAGAGGGGACACCATGCAGTTGCGAGGGTGAGGTCCTACTCTTTGAAACCTCCTGCCCAAAGTTTGTGTTAATGCATTTCATCTCAGAAAATACATCACTGTATTTAAAACAGGCAGATCTGTTTTAAAAAGGGCTCTAGATGAGTGAACCACTAGAATACTGTGCTGGGGTGAAGTGTCATCTTTAAGATGGCCTAAGTGGCTCAGATGGTAAAGCGTCTGCCCACAGTGCAGGAGACCCGGGTCCAATCCCTGGGTTGGGAAGATCCCCTGGAGAAAGAAATGGCAACCCACTCCAGTACTCTTGCCTGGAAAATTCCTTGAACTGAGGAGCCTGGTAGGCTATAGTCCATGGGGTCGCAAAGAGTCGGACACAACTGAGCGACTTCACTTTCACTAAGGACAGTAGCATAATGGGGTTTCAGGGAAGAAATGAAAGTCAGGTAAGGAAACAAGTTCAGATCAAAGACATGGATAGGAATGCTCTTTGATGTGCTTCTCAAGCTTATGTCACATAACAAATGACATCAGAGCCTTGCTACAAATGTGATCTTCATTTTTCAGAGCCTGCCAGGCAGACCTTTTTAGAGGCCCGCAGCTGGCATGCAGTGGTGGAGGCAGGGAACTATTTTGGATAAGCACTTCAATCAACAGTGGAAAAGAAAAATATTGTCCAAAGTTGGTCTTCATAGCAAAAATCAGGTAAGAGGCCCAGAGGAATGACAGAATAGCAAAGTGTGGAAGCCTCCCTTTGATGAAATTAAGTGGAGCACCCTGGAGGTGCATGGATCATACGGCATTTGATGGGTCTTTGTGGAAGATCTCAAAACTCTCTTTGCTTTTTCTTTTTGCTTAGCTCTTTATCTTGTGTTGTAGTCCTTTACTGCTATGCTGAAGTATGACTTTTCTTGCCTCCTTCCTATTCCCGTTAAAGTATATGTGAGATAAACTATTTTGAAAGCAAGCCTACTCATGGCATTATAAAGTTTACTCTTGGGAAAGGATTCAGGGTCAACTTCTTATATTAGCTTCTTCCTGGGGAATCTTGGATTTTGTATATCTTTTGAATGTGCGTTGTTGGGTTTCTTTGGAGCGAACCCTTTAGCATCTCAGAAGTTATTATTAAGTCCTTGGCTTTGTAGCTTCTACATTTGTCAGACTTTCAAAAATGGTTAAGGATCAGTCAAACTGACAACCCTAGTAATTCCATTACTACTTGGAATATGAGATTTTAAATGCAAAGTTAAAATGTCAATAGAGGCAGATGTTAATCCCAGGCATAATAATCTATTCTCTAGAAACATGCGGGGCTTCTCCAATGGAATCAGGATTTACAGTAAAAAAGGAAGAACTATAGGATGAGATGCAGAACATAAAGTATTATTTCTGGAAAGTAATTTTTTTGGGGATGCCCCTTTAAAGCAGCAGGGCCAGTGTCACTGAAGAGGGCTCAGATTAGCTGATCTGGTTGATTGGGCCTTAATCCATCACTGCTTGAGTCCCCTCAAACGTATTATCACCTGGGATTTGTCTGGCTACATATGATTTCACACATCTGTCATCTAAGTCACAGATCCAAATGCAAAGTCCAGCACTGGAAAACATCACAGGCATTTGTGAAAATCCTTGGAGGAACTTGGGACCATAAATCAATGGATGGATTACAGTTCAACAGTATGACCTTCTCATTTATGATGAAAAGACGGTATCCACATGAATGCTTAGGTATTATGGTGATGAAGCTACGAAGAGGTATTTGAGAGTAAATCTGGTTCTTCCTCAGGCCAGTATCTGAGTACTATCTCCATGACAAGAACCTTTTGCTTTTATTTTTTAATTGAAATGTTTATTGAGATAATTGTAGATTCACATGCAGTTATCAGAAATAATATAGACAGATCCCATGTACCTCCTACCCAGCTTTCTCCGTGGTGGCATTTTGCAAAAGTGAAGTGCTATATCTGCCTTCCCTAGTGGCTCAGTTGGTAAAGAGTCTACCTGCAATGCGGGAGACCCAGGTTTGATTCCTGGGATGGGAAGATCCGCTAGAGAAGGAAATGGCAACCTGCTCCAGTATTCTTGCCTGGAGAATTCCATGGACAGAGGAGCCTGGTGGGCTATAGTCCATGGGGTCACAAAGAGTTGGACATGACTGAGTGACTAACTTTATTTTCCTTCTTTCTAGTGCAAAGTCACAACCAGGGTATTGATATTGATACAATCTACCAACTAGATTGACACAAATCCACCAATGAAGACAAGTCTTTTAAATTAAGACCAACCTGAAAAAAAGTAAGTCGTTTGAAATTTACTGGAAACTAGCTTTATGAATGAGCCAGACAAGTTTGTTCTTTCCTTTTTAGATGGAATAATAGTAGTAGTAATAGAATGAGAAGGAAATCCAAAAAAGAGGGAGTATATATGTATACATATAGCTGACTCACTTTGCTGTATAGTAGAAACTAATACAACATTGTAAAGTGACTATACTCCAATAAAAATTAATTAAAATACAGTTGTAGTAATGGTAGTTACAAAAACATTTCTCCAGTGTTTGCTCTGTGCTCTCTGCTAAGCACTTCATATATAATATCTTAGTAAACTGAGTCTCAGCGAGATGAATCACATGCCCAATGTCCACAGCTATGCCTTCAATGCAGAGAGCTGGGATGTGAACCTCAGTCTTCCTACTCCATGTGCTTCACTACAGTGTAAGGGAAGTCTACATCGGGCTTCATTTCAGAAGCAAAGTGATAGGGTCAGAGTATTAAAAACATGTCCCATAAAGTGAGAGGCTCATCAAGTAAAATATTCTATTTTTTGACTTTAAGCATTGCAGAAAACATCTATATGAAGAGTCACTGAGGGTGCTTTCAGCTATGACCAGCTCTCCCGCTCACCCATTGAGCATGCCTAGCACTGACATGCCATAACTGCTGATACAATGGGTTAAAAGCCAGCGGGCCTGGAGGGAGGCAGCGTGTCCTTAGGAAGAAATGCCTTGGATGGTATAGTGAGCTTTACAAATTCCCAAGGAGATCATATTTGATGACCATGTAGGAAAGCAAAATAAGAAAACAAAACAACACAAAATAAGAACTACCCATTTCACAAACCTGGAGTTGTTACATTGCAGGCATTAGTCTGGCATCACCCTGATGGCAGAGGCTAAAAGTAATGTTCAACTGGCTACTGGGAAGAGGAACTTTATGAAGTTTAAAATGTCTTCATTTTAATGCTTGGCTAACTTCCTTGGAAATATGAAGATCTGTCCCTTCCATACTCCCCATAATTGGGCATTTTTAATTTTTTTTCTGATTGAGATTGAAGTTAGACTGAGAAATCTTTCACTGTCTGATGTTTTCATAGAAGTAAAACTTTGTAGATCTTCATTCTTTCATTTCTTGATAATAACTTCCCATGAGAATCTATTTATATAGTCAATGCAAATTTCTCTGAACATTATTTCTCTTCTCAAATTGAAATACAAACATAAAATAATACTTGAAAATGATACACTTTCCTTTGATTTTGTCATTTAAAGGCTTTTTATTTAATTGAAACAATCAACGTTTATTGAGCTTTTATTAGGCTCCCAGAACCATGCTACATGTTTGGCTGGCCTGATCTTACTATTGTTTCTCACAGAAGCGATGATGTAGCTATATCATCCCATGTTAAAGAGGAAGAAACTGAGGCTCTAACAGGATATGTAGCTTGTGCAAGGCTATTTCCTTAATTAGTGGCATAGTATTTGAACTCAAATCTGGCTGACTTCAAAGTCCTTTCTCTTAATCACCTTCTTTTGCCTTAATCTGAGAAAACTAATGTCTATGAAAAGTATGAATGCTGAAAGCAATTGAAGGCCTCATGGATATTATACAGCTGAGAGAAGCTGTGAATATCACTTCTTATCTTTATTTTAGTAATAGATAAATCAAGATAGGAGATCATAGCTATATCAATTGATGTTAATCTGTGTCAATCTGGTCAAATAATCAAGTCATGTTAATTGTTTTGTATCAAACAGAAAGAAATGTTGATTAAACCAGCTTTCACTTGGTTATTGTGACATAAAATGAACTCAACTTAAAAAATTATCTAATTGAAGTACAGTTGGTTTGCAATGTTGTGTTAATTTCTGCTATACTGCATAGTGATTCACTTCTCTGGTGACTCAGTGGTAAAGAATCTGCCACTTGGGATTGATCCCTGGGTTGGGAAGATCCTCTAGAGAAGGAAATGGCAACCCACTCCAGTTTTCTTGCCTGAGAAACCTCATCGACAGAGGGGGCTGACAGGCTACATACAGCCCATGGGGTCGCAAGAGTCAGACACAACTAGCGATTATATATATACTCTTTTAAAATGAATTCAACTTTAGACATAGCATCAAGATAAAAAATGCATTGTAAAACTAAGAATTCAGACTGTTTTGAATTTCCACCCTATGCAATGTAAATGTAAAACAATTTTCTTCCCTTTTCCCCTTTAT
The DNA here is from genome assembly GCF_910594005.1 of Cervus elaphus. Lineage (NCBI taxonomy): Eukaryota > Metazoa > Chordata > Mammalia > Artiodactyla > Cervidae > Cervus > Cervus elaphus. The sequence goes on from NC_057820.1 coordinate 17,612,768, forward strand.
TTAATTCAGAGGCTACACAATGTCAAATAGCTGGGCAATTTTGTTTTGATTGAATTGAGTATAGAGACAGCAAAATTCTGTTTCACTGTTGAGAACTTCAAGATTTCCTTTGGACCTGGGCAAACATCTCTATTTTCCCTCTGGTTATCTTTGGAGTCGTCATGCTTGCTCACATAATAAGTTCTCTAACTCTGTATGCTTTTGTCATCTCCAATGTCTTTGAGTCTCTTGTCATAGAACTAAAAGGCTGAGCAGACTAGAGGTGTTCTTCTCCTGTGTAGAGACAGATCAGTCCTAGAATCAGTTCTCACGTGAAAGGCTGTGAGAATCCTACACACTCATGATAAAGTAAAATCAAATCAGCTCCTCCCTCATGCATCCCCCCTCTCTCCCAGAACATGGTTGTTATTGGGACTGATTTAAAAGACAGAGTACATGCATCTCAGTGTTTAGATCTTGCGTTGACCTGACAGTGCCCGCATCTATGAAAAGCATAGCTTGACCTAGACACTGAGGCGGTTTGATATAGAGGCTATTGACAGGGAATCAACTTGAAAGCCCCAACACGCTTTTTCCAGAGTCACTTTTCATATTGCAACTGCAATTCACACATATTTGCCCTGCGGCACCATCAGGCATTATGAGAGAGCCAGGAAACCTGGAACTCAGACATTATGGAAAAATAAAAGGAAGTTATTTTATGTTGTTCAATAATGTTATATCATTATCTTTTTGATGGGCTAATTCATATACTCTACAGAAGATTGTTTATGAATTAATGGCTTGGGGTTGCAGATTTAACTTAAAAAATACGTAACTTTAGTTGATGGATTCAATTTGCAATTCAAATGAGTATTTTGTGCATTTGCCCAGAGTCTTTAAGTCAATAGGCTTAAATAAGCAAGCAAAAACTTTTCCGATCATTTTAATAACTTCTCTTGGCTATAATACTCCAAGTTATTATGACCGGAAGTGACATCAGCAATATAATTATACTTTTCTATTAGTCAAAGATATTCTTTTAGCTAAAATGTGTCATCAATATTTATCATTCTGATGCCCTTTTCATCAAGTAAAATATTTCCAGGGAAGTTTTTTGTTCAGTTTTTTTTCATCTTCAATCCTATTTATTTTTCACAAAGAAAATTTTAGATTGAAACTATTTGCTTAGTTTATAATGAAATCATGTTTTTTTGTTTTTACAAAAGACTAAGAAGGTCTGTATCAGGGGAAAATGCAGGATTAGACTCAGGATAAAGACAGATGCATCAAATTTTAGTTATCACTGTGTTGAGGAAATTGGGATAACTCAAGCTGGTCTTTCAACTTATAAACATTTGGAATGTAAAACAAAATCATGAAATATCTATTCCAACTATTCATGCCCAGAGCCTCATGGTAGACTCAAGACCAGGACTCCTGCAACCAGCTGCATGTTACAGTATCATTTAAAAACTTATATCATACTGTATAGAATGTTAGGACTGGAAGGAGACATGTATTTCAAACTTCACTCCCTGGAGACAAGTAAATGTTGGTCCAGAAAAGTTAAATTAGTAGCCTGAAATGTACAGCTTGTAACTGAACTCAGCTCACATTCTCTGCTTTCATGAATGGCTTGGCCTTGGGATGTTGACCTGTTTATGGGCCTTGGCTTTGCCCCTTAAATCTATTCATTCATTCATCTAGCACCTAGTATGTACCATGCTAGGTGCAAAGCTCCAGAATACAGAACAGGCAAAATCCATGACTTCGTTAAGTTAATATTCAAGGCGGGGCGGGGGGGCGGGGAGATAGAAAGTAAATACAAAAATAAAATAATTTTGGGTAGTGATTAGTATTTTAAAGGAAAAATAAAGTAGGGTAAGATATTAGAAGGTGATAGGCTGAATGGAGGCACTATTTTGGTAGGATGGTGGGAGAAAGCTGAACTTGATAGCTATCATTTGATTAAAACCTGAAGAAGGCAGGGACAGGAGCTATCCACTATCCTGGTGTTTAGGGGGAAGGTGCTCTAAGCAGAGGGAACAAAGGCAAAGGCCCTGAGGTAGGGTGAGCTCAACCACTGCTTCTCTAGAACCTGTTTTTGTACAGACTGATTTGGTTTCTGTGTGGCCACTGTGTTACCTGCAAGCCAGTGGTTTCCTGGGAGGTGGAGCAGGACCAAGTATTGGAGTCAGATCCAAAGCCCTTGATATTTAGTTAGATGATGTTGGGCAGATGGGCCTGATTGTGCATTAGCAGAAGAGAGAGGAAGAGAAAGAAAAATGCCTCTTGGAGTTGGATATCTCTTCTGGCTACCAGTGATAAGAAATTTACCCGAAACTCTTTCCACTAGATAATATTAAACTTCAATACTGTGATAAGGGATCTTCATTTCATTAACTTGTTTTCAATTGATTCCAAAATAGCACCTTAGCTTTTTAAGGGTCCCCTGGGTCCATGAGGACCAGGGCACATTGATCACTATCTTTGTGCTTCTCATATCCAATGTGTACTTGAGAAGGTAGGGGCAGGCTTCCTCCAGAGCCAGGCCTCCTCAAACAGGAGAGAACTTGGAGCTTTCCCCATTAGGACAGAAGAAGGCATTGAGATGAAGGAGAGAAAAGGTAGACTCCTAGTTAATCCAGAGGATTAAAAAATATTTTATCTAGTGACATCTAGAAAAAATGGAAATTAAGATATTGGGTGACTAGAGTTTTAAGAGAGTATCCTAATTTGTAATTCTTACTGAATGATAAATTTTAAAATATACTTTCAAATTATGCTATAGACTGAATCATGTCCCTTTGTTGAAGCCCTAACCCTCCAATGTGACCACCTGGAGACAAGCTTTTGGAGGCATGTGTTAGTTCACAGTCGTGTCCGACTCTATGATACCATGAACTGTAACCTGCCAGGCTCCCCTGTCCATGGAGTTCTTCAAGCAAGAATACTGGAGTGGGTTGCTAGTCCCTTCTCCAAGGGATCTTCCCAACTCAGGGGTTGAACCTGGGTCTCTTGTGTTGCAGGCAGACTCTGTACTGTTTGAGCACCAGGGAAGCCATTTTGGAGGCTTCCCAGGTGGCTCTGGAGATAAAGAACTTGCCTGCCAATGCAGGAGACATAAGAGGTGTGGGTTCAATCCCAGGGTCAGGGAGATCCTCTGGAGGAGGGCATGGAAACTCATTCCAGTATTCTCACCTGGAAAATTCCATGGACAGAGGAGCCTGGTGGGCTACAGTCCATGAGGTCACAAAGAGTCGGACATGACTAAATAACTGAGCAGGCATGCAAAGTTAAATAAGGTCATAAGAGTGGGGCCTTAATCTAATAAGACTGCGGCCTTATGAAAAAAAAAAAGGGAGATCTCGCCCTCTCTCTGTTTCTTGTGAGGACACAGAGAGAAGGAAGCTGTGTGCTAGGCAGGAAGAGGGCTCTTCCTAGAACAAATCCTGCTGGCACCCTGATTTAGAATTTCCAGGCTCCAAAACTGTAAGGAATAAATTTCTGTTGTTTAATACACTAAGTCCATCCCAAACTCCCTAAGTATCCAATAAATGTCCACAATACCATATTTAAAAAGAATAGCCAACAAGGTCCTACTGTATAGCACAGGGAACTCTGCTCAATGTTATGTGGCAGCCTGGATGGGAGGGGAGTTTGGGGGAGAATGGATACAGTATATGTGTGGCTGGGTCCCTTTGCTGGTCACCTGAAACTATCACAACATTGTTAATCAGTTATACCCAATATAAAATAAAAAGTTAAAAAAAACCCCACCAAATCTATGGTGTTTTGTTATGGCAGCCCAAGCAAACTAAGGCAGATTAGTATCTGGATACTTAACTTATCATGCAAACTGATTTTCATATCAAAGCTTGAGCTATTCCAATCTGGATCCCAAGGGACTCTTGGTAGTCTGGCAATTTAGGGATACCTTCCCAAATGTCATGGTCTTCTGTGTCTTCACATCCACAAAATAAATCACGTTTGGAGACAGAAGCTAAGGATTTGGCTAGGCTCTGCTCTGCCGTGTTAGTTTCTCATTAGCTTCTCCCACCTCTGTCACTAACCGGCTATGCAAACTCAGGTAAACCACTTCACCTCTCTGTTTTATAGTTCTTCCAGCCCTGGTGGCTCAGAGGTAAAGAATTTGCCTGCAATGCAGGAGACCCAGGTTTGACCCCTGGGTTGAGCTGACCCTGGAAAGCAGAATGGCTACCGCTTCCAATATTATCGCCTGGGGCACTCCACGGACAGAGAAGCCTGGCAAGCTACAGTCCATGGGGTCACAAAGTGTCAAACGTGACTGAGCAACTAACAGTTTCTTTCATCTTACAAGGACAAGGTGCCATTGGGTCTGTGAAAGTACTGAAAATTCTGAAGTTGTAAATAAAAGCAAAAGCAATTTTGTTCAATCAACAAGCATTCTCTTCATTGCCAATGAAGGAGCTCTGAGTTTGAAGTCGGGGCTTCTGAGCTGTTCAGACGTGGTAACAACCAGCATTTTGCATGGCTCTTTCAGACATTCCCGTACCTCATTCCACTGATTCCGTAAGACAGAACCTTGACAAGGACATTTCAGAGGCCTTGGGAAGAGACGTTCCCTCATTCAGCAGAGGTGGTTGGAACACGCTTCTAGTTGCCTTGTCCCTGCGCTGTGTGCAAGTTAGAGCCTCCTGTGAGGTCAGGCAGCAAGCCTCGCCAGGCATCCGAGGCCTGCCACCCCTCCATCATTGTCAATAAGCGAGATGGAGAGACCTGTACATCATTTCATTTACTATTGCAATGATTACATAGCTCATTGCCTTCCCATTGTTTCAGTGATAGATTTAATTAACTTCCAATTAATCATAGAGGGTGATATTTAATGCTCAGCCCAGCACTGAGCACAGTGTCACAGACCAAAGAATATATTCTGAAGGCTTCAGTAATCAAGAGGTCATGGAAGATAGATGCTCTTCACTGAAGGAGAGGGAAGATAAATCTGTGTGTCCAGACCACTCTGGCTAACTGTTTTAGGATAATTGTTTTGCATCCAAATGATAACTTTCCATAAGGCCCAACCATGCACAGCACAGGAGAGATAGATGGAAGGAGAGAGAGATAATAGGGTTACAATATGGAGAATTCACTTGGCTGTAATTCCCATCTGATGCCAACCAGACCAAGCTCACCAGGGAATTCTGCTTGGATTTGCAAGAGTGCAAGTGCTATAGATGGTCTAACTTAGGACCTTATGCTGAAGAGACGCTCAGTAAATCTTTGTCCTGTGAATGAGAAAGGAGGCCCAGACATTTTGGTTAGCTTGGCTTTTTGTTTTCAGGAATCATCAGGGCATACTGATGTTTTGCTCACAATGTGATTCCAGGTATTTTTGTCTTCTGTTTTTTGCATATCTGAGCAATGAAAAGCCAAGGTCCCTGGGTCTAGCAGTCACTCTCAATGCTGAGTCCTCAAAGGAATGCAATCCCTGTGACAGAGGTCCCTGAGATATATGCCCAAGAAACTAAAATGTTTTTAATGAAATAGATTGGGATCTCTGAGGAAAAGATTCTAACAGTTTCCTGAACACTCTGTTAGAAACTCTGTTTTGACTCAGAACACAAAAACATACTTGAGGAAATCTATTATACTTCTTATATTTACACTTACTTCAGGTAATGGTCTGATAACAAATAATAATACAGATTATAGCCTTTTATTTAGTCTCTCTTGATTCATGTATTCATAATTATGTGCTAAGCATTTTTAATTTAATAAAATTTGTATATTTTTTCAAATAATGTCAAGAACAGTAAAATCTCAGGATAAAAGAAATAATTCAAACTGAACTGTAAAGTCATTGTTGACAAAACTTGACTAGGAGTGATACCAAATCTTTTGGGAAACGTGGTTGTTTTTGATATGTGTATTTCTTTTGGAGAAAGTGCCCATCGTTCTATAAGTGGTTTTGCGACCTTGAAAAGTTAAGAGCCTAAATACTGCAACCTTTAACACCAAAGAGGTATAGTATATCTGTGCCAATTGATATGAAATAAGGAACTACTAACCAATTTCATGGACTTACACAATCCCTGTTCTCAGATAAGTAAGATGTGGCATTATGTCTGGCATATATAACAACTTTAGATAAATTATGTCTGCAGTTAACTCTTCAGAATAAGATTTAAGTTTAGGTTACACATAAAACGCTCCTTGGAAATGCTGTTTACTTTAAGTCCTAGGAGAGCTGCAGCTGACAAATAGCATACTCAGTGGCTAAATATGCTTGTGCTTTTTTTTTTTTTTTTTTTTGGTCACATCACACAGCATGTGGGGTCTTAGTTCCCCAATCAGGGATTGTACGTATGCCCCCTTCAGTGGAAGCACGGATTCTTAACCACTGGACCATCAGGGAAGTTTCTGAATATGCTTATGGTTCTTATGGGAGCGTGTGTGTGTGTGTTGGTGTGTATGTTGGTGTGTGTGTGCATGCACACAGGACTCAAAGCTCTAGAAATAACTTGACGGAGAGATTAAAGCCTGGGGCAGTCCATCCGGTCCAATTTACTACACCCACCAGGAGCCAAATGCAAAACAAGAAGCACATGCCTTGCTTTATGATAGAGATGCCCCCCTTCACTTTGCGGTGAACAAATTGGAGATGGAACAAGAATGAACTCTGGTATCATCTACCTGCCCTTCCAGTCAAGAGGTTGACATCTGAGCAGGGCCGTGAGATTACAGTCATGACCCAGTAGAAAAGAATGAGAGACATTTGCCACTCTTGTTTCAATTCTGGTCATAAAAATGCATTAAGTTTGGCGTGAGTTTCTGTTCTTGTTGAAAGGGTCATCACAGGAAGGCAGAAGCAAGAGAAGCCCCCAGAGGATTCCCTGGGAAGGATCATAACATGTGCCTGGTTTTCTCTCTTACCGGGGACTTGAATGATTTCCCCCTTTGATCTGGGGAGGCCACTAGAATATACTTATTTGGGCATAAAAATGAAGATTCCCTTTCAGGACCAGTTGAGCAAAGAATCTATAGGATACAGGCTGTGTGAATATCATCCAACCATTTGAGTACCCAAGGGAAATAACAGCAGAAACCTATGTGTATCATGTAATCTATCAGGACAAAGAATACAGTGTACCAAGTTGGTCTGTGCTTTCCAGGAGGCGCTAAGGATAAAGAATCTGCCTGCCAATGCAGGAGACATAAGAGCCTTGGGTGCCATCTCTTGGTTCGGAAGATCCCCTGGAGGAGGGCATGGTAATCCACTCCAGTATACTTTCCTGGAAAATTCCCATGGACAGAGGAGCCTGAAGGGCTACAGTCCAGAGAGTTGCGGAGAGTGGGACACGACTGAATCGACAGCATGCACACAAGTTGGTCTACTAGCTCCTAAGCTGTTTTCCAGGCATTTTTGTCAGGAGAGACACTGGCCAAATCCTTCTGCCCTGGCCAGGCAAGGTAGTAGCCACTTGCACCCATTATTTTAACAAAGGAGGGCCTAAATAGGAACTCAAAGCTAACAAGAAAATATGAACTGGAAGAATTCAGGAAAGGTCAAAAGGAAAGTGGAGATGCTAGTCCATTTGTCCTACTAACCTCCTAGAATCCTTCCTGCTGGAATCTGTCTTAGCCAAGTGATATGTGTGCCATCAGGAAGGATCCTGAGTCAGAACGACTGGCCAGAGACAACCCCCAAATTAATCCCATCAGCATAAAACCTGAGACTTTGAGCCACATGGTAGAGACGTTCTCCTGGGTTCGCTTACCTTCCTGCTCTCCAACCAGATGCCCTTTCCCAATAAATTCTCTGATTTTGTCAGCATGTGTGTCTCCTCGGACAAATCATTTCTGAGTGTTAGACAAGAGTCCACTACCTCATCCTTGTGACACATCTTTGCTGTCTTAGGAACCAGTACTTCTTGATGCCCTTTGTCTCTACACACTTCTCATATAGACCTTGGTGCAGATTCTCCCTCTTTAGATATTGCTTTTCTTCGATTTTTCATGTAATCAAAACCATCCAGTTCTCCATCTCATTTCTTTTGGAAATATGCATTTTTCAAGGACTGCATGCATTCCGATCACTTAATCCCTACGGAGGTGCATATGTGTGCTAATGGTTTGATATCTCTTAACATATTTGCATTTGGCAGTTTTTTGAGAGACACCCTGTCTTTGTTCAAAGGAATAAATCTAATGGTAGTAAGACTCAGTTTGTCCCAGGGGCTGAGATATTTGGAAGTGGGATGGAGGAAGAATGCAGCAACTAAATCATATTGGATATGCAACTGTGTAGCTTATTACACATGGATCCAATTTTTAACTGGTGATCAAGGAGGACTAATTCTCTCTAAAACTCCCCATTTATATTTGTCTATAAATAAAAATGGGGATTTTCAAGGCACTCATCCTGCAATCACTTTCATAGGCTCTTGATAACATGGAGTTCCTTGATATCGAGTTAATTCAAAACAAGTTTAATGTTTGCTGTGTCACAGACCTGGTGGTTGGTGCTGGAATACAAAGGCACAATCTCTGAATGCAGGTTAGTGTTGGAGATGGACAAGCAAGTGGACAATTTTAACACAAGTGATACACCCTGGGATGGAGTCATTGTGGAGAGACACCTAACCTGTATAAGGAAACAGGGAAGGGCTCCTGGGAGCAGCCATGCCTCATTGGAAATCGGAGGAACTAGAAGGTGTGGGGGAAAAGTCTGCCATTAGTTAGGGTTTAGGCTAAGATCGAATAATAGACTTCAAAATACAGTGGCTTAAACAGGGTAAATACAGATATCTCTCATGAAAACCTAGAGATAAGAGACTTAATGGGATGCAGCTATTTTTAGCAAGTGCTTTTTGCCTCTAGGTCTGAGAGAGATGCTTTGCTGCAGTCTTCCTGCCAGCAGGAAGAAAAGAGACCAGCAAGTTGGCGAGACTGTTAGGAGTTCTCTGTGGGAGGATAGGAATGTAAGAGGTGAGGATGGAGTGACCACGTATGCTCTGCTCAGAAATTTGGATTTTTCCATTGAGAGTCATGGGAAGCTTCACAGAGAGTAAGAACCCGATGAGATTTGAATTTTACAACATTTACTCTGGCTGAATAGTACTTTCATTATCAGTAACTTTCAGGGATTTCCCTGGTGGTTGCCTTCCAATGCAGGGGGTGCAGGTTTGATCCCTGGTCAGGGAGTTAAGATCCCACATGGAACAACAACAACGACAAAACCAAATCATAAAAAATAAACAGAAGCAGCATTGTAACAAATTCAATGAAGACTTTAGAAAAACAACTTTCAGCATTTCACACAGCTGAACTTCTACTTTGAGGGAGTAGGTGAATGTAGAGATGAGCTACAGACTGTAATTCAGTAGTTTAATAATTCAGTAACTGAAACAGCATATAAAAAGAAGGATCTCTGTATGTAAAAGCTGGCTTAGGAAAAGGTCAGATTATTTCTGGAGATGTGTTTTTTTTTTTTTTTAAATGCTCTAAATTTTTTTTATGATCATATATGGTCTTTTCTCTCTTGTTGACTCCTTTCTCCTTAGAATATATTCTGTGGGGAAAAGTTTAAATAAAACATTTTTCAAGAATTGCAAGACATGGGTTAACCTATGACTGATACACATTAATGTTTTGTTGAATCCAACACAATACTGTAAAGCAATTATCCTTCAATTGAAAATAAATTAGTTAAAAAAAAAGAATTGCAACCTTAAATGGAAAGCAGAATAGACAATGCCATGTAAGCTGGGGGGTGGCAGTGGCTAATACAAATTCACAGGCCACTCCCCTCTGCTCTGCTTTTAGCCTTTCCCTAAGATTTACAGTAATATATTGTGTGTTTTATTCATAACTCTAGAATACAGATTTCTTTCTTCATTGTCTGCGTGAGTATCTTCCCTTTTATCTCTTATGTGAAATCTGGTTTTTAAAACATTTAAGTTCAAGAAATAGACTGAGGACAGAGCTAAAGAGGTTACTGGAGGTCAAGACATGCAGAAAACATGTTAGCAGCACTGCTGCTGCTGCCAAGTCACTTCAGTCGTGTCCGACTCTGTGTGACCCCATAGACGGCAGCCCACCAGGCTCCTCTGTCCACGGGACTCTCCAGGCAAGAATACTGGAGTGGGTTGCCATTTCCCTCTCCAGTGCGTGCATGCATGCTAAGTCACTTCAGTCGTGTCCGACTCTGTGCGACCCTATGGACAGCAGCCCACCAGGCTCCTCTGTCCATGGGATTCTCCAAGCAAGAATACTGGAGTGGGGTTAGCAGCACTAAGCTGCAATAATTAGAACTCAGAGAGAAAGGCCCATCCATTTCCTTAGTGCCAAGTATCAGGTCTTGTCATCATAGGAGCTGGTTTCAGGCCATGTTGGTTAAAAATGAAAGACTACTAAAATAAGATAAAAATCCAAAGATTCCAGGGTTTTTGGCAGTTTTGTGTATTGGAAAATGTGGAGTGTTGGGGTTTTATTTGAAGGGGTGAATAGAGGCTATCCTTTGGAATATTAGACATGATACTAAGGTTTCAGGTGTTGAAACTCAAATGTGATTCTATGGATAGTATTTTTCACTCAATAGAGTCAGCAGTCATCAAAAGTATGAGTGCTTGGGGGAAAAATGGAGACATCAAACAACGTCGTCTCTTTCATGGAATTGTAGAAGATAGGCATTACCTCATAGAGTCATTTATTCTGTTTTCAATTACCTTAGATATTCATAAAATTCACAGTGGAAAACTATATTTAATGGTATGGAAAGAACATTATGTTTGACTTAGATGGGCCAAGAGAAACCCCTTGGCTTTCTAGAAAGAAGGAATGTAGATGATGCCATGGCCCAAACAAGTGAGTTTATTTCCAACAGCAACAGAATGTGATACTGAACTTGAAGTAAAGCATGTCCATTCTAGAAAATGTGTTCCTTCTCTGATGAACTGTTTCTGTCTCTGATCATGGCTGATTCATGTCAATGTATGACAAAACCCACTGAAATGTTGTGAAGTAATTAGCCTCCAACTAATAAAAAAAAAAAATTAAAACAAAAACAAAAGCTAGAACAGTACATGTGAGGATCCAGATCATGCTTCCAGGAGTCCAGGCAACAACTCAATCAGAAACAGGTAAGCGCTGAGTTAAAAGAGTATTGTCAATCACAGCTCGGTTGGATTGAATTGACAACGGCTTTCAGTATGGCTTTGCCTGGCAACCATTTGGAGTTCTAAGAGAAGGAAAAACAAGTCTATGTTCTCAATGTCCAATTCATTTTGGCCACTTGCCTAAGAACCCCTGGAGAATCCCAACAGGAATGAGACCCTGCATTACTATTTAGAAAGATAGACTTCGGCTTGATGTATCAGCAGTTCTGCATGGCTGCTTCTATCACCAATTTCTTTGATAAGAAACTTTATTTACCAAGTGCTACACTTCCTTTCTCTTGCCTAACCTATGGAAAAATTCAATCGGTTTCCAATTGCTTCTTTTTAACTGAATTTGTCCAAGAAAATACTTTTACCCTTCAGTGAGCAGGAGGAAGACAGCATTTGGGGATGAGAGATGGCAAAAGGAGGAAATTCCACAGGTGAAAATTAGATATGATTATTCCTGGGGTTCACACCAGTCATCACCTACCAGGCTTCTGGGGTGACTCAGGTGCCCTGTTGTGGCCCCGACATGTAGAAAATGCTTTCTTAGGAGAGCATTTATCCCCTAGGCTTTTCCACAATGTCAATATCACAACCCTGGAAGCCTCAACTACCTTATCAATAGGAATTTTGAGCAAATCTTCCTGACTCCTCCTTCTGTTTCAATACTTCTCTCTCCATACAACCAAGCGTTATTTTGACACTTGTATTAGTCTGATTAAGCTGAAACTCTTGTTTTATAATTTTATGATTTTTTCCTTCTGGTTTCTAATAATGCTATTCATCACTTCCCAGATATTCAGTCAGATCTTCCTCAGTTGTTGAAAATAAGAGGCATTGGACTGGGAGCCAGAATCCTGAGTGCCTTTGATGCAGCTGACCTGACTTTGCCACTAATCAGAGGTGTGATCCTGGGCAAGTCACTTATTCTTCCTGGTCTTTAAAACAAAGAAGTTGAACAGTATGTGTCTAACATACCACGTGGCTCTATAGGCTTGACTGAACTGCTACACGCTGCCTCTCTCCAGGACTAGCCTTTAGCTTCCACAACTGCTGTCGGCAATATCCTTTCTGTTTCCCAATTACTTCCTGTCCCTAGAAAGATTTCACCAAACTTATTTTGTTCTATTCATTAATTAACAATATAAATATATACGTTTAAATTAACAACTCCTCCAAAAACAGTGAACCATTAATAATAAAATTTTATAATCATCATAAAACCGTCTAGGGCATGGAAGATGGTGTAATAATTCACACCTAATTGCTTTCAACCTTGGGCCCACAAACACACTAGTTGGGGAAATGAATTCAGATACTGTAATTCATGCCAGGTCATGTTTTATTGTTTAAGTCATTCCTGTTACTTAAAAAAAAAAAAAAAATTGGTGCTCAAATAATCCACAAATTCACAATGCCACAAACTACATGGGAGTTTAGAGAAATTTCACATTTGCCTATTTTGCCAGCCCTTCCTATGGAAGATCCAGCTTAGTCTTGGGGTTTTCTATAGAATAGAGGTTATTTTACTTAGTAATGGAAATAGTTTACATCGTGTAGACACTAACCTTAACTGTAAGGTTAGAGTATTGAGAAAATTCTTTGCTAACTTTAAAAAAGGTACAACGGTGACATGCCCACAAAGTGAGCAAAAATAGCAATTAACAAACTGAGCAGTAGAATTAAGTTGTAACATTTAAGAGCACAAACTCTGGGAGCCAGACTGCTGGGGTTGAAAACTCAGCTCCGCTACTTATTAGTTGTACTTGACCTTGGTTAAATTATATCACCTCTCCAAACTTCAGTTTCCTTGTCTGTGCACAGAGAAATACAATAGTACCAGACTGACATAAGTATTTGTTATTGTTCAGTCACTAAGTCACGTCCAAGAGTTTGTGTATCACAAGCTCTCCCTCTCTCTTTCAGTCCCTCAGCTCTTAGGGCTCCATTAATTTGTATTTGCCTTATTCAACAGAATCCATTCTCAAGCAAAAGATGCTCCTTTGCTTTTAATTTGAAATATAAGCCAGAGACCGGGATAAACCACACAAGAAAAACAACACAGTAATATCATCTAATGGGAAGATCAGAGTTCTATGTCCAAGCCTTCTGCAGGAGGGCATTTAATTTCTCTGACTGTAATTTCCTCATCTGTAAAATAAAGAGATTGGATTAGATGACCTCCGATATCACTTACATTTAAATAGTCTGTATATTTCACTAGGCTCAGGAATCTCAAAGTGAATCTGTTGACAAGGGTGTCACGAGGTTGTCATGTTTGTGGATATCAGATGGCTCTTTTTTTATGTACCATTGACATCTAATTATTTCAGGCATTAATTAATTTTTTGGAACAATTATAATGTTGCAGGCACTCTATTAGTGGGAATATAACATGTTTTTTAAAAGATACTTATTCCTCCTTTCAAAATAGGGTAATCATTCATTTTACCTATGAAAAGAACCCTAAAATAATTTAGGGGGCAAACTAAATATACAAACCTTTAAATTTATAGACAGAAAAGTAGTCTATATATGGTGTTTGTTTATAATAATGTTTAGAGTTTCAGCATATGAATAATCTTAATGTAGAGATAGTATTTTATCCACTCTCATATTTTTTGAAATGATATCATCCAGACTCTTCAGAAGCATCTTTGCCATCTTCAGAGACATTTTCAGAATCATTCCTTGGTGGCTCAGATGGTAAAGAATCTGCCTGCCATGTAAGAAATTTGGGTTCGATCCCTGGGTCAGGAAGATCCCCTGGAGAAGGGAATGGTTACCCACTCCAGTATTCTTGCCCATTTTATGTTTTGGATTTTTGGTGGTGAGGCATGAGGATCTTAGCTACCCGACCAGGGATTGAACCTACACCCCCTGCATTGGAAGGTAAGGTCTTAACCACTAGATCACCAGGGAAGTTCCTTTAGTAGTTTTTAAAACGTTCTTTTTTTTTTTTTTTTTTTGAGGCAACATCTAACATGCAGTTGGGAGAATATCCCTCAAGTTCAGTTCAGTTCCGTTCAGTTCAGTCACTCAGTCGTGTCCAACTCTTTGTGACCCCATGGACTGCAGCACACCAGGCCTCCCTGCCCATCACCAACTCCCAGAGTTTACCCAGACGCATGTCTATTGAGTCAGTGATGCCATCCAACCATCTCATCCTCTGTCGTCCCCTTCTCCTCCTGCCCTCAATCTTTCCCAGCAGCAGGGTCTTTTCAAATGAGTCAGCTCTTTGCATTAGGTGGCCAAAATATTGGAGTTTCAGCTTCAACATCAGTCCTTCCAATGAATACCCAGGACTGATCTCCTCTAGGATTGACTGGTTGGATCTCCTTGCAGTCCAAGGGACTTTCAAGAGTCTTCTCCAACACCACAGTTCAAAAGCATCAATTCTTACAGTGCTCAGCTTTCTTTATAGCCCAACTCTCACATCCATACATGACTACTGAAAAAACCATAGCCTTGACTAGATGGACCTTTGTTGACAAAGTAATGTCTCTGCTTTTGAATATGCTGTCTAGGTTGGTCATAACCTTCCTTCCAAGGAGTAAGAGTATTTTAATTTCATGGCTGCAGTCACCATCTGCTGTGATTTTGGAGCCCAAAAACTAAAGTCTTTTACTGTTTCCCCATCTATTTGCCATGAAGTGATGGGACCAGATGCCATGATCTTAGTTTTCTGAATGTTGAGTTTTAAGCCAACTTTTCCACTCTCCTCTTTTACTTTCATCAAGAGGCTCTTTAGTTCTTCACTTTCTGCCATGAGGGTGGTGTCATCTGCATATCTGAGGTTATTGATATTTCTCCCAGCAATCTTGATTCCAGCTTGTACTTCATCCAGCCCAGCGTTTCTCATAATGTACTCTGCATATAAGTTGAATAAGCAGGGTGACAATATACAGCCTTGATGTACTCCTTTTTCTATTTGGAACCAGTGTGTTGTTCCATGTCCAATTCTAACTGTTGCTTCCTGACCCGTACAGATTTCTTAAGAGGCAGGTCAGGTGGTCTGGTATTCCCATCTCTTTCAGAATTTTCCACAGTTTATCGTGATCCACACAGTCAAAGGCTTTGGCATAGTCAATAATGCAGAAATAGATGTTTTTCTGGAATGCTCTTGCTTTTTCAATGATCCAGCGGATGTTGGCAATTTGATCTCTGGTTCCATTGTGTTAATTTTGTGCCATTTTTTTGGTTTGTTTTTGCTTTTTATTAATTCCATAAGAGAAGCTCTATGAATATCCAGATCTAGCACTGATTGAGATAATTATAAGGTAAAGTAACTTCTTTATAAGAATAGCCAGTTGTTCAAAATAAAGTAATTGAAAGCATACTTTACATATATGTGTGTATATATATATATATATACACACATACATATATATATATATGAGATATTTTTAAAAGATTTCTGAACAAGGTAATTCTTGTTCAGAATAATTGAAAGCATGCTTTACATATATGTGTGTATATATATATATACACACATACATATATATATATGAGATATTTTTAAAAGATTTCTGAACAAGGTAATTCTTCCTCTTTGAGAATTTTAGAAAAATTCTTCACCTATGTATGTGGGCATAGATGGAGCTTTGAGAAGGCATAGACTCCTCACTCTGTTTATGTTGGCGTGAGTGTAGGATGGATGATAACAGAGAAGTTATCTCTATATCCTCTATTAATCCTGACCTACACAATCACTGGTCACTGGAAATATTCCTCACAGTAATATCTGACATTGTAGTAACTCATCATGCATCTTGTCTAAATGCTGCATTCTCACAGATGATTTGAAGAAAATGATGTCCATATGAAGTTTATGATATATCTGTGTTGCTAAAAGCAGCATTTCAAAAAATGCAACAAGGCGCCCATCAGAAATCAGAGGTTTAGGAAAAACTGCCAAGTGAGTAAAGCTGTGTGTACGTGCTAAGTCACTTTAGACACGTCCGACTCCCTGTGACCCTATCGGCTATAGACCGCCAGGCTCCTCTGTCCATGGGATTCTCCAGGCAACAATACTGGAGTGGGTTGCCATTCCCTTCTCCAGAAGATCTTCCCAACTCAGGGATCGAATCCCCTGCATTGGCAAGCAGGTTCTTTAGCACTACAGGCACCTGGGAAGCCAAAGACACATTAGGTGGGATTACTGGAGTAGGCTGTCATGCCCTCCTCCAGAGGATCTTCCCAACCCAGAGATCAAACCCATGACTCTTATGTCTCCTGCATTGGGTAGGCAGGTTCTTTGCCACTAGCACCACCTGGGAAGATCAAGTAAACTTGTAGCTACACACAACAAGAAATTCCAGGGAAGAAACCATTAAAGAACAGTAAAGTGAGTAGTTAATAATCATTGGGGAGACTAGTCACACCAATTTCTCTTCTTTTTTTCAATCTGTTTTGAGAGGTTCGTTTCTGCCAGAATGAGGGAGATTTCCCCCAGGCAATGGGCTCTAATTGGTTGTGAATAAATCAATGCACATCAGTTTCACTGGGAAAATCATTCTAATCAGATTGGTTATCAATGGATTAGATCCTTCTCCTGCAGGATCTCTATGACTCCTTTAGCTCTGGAAAAGGACTAAACACTTCGAGCCAAATTGTTTGGTTTTGTCTGGAAGCACTGCAATGCCTTTTTGATTGAACAGAGATGAAAGTTTTCAGAAGAGACAGGCTCCTTGGATAGCTATTAAAAAGATAGCTGATTTCAACAAAAACCTTTCAAATTATACACATACTTCCTTATTAAACAGATTTCCTCAAGAGGAAATGAGTCTTTTGTTGGGTTAATGTCACCATTTTATGGACATCAATTACTGTGACTCACTGGAATACAGTGGTATTGTGAACCACGATGCTGGGCCCTCTTTATGAATGGCTGTTTGGGGTGGCCTCACGGCTTACCACCAGCTGTCCCTTCTCACTGGAAGAACTTGTGGCAAAATCTTTGAACCCTCTTTTTATTTGTTATCTGCTGGATATTATGATGATGCCTTCATACACCAGGGAAAATTCAATAATCAAGTTTGTGAAGCAGTAGTGGGGAAAAAGTTGTATCTCTATTCTGCCACTTATTATCTGAGTCATGCTGAGCCCATTTTTTTTACTTCTCCAAGCCTGGATTCTCATCTAAAAGACAGAACAGTAATATCTACTCTTCAGTATAGTGAAACTTAAATGAGATAAAAATAAGTTCTGATGTCAGTGCTTCACATATGGTATGGGTTCTATAAATGATCATTTCTAAGTAAATGCCCCAAACATTTCCTTTATCAACAATCATAAGCAAATAGGCACTGTCCCCATTCCTTTCCTGCTGAAGAAGGTATTTTAAGTTATTACGTTATATAGAGATTTGATCACAAGCTGTCTATGAGGCTTTGGGGAAAAGACAGTGAACATCAGTGGTCTGATTTCTGCCCTTATGGAGCCTAGTGAGTTTAGTGTAGAAGACAGGAAACAAATAATTATCCAACAAATTATTTAATTCCAATTGTCTCAAAGTTATGAAGGAGAAGGGGAGTCTGTATGTAAGAAAGAAACCTGACTTGATATGGAAGATGAGGAGAAACTTCTCTGAGATATTATATCCAATAAGGCAACAGGAAGATAACTAGGAGTGAGCTGGAAACTGGACAACTGAATATTCTAGGCTTTGCTGCTTGGAATCTTAAAGAGTCGGGGAACTGAGATAAGATGAAGGGTTGGAGCAGAGCTGAGACTGGTGAGGTGCATGGTTCAGGCTCTGGAGATGATGGCAAAGTTTTGGACTTCACTCTGAGAAAGACATCTTCCCTGATGGCTCAGATGGTAAAGAATCTGCCTATGATGTGGGAGACCCAGTTTCCACCCCTGGGGTGGGAAGATCTCCTGGGGAAGGGAGTGGCTGCCCACTCCAGTCTTCTTGTTTGACAGAGGAAGACTAGATAGAGGAGCCTGGTGGGCTACAGTCCATGGAATCACAGAGAGTCAGACATGACTGAGTGACAAACACTTTCACACTAAGAGAGATGGGGCCCATAACAGGGAATTAATTAAGCAAGGATGATAAACCAGCGGTTTACAACCCTTTCCCGAATCTTGAAATGTTTCCTTACTGCAGGATAAATAGCTATACGCTGAGCCTCCTACCACCTATAACTCCTTCTCAGACCCACTCCCCCTTCCAGCCCCCTCCACCCTTGGGGTTAAGGAGACCTCTGGGGCCTTTCTAGCATTTGTTGCAATTGGTTGATGGCCAACATCATATAAGTGGCTAATATGTTAAATATTATATCTAGTTTCAAGCAAGATTCCCATTTCCTCCAAATTTTCTCCATTATGAGTTTACAGTTGTACTCGAAATTGTAAAGAAGACTATAAGTATTATAATTTAATACAGCTAAAATATTTAACTGGTCTTAGTGCCATTTTTTTTTTCATCTTCTCTTTCCTAATCCCTACTGTGAATTGAATTTAATACCAAATGTCTCTTCTGATTCCCCTTAGTCACAGTCATGTATGACTCTTTGTGACCCCATGGACTCTAGCCCACCATGGGATTTTTCAGGCAAGAAATACTGGAGTGGGTTGCCATTTCCTTCTCCAGGGGATCTTTCCAACCCAGGGATAGAACCCAGATCTCCGGTGTCTTTTGCACTGTAGGCAGATTCTTTATGTGCTGAGCCATCTGGGAAGCCTAATGTCTCAAACTCAACCATTTCTTTCCATTACCACTGCTCTCATGCAGTCACCTCTCCCTGGGTTGCTGTAATAATCCAGCAGCCCTCTGCCTGGCCTTCAGGTTTCTATTCTTTCCCTGGCCGAAACCCCTTTCTACAGGGTTGTCCTGTCAGTGTCCAGTTCAGCTCAGTTCAGTCGCTCAGTCATGTCCAACTCTCTTTGACCCCATGGACTGCAGCATGCCATTCTTTCCTGTCCATCACCAACTCCCAGAGTTTACTCAACTCATGTTCATTGAGTCAGTGATTGCATCCAACCATCTCATCTTCTGTCGTCCCCTTCTCCTCCTGCCTTCAATCTTTCCAAGCATCAGGGTCTTTTCAAATGAGTCAGTTCTTTGCATCAGGTAGCCAAAGTATTGGAGTTTCAGCTTCAGCATCAGTCCTCCCAATGCATATTCAAGACTGATTTCCTTTAGGATTGACTGGTTGGATCTCCTTGCAGTCCAAGGGACTCTCAAGAGTATTCTCCTGCACCACAGTTCAAAAGTATCAATTCTTTGGCGCTCAGCTTTCTTTATAGTCCAACTCTCACATCCATACATGATTACTGGAAAAACCATGGCTTTGACTAGACGGATCTTTGTTGGCAAAGTAATGTCTCTGCTTTTTTAATATGCTATCTATGTTGGTCATAACTTTTCTTCCAAGAAGCAAGTGTCTTTTAATTTCATGGCTGCAGTCACCATCTGCAGTGATTTTGGAGCCCAAGGAAATAAAGTCTGTCATTGTTTTCATTGTTTCCCCATCTATTTGCCATGAGGTGATGGGACAGGATGCCATGATCTTAGTTTTTTAATGTTGACTTTTAAGTCAGCTTTTTCACTCTTCTGTTTCATTGTGTCCAGTCAGTATCTAATACACAGCGTGTGCTGCTAGAAAAACAGCAGGCGTGGATGCTAAGTTGCTTCAGTCATATCAGACTCTGTGCAACCCTATGGACAGCAGACTGCCAGGCTCCTCTGTCCATGGGGTTCTTCAGGCAAGAATACTGGAGTGGGTTGCCATGCCCTTCTCTGGAAGATCTTCCTGACCCAGAGATTGAACCCAAGTTTCTTACAATTCCTGCTTTGGCAAGCAGGTTCTTTGCTGGTTGAACCACCAGGGAAACCCTTAAGCCCCCATTACAGCTTCCCAAAGATTTTAGATGGCACATTGACAAACATTTTTTGCTTTATTAGTTATGTATTTTCACATGTATAAGAAAAATTTGATAGTACACTAAACATATGTCTTATTGCTTAGAATAAGATTAAGTAAAAACATAAGTCAAGTTAAAATTGATTAAAATATTGTCAATAATAGCAAAGTTACATTCAGATGTGACAAAATGGTGTAGATATTACACAATGACTGAAATTTGGGGAAAATTGGTGGACACAATTGCACAAAACCAAGTGATGTTATGATCTCCTCCCTGAAGGATTGATAGCATGGGCTTGGCTGAGTTGTCAGGGTAAAGCTAGGCTTCAAACATGTGGCTCACAGATCCTAATGGGCACCAGGGCCTTCCCAAGTAAGTCATTTTTAAAAAAAGAAAGAAAAAGAAAGCATTGAGAATATGTGCTTCATAAGACTCCTGGGATGCAGTAAACAGCTTCAGGCTATTTCAAGAACCCTGGAAAATCTTTTAACATATTGAGAAATATAAAATAGGTTGAATTTTTGAGAAACAAAACATTTTTTAAATTGAAAGAGGCTCAGATGGTAAAGAATCTGCCTGCAATATGGTAGACCTAGGTTCAATCCCTGGGTCAGGAAGATCCCCCGGAGAAGGAGATGGTACCCACTCCATTATTCATGCCTGGAGAATTCCACGGACAGAGGAACCTGGTGGGCTACAGTCCATGGGGTCGCAAAGAGTCATACACAACTGAGCGACTAACACTTCCTCTTTCACAGTTAATTTACAATGTTATGTTAGTTTCAGGTATATAGCAAAGTAATTTGTTTAATCTACATGAGTATATATATGTGTGTGTGTATATATATATAAAAATTCTTTTTCGGAATCTTTTCCCTTATAGGTTATTATATGATACTGAATAGTTCCTGGAGCTATGCAATAGGTCCTTGTTTATCTGTCTAACATATATAGTAGTGTATATTTGCAAATCCCAAACTCCTAATTTATCCCTCCCCTCCCCTTCCTCTTTGATAACCATAAGTCTGTTTTCTGTGTCTGTGAGTCTATTTTTAAAGCAGGTTGAGTTTTATCCTCCAAAACTGAGGGCAGTGTGAAGTCATGGAAAGGAGGTGGATTTTGTAGGTAGACAGATGTGAGTTCAAACACCAGCCTGTCTGTCACTTATTTGCTGTTTGACCTTGAGCAAATATTTGTGCATCTCTGAGTTTTTTCATTAGTGGAATAGGCAAAGTAATCACAATCTTGGAGAGAATACAAGGCTTCATGTATAGATATGGGCTCACATAGTTTCTGGCACATAGTTGGCATTTAATAAGTGCAGCCTTTGTTTTTAACTCCCTTAAATGTAATTTGCTCAAAAATAAAAGTAAAAATAGAGTAAAATCAAAGCAGACTGTGATTGTACCAGATTTTTTTTTTCCTCTGGAAAAACCCAAACCCCCAAACAATAGGGGAAACATGATGAAAAAGAAAGTAATTTTCAATGGCACTGAAATATTCCCCTGAGTCTTTAAAAGTCTCTGATTGAAATGAATGAATATGCAAGTGTCACTTATTGATGGCCTCCTCCCATAAGCAGTGAACTCCTTTGAAGTCATGTGGTGGTAATTGTAAAAGAAGTTATATGCATAAAATTACTTCTCTGGTGAAATAAGAATCATAAATCAGTTCACAGTCAATCCATCTGCAACTTCTTCAGTTGCGCTGAATTCATAGATTGCAACAAAAAATAAATCAAGGATGAATAACTGAAAGGCAATGGGGGGCGGTGGGACTCTGGGTCTCTTGCTCACCACTTTCTTGGTAATGGAGATTAGATGAGGATGAAAGAAGGTGGCAAGAGTTTTAAGAAGTGTCTTATGACATCAGCATCCTTTTTCTGGCCCTGTTTGGCTTCTTGAGAAGAGAGATTTGACCTTCTCAGTGACAGAAGGTGTTTATCACCTACTTGCCATGCCTTGCACTGCATTCCTAGTAACTCAGGGCAGCCCAGAACTTCTAGCCATGGATACTCGGAATGAGTGCTGGACCTAATTATTCTGACCTTTAGAAGCCCCTCTACCTTAAGGGATAACTATGAAATGCCCTCAGGCTTCCAGGGTGGCTCAGATGGTAAAGAATTCACCTGCAATGCAGGAGATGGGGGTTTGATCTCTGGGTGGGGAAGATCCCCTGGAGAAGGAAATGGCAACCCACTCCAGTATTCTTGCCTGGGAAATCTCATGGACAGAGGAACCTGGCTGGCTTCCGTCCAGAAGAGTCACAGGATTACAAAAGTGTCAGATATAGTCCACAGGATCACAAAAGTATCAGACACAAATGAGTGACCAAACAACAACAACAATGAAACGCTCTAGGGAATTTTGTTGAGAATTTTGTCTGTAATGGGAAGCTCCATTGGCTTGTCTCTAAGGGTAACTGTAACTGGGAAGGTGTCTGTCTTTGTTTATCTTGGAATTCCTAAGTGGGAATAAAACAGCGCACTTTGTTCCTCAGGAGGACCCAATTGTTGGGAAGTCATCCAAATGCTTCCCTCCTGGTGGCGCCTGTAGCCCCTCATGACAGGAATATTGATCGAGGATAACCTAATGAAATATGACTGCCAATGGATGTGTTGGGGAAAGAGCAGATCTGGTCTTGCGAGAGAGTTACATTTGGTAAGAATTAGGCCCATTAGATGCCTCGTTGAGTATTCAGGGGAGACAATTCTTGCTTTATAATATATGCTTGGGTTTGCCTTATGGAAAATTTATTGTTCATTCATTTGATGCACTCCTTTAAGAGGTCAATTTTGACTTTCAGTGCTCTCAGAATTTATTCTTTACTCCTTTGTTCCTTGAAAACTATCTTTTATTGAATTTCTTTGTGCATTGAGTTGTCAAATAGCCAATGAACCCTCTAAACTGCTTTCTACAATTAACAGATGTGTTTTGTGATTGGGGCAGGAAGAAAATCAGACTTACTGGTGCTAGTACTTATCAACATGGAGAGGGCAAATTATATTCATCAGTCTCTTCTTTTCTTTTTTCCTCCATATTAATCTTTTATTTATCAATTTATAATAATTCCTCCAAGTTAATCATATGCTGCTTATTTTATTTGTAAATTTTGTTTGGGCCAGTCTTTTATAAAATTTTTCTTAATTTTTTTTATTGAAGGATAAATGCTTTACAGGATTTTGTTGTTTTCCGTCAAACCTCAACATGAATCAGCCATAGGTATACATATATCCTCTCCCTTTTGATCCTGCCTCCCATCTCTTGCCCCATCCCACCCCTCCAGGTTGTTACAGAGCCCCTGTTTGAGTTTCCTGAGCCATACAGCAAATTCCCGTTGGCTATCTATTTTATACATGGTAATGTAAGTTTCCATGTTACTCTTTCCATACATTTCACCCTCCCCTCCCCTCTCCCCATGTCCATAAGTCTATTCTCTACATCTGTTTCTCCACTGCTGCCCTGTAAATAAGTTCTTCTGTACCATTTTTCTAGATTCCATATATATGCATTAGAATATGATATTTATCTTTCTTTTTCTGACTCACTTCACTCTGTATAATAGGTTCTAGGTTCATCCACCTCATTAGAACTAACTCATGTGCATTCCTTTTTATGGCTGAGTAATATTCCATTGTGTTTATGGTCAAACAACTTCTTTATCCATTCATCTGTTGATGGACATCTAGGTTGCTTCCATGTTCTAGCTATTTTAAATAGTGCTGCAATGAATAATGGGATACATGGGTCTTTTTCAATTTTGGTTTCCTCAGGGTATACACCTAGGAGTGGAATTGCTGGGTCATATGGTGGTTTTATTCCTAGGTTTTTTGAGGAATTCCACACTGTCTTGCATAGTGGCTGTATCAATTTACATTCCCACCAACAGTGCAAGACCATTCCCTTTTCTCCACACACTCTCCAGTATTTATTGTTTGTAGACTTTTGATGAAGGCCATTTTGACTGGTGTGAGGTGATATCTCATTGTAGTTTTGATATGCTCTTCTCTAATAATGAGTGATGTTGAGCATCTTTTCATGTATTTGTTAGCTATCTGTATGTCTTCTTTGGAGAAATGTCTGTTTAGGTCTTTTTCCCACTTTTTGATTGGATTGTTTGTTTTTCTGGCATTGAGTTGTATGAGTTACTTGTATATTTTGGAAATTAATCCTTTGTCAGTTATTTCATTTGCTATTACTTTCTCCCATTCTGAGGGTTGTCTTTTCACCTTGCTTATAGTTTCCTTTGCTGTGCAAAAGCTTTTAAGTTTAATCAGATCCCACTTGTTTACTTTTGTTTTTATTTCTGTTACTCTAGGAGGTAGGTCATGGAGGATCTTGCTTTGATTTATGTCATGGAGTCTTCTGCTTATGTTTTCCTCTAAGAGTTTTATATTTTCTGGCCTTACACTTAGGTCCTTAATCCATTTTGAGTTTTTCTTTGTGTATGGCATTAGAAAGTGTTCCAATTTCATTCTTTTACATGCAGCTGTCCAGTTTTCCCAACATTATTTACTGAAAAGGCTGTCTTTGCCCCATTGTATATTCTTGCCTCCTTTGTCAAAAATAAGGTACTCATAAGTGCATGGGTTTATTTCTGAGCTTTCTATCTTGTTTCATTGGTCTATATTTCTGTTTTTGTGCCAGTACCATGCTGTCTTGATGACTGTAGCTTTGTAGTATCTGAAGTCAGGAAGGTTGATTCCTCCAGCTCCATTCTTCTTTCTTAAGACTGCCTTGGCATTCAGGGTCTTTTGCATTTCCATATGAATTGTAAAATTTTTTGTTCTAGTTCTTTGAAAAATGTCATTGGTAATTTGATAGGTATTGTATTGAATCTGTAGATTGCATTTGGTAGTATAGTCATTTTCACAATATTGATTCTTCCTACTCAGGAACATGGAATATCTCTCCATCTGTTTCTGTCATCTTTGATTTCCTTCATCAGTGTCTTATAATTTTCTGTATATAGTTCTTTTGTCTCCTTAGGTAAGTTTATTCCTAGGTATTTAATTCTTTTTGTTACAATGGTGAATGGGATTGATTCCTTAATTTCTCTTTCTGATTTTTCATTGTTAGTATGTAGAAATGCAAGTGATTTCTGTATATTGATTTTGTATCCTGCAACTGTGCTAAATTCACTGATTAGCTCTAGTAATTTTCTGATAGTATTTTTAGGGTTTTCTATGTACAGTGTCATGTTATCTGCAAACAATGAGAGCTTTGCTTCTTCTTTTCCCATGTGGATTCCTCTTATTTCTCTTTCTTCTCTGATTGCTGTACCTAGGACTTCCAGAACTATATTAAATAATAGTGGTGAAAGCAGACACCCTTGTCTTGTTCATGATCTTAGGGGGAATGCTTTCAGTTTTTCACCATTGAGAATAATGTTTGATGTAAGCTTATCATATATGGCCTTTACTATGTTGAAGTAGGTTCCTTCTATGCCCACTTTTTGAAGAGTTGTAATCATAAATGGGTGCTTAATTTTGTCAAAGGCTTTTTCTGCATCTATTGAGATTACCATATGGTTTTTATCTTTCAATTTGTTAATATGGTGTATCACATTGATTGATTTGTGTGTATTGAAGAATCCTTGTATCCCTGGAATAAACCCAACTTGATCATGGTGTATGAGCTTTTTGATGTGTTGCTGAATTCTGTTTGCTAAAATTTTGTTGAGGATTTTTGCATCTATGTTCATCAGTGATATTGGCCTGTAGTTTTCTTTTTTTGTGTTGTCTTTGTCTGGTTTTGGTATCAGGGTGATGGTGGCCTCATAGAATGAGTTTGGAAGTGTTCCTTCCTCTGCAATTTTTTGAAAGAGTTTTAGAAGGATAGGCATTAGCTATTCTCTAAATGTTTAATAGAATTCTCCTGTGAAGCCATCTGGTCCTGGGCTTTTGTTTTTTGAAGATTTTTGATCACAGCTCCAATTTTGGTGCTTGTAATTGGGTTGTTCATAATTTCCATTTCTTCCTGGTTCAATCTTGGAAGATTGAACTTTTCTAAGAATCTGTCCATTTCTTCCAGGTTATCCATTTTATTGCCATACAGTTGCTCATAATAGTCTCTTATAATCCTTTGTATGTCTGCATTATCTGTTGTAACCTCTCCTTTTCCATTTCTAATTTTGTTGATCTGATTCTTCTCTCTTTTTTTCTTGATGAGTCTGGCTAAAGGTTTGTCAATTTTGCTTATCTTCTCAAAGAACCAGCTTTTAGTTTTATTAATCTTTACTATTGTTCCTTTCATTTCTTTTTCATTTATTTCTGCTCTGATCTTTATGATTTATTTCCTTCTTCTAATCTTGGGTTGGGGATTTTTTGTTCTTTTTTTCAGTTGTTTTAAGTGTAAGTTAGGTTGTTTATTCAATGTTTTTCTTGTTTCTTGAAGTAGAATTGTATTGTTATAAACTTCCCTTTTAGAACTGCTTTTGCTGCATCCCATAGGTTTGGAGTTGTTATGTTTTCATTGTCATTTGTTTCTAGAAATTTTTTGATTTCCCTTTAGATTTCTTCAGTAACTTGTTGGTTATTTAGAAACATATTGTTTAATCTTCATGTGTTTGTGTTTCTTATGATTTTTTTCTTGTAATTCATATCTAGTCTCATAGCATTGTGGTTGGAGAAGATGCTTGATACAACTTCAATTTTCTTAGTTTGATTTGTGACCTAAGATGTGATCTATCCTGGAGAATGTTCCATGTGCACTTGAGAAGAAGGTTTATTCTTCTGCATTTGGGTGGAATGTCCTGAAGATATCAATGAGCTCCATCTCATCTAATGTATCATTTAAGACTTGTGTTTCCTTATTAATTTTCTGTTTTGGTGATCTGTCCATTGGTGTGAATGGGGTGTTAAAGTCTCCTACTATTATCATGTTACTGTCAGTTTCTCCTTTTATGTCTGTTAGTGTTTGTCTTATGTATTGAGGTGCTCCTCTGTTGTGTGCATAGATATTTACAATTGTTATGTCTTCCTCTTGGACTGATCCCCTGATCTTTATGTAGTGTGGGGATGACAGAGGATGAGATGGTTGGATGGTATCACCAACTCAATGGACATGAGTTTGGGTAAACTCTGGGAGTTGGTGATGGACAGGGAGGCCTGGCGTGCTACAGTTCATGGGGTTGCAAAGAGTCAGACATGACAGTGACTGAACTGAACTGAACTGTCCTTCTTTATCTCTTGTAATATTCTTTATTTCAAGGTCTATTTTGTCTGATATGAGGATTGCTACTCCAGCTTTCTTTTGCTTCCCATTTGCATGGAATATATTTTTCCATTCTCTCACTTCCAGTCTATATATGTCTTGAGGTCTGAAGTGGGTTTCTTGTAGACAGCATATGTATGGGTCTTGTTTTTGTATCCATTCAGCCAGTCTGTGTCATTTGTTTGGAGCATTTAATCCATTTACATTTAAAGTAATTATTGATATATATGTTCCTATTGCCATTTTCTTAATTGTTTGGGGTTAATTTTGTAGATCTTTTTTCATCTCTTGTATTTCTTGACTATATAAGTCCCTTTAACATTTGTTGTAAAGCTGGTTTTGTGGTACTGAATTCTCTTAACTTCTGCTTGTCTGAAAAGCTTTTGATTTCCCCATCAATTTTGAATGAGATCCTTGCTGGGTACAATAATCTTGGTTGTAGATTTTTCCCTTTCAGTACTTCAAATATATCCTGCCATTCCCTTCTGGCCTGCAGAGTTTCTGCTGAAAGATCAGCTATTAAACGTATGGGGTTTCCCTTGTACGTTACTTGTTGCTTCTCCCTTGCTGCTTTTAATATCCTCTCTGTATTAGCCTTTGTTAGTTTGATTGGTATGTGTCTTGGCATCTTTCTCCTTGGGTTTTTCCTATATGGAACTCTTTGCACCTCTTGGACTTCATTGACTATTTGCTTTTCCATGTTGGAGAAACTTTCAACTACAATCTCTTCAAAAAATTTCTCGTACCCTTTCTTTTTCTCTTCTTCTTCTGGGACCCCTATAATTTGAATATTGGTGGGTTTGATATTGTCCCAAAGGTCTCTGAGACTGTCCTCAGTTCTTTTCATTCTTTTCACTTTATTCTGCTCTTCAGAAGTTATTTCCACCATTTTATGTTCTAGCTCACTGATTTGTTCTTCTGCTTCAGATATTCTGCTGTTGATTTCTTCTGGAGTATTTTTAATTTCAGTAATTGTGTTGTTTGTCTGTGTATGTTTATTCTTTAATTCTTCTAGGCCTTTGTTAATTGATTCTTGCATTTTCTCCATTTTGTTTTCAAGGTTTTTGATTATCTTTAGTATCATTACTCTGAATTCTTTTTCAGGTAGTTTGTCTATTTCCTCTTCATTTATTTGGACTTCTGTGTTTCTAGTTTGTTCCTTCATTTCTGTAGTATTTCTCTGTCTTTTCATTATTTTTTTTTTAACTTATTGTGTTTGAGGTTTCCTTTTCCAAGGC
Source organism: Cervus elaphus (assembly GCF_910594005.1). Lineage (NCBI taxonomy): Eukaryota > Metazoa > Chordata > Mammalia > Artiodactyla > Cervidae > Cervus > Cervus elaphus. The sequence continues at coordinate 17,641,226 of NC_057820.1, forward strand.
TTCAAGATTGAACTCTTTCTTCCTTTTGGTTTCTTTCCTCCTAAGGTTGATCCGGTGGTTTATATAAGCTTTGTATAGGGTGAGATTTGTGTTGAGTTTTCCATTTGTTTGTTTTTCCTCTGATGGGCAAGGCAGAGTTAGATGGTAACCCTGTCGGTGACTTGGATTTGTATTTTTGCTTTGTTTGTTGTTTAGATGAAGCGTCCTGCACAAGGTGCTACTGGTGGTTGGGTGATGCCGGGTCTTGTATTTAAGTGGTTTCCTTTGTGCAAGTTCTCACTATTTGATACCCCCTAGGGTTAGTTCTCTGGTAGTCTAGGGTCTTGGAGTTAGTGCCCCCACTCCAAAGGCTCAGGGTTTGATCTGCTGGAGTCAGACTGGATTCAAATTCCAGCTTCACTTTTGCTAACTTTATAAATTTCAGCTGATTCGTTGACTTCTTTACACCTCAGTCATCATCATGGGAAGAAACTTACAATGTGCCATTGAGGAGAATTTGTGCATCCAAAGAGCTGCCTGAATTAGTGAATAGAGGTGTTCCCAGTGCTCAGAGCTTCTTTGAAAATCTATTCAATGACGATCTGATTTTACACTCTGCATTCCTTGGAGAAGAATAAGTAGGTGGGGGATCAGTCTGTTCTGTTTTCAGAAATAAAGCATGCCAAAGCCAATGCTCCCACATCCCTATAGGTCAACTAACTGGGACCCATTGTGGACCATCAGGACTTCAATCATGTGAAAATATTTGACATCTATGAAAAGCGCTCCCTTTGTGGTGAGACTGAGAGCTTTTAATGGGAGTGCACTTTAATAACTAAGAAAACATAGAAGAAAGAAAAAGATGTTTGATGCCATGTCTTTAAAAAACAACTTTTTATGTTATATTGGAGTACAGCTGATTAACAATATTGTGGTAGTTGCAGGTGGATAGCAAAGGGACTCAGCCATACATACACGTGTATCCATTCTCCCTCAAACTCCCTTCCCATCCAGGCTGCCACGTAACAGTGAGCAGAGTTCTCCGTGCTATACAGTAGGGCCTTGTCCGTTATCCATTTTAAATACAGCAGTGTGTACATGTCCACGCCAAACTCCCTAACTACCCCTTCCTCCTACACTTTCCCTCTAGCAGGCATAAGCTTTTTCTTGAAGCCTGTGAGTCTGTTTCTGTTTTGTAAATAACTTCATTTGTATCATTTCCTTTTAGATTCCACATATAAGGGACATCATATGATATTTCTCCTTCTCTGTCTTACTTCACTGAATATGACAATCTCTTGGTCCATCTATGTTGTGGCAATTACATTGTTTCATTCTTTTTAATGTGATGCCATGTCTTAATTAGACTCTATTTGAAAACCATCGATATGGCTAGTTAATATATAAATTTTAAATCTAATGACCAAGTGAGGTTATTTTAACCATATGGTTTACCTGAAGTAGCCTAGAAATCCTAAAGAAACAGTGTTCACAGCTATCCAAAAGTTAGGACAAATTGTTGTTTGATGTTGGTTCTTTCATTATAAAATGGGAGTGTCTATTGATACTGTGATTCAGAATGACTTTTTCAATTGATTCTCTATGATGGCTTATAGCCAATAGTTCTTAATTTTTCAAAGTACCTGCTCCAAATACATTGAGGCAGAGTTGCCCAAAATAAGAGCTCAATAGAAAAAGCATTTTGGATTAAAGGTTCCACTTTTCAGACTGGCAAACAAGGCTTTCTACAGTCTTGGCCTGGCTACGTTTTCAGTTTTGCTGTGTTCTTTCTCCACTTCGCACTCTGAGTCTCAGCTGTGCTGAAGTATTTCCACTTTCTCAAGTTCACCAAGTCATGCTGCCCATAATGTTTCCGTGGCCTGAAATATTTTATTTATTTTCTCCCTCAATTTTCCCAAATGAATGCCTGCATGAAACAATTCTTGACCTTCTCCCAACCTCCAGTAGAACTGACCATTTTTTTCTTTGTAAACTCATTGTAACCCTCTCTGATTCTCTTGGCATGATTACAACACTATTCTACATATTATTTATATATCTGTCTCCTTCTACAAACTTACAGAATCTTGAGGCCAGGGATCATGTCTAATTCATCTTTGTACTCTGAGCACCTGTGAAATGCCTGACAATGAATAAATAAATGAATGAAAGAGTGAATGAATGAAAAAATCCAGTGAAGTAAATATTGACCTTATAACCCAAAGTGAAGATGGCAAACACATGGCCCCAGTGCTGTACTTTCCCATCTCCTAGGCAGAACAGAGTTTCCGAAATATTTATGGGCCACTGAGCCTAGATTCAGGCAGCCTGGGCCTACAGAACATATATTTTTTTTCCTGGCATAATCTTTTTGTTGTTGTTGTTTATTTATTTATCTTCGGCTGCACTGGGTCTTTGTTGCTGCAGTCCTCTGTCTCTAGTTGTGGAGCGTGGGGTCTATTCTGCAGATGTGGTGCACAGGCTTCTCATTGTGGTGGCTTCTCTTGCTGCAGAGCACAGGCTCCGGGGCAAGCAGGCTTCAGTAGCTGCGGCACAAGGGTTCAGTCGTGGTGGCTCACCGGCTTAGCTGCCCTGTGGCCTGTGGGATCTTCCTGGGCCAGGGATTGAACCAGTGTCCCTTGCATTGCACGGTGGGTTCTTCACCACTGGATCACCAGGGAAGCCCTCGAATATAATCTTAGTATCTAGTGAAATTATTTAGAGCAATGATACCCCAATCTTTTTGATTATATGAGTGAGTAACCCTATTAGTACAAATAATTGGGGCACCTCCTCTTGGGATGGCTTCTGGGTACCTTTCCAGGCTACATGGAGAGACTGGTCCATATGAACCACATCAATGGGCTTTTTGGTTCTTTGACTTCCAGTGGGTTTGGCAGGAAGCATGGAGGGTTAAGAGCAGATGAGGTTAGGGTACTCTTTGCCTGGCTCACATCCTGCTTGGTGACTGTGGGTTGGCCTGCTCCCTCTCTTGAAGGCTGTAGCTCCTGTCACATGGCCTCCTGCATATCTCTCCCTTTGGTTCTGGTATATTCCCTCCTTTTACTCCTCCCTGCAGTTACCTCTCAAGAATGTGTCCTTTCTTCTTGCTTTTACTCAGCCTTAGTGCCCCAAACTGGTGTCAACTATCCTTCCCTTGAACTCTCTTCAGTTCATAAAAACAGCTTCTATTTCCTGCTGAGACCTTGACTGATATTCCTCCAAGGCATGTCATCATTTTCTTTCTTTTTTTAAAACTTTTTATGTTGGAGTCTAGTTGATTAACAATTTTGTGTTAGTTTCAGATGTACAGAAAGTGGTTCGGTTATACACACATATATTTTTTTTTCAAGTTCTTTTCCCATTTAGGTTGTTACATAATATTGAGCAGAGTTATACAGTGGGTCCTTGTTGGTTATCCACTTTAAATATAGCAGTGTGTACATATCCATCTCAAACTCCCTAACTATATATTCCCCCTACCCTTCTGAATCATTTTCAATGTATCATATACCTGTACTAATCACCATCCATATATCATGCCTGCAGGCACCTCTGTCCATGGGATTCTCCAGGCAAGAATACTGGAGTGGGTTGCCCTGCCCTCCTCCAGGGGATCTTCCCAACCCAGGAATTGAGCCTGCGTCTCCTGTGTCTCCTGCATTGCAGGTCGATTCCTTACCACTGAGCCACCAGGGAAGCCCCCATCTGTATATCAAGTACTAGTAAAGCCTAGTTTCTATTATTTTTTAGAGAAGTTAAGGTTTTAATACATTTTTCCACTCCCTGATTGATCACTTTTTGTTCTCACTCTTTGGAAACTATTGATTTAGAAACTGATCCAAGTCTTTCTACCAGGTTTCGCAGAATAAGGCTCTGTTGTCTGTGCCTTTGAAGGCATAACAAAAGCGGGGACTGGTTTCTGCAGGATTTATGTACTTAGAGAAAAAAATGATGCTCGAGGAATGGGCTTACTACTGTTGACTTTTCCATTTCCCTCAGGGCCTTGGAGCCAGTGCAGTCATGGTGAGGCTCAGAGTAATAGCATCATTCAGGCTCACAGGCAGCCAGTAAAGTGAACCTGGAGAATATTAGGCTGGGACCAAATAATGCTTGAATTGCAGTCTTTCATTTTAAAGAGATTTGTTTTTAAATAATGAATGAAGGCTTCACGAACCTTTGACTCTGAGACTTTTAATCCTTCATTCTTTACTATAGAATGTTTCTAGCACCCTGTCTCTGCCCAAATCAACATCCACGTTCGAGCAATTCCTGTGGACAGAAGCTGCGAGCAATCTGATTCTGACTTCGGGTTGATTCTATTTTACAAGGGAATTCTCTCTACCTAGTGCCTCTTGGAAATGATTGAAACTTAGTTTTGTGATTTATATTTATTTTCACAATTGTGGACACTTTCGGATAAATGTTTACATCTCCTGTGTATTGGCAAAACAACCATGGTTATATCTTGTGTCGTCTAAAACATTTCTTTCAGGGTCCCCGTATACACTGCAGATACTGTCTCATTAACCCTCCAACAATATTGCAAATAGCACTGGTCTCATTATCAATAAATAGGCCATATTAACTTCTGATATAAAGCTAAACATTTTATGAGCTGTGACTGTCCATAATCACTTGATTTCCAGAACATTAGGAAAAATGTTTCCTTTATAATGAAGACTATTTTCCCCCCATTTTGATTAAAACCTTAAATAAATATGATATAATGATCAATGGGGATATTAAGAGAGACTGCCTCATTGTTTAGGCTATTACTATCATCTTGCTCTGACATGCCTTCTAATCTGGGGGGAGGGAAGCTGAGAGTCTAGAGTTCTGTGATAATAAGTAATGAATTAACAGAGTAAACTGGGCTGAAATAGGGAGTTGCTCAAAACCAGGCCAAACAGTTGAAACCAGGATGGTTGTGAATTTGAAGGAAAAAAAAAATACTTAGAAGGATCAGGTAGGAAGAGAAATTGCTCCTGCTATCCATGGAAGGAGTCCTGCCTTTTTCAAATCTTTAGGGGTCCTTATTAGGATTTAGTATGAGAAATAAAATTGAAGCAGGAACTTGATCTTCTGGTGCCTAATGTTAATATTACAAATGCTAACAGAATATTAGAATTTGAAAGGATACTCTGAATACCCAAAGTTGTTTATTTTCCAGTGAAGAAACTGAAGAGCGAAGGTTTGGAGTGATTTCTGCATGGAACTGGAGAGCCAGAGGCACACCCTACCTCTGCCGATCCTCAGCGTCATAGAACTTCCACCAGGCTCTGCTCAGTCGCTCAGTTGTGTTTGACTCTGCAACCCCGTGACTGTAGCCCTCCAGGCTCCTCTGTCCATGGGATTCTCCAGGCTCCTCTGTCCATGGGATTCTCCAGGCAAGAGTACTGGAGTGGGTTGCCATTCCCTTCCCCAGAGGATCTTCCCGACTCAGGGATTGAACCCCTTGCCTTGGCAGGCAGGTTCCTTACCACTAGCGCCATCTGGGAAGCCCCTGTCTTCAAAATGTTCAAGTTACTCTTTTAGAGATGGAAGGGATCTGGGAAACTGTGTTGATTTAAAGTGCAGTGAGCAAAAATGCCCCACTTATACATGAAGTGAGTAGCAGAACAAGAACAAAGGGACTTCCTGGTGGTCCAGTGGTTAAGACCCTGCACTCCCAATGCAGCAGGCCTGGGTTCAATCCCTGGTGAGGGAACTAGATCCCACATGAGCAGCTAAGAGCTTGCATGCTGCAATGAAGATGAAAGATCCTGTGTGCTGCAACTAAGACCCGGCACAGCCAAATAAATAAATAAGTAAATAAATATTTAAAAAAGAAAAGAAAGCCTAAATCACATGATTTCTAGGATAGTGCTTTTTTCCATGACACTACTGTTTATTCATACACCAGTTTCTGTTTTAGGTCCTGGAAGACAGAGACAAACACAGTAAAGTCCCTGCCTTTCAAATGAATTTCCATATATATTCCCACATAGAAAATGTGTGTTTTCCTTTATCTTTTACAAATTCCAGCTAAAAAAGAGGCTGAAAGTGCATAAAGCACATGATGCTGCATGATTTGATAGAAAATAATAAAATGACTTATATGAAAAATACAATTCAAGTCCTTTAGTTGTGAGTTCCATGTTGGCACAGATTGTTTCTGTCTTATTTTTTGTTGCTGCCCCAACCACGGCCTAACACACAGTCAGTGGTCAATAAATTTTGAATAAATAAATGAATGAATATCCACTTGGTATTTAGTGAGTGTTCAATAAATGTTGAATGAATAAATGAATGAATCTACTATACAATGTTCTTAAGGATTATCCAGAATCAGAAGTGATGGCCCTAGAGGTCATTCTTCTCACTTCTTATTTTATGGCTGCAAGGAAGTTAATTTCATCCCTCTGTGGGCTCTGGGAGACTCAAGGCTCTTGAATTCGAATCTTGGCCCTATCATTGTGGTAGAGACTGACAAGAACAAATTTCCCTTTCCTCCTGGGCTCAGAGCCAGACTACATTTCTCAGTTTCCCTTTGAGCTGGACACACCCATGTGATGATCTCTGACCAAAGGAATGTGGGCAGAAATTGTGCATCTCACATCTGGCTCTGGCCCTTAAAAACCTCCCACGCAAGGCTCTGCTCTCTGCTATCTGTCTGGTGACCAGACAGGAAAACCCAGCAGGGGACCTTGGGGCTCTCAGGGCTGTGTCACAGAACTGAAGAAGCCTGGTTCCCTGAATCAGCCAGTGGTAGCCATTCTCTACCAAGCATCTTTATTGTCTTGATGTGTGAATATGACCTGACCCACTGAGATTTTGAGGTTGTCTCAAGAGTTATCCCACCCTGTTAATTCCTTTTGGGTGTGTAATCTTGGACAGAGCTTAGTCTCTCTGAGCCTAAATTTTCTTAGTTGTGCAGTGGGGACTGTAATATAACCTGCCTCTTTGTGTTGCTGTGAGACATCAATGTGAGGCCCTTAGCATAGTCCTGGGGACGTGATAAGTACTTGATACTTGTTAGCTATTCTTATAAGATTTTATCATATCAAGTTTGATAGCCAAAGTATAGCAATGTCTAGAGGTATTTCAAAGACCGTCACACATAGTTTTTCTCTGTTTATCTTTGGACTACTCAGGCAAGCACATAATCCTCTGGAATCTTTTATCACTGATTTGCAAACATTTTTTAGAAATAGAACTCCTATTTTTTCCTGTGTGTGCTTAGTTGCTCGGTTGTGTCCAACTCTTTGTGACCCCGTGGACTGTAACCCACCAGGCTCCTCTGTCCATGGGATTCTCCAGGCAAGAATACTGGAGTGGGTTGCCATGCCCATCTCCAGGGGATCTTCCCGACCCAGGGATTGAACTTGAGTTTCCTGCTTGGCAGGCAGATTCTTTACCACTGAGCCACCCAGGAAGCCCAGTCACTATATACGTATACACACTTGCACGCATGAATGTTCAGTCACTCAGCTGTATCCACCTCTTTGTGAACTCATGGCCTGTCGTCTGCCAAGTCGGTTGCCATTTCCTTCTCCGGGGATCTCCCTGACCCAGGGATCGAACCTGTGTCTCTGCATCTCCTGGATTGGCTGGGGGATTCTTTACCATTGTGCCACCTGGGAAGCCCTTTTAGCCTTCCCCTGGGCCTTTTTGGCGACCTCTTTACAGCATCTGTGAGCTAGAGAGGACACAAGTTGGATACCACTGCCTTGGGTAAACACTAGGGGAAAATGCAATATTATGTGATTCCCTAAAGCAATGCCCATGTCCACTGTCCTCACAACTGAAAACCTCACCGCCCCAGCGTCCCCTCATTCCCTTTCTCCATGCTTTTTTTCCTGCTTCATTGCAGAAGCTGCATGGCAGTAAGGCTGTGGTAAGTAGGGACTTCTTTTTCTTTCATTTAAAGTAGATTGGTGGCTCTTTTCAATAGACTATTAGAAGAGTAACTGCTATGGATGATTTAAAGGGACTCTGAACTTTGACTTTCCACTGTGTGATATATGGATGGCTTGAAGCTTTGGGGTCAAAGGTTAGAAGTAATGAATTTATGGCTAGATTCTGCCTCCTCTCACTTTGAAAAAAGATGGTATATTTGGAACATTCAATTATAAAAATTTTTTCTTCCAGAAAGGGTCTTAGAGAAGATGTACTAAATCAATATTTTCCAACCCCAATCAAACTATCTTATTATTTACCAGGGCTTCAGGAGTGATGGAAGGAAAAAAGACTTCAGGTGAAGAAAAGATCAAAATTGCCATTACTGTGTTTAGGATTAGGGGAAGGAAAGGATAGGATGTGGTAAAATTTTTTACTTGCTAGGGATGAGGTAAACCATGAGGAAATACTGTAGATCATTTAAAGTATCAGAAGACTTAACAGGTAGAAATATGATGGATACTATAAAAGAAGGAAGGTGCCTTTAAAAAGTTTATTGTTCTCAAGAGAAATTTCAGATTAGACTCCAAGTAAGGGTTTTGTTTTGTCAACAGTCAGGCTCAGATGTTTCAGCTCTAGGCAGGTCTTTCCTTCCTTATTAAACTCTTGATTAGTCCACTCAATTTTTCCTTGAGATTATCAAGAAAAATCAGATGATTATTGATAGTCCACACTGGTCCTTATTTAGAAGGCTTTGGTAATGCACTTAACCTTTCAAAAGGCTAATGGTGTAATAGTCTTACTTAGATTGGTAAGTACAATACAACATTGGTTGTATGTTGTACTAAGCAACAAATACATGTCATTTTATCTAATGCTCAATCTGACCTTATGAGACAGTAATATCCATTTCACAGACAAATCTGAAGGTTAGGGGTAGCTATTAAGGGAGAGATCTAGGATTTGAACCTAGGTCTCTTAAACTTCCAAGTCAGCATTTAATCCCACCCCTGACAGCCACCCTTAGCAACATATAGTCCACCAACATATAGTCCACCTTCATTTGTCCTGATACACAGTCCCATGAACTTTACATCACTTTGTCAAACCACCTGAAATCCCTTTCATCAGAAATATTAAATATATAGTTGTCTTTTTTTTTTTTAATGAAATCTCTACAAATCAGGTTAAATGGAAAGGAGCATAAACTGGTTAAATTGCATCACTTTCTTCTGAAGGCTTGACTGAGATTTAAACGCTGAAAGCATGGGAGTTGTGATACGGGATTGTGATTGCAGGAGAGATTATTATTATTATTTTGACATGAATCATAAGCCTCAGTGAGATGTGGCGCTTGTTTGTGGGGGTGAATTTGGGTGTCAGACAGCAACAGAGAGGTTTAGATGATAAGTGTGAAAGGACGTGCAAGGGTGAACATAAGAAAGGAAGCAGAGAAACTTCCCTGGTGGTCTAGTGGTTAGGAATCCGCCTTCCAGTGCAGGGGGCACAGGTTTTACCCATGGTCAGGGAACTGATCCCACATGCCGCAGGGCAACTAACCCCTCGCCCCACAGCTGCTGAGCTCACGTCCTAGAGTCTGTGCTCCGCAACAGGAGAGTAGCCCCTGCTCTCCAAAACTAGAGAAAGCCCATGTGCAGCAATAAAGACTCAGCACGGTCAAAAAATTAAAAAAAAAAAAAAAAGAGGTGGAAGGAGCACAAAGACAAACTTTATCCATTTTGCTCTTTTTCCAATGGCCGATTTTCCATTGGAAATTTGCTCCAATTTCCAATGCACTGGGTAGAGAGAGTGGGGGAACTGAAATTTTCTCTGGAGGCCATTTTACTATGTAATTCTCTCTCTTTCACACAGATAGCCTTGCAGAGCTGTATTCTAATTTTTCCCCATAGCCTACTCATATATCGTTATTCAATGAAGTAATAATGTTAAAAGCAAGACAATCTATAATGCACTTTCAATAAAACTCTGAAAAACAGTCATTGATCTTTGCTTAAGTCGGCTACCTACCCCCAGCTGCCTTATTGCTTTCATTGTAGAGGTGGTTAAATGACCAAAGATACTTAATATGTAAGTTATGAAACATTTCCACTTCCTTATTTACCACTTAATGGTCATTAAAAGAGTAGGAACATCATCCTTTTTCAGGTGATGTAAGATGGATCCTGGCTTGAATAGAGTACTCATTTATCAATAATCAATTACTCAGTTAACCATTAAAGATAATAATCATTTCCACCACACTTAAAATAAAATGCTACAAACGTCAATGAATCATTATTTTATCCTAGGGCAGACCTTAAATCAATTTCTTCTTACCATTCATTTTACTTCTGTAATCATGGTGGACACTTGAAGGACCGGAACATAAGAAAATTTTCAAATGGCTAAATGGTTGGGGAGAAGGGAAGTCTGGAAAGTGTGATTATGGGAACTCCATGAATTTAATCCAAGTGGTTTTGCTTTATCTTCAGGTTCATTCCTGTTGCCTATGGGAATCTTGATGGGAGATTTTCAATTTCCACTTGTTCAAATCCTGCTGGTTGCTTTCAGACTCATTCACCATATACAGCCTAAAATTGTGCATGCATGCTCAGTCATGTCCAATTCTTTGCGACCCCATGGACCGCAGCATGCCAGGCCTCCCTGTCCATCACCAACTCCCGGAGTTTACTCAGATTCACGTCCATTGAGTCGGTGATGCTATCCAACCTTCTCATCCTCTGTCGTCCCCTTCTCCTCCTGCCTTTAATCTTTCCCAGAATCAGGGTCTTTACAATTGAGTCAGCTTTTCACATCAGGTGGCCAAAGTATTGGAGTTTCAGCTTCAGCATCAGTCCTTCCAATGAATATTCAGGACTGATTTCCTTTAGGATGGACTGGTTGGATCTCCTGGCAGTCCAAGGGACTCTCAAGAGTCTTCTTCAACATCACATTTCAAAAGCATCAGTTCTTCGGCACTCAGCTTTCTTTATAGTCCAACTCTCACATCCATACATGATTACTGGAAAAACCATAGCTTTGAGTAGATGTACCTTTGTTGGCAAAGCAATGTTTCTGCTTTTTAATGTGCTGTCTAGATTGGTCATAACTTTTCTTCCAAGGAGCAAGCATCTTTTAATTTTCTTTTAATTTTAATATTGTTTTAATTTCCTTTTATTTTAATATCAATTTAATTTTTAATATTCTTCTTAGCAGTTAAAAAAATTTTTTTTACTGTGGTAAAAGCCACGTAATATAAAACAGACTATTTTAACCATATTTGTCTGTACAGCTCAGTGGCGCTAAGTTCATTCACATTGTTGTGCAACTCTGACCATCATTCATCTGAATTTTTCACCTTCCTAAACTGACAGCCTGTCTCCATTAAACACTAACTCCCTATCTCCCCTCCCTCCCCGCTTGCCAGCCCCCAGCAGTTATCAATCTGACTCTGAATTTGACTATACTAGGTACCTCATATAAGTGGAATCAAACAGTATTTGTTTGCACCTAATCTATTTTGGAATGCATTTTTAGAAAAATGGTACAGATGAACCTCTTCTTTCAGTTTTTGCTTCTGTTTGTTTTTTTTTTTTCATTTATTTTTATTAGTTGGAGGCTAATTACTTTACAATATTGAAGTGGGCTTCCCTGGGGAAGCCTGCCCTGATCTGCCCAGTCCCTATCGTGTGCTCTCAGAACACCATCTCCCTCTCCTTCAGGTTATCATCACAGCTTCAGTCTTAGACGTGACCGAGTGGCTGTTTGACAGAGGTAGTCTTGGTGTTTCCCAACAGACTGTGAGTTCTGTTTGGGCAGGGTTGTGCCTATTTGTTGGAGAAGGCAATGGCACCCCACTCCAGTACTCTTGCCTGGGAAATCCCAGGATGGAGGAGCCTGGTAGGCTGCAGTCCATGGGGTCGTGAAGAGTTGGACACGACTGAGCGACTTCACTTTCACTTTTCACTTTCATGCACTGGAGAAGGAAATGGCAACCCACTCCAGTGTTCTTGTCTGGAGAATCCCAGGGATGGGAGCCTGGTGGGCTGCCGTCTATGGGGTCGCACAGAGTCGGACACGACTGACGTGGCTTAGCAGCAGCAGCAGCAGTGCCTATTTGTGCTCACTACTGTATCCCATTATCTCACTGGAGATAATCTCATTGGAAAAGACCCCGATGCTGGGAAAGATTGAAGGTGGGAGGAGAAAGGGACGACAGAGGATGAGACAGTTGGATGGCATCACCGACTTGATGGACTTGAGTTTGAGTAAGCTCCGGGACTTGGTGATGGACAGGGAAGCCTGGCATGCTGCAGTCCATGGGGTTGCAGAGAGTCAGACATGACTGAATGACTGAACTGACTGTATCCCAAGGATTAGGATGGTGTCTCATCCATAGTGGACTTTCAATAGACGTCTGTAAGCATATCACAAGTTAATTAAGAAAGGGCCCAGAGAATTTCCTCTGTGACTCAGGAAACTCAACCTGGAGCTCAGTAACAACCTAGTGTGTGTGTGTATGTGACGGGGGATGGAGAGGGAGGTGGGAGGGATGTTCAAGTGGGAGGGAACATAGGTAAACCTATAGCTGATTCATGTTGATGTTTGGTAGAAATCAACACAATACTGTAAAGCAATTATCCTTCAATTAAAAATAAATAAATTAAAACGAAAGGGCCCAGAAATCACACCATTAAGCCCAGAAAGTAGGGGATGTTAACAGCTGCCATTAGATGTGTTTCCTTGTCCGTATGGAGAGGTAATAACATCGTAAGTTCATTTAGGTTCATGGAGTTTCACTGATGCAGGTATTTCCTAGCTGACTTCTTTTCCTAACAAGACCCAGGCTTCTCCTCTCTTAGCTCTGCTTTCTTTCAAGGCTCTTCTGGTCTATGCTGCTTCCCCCAACATTGGCACTTTCTCCTCTATCAGTGGAAACATCTAGAGCTTCCTTGGGTTTCCTGACTGCCCCACATTCAGTGCTTCCCGAGATCCTCTTGAACATGTGTGTGCGTGCTAAGTCACTTCAGTTGTGTCCACCTCTGTGTGGCCCTATGGACTATAGCTTGTCAGGCTCCTCTGTCCAAGAGATTCTCCAGGCAAGAATACTGGTGTGGGTTGCCATCCTCTCCTCCAGGAGATCTTCCTGACCAAGGGATTGAACCTGCGTCTCTTATGTCTTCTGCATTGACAGGCAGCTTCTTTACCACTAGTCCCACCTGGGAAGCTCACACCTATGCAATAAATCCCCTCCATGCAATAATCTCTGATCTGAATGAAGAGACGACCCTTAGATCTACCAGTGACTAAGGCATTTCATAAAGCCACTCGAATATGGAGAGGGAATGGTAATGTGATTATCTTGAATCTGGTCCTTTGAGAAGATGGATCTATTTTCAACACCAGTTTTTATTCCACTGGAGTCCCTGATTTAATTTGCAATTATTTATAACCTGCACCTGACCAAAGTGACTGAGAAAAGGGCAACTTAGATTTGAAGGCAGCTCAGGGTACATTGATATCTGGTCTGGGTGAAACATACACTCACATACTTTGTAATAGTTCTGGGGCATTTAAATGTGAGCCTGATAATTATAACTTAAAGAGACATGGTACACAAAGAAGTAACTTCAAGAGAAAGTTTGAGGGATAAAGAAGACAGAAAGATTCTGAGATTCTGCAGATTCTGAGGTGGGCCAAATGATGTGGTGTGGATTTGACTCAGTCTCTCAAAATGACAGGAAATGATGTTATATCAAGTATGCAGAGCATACGATGCAGAAAATCACTATGATAATTTCTCAGCAACTAAAGCAATGAATGGGAGAGTCAATATTCTGGGCTAGCATGGATAATAGATGCTCAATATTTACTATGAACAATTGAATTTGCACTTTCATCAATCCAGGCCATCTTCAAGTCTGTGTGTGTGTGTGTGTGTGTGTGTGTGTGTGCTCAGTCATGTCTGACTCTTTGTGACCCCATGGAGCCCACCAGTCTCCTCTGTCCATGGGATTTGCCAGATAAGAATACTGGAGTGTGTTGCCATTTCCTCCTCCAGGGGATCTTTCTGATCCAGGGATCCTACCTGCATCTCTTACATCTCCTGCATTGGCAGGTGGGTTCTTTACCACCTCTGCCGCCTGGGAAGCCCATTAGCCAGTGTATATGTATATGCTAGTCACTCAGTCATGTCCAATTCTTTGTGACTCCATGGACTAGAGCCCACAAGACTCCTCCATCCGTGTGATTTTTCCTGGCAAGAATTCTGGAGTGGGTTGCCATTTTCTTCTCCAGGGATTTGACCCAGGGATCGAACCTGGATCTCCCACATTGCAGGCAGACTCTTTACTGTCTGAGCCACCAGGGAAGATATTAACCAGGGTAATCCTCCCCAAATCCTGTGATGCGGGTGAAATTATTATCCCACTTTTCAGAGGAGGAAACTGAGGCATAGAGACTTGCTCACATCTATTAAATTGGGAGTACCAGAACCCCAATTCAGGTAACCTGACTGAGGGTCTGCATTCAAAATGTCTGCACTAATCTCACAATCTAACAAGTAGATAGAAACAGTCTCAGATGATGATATCTTCTCGGCAGAGAGCTAAAACCATCTGATAAGACAGAGAGTGGACTGGGTGGTCAAGGAAGACCCCAGATGGTGACATGGAGACTAAACTCTGAATGACAGGATGCTGCAGGAAGCTTTATAATTCCTTTGTCCTCTTCTCTCTGATGGAGAGTATTTCTTCAAGATTATTTGAAGACACAAATTAGAATACGAACATTAAAAAAAATAGCCTTCACTTACCTCTGTTTGTGTGCTAAGTCTCTTCCGTCACGTCCAACTCTGTGCGACCCAATAGATTGTAGCCCATCAGTCTCTGTCCAAGAATACTGGAATAAATTACACTGCCCTTCTCCAGGGGATCTTCCCAGCCCAGGGGTCGAACCCGTGTCTCTTATGTCTCCTGCCATGTGGGAAGCCCCTGTTTACCCAAAGAATTAAAAAGAAGATGAGAGAGGGAAGGGGAAGTCTTTCAACCTCTTTTCTAGCTCTTGGCTTACTCAGCCTTGTTGTAATATGGCCAGAACCACACATGACAGTCTGAGCAGCTTTCTTAAGCTTGTAGGCTGGCTTTCCAGTAAGTTGTCCATCATTGGATAGCTTCCTGAATGTTTTTATTCTCTCTGTTGTGTATATGATTTCTGAGGTCAAAGCTTCAAGTCTAAACTAGTTTGGAGTCTGGTTTGCAGAAAAGAGGTGGGATGGAGTCACTCCTGCACTTGCTTGTGTGGAGACATACCTCTCATTCACCTACACTGCATTTTGGGGTCCCCGTGTGTACAGTCAGTCTTTAAGTGTCGGGTAACTTTTCTCTGGGTGCCTTGTCAGGCCCCAGCTTATGGTGAACATTTCCAGCTAAGAAGCATCTTCACTTCAAATTTAAGCGGTTTATGGAGATGAATTTCACACACACACACACACACACATAGATATATAATATAGTAAGAGTATGTTCTCACTACTATAAATACCTTAATGAAAACAGTTTTCATAAAGAACAATACTTTAAATGTTTTCATGTCACTTCTAAATCTGAGAGGGTGTTAGAGGTAGGAAGACTAGGGTCAAGGATTTGGATGAGCTGCATGCTAAGTTGCTCAGTTGTGTCTGACTCTTTGCGACCTCATGGATTGTAGCCTGCCAGGCTTCTCTGTTCATGGGATTCTCCAGGCAAGAATGCTGGAGTGGGTTTCCATGCCCCCCTCCAGGAGATCTTCCCAACCCAGGGATTGAATCCACATCTTTTATGTCTACTGCTTTTGGAGGCAGGTTCTTTACCACTAGTGCCACCTGGAAAGCCCAGGGTCCAGGATTCTGATAAATTAGGGATTGTCTACTAAAACCTTTTCTATGAAGTTTAGTGCAATGAATAGAGTCCAGTGAATAGTACTCTAAAGAAAACTCCTCCTGTAAATGACAAGGTTCATTATTCCTAAGGATCCAGTTGCCATTTTGAAAATAAGCTCTAAGTACCAAACCAAATAAGTCTTACAATGAGTGAGAACTGGTGTTGAAAATGAATCACTCACTTCGAATGATATCAGTCAAGAAAAAAATCACATTAACATTTCATTATACATAAGACATGATAAAATTCCATGTGACTTCAGAAGATATGATTGAAAGGCCATTTCTTCCATGAGGTCTTAGTGCTATGATGTCTGTAGAAAAGATCTCCAAAAAGTTCCCTGTTGGGTTTGTCATTTATCTTATTTCATCCAGTCCCATGAGCTTTCATTCTTTTTAACTCGTACATTTAAAATTAAAACTTGTATGATTCGGCTTATTATAATGTCTTGCTCTGGGAGAATTAATATAATTTCTTTCTACCTCCTTCTTGCATTATATTTTAATGTTAAGAAATCTTAAATAGTTTCCTATTGTATATACATAAAAACTCTCTAATATACTGAATTACACACTCATTTTAAATATCAAACAGTTGTAGAATTAATCCCAAATCTACTTTACATGGTAATAAGCCACAAGCATTTAATCATTGAACCTCTTTTAATCAGCATAGGCTCCCTGAATAATTATCTATTGTAGCTACACAGGAGAAATATATAATATTTTCAATTTATAGGTTGTCTAGGATACCTGTTTGACTTAATTATTAATAAAATGCTATAATAAAATTTAACATCTTTGGGTACATGTAGCCTGTAAACTTATTCAAAAAATTTGACCCTATTTGAATTTTTCTTTTATTTAATAATAATAATAGATGGTATTTAGTGGGCTCAAAGTAGCTTTAATGCTGTCTTAAATAGTTTCTGAGATATTCCTAAACAGTTTCTGCTTAATAACTAATTATCACATTAGAGAGCGTGTATGTGTGCTCAGATGTGTCCTATTCTTTGCAGCCCCATGGACTGTAGCCCATCAGGCTCCTCTGTCCATGGAATTTTCCAGGCAAGTATACAGGAATGGGTTGGCATTTCCTTCTCCAGGGATCTTCCTGACTTGGGGATTGAAACCGCGTCTCTTGCATCTCCTTCACTGGCAGGTAGATTCTTTACCACTAGAGTCACCTGGGAAGCCCCAATTATTACATTATGATAATTCAATTAAGCTATCATCTCCCCTCTTGTGAACTTCCCTGGTAGCTCAGCTGGTAAAGAGGCTGCCTGTGATGCAGGAGATCCTGGTTCCATTCCTGGGTTGGGAAGATCCTCTGGAAGATGGGATAGGCTACCCGTTCCAGTATTTGGGCTTCCCTGGTGTTTCAGATGGTAAACAATCTGCCTGCAATGCTGGAGACCTGGTTCGATCCCTGGACTGGGACGGTCTCCTGGAGGAGGGCATGGCAACCCACGCCAGTATTCTCGCCTGGAGAATCCCACGGACAGAGGAGCCTGGTGGGCTACAGTCTACATGGTCGCAAAGAGTCGGACAAGACTGAGTGACGAAGCGCAGCACAGCACAGCCCATCTTGCATATGTAGACCTAAATTCAAGACCGGATGGGGTAGCAACTTGACATTAGCTAGCAGTGTTGAAGACATGCATAGCCTACAGCTTTACTAATTCATTCCCAGATTAATAACCTACAGAAGCATCTACAAACTCCCCAGTCCCAGAAGTCCCTTATACTCTTGGAAATGATTGAGAACCCCAAGCATCTATTGCGATGTGAGTTACATCTATTAGAATTTAAAGCTGAGAAATTAAAAAGACATATTTATTAATTAAACAATTTAAAAATAAGAATAACAAATTGATTACATGTTAACATAAAACCATTTTAAATAACTATATTTTCCAGAACACACACATACAAGAAAAGGAGTGAAATTAGTTATGGCTTACTTAAACGTCTCTATCATTGTTGATGTTTTTCAGTTGCTAAGTCCTATCTAACTCTGCTTCTCCATGGACTGCAACACACCAGGCTTCTCTGTCCTCTGCTATCTCTTGGAGTTTGCTCAAATTTATGTCGACTGAGTCAGTGGTAATATCTAACCATCTCATCCTCTGCTGCCCCCTTCTCCTTTTTACCTTCAATCTTTCCCAGCATCAGGATCTTTTCCAGTGGGTCAGCTCTTTGAATCGGGTGGCCAAATTATTGGAGGTTCATCTTCAGCATCCTTCCAGTGAGTATTCAGGGTTGATTTCCTTTAGGATTGACTAGGTTGATCGCCTTGCTGTCCAAGGGACTCTCAAGAATCTTCTCCAGCACCACCATTTGAAAACATCAATTCTTCGGTACTCAGTCTTCCTTTTGGTCCAAATCTCACATCCATACCTAACTACTGGAAAAACCACTTCTTTGTATGAACCTTTGATGGCAAAGTGATGTCTCTGCTTTTTAATACATTGTCTAGGCTTGTCATAGCTTGCCTTCCAAGGAGCAAGCGTCTTTTAATTTCATGGCCACAGTCACTGTCCGCAGTGATTTTGGAGCCCAGGAAAATAAAATCTGTTACTGCTTCTACTTTTTCCCTTTCTATTTGCCATGAAGTGATGGGACTGGATGCCATGATCTTAGATTTTTAATGCTGAATTTCAATCCAGTATTTTCACTCCCCTGTTTCATCCTCATCAAGAGCTCTAGTTCCTCTTTACTTTCTGCCATTAAAGTGGTATCATCTGCATGTCTGAGGTTATTGGTATTTCTCCTGGCAATGTTGATTGCTACTTGTGATTCATCCAGCCTGGCATTTCACATGATGTACTCTGGATATGTTAAATAAGCCGGATGACGATATACAGCCTTAGCACACTGCTTTCCCAATTTGGAACCAGTTACTTGTTCCATGCCAGGTTCTACCTGTTGCTTCTTGTTCTGCATACAGGTTTTTCAGGAGACATGTAACATGGTCTGGTACTCCCATCTCTTTAAGAATTTTCCAGTTTCTTGTGATCCACAGTCAAAGACTCTAGTGAAGTCAATGAAGCAAAAGTAGATGTTTTTCTGGAACTTCTTTGTTTTCTCCATGATGCAACGAATGTTGGCAATTTGACTTCTGCTTCTTCGAAACCCAACTTGTACATGTGGAAGTTCTTAGTTCACGTACTGCTAAAACCTAGCTTGAAGAATTTTGAACATAAACTTGCTAGTATGTAAAAGGAATACAATTGTATTATATAGTTTGAACATTCTTTGGTATTGCCTTTATTTGGGACTGGAATGAAAACTAACCTTTTCCAATCCTGTGACCACTGCTGAGTTTTCCAAATCTGCTGACATTTTGAGTGCAGCACTTTAACAGCATCATCTTTTAAGATTTTAAATAGCTAAGTTGGAATTTTGTCACCGCCACTAGCTTTGTTCATAGTAATTCTTCCTAGAGCCCACTTGTCTGCTCTAGGTGAGTGACCACACCATTGTGGTTATCTGGGTCATTAAGACCATTTTTGTATAGTTCTGTGTATACTTACCACCTGTTCTTAATCTCTTCTGCTTCTGTTAGGTCCTTATCATTTCTGTCCTTTATCACACCCATCCTTGGTTGAAATGTCCCCTTGATATCTCCAATTTTCTTGAAGAGATCTCTAGACTTCCCCATTCTGCTGCTTTCTCTATTTCTTTGCATTGTTCATGTGAGAAGTCCTTCTTATCTCTCCTTGCTATTCTCTGGAACTCTGCATGTAGTTGGTGCATCTTTCCCTGTCTCCTTTGCATCTTGCTTCTCTTCTTCTCTGAGCTATTTGTAAGGCCTCCTTAGACAATAACTTCACCCTCTTGCATTTCTTTTTCTTTGGGGTGATTTTGGTCACTGCCTCCTGAACAATGTTACGAACCTCCATCCATAGTTCTTCAGGTACTCTGTCTACCAGATCTAATCCCTTGAACCTATTCCTCACCTCCACTGTATAATCATAAGGGATTTGATTTTGGTCATACCTAAATGGTCTAGTGGTTATCCCTACTTTCTTCAATATAATCCTGAATTTTGCAATAAATAGCTCATGATCTGAGCCACAGTCAGCTCCAGGTCATTTTTCTCTTTCTGTCCATACAACCAAGTAAGTCTAACACTGCAAAGAGATGTTGGGTTAATTTGTGGTCTAAAATTATATACAAACAACGTTATTTACACTCATGTATTATTTAAAGAACATATGGGCCTATGATATTTTTATGCTTAAAATAGCAAAAATCTAGAAAAAGCAGCTTCAAAATAGAAATATAGAGTGAAGTGATGATTAGGAGAGACGTGGGTGCTCGTACTTTAAAAAGAGACACTAAAAAGGAAGTGGCTGTTTATCTAGGTTCTGGGAAAATAACTAAATCCCAGCTTTTGTTTGTTCAGCTGAATGATGAGAGAAGAGCTTGCTACTGCAATCGTACCAAGGATTGTCTGCTCAGTACATTAGCAGTCGCTCAGCTCCAGATGCTGTCCTGAGCCTCAGTCTGACTTTGGGCTGCAAGAAACTTCCCCTTCTTTACCAAGTATTTCATGTAAAAATGCTGGAAGTAATACTAGCGGCAACCATGTTTTACCTTTAGGCTGTTTGAAAGTAGTTAACTTCAAACCTGAAATACAATCTGAAAAGAGAATCAATTTATATAGTGTCACTATTAGTAATTTCTGTAACTTTTCTGCAACCCTCTCATCACTGCTTATACAACGCAGTAGTAAACATTTACATGCCAAACATATTATGTCTTAGTTGATTCAACCTTCCAACAACTTTGTGAGGTAGATATTATTGTTTTCCCCATTGTACAGATGAGAGAAAGGTTATGTCGCTACCAAGGCGACATTTAGGGAATGAGGTAGGAATAGAATCTAGGCAGAGGACTTGAGGCTATCACTGCTACATTGTACTTTATTTACAGGTTTATTTGAGTCATTTAAGTACTGAAATTGGTGGTTCATTTCCTTTGTTCTTCCACATTGATCTCAAATGTTGCTGTTAAGAACATCCATTGCAGTGGTTATTTTATAGAATCAGAAGCAAGTAACAATAATTTTTTCCCTATTGAAACAAAATTAAGAATTAAGAAAAGAATTGTAAGTAGTTATTTTTTATTTGACAGCTCTTCTGGATTTATAGGAAAGGCCAAAATTTAATCTAAGTCCTCCATCCAGGAGGAAAACCAAGAACATGAGAACCAGATCCTGACCAATTTTTTTCTTCATCCTTAACAGGCAACAAACCAAAGGCAGATACCGAAGAATAAAAAAAAAAGAAAGAAAATATATTATGAGATTATTACATTCCAAACCAACAAGATAGCATTCAGTTATTCATCCAGGTGTTGAGAATCCTCCCTTCTCACCTATGAACGCTTGTTACTTGTTTCCATGTATCTCTCATCTCTTTTCTTTTTCCCACACAGAAAGATAACGGTAACACTAAGATATTTAACTACTACCTGTCTCCAAGATAAATTATAAACCATAATGTCATCCAGTCTCTATTTTACATATATGGGGCTCTGTGCAAAATAATTCATCAAGAGTTATTAAAACCAACCTCTTGGTACATTTAGTAACTAATAACAAAATAATAATGGCTGTGATCTCTTGACTACATAGTATGCTCCAGTCACTGTGCTAAGTGCTTTGACTACCTTATTTCATTGACTCTTTGCCACACCTTCCTAATACAAGGATAACTACAGTAAGTCCCTTACATAGGAAACTTCAAGTTGCAGACTTTCAAGGATGTGAATGCACTTTCCCAGGTCCAGTCACGTATGTTGGTTCACGTGTCTGTCACGTGCATGCTCCCTCTACATGTGGTTGGACTTTTGTGTACTTTATAGAGTACAGTAGTACAGTATCTTTATTTCAAGCCAAGAAGTCCAGAGCAAGTGTAAAGGTGGTGGTGCTGTAGCTGGTACTAAGAAGCACCAGCTATTGTTACTTTTCAAGGTATTGTACTGTAAGATTTAAAAGTTTCCTTTATTTTTGGGGTTAGTTTTTTATGCATTATTTGTGTGAAAAGTGTTACAAACCTATTACAGTACAGTACTATGTAGCTGATTATATAAGTTGGGTACTTAGGCTAACTTTGTTGGACTTATGAACACACTCTCAGAATGGAACTTGTTCATATCTAGGGGACTTACTATAACCTCATTTTACAGATAGGGAAACTGATGCTCCATAAGTATCAATGTCAGGATTCTAAACTCTGTGATCTTCATCACAGAGACTTTACTATGTCTTTCTCCCATTGGTTTTGGTTTTCTGTTTGTATCTAGAATTGTTTTTCTTCAGCCTAAAATGTTCCTTTAATATTTTTTACAGTTCAGGAGAAGTTCATATCCTTGTAGTTGGCATTATCTCAGCTTTTCTTTTTCATGTTGTTAAAATGACTGTGTTTTGCTCTCAGGTTTGCAGTGGATTCTCCTGGATATAGAATTTTAGGTTGACAGTTTTCTTTCTTCTTTTTCCAGAACTTTAATGAGCCTATTCCATTGTCTTCTGGCTTGCGGTGCTTTTGAGATGTCTGTGATCATTTTTACTTTTGTTCCCACGGTACATAGGGTGGGTTAATGCTTATTTCTCTTTATTATTCGATTATGTAATGCTTCTGTGTGGTTTTCTTTGTGGTATCCTGCTTAGGAGTCATTGAAGTTAAGACTTTCAAGATGGCGGAAAAGTAAGACCGGGAGATCACCTCCTTCCCCACAAACACATCACAAATATGTCTGCATGTGTCACAGCTCCCATACAACACCTTCTGAATACTAGCCGATGACCCCAGACTTCCAAAAAGGGGTCACTGAAATTTTCAGTCCGTGGGTTTGTTGTTTTCATCTAATTTGGAAAAAATTGACACATTTCTTCAAAAATTTATCTTCTGATCTTTTCCCCTCTCTCCTTCTGGGGTTCCAGCTAGGAAGCTGCTTTCTGTTGCCCCACAGGTCCTTGAGGTTCATTAACTATTTCTTGTCAGTCTCTTTTGCCTCTGAGTTTCAGTTTGGGTACCTTAAGTTGCTATGTCTACAAGTTCATTAACACTTTCTTTTTCTGTGCCCAAATTTCTGTTAACCCCACTTAATGTATCTTTGGCTTCCCAGGTGATGCTAGTGGTAAAGAACCTTTCTGACAATAAAGGAGATATGAAAGACAGAGGTTTGATCCCTGGTCAGGAAGATCCCCTAGAGAGGAAATGGCAACCCATTCCAGTATTCTTACCTGGAAAATCCCATAGACAGAGGAGCCTGGTGGGCTACAGTCCTAGGGTTGCAAAGAGTTGGATGTGACTGAGTGACTTGACACATGAAATACATCTTTACTGTACAAAACTAATTTCTCATTTTGTATGTAGTAGTTTTTCTCATCTTGTTCACATTTTCCTTTGATCCCATTTATATGTAACATCTGTTAAAATTTCTTTGTCTCTGATATTGGTCTTGTGTTTATTGACTGATGTTTCTCCTAGTTTCAGGTTTCATGTTCTTGCTTCTGAGGGCATGTCTAGTAATTTTTGATTGGGGATTGAAGATCATGAATTTGACATTGCTATATGTCTGGCTTTCATTGTCTTAAAGGGTGCTGCGTTTTATTCTGGTGGGCAGTTAAGTCATTTGCTGTTCCATTTGATCCTTTTGAGGATTGTTTAAATTTCTGATAGGGCAAATCTAGAGTAACTTATTCTCTGGGGCTGGTTTAGTCCTACTACAGATATATGACTCTTCTGGGGTGTGTACTGAATGCCCCAGGCATTCAATTAGGGCCACTTTCAGCCACATACTTGGCAGGATGCTTATATGCATTCGTAGAACTTTTCTTTTTCTTTCTTTTTTTTTTTTTTTCCCTGTCCCACCCAATCTCTTCGAACTTTTCTTTTTCTAAATAACTTCTTCTTTTCTAGCACTCCGGCCCACAAATTCTAGCTCCCTCAGCTTCTCTGAACTCCAGTATTTGTCTTTTCAACTCAAAGAGATCATGACAATCTACTCATCTTCCCACTTCCTGTACTATTATCTAAAAGGTACTTCCAGGAGGAATTCCAGGGTAATTGCAGGACTCAGTTGATTTACTTTCTCTTAAAATCATAGTCAGATGCTGACTATTGCCAATACCTGAAACATATATTTTATCCTGTTCATATATGTTATCATCTTGTATAGTTGTGTATAACAGGAAGGAAAATTCAGTCTTATCTACTTAAACATGGTCTTTTTAAGAGCTTTCTTTTTTAAGATGATATATACACCATCTCTTTAGGAATAAATCCACTGAGAAAAAATGATTTACTTGACATGTGTGTATTCTGTGATTAAAGAGAATATACAAACAGAAATGAGATATATCAAATCTTTTCACTGTTAATAAATAATAATGGTTGAAGCAAAAATAAACTCTTCCAAGAGCAGAATTTGTCAAGAATCAGAATTTTTAAGGTATTAACCTATTTTTTTTCCCCTTGGATTTAAAATCATTCTGTTTTCAAGACAGAAGAAAGTTATCTAAATTCCTTTATATACTAGCAAGATTGACATTCTTGCTCATGGGAATCTGGTAGCTGGGTTTAACAGTGTGAGAAAAATTCTCTTCTTTGGGCATTCTCTTAGAAGGGAAAAAACTCAGTTTGGTCTTTGCTTTGTTTTTCACATTAGAAGAGGGTTCAAGATTTTGTTTATTTATTCAAGTTTTATTTTAATGCTTTTTGTCCCTGGCTAGACCCTGGGGGGCAGAACAGTGTAACAGTAATAATGGTGGAGCCTATTTAAAGAATTTCAAACTCAAAAACACTTATCTTCCAACTCAACAGCTATAACTTTGTCCACAGCAGGCCCCCAACTTCTTTTTCCCCAAAGAATGACTGATTTCAACATAAAGGGGCCTCTTTTCCTAAGCTACCTCTTGGAATGGGGAGGGGAATGCATCTTCTTTTATACTTTCTCATTTTCTATAATCCGCTCATTTAAAGGGATCAAAGAAATTTTCTCTTTGCTGCAGAAAGATAGTGTTGCTGGCTCTTCACCATGAGGCTGTGCTTTTAGGGTTAATTTCCTGGGCTTGGCATGGGTTTGTGCTTACCGCTACACACACACACACACACACACACACACAGAGTTTTCTGGAGTTCCGAGAGTCCACTGGGATATCTTTGGAGCATTTCTGGTATCTGCCAGAAAATCTTGGAGGCCATCTCAGAATTCTACCAAATTTGACTACCCAAATGGACTATAGGATCTAATGTTTCCAAATATTTTTTTATCTCTCTCTCTCTGTGTATGTCTATATCCATGCAAAAAATATTGTATAAGGTGCTAACAATTGCTAAGGGCTTCCCCGGTGGTGCTACTGTTAAAAAACCCACCTGCTAATATAGGAGACTGGCCTTTCTCTGGTGGCTCAGACAGTAAGGAATCCGACGGCAATGCAGGGGACCCAGGTTTGATCCCTGGGTCAGGAAGATGCCCTGTAGAAGGGAATGGCTACCCACTTCAGTATTCTTGCCAGGAGAATTTCATGGACATAGCAGTCTGGCAGGCTACAGTCCATGGGGCCTCAGAGTAGGACAGGATCAAGCAACTACAAATTGTAACAATTGCTACCATTAGGCAGGTGGGAGAGTAAATGTTTATTTTCATCTTCTTTCTTATCTGTATTTGCTAACAGCTCTATATAGATGCATATGAAAATGATGACTCATTTTTAAAAGATTTAAGTAGTAACATTAAAATGATAACTCCACCTGACAAAGCGCATAGAACAAAATGCTGATGGTATTTCCTCAATTATTGACTTTCTTACCAGTTGCATTAATTTGACTTAATATGTCTTTAAAACAGAGGCACTTAGGGCAGGGGTAAATGTATAGCACTTTGCTATGCTTGCTTTGAGAACACCAAAAATGGAAAGGTGGAGACATTGATAGGGGCACTCATTATGGAGCTCACAAGGAGGGTGTTTCCTCCCAGCATGAATTTCTCATTAAATAGAAGTACAGAAGATTCATGACATTGCTCCTGACAGCACTGAAATTCACTTTAATGGGGGTATGACCTAAAACAAACCTCTGATACCTGATCATGATGATGGGCTGTTTATTTATTTCTTCTCCTTCATTTCCAGCAGGGGAGATGATTAATGCACCTATCTTTGTCGTGATGGCCTCTGTGGACAAGGTGCCTCTTTGAAGGACAGTCACTGTTTTAAAGTGCTGATCCATCTCATTTTTTCCTTTCAGGTGTCTGTGGAAGGACACCAATGTGAACCCATGAGAATAGCCTTCCAACCTGTGTGGGAGGAAAATGGTCAAACTAGGATACTTGGAGAGTTTTATTGCTCGAATCGCAGGTGAGAAAATTTTCAGATGATATAGGAAGCTTTTGGCTGGTATAAACCATGTCCAGGTAAAATGCTGCCATATGATGGTGGGCAGTTGCCTGATGTGGGGAAACAGACAAGTCAAAAAACAACTGAGTTGTTTTGTTATTATTTACTGTTGTGATAAACTCCACCTAACATGAAATTTGGGCTTCCCTGGTGGCTCAGATGGTAGGGAATGAGCCTGCAATGAGGGAGACCTGGGTTCAGTCCCTGGGTTGGGAAGATCCCCTGGAGGAGGGCATGGCAACCCACTCCAGTGTTCTTACCTGGAGAATCCCCATAGACATAGGAGCCTGGCGGGCTACAGTCCACCGGGTCACAAAGAGTCGGACACGACTGAGCGACTAAGCACACACACAACTAAGCACAACATGAAATTTACCATCTTAGCCATTTTAAAGTATACAGTTCAGTAGTGTTAAATATCTTCATATTGTCATGCAAGCAATCTCCAGAACTTTCTCGCCTTGCAATGCTGAAGTTCTAGACTCATTAAACATCAACTTCCCACTTCTCCCTCCTCGGCCCCTGGTAACTATCCTCCTACTTTTTGCTTCTATGAATTTGACTTTTCTAGGTAACTCATATCAGTGGAATTCTACATTATTTGTCTTTTTGTGATGTGCTCACATCACTATCACTTAGCATAATGTCCTCAAGTTTCATCCATGTTGTACCATATGTCTGAATTTCCTTTCTTTTTAAGGCTGAATAGTTTTCCACTGTATGTATATACTACATTTTGTTATCCATTCAACCATTGACCGACACCTGTGTTACTTCCACCTTTTGGCTATTGTGAACAATCCTGCTTTGAACATGGGTGTGCAAATACCTCTTCCAGGCTCTACTTTTAATTTGGGGGAGTATATATCTGGAATTGGGATTGTTGGGTCACATGGTAATTCTATTTTTAATTTTTTGAGGAATGGGCATACTCTTTCTACAGTGCCTGCATCATTTTACATTCCCAACAAATTGTTATTTTTGTGGCTATGCTTTACTATACATTTGCCATAACTCAGATTACTATAGACTATAACTAGATTTTTAAGTAACCTGAGAGCAGAGATAATTTCCTAGAAATTCAGGATATTTTGTAGAATTTTGCATCCCTGTAGCATAGTGCTGAGGACATGGTAGGTATCAAATGCTAACTGATGAACCATATCTGAAGGCCAATAATTCCATATATAAAAAGCATAGATGTTATTTTGCTCACAAAGGTTCATCTAGTCAAAGCTGTGGTTTTTCCAATAGTCACGTATAGATGTGAGAGTTGGACCATAAAGACAGCTGAGTGCCAAAGAATTGATGCTTTTGAACTGTGGTGTTGGAGAAGACTCCTGAGAGTCCCTTGGACTGCAAGGAGATCCAACCAGTCCATCCTAAAGGAAATCAATCCTGAATATGCATGGAAGGACTGATGCTGAAGCTGAAGCACCAATACTTTGGCTACCTCATGTGAAGAACTGACTCACTGGAAAAGCCCCTGATGCTGGGAAAGATTGAAGGCAGGAGGAGAAGGGGATGACAGAGGATGAGATGGTTGGATGGCATCACCGACTCAATGGACATGAGTTTGAGCAGGAGTTGGTGATGGACAGGGAAGCCTGGTGTGCTACAGTCCATGGGGTCACAAAGAGTTGGACACAACTGAGCGACCTAACTGAATTGACTGAATTACGTTCTAACACTCCATCACTGGGAGATAAGTGTCAGAAACTACTTGAGAGTGAGGATTTTGATGCAAGAATGTCAGGAGATAGAGACCACTATGCAATCCTTTAGGCCAGGTATCCATTGTCATCATTTCAGTGATATATCCTTTGTTTGACAGAGATGCGAACATCTCTGCTTTATGGCAAAAATAGAGACAGGATGGGAAAACTGAAAGACCCAGCAAACATAGAGACTGATGGTAGGTATATTCAGAAACACCTCACATAAACGGTATAAAGGAGAAAGAGCTGTCATTTTCAACCTTCAATGAACTTACTGATTTTGAATTGCCTTTTGAAATAAAGATCCCTGTACTCTCTGGGATTCCCTTTCAGCTAGGTCCAGTCTAAGTCTGAAAAACCAGCATTTTAATAAACATCAGAGAAAATTAACTGGAAACAGATGATTCCCACCATATTTAGATGTTGTCAGGTGATAAAACCAACTCACGATTCCCTGTGTTAACATGGGGAAATGAGGGGTGTCCTCAAAGACTCATGTGCTGCGCTACACCATGTAACCTGTGCTGAGCTGGCTGTTTCATCATTTGGAGGACTTGCTGCTTGAAGAAATACCTATATCCCCAGTTCTCAACTTGTGCTGAGTTATTCTCTACAATAACCAGTGTGATCCTTCACTCTAAACCTACACAGGCTGGGAATTTTGGAAAAGGTCTCTTCCAGGTTCTAGGATGATGATCAAATCCAAGACACAGTTGAGTATTTTAGATGAAAGAACCCAGGTGGTGACCTTGACAATTAACCCAAATGTCATCTGGGCTTCCTTGATTCTTTGAGTCATAGGTAAATTTGATTCAAATACAGTATTACAGTCTGTACAAGTCTGTCCCCTTCCTAATGATCAGTTCACATTCTATGTATAATTCCTCTAAGGGCCTTGGTCTCTTGACCCTGTTGGTTGGGCTCTACTTAAGCAAGTGCAGACATTTTAACTTCCTTTTAATTTTCAGTAAGAAACCCACTCATGAACATTCTGAGGTTAATAACATTACTGAAAATCCATGGGTTTACAGAGAGGCATCATACTGTTGTAGGGTTTCCTGATAGCTCAGATAGTAAAGAATCTGTCTGTAATGTGGGAGACCTGGGTTCGATCCCTGGATTGGGAAGATCCCCTGGAGAAGGGAATGGCTACCCACTCCCAGTATCCTTGCTTGGAGAATTCCATGAACTGAGGAGCCTGACAGGCTACAGTCCGTGGGGTCACAAGGAGTCAGACACGACTGAGTGACTAACACACGTGCACATCGTACTGCTTCATGGCAGTGGGCCATCATTTTCTATTTTTCCCATGCCATCTTTTGTTGAATTTAGAAAAATTCATGCTCCCAATATGTACCCTTCCTGGGCATAGAGCTCCCTGGGAATTGTAGTAGAGATCATTATTCACCCTGGGACTTTTGCCATCTGCAATCTACCACCTCTATCAGAATCTGAGCAAATTAAATTTTTTTCTACTGTACTTTTACCACCAACAAATCTCTTGGGGGAATATGTTGTATTAATGTTTGTTTAAGATATTTTCTCAGGACCCAGGGTCCTGAGTCCAAACTATAGAATGAGCACGAAAACCATATAAAAATCTTGAGGATGGTATGTAGAGGCGATGCCCCCATTAGACTCTCTCAGTTTGGCCCAAACCTCTCTTGTTCCCCAAACCAAAGATGGTTTCCAATGATACAGACTGCAGCTCACAGAATCATATGATGTCTTTAGCATGGAGTAGGCTGCCCTGAAACTGGGATCAAGATAGCCAAGCAACCTCCTTGATTTGTTTCTCTTTAGATTCATGTCCGAATTTTAGAAGTCTGTGTTTTTAACATTTAAATGGTAGGTCACACTAAGAAATAGAGAGAAAAAAGGGTTTTTGCTTCATCAGTGATTTATTTACATTATTTTTATATAACCACCTTGTACTGTGCTAAGTCGCTTCAGCCGTGTCTTGACTCTTTGCGGCCCTGTGGATTATAGTCTATCAGTCTCCTTTGTCCATGGGATTTCCCAGGCAAGAATACTAGATTGGTTGCCTTTTCCTCCTCCAGGGGACCTTCCCAACCCTGGGGTCCAACCTGCATCTCTTATGTCTCCTGCATTGGCAGGCAAGTTCTTTACCACTAGCACCACTTATCCTAATTCATATCTTTGGGCTTGACCCACCCATACAGTTTCTTGATCTCTTAAGGTGAGGAGATGGGATGATGGAAGAAGAGTTGACTGGAAAGAGTCTTCTTCTACAGCCATTAATCAGTTTTTTCAAATTGTCCCCATAGTGCTTAATTTGAAATGAAAATAGAAGCCATGTTCTTTTAATGAAAAGTTGACTTACATCTTTCTCCACAAGCTGCCATCTTGAATGCTGGATTTGCATAGAACAGGAATTTATAATCCAGATTTGAACTCAGTTAAGAATTTTTTTGTTTTGAAAAACATGAAAGCTTAATGAAAATACATATCAAATGATACAGAATATGAAAAGTACTGGAAAACTAGAAGAATTGACTGGAAATAAACCTGCCATAAATTAACCTGTTTTCAGTACTTAGGACATGGAAGTAACCTAGATATCCATTGACAGATGAATGGATACAGAAATTGTGGTACATATATACAGTGGATTATTGAAAGTGAAAGTGAAGTCGCTCAGTCGTGTCTGACTCTTTGTGACCCCGTGGACTGTAGCCTACCAGGCTCCTCCATCCATGGGATTCTCCAGGCAAGAATACTAGAGTGGGTTACCATTTCCTTCTCCAGGGGATCTTCCCAACCCAGGGATCGAACCTGGGTCTCCCGCATTGGAGGCAGATGCTTTAACCTCTGAGCCACCAGGGAAGCCCAAAGCAAAACATTTGAGTCAGTTCTAATGAGGTAGATGAACCTGGAGCTTATTGCACAGAGTAAGTCAGAAAGAGAAAGACAAATATTGCATATTAATGCATATGTACAGAATCTAGAAAGATCATATTGATGAACATATTTGCGGGGCAGCAATGATGATGCAGACATAGAGAACAGACTTGAGGACACAGTTGGGATGGAGAGGGTGTGATGAATTGAGAAAGTAGCATGGAAACATATACCTTACCATATATAAACTAAATAGCCAGTGGGAATTTGCTGTGTGATGCAGGGGGCTCAGCCTAGTGCTCTGTGACAACCTAGAGGGATGGAATGGGGTGGGGGATGGGAGAGAGGTTCAAAAGGGAGGGGACATATGAATACCTGCAACTGATTCATGTTGATGTATGGCGGAAACCAGCACTATATTGTAAAGCAATTATCCTCCAATAAAACATTTCTTAAAAAATTGACCTGTTTTCTACAAGTGGAAATGGCAAGGCAGTTATATTGAAACAGAATAAGATTTTCAAAACCAATAGTTTTTGTTATTAGATTGTTGTCCCAACACTACGGATAGTTTGTTGTCATTTGGTGATTGTGCCAATCTATTTAATTCTTTTTTTCTCAAGAAGCACAAAAGTTATGTAGTTGAAGTTTCTTTCTTTACAATGCAACTCTATTCTCTCTTTTTGTTATTCTACTATAGTCAAAAGTCATTTAAACAAAGAATTCATCTAGTCAATCTGAATTATGGACTTCTTTAAAAACTAGAAGCAGATTTTTATTCTGGCATTCAGTATATATACTTTATGTTTTTCACTCTTTTAAAAATTGAAGTATAGTTGATGTACAATATTATATGTTACAGATATGCAGTATAATGATTCACAGTTTTTAAAGGTTATACTCCATTTACTGTTATTATAAAATATTGGCTCTATGGAACTCTATTTTTATTTAGTTGAAGAAGAGCCAGCATTGGTCATTGGGTCATTTATTGAGATCATACAGTTTCATTAAACAGCTATTGTGTTTAGTGAAATATTAATTTTATTGAATACCTGTTATGTACTCCCTGTATTAAGCACTGAATATATAATAGTGAACAAGACAGAGCACCTGGGATGAAAGCCTTTAAAATAAATAAAATAATTAGAAATGGTGAATAGAGACATTAAGCAGAAGACAACGAAAAGAAAACTGAGATAGGGAGTAGAAGGGTGTGTATACTTTATAGACAAGGTCGTGGAAGGCCTGTTGAAGAAGGTGATCTTGCCATTTCCTTCTCCAGGGGATCTTCCAGACCTAGGGATTGAACTTGCGTCTCTTGTGTCTCCTGCATTGGCAGGCAGATTCTGTGCCACCTGGGAAGCCCTAATAGGCAGAGGTTAAATAAATATTTATTGAATATATAGGTGTCTCATGCGCTCAATTAGCTTGAGATGCAACTGCTCTGAGCTCCCAGTACCTAGCAGAGTGCAATGCACAAGGTACATATGAAGGATTAATTTAGGGGCTTGACAGAAGGACCACATCGAAGTGAATATTTTATTTGGGTTTTTTTTTCTCCTCTTACTTTACTGTGCAATCTTACCTGCACAGAGGAACATTTTTCTATGAATTATTCATTCAGCACACACCTTATAAAACATCTAATGTCTCTAATCTTTGGGAACCATGGGGCTTCCCCAACCAGTATTTAGAGAAAAATCTCAGTGGTAGCACTTTACCAGTTTACCCTCTCAGCTCTTTTTCAGTTCTTGGCTCGTGTGAATAAGGAGGCCAGCCTGCTCTTCTGGGAATGCACAGCATGGATATATATATTTTTACTATCGCAGCAGAATTGTTTTGAATACACTTCGGTCATGAGGTTAAAGCTCTCCATGAGGAATACTTCAGCCATAATTCTGCTGCCCTCTAGCCGAGCACTGAAGTCCCTCTGGAATGCTGGCATTACCCTTCAAGAATGGTTCTGAAACGACTTGACTCACTTGCCCAGCCTTTCTATTCCTATTGAAATTCTTCCAGAATGCTGGCAGTAAACTTCAGTCAGATGCCAGCATCCCTTTTATGTTCCACAAAGGTTTCTGTAACAATTTATTACATGATGCAACACAAGCTTATTTCTTGGAAAAGCTGATCAAAACTGTCCTGATAGATATCCTGTTGTTGGTTTATTTCAGATTTACTGGTAACTCTGAGTGATTATCTAAAGGGATTGTGAAAGGACCATAGTGTATAGATGAAAGGGCTGGATTTCTTGGTTAGATTCTGCTGCCACTACGTTTACTACCACTGCTATTTATTTATTCTTCCAATTATTATTTTCAGAGAGACCAGGTCTTGAGTCCTGGCTCCAACACTTACAGTGAATAAAAGCCAGTGAACTTGGTCAGAAACAAAATGTATCCTTGTAAGCTGGCCCCAAAATCACTATGATGGTGACTGCAGCCATGAAATTAAAGATGCTTGGTCCTTGGAAGGAAAGCTGTGACAAAACGAGGCAGCATATTTTAAAAAGTACAGAAATCACTTTACTGACAAAGATCTGTCTAGTCAAAGCTATGGCTTTTCCAGTAGTCATATATGGATGTGAGAGTTGGGCCATAAATAAAGCTGAGCACCAAAGAATTAATGCTTTCAAACTGTAACGTTGGAGAAGACTCTTGAGAGTCCCTTGGACTGCAAGGAGATCCAACCAGTCCATCCTAAAGGAAATCAAACCTTGAATGTTCATTGGAAGGACTGATGCTGAACCTGAATTTACAATTCTTTGGCCACCTGATGTGAAGGGCCAACTCACTGGAAAAGCCCCTGATGCTGGGAAAGATTGGAGGCAGGAGGAGAAGGCGACGACAGAGGATGAGGTGGTTGGGTGGCATCATCAGCTCGATGGACATGTGTTTGATCAAACTCCAGGAGACAGTGAAGGACAGGGAAGCCTAGGGTGTTGCAGTCCATTGGGTGGCAAAGAGTTGGACACAACTTAGCAATTGAACGACAACAAAAACAAGTTGGCCCCAAACCTGAACAACACATAGAAATCAAATTATTTTCAAAACTCAAATGCATGGGACTATATGTATTTTTCATTCACCCATTAATTCATTTATCATACATATGTTAAGTACATACTATATGCTGTGCCAAGTACTAGAAACATACATAGCTGGACATTATAGATATGGAATTTATAATCTAGGTGGGGGCTGTGCTGTGATTTGTCACTTTGTCTGAAGATAACAAACTACCCCAAGAACTTAGTGGTTCAAAACAACAAGTATTTGTATAGTTCACAGTTCTTCAAGCCCACAATTGGTGCTGAGCTCAGCTGCATTTTTATTCTGGTTTTGGCTGGCTTCCTCATGATTAAGGTCAGTGCCAAGCTGACTGGGAGCTGGTTAGTTTCGGATGGCTTCATCTGGGCTGGCTGACTTGGCAGAGTCCTGCCCAACATGACTCTCATATTCCGGCAGGCCAGTCCACGCTTGGTCATCTAGGCATCTGAGCAAGGCTCCAAAAGAGAGAACCGAAGCACCCAGGACCTCTGGAGGCCTGCTCAGAACTGGCACACTTCCTTCTATTGCATTTTGCTCCTCAAAAGACTTTCAATTTTCACTTGTAAGTTATATCTCAATGAAAGTTGGAAACATTTTAATTTCATACAGTAGCATTATTTTCTCCATCACCTCAAGTTGGGATAACCGATGGTTTTTCTATTTTTCTAATTTTGATGCCGTCTTTTTAATTTTAAGTAATCAGCAGATAGTATAATTTGCAACACATCAATAACCAAAGGATAGCCAGCTCTTTGGTTTTGACATTCTCTATAACCAGACTGTGGTAAATTCAACATAGAATAGTCTAGAAGAGATTTAGTGTTCTCACTCAGTCATGTCTGACTCTGTGCAACCCCATGGACTGTAGCCTGGCAGACTCCTCTGTCCATGTGATTTTCCAGGCAAGAATATTGGAGAGGTTGACATGGCCTTCTCCAGAGGATCTTCCCAACCCAAGGATTGAACCTGGGTCTCCTGAGTTGCAGGCAAATTCTTTACAGTCTGAGCCACCTGGGAAGCCTTTAAAATACAAGGCATATTTATAGTGCTGACCTTACTAAGCTTTACAAAAGTGGTATTCTCTTGAAGAATGCATTACAAAGTTTGTCCAAATCCAGTAATCTGAAAGGAACTGTTAAGGTGTTTGAATCCTGATTTAATTCTATGGACTGAGAATTCCTAGAGCCTGATTTTGCTTTATTATTATTATTGTTATTATCATCAGTGACAGGAGGCAGCATTGTTCCACATATGGGGACTAGGAACATGTACATGGAAGGTTTTGATTGACATTTAAGTCTCTTTCCCCTTTTCAGTGTAAATTTTTCCTTAATGGTAGGAGACTGTACACTTGAAATAATGTGCATGGCTTATCTTTCTTAATACTGAAAAAAGTCACAGGTGGTTGAATTAATAAGAAAGGAGTATGTCATATATTTATGGCAACCAGGACGTGTTGGACAGTTTTAAATTCAAATATTTTGACCAGTTGTTAAACCATGTATTAAAATAAAACTTACAGTTTTGGAAATACAGTTACTTGAACAGTAATAGAGAGATTGCTAGGTCAAGAGGCATGAGTTCAGGTATGAGCTTTCAGTCTTAATTGCTGAGTATTTTGAAATGTTTGTATAGTTTGATAGAAAAGAATGAGTTTTGTCGTCTGATGGGGCTGGTTTCAAAATTTAGGTTTTCTACCTGCCTGTCCTTAGAAAAGTTACATTTTAAAACTTCCTGAGCAATTATTTCCTTATCTGTAAATTCTGAAAAATTACCCTGACCTCATAAGAAACGGCAACCTACTCCAGTATTTTTGCCTGGAAATCCCATGGACAGAGGAGGCTGGCGGGCTACAGTCCATGGTGTTGCAAAAGAGTCTGACACAACTTAGCGACAAACAACAACAACAATATGAGATTTGAGGATAAAATGAAATAATATGTGTCAACCCAGTGACTCTAAGCCTGGCACACAGTAAATTTTTTTCCTATTTAATTTATTTAATTGGAATATAATGGCTTTACGAGGTTGTATTAGTTTCTGCAGTATAGTGAAGTGAATTAGCTATAGGCATACATATATTTGCTTCCTTGTGGACCTCCCTCTCACTCCCATCCCCATCCCATCCCTCTAGGTCATCACAGAGCACCAAGCTGAGCTCTACGTGCTTTATACTAACAGGAGGCTCCCACTAGCTATCTGTTTTATACATAGTAGGGTGTATGTGTCAATCCTAATCTCCCAATTCGTTTTACCCTTCCCCTCCCCGCCTCCCATGTCCTCATATTCCTTTCTCTATGTTTACCTCTCTATTCCTGCTTTGGAAATAGGTTCATCACCACCATTTTCCTAGATTCCATATATATATATATATCTACATGTTAGTATCAATATTTCTTTTGTATGGTAGACTCTAGTGTCCCATGACAGATGCGTGGATAAAGAAGATATGGTACATATATACAATGGAATATTACTCAGCCACTAAAAGGAATGACATAGGGTCATTTGCAATGTTTCTATTTTTTGTTTCCAAAATGGAGCTATGACACAGTGGAGCACTGCAGGCTTGTGCCTCAGAGCATGGGATCTGAGTAGGAAAATCTGCGTTAAATTTCCAGCTGCGCCACTACAAAACTGTAAATTTGAGCAACTTTTGAACTGAAATTTCAGCTTCGGCCTGGAGTTCCTCCCTGGTCTGCTATATGGTCTCACCTTAGATTGTGAACAGCCAATTAGCTAAATGCCAATTTCAACATCACTTCTGAAATCCTTTAATTTGTACATGATCAAATAAGGTACCATCCTATCTAGGCAGCAAAATGATTTTGTGTAAGCAAGGTATGTGTTTCAGATGCATTCTTAGTTAATGTAATGGTTTGGATTATTATTCAGGAAATAGTCAATCCTCTGTCCTCCTATGTGTATGGACTATACTTCCCTTCCCTATCAATATTGGGCTTGGCCATGTGATGTGCTTTGGACAATGGAATGTTAGTGGCTGTGATTCAGGGATGTGCTCGTGTGATGGGTTTGCCATCTTCCTCCTCTGCCACCACCATGCAAAGAACTTCTTCTGAGCATCTGGGGTCCAGAAGGCCCACCTTCAGAGCAGACCTGAGCACAAGTTACAGTGAAGAGCCAAGTTCAGCTCACCGTGCAGCTAGAATCAGTCATGCGGCCTAGGTCAGCTGGCTTTCAGCTGATCTACAGTATGAACAAGAATAAATAACGGTGGTTTAAACCACTGAGTCTTGGGGCAATTGGTTATATAGCATAGCTGTCTAATACAGCTTGTGAATATGCACTTTCAAATGTCAGAGGTAAGCATTTGAGATTTAACTTGGAAAAATATTTCTTAACAACATTATCTCATAAAATGCTATTATCTGGTTTTGATATGTAAATGCTTGTTATTGAAATAATACTGTTACAATGGGCTTCCCTGGTAGCTCAGTAGTAAAAGATCCCCCTGCCAATGCAAGTGACAAGGATTTGATCCCTGAGTGGGGAAATCCCCTATAGAAGGAAATGGCAACCCACTCCAGCATTCTTCCCTGGGAAATCCCATGGGTAAAGGAGCCTGGAGGGCTACAGTCCACTGGGTCACAAAGAGTCAGACGAGTTTGCAACTGAGCACACACGCAAGCACAGTTACAATAATTACCAATGATTATAAAAGCTGTTTATATATCATGTCATTCCTTTTGTATATCCATTTTAGGATGTTTATATCATCCTAAAAGATGCTGCTGTTAAAGTGTTGCACTTAATATGCCAGCAAATTTAGAAAACTCAGCAGTGGTCACAGGACTGGAAAAGATCAGTTTTCATTCCAATCCCAAAGAAAGGCAATGCCAAAGAATGTTCAAACTACCTCACAATTGCACTTGTCTCACATGCTAGCAAAGTAATTCTCAAAATTCTCCAAGTGAGTCCCCAATAGTACATGAACCGAGAACTTCCAGATGTTCAAGCTGGATCT
The DNA here is from genome assembly GCF_910594005.1 of Cervus elaphus. Taxonomy (NCBI): domain Eukaryota; kingdom Metazoa; phylum Chordata; class Mammalia; order Artiodactyla; family Cervidae; genus Cervus; species Cervus elaphus. Next base: position 17,679,033 of record NC_057820.1, read on the forward strand.
AGAAAAGGCAGAGGAACCAGAGGTCAAATTGCCAACATCTGTTATATCATTGAAAAAGCAAGAGAATTCCAGAAAAACATCTACTTCTGCTTCATTGACTATGCTAAAGCCTTTGACTGTGTGGGTCACAATAAACTGGAAAATTCTTAAAGAGGTGGGAATATCAGACCACCTTACCTGCCTCCTGAGAAATTTGTATGCAGGTCAAGAAGCAACAGTTACAACTGGACATAGAACAATGGACAGGTTCCAAATTGGTAAAGGAGTACGTCAAGCCTGTATATTGTCACTCTGTTTATTTAACTTATATGCAGAGTACATCATGCAAAATGCCAGACTGGATGAAGCAGAAGCTGGAATCAAGATTGCAAGGAGAAATATTAATAACCTCAAATATGCAGATGACACCACCCTTATGGCAGAAAGTGAAGAGGAACTAAAGAGCCTCTTGATGAAGGTTAAAGAGGAGAGTGAAAAAGTTGGCTTAAAGCTCAACATTTGAAAAACTAAGATCTTGTCATCCGGTCCCATCACTTCATGGCAAATAGATGGGGAAACAATGGAAAGTGACAGATTTTATTTTCTTGGGCTCCAAAATCACTGCAGATGGTGACTGCAGCCATGACATTAAAAGATGCTTGCTCCTTGGAGGAAAAACTATGACCAACCTAGACAGCACATTAAAAAGCAGAGACATTACTTTACTGACAAAGGTCCATATAGTTAAAGCTATGATTTTTCCAGCAGTCATGTATGGAAGTGAGAGTTGGACCATAAAGAAAGCTGAGCACCAAAGAACTGGTGCTTTTGAACTGTGATGTTGGAGAAGACTCTTTAGAGTCCCTTGGACTGAAAGAAGATTAAATCAGTCAATTCTAAAGGAAATCAGTCCTGGATATTCATTGGTACTGAAGCTGAAGGTTCAATACACTGACCACCTGATGCAACGAACTGACTCATTGGAAAAGCCCCTGATGCTGGGAAAGATTGAAGGCAGGAGTAGAAGAGGGCGGCAGAGGATGAGATGGTTGGATGGCATCACTGAATCGGTGGACATGAATTTGAGCAAACTTTGCAAGTTGGTGATGGACAGGGAAGCCTTGCATGCTACAGTGGATGGGGTCTCAAAGAGTTGGACTCAAGTGAGCTACTGAACTGATAAAAGCTGTTGACTTTTTATACAGAAATCTTTCACAGAACTTTCAAATATTCAAGTAGGGAAACATTTTCAACATGAATATTAAAAGAGTTCGTTACTGAGATATTTTGAGCAAAAATATATTCTTTGATCCAATAAATACTTATAAGAGTTAAAATAATAGCTGGACTGTAGCCCACCAGGGTTTCTCTGTCCATGGAATTCTCCAAACGAGAATATTAGAGTGGGTAGCCATTCCCTTCACCAGGGTATCTCCCCCATCCAGGGATCAAGCCTGGGATTCACTAATCTTAGGCAAAGTCTTTACTGTCTGTGACACCAGGGAAGCCCAAAATAATATAAGGGAAAATAATAGAGATTAGATTAAATCATAATATCAGTCTTTGTAGATGTGTCTAGTGTAGTAGTGATTTGTATGTTGAACAAATACCACTGAGAACTGATTTAAGATCTCACACCTTAATTTCAGAGAAGCCATCTGAATAAATGGTTCTGGTAATCTTAGACTTCTTGAGCTTTGGTAAAGAAGAGTTCTATGAATGAGGCATTTGTTTTCATCATCATATTTTCATCATCATGAATCAGTCAGGATAATTTGGCTGTTACTTTGGTTGAAACGAATAGGAACAAATTGGCTGCTTACATAAAAGGACTGTTTATTGGAAGGATATTGAACAGCTGGCAGGCTAAAAGAGGAGACCCTGATCCAGGGCTGGAAGGTGGGAAGCAGAGTTCTAAGCAGGTGGTGTTCCCTAGTAGTTTCTCCACAGTGCTTTTTATAGAATGGCCAAAGCCATTTTCTGCTTTACTGTTACTTTAAGATTCAAATTCCAGGAATTGGGCAACTGAATAGCTTAGCCAGGAGAGTGGTAGAGATTCACTGCAAATTACAGGAGAACTATGATTTCCACCAAAGATGTCAAGAAGTAGAATGGATACAGGTCAACCAAAGGATACCACCTCATCTTTGCACTTACCAGCATTGTCATGAATATTGCTCATCATGATCACTTTTATTTATTATTTTTGGCTGTGTTGGGTCTTTGTTGCTGTGCTGTAGCTTCCTCTAGTTACAGCAAGTGATGGCCACTCATCATTGCAGTGTGCAGGTTTCTCACTGCGGTGACTTCTCTTGTTGCAGAGCATGGGCTCTAGGCATACGTGATTCAGTAGTTGCAGCACACAGCCTCAGTAGTTTCAGAGTGCAGGCTTGGTTGCTCTGTGGCGTGTGGAGTCTTCCTGAACCAGGGATCAAACCATGATCTCTGCATTGGCGGGTGGATTCTCATCCACTGTACCACCAGGAGAGTCTGCCATGATTGTTTTTATTATTAATTGCTAGAAGGTTGTTATTGTTGTTGTTTAGTGGCTAAGCTGTGTCTGACTCTTTGCAACCCCATGGACTGCAGCACGCCAGGCTTCCCTGTCCTTAAATATCTCCCAAAGTTTGCTCAAACTCACATCCATTGAATTGATGATGCCATCCAACCATCTCATCCTCTGTCGCCCCCTTCTTCCCTTGCCTTCAACCATTCTCAGCATCAGGGCCTTTTCCAATTAGCTGGCTCTTCGCATCAGGTGGCCAAAAGTATTGGAGCTTTAGGAGCAGCCCTTCCAATAAATATTCAGGATTGATTTCCTTTAGGATTGACTGGCTTGATCTCCTTGCTAGAAGGCTGAAGGAGAAGATTCATGTTTGAGATATATTTCTAAAGTATCATGTGAGGGCTCAGGGCTAAGATGTGATTTACGACTGTGTATGAGTCAAATCATCAGAAGTTCCTGGACACAGAATAGAGATATTGAAGATATGGACCAATTTGGAACATCCGTTCAGGTGTGACAAGACACTGAAAAGTAGGATTGTCTTTCCTCATAAAGAACAATTGGTCAGTATCTATCTACCTACCTACCTATCTATCTATCTATCTATCTATCTATCTATTGGTATATCTGAGCTTCCCCAAAAGGGCGTTATAGCTTCCTCTGAGGTATCTGCCAATAAGATGAGAAGATGTGGCTTTCTTCCTGGTCAAATCAGATCTGTTTCACCATTTATCTTACCTCTGGTCAATGTCTCCATATTAGTATCTCATTCATTCTTTGTAGTACTTGTAAACATCACCTCACTTTTCTGATCTTTGCTATCATTTATTTAAGAAGTCAATTACTATGCCTAATGCACTTTGAATATGGCTGTAGAAAAGACAGGGCAAGAGAGTTGTCCATCCTTTGGGGCTTTGTAGAGAAAAGTCATTAAACAAATATTATGCACGTAATCCCATCCTTTGGGGGCTTCGCCAGTGGCACAGAAGTAAAAAATCCACTTCTAATGCAGGAGACATAGGAGATGCAGGTTTGACCCCTGGACAGGAAAGATCTCCTGGAGGAGGGTACGGTAACCTACTCCAGTATTCTTGCCTGAAGCATCTCTTGGACAGAGGAGCTTGGTGGGCTACAGTCCTTGGGTCACAAAGAATTGGACAGGACTGAGCAACTAACACGTCAGTGTGCAAAGATGCTTTATTTTAAAGTCTGCCAATCTTGACAACCTTTTACGAGGGGATGGGGGGGCGGGGGTATTGGAAGAAGAGGATGTTGGTTAGTTGTGGTCCATTTCCAGAAAAGCACTGGAAAACCACCACTCTGCCTGTCTCATTTCAACTCAGTGTTCCCTAAGCTGCAGTGACTAATCAGAGATGCAAATCACATCCTGTGTTTGAGCTGTCCTCACCCTTTCAAAACCCATTTGAAGACTGGTCACTTTTTCTCTGTTGAATGCCTAGAAAATTTTTAGAGAAACAAGTCAGGCAGAGCAGGGAATGCTGTGTATGCACATATTCCCTCTGGCCCAGGTTTCCAGTTCAGCGGGCCAACCCTCACTTGTCATATTGAATCCTTTATTACAACAAAATATTATTTTAAAGCTGCACTAACAGTAATTAGAAGCAATTGAGTTTTATCAACTAACACAAACTGTGGGATTTCGAACTTGGATTTTAGCTGGTATTTTAATGAAGTGTGTGTTAACAACCCCAAATCTTCTGTCAGTCCGGCAGCTGAGTTGCATATACAGACCTTGGATGGAGGGACCATGTGTTAACGCTCAGAGGCGTCAGGCTCATTGCTGGCTCTGCACACCCAAACTTCGCAGAGCTGTCTCTCGGGCCCCTTTTATTTTCTCCTTCTCCAGATGACTGTCTTGACAGTCCCCAAATTGGTTCTTATAAAATCTTGGAATTAAAGATGATGGTTTCCATGTGCACATTTTAATAATAGACATTTACTTTTTATTTTTATTTATTTATCAATGTCTAGTTTCAGCTATAATAAGTATGATTCCTGTTTTTTTTTCAAGTTCCTTGCACACAATTTTATGAGATGGGTAATGTACTGTAATCCATTTTTCCTATCCAGATAAAAAAAAAGAGGGTAATACCAGATCTAGATTATTGGCCTGGGTAATACCTAAATATTATCTAAGTAATATCTAATATCAAAGCAATATCTAATAAGATTTAAGGTTGAGTTTTGCACAACATTTAAAAATATTTTTGCAATGTGCCACATATGCTTAGTCATGTCTGACTCTGCGACCCCATGAACTGTAGCCCACCAGGCTCCTCTGTCCATGGAATTTCCCAGGCAAGAATCCTGGAGTGGGTTGCCATTTCCTACTCCAGGGGATCTTCCCGACCCAGGGATCGAACCCTTGTCTTCTGCAGCTGCTGCACTGACAGGCGGATTCCTTACCACTGAGGAGCTGGTATACTCTAATCAAGCACATTCTTTCCCTCTATTAGTATTGCCTTTCCCAATAATTGTTCCTTCCCCTATAGTTCTGGTATGAGCTTTATTTTTAATTAATTTTTATTGGAGTATATTTGCTTTACAAATTAAATCGAAATAGATATTTCGATGTGAGCAATGATGACTTCAATTTTATCTCAACAGTCTCATTTCAGCTTGAGATGCAAAAAAGACACATGGTCCCGAGTGTTAGAACTTGTTTAGTAAGAGCTGGAAGGTTGAGAAGAGGACAAAAGAAAGAAAGAGAAGGATGCTCCCTAATTTGAAGCTTTTAGTGGAATGCGTATCTGGAGGAAGCAGAGCAGCTTCTTGTTTTGAAAGACAACCTTCTAAATTTTGGCTGAAAGCCTTTTCTTTTTTATAATTAGTTTATTGATTTATTTAGTTTTTGGCTGCTCTGGATCTTTGTTGCTGCAGGTGGGTTTTCTCTAGTTGTGGTGCACAGGCTTCTCTTTGTGGTGGCTTCTCTTGTGGAACGTGGGCTCTAGGCATATAGGCTCGGTAGTTGTGTAACTATGGCATGTGGGATCTTCTCAGACTGGGAATCCAACCCATATTCCCTGCATTGGCAGGCAGATTCTTAACCACTGTGCCCCCAGGGAAGTCCTAAAAGCTTTTTCAGTTGGGCATTTTCAAAGAATAATCAGAAATTTACTGGAAAAGCTCACACAACCATCACCAGGGCGATGCAAGTCATCATGGCAATGCTGAGCCTTTTGTGATGAAAGGAACACTCCTATCAGGACAGAACCTAGATCAGGAAAGAGTAGCTCAGATTTTTATAAGCAGATTTTACCTAATCAGCATACAATTCAAACCAAGGCAGTACTTTTAACTTTGTCCTGACCAATCCCAGGAAATGTATGGAGACAGTAGATGCCATTTGATTAAAGAAGATAAGGCAGCTGTTCACTTTCTCTTGGGTTCTATTTCAGTGAAGGAAGTGACCCCAGGCTTCTCTGATGCCCACCTGAAGCTGCTCACACTTGTGCTTACACAGCCTGCAAGTGTGAGGGCATTCATACCTATGGGGCCTCCCTTGACCAACAAGAAGTGGAATACATGTTCTCCCGTTTCATCATCTGGGCTGGCTGACTGGAGACACATTTCTCCTAGAATTGAAAACCAAAAATCTCTAATAGTGGCCAATGCAGTAACATATCCTTGGGGACTTGCTTCCCTGTCCACTCACTGTAACACATCTTATCCCTGGAATCACATTCTCAGCCTGTGTTAGGCTCTGCTTGCAGGGGACCTTAAGAAACAGTTGGTAGTAGGAGAATTTCTAGAATGCCAACCTGCAGGATGGGGTTTTGAGCTGTATCCCTCACCAATCAGACTATAGCAGAAACCCAGTTGCTGCTTATGCGTGAGTGATGTAACATGTTGCAACATCACAGTGACTGAGACAGTCATGTCTAGTCGATGGAGATGACAAGCAGGCTTATTTAAGGCTGTGGCACTGAAATGTTAGAGGGGCTATGGTACCATAAGGGTGGTGTGAGTTTGTGTGTGTTAAACTAATAGATGCTAGGGAATCAGTGGATTTGCAGCAGTAGCCCACCAGGCTCCTCTGTCCATGGAATTCTCCAGGCAAGAATACTGGAGTGGGTTGCTATTTCCTTCTCCAGTAAGGGTGATGTAGTTGGTGGCATATATTAGCTCCATTAAAAGCTCTGAAAAGAGAAAAATAACAGGCCTTTGTATGAACAACAGAGGGCCTCGATGGTGTTGATTAAGGAGACCCGTGTCTTTTTTAGCCACTGGAGGTCAGATCCAGGATCTAACTGTGAGGGAAACTGAACAGCAAAGAATACTGAAAGCATAGTTTTTAAGAGATGCTTCCATGAAGTGGAGCTCTGTGAAATGCAGAAAGCCAGTGACAACATTTAATCACCTTAGGCATGGTGAATTATCCTAATGGGCAGTGAGGCCAGAGTGGTTGGCAGGACACCAGAACCAAGAGATCTGTGATAATGGCTAACAGTTCATGGCAGATAAAGTAATAGATGCTAGGGAATCAGTGGATTTGAACCAGTGAAGCTAATTGATAACTGGTGATCAAAATTCTGCCATTAGTCTCTATGATGGAAAACTGCAGACTACTGTTGCCAGACCATGGGCATGGGCATTTACATTCTGGGAGGTCTCTTGGCAGCCATCTGTCTTTCCCATGGAAGCATCCCATCTGTAGCTTTTTCCATTTAAAAGTTGAAATCACGAAGGGGAATGTATTTCTTGGGCCCTAATAGCTTGGATGGAGTATGGGTACAAAAGACCCTGAATAGCCAAAACAATCTTGAGAAACAAGAATGCAGCTAGAGGAATCAACCTTCCTGACTTCAGACTGTTCTATAAAGCTACAGTCATCAGGACAGTATGGTACCAACACAAGAACAGAAATACAGTCCAATGGAACAAGATAGAAAGCCCAGAGATAAACTCTAGCACCTATGGGCACCTTATCTTTGACAAAAGAGGCAAGAACATACAAAGGAGAAAAGATAGTCTCTTCAATAAGTGGTGCTGGGAAAATTGGACAGTTGCATGTAATGCAACTGGATGCAAAAGAATGAAATTAGAACACGTCCTAACACCATACACAAAAATAAACTCAAAATGGATTAAAGAACTAAATGCAAGACCAACAAATATAGAACTCTTAGGCATAAACATAGGCAGAACACTCTTTGACATCAATCACAGGAAGATCCTCTATGACCCATCTCCCATAATAATGGAAATAAAAACAAAAATAAACAAATGGGACCTAATTAAGCTTAAAAGCTTTTGAACAGAGAAAGAAACTATAAACAAAGTGAAAAGGCAACTCTCAGAATGGGAGAAAATAATAGCAAATGAAAGAACTGACAAAGGATTAATCTCCAAAATACGTAAGCAGCTCATGCAATCCAATACCAGAAAAACAAACAACCTAATCAAAAAGTGGGCAGAAGACCTAAACAGATATTTCTCCAAAGAAAACATACAGATGGCTAAGAAACACATGAAAAGATGCTCAACATGGCTCATTATTGGAGAAATGCAAATCAAAACCAAAATGGTCAAAAAGGTCATCATCAAAAAATCTATAAACAATAAACAGTGGAGAAGGTGTGGAGAAAAGGGAACCTTCTTACACTGTTGGTGGGAATATAAATTGATATAGTCACTATAGAAAATAGTATGGAGATTACTTTAAAAACAAGGAATAAAACTACTATATGATCCAATAATCCCATTACTGGGCATATATTCTGGAGAAACTATAATTGAAAAAGACACGTACCCCAGTGTTCATCACAGCACTGCTTACAATAGCTAGGACATGGAAGCAACCTAGATGTCCATTGACAGATGAATGGATAAAGAAGCTGTGGTACATAAATACAATGGAATATTACTCAAGCACAAAAAGGAACAAAAGACGGATGAAGCTAGAGCCTGTAATATAGAGTGAAGTACGTCAGAAAGAGAAAAGTATCATATGTTAACACATATATATAGAATCTAGAAAGATAGTACTGATGAACCTACTTGTAGGGCAGCAATGGAGATACAGACAGAGAGAATAGACTTGTGGACACAGTGGGAGAAGGAGAGGGTGGGATGAACTGAGAGTCTTGAAACATATACACTGCCATATGTAAAATTAGATAACCAATGGAAATTTGCCATATGACACGGGGAGCTCAAATCAGGTGCCCCGTGACAACCTAGAGTGGAGGGATGGGGTGGGAGGTAAGAGGGAGGCTCAGGAGGGGACATATGTCCACCTATGGCTGATTCATGTTGATATACAGCAGAAAGCAACACAATATTGTAAAGCAATTACCCTCCAATTAAAAATAAATTTAAATTAAAAATAGAATTAGGATACAAAAAAGAAATGCAGATGGTGACTGCAACCATGAAATTAAAATTGCTCCTTGGAAGAAAAGCTATGGCCAACCTAGACAGCAAATTAAAAAACAGAGGTATTACTTTGCCAACCAAGGTCTGTCTAGTCAATGCTATGGTTTTTGCAGTAGTCATGTATGGATGTGAGAGTTGGACCATAAAGAAAGCTGAGTGCCAAAGAATTGATGCTTTTGAACTGTGGTGTTGGAGAAGACTCTTGAGAGTCCCTTGGACAGCAAGGAGATCCAACCAGTCCATCCTAAAGGAGATCAGTCCTGAATATTCACTGGAAGGACTGATGCTAGAGCTGAAACTCTAATTCTATGGCCACCCAGTGCAAAGAATGGACTCATTGGAAAAGACCCTGATGCTGGGAAAGATTGAGGGCAGGAGGAGAAGGGGACGACAGAGGATGAGATGGTTGGATGGCATCACCGACTCGATGGACATGAGTTTGAGCAAACTTTGGAAGTTGTTGATAGACAGGGAAGCCTGGCATGCTGCAGTCCATGGAGTCACAAAGAGTCGGACATTACTGAGTGACTGAACTGAACTGAACAAAAAAGAAAACAAAAGTTACATAATAGTGATAAACAAAAAAACAAAACAAAACACAAAAAAGAAAGTGGAGAGTGCTGGTTCAGCCACTGTATAGTGTGAGATGATGGCAAAGCAGAGTTAACACTGAAATAAACCCTGGGGAGTTGTTTCAAGGGTGTCTCAATGATTTGGAATGAGGAATTAAAATGGCCCAGACAGCAAAAGGTACAAACAGAAATTTTACCAATTCATGCAAAAAAGATAAAATGCAAATACTTAATAAACTTTGAGAAATATTTAAATTAAAGAACCCCACAGTGGGTGCAGGTTTGATCTCTGGTTGGGGAAATTTAGCATGCTGCATGGTGCAGTCAAAAAAACAATAAAAGAATCCAGCTTTCATTGTTTTTCCTTGGTAAAAAACTCCAAATTTAATGAGTAATGAGACACCATATTTTGATCTATCAATTAGAGTTTTTTAAAAAAGGATTTTAATTGCAGGCAAGGGTTACTCATCTATTACTGATGAGATATAAATTATTACCATACACATATGTAGAAGCTTATGGTATGTATTAAGATCATATGAATGTTCAGATATCTTGCCCTTAATTTCAAATCTAGAAATGTATCTTAAGGCAATCATCTGAAATGTGAATAAAAATTCTTGTGTATCATTTTATAACTTTTATTGAGTGCTTGGGCTTCCCTCATAGGTCAGTCAGTAAAGAATCTGCCTGCAAGGCAGGAGACCCAGGTTTGACTCCTCAGTTGAGAAAATCCCCTGGAGAAGGAAATGGCGATCCACTCCAGTATTCTTGCCTAGAGAATCCCATGGACAGAGGAGCCTGGCGGGTTACAGTATATGGAGTCGCAAAGAGTCGGACACAACTCAGTGATTAACACACTTTATTGATTGCTTACTATGTACCAGGCAAATATAAATACTAATATATTTAGTGTTAGTGACTAACACTAAATGTGTGTGTTAGTCACTCAGTCATGTCTGACTCTTTGTGACCCCATGGACTATAGCCTGCCAGGCTCCTCTGTCCAAGGGATTCTCCAGGCAAGAATACTGGAGTGGGTTACCATTTCCTTCTCCAATTTAATTCAATGTCCACAGCAGAATAATGCTACAGGTGTTTTTATTGTATCCATTTACAAATAATTGAGGCTCAGAGGTTATATTAATTTCCTATATATCTTTTCCCAAATTTGTCTTCCCAAAGCTAGCAAGACACACAGGTTATTGTCTAAGATATGAAAAAATTATGTCCCATACAAACAGTGAAGTATTATGCAGCTGTTTGAAATAATAATTATTAAGAATTTTGGTATTAGGCTAAGTAAAAAAAAACATAAAATATATTTTCAAATATGTAAGTAAAGCATATTTTTAAAGTCCTGGGAGGGATAGATTATACATTATTAGCAGGGTTATTCTGGGTGGTGAAATTTGAGTTATTGTTTTCTGGTATTGGATGATCTTTCTGTACTTCTCACTTTTTTTTTTTTTTGCTATAAACTTGCATAATTTTTACAAGGAAAAAACTTTAAAAATATCCACTAGTTGTGGATATCTTTCATCTAAAAGACAGGATACAGTCTGGAGGTTATTATGTGCAGGCCTGCCATGTGCTAAATTCTCTTTGAAATTACCAAAGCCAGTTTCTGACCTCATCTATCTTTCAAAATCTTTTAAAGCTAAGTCTCTTTCTTTTCTTTCTTTCCTTTCTTCTCTCTCTCTCTTTCTCTTCCTTTCTTTTTGTTCTTTTTTTGTTTGGCTGAGCAGCACAGCCTGTGGGATCTTAGTTTCCTGACCAGGGATCAAACTCACATAGCCTGCAGTGGAGGCTAGGAAACTTAACCACTGGACCACCAGAGAAGTCCCTCTTTCTTTTTCCCTTCCTTCCTCCCTCCTTCTTTCTTTCTCATTCTCCCTCCCTCCCTTCCTTCCTTCTCTCTCTTTCGCCTGTCTTCCTGCCTTTTATTCAACCAGTAAAATTCTCTCATACAGAAACTTCTACTCACCAAATTGTATCACTCATCTAAAATGTAACTTGAGAAAATTCTATCAGATAAAGGGCCCTTTTGAGGAAAAAAAAAAATCTGCCTACAATAGGGATTTAAAACTGAAGTGTCATGTGCAAACGATCTATTGGATTTCAGCACCATCGCAAAAATACATGATTTAAGTAGGATGCCTTTTTTTCCCCCTCTTTTCCCCAGTAGAATTATCACAGCCTTTCACAGAGCACTTCGGAGGCCGTTAACTTCTCCCTCATTTACACACAGCTTCTCTCTCTCTCTGCCGTATTTTGCATCACTTAACCCAGTGGAGTGTTCTCAGACAAAGGCTGCCTGGAAGCTGGGGCCCGCTTGGTGGCCGGCTCTGTGGCATTCATGGTCTGTATTGTTTTTGAAGGCCATCTGCCTGTCATTTGTTTGCTGATTGAGTTAGTACACCTAATAATATTTTTTTATTGGGCTGTGCTAGCCAATGAAAAGGGAATTATACACTCAACAGATGGGTCACAAACCTTTCCACCTTAGTGTAACCACTCCTCCAGTTAGTTAAAAGCCAGCATGAGCGCAGATTATAAGTGGAATAATAGCCTTTTTATAAAAGGTTTTCACAGTGGTTAGTGGTCATGGTGCCAAACATGATGGCATTAGTTTCCCCTCTTTGTTGTCTAGATTCTCCCTGCAAGAACAATCTGAGCGATGAGGGATGCGGAAGCGAAGAGCAGAAAACCAGCTGAGAATCGTGAGGACCAGAGTGCAGACCATATACAGAAGGATCACATTAGCTCACTATCACTTGTGTTATCGGTAAATAAGGCACAGCGTGTGTCCCAAGAGGGGCTGCGTGCTCTGGCCCTGCCTTTACTTGGGTGGGTGCAGCAAACTCTATCACAAAAGGAAGCCCAAATAGCCTTATTTTTTGTACAAGTGCGTGCTAAGTCACTTCAGTTGTATCCGACTCTTTGTGACCCTATGGACCACAGCCTGCCAGGCTCCTCTGTCCATGGGATTTGAATACTGGAGTGGGTAGACTTTCCTTTCTCCAGGGGATCTTCCCAACCTAGGGACTGAACCTGCATCCCTCATGTCGCCTGTATTGCAGGAGGGTTCTTTAACACTAGCACCACCAGGGAAGCCCTACTTTTTTTTTTTTTTAATACAAGTACAACAATGGAGAAACTGAGGCTCACCAGCCCTGGACATCATGTAAATAAACAACAAAATCCATATCTCCATCGCTTGACAATGATCCTCCCTTAGACAACATCCTGCCCTTGGAAACTGTTCCTCCTGAGTTCACATCACAAGCTCACATCATATTGGCCCTAAAGAGGGAGTGAACCTCGCTGGCTCAGACGCTATTAAGTCAATTGGAGGTGTGTTCAAAGAGTATGAGAGCAAGTCTCTTCAGGAAGAATCATGATGCAAAGGATTATTTTACTTGTGTTTGAACAAGAAAGTTGCCTCTCCCACCGTAACTACAGTGACAGACTTTTCAGTTTTGCAGGGATAGACTTCATTTTTGAATACTTGTAATTACGCTTCTCTAGTGGCTCAGTGGTAAAGAATCCACCTGTCACTGTAGGAGGCATGGGTTCGATTCCTGGGTCAGGAAGATCCCCTGGAGAAGGGAATGGCAATCCACTCCAGTATTCTTGCCAGGAGAATCCCATGGACAGAGGAGCCTGGCGGGCTTCAGTCTACAGGGTCACAAAGAGTCAGACACAACTCAGTGATTAAACAATAACGACAATATGGGAGAAATTATGTATTGTAAAGACCTGACTTATTTTCTTTTAGAAACAGATTCTGCTTTAGTGCATCAAATAAAACAAAACTGGAGAGTACATTGAGCACTTTGTGAATCACTCTTTTAATTGTGCATGTGAATTACTAGCTCATTTTCTCCCCATAGTTTTCTTTGCCTCATCCTAACTTCAAACTGCAAATGGATTCTTAGCAGTATATTGGAATGGCCAAAAGTTCATTTGGGCCTTTCCATATCATCTTCTGGAAAAATCCAAATGAACTTTTTGGCCAACATAATCCTTGCTTTGATTTTGGTATAAGGAGATCCTGTGTGTTCCTGAGGGTGGTGGGTGAAGTGATGGCTGAGTGAATATGGATGGGAAAAGATTTGGGGCGGGGGATGGAATCACTGGGCCCAGGAACAGGAAGAAGAAAAACCAGGTATTGCTAAGAACCTCTCCTCCTTCAAAATCAATGGTCTTTTCCTTTTTTCAAGTTGATGAACACCAGCAAGATGTTTTAATATGACTCGCTGGCTTTGCTCGATGTTCTAAATCCGTCTGTTAGTGATTTTTCCAGAGCTTATCTGATTCTGAAGTTTTCCAGAGATTTTGTTTCTTCCTTTAGGGATTCCTGAGGAATTCTGGAGAGATCTGGAGATGACGGGAGTGGAGAGGGAGTGAGGGTCTAAGTGGTCAGTTTCCTACGATGCTTGCCCACTCTCATTCTCTTCGTCAGATATGTCCCAGTGTAACCAGACGTTTGCCCAGATGTGGTGGCATTGGAACAAGTGTAGCCCCTCAAATTAACTTCACGAGATCCCTGCTGCCTTCTCCAGGTCATCCTGCAAGCCACTGATGCTTGAATTCTCAAACTTGGAGAATGAGTCTCTAGTCAGTTTTGTCTTATTTTAAAATGCATGGTTCAGGGAGTATTTTTACCTACAACTTCATCAGTCCTTCGTGCCTAGATGGGAATGACTTTAGGGATATATCCTTGATTTTTTTCCAAATATTTATTTATTTATTTACGCTGCACTGGGTCTCAGTTGTAGCACATGGGATCTTTTAAGTTACAGCATGTGGGATCCAGTTCCCCAGCCAGGGATTGAATCCAGGACCCCCCTCCCCATACTGGGAGCTCAGAGGCCCAGTCACTGGACCACCAGGAAAGTCCCATCCCTGAATTTTATGCGGGGTGTGTATGATTTCAGGAGCACACTGGAAACTTAAGAAAATGGGAAAGAGCCTTAGGAAAGTGAGTGGGCAATAGACCAGGAAGGAGAAGATGCTAACACTGAGCAGACACCTTTAAAGCTTGCTCTCTTCTCATTAGGACCTAAAAGGGATTTTTAAGATGAATTCATCTTTAAGGATCTATTGGCAAGTCGGTCCACAGAAACATTTCAACCAAGATCACTTAAAATTCCCAAAGCCTTCTGAATTGGTTATGACTTTTTTTCATCACATAATCTGCATCCTGACCTAGTTACACTGGCAGGTGACTCAGAGGCAGATGAGTCCAGAAAGGGGACCAAACACAGTAAAATCTCCACCCTTTCTGGCTTCTCCCCCCAGGGATCTGCAGCCCCATCAAGGCGGCCCCCTGCCTCCTCCCCTCACCAACACTCAGCGTCTCCCACTGCACTAGGATAGATCCAGTTAGGAACCCGCTTCCCTCTCCACCTCACACCCAGCTCTCCTTTTCAGCTTCATGTTGCTGGGATTTAATTCTGAGCAGGATTTAAATAAAATCAGACTCTCTCGGGGCCAGAGGAGATGTGTTTGCTGGGAAATGGAATTCGTCGTCTGGGTCACTTGCTAGTTAGCCCCATATCCCGGCGGTGATGGGACCCGGGGAAAGGAGACGCACCCGCACTCTCGCCCCCGCTCCACACCACTCAAGCACCTTCCAGAGTGAGAAATGGGGCGGGGGAGCGGGGGGAGCCCGTGGTTAAAGGAAGGAACAAAGCGCCTCTCTCCTCTCCATGTTTAATTACTAACTTGAATACCTTTTGGCATTGAAACATCTCTATATTTTAGCGGGGGGAAAGGGTCTCCAGTTTACATTAAAAATTAACAGTGACGCCTGTCTTAGGTGGGGCACACAGGCTTGCAATGAACCAAGCCCCACACAAAAAAAAGCTTAAGGGAAGAGAGGACTTATTAAAAAAGATATCGCGAGACGTTCTGGAAACCAAGAGCAGGAAATGTAGGCGGGGCTTACATCCTAAGGGAGGTGGAGCGGGTCAAGCGGTCCCTTCGGCTTTCCTCTGCCACAGTCAGTTTTCCCTTCATCTCTGCAAACTTGCTTCCTCGCAGTCTCTTCATTTTTACTCTCCATGATTTATGTTACGCATTACCTTGGCATTTTTTTTTTCTTAATGATTACTTTTTGATCTGTGGGATCTTTGTTCCCCAACCAGGGCTGGACCCATGCCTCCTGCATTGGAATCATGCAGTCTTAACCTGGATCACCAGCGAAGTCCTTTGACTCTATTCTTGACTCAGCTCGATACCTGGTTTCTGTCAGGCAATGACTTTGGAATGGAGGTGGACCAAATGAATGAACCACTCTGTATGGCCTTTCAGTGTAAACACTCATCATCACTTAAGTAGTTCTTGACGGTTGTAGTTCAATAGCCTTATGAGAGGAGATCTGATGGGCTCAGTTGGTCCTTCTTGGTGAGTATTCACTCCTGGTCCACTTGTCTGTTGCCAACAAGTATGATTACTTAGCACAAACATGACTGCTTACCAGGAGGATGGATGAAGCCATTAAAAAAAAAAAAAAAAAGGATGGTAAGTTTGCCAAATATGTTTACTGTAGCCACCAAACCAACATTTCTTTCCTGGAAATATGCCTAAGTAGTGTCCTTGTGCTCAGCTGCTTCAGTGGTGTCTGACTCCTTGACCCCATGGACTGTAGGCCACCAGGCTCCTCTGTCAATGGGATTTTCAAAGCAAGAATACTGGAGTGGGCTGCCATTTCCTTCTTCAGGGGATCTTCCCGATCCAGGGATGGAACCCATGTCTCTTATGTCTTCTGCATTGGCAGGCAGGTTCTTTACCACTAGCACCACCTGGGAAATCCATGTCTATTCAAAACATGATAATCTTATATTAAAGGGATTATTTGTTTAGCTCAGAAAAGGGTTTGAAGGTGTTCACCTATTTTCAAGTTCAAGTAAGAATGGATTTCCATGTTGATAGTCTTAGCACAGCCAAGTGAAAAATCAAAAAGATTTTTGATTCATGTATTATCTTCCTAGGAGACAGAAGTTTTTTTTACATTTGGAAATTCAAGGTTCATATTCCCACGATTCCTTGTGCATAATTTATGTTGATCTCTAGGCTCTTGTATAGTTCTTTAACACATGTGATTTAATTTTAATTTTTATGACAACCTTGAGGCTATTTCCCCCCATTTTGAAGATGAGAAAACTGACATTCAGATACAGTAATCCAGTGGTTCCCAACTTTGGGCCTTGAGCTTAAGTTATATTTACTATGTCCAGAGACCTAATAGAAATCACAGGTTCATCCTCAGTCAAGCTAAGAAAATTACATCAACTTTCACTGTTTTAAAACTGCTCATTATGGCAACATGGCCATCTGTCTGAAATATTCATTTGATTAAATATAGATTGTTTATGAAGGAAAAAATGAGACAAAGATATAATTTTCTACCTTGTAAACATTGTGTTTGATAGACCTAATCTTTCAAAGATGTGGTCAAGGAAAAAGAAAGTAATAAAGGGAGTTCTTGGTGAAGAAGTTCAGTTCAGTTCAGTCGCTCAGTCATGTCCGACTCTTTGCAACCCCATGGACTGCAGCACGCCAGACTTCCCTGTCCATCACCAACGCCTGGAGCCTGCTTAAGCTCATGTCCATCAAGTCGGTGATGCCATTCAACCATGTCATCCTCTGTCCTCCCTTCTCCTCCCACCATCAGTCTTTCCCAGCATCAGGGGCTTTTCCAGTGAGTCAGTTCTTCACATCAGTGGCCAAAGTATTGGAGCTTCAGCTTCAGCATCAGTTCTTCCAATGCATATTCAAGACTGATTTCCTTTAGGATTGACTGTTTTTATATCCTTGCAGTTCAAGGGACTCTCAAGAGTCTTCTCCCAACACCACAGTTCAAAAACATCAATCGATGTAGAAGGTCTTAAATGCCAGCATCAGGTTCACTCAGAAGGTCTTCTGATACCTGGTCCCACTGGCTTTTCACTATATGGCACCCTTGTACAAGCTGAGCTAAGATCAATTCCTCCCACTGCTTAAAGGGAAGAGAATCTCTCTCATGCATGTTTCTCTTGGTAGGATGAAGGGTCACTAAAATACCCTGTATGAACTCAGGTTCAAGTTTTATTGCATGGACTCTGGTATACTCAAGCATTGTTTTTGAGGCTGATGTTAAAGTACAAGGACATAGCTAATAACTGCATTCTTTTAGAAACAAATGACTGGATATACTCCATAACCAGGCAGCAGTAAAGTAAACCTCACCCAAACAAAAGAAAACACATTTTAAATGTCCATAGAGACACAGCCACAAAGAAGTTATGCTCACTTAACAACTTCAGCCCCAAGAAACCTGGTACCTTTCACAGTCATGGACTCATTTAAATGGGGGTTTCAAGAAAAAAGGCTAAAATAAACATTAATTTAAGAGAATCCATTTCCCTCCCACCCCCACCCCCCATAAAAGGAGGTAAAACTGTCCTAGTGGGATGGAAGTAAAAGGATATTAACAAAAATACAAAGATAAATATGAGAAAAAGAGGAATTTTGTTATTTTGGTTAAGGGGTGAAGGCAGAGAGGGGAGACGAGATCTCTCTTGGCCTGAAGCCAGGAAACTTAAGATAAAACTTTTCTTCCCTTTTGCAGAAAAAGAAATGCTCTTTAACAAAGAAAAATGTCACCCAAATCTGAAATAAGAGCAGCCCAATCATGTTTATCTTTGACTTGGGATGCTGACATCAACAATGGTGTTCGCCTGTTAACCTGGTGCCCTTATCAAAATAGAGGAACATTTTAATCACTTTGTTCCTACTTTTATCTTGGATTAGCCCCATTTTTAGTTTTGTTGAACTTGAATTAAAGAAAAAGCATGCAGAAATTTAACAAGAGTTATGAATACCTCTTACAAGACCAAAATCCATTATGTAAATCCTGATTTGGGCTCCCTGTCAAAAAATATCTTTAGGACCCTAAAGCTATTCCAATAACATCTGCATAATATACTTTAAACACTAAATGTTCTAAGAGGTTATTGGGGACTTTAAAAAAATCTCGAAACAGTTCTTAGTTTATAATGTTGGTTAGTTTATAACAATTAACAAAATAAATATGCTTGCCAGCCTACCCAGGAAACCAAATATAAGACAAATAAATGAACACAATCAGTAAATTCATCTTCTGGATTTATGAGTTTTTAGGGAAAGCTTGAAATGTTTTCAGTTTTTTAATTCCCACAAAAGTGAATAGTGCTGCAATAAAACCTCAAAACAATTGATGTTTTAAGAAATGAGGCGTTGCTGCTAAACTTCCTACTACTAATTTAACACAGATTTCAAGCTGAAATCAAGACAATATGCTTTCTTCAGCTGTGTTTATGTGACTTCCCACATCCCTGTTAATTCTCTTTTGGCTTTCATGTAGAAGTTTTTGGAAGAAAGCGGGCCGACTTCATCCACCTACTGTAAAAGGGTCAGGTGTTCCAGAACGCATCAAATGGAATAACAGCACCTATATTTTTTGTTTAATAAACATCATGAGAGGAGTAAACAAATGCTACGTAAGAGAACTTCTAGCAATTTGAACCGGATATCTCTGTTTGCCACATAAATCTTAATAACTTATCAAAAATCTCCATATGCAGAAGACAGTTTATTCGTTACATTTCAGCTGAGACAGGATGTGTTTAGGTGGCCTAACCAAAAGCCTGAAGGGATACTGCAGAAAAAGAGTTTTGATTTCCGGATTCTGTCCTTACACAACTTCTTTGACACGCTGTCTCCCTCCAGCACATAAATAGAAAACCCTTCACTCCTGGTGATAGCACATCAATGCATGCGACTCAGCAATAGGCAGCAGTAGACATGAATTTGATCCGCCCCCGCTCCCCACCGCCCCCCACCCCGACATCATTGTCCTGTAGGGGAGCCGCAGTTGTTTGGAAGAGCCAGGGGGCTGTTTCAAGCGTGTGTGATCTCACAGTGAAACTCTCAGTAGTAGGGAGTGGCTTAGTCATTCTTTTTGAGACTGTGTGTTGTTTCACATGTTATTTGTTATTTGTGCCTCAGTTTCTGCTAGGTGCAACAGGGCTGACAAATATACTCGCCTCATCTGCATTAGATGGATAGAAGGGGGTAAAGCCGGGTTGTCAAACGTGTTCAGCTTCGGATCGACCGCTGTGCACTCTCCAAGATGCTCAGCTTAGGTTAGATATGACACCCGTGAGCTTGGGCTCCCCCGGAAGGAGAAGGACACACACGTGGGGGTGAGTATTGCCCCACACTGCTGGTTCACCATTCTGAGGACTTTTTACTTCTCTCTGGCCCACTATTGTGACTTAGGACGGCGGCTCAGATGGTAAAGCGTCTGCGGGCAATGCGGAAGACCCGGGTTTGATCCCTGGGTCGGGAAGATCCCCTGGAGAAGGAAATGGTAACCACCCACTCCACTACTCTTGCCTGGAAAATTCCATGGACGGAGGAGCCTGGTAGGTTACAGTCTGTGGGGTTGCAAAGAGTTGGACACGACTGAGCGACTTCACTTTCAGGACTTTCCAACTCTTCATACGATCGCAGGGGTCTGGCGTGCAAATGCCAAAGCCGGACCCTTTCCAGAGCTCACATACATACAGAATTTCATTTTCTGTTTTCTCTCTCTTTGCAGAGGAAAGTGCTGTACTCAGGCCTTGACTTGGATTGGACCCCAAAGCAAAAGAAGTTTCGCAGCTTAACAAATCTCTGGCCTTGTTTATTGCTAGCATGATCCAAAGGTGGGGGGCGCGGGGAGGTTCAGTAAGGAAAAATATCAGGAACCAGTGATCAAAAGAGAGTCGCAACCAGAGAGCCCCAAATGGAGACCCCCTTGGCTTGGAGGAGCAGGCAGTCGGCTGGGGCTTGTCCTCCCCACAGACAGACTCTCGGTGCTTCCCTAAAGTGACCATGTGGAGCACAAATCCAACCGCGTTTTCAATGAGAGCAGCCAGCACCTTGGAAGCGAAGGGGCGATGGCAGCGACAGATGGAGGGCTTCCGAGGCGGGCGGCGGCCTTTATTCCCAGATGAAGGCTCCCTCTTGTGTGAGTGTCGAGGGGCCATCTCCACTTAAACAATCCCTTTGCAGTGAATGGTTGTAGGACACATAACACCTCCTTTGTCTACCAGCCTTTCCAAAGCTCTCTGCCTGTCTGCCCTCTGCCTGTGCATTTTTATGGTGACGATCAACACAATTCCTCTCTCCAGAGACACCCCAACTTGGTTGAAAGGGTGGCCTTTTTTCCATTGAAAACTAGGTTTTCTTGGGGGAATTGAAAACTAAAGGGAGTCAGAGTGAATTGATTCAGCCTTTAACAATGACTTTAGTCTATTTACGGCGTTGGGAAGTTAGAAATTTCATCTTTATGACTTTAGAAAGTCATAGTAACAACATGAAAAGGATGAGAGAAGAGAGAAAATAGAGGTTGGGGAAAATTTGAGAGTTTCTTTAGGTGTCCAATTTTATTTTATTCTAATTTTGCATCTAAATTGAATACTGTCTTTGCAATCTTGGTTTCACTTTTCTTTGGAGAGGTTTGAAAATGTCTCATTCTGTTTTGTCTCTTCACTTGGATGAGATCTCAGGAGCGATCTTGAGTGATAATGTTGCTGCCACATTGGGGTGGGGCAAGTTAAGGTACAGAGGGTCTCCCCCACTTGACAGCAGTGCCCACCCCCCACTGCTTCTGCACCCCCAAGGTCCTACCACAGACGTACCTACAGCCAGAACAACACATACCGTGATACATGAGCTCTGGTGGAAGCTGATTGTGTCAGAATAATCTGGCAATCTGCTTGACTTTTTATTTACTTATTATTCACTACAAAAATAAAACATAGTTAATTTAAAATGCTGTTAGTTTCCAGTGTATGGCAAAGTGGTTCAGTTGTACCTAAATATATTCCTTTAAAGATTCTTTTCCATTATAGGTTATTGCAAGATACTGAGTATAGTTTCCTGTAACCATAAGTCTATTTTGGAAATAGGTTCATTTTTATCATATTTTTAGATTCTATATATGAGTAATATCATGATGTTTGTCTTTATCTGACTTACTTGACTTACTATGATAATCTCTAGGTCTATCCATGTTGCTGCAAATGGCATTATTTCATTCTTTTTTATGACTGAGTAATATTCCATTGTATATATTTACCACACCTTCTTTATCCTTTCATCTGTTGTTGGGTACTTAAGATGCTTTCAAATCTTATCTATTGTAAATAATGCTGCTATGAACACTGGGATGCACATATCTTTTCCAAATAGAGTTTTCATCTTTTCTAGTTATCTGCCCAAGAGTGGGTCTTGAAATTTAGATACAAAAGAGAATGCTAGTACTTGAGGACCTACTTTGTGTCTATTAGCACTGACATTTTCCAAAGAGATTAAATGAGATAATTATTGTTCAACAACATGATATGAGGGATATTTTCTCTCCATTTTCACAGATGAGGAAAGAGGCTCAGAAGTTCAAATGCCTAATTTTAGATGTGAAAATATAAATATTAAATGGCCTTTTGAATCCCAAATCTTCCCTTTCCAACTTAAATTATTTAAAAAAAACATAAACCATGAATAGATTAAGTAAATATGTAAGTAAATTCATAAACAAATACACTGAGTTTAATATTTTGTGCATTTCTCTGCTTTGTTTGCATATTAGGTGAAGTAAGATTAGTGTGCACCTTAAATTGAGACTTAAAAAAGAAAACTGGAAAATGGTCATTCCCCCCCCCACCAAGCTTTGATGAGGAATAATCTATATACAATAAAATTCAGTGATTTTAAGTGAATTTTGGCAGTAGTGTATGGTTATGTAACAATCACTTCAATCAAGTTATACTATATTTCGAGGACTTCCCTGATGGTCCAGTGGTTAAGACTCTGAGCTCCCAATGCAAGGGACCCAGGTTTGATCCCTGGCCAGGGAACTAAGATTCCACATCCCACAACTAAGCCTGTGCGCTGCAGCTACTGAGCCCTCAGGCCACAAGGAAGACCCAACACAGCCAAAATATATAAGTAAATATAATAAAATTATTTTAAAAGATATAGAATATTTCCATCTCTTACACCTCTTTGCAGCTAACCCTCTGGCCCCCAGCCCCCGGCAACCACTATTCCACTTTAGTTTTGTCACCAGTCTTCTCCAGCTTCTCTTTCCTACCCCAGTACCTTTGCACATCCTGTTCTTTCTGTGAGAAGGACTCTGTCTCATATCATACACTTTTCTTTCCTTGGCTAATGTCTGCTCATATTTGAGCTTAACTGACATTTCTTCAGAGAACTGTTCATGATCTTCTTTCCCTGAAATATCCAAACTGAAAGATGTATCCCATTATTTTCATTTATAGCGCTTCTGCCTTTCCCTTCATGTCACATAATATATGTGC
This sequence comes from Cervus elaphus, assembly GCF_910594005.1. Lineage (NCBI taxonomy): Eukaryota > Metazoa > Chordata > Mammalia > Artiodactyla > Cervidae > Cervus > Cervus elaphus. Next base: position 17,701,886 of record NC_057820.1, read on the forward strand.
ATATTATGGAGGTATTCATTTGCTTACTATCTCTCTGTCACTTACATTTCTCTGTCACTATACTTTGTTTCATGAATGCAGGGAAAACATCTGTGTCAGTCATCATTATATTTTCAGTTCATTGACAATCACTTCACTCGTACATCAGCTATGTTCTGAGAACAAAGCTGGTGGACATAGTACATTTTTTAAATGAATTAATTGAATAAATTGCTTTATATATACAAAAATTCCATCAAGTCTTTCATGGTGCCAATGGAAATGGCATCTCATTGTCATCCCTGGCTGTTTATTTGAGTCCCTCCTACTCTGCGCTGGGGTGCTCAAATGCAGCTTTCAGTTCAAAACCTCGGGGATTCAGTTAACCTGAGATTTTTAGCCAGCACAATCAAAAAGGAAAATTATGCCATTAGCTAACACACCTGAGTCATAGATTAATAAGGAGTACCATTCTTTATAAACTGCCAGGAGATGGGGCAGGAAGGCAAGGGGAATGCAAAGTGTGGAGACAGTTAGGACTGTGTTCTTAGCTTTGGTTGTTCAAGTTATGGCTTGGACTTTTCATTTGTTATTATTATTACTTTTTATTATTGTTATTATTATTATTGCCTTTTTCAATTGAAGGATAATTGCTTTACAGTGTTGTGTTAGTTTCTGCTGTACCTCAGAGTGAATCAGCGATACTTGTACACGTGTCCCCTCCCTCTTAAACCACCCCCATCACCCGCCAGGCCATCCCTGAGGGCTGAGCTGAGCTCCCTGTTCTACACAGGAGATTCCCAACTAGCTATCCAATTTACACATGGTAGTGTGTATATGCCGATCTCAATCTTCCCATTTGTCCCACCCTCCTCTTCCCCCACTGTGTCCACATGTCCTTTCTCTGAGTCTGCATCCCTATTGCTGCCCTGCAAATAGGCTCATCTGTACCATTTTCTAGGTTCCACATATATGCCTTCATATATGATATTTGTTTTTCTTTCTGACTTACTTCACTCTGAATGACAGACTCCAGGTCCATTCACATCTCTGCAAGTGACCCAATTTCATTTCACATTATTGTATATATGTGCCACGTCTCCTTTTTCCATTCATCTAGGTTCCATCCATTCCATTTAGGTTGCTTCCATGCCCTGCCTATTGTAAATAGTGCTGCAGTGAATATGGGGGGACAAGTTTCTTTTTTTGCATGGTAGTTTTTTCAGGGTATGTGCCCAGTAGCGGGATTTATTTAGACTGAAAGTTGAAGGAGGGCTGTGGGGGTGGTGGGAGAGGAGGAAACAGGGGAAGTGGTGTGGCTTAGGATTTTGGGTGTGCTGCCGTAAAACTCTCATTTAGTGATGGTGACAGTGATGAAAATGTTGGTGGAAGTGGGGAAGCCGGGTTGGCAGTGGAAAGAACAGTTACACTAACATGTATGTACTTGACATGTTAGAAACCCTTCTCCAACCAGTACATCCCTGTGTTTTATCGTCTCCCTCCTCCCACCAACAGAGTGCTCTGACTTCCATTTTCACGACCCAGGTCAGATCTTCCTAAAGAACTAAGCCGGCAGTAAAGTGGGGGTGAGAAATGGATGACCATGGGCATTAGACCTGCCGTCTTCTCTGCCCTGGACCAAAGAGGAAACTCTCTTTGGGATTACAGCAGCTTGTCCTTTTGGCTGTGGTCAGAGAATTGGGATCGTTGTGATCATTATTATAATTATTATGACCCAGGAGCTTTTACAAATCACTAGAGCTGAGTATAAAAGTGAAGGTGATGTGGTGGGAGGAAGTGTAGCCATAAAACTGTGCCCAGAACAATAAATCAGCCCAGGGTGACTTCAGCATTGTAACTCATGTCAGGACTTTGGTCCTCGAGGAGACTGGAGTCTTTTATAACAGAGAGCCAGGCCCAGGAACTCTTCTGGAGGCTTGTCCTCTGTGAGGTGGACTAGAGCGCTGGTGCCCATGAGCAGTAATTCAGACCCTTGGAACAACCGTGTACCCACATGATGTCATTTCCTTCACCTGGCTGTGGGAAGCTCCTTCCCATTTAGCAGGTTACAGCCCAGAACAACCATTTTCTCAGTGTGTTAAAAATGTGAGCCTCCTCCTTTCATAGAAGATTTTATAGAAGATCCTTTTAATGGCTGGGCTTCCTTGATAGCTCAGTTGGGAAAGAATCAGCCTGCAAGGCAGGAGACCCCGCTTCGATTTCTGGGTGGGGAAGATCCGCTGGAGAAGGATTAGTCTACCCATTCCAGTGTTCTTGGGTTTCTCTTTTAGCTCAACTGGTAAAGACTATGCCTGTAATGTGGGAGACCTGGGTTCAGTCCCTGGGTTGGGAAGATCCCCTGGAGAAAGGAAAGGCTAACTAACCACTCCAGTATTCTAGTCTGGAGAATTCCATGGACTGTATAGTCCATGGGATTGCAAAGAGTCGGACACGACTGACTGCCTTTCACTTTCACTTACTTTAATGGCTAGCAGCTACCATTCCCTTGGTGACCTCACCCAAGCTCAAGGCTGAAAATACCCCACCGACTATAGCCTGCCAGGCTCCTCTGTCCATGGGGTTCTCCTGGCAAGAATACTATTGTGGGCTGCCATTCACATCTCCAGGGGATCTTCCTAACCCAGGGATTAAACCCAGGTCTCCTGCATTGCAGGCAAATGCTTTATCATCTGAGCCACCAGGGAAGCGTGTCTATACACTGATGCCTCCCAGATGTATATATCCAGCCCAGACCCCTCCCCTGAATGCATGCTGCAGCCTCTCTGACGTCTCCACTTGCACATCAAATGGTCATTTGATGCCAACATCCCAAGTGGGCTGCTGTTCATTATTCCCAGTGAATGACTGCCCTCCTTTCCAACTTCTCCGACCCCTGATCTCAATTTCTTTCTCTCACACCACACCCTTGGTCTTTCAGCCAATTCTGTTGGCACTGCCTTCAAAATAGATCCAGACTCTGAACACTTCTCACCACCTCCACTGCTGTGAGCTTTGTACAAGCTGCTTCATGTCTTAGCTGGTTTGTTAAGAGTTTCACAACTAAACTCCCCCTTCAACCCTTGCCCCTACAAGTCAACTTTCTTCTTTTTAAATTGGGGCCTTTTTTTTTTATTGAAAGATAATTTCTTTACAATGCTGTATTGGTTTCTGCTGTACAAAAATGTGAGCCAGTCTTAAGTTTACATATATCTCTTTCTTTTTTAGTTAATTAAATTTTTATTGAAGTAGAATTGCTTTACAATGTTGTATTAGTTTTGCTATACAGCCAAGTGAACCAGCTTTGTGTATACATATATCCCCTCCCTCTTCAGCCTCTTCACCCTCATCCCACACATCTAGGTCATCACAGAGCACCGATCTGAGCTCCCTGTGTTATATAGCAGCTTCCTACTATCTATTTTACAAATGGCAGTGCATACAGTGAAGTGAAACTCTCTCAATCATGTCTGACTCTTTGCAACCCCATGGACTATACAGTCCATGGAATTCTCCAGGCCAGAATACTGGAGTGGGTAGCCTTTCCCTTTGCCAGGAGATCTTCTCAACCCAGGGATCGAACCCACGTCTCCCGCATTGCAGATGTCTTCTTTACCAGCTGAGCCACAAGGGAAGTCCAAGAATACTGGAGTGGGTATCCTATCCCTTCTTCAGCAGATTTTCTGGACCCAGGAATCGAACCAGGGTTTCCTGCATTGCAAGCAGATTCTTTACCAACTGAGCTATCAGGAAAGCCCCTGGCAGTGTATATATGTCAATCCTAAAATCCCAATTCATCCCACCTTCCCCTTCCCCCAGTCAATTTTCAATATAGTATCCAGAACCTACCTATTAAAATACATCAGCTCATACCACACCTCTGCTCTGAACCCTGCAATGACTTCTCATCTCAGAGTGAAAGCAACATCCTTACAAATATGTGTGTTCAAGTTCCACGTGAACGTGTCTTTGTCCTTCGAGCACAGCCGGCCCTTCCTACCCTACCTTCAACCAACACCCCTCCACCTAGTTGGCTTCCTTGCTCTTCGCGCTCCTGCCTCAGGGTTTGGTGTTTGTGATTCCTGAAGCCTGGAGTGCCTTCCTTCCAGGTACCTCTGCAGTTTGCTCCCTCACCTTCTTTGGTATAAAATGTGGAGTTGCAGTTTTAATTGAGGGACCCAAATGATAAGGGACTAAATGGAGATAAAAACAGTGACTTTGATCTAAGGGAGCTTGAGTGTCTAAGGAAAGAAGGTTCCAGGCAGATGGTATAGCAAGTGCCGAGGCTCTGAGTCAGGCTGCTGCTTGGTTTGTTTAAAGAAGACCAAGTTGACCACATGACCAAGGGGTGCGTGGTAAGAGATGAGGTCATATTTGGGGACCAGATCAGGAAGCGCCTCCTGTAAACACATTGGCTTTCACTCTGAGCAAGATTGGTGTTGAACTTGCCAGTGACATGGTTTGACTCCCATTTTAGGAGACTCCGCTCGGCTTCTCTGTGTAGAATAATAAACTATAGGGTCCATATTGGCAGCATGGAGACCAAACAAGATAATTGATTTAATCCAGGGGAGAAATTATGGCATCTTGGATAATAGCTTTGTATTAGAAGTGATAAAAGGATTCATTTGGATTCAGTCAACAGGATTTTCTAAAGGATTAGATGTGAGATATGAAAGAACAAGGTGATTCAAGGAATATTCCATACTTTGCAGCGTGCCATATTGCCTGGACTTCTTGTCCCTTCTCCAATCTTTATCTATCCTTCCCCCCAGCAATCCATTCCTCACACTCCAGCAGAATGATCTTTTTAAGGCACAAAACTTGTCAGTGAATTATGATTTACTGTAGGAAAGAGATGAAACTCTCATCCATGCTCACATAACTGCATCTCCTCTTGCCTCTCTGGTTTCATCTTGTGCCTGGTCCCCCAGCTTGTTGTCTGCACCCTAAACATGCTGGCTTTCATCCCTCATCTCATCATGATTCCTTTCACAGAAGGGACTTTGCTCTTGAGTTTCTTGCCTTCAATGTCTTTTCCTCTCCTCTTCACTGAATTAATTCTTATTTATGCTTCATGTCTCAGCTTAATCATCATTTCCTTAAGGAAATCATCTCTGACCCCCCTGACAAGGTCAAAATCTTCCTCTCAGAGAATCATGTTCTGCTTCTTGGTAGAAAAGATCACAGTCGCAGTTTTCCCATTTCATTGAGTTTTGCCTCCTCTCTAGACTTTAAACTGCAAGGGGGCAAGGACTGTATCTTTTTTTCCTTTCACCATTGCATCGCTAGCACCTAGCACTCTGCCTAGGACAGAATACGTTTGCTGAGTGAGTGAATAAAAGCGTATTTTCTGTGCTGAAATGGACACGTTGCTTTCTGATGTTTCTCTAGATACTGATTCTATGTCCCTCCTGTTTCTTTATCCATAACCAGCTGTACCGCTCAGGCTTTCCACTCTCGTCTGCAGAGTGGCTCATTCCTTTACTTTTGCTGTTTCATTGCAGTTCTCAGTTACGACCAAGTGGTGAGCATGAATGACCATGAGACACTGACCAGGAGTCTTTGGCAACATAGTTGGGTGGCTTTTAAAGGACTATATAGTGATTTGCATTTTCTAAAAAAGCTTTCATAATTTAATCTTCACAGCAATCCTTTGAAGCAGAAAGATAGGAATCATACTTATGGTGATAAAAAGAAAAAATTGAATACAGACACCTTTATTGAGGAAACTGGTTGAAGATTCTTTGCTTCTGAATAAGGAAAGAAACTGTTTGATGAGAAAATTAAAGCATTCCTTACTCTACTCTCCCATATAATGGCCACATGTGGCTTCTGAACAGTTAAGATGTGGCTAAACCTAATTGAGATGTATTGTAAGTATAAAAATACACACGCACACACCAGATTTGGAAGACTTAGTATTAAATATTGATTACATATTGAAATGGAAATATTTTAGATCTATTGGATCAAATAAAATATATTATTTATGATATATTTTAACCTATTTATAATAGATTGAATAATGTCCCCCTAGGATATCAAGTGGACTTCCCTGGTCGCTCAGTGGTAAAGAATCCACCAGCCTGTGCAGGAGACGCAGACACTAAAAATTACAGGTGTGGCTTGTGTTCTATTGGGTTAGCCAGAAAGTTCATTCTAGTTTTTCTTACTGTCTTACAGAAAAACCTGAATGATCTTTTTGGCCAACCCAATATTTCTCTTGGAAAATTCTGCCTTAGACCATTTGAAGGATAATTGTAAAGATGGCAATGACCAGCTGTCTCTAAATCTGTAGTGGACAGAATAAAAGCTAATGGGTTTTGCATGCAAAAAGAGTTTAGATACATGAAAAAGGATAAACTAGCTTTAATGGCTATTAAATATTGAAACTGGCAAACAGAGGCCCTGGCTACCAATCTCAGAAAGTCAAATTGGTAGCCATATGTCAGTCAACCTTGCTATAGAATTGTCTGGAAAGTAAGAGTGGCATCAGGGGACTTGGAACCTTGTTTCCACCTTGAATCACATGAAATTATTGAAATTATACGGCGAAGTATTTTCAGTGCTCAAATTTATATTCCACCATTCCTACTTCTGTGTATGAAATTTCATACTTCTAGTGGTGCTGAACAAGCAGATGGAGGATAATGAAGCCAAGCGTCAACTAAAGCTAATTAGAGACATAATGTAAAGAGTGAAAAGACTAGGGTGATAAAACCTGGATCTCTGCATTGCAGGCAGATTCTTTACCATCTGAGCCAGCAGGGAAGCCCTAAGATGGCACTAGGGTGTGACAAGCTAATTGCAATAGTGGAACCTTTGGGTGAAGAGCTTGACCTCTCCGAGCCTCAATTTTATCACCTATAAAATGGATCTAATAGCATCTATTTTTCATATTGTTCTAAGAATTGGAAATAATATATGTAAAGTTCGTGACAACATAACAGCAACATCATAAATGGGAATATTTATTTGTTATTTTTACTAAAGGCTTTTCACATTGATGTTAGTCAATGAATAGAGTTGATCATTTCAAATTGGACATTTTGAGTGCCAAGATGGCATTATACTTTCTTGTGTGGTTAAAAAAAAGTTAAGGACTATTGTAAATGTTATAAACCAGCAGTTTTTGGATTTTTAGGAGACTAGCATTGCAAATAGACATGCAAGAAGTACAAAAGTTTGAAACTAAATGTTTTATCTGTGGAATTCAGATTTTTTATTAGCCTTGAGTAGTCTATGTTCTATAGGAGTGAAGGTCTTTGAATCTGTTTAGGAGGAGAATGACAGCTAATGGTTATTGAGAGCTACCACTGAGACACTTTCCTAAGTACTTTTAATGAATCATTTGCTTCCCGTGTGGCTCTGGTAAAGAATCCACCTGCAATGCGGGATACCTGGATTCGATCCCTGGGTTGGGAAGATCCCCTGGAGAAGGGAAAGACTACCCACTCCAGTATTCTGGCCTGGAGAATTCCATGGACTATATAGTCCATGGGGTCACAAAGAGACAGACATGACTGAGCGACTTTCACTTCACTAATTCCTCTCATTCTTATAGCAACTCTCAGTGGTAGATACTATTATCATCACTTACATTTAACAGATGAAGAAATTGAGATACAGTCTGATGAGGGAAGTTGCCTAATGTAAACAGTTATTGAAGACTGATATAAGCATTTGAACTCAGGCTACTTGGCTTTAATACTCTACTTCTTATAATAATGTACTCTCTGTGTATTTCTTTTCACAGAATATGGATCTTTCAAGGCAGACCAAGGCACTTGCAAGTGCTCATTGCTGATGCCTTCATTTCATCCACATATTGATAATACATTCAGAATAAATTTATTGGACACCTACCACTTGCAACATATTGTGAAAGATGCTACAGGCATACAAAGACAAATAAGACAGCATCTGGCTTCAAGGAATTCATCATGTAATGAGGAGGACAGTTATGTTACTGATTAACTATGAGGCAAAGAAAATCTAAGGGAGTATGAACCAGTCAGTGAGTGTTGGTTGCTCAGTCATGTCAGACTCTTTATGACCTGATCGACTGTAGCCCACCAGGCTTCTCTGTCCATGGAATCTCTGGGCAAGAATACTGGAGTGGATTGCCATTTCCTTCTCCAGGGCATCCCCCTAACCCAGGGATCAAACCCGGGTCTCCTGCACTGCAAGCAGATTCCTTACCATTCCAGGGGAGCCAGAGGTATAAGTAACTGCTATTGGAGAAGAGTTTCTCTCATGGGCTCCGAGGGCCATGTGCGCACCTTTATTACTTGTATCACACTCCAATGCAATCATCTGTCCAATTCTCAGTCCTCCTCACTAGACTAGGTCTAGGGACTGTGTCTTAGTTTCTAGGCATCTACCCTTTTATCCTGGGCATCTATCAAATTCCCTGGTATCTAGCAGTTTCTTAATAATTGTTTATGGAATGCATGAATAAGTGGAGAAATGAGTGCAGAAGAAAAGGAGATCAAATATGACTGGGAGCATCCAGCAAAGCTTGACTAAAACATTGGCTTTTGAATTCAACCTTGGAAGACAAGGTGGATTTCTAGAGAAGAAAACGTGAGACTTGAGGAAAGGAAGAGTATAGGACTGATGAGACAGAAGGAACAGTTATATAAAGTTATATAAAGAGAAGTTTGGGCTTCCCTGGTGGCTCAGATGGTAAAGAATTTGCCTACAATGAGGGAGACCTGGATTCAATCTCTGAATTGGGAAGATCCCTTGGGAATGGATACCCACCCCAGTGTTCTTGCCTGGAGAATTCCATGGACAGAAGAGCTTGGCAGGCTACAGTCCATGGGGTCGCAGAGTCAAGCAAGACTGACTAACACTCAAAGAAAAGCTTGAAGATGTGGAAGTGGCTTATTGGACTTGGTGTATTGTTCAGAGACAAAAATCTGTGACTTGATCAAGGTCAAGGTTAACGGCAGAGCTGATATAGTTTTCCAGATAATGTGGGCAAATTCCTAACTCGATATGAAGAAAAAGAGCTTGATAGATGCTTTAATTATTCTAAATAACAAATACCACATCGTTTATTACTTATCCCCTGTCCATCATTTCATGGATATTAGCTAATCCTCAGAGCACCATGTTTCTGCTTATTTTACGGATGAAGACACTGAGCTTCACTGCAGGTATGTGACCAGCCCACATGGCCAGTAAGAGGTGGAGCAGGATCTGGAAGCCAAGTCCTTCTGGGTCCAGGGCCCTTGTCATATTTTCTATTGTTCAGTGAGTGTTGTAGTTTAGTCACTCAGTTGAGTCCGACTCTGCGACCCCATGAGCTGCAGCGCACCAGGCTTCCCTGTCCTTCACTATCTCCCAGAGTTTGCTCAAATTCATGTCCAATGAGTCAGGCAGTGAGTGTACATCCAGCCAACTTTTGTATTTGCTTTATCTTTCATTTCTTCTTTTACATGTATGTAAAATCTGCTTTGGTTAGTAAAAGCTCAAAAATGCCAAGGCTGAAGTTGAATCAAGGAAGCATGCTTCCTTTTCATATCCTTTCAGCAAAGCAGGAGGCTGCAACTCATTGGAACTCATCTTCCTGTGTACTCAAGTGCCTCCAGAGAATTCAGAGAGCTGGGCATGAATATGTAGACACACAGGAAACGAGCAAGGCAGATGTTGCGCCGATCTCTGCTGGGCCATTTTAGATCATAGTAGCTAATATACAGCACCTTTTTTGGCTGCCAACATTTTTTTTTGGTCCCTGTTTATCAACCTCTTTTCCTCCCTCTCTCCCACTGCCAGACCCCTGCATTTACATCTTTCTGTCCCCAGAAATAGCATACTCCTGATTTTTTTTTTTTTCCAGAGCAGGTTAATTCAAGCCTGTTCAAAGAGGAATCCAGTTGACAGAAGAGCTCATTGGTTTCAGAACTCATTGGTTTCAAACTGCTGTGACATATGAATGTTTAGATCGCCCTGTGCCCACCCCATCACTGCCTCTCCCACCCCTGCCAGGCTTCCTTGGTAGCCCGTGCGTTGTGAGTAACTTGATGGCAGTTTCCTTTAGAAATTGGTGAATGCATCCAATGCAAGGAGAGTGTCAGCATGGTAGGTTTACCTTTGTTTTCTCTTCCTCGATGTACTGGATGGTAAGACTAAGAGGTCCTGCCAGAGGGTCAGATTCTCAAGCTGTTTCTTTTGTTTGTTTGTTCATTTTTTCCAACAGCAATGATGAAGCAACCCATTCAATGTATGTGCTTTGCTTCAACTGGGTCATTCATTCACTCATTCTTAAAATATTTATTGACTGATAACTGTATGCTGACATTGCATAAAGCAATAGGGTTCCAGTGGTGAGTAAAATTGATGTGGCTCTACCTTCATGGAACCTGTATTCCACTGGGGAGACAGATATTAAACAAGTGGACCTCAGCTCCATGCTCTGTGATGACCTAGAAGGGTGGGATGGAGGGGGTGGTGGGAGGGAGGCTCCCGAGGGAGGTGATATATGTACACTTATCACTGATTCACATTGTACAGAAACTTACACAACATTGTAAAGCAATTATCCTCCAATGAAAAAAATAACAAAATAAAAAAGTTATAAAAAGACAACAAACAAACAAAAGAACACAAGCAAAGTATTAACAACACTATTGCCGATTGATGCAGCTACTGTGACATAATAAGAGAGATGGGATAGAAAGGCGTTGTGGGAGACCTCATTGGAGAGCTGGCTAGTGAAGACTCTTCTTAAGGGGTGACCAGCGGGCTTAAGCTTGAAGGGAGAGAACAGCTCAGCTGTGAGGGGAGTGTGGACATGAAAAGCATTCTAGGGTCACACATGGGAAGTTCTGCTGGTGGCAAAAGTGAAGGAGGAAGAAAGGAACAAAGAACATGATGTAGCTCATTGATTCAGGCTGCAATTTTTTCAAGACTTCCCTGTTGTAGAGTTATCTGAAGAATAGTCTGTGTCCATTGATAACTATTGCGTTTTTACACATTTTCTCTCATTTCACTCTGAATATTTTTTGAGGTGGTTCATGATGTACTTGGTGATATTTATGTTACCAAGAAGGCAGTCTGAAATGTAAGCTGACTAGCCATCTGCAATCTCTCTACCTTGACATGAATTATCATTTAATATTCAGAGTAGATAACATTTGCTTAATGCACACCAGATTTGCTTCTAAATCAATGACCTGGGACCCCCAAATCCTTCTTACACCTTCCTGTCCTTCTTATTCTGTTTTTCAAAAGAAACTGTATTTCAAGGAGAATTTATCCTTGAGATGTCATTAGATATACCATTATGCGATTACTTCTCAGATATGAATATATTATAGGCATTTGTTTCTAGTAAATACTGCTCTTATGGAAAACAGTTGCACGCAGGGGTAGATTTCACCAGTTGTGTTCAAAATTGGCATTGAAGATATGTTGAAGCTCAGAGTTTTGAATTCAGGTAGCCGCAAGCCAACAGAAACCCTTAACTGCCAAAATGTTAGTGCTTTCATTGAAAGAGACATGAGCTCAAGTTCCCTTTGTGTGACTACAGTGTAACTACCTCTGTGTCTCAGAGCTGCTATGTATTATTTTGCAACAATAATAAACAACCCATAATAGCACTATCTCTTTTCTGTTAAAAGTCACTTTGTATCACTTCATGATTATTTGAAAAACCAGGTGACCATGAGTAAGTCACACCCGGACCAGCCTAGAGACCATCTAATTCTTCTACATTGCCTTAGCTTTTCCTGCTATTCAGTTTTCTTAAAAAATAATTTTGGTAAAATTTATCTTTGAAAGTCTTAAATTGAACAGTGAAGCATAACCACATTTTTGGATAACTAATCTGGGAGGAGAAGACAAAATGCACATTTATATTTATAGATTTCTGCTTTATCCTGACATGGAACAAGATAAATTTAACTCTACTGCTTCCCAAACCCCATCAAAATGATAGTAAAAAAAAAAAAAGAATTAGAAGAAAAGATGAGAAAATGACACGTGAAAACAAAAATTTTAAAGATGGAAAATCAGTGGGCATGTGCAAATTAAATTATTTTGCTCAGTTCTTTTGCTCAGTTGTATATTTTAGCTTCACTAACTAAATCAAAAGACAAGAAAATGATTACAATGACCTTTTTTTCCTAAGAACCCCCAAGCAATCCACAATATTGTCCACACCTGGGTCTCCTGCATTACGGATAGATTCTTTACCCACTGAGCCAGCAGGGAAGCCCAGTGGTAAAGAATCTTCCTGCCAATGCAGAAGACATGGGTTTGATCCTGAGGTGGGGAAGATCCTCTGGAGAAGGAAATGGCAACCCACTCTAGTGTTCTGGCCTGGGAAATCCCATGAACAGAGAAGCCTGGCAGGCTACAGTCAGTGGAATCGCAAAAGAGTCAGACATGACTGAGAGACTCAACAACAGCCACAAATAAATGTTCGACAAACAGGTTGTACCATTTCTTCCCTTGTGCTATACCGTAGGTTCTCATTAGCTGTCTGTTTTATACATACTAGTGTGTATATGTCAGTAGACTGAAGATTTATAATTACTGAATATCAAAATGTTTAAGGCAACTAAAAAAGTTTTGCAAGTTGGTAAAGAATCCGCCTGCAATGCAGGAGACCTGGATTCGATCCCTGGGTTGGGAAGATCCCCTGGAGAAGGGAAAGGCTACCCACTTCAGTATTCTGGCCTGGAGGATTCCATGGACTGTATAGTCCATGAGGTTGCAAAAAGTTGGATACGACTGAAAGACTTTCACTTCACTTCACAATGACAAAAATTAGGGTTTTGACTCTTTGGTGTTAAGTATGAGCATGGTTAGAACTAGGATCAAATTTAGATACCAGAAGCAAGAAAGAGAGTATCAGGGGCAGCTGTGTGGTTTAGAGGTTAAGCTTGGTGCATATAGCTGCACTGAGTATTGATTCAACATTAAAAAGAAATTTTTAACAATTGGGGCTTTCCTGAAATGGAGTGGCTGCCTTCTGGAGTAGTGTGTGTGACTGTCTGACTGCTGGATATATTATGGGTTGGCCAAAAAAGTTGTTCGAATTTTCCCATAACATCTTACAGAAAAAATAGAATGAAAATTTTCACCAACCCTAGAAGGCATTGCTGTGATCAATGGAAAGCAAGAGTAGATAATTCATAATGTTTATGGTTGTGTAATAAGTGGTGAAATAAATATTCAGACTTGGAGTTCTAATTCCTGTTGCTGAGCATTTCTTTTATATATAGTTCTTTTACTTGACTGTGTGGTTAAGAATCCCAATGATGATAATTTAGAAAGCTTTTCACTGACCTCTGTACATGAGTTATGGTGTGATACTCCTGACATACTCTGTATATAAGTTACATGGTGTGATATGTGGTGGGGTACGTCTGATCCTATATTCCCACACCTGTTTTTCTTTTTCTGTTCATTTGCCATTTCAGTAACTCAGGCCAAAGACCTAAGACGCATCTTTGATTCTTCCAAATGCTCCTCCTCAATATCAATCCATAAACAAGTCTTGTTTTTCTTATCTCCAAATTCGACCTCACCTCCATTTACTTCTTTCTACCTCCATCCAAACCTCTATCAGCATCATGATGGTCGTTCCTCCAACTCCCAGTTTCCAATGAACCTTAAAATGATTTTATTAGTTTAAAGGTCCTGCATGAACTGGCTTTTCCTTTTCTTGTCAACACCCTCTCACATCCCTCTCCTTCTTGGTCACTCTGCTTTAGTCATGCTGGCCTTCCTTCAGTTCTTCTAATCCTTTCCCATCTCTTGGCTTTTGCATTTTCCCATCCCTCTGTCTAGAACATTCACTGCTCCTCACTCCTTCCAGCATCTCCATCTCTTCACTTGGTGATTTTCAAACTTTAGGTTTCGGATCAAATGTCACCTCTTCTGAGAGGCATTCCATGGTCACTTATCGTCCATAACCTCCTTCAGTTACTCTGGCTCACCATCTTCTTTATTTCCTTCATAACAAAATTTATGTGAATATTTGTTAACTTGTTTGTTTATTTGAGTAATTTTCTATCTCAACCACTTGAATGCAAACTTTAGGAAGACAGTGATCTTGTCTATCTCATCTAACTCTAGATTTAACATAGTCCCTGGTGTATAATTAACACAAAATACACATCTGTTGTTGCTTAGTCGCTGAGTCATGTCTGACGTTTTGTGAACCCATGGTCTGTAGCCTGCCAGGCTCCTCCATCCATGGGCTTTTCCAGGCAAGAATACTAGAGTGGGTTGCCATTTCCTTCTCCAGGGGATTGTCCTAACCCAGGGATCAAACTCATGTCTCCTACATTCTCACTAAGCCACCTGGGAAGCAATATAAACATACATGATGTTTCTGTTTAGTCACAGAAAATTTTCTAAACTTAACTCATAGCCCTTGCCTGGCCTTTAATTCTCCATAATGATGTATTTCTGGAACATTCTCTACTGTCATCTAAAAGATACACTTTTACCAAATGCAGCTTGAAGGTTTTCAGATTTATCTGGGCTGGGTAAGAGAATAGAGAATGAGGGACAAAGAAAAGGCACTGGACTGGTAATGACTATGCATCTGAAATATTAGTCATTTTAAAGATCTCAAATGCACATCTGTATTCTATTTTCAGTATCCTTTCTAACCTGATTGATTTCACCCTCATTGGTTGGTTTTCATCATTATCATGACACTTGTCGTCTTTGAACAGAGAATGGTATCGGCACAGTAGTTTGTACAAGCTGCTGTCTACTGTCACATTCATTAATGTCCTTATTGCAGGCATATAAAATCTGCGTCCTCCACTGAGCTATCATAGCCCTACTATCTGTCAACATGTCATTCAGAAGAAAGTGACAAAGTCTTCATCCTTGCCTCGCAACTTGAAAAGCCATTTAATATTGAACAATCCACTCAGCCTGCATGATCTGTTTAAAAGCTTATTCTTTCACTCGATTTTTTCATATAACCCTCCTGTGCCTCTAGATATATAGAAACCTGAGTATGTTCTCCAAAGATGATACCCAGAGCAGATGAATGCCAATCACCCCTTCCATTGATTTGTTTAAGTATGATTTACTAATAATTTCTATAATTATACATTGATATTGTAAACACCAGCTTTGGTCCAGTCCCTATGCAAATAATTTAACACTACATTTTACAAGGTTGTTATTTAATAAAGTTTTGCTATAGTTTCATAGACAGACTCAGGAGAAAGAGACTTTCTAAACATTAGTTTCCGTTAGTCTCTAACTTTTTTAAAGAAATGCTTCTCATGTTTCAGCAAACATTTGCTGCAAGGAAATCCTGAGATGTTTAAAGGGTTGTCAAGGGCTAGCTTATTTACACATCTTTTAAGCTTTAATACTAAAAAATTACAAAACATTAAATACTTTCTAAAATAGTGTACACTCAATATAGATTATTCTTTATGCCTTTCAATCATTAGTAATATTAAATATTAAATTTTTCTTATAACACAATGATACACTCAGGAACCACCAAGGAATTTAGGGCTGTTTGCTTATACTAAATGGGTATCAGGGTGTTTCTTTGTCTGTCTTTTGTAATTTCTTTGAATTCATTATTGTTGGACTGCATCTTCCATTGCTATCATGATTATTAGTAGCATTTTCCCCCCATTACTTAGCTGCTTCTATCTAGAGCTTAAATGCTCATTAGCTGTTGCTGTTTAGTCCCTAAGTTGTGTCCAGCTCTTTTGTGACCCCATGGACTGTAGCCCTCCAGGCCCCTCTGTCCATGGGATTTTCCCAGCAAGAATACTTGATCAGCTTGCCATTTCCTTCTCCCAGATGATCTTCCTGACAAAAGGATCGAACCTGTGTCTTCTGCATTGGCAAGCAGATTCTTTACCCCAGAGCCACCTGGGAAGCCCACTCATTAGAGGAGAGTCACGCCAAATGTATAGAGAGATTTGAAGCAGAACTAGAGAGCCTCAATAAAATGACAGTGCATAAACACTCTTGGGTTAGTTGTGAGGGTGCAGTGAGATCTTGTATATAAGTACTCAGTCATCCAGGGTACTCATAATCTCATAATTGGAAGGTCTTTTTTTTTTTTTTTTACTGTTTTCATCTCTGCTTCTTTGACTTTTTGGCATTTAGTAGAGATCTGTCTTATCTTGAGCCCTCAGTGAGGTAAGAATTATCTCCATTGACTGGGCATCACAGTGTGAAGAGAAGCAACACTGTCCAGTCCTTTCCGCCAGGGAACCTGTCCTGAGTTTCACTCTCAGCCTTGTCCCAGGAGCAGGCTGGGGGCTAGGGGAGAGAAGAGGAGTAGCTTGTTCTCCTCTTAACTTGCTTCCACCTATAAAAGGGCTTCTCCAGTGGCTCAGTGGTAAAGAATCCACCTGCAGTGCAGGAGGTGTAGGAGACGTGGGTTCGATCCCTGGGTCGGGAAGAACCCCTGGAGGATGAAATGGCAACCCACTCCAGTATTCTTGCCTGAGAAATCCCATGGACAGAGGAGCCTGGAGGGTTATAGTCCACAGGGTCACAGAGAATCACGACTGAGCTACTGAACACGTACACACACACCACCTTTATAGGTGTAATATTGTAGGCTCTTGTAATAGATCTAGGCTGTCAGGAGAGGGGAGATGTGGTAAGGATGTCAGGAGAGGGGAGATCCCCTGCAAGAAGCTTGAAAAGTTTTAGTATATGTACATTGTGATTGCTATAATTGCACTGTGAAAATACAGTGAGTGGAATCTTGTTAAACTTATTGACTCAACAAATACTAAGTGCCAAGTACTGACCATTTACCAACAGAGAGAGTAAGAAAGTCTGTTCTCTCAGAGGTTTATGCTCTAATGGGGTAGATAAATGAGTCAACATCAGAACAGGATGTGTGGTTCAAGACAGGGAGATGTGGGGTGTTATGTAAACCCAAAGAAGTACCTGAACAAGATTCCACAATGGTGAGGGTGTGGTGTGTGTGTGTGTGTGTGTTAGGAGTGTAATTCTTAATTTGAATCTGAAAGAATGTGTAGGAGTTATCCAGGTAAAAGAGAGCTACAATATTACAGAAAAGATCTAGTTTTAGGTTCAAATTAGGGTTACAAAGTTCTTAAGTTGAACACGTAATCTTTTCATACATTTTGTGTTTTGTTTGCTTGGTTATATCTTACTATTGCCCTCAAGGTTTTTTTACAAATTAAAAAAAAATAAAAGAGATTAATCCACTTTTGGACTGTTAGACTGATAGCTTAGAGACTGGTGATGTTACAGGGGCAACTCAGAGACTCCCATGAGGCAAGAGAAACTTGTGATCATGGTCTCTCTTTTTCTCAGCTTTCTTATCTGTGAAATGAGGGGAAAAGCCCAACACCTATTTTATAAGACTGATTGTAAAGGTTAGGTGAGTCAGTATTTGTAAATATTTGTCCAGCTCTCAAGAATATTAGATATTACTTTTACTGTCATCAGTATGAGTTTAAAAAACAGCTGCTACATGTAAAAAGCATAGCTGGGTGCCCAGCACATCATAATGACAATTGTCTTACTTCTCTTCCTGCTCCTCCAGTGTTTCTTCTGCTTTCTCATTATCATCTTTTTTAGTCAATATTTTGTCCCTTCTTTGCTAAAAGGCTCATAATCATGAGTCAGCATTATAGTTTAATTGCTCTCTGAATTTTTGTCAAGTTTCTATCTTTCCTTCCTGTCAAACTGCGAGCTACTTGCAGATAAGAACCAGGCTTAATACCAATAGTATAGTGCTGAGAATTTATCAGAGACTCTGTAAATTTTTGTTGAATGGATTATTAAATAGTTGATAATAACCAAGCACTCTTAACTGTTTAAGAGTAAAATCAAGCAGATTAGTAAAAAGATAACCATACTGGTCATTTGACATTGAAGTAATAAAACCACTGATGCCTTGTGTGTGTATGTTAGTTTCTCAGTCATGTCCGGCTCTTTGCAACCCCATGGACTGCAGCCCACCAGGCTCCCCCATCCGTGGGATTTTCCAGGCAAGTATACTGAAGTGGGTAGCCATTTCCTTCTCCAGGGAATCTTCCTGACACAGGAATTGAACCCAGACCTTCCACATTGCAGGCAGACGCTTTACCATCTGAGCCACCAGGGAAGTAATAAAACAACTGATGCCTTACTGATTTAAAAAAATACTTTCAGTTAGCTGCATCTAAATCTGATCATTTGGTGAGATAGTCATAAGCATATATAAAAGAGACAATAACTTAACAATACAACATTTTGGGGGCTGTCTTGCCAACAGCTGGTTTATCTAAACATTTGAAAAGTGTTTAGTATTTTCATTCTTTTCTTTAGTATTTAATTTTGATAGAAAAGGATTTAACATTTCTATGGAATTTGTTGCACTTTACAGAGTGATAAGCAGTTCAAATACAAAGGCAGCACTTTCTTAAATAATATTTGTTTTAATTAACAAAAATAGTTGAAGGGCTTGGAAGATATGTCCCAAGATTTTTTTTCCCAATAAAACTAGAACACAATACTTTAGGGGGGATACATATTAAAGTTTGTGGTCTTTTATAGATAGATTACAGATAGATAGATAATAGAAATTTTATTTCTTACCTGGGCTAATTCACATAAGACAATAATTTCAGAAGCTACAATTTGTAATTCACTTAACCTATTCCAGGAAAACCTAAACTAAATGCTAATACAAATATTTGGAGGGGAAAATGTACTTTTTTCTGAGTGAGAAGGAGAAAGCGACATCCACTGAGATTTAAATGATAGCATGTGACAGTAGATGCTTCAATTAAAAGTCATTATGGGCTTCGAAGTAACAAATTATCATTGAGCACCAGTCTCAGGAAAACATTAACAAAGTAGTACTTGAATGAGTGACTTGATCTATCTATGAGGGGTTGAGTGGAGGGTAGGGGAGGAGAGAAACAGCTCTCAGTTCAGTTCAGTTGCTCAGTTATATCCGACTCTTTGTGACCTCATGAACCACAGCACGCCAGGCCTCCCTGTCCATCACAAACTCCCAGAGTTTACTCAAACTCATGCCCATCGAGTCGGTGATGCCATCCAGCCATCTCATCCTCTGTCGTCCCCTTCTCCTCCTGCCCCCAATCCCTCCAAGCATCAGGGTCTTTTCCAATGAGTCAACTCTTCGCATGAGGTGGCCAAAGTATTGGAGTTTCAGCTTCAGCATCAGTCCTTCCAATGAACATCCAGGATTTATCTCCTTCAAGATGGACTGTTTGGATTTCCTTGCTGTCCAAGGGACTCTCGAAACAGCTCTAGGGACTAGGAAAAATAGCTTGAAATGTCTGGTTCACACATAGGTGACAGACATCTCTTATCAAAAGAAATCATGTGATATCATCTGCAATATCAGAGTTAAGAGTACTATCATTTTACTTTTTGGCTTAGGAACTTAATATGTGTGTTAGTCACTCAGTCATGTCCAACTCTTTGCAATCCCATGGACTATAGCCTGTCAGACTCCTCTGTCCATAGGATTTTCCAGGCAAGAATACTGGAGTTGGTAGCCCTTCTCCAGGGGATCCTCCCCACCCAGTGATAGAACCCGGGTCTCCCACATTGCAGGCAGATTCTTTACTATCTGAGACACCAGGGAAGCTCAGTAGTGTAGTTAAGAATGTAATAACTACACTCATTTGACTTCATTCTGCTTTTACTATCTTTGGGGCTTCCCAAGTGGCGCTAAGTGCCTGCCAATGCAGGAGACATGAAAGACTTGGGTTCAATCCCTGAGTTCGGAAGCTCTCTTGGAGTAGGAAATGGCAATCCACTCTAGTATTCTTGCCTGGATAATTCTGTGGACAGAGGAGACTGTCCAGCTACAGTCCTTGGGCTCGCAAGAGTCAGACAAGACTGAGCACATGGAGCAGGTATGTAACCTGTGGTCTCTGTCTGTTTTGCTGCCTTTGCACCCATATAGAACTCTTAAGAAGTATTTAGGAGTATGATTAATGGTGGGCTAGTCTGACAGCTATAAATTTAAAGAGGATATAAAAGTCAAGGTAACTAATAAATATTTTTTTCATCAGACAGTACCCTTCAGTGGCTATGGCTTTGGATAAGAAGTAGTAGGGTAATTGTTAAGTACCAATTAACTGAATAGATGGGATACTGTGACCAAATTTCATCATGCAGGCATACTTTCAGTTTTCTCTGGAAATGGCCTCCTGCTTTTGCAGGGGACTGACCAAGAGAAAAAAACTTTGCTTAAGTTTGATGCTGAAAACATGCTTGATACTTTGAGATTTTCTTGGCATCAATACATTTTATTGATTTCAATTTGTATTATGGATGATACCATAATATTATTATTTCATCTTATATTAATAAAATGTATTCACTATGACAAAGAAAGAAGTGTTCAAATGTATCAGTCTTGGAATGTACATGAAGATATGATTTATTCCCTTGTCCACAGATGTCTAAGTATTGTTTGCAAAACCACATATCTTGGCCATGGTTGAAGTACGACTTTTTCTTGGGTATTTCTTAATTTCTTTGTCTGCCAAAATTCTTCTGCCAAGGGGACAGTATGACAATCAATCATTTTACTAGTAATTTTTAGTTTGGTTATTATAATTGAATGTAATTGTATAAGATTTACAGCTGAATTACTGTATACCTATCTATTATTTAATAGCAGCTGCAATTACTATTGATTTTGATTATCTGATATAAGAAAGTGGGTTGAAGGTACATAATTTTCTTTATTATCTTGGCTCCTTATTCTTTCTTCACCATTTTTGCCTTATGGACCACTTGGAGAAGTTGATGAAATCCTGTATTCCTGCTTCAGAAAAATATACATGTACACATGTGTTAAATTATAGAATTTAAATTTAGTTTCCAGAGGTTGGTGGGTCGTTGAAATCCAACCAGAGTACAGTGGACTCCAGTTTAAGAATCTTTACTTGATGTATTTAAGGTTCCACTTGTATCCACACTGCACTCATCATTCCCAATCCACAACCTCTTACCGCACGATCCTTTGGCCTCTATAAGAGAGGGCTCTCCCGTGTGTAGAACAAGTCAGGTGCCTGGATGTTAACACACTAGAACAGCAGTTCCAGACTTTTTGGCACCAGGGACTGCTTTTGTGGGAGACAGTTTTTCCATGGACTGGGGGTGGGGGTATGGTTTCCGGATAATTCAAGCACATTACTTTTATTATGCATTTTATTCCTATTATTATTAACATTACATTATAATGTATAATGAAATAATTGTACAACTCACCAGTGGGAGCCCTGGGCTTGTTTTCATGTAACTAGATGTTCCCATCTAGAGGAAATGGGGAATGGCTGCAAATATGGATGAAGCTTTGCTTGCTTCCCCACCGCTCACCTCCTGCTACGCGGCCCAGTTCCTAACAGGACACAGACCAGCACACGTCCCAGGAGCTGGGGACCCCTGCTGTAGAGCACCTCTTAGTCAATGATGGATAAACACCCCAGTTTCCTCACCCATCAGGCAGGACAACTTGGAAGCATTTTCTACACTTTCTTCCAGGAGTCCCTAGCAGGAAGGGACCCTATTGACCACAGAGATAATCAGTTCACTAATTATGCTGATACTGGCTTCATTCCCTTCCCTGTCCCACTCCCCAACTCTCCAACTAATTCTTGCTGGGATCAACTTTCTAATAATATACTTTCAATAACCCTAAATATAGTCTACTTTGGGGAGAATAAAACTCTTCCAGTTATTATGGCCATTGTAATAAGTCACCTTAAAACTTAGGGGCATAAAATAAGAATTTACTATTCCATGATGTCTGGAATCTCAGGCGGGGATTCTCAAAGGCTGAGGATGAGAATTGCCTGGAGGCTCCCCCCACACATATCTGAGTGCTGGTCTGGAGTGACTTAATGGCTGAGCTCCAGTGGAGTGGCAACCTGAGAACCTACAGGCAGCCTCTCCATCATGGAAGTATCCAGGTGGTCACTCTTCTTACATCAGTTCAGTTGCTCAGTCATGTCTGACTCTTTGCTACCCCATGGACTACAGCATGCCAGGCCTCCCTGTCCATCACCAACTCCTGGAGTTTACTCAAACTCATGTCCATTGAGTCGGTGATGCCATCCAACCATCTCATCCTCTGTTGTCCCCTTCTCCCCCCACCTTTGATTTTTCCCAGCATCAGGGTCTGTTCAAATGAGTCCTTTCTTCGCATCAGGTGGCCGAAGTATTGGAGTTTCAGCTTCATCATCAGTCCTTCCAATGAATAGTCAGGACTGATGTCCTTTAGGATGGACTGGTTGGATCTCCTTGCAGTCCAAGGGACTCTCAAGAGTCTTCTCCAATTTAAAAGCATCAATTCTTTAGCGCTCAGCTTTCTTCATACTCCAACTCTCACATCCATACACAACTACTGGAAAAACCATAGCTTTGACTAAACGGACCTTTGTTGGCAAAGTAATGTCTCTGCTTTTTAATATGCTGTCTAGGCTGGTCATAAATCTTCTTCCAAGGAGCAAGCATCTTTTAATTTCATGGCTGCAGTCACCATCTGCAGTGATTTTGGAGCCCAAAAAGGTAAAGTCTCTCACTGTTTCCATTGCTTCCCCATTTATTTGCCATGAAGTGATGGGACCAGATGCCATGGTCTTAGTTTTCTGAATGTTGAGTTTTAAGCCAGCCTTTTCACTCTCCTCTTTCACTTTCATCAAGAGGCTCTTTAGTTCTTCTTTGCTTTCTGCCATAAGATTGGTGTCACCTGCGTATCTGAGGTTATTGATATTTTTCTCTACAATCTTGATTCCAGCTTGTGCTTCTTCCAGCCCAGCGTTCCTCATGATGTACTCTGCATGATATATTCTTACACGGTGGCTAGCATTCCCCCAGGCGAGTTTCCAAGAGAACAAGATAAAAGCCGCACGGTCGTTTGGATCTAGCTATGAACCTGTACAGTACCACTTTTGCTACATTCTTTTAATTACGAGATCATCACTGAACTGGCCCAGATTTTAATTTTATCTATTTATTTTGTCTGTGCCAGGTCTTCATTGCTGTGTGGGCTTTCTCTAGTTGTGGCGAGCAGGATCTGCTCTCTCGTCACTGTGCATGGGCTTCTCATTGCAGTGGTTTCTCTTGTTGTGGAGCATGGGCTCTAGGGCATGTGGGCTTCAGCATCTGCAGTTCGAGGGCTCAGGAACTGTGGCTTCTGGGCTCTAGAGCACAGGCTCAGTAGGTGTAGTGCATGAGCTTAGTTGTTCCATGGCATATGGGGTTTTCCTGGTTCACAGATCAAACCCATGTCTCCTGCATTGGCAGATGAATTCTTTACCACTGAGCCACCAGGGAAGCCCTTAACTGGCCTAGATTTGAAGAAAAGTGTGTCAGAGACTTTGCATATATATTTAAAAACACAATTTAATACAGAGTTATAGCATAAGTAGGAGGATTTGATTCCTAATGAAGAACATTCTCCCTGGAAAAGCTTTGGTGAGTAAATAGGAAAACTAGATTTAAAATTTTTTAATTCTGTTATTCTACACAGTTGATGGTTTTTTATTAGCACAGGTATAGCTATAAATCAGTGGAAAACTGATATGTCAAATTCACTTTTGTAATTTATTTTAATTTAAAATATACTAGGAGAGTGCATTATTTAAATAAATACTTCAGTAAATTATTTTTTAATGGAAATAGTAGAGTGAATTTACTTCTATAGGATTTTCTTGGAACTGATCATACATGTAATTGTATTTTTGAACATCAGTTGTAATTTGATAGTTTAATAAATATGGATCTGAATTATAAGTATAAATTAGGCAGGGAAAACAAAATAAGGAAATACCAGACATTATTTTATGCTAGACAGATTACCTGTCTAGCATAAAATACTACGTGTATTGAATAGTACTAAGATCATGTCAATGGGGGCTTAGAAAATTGCTTCCTCTTTTGATAGGACAATCAAAGGATAAATCATAATATTATTGTACCTGATCTGAAGTAGAACCTAAAATTTCAAATTCTTTACCTTCTTTTAGATGAAGCCTTGAGAGATTATGTATGTAGACTTTTCAATATATAATTTGCTCAAAGATTTTGCTCAGTTTGACTTATCTGCAATGATCAAAATAGCAACATAAAGTGAAAATATAGAAAGAGGAAAATGATCAGTGGTTGTCAGAGGTTCAGGGGAAAGAATGAGGGTTAAACAGGGCAAGTAAAGGGCATTTTTAGGAAAGTGAAATTATTCTGTATAATATGATGGATACAAGATGTGTGCTTGTCAAAATCCATCAAAGTGTACAGCATCAACAGTACCCAGAAATACCACTTCTGGGCATACGCACCGAGGAAACCAGATCTGAAAGAGACACATGCACCCCAATGGTCATCACAGCACTGTTTATAATAGCCAGGACATGGAAGCAACCTAGATGCCTATCAGCAGATGAATGGATAAGGAAGCTGTGGTACATATACACCATGGAATATTACTCAGCCGTTAAAAAGAATTCATTTGAATCAGTTCTAATGAGATGGATGAAACTGGAGCCCATTATACAGAGTGAAGTAAGCCAGAAAGATAAAGAACATTACAGCATACTAACACATATATATGGAATTTAGAAATATGGTAATGATAACCCTATATGCAAAACACAAAAAGAGACACAGATGTACAGAACAGACTTTTGGACTCTGTGGGAGAAGGCGAGGGTGGGATGTTTCGAGAGAACAGCATCAAAACATGTATATTATCTAGGGTGAAACAGATCACCAGCCCAGATTGGATGCATGAGAAAGTGCTCGGGCCTGGTGCACTGGGAAGACCCAGAGGAATTGGGTAGAGAGGGAGGTGGGAGGGGGATCTGGATGGGGAATACATGTAACTCCATTGCTGATTCATGTCAATGTGTGACAAAACCCACTACAATATTGTAAAGTAATTAGCCTCCAATTAATAAAAATTATATATATATATATATATAATTTTATATATATGTTGCTGTGGACTAAATTGTGTGTACATGCTGAGACCCAAACCACCGGCGTAACTATATTTGGAGACAGGAGCCTCTAGGAGGTAATCAAAGTTAAATGAGGTCGCAAGGGTGGGGCCAAAATCTAACAAGATTAGTGGCATGAAAAGAAGAGGGTGATTCTCCACACCCCCACCTCTTTTTCTCTCTCTCCCTCTCTTCCTCCCAGCTCTCTTCCCTCCCCTTCTCTCTCTCCCCCTGTATCCCTGTTTGCCTGTCTCTATCTTCCCCTGTGTGCACACACACTGAAGAGAGGCCATGTAAGGATACAGTGAGACAGTGGCTGTTTGCAAGACAGAAGAGGGCTTTGCCAGACCTGAACCCTGCAAGAGTCTCAGTCTTGGACTTAGCAGCCTCCAGAATTATGAGAAAATAAATAATTGTATGCATGAGAATAATTAAGAAATGTCTGTTGTTCTGAAAGAAGAAAACAGCATCTTTTTTGTTATGACCCCTCTGATTAGATGATTTATAACAATACAGACCTTCCCCACCAGAGAAGAGATTTGCTGGACTTGATGACATTCTGTTAGGTTCCTTGGACAGGATTTGATGGTTTTGCAATATTAAAATATGCTCATTTGCATCTTCCTCAGGAACATCTGGAGAGGGGGAACAAAGTGGCTTTGGAAAGCTGTTCAGCTCACAGAACTCTGGGGCTGAGCAGACATTCCAGCTTTCCCTTGCTAGCCATCACTCACACCCAATGTATTTATTCTTTTCCTCCGACAAGAGAGCAACATTTGGAATAGCTCAAGCTGCTGAGTTAATCATCGAGATGCCACCAGGATGTTTTAAGCTGTAGACCTACCCATTTTGTAGGATTTGGGATCAACACAACCACCAGGCTGAGTGATGCAGGCACTGTAGCTTGTCCGACGCAGGGAAATTAGATCTGCTACCTTTCAAATTTCCTCTCCTTGTTTAAAACATCAGCATCAAGGGCAGGAATTTGACAGCCTTTCAATGAGTCATTGGCTTTAATTGAGTATTGGCCCCAAGAGATTCTTACCGAACGTGTACATGCCTCTTCCCTTTTATCTTATTGTGTAATTTCACTCTTTTTCCAAGGACTGGGGCTCAGAAACAGGGTTTTACCTTGCTATTTTGAGGCGTGGTAGAACCCTCTGAGATAATTCTCTATACCCATAATTCCTTCCCTCCTTCCCAATTGCCCACCCAAGTGTTCTAAAACAGCAGTCTCCAACATTTTTGGCACCAGGGACTGGTTTTATGCAGACAGTTTTTCCATGGACCAAGATAGGGGGATGGTTTCAAGAGGATTCAAGTATGTACATTACATTTATTGTTCTCTTTATTTCTCTTATTGTTACATCAACTCCACCTCAGATCACTGACATTAGTTCCCAGAAGCTGGGGACCCCTGCTCTAAAACCAATAACATTTCACTACCAAAAACTATCACCTTCTTACGATTCCGGGCTTTGAGGTCTGATGCTTATAAGAATGGTTCCTTACCTTATTTTTAATGGACAAATGTATATTTTTTCTTTGCTGGATAGCAGCAGTTATTCTAGATTTATGGCATATTTTTATTGAGCTATAAAATCAAATATAAGGCTGAGCAGGCAGGCAAATGTTGCCCAGAACATGGATCTGTCAATAGTTAAAAGTTTTAAAAGATCAAGTCAGATGCTGATTGTCCTGAGTTGGCTTGTGAAATGTCAGGACTCTATCAAGGAGTTAAGAAGTAAGTTGAAATCAAGGTATGTCTAGGAAAAAATACTTTTGCAGGTTACATTTGAGGAATATGTTAGTGTAATCTTTTCTATTTTCATTTATAAAACAGAATTACAGTAATGATTGGGACCTATGGCTTGAAACAGCTTCCATTTATCATGACTGAAGCCATGGGCAATATTCACGGAAATTGATAACAAAATTTTGTAAGTTCTCTAGAGGTCTCACATTGCATAGTTGAAGCCAAAGTGGTTTTTGGGCTTCAGTTACCTGGGTAGTTGCCTCCCAGTCTTTTGCTTTATTTGATGAAGGTAAAAAAGTCAATCTGTGTTTTTATAACAGGTGATGGTCAGAAAGACAGAGATATCCAGAGTGTCAACTAAAAAAAAAAAAAAAAAAAAAAGTTTTCCTTTTCCTTTCTAGGTAGCAAGAATTTTGTTTTTGAAGTGCTTTCATGAAATCGCCGAAGAATTTTTTTCCTATTTCTCTGATGCTTTTGTCTTGCGTTTATCCTATGATAGCAGTGTGGTTTAACACACTGGAATTAAAGTATTAGAACAAATAAGGTCCTGCCAGCTTTTTTGCTGTTAAAAAAATGGTTTCCTTGTTTTGGTTCATCTCAGTTAACTGAAAAGGTCTTCACCTAATCATGTCCTCTTGTCATTGAAAGGCAGGAAAAGAACTAACACAGTCGAGAGGACTATTTTCAAAATCAATCCTTCATATTTAAAAGAGAGATCCATCCTCTCCAGGAGGTGCAAACATAGTCATTAGAACCGAGACCTCCATCTTCTCAAGTGCCCTTCCATTTTTTCATACTGAGAGGAGCTTTCAGGTGCCTGCTGGGCTAACGAAAATAGATGGCTTTTTTTTCTTTAATGGGGTTCGGTTTGATTTTCTGTCATTGTGGTCAATGACACAAGACCTGTTCCACTGTCTGAATGCTAAAGGAACATCATTTTCCCTCACATCATTGGAGCTGCATTATTTCCACTCACCTGTCAGCTCAATGTCCTTCTTGGAGGATGTTCTTCCATCCTGGCCCTAACATATCACAGTTCCCAAGAATGCAACGTACATGGGGTCCGCTGGGTAAAGCTACTTCTCATTTCTGAAACTCTTCTAGGCTGTAAAGGAGAACAATGAGTCTTTGAGCTGTCTTTTCTGCTTTATGCTTGATCTCTGAGAAAGGAAGAAACATCATTAGCCTGCAGTTTCCTTCCACTGCAATTTGTGCAAGGTCTATCTGTAAAATGGCTAAAAGGATCCCATTCCCACCTTGATATTTGGATTAGTTGTTCATTTTTCCATCTCCTGAGGAAAGTTTTGCTTGATCCCCCATTCTCAGGCAGCACACGACTATACTTAAAATCATCCTTCCGATGTCCTTGATGCCAGTTGTGTATCAGACCTAACTCTTGGACTCACCAAGTCAGATACATCAAGCAGGCTGTCCTGTACCCTAAATAACTAAGATTACACTCACAAAATCATAACCTCCGAATCACACATCCCTAAGTACCATGTATTGTGCATTTAGAAAGTACTAGGTCTGGAGCTGATTGTGTTACATATTTTGGTTCCATTGACCCCGAGGAAAAGGCTAGCAGCAGGCATGGTTCAACTCTGTTTGACAGCTGAGATGACCGAGGCTCAGTGGGGATACGAACATTTTCCTCAAGTCATCAGTAGCGGCAGAACCGAATTTTAAACTCAGGTTTTCTGCCTCCAAGGCCAAAGCTCTTTACTCCTATCACAGGCCACAGAGATTTCCTCATCTACCCATCCTTCAGATGTCAGGGAAGATGGGCCAGGGAAGGAGCTGGTGATGGAGTGATTGAAAAAGACAGAGTTGGCTGTGTAGGTGCTGACTAATTTTGACCTCAGATTTGGTTTTATGAAAAGACCCTGGGTTTTGAAAAGACCCTGATGCTGGGAAAGATTGAAGGCAGGAGGAGAAGGGGACAACAGAGAATGAGATGGTTGGATGACATCACTGACTCGATGGACATGAGTTTGAGTAAGCTCTGGGAGTTGGTGATGGACAGGGAAGCCTGGCATGCTGCAGTCCATGGGGTCACAAAGAGTTGGACACGACTGAGCAACTGAACTGAACTTGCTTTTATGAAGAAGTAAGGAGAAGAGAAAATAAAACCCCTTTCTTGAGACACTCTTGGAAGCATAGAAAATGTGTTTTTCCCTCAAAGGTCACTGAGCCAATATTTGAATATTCTGTGGGGCTATTTGACCTTGATTCCTTTGAGGCAGCAAGGATCCCTCCTTTGATACCCTCCACATTTTGGATAATGTTTGCAATCTTTGTGCTATGACAATGTTAAGGGTATGGGAACATAATTGCCGTGTGTCTCCCTCACGTGTCTTTTGTAGGTGCACAATCCTGGTGGATCAGTGCAGCAGAGATATCCACTCTTTAAATGGCTCTGAGTAATGTTGCCAAGGAGTTCACTTGCATTATTTAAAGACCTTTTAAAAGAGAATCCTCCCCCCTCTAGCACACTCTTGGCTGATAATCCCCATTGAACAATCTGCTGCTATATTTCTTGGAGACATTATTTAAAATCCTTTTAAAGTGCAGTTCTTCCTACTTCCCCACGATTGATACCTGTGAAGGGCTTAATAGTATCGGGGAGGGGGGGGGTGTTAGGGAGGAGAGTAGGAGGGTGACTGCTACTTAAAAGGATTTAAAAGATTGTTGCAGCCGTATTTCATAACCATGATGCCTAAAAGCCTAAGTAAGGAAGAAAAAGAGCTGCTGCATTTTCTGGGCATTAAAAAAATGGGAATAGATTCCTTTTGAGTTTTCCTCACCTACTTAAAGAACCATCAGAAGATGACCAGCCAGGCTGTAGTGGTTTCACATCCATCTGGAGCCCGGAGAAACTGGAGGAATGCTTAACATTTTCTGAAGTAGAGCTTGAAAATGCAAATGTCTACAGAGGCCAGGAGGAATGAAATGGGTTGGATATAAGACAATAGGGACTTATGTAGAATGTTATATTTAAATATATATACACATTTAAATATATATACATACATATGTATATGTACATATGTATATGTATAAACAATACACATACACATTATATATGCATACATATCATAAACACACAGATAACACACATATATTTATATAAACACACATACACCTGGCTTTTAGGTAGCTTAAAGCAGCAATTGATGCTTTTGAATTGTGTTGCTGGAGAAGACTCTTGTGAGTCCCTTGGACAGCAAGGAGATCAAACCACTCAGTCCTAAGGCAAATCAACCCTGAATATTCATTGGAAGGACTGGTGCTGAAGCTGAAGTTCCAATACCTTGGTTACCTGATGTGAAGAGCCGACTCATTGGAAAAGACCCTAATGCTGGGAAAGATTTGAGGGCAGGAGGAGAAGGGGACAATAGAGGGTGAGATGGTTAGATGGCATCATCGACTCAATGGACATGAGTCTGAGCAAGCTCCGGAAGATGGTGAAGGACAGGGAAGCCTGGCATGCTGCAGCCCACAGGGTTGCAAAGAGTTGGACATTACTGAGAGACTGAAAAACAACAAAGAAGCAATACATACAGCTGATACTATTATTAAATACTGTGTTCCAGACACCCTTCCTGAACTTTATGTGTAGTATCTCATTTAATACTCAGTTAGAACTGGTCATGGAACAATTGACTGGTTCCGAATAGGAAAAGGAGTACATCAAGGCTGTATATTGTCACTCTGCTTATTTAACTTATATGCAGAGTACATCATGAGAAGCGCTGGGCTGGAAGAAGCACAAGCTGTAATCAAGATTGCTGGGAAAAATATCAATAACCTCAGATATGCAGATGACACCACCCTTATGGCAGAAAGTGAAGAACTAAAGGGCCTCTTGATGAAAGTGAAAGAGGAGAGTGAAAATGTTGGCTTAAAGCTCCACATTCAGACAACTAAGATCATGGTATCCGGTCTCATCACTTCATGGCAAATAGATGGGGAAACAGTGGTAACAGTGGCGGACTTTATTTTTTTGGGCTCCAAAATCACTGCAGATGGCGATTGCAGCCATGAAATTAAAAGATGCTTACTCTTTGGAAGGAAAGTTATGACCAACCTAGACAGCACATTAAAAAGCAGAGACATTACCTTGCCAGCAAAGGTCTGTCTAGTCAAGGCTATGGTTTTCCCAGTGGTCATGTATGGATGTGAGAGTTGGACTATAAAGAAAGCTGAGTGCTGAAGAATTGATGCTTTTGAACTATGGTGTTGGAGAAGACTCTTGAGAGCCCCTTGGAGTGCAAGGAGATCCAACTAGTCCATCCTAACGGATATCAGTCCTAGGTGTTCATTGGAAGGACTGATGTTGAAGCTGAAGCTCCAATACTTTGGCCACCTGATAAGAAGAGTTGATTCATTTGAAAAGACTCTGATGCTGGGAAAGAGTGAGGGCAGGAGGAGAAGGGGTCAACAGAGGATGAGATGGTTGGATGGCATCACCGACTCAATGGACATGGGTTTGGGTGGACTCCGGCAGTTGGTGATGGATAGGGAGGCCTGGCGTGCTGTGGTTCATAGGGTCGCAAAGAGTCAGACACAGCTGAGCAACTGAACTGAACTGAACTGGATATGCTCTTATTACTGTCCTTTTAAAAATGAGAAAATTGAGTCATTGAAAGAAAGGTGAGTCACTCATCTGATGAATGGGACAACTAGGAATCCTACCCTCTACCCCTTAAGCATTTGAGCACTTTCACTCCAGGTCTGAAGTTCTTAATCACTATGCTTTTCTGAGTCCTAGCCATTCTCTAATAGGGAAGAAACATTGCCCATGTAGGAATCCACAAATGAGCTGTGATCCCCTTGCTGCCCCACTGTGATTCTTTTTCACCGTTATCTTAACCATTCAGCAGCATCACTAAGGTTAACACAGGGTTTTGAAGCATTTATAAGAGCTGATTACAGAATTCGGTTGTTTTCATAACAGTTTTAAGTATTTATTCTTGCAGTTGCTTTACATGCCATCTAGCTACCCAAAATGAAACGATCTTCAGTTTAAAAATGAATAAATGAAAGGATTTCAGGAATTTTATAACTTGAAGAGATTCTGGGAGTTATTTAATCCAGTGACCTCATCTTATACACAAGAATACCGAGACACACAGAGAGAAAGCAACATGCTTAACAAAACACATTTGGTGGCATATACAATCCTAGAATCCAGGTATATTATTTGCTACTCTAGCAAAATGCTTCTCCCACCCCTGTTTCCATGGGCTCGGCCATGTGACTTTCTTTGGCCAATATCAGTGAGATAATAGCAGATGTGTTGTAGGCAGAGCTGTGAAAAGCTCTGGTACCCTGGGGCTTGCTTGCTCTTGTACCTCTGCCATTCCCATGGAAAGGAAAAGCAAGAGCTTTAGGTGATGGAGACTTTTTTTCTCTAAAATGTTCAAAAATGAAAAAATTTGGCTAAAGTAAAAAAAACAAAACTGATGTCGAAAGACATTGTTTTATTACTGGGTTTCAACTCAGACATTACCTCCCAAGAGAAGCCTTCTCTTAACAATTAACATAAAATTTCCCTAGCTACTTCAGCACAGTAATTTATTCATGTGTCTGACCTCAAATACATATACACACATATACATGGGAGGGCTTCCTTGGTGCCTCAGACCTAAAAGGATCCACCTGCAATGCAGGAGACCCAGGTTCAATCCCTGGGTTGGGAAGATCCCTTGGAGAAAGGAATAACAACCCACTCCAGTATTCTTGCCTGGAGAATCCTGTGGCCAGAGGAGCTTGGTAGGCTACAGTCCATGGAGTTGCAAACAGTCAGACATGACTGAACAAATATGTATATATACATGTACATATACATATATACATATACAGTCTTCCTAGTGGCGTGAGGTAAAGAATCCACCTGCAATACAGGTGATGCAAGAGATGCGGGTTCAATCCTTGGTTTGGAAGATCCCCTAGAGAAGGAAATGGCAACTCACTCCAGTATTCCTGCCTGAAAAATCCCATGGACAGAGGAGCCTGTCAGGCTACAGTCCATGCAGTTGCAAAGAATCAACTGAGCACACACACATGAACATATATGTATATAAATATAAATGAACATATATATGTCTATTTACCTCCTTGTTTATTTTCTTCACTAAAATTGAAGTTCCATGAAACTACTTTTACCTGTCCTGCTCACCTTTGAATTTCTGGCACCTCTTACAATGCCTGGTATATGGTTGGCCTTCACTAAATGTTGCTGATGGAAAAAAAAAAATTATAAAGCACTTGTAGTTTTGCCTGTTAGATATTTTGGCGTTTAACTTTCTACTGAGGGTTTCTCAATGAGTAATTGATCTCAGGAATTAGGAGAGGCAGTAGAGAGGAGATGGCATTGAGGAAAGCTTGAGAAAGGATATGTCACCAAGTTGAGGTGTGTGGGGTCACATGAAAGCAGGGGCCCTCCAGCATAAATAAAGACATGGGCGTATGAAAGTTCTCAGTAGAGCTGGAGTAATCCAGCTTGGCTAGAGCTTGCTGCTGCTGCTGCTAAGTCACTTCAGTTGTGTCTGACTCTGTGTGATCCCATAGACAGCAGCCCACCAGGCTCCCCCGTCCCTGGGATTCTCCAGGCAAGAACACTGGAGTGGGTTGCCATTTCCTTTTGCAATGTGTGAAAGTGAAAAGTGAAAGTGAAGTCGCTCAGTCGTGTCTGACTCTTAGCGACCCCATGGACTGCAGCCTACCAGGCTCCTCCATCCATGGGATTTTCCACGCAAGAGTACTGGAGTGGGATGCCATTGCCTTCTCCTTGGCTAGAGCTTAGGCACCCATATTCACAGTGGGAATGAAGGAAAATGAGCCTTAACTGTTCCTCAGTTCTGAATTAGAAAGTGTCTTGAATATCACTCTAAAGGATTTTATACCCTGTCTTTTAGTTCATAAAGTTTTTAAAATTTTTTCTGTGAATTCATATAGGTTGACTTTTTAAAACTTTTAATTTTTATGCCATTTTTAAAGATTACTTTCCATTTGCAGTTATTACAAATGATTGGCCATATTCCCCATGTTATGCAATGCACCCTTGAGCCTGTCTTATACCCAGTAGCTTTCACCTCCCCTGCTCAGCCCCAGTGTGGTGGTCCCTCCTCCCCTCCCCATTGGGAGCTACTAGTTTGTTCTCTATATCTGTGAGTCTGCTTTAGATCATAAGGTTTTTAAGCAATGGTGTTTTTGTGAAGGGTTTCCATGGTTGCTCCCTGGTAAAGAATCCACTTGCAATGCAGGAGACCCAGGTTTGATCCCTGGGTAGGGAAGATCCCCTGGAGAGGGAAATGGTAACCCATTCCAGTATTCTTGCCTGGAAAAATCCCATAGACAGAGGAGCCTGGTGGGTTACAGTCCATGGCGTTGCAGAGTTGGACATGACTGAGCATCTGAGCATAATTGGGAAGGGAATGTTGCTGGTAAGGTGGAGGGTGAAGATGATATAAGAGAAAGCTGGAGGCAAGAGATCATTTAGAAGGCTGTTGCCAAGTCCAGGAGACAGATGATGACTGGTACAACTAAGATAAAAAGGGTAAAAAAGGAGGAGGGAAAAGCTTTTTAGAGACATAGATGGGAGAATTGACTGGTTTTGTTGACCAGTTGACATAATCGGTAAGGCAAGAAGTCAAAGGAAAACCCCAGTTCTCTTGCATATAGTACCTACAAGATGCCAAGCTGGAGAGAGTAGGAAGTGAAACAAGTTTACAAGAATATCATGAATCCTGGATACACTGAATTTGAGAGGTTGGAGGTTTCACTTCAAAAACTCATTATATTCAAAGCTTATGTTTGGAGTGATCCCTCCAAACATGTAATAAGCATGAACCTTCCGAAATGGTCATTCATTACCTTTGTTTGAAAACATTTTTCTCTACCTATGCAGTACCCATAAATGGATATCATGGTGAGTTAAAATAAGCTTCTTTTTTTTTTTTGCTTCCACTTACACTGTAAGGCCAGTGACAGGATTCAAGATATTTTGCATTTAAGTTTCTGATGGAGGAGGGAGATGAAAAGGAATGACTCTATTCTCTGGTTATTTTACCACTCAACATTCCTGAGCCAAATCATTTATAGTCATGAGAAATGAGCTGATTGGAGATGAACACAAGGTGTGAAGATAAACTTGGGTCTATAAGGCTGAAGCCTCTCTGCAAAGAGAGAGAAGAGTGTTGATGTTTGCAGAAACTAGATGGGCTGAGCAGTGGGCTCTAGGAGCATGTCTTCAGCACCAGAGAGCAAAAGGTCACAGCGAAAGATCAGAGCTACCTAGTTGGCATGGTGTTCCGAGACCCAAACCTACTGGAAGCTTCAGATGGATACGATGTATGTAATTTAAGTCACATGCATTCTAAAGATTTATTCTCAAAAACCCCACACATCTGCAATCTCTCTTGATAATCCATACAGCTTTGTTATAATCCTCACCATCAAGAAGTTCATCTTTGAATCTAACCTTATTTGTTAAACTCTGGCCATTTCCAATTACACAGTCTGTGAATATTCCTGTGTTGGTTAGACTTAACCTATGTCTCTCTGTCACTAAACTATAAACTTTTTAAGGGCAAAGACAATACCTTAGGTATGTTTATATCACTGTGTTTGGCATTCATTTGGTTCTCAAACAGAACCAAATGACAGAAAACATTTTGACAGAAAACAGCAAAATTCTATAAAGCAATTATTATTCAATAAAAAATAAATTAAAAAAACAAAAAACGAATGCAGCCCTTTTTAATTGTTGCTATGATTCTCGATATATGCAAAGAAGTCGTTAAATCATTCCTCTGGCATGACTTCTCATGTGTCTTAGAATCCCATTCTCTTTAGTTGAAGTGTCAAGGTGAGCTTCTCAATATAGTACAGAATAAAGAAGGGCTGGTGAGAGGAAGATTTTGATATCAACTAATTTATTGTGAAAAGCACTGCATTAATGGAAAATGCCATCTAGTTTCTGTGGCCCAACAAAACTCAAAAGTCATCTCAGTTTAAAAAAATTGAGAAGTACATGTAATGGGATCGAAGTTTGCATTAGAGTGGTCATGTTTGAATTGCTATAGAGTGTGACTTTCTCAAAGTGAAGGGATTGCTTATGACAACAAATCATCTTCACTCTGTACTAATAGTTTAGGCCTGCTGTCCATGCTAAGACGAAAGCTCTATAAAACAAACTCAAGCTGAGCAAAATCGGCAAAAGTTTCCTATAAATGATGGGAAAGAAAAGAACAGCCTAGTCTTTATTCTTTATTCACTTAGACCTTTGTTCATTATCTTGTAGCATAAGTTCCTTGTATGAAATATATTATATATACATATCCTTAGTATATATTTCCCATGTGTATCCCATCTTACAGTCTTGATAACAAGGGCAAAAAAAGCAAGCCACAAAAAAGTGGTTTTACAAAACAGTAATTATATTCTGTAACTCACATCTTTCTATACAGCTCAATTTCCTGTAACTTCCAAAAAACAAACCCATAATTACTGCCTATGGGATAGTAGTAAGGAAAGACTTTGCTAATTGATACTAATAGCTCCAAATTTGTGTGTATATGTGACTTTCATAAGTTAAAAATCTGGGAATTTATAATCTTTGATGAATCTAAAATAAGTAGTCTTACAGATTAGGATACTATTGGTTTCTTATATGAGTATTTAGAATTTCTATTGTAAAACAGTCTTCTTTTAAACCTTAGATTATCTAAAATTATAAGTAACAATTTTGGCATAATTATGCTATGTGTTGTGCTATTATAACTAACTATAGTAGCTTTTTACAATCAGATAAATGAAATTACAACTTTTCATGTTTTAGAAATTTTACTAATAAAGCCCGGTCTTTCCTTCAAGTACTTTGATTTTAGTATTTATCATGGTCAGAACATAAATCTTTAGAAATGGAAGGGTTACTATACAGTCAAGAAGATAAAATCACATTTCACCATAGAGGCTCCATTGCACCTTGGAGTCGGTGACCTCAAAGTGAAAAAAGTGAAAGTGTCAGTTGCTCAGTCATGTCTGACTATTTGTGACCCCATGGACTGTAGCCCACCAGGCTCCTCTGTCCATGGAATTCTCCAGGCAAGAGTAATAGAGAGGGTAGCCACTCCCTTTTCCAGGGGATCTTCCTGACCCAGGGCTAGAACCCAGGTCTCCTGCACTTCAGGCAGATTCTTTACTGTCTAATCTAGTCAAGAGGATGGAATCATATGTCACC
Source organism: Cervus elaphus (assembly GCF_910594005.1). Taxonomy (NCBI): domain Eukaryota; kingdom Metazoa; phylum Chordata; class Mammalia; order Artiodactyla; family Cervidae; genus Cervus; species Cervus elaphus. Next base: position 17,738,838 of record NC_057820.1, read on the forward strand.
ATAGAGGCTCCATTGTACCTTGGAGTTTATAATCTCAAAGGGCATCATAAATGCTTATTTTTATAGAGTTGGTACAGAAAGTAAACGAAAAATAAACCAGTTTTCATGGATTGCCGGAAAGTAGTCAAGTTTTTTTTTTTTTTATTGAAGTATAGTTGATTTATAATCTTGTTAATATCTGCTGTATAACAAATTGATTTAATTATACATAAATATACATACTTTTTTATAGTCTTTTCCATTATGGTTAATCACAGGATACACTGCTGAATGTATTGTCCTGTGCTATACAGTAGAAATTGTTGACAGTCGAGTTTTATTTATTTTATTTTATTTTCTTTAATTGAGAGTTATGTTTTATTTGGCAGGAATTTTTAGGACTTCACATCAAGGAGGCAGCATCTCAAGTAACCCTGTTCTGTTAGTCAAGTTTTAAATGAGAACTACTTTCACTGGGGATTCTTATATAGTCACAAACGTTTTAGTAAGATCTTCACACAACCTCAGTGCATGCTTAGTCACTCAGTCATGTCTGATTCATTGCAACCCCATGGACTGTAGCCCACCAACCTCCTCTGTTCATGGGATTTCCCAGACAAGAATACTAGAGTGGGTTGACATTTCCAACTCCAGGGAATCTTCCCAACCCAGAGATTGAACCTGGTCTCCTGCATTGGCAGGCAGATTTCTTACCACTGTGCTACCTGGGAAGCCCAAGAGGATGAGATGGCTAGATAGCATCATCAACTCAATGGAGATAAATTTGAGCAAATTCCGGGAGATAGTGGAGGACAGAGGAGCCTAGCGTGCTGCAGTCCATGGGGTCACAAAGAGTCAGACACGACTGAGTGGCTGAACAATAGCAACAACCATACAGCCCCCTTCTTCGGGTGGTGCCACATTTGAGAAAAATCTCTGCAGTTTCTCCTCCTTGCACAACCACAGGAGCCAGAGTGAACTGTAAGTTCAATAACTGAAGATGGATTGTTTTGCCTTTGCTCTGTGGTCCAACGTTCCTCTCCGAGTCTGCAACCTTGGCCACAATGTGCTTAGCTAGGATGACTGGTACAAGGCAGAAAGAGGAACAATTCAAGGTGATCATGGACTCTCTCCTGCACTCTCTAAGCTTCTTGGCTCACCCCTGGAGTCTCTTGCATCAACTGGCAAGTCTTCCCAGTAGGGGGTTTCTGGGGAGCAGGGCTTTAACTTCTTTCCAGATTTAAAGGCCTGGACTGCTGAATGATGGATTCTCCCCTAATATCATTAGCTGCACATGCTGCTAATTGTAGTGGCTGCTAATCCATCTGAGCAGCCAAAATGATATTAGCTTTCAATAGGATTTACATCTATCCAGGCTTGTTTCTGCATCAGCTAGCAATTAAAGTTTAAACTGTTGAACATGCAGCTTGCTGTAGGCTAAGTAATATTTAATAGCATTAACAGTGCATTTCCCTATTCGCCTCCGGATCTCTTTACAGGCTCATCAATTTGCCATCACCTTTGTGTGGCACAGACGACATTAGCTCTTATCCTAACAGCTTCCAGAGGAGGGCACTGTCAGAAGAGACAAGACAATAGAAATACCAGCTGCACATATAAGTCTGAGCAGTACAATTTATGTTTCTGGTCCTTTTCACTCTCTCTTTCACACATTCATACACAACACACATGCTCACACTTATTGGAGGAGTTGTGGTAACTTATCCCACCAGGTCAGGCTTTGAGCAACCTGCGAATCAACTTATTTGTACAAAAGTGTTTATCGAAGATGGATATTAACTAAAAGGCTGTTCAAATCCTTCCAAACTCTATGAGAAATCCAGCTCTTTCAAAGTCCAGTGTAAGCAGGATTAAACTCTCTTGATTGACTTGTTTAGTAAAGATTTATTTGTGTGCAATTGAGTGAGATCAGGCTGGAACATAAACTCCATGGGGGTAGAGTCTTTCTCTCTCTCGTTCACAGCTCTACCCCTATCCATCCATCTATCGCAAAGACTAACACATAAAATGCACTTAGTAAATATTTGTTGGCATAATGATTGCATGATATGAGTGAGGGATGATTCAAACTTTGGATCCCACCCCGAAGCCCCTGATATCTCCCTCCTTGCTTAGTGGGTTCTACACACACCCACTGCCCACACAGTCCTTATTTCCAGGCCACTCGCCAAAGGGTAGACAAGTCAGGGGTCAGGAGAAAAGGTTGATTTAGAAGGCGCTCTGTAATCACTGCCAGAAAAGTGTCCTTGTTAGGACCAGACCAAGAGTGGTTTGATACAAAAATATCTTAGTGTCCTGTAAGTCTTCTTGCCTGGGGATCAAATGTTGGTGGATGTCAAATGGTTGCTATCAAGTTGCAATTTCAGAATGAGAGGGTATCATTATTAGTTTCCTAGGGCTTTCATAACAAGTATCAAAACCTGAGTGGCTTAACATAGCATAACTATATCATCTCACAGTTCTGGAAGCCAGAAGTCCAACATCAAGGTGTCAGCAGGGCCATGGTCTTTCTGATGGCTGTCGGGGAGAATCCTTCCTTGATTCTTCCAACTTCTGGCATTTACCACGTTGCTTGACTTGTACATGCAACACTCCAGTGACATGGCTGTCTTCTCCCTGTGTCTTCACGGTATCGTCCATCTGTATGTCTGCCTCCGCATCCAAATTTTCCCTTTTTATAGAGATCCTGGTTATATTCGATTAAGACTCACCCCCATGACCTCATTTTAATTTGATTACCTCTACAGAGGCCCTACTTCCAAATAAGATCATATTGGAGGTACTGGGGGTGAGGACTTAAACAGATCTTCATTGCAGGTGGATTCCTTACCAGCTGAGCCACAAGGGAAGCACTCTAAATAAACAATATAACCCATAACAAAGGGTTGTATGCAATCTGGAAGATTGTAAAGGGTTCTTTTCAGGCTTAGAAACCTCCCTTCTTAAACACCAGAATAATTTATATGGTCTGGGCATGGAGGTCAATAATAATTTAATTATTCTTATCATTTTTTGGGCCCTGCTATCTTGTAGTTGCCACCTTCATTGACTTCTGTTATATAATATTCTCCAGCTATTTCCCTGATCACTCATTGTGTTTAGTAATTTCTCTTTCTCATCCATCCCTTAAATGTGGCATTCAGTCTAATTCATCAGTTGGTCCCTAGTCTCTCTGCTCTGTTTGACCAATAAGCAACTGGTTTAAACTGTACTTGCTCTTTGGTCCTACTGCACAAGGATGACTGAGTCTGCTTTATGGAAAATTAGCCTTGTGAGACAGGCCAATTCATTCTGAGAGTTAGCTATTTTATTAGAAACAATGATTTCTAAAGGTCATATTAATTCTTTTCTTATTTTATTTCAAAGTAATCTATTGTTTTGGCATTCATAAAATAAGGAATCAAGGCAACCATAGTTGCTATTTACATAGACATTATCTACTTTGCTTTAAAACACAAAATGCAGAAAACATTCAGTTCTCTTAGGCTAGGTTTATCTCTAAGTTACCTTGGATGTAGTGAGTTGAGATGAATAAAACATACCTTATTTCTCCTTCTTTGGAAATGACTTAGGGTAATAGTGATAAGCTTGGTAATTTCATTGGCTGGCCTAGCACTGATGTCTCATCATAGAAGAAGGAAATGTCCCTTGTAATGACATGGAGCGTGTCCTCATAATCTACATTCATCCATCATTCAATGAAAAAAAATAGAAATATTCCTGAGGCCTATTAATTAACATTTTTAAAAATGAAAAAATCTGGGGCTTCCCTAGTGGTCCGGTGGTTAGGAATATGCCTTATAATGTGGGGACACCAGTTCGGTCCCTGGTCTGGGAGGATCCCATGTATCTGGGAGTGGCTGGGTCTGTGTGCCACAACTTCCAAGCCCACGAGCCCCAGAGCCCACGCTCTGCAACAGAAGAGGCCAGCGTGATGAGAGGCCAGCACGCCACTGCCAGTAGTGGTCCACACTCACCACAGCTAGAGAAAGCCCACTCACAGCCAATAAATAAGTACATAATAAAAGATTTAAAAAAATACAGTGCCTGGAACAGAGTAAGCACTGAATAATTTATTCAAGAGAAATGAAAAAATCTTATCATTTCCATAGCGTTTTCACAGCTCCAGTCCCAGAGAAGAGCTTCACGTCGACGTCCTCAGAGAGACAAGAACAGATGAATGGCTTTCTTCACGCTTCTTGTTGGGTGAATCCGTCATGCTCCAGGGTCATGATAAGTTTGCCATTTTTGTACAAAATCACTTAATAAATTGATTGGCACCTTATCTTGGTGTCAGTGTCACTCCACTTTTAGAGATGTCCAAACTGTTTAAATATCAAAAACAAACCATGGAGGACAACTCAGTGAGAAAGGGCTTGTGTTAGCTGAAGATCAAAGGGAGGCAGCTGACCGCTGTATACATTTGATGTTACCAAAGGAGAAGCATGGTGATACATGCGGTCAGAGCTTCTTGGCCGGCCTCAGTGCACAGTGAAAGCAGCTGGAGACTAAGCCAGGACAAGCATCTACAGAAAATCAAAGTGGCATGTCCAAAGGAAAACAAGATTTTCAGCATTAAGAAGGTGAATATTAGAATGTGACTTCATATAAACTGTTTTTTAGAAAATGAATGATCCTAATTCTGGATGTGTGAAAGGGAAAAGAGAGAATCCTTTCAAGTGGAGAACTGTTATGAAGTATAAAGCAGCATATGATCACGTGAACAATATGACACTTCAAGCTGGCATAGTCAGGAATTTTAAGAGAGCTATCAATAAATTGTCAGTCTTGGAAAAAAAAACATCTCGTGGCCAAATTTTAATTTATGAGTATTTTATTAACTTGGACTCAGTGTCTAAGTTTTCCACGCATGGTCAGTTAATGAATGTGAAATGTATTTGGTTGTATAATTTATTGCAAATATGCTGGAGAAGATTTAGGTAAAACATGAAAAAGAATCAGTATGAAAGGCACCATTTTAACCTTACAGGGGTGATTCTCTCGAATGGTTTGATCATAGACTATGGCATACATGGAGAAAATTTTCAGGACTTAAGTTCTATTTAGACTGAATAGTGGGATTTAACTATAACTTTAAGTAGTTTCCCAATTTGAAAAAAAAATGCTTATGGTCTGACACTCTTCTGGATAAGTTTGTAGGATGACTTCATGTAATTTTATTCTTTTCTATAAAACAGTCACTTCAAAAACACAAACCACCCATTGTGAGAAGCCCAGCCATAGAAGCAGTGATTAGGTAGTTCAGAACACACTCTAACCACGCTTGTCTATGCAGGATGCTACGGACTTGGGTTAGGGGAAGCTAAAAGTCATCATGAAAGCAAACTGTGAGCAGCTGTTCCCAAAGTTACTCTGTGTTTGGTTTGGACTTCTACTTCATGAATTCCTAGGATTCATTTGCAAAATGGTAAGTAAGTTTTGCATTTCAAATATGAACAAAGCATCCAAGGAAAAGAATCACCAAAAGTGGTGCGATGTTGTATTCTACGAGATCCCCAGCAACAGAGCCTGCATGCCTGCACACCATCTGATGTTCTACTTGACTTGAACAACTTTTTAATAAAATAATATTGGTATTCTTTCTCCAGATGGTATGCACTATAAGAGCAGGGAGTCTGACTGTCTTATTGACTCATCTAATGCAGTGTCAAGCACACAGGAAGTGTTCAAATACATTACCATATGTAAAACAGATAGCTGGTGAGACCCTGAAGGGTCGCTCAGGGAGCTTAGCTGGGTGCTCTTTTTGACCTAGATGGGTAGGATGGGAGGAGGGTGGAGAGCGGGTTCGGCAGGGAGGGACGGTATGTACACACATGGCCAATTCACTTTGTTGTGCGGCAGAAACTAACAGAACATTGTAAAGCAGCTGTTCTCCAGTTTAAAACATCTGTCAAATATTCATCATATGAATAATTATCATTTAAGATGGCTTTAAAGTTAGAGCTAATGGATTTCTTTTCCTTCCCACCTATTCTTCTAGTCTTTCTTGTGTTAGTAAATGGTGACAGTGATTACACAAATGCTTAGCCAGAAATTTGAACAGTGCCCTTGATTCTTTTCCCTCCCTCATTCCCCATATGTAACAAGTCCTGTGGTTACTTTCTTGGGTCTGCCCTCCACTGCATACTGCACGCTGCTGTGTAATCCTGCATTCATCCCCAGTCACTCAGTCATGTCCAGCTCTTCTGTGACTCCATGGACTGTAGCCCGCCAGGCTCCTCCTTCCATGGGAAGTTTCAGGCAAGAGTGCTGGAGTGGGTTGCCATTTCCTTCTCCAGGGGATTTTCCCCACCCAGGTTTCGAACCCCTGTCTCCTGCATCAGCAGGTGGATTCTTTACCACTGAGCCACCCAGGAAACTCACTGAGTAAGCCTAAGCCGTTTCTTGTCTTGCTTGGACCAGCACATTGGTTCCCCTGCTAGTTTCTCTGCTTTTACTCTTTCTTTCTTTACTATGTTCTCTTCACCGCAGCCAGAATGATCTAAAATCACAAGAGGGTTATAATATTCTATAATATTCTACTGCTTACACCCTAACTTGGCTTCCCACAGACTTCACAGACAATCCTCTTCCTTACCAGAGTCTACAAGATCCATCTGGTCTGGTCCTCACCTCACTCTCCAAACCAGTCTTGATCAGCCCTTCCGTTTCCTCATTATGATCTAGCCATGTCAGTCTTCCTCCTGTTCCTAAGAAAACATCATGCTGCCTGCCACCTCTTGACTTTTCTTCCTGCAGGTTTTCCCACCTGGAATGAACTGCCTCCTGGTCTCTGAATGACTGGCTTCTCACCCTTCAAGTCTGATTATTCTTGAGAAACCTCCCATGAGCCCTCACCTGAGTTAATTTTCCCTCACAGCCCCTCCTCAAGCACTTGACCTGTTTTGCATGTTTTTGTAGTCCCATCACTATTTGCAAAAATTAACAATTTGTCTGTTATCTCTCCCCCCTAGTGCTTTGGAACATACCTGTTTTGCACTTGGGACAATGTTTGTTGTCTATTACGTGGTCAGTAAACATGAAAAATTGAGTGATATAACATCCAACTAAATATTTTGTATGCGTATATAGTGCATAGGGGAGATAAACAGGAAAGTTTTGTTTGGGCTTAACTTCAACCCTTTCTCCATTGACCCACTTACTTACTTAACACCAAATACGTGGCAGCTATTCTGAGGCTGCTGTGAATTCAAAGAAATAGACCTGGTCCCGATGTCGCGTACTTAGACACTGGGAGAGGAGATTAACAGGCATACCAGTAATTATAATTTAAGAGAAAATAAACTCAAAATGGATTAAAGATCTAAACGTAAGACAAGAAACTATAAAACTCCTGGAGGAGAACATAGGCAAAACACTCTCCGACATAAATCACAGCAAGATCCTCCATGACTCACCTCCCAGAATATTGGAAATAAAAGCAAAACTAAACAAATGGGACCTAATGAAACTTAAAAGCTTTTGCACAACAAAGGAAACTATAAGTAAGGTGAAAAGACGGCCCTCAGATTGGGAGAAAATAATAGCAAATGAAGCAAAAGACAAAGGATTAATCTCAAAAATATACAAGCAACTTCTGAAGCTCAATTCCAGAAAAATAAATGACCCAATCAAAAAATGGGCCAAAGAACTAAACAGACATTTCTCCAAAGAAGACATACAGATGGCTAACAAACACATGAAAAGATGCTCAACATCACTCATTATCAGAGAAATGCAAATCAAAACCACAATGATGTACCATTACATGCCAGTCAGGATGGCTGCTATCCAAAAGTCTACAAGCAATAAATGCTGGAGAGGGTGTGGAGAAAAGGGAACCCTCTTACACTGTTGGTGGGGATGCAAACTAGTACAGCTGCTATGGAGAACAGTGTGGAGATTTCTTAAAAAACTGGAAATAGAACTGCCATATGACCCAGCAATACCACTTCTGGGCATACACACCGAGGAAACCAGATCTGAAAGAGACACGTGCACCCCAATGTTCATCACAGCACTGTTTATAATAGCCAGGACATGGAAGCAACCTAGATGCCCATCAGCAGATGAATGGATAAGGAAGCTGTGGTACATATACACCATGGAATATCACTCAGCCATTAAAAAGAATTCATTTGAATCAGTCCTAATGAGATGGATGAAACTGGAGCCCATTATACAGAGTGAAGTAAGCCAGAAAGATAAAGAACATTACAGCATACTAACACATATATATGGAATTTAGAAATATGGTAATGATAACCCTATATGCAAAACAGAAAAGGAGACACAGATGTACAGAACAGACTTTTGGACTCTGTGGGAGAAGGCGAGGGTGGGATGTTTCAAAAGAACAGCATGTATATTATCTATAGTGAAACAGATCACCAGCCCAGGTGGGATGCATGAGACAAGTGCTCGGGCCTGGTGCACTGGGAAGACTCAGAGGAATAGGGTGGAGAGGGAGGTGGGAGGGGGGATCAGGATGGGGAATACATGTAACTCCATGGCTGATTCATGTCAATGTATGACAAAACCCACTGAAATGTTGTGAAGTAATTAGCCTCCAACTAATAAAAAAAAAAAAGTAAAAAAAAAAAAAGAGAAATGGGAAGAGAGGTACTCTAGAAGTTTTTTCATTTATGTACAATTTATACTTTATTTTTTTAAATTGCATCAGACTGTGGATAGAAGTTTCAAGCAGAAAAATGACTTGTCTGAGGTAAATCCGGGAAGGCTTCATGAAGGACCCAGTGTTTAACTTAGATTCTGATAAATGTAGAATTTGGAGGCACAAGAATAGTGTGAGAAAGGGCCATCATTATAGGTGAGCAAATGCTGCAGAAATGGCACAGCTTAAGAGGGGGCGGGGCACCTGCTGGAAGGGGCAAAGCTCACAAGAATAGAAGGGCTGTGTTGGGAAAGTGAGGTGTACTGTTTGTAACTGCCTGGAGAAAGAGTTTGTGTATTGTCTGAAGAACAGGGGAGCCCCTGAAGCTTTTCAAGCTTGGCAGTGATTTAATTCAAGTGTGGTTTGGGATAGTTTCAAAGTTCCACGTAGGTGGATTAAAACAGGGGAGGAATGGAAGTAAAGGTAGTGTTTGGAAACTTCCAGTTCTAGGAAAGAGACAAATCAAATCTATGGTAACCATAGGGGGGCTAAATAGGAGGGGGTGACTGAGGAGGTACTACAGTGGGCTTCTCTGATGGCTCAGTGGGTAAAGGATCCGCCTGCAATGCAGGAGACACAGGAAACGTGGGTTTGATCCCTGGGTCAGGAAGATCCTGTGGAATAGGAAATAGCAACCCATTCTAATATTCTAGCCTGGAGAATTCCATGGAAAGAGGAGACAGGCAGGCTATAGTTCATGGCGTCAAAAAGAGTCAGACATGGCTGAGCATGTGACACAGAGGAGGAAGCCTCCTGTTTTGAAAACTCATTGACAGGTTCAAGGTGTAGGCGGGAGGCAGGATAACTGTGGGGGTGATGATAACAGGTGAGAGCAGAGTCTAGGTTCATACAAAAGCTGGGAGGAAAACTGAGAAGGAGAGTCCTCTTGAGTGTGAGACGGGTGAATATACATCAGGTGAGGATTATGACGATGAGGTTTCAACTTAATGGTCTGTTTCCTATTGTTGCTGTCGTTCCATCACTCAGTCGTGTCCAATTGCTTGTGACCCTATGAACCTCAGCATGCCAGGCCTCCCCTGTTCCTCACCATCTCCTGGAGTTTGCCCAAATTCATATCCATAGAGTCGGTGATGCTATTCAACCATCTCATCCTCTGCCACTCTCTTCTCCTTTTGCCTCCAATCTTTCCCAGCATCAGGGTCTTTTCCAATGACTTGGCTGTTGGCATCAGGTGCTCAAAGATTGGGGCTTCAGCATCAGTCCTTCCAATGAGTATCCAGGGTTGATTTGCCTTAGGATGGACTGGTTGGATCTCCTTGCAGTCCAAGGGACTCTCAAGAGTCTTCTCCAACACCACAGTTCAAAAACATCAATTCTTTGGCGCTCAGCCTTCTTTACAGTTCTATTTCCTACATTGGGCAAAAGCAAGAGAATGCCTCCTAGTTTCGTCTCCTTTAAGGGTTTTATGAGAAGCAGCCTGGGAGATCACTGATTTCTGTGTGTCTCCTGCCAGGTCAGATGGCAGAGGTTGAAATCCTGATTCACTGCTCAACAGCCTACTGCTTACTGGCCACCATGTGACCTTCTTAAACTCTCTACCCTCAATTTCCTTCCCCCATGAAATAGAAATGAGACCATGATGATTGCAATCTTAAGGACTTGAGGAAGAATTCAGTGAGATTATGTATTTTAAGGTGCTTTGTAAACCTTCTTTGGAAGGCAGGATATGGGAGGAAACTCTAGGCATGTGACTGATGCGTATTGGACATTGGCTCTGCTATGGTGTTGAAGAAGACTCTTGAGAGTCCCTATTATTGTGGTATTGGAGAAGACTCTTGAGAGTCCCTTGGACAGCAAGGAGATCCAACCAGTCCATCCTAAAGGAAATCAGTCCTTAAAATTCATTGGAAGACCTGATACTGAAGCTGAAACTCCAATACTTTGGCCACCTGATCAAAGAACTGACTCATTTGAAAAGACCCTGATGCTGGGAAAGATTGAAGGCGGGAGGAGAAGGGGACAACAGAGGATGAGATGGATGGCATCACCGACTCAATGGACATGAGTTTGAGTAAACTCCAGGAGTTGGTGATGGACAGGGAGGCCTGGAGAGCTGCAGTCCACGGGGTCGCAGAGGGTCGGACACGTATGAGCGACTGAACTGAGCTGAACTGATGGATTCTAAAACTGCTTGAAACATTGGTCCTTTTTTTAAAGCTTTTATTGTGTCACTGTCCATGAACACACAGTCATTAAAAAGAATTTTTGTTTCAGTGGTCAAGTAACCTGACCTTTTTCTTTGAAAATTCCCCGTCACATAAAACGTAAGCCACGGAGGAGACTTTAGGACTTGAACAACGGAAAAGGAGGGCAAGCTGGCAGCAGCCTTCGCTCCCTCCGGCGGGAGAAGCCACGCTTTCCCGCACTGCCTCCCTGTGTCCGCGGAGAGAAGCACGGCTGCCGGTTCCCTTGGTTAAAGCGCGCTCTGTCTGTTTCAAGCCTATGGACCTTTGGGGCTGCGGACAACTGATGCGCTTGCAATGCAAGCAGCAGAGCCCCGTGCCGGCCTCAAACAGTCCCCCAATCCTCTGTAGAGAAAAATTAAATCCTGCTGGCAAAACTTCCCTAAAACTCAGGAAGAACGTGGCGGGGGTGGGGATGTGTGTATATTTACTTAAAAACGAAACAAAACAACACATTTAGGGGACAGCCTGTTTCTAAACACCCTTACCATTGCAAGGAATTTTATTTCTTTTGAAGTGCCAGCATTCCAAAAAGAGGGACGTGAAGAGGTATTGCAACCATTGAATATGGGGCAGACCCCTTAAAGTAAATAAGCACCATGTCCACTCCCAAATTAAATGGCTTTTGTTTGAGTTTGGGGTGAGTTTGATAAGGATGGTGTTACAACGTTTAATGAGGTGCAAGGGAAAAATGACTTTTGAAAGTTCACATGGCTGTCATCTTATTCTCTCCGATGTTCCCTTTCTTCTTAACCTCACCCTCATTGATCTGCTTCTGGATCTTTTTGCATCTGCTTGGTGGAAGTCAGGGGATATGCTGATAACAGTCCAGCTTTGCTGTGGGTTTATATGCATCTATTTTATGTACCAAGAAAAGTTATCAATGAGGAGGATGAACAAAAAAAATTGTGTATGGGCTGCAGTAGCCTTTTCACTGGCATGTAGTAGCCTGCTGCATCCATGCAGAGTCTTTTGAATGAAAGGAGCATAAAACACACACACCATACACATATACACATCCAGATTTCCTAGAGCCATAATCTTTCTTTCTCTCTTTGATTCTTACCTCATGTGGATTTTATGTCTTGCTCATTCTTAAAAAAATCAACAGTCAGCCTGTGGATTTTTTTTTTCTCCTTTTTAAGTCATCGGTTTTGGTGGCAACATAGCTAAGCACATTCCCAGTTCCATTCCTCTCATTAGTATTAATGGAGTAATCATCATTCCCTTCTTTGGCTCCTTAGGCTTGCTGCAATATTTACACATTGGCTGAAGCCGGTTGAGCTGAAATAATGAGTCTTGGACAGCCTCACGGCACCAGGTGGGTGAAAACTTGTTGCCACTGGGTGGAATTTATGGCGGAATAAATGATATGTTTCATAATTATCCATGAAAATGACAAGCAGTGTCCCTGGTACTTGTCACACCAGCCAGCCCTGTGGTGGTGGCTGTGGGATCACCCTAGAGGGACAGCTCTGCCTCTTGAGTGACCAGGGGAAATGGAATTGCCCTTCAGCCTGCTTTAGCTGCTTCTCAAATTATTATCTCATTCTTCTTAAGGGAAAGGTCCCTTTTTAGCCAGAGGAATTTTTCTACAGACTTGTCAGGTTTTCTTCCCATTTGGGGCTTCATGAAAGTTTTCTATGTAAAGAAAGTACAGTTTTCTGTTGGATTTTTTTCTATTTATTTTCTGGTAAAATAAACAAGTCAACTTTCTTGACTTCATCAAACGCCTAATTCACTGGGCATTTATGAAGCACTTGCTACCTGCCACATGTGCGGGAGCTGATTCCCTTCCAAGTTATTCTCTCCTCTGAGGAAGGAGGTAAAATAAAAAGAACAGGAATTGAAGACAAACTTTTTCAAACATGGAGAAATTCTAGAAAGTGTCTACCTAAGAGTTTGCTTGACCTGATCTCGGAGAAACATTTAAGAATGTTTTTACCTCTTAACAATATTCTTGTCTCCTCAACTGACTCACTACAGTTTCCTAGCAATGTGGGTTAGTTTTTGAGACTGAGTCTTTTGACTAGCATTTGTCCCTTAGAGGAGAGTGTTTGTATATTTAGACATCTGTGCTTCCCGTCACAGGGCAGCTAAGGAGTTTTTCTCATTGCTCTAGGTTTTGAAGATTTGTTTTCTTCATTGACAGTCCCCCCACCCCCTTCAGCACTGGGGCTACAGGCTGCCTCCCCGCTGAGCCTTCTGAATATGTCTCTGCCACACAGACAGCGCTCTCTCCCCCATGGCATTCAGCCTCCAGGAACACTCTAGCATGCTTCTATATTCGGGGCTAATCACTGTTCATCCCGCCTTCATAACCCAGCCCTGGCTCCAGCTCTTGCACCTTTTTGCCTCTGTCAGCAGCTTAGATAAGAAAGACAGATCCAGGGGACCTATATTTCATCTTCAGGCTGGAGATCCTAATCCATAGGAACAGAGGAAACCGTGAAGCAGTTTTATTCATAGAAATGTGAATAAAAACTGGCATAGGGGAAAGAAAAAAAGAAGAAGCGAAGGAATAGAAGGGTGAGAAACCAAGCAAAAAGTCTTCTGGGTTCACAAAGCAGTAGCCAGGAGATGGAACCCACAGCCAGCATGGAAGGGATGGGCCTCCATGGACTGGAGGCTCCTGCGATGGCAGATGGCAGACCCAGCCCTCCCCGATGAAGGGGTGGGGAGTTGGGGGTGCAGTGCCAGGGAGCTCCGCCCAGCTTTTCTCAGTTTCTGAGTATTTTAGCCTCTCCAAAGATAAACATCATTGTGGGATAACCTTCCAGTTTTACAGTCAGGAGGGATATTAATAATCATCAGTTCTGACCATCCCTTTTTTTTTAAAGATTTTTTTCCAAGTGGATGATTTTTAAAGTCTTCAGTGAATTTATTACAATATTGCTTCTGTTTATGTTTTGGGGGGTTCTTTTTTTGAGCACAAGGCATATTGGATCTTAGTTCCCAGACCAGGGATCGAACCCATACTCCCTGCATTGGAAGACATCATTCTAACCACTGGATCGCTAGGGAATTCCTTCTTCCTAGTGTTATTGAGATATAATTGACATATAGCACAGTGCAGTGTGGTAAGGTATACAGCATGATGGTTGACGTACATATTTTGTGAAATGATTATTACAATAATTTTAGTTAGCATCCATCATCTCTTATAGATACAATAAAAAAGAACAAACAAAAAAGAAAAAGAAATCCTCATGTTGTGATTTATTGTAACAGCTTTCCTATATACTATACAACAGTGCTAACTATAATCATCATGCCGTGCATTATACCTTTAGTACTTATTTATCATGTAACTGGAAGTTTATACTTTTTGTCCAACTTCTTCCAATTCCCCTCTCCACTGCTCCCAAAACATTCCCACCTCCGGTGACCACAAATCTAATCTCCTTTTCTATGAATTTGAGTATTTTTCAAGTTTTGTTTTCTTCTTTTAGACTTTAGATTTTCTTAGATTACACATACTAGGGAGACCATATGGTATTCATCTTTCGCTGTCTGACTTATTTCATCTAGCCAAATGCCTTCAAGTTTCATCCATGTTGTCTCAAAAGATAAAATTTCCTCCTTCTTATGGCTGGGTAATATTGCATTGTGTATATGTGTGTGTGTATATATATAGATATATATACTACTTTACTCCTCCATCAATGAACCCTTAAGTTGTTTTCATGTATTGACTGTTTGTAACTAATGCCATTGTCAATGTCGGAGTGCAGATATCTTCTTGAGTTAGTGTTTTCATTTCCTTTGGATATATTCCCAAGAGTGGGACTGCTGGGTCATATGGGAGTCCTATTTTTAATTTTTTGAGGACTCTTCATACTGTTCTCCATAGTGTCTGCACCAATTTACATTCCCACAACAGTGCATAAGATTTCCTTTTTCTCCACATCCTCTCCAGCTTTTATTATCTCTTGTCTTTTTGAAGATGGCCATTCTAACAGGCATGATGGGATATCCATGTTAACAATCTCTTTTTAAAGGTAAGAGTACAAAGAATCTAATATGTTCATAAAATGCACAATTTTGCCAAGCTGACTAGTGGCAAAGCCTGGTCTCTTGACTCTCAAGCCAGGGTAATTTAGCTGTTAGTGTCACAGATTCAAGCTTCTGTGAGATCGTAACCCCAAATGAACCAAATAGCTCATGAAGTAAAGATTCTAAATTCTATTCAAGTTCCTTGGCTAGGATCTAGGGCAGGATCATAATATCAGAATTATAAACTGAAAAGAACTGTTTTTAGTGTCTCCCTCAACTTTCTATACTTTCCAACATTATCTTTAGCTGGGATATTGGAAGGGGATCTTTTATATTTTCTGGTGAAAAAAGTCCTTCTCTGCTCTCCTGAAAACATTATTAGCCACTTTGATTTAGCAATTAATTGATTCCTTTATTTATTCACTCATTTATTACATATTTATGGAGTCCTTGTTTTGTTCAAGTTCCTGAATTATGGAAGTTCTTTCTTTAAGAAAGTCATAATCTCAATATAAGATGTATTCTCAAATAACTGAAATCTAGTTCAGTCCCTGGTACTGCCAGTTATAAAGTAGTTAGCATACAGCATGTACTCTATATTTCAAGTAGCCTAGACCACAAAAAGATATTATTTTTAAAAGAAGGTGGGAATTAGTTAGGAATCTGCCCACCCCCATCCCAGAACCTCTTAGCAGAGAAAGTTGCCTATTATAGAGGATGTAATATTTGCCAAGCTCCTGTTATAAGCTAGGGAACAGGTAAAGAACTTTATTATTTTATTTAATTGCTCTTATCATGCTCCAAGATACTTTACTAATTTTACAGAGAAGCATAGGGAGGCTCAAAGAGTTGAGTGACTTTTCCATGGCCACTGATTTAAAGAGAGAGAGTCAGCTTTCAGGTCTAATGAGCCCCAATTTTCTCTGTCCAGCACCAAGTCTAGCCAAGGTTGACTAGTGGTCTATGGCTCCATGAGTTGGCAATGATGTCTCTTCTAGAGGTTGGGGTGGGGAAATGTGTAGATATTGGGGAAAAACTTGTCTAAAATAGTTTCTCTGCACCAAAATGCTTCAATATGAACTGTTCACTATTAAATGCTTTAATTGTGCCAATCCTATGTGTGTGTGTGCTAGTTAGCTTCAGTCGTGTTCAACTCTGCGACCCCAAGGGCTGTAGCCCACTGGGCTCCTCTGGAATCCATGGGATTTTCCAGGCAAGAATACTGGAGTGGGTTGCCATTTCCTTCTCCAGGGGATCTTCCAGACCCAGGGATTGAACTGTGTCTCTTAAGCCTCCTGAATTGGCAAGTGGGTCCTTTAATGCTAGCACCACCTGGGAAGCCCCACCAGTCCTATACTATGTGTTCATTGAAGGACAAATAAGAAATTTCTCTTCCTCTTAAGAGGCTCATGACTATTTATAAAAACCAAGACATGGAAGCAACCTAAGAGCTTATCAACAAATAAATGGGTAAACAAGTTGTGATATATATATATATATATATGATGGAATAGTATTCAGTCCTAAAAAATTAAGAACTCCTGCCATCTGAGATACATGGATGGGCCTTGAGAGCAGTAAGCCAGACAAAGACAAATCCTGTGTCATCTCACTTATACGTGGAATTTACAATAAACAAACAGAAAGCCAAACTCATAAAGGTCAGATTTATCGTTAACAGAGACAGGGAAGAGGGGGCATTGGAGAAAAGAGGTCAAAAGGTGCAAACTTCTGGTTATAAGATAAATGAATACTAGGGGTGTGACATACAGCATGATGACTACAATAACACTGTTGTGTGGTGTATCTGACAAAGTTGTTAAGAGAGTAAATCTTA
Organism: Cervus elaphus; assembly: GCF_910594005.1. Taxonomy (NCBI): domain Eukaryota; kingdom Metazoa; phylum Chordata; class Mammalia; order Artiodactyla; family Cervidae; genus Cervus; species Cervus elaphus. The sequence goes on from NC_057820.1 coordinate 17,755,552, forward strand.
AAAAAAAAAGTCTCATTATAAGGAAAAAATATTTTTTCCTCTTTTTTGGTGTCTCTATGAGATGATGGATGTTAACTAAATTTATTGTGGTGATCATACATAATGTATGTAAGTCAAGTCATTATGCTGTACACCTTAAACTTACACTGTTGTTGTTTAGTGGCCAAGTCCTGTCCAACTCTTTGCAACTCCATGGACTATATAGCCCACTAGGATCCTCTGTCCATGGGATTCTCCAGGCAAGAATTCTGGACTGGATTGCCATTTCCTTCTCCGGAGAATCTTCCCAACCCAGGGATTGAACACGTGTCTCCTGCATTGGCAGGTGGATTCTTTACCACTGAACCACTAGGGGAGCCCAAACTTACATTGTACTGTATGTCAGTTATACCTCAATAAAACTGGATAAAAAAGAGGCTCATGATCTACAGGCAGTGGCAGTGACATGGGGATGTATACAAATAAATGTGGTGTTCTGTGACTCCACAGTAAATCAGCATGCATGATGCCTTGGGAGGACAAGGGAGGGAGTGGTCACCTCTGCCTGGGAGCAGGGCAGGTGCAAAGATGGCTTTTACAAAAGTACATGAAAATGAGAACGTGGGTTTGAAAATACCTTCCCAGTGCCCAGCCCATACATGGCCATACGTATTCCTGATTTCTATTTTGAGAACCAGTAAGGACTAAAATGAGGATATATGTTTATTTTTTGTGCTTCATTTTTATAAATTCTACTCCTTTAATTTTTCTTAGTCTTTCCTTGGTTTTGCTTGAAGTCATGGAAATGTGATGTAGATGTTTTCAAAGGGCAAGTTTGCCTGCTTCTAGTTTCTCAGGGAAGAGAAACAGGACACAGAGAGTACAATCTTCTCCAGAGTCGATCATTAAAGTCGGGATTGAAAAGCTCTCCTTTGCTCTTCTTTTGTATCGCTCATCAGCAACCTTCTCCACCTCTGATAGAACATTCTCTTCCAACAGATGCGCAAAGTGGGGGGGATGAAAGGCTTGGGAGAAGGACTACCAGCTTCCAAAAACAGGAGAAAAAACCGACACCGTGCAATAGCTTTCATGATGGTCTACACGTGTGTGTATGTGTGTGGTTTCTGTAAGTCACTGGGAAAGTTTTTAATGCTTGTAGAAGCCAAAGAGTCCTGGAGAGTTACAGAGAGCCCCAGCCGTCACCAGCTGACACTTTAAAGGAACTGAAGCCATATATCCACTGCAGAAAGAGTTGGGGAAAGGACAGCAGTAGGGGGTCAGCGGCACTGGGTATTTTTTGTTTTTGTTGTTTCTTCCCTTAAAAAAGTACAAGTCATAGATGTGTCTTCATCAATCATCCTCCAAACACAATTACACAGACGTGTTGGTAGCTTATTTCCTTATTTTCACATGCATTCCTGCTATCACACACACACACACACACACACACACACACCTTCCTCTCCCTTTCTCTCTCTCTCTCGCTGTACTCGGTTCTGTCAACTTTCCTTGTAACACTGCTTGTCCTTCAACAATTGCTCAAAACCACAGCAGCACAGAAGTGGAAGAGTTGTTATCTTCAGGTGTTGGGGGATCTTAGGATACAACTCGAGGCTGAGTCCACTCTGAGAGATCTCACCTAACGTCTCTACAAATGTTTCAACCGTTTTCCATAAGACTTTCTCCCAGGAAATAGAAGTGAGAGCGACAACCCAGTCTAAAGGGTGATGGTAGAAGATGATACACACACACACACACACACACACACACACACACACCTTTATTGCCTTTCCTGTATAATATATGCAGGGTTGATACAATAATGCCCCTTATAGACATGGTGTCCAGAAAGTGGCTAACCATCTACATATGAACGTACTGCTCCTCATGAAAAAGATCATCTCAGGGTAGTGGGTAGGGAATATCTCTGAGTCTTAAGTCCAGATTCCTATGGCAGAGAATTTTGGGTACAGATTGGATCTGATAATCTTCCTTATTCCCAATAGTTATGATCGAGGGTTTGGGCCTATGGGGGAGGAAACAGAGCTTTTAAAAGCCTAGTCCTACATATTGTGGATGAAGGCAGTTTGCAGTGGGTAGCAGTTCCTTGGTGGTTCTTTGAGACATAACCAAAAGGCATTTGCCACAGGTGTATATTAAGAGAATCCTGACTTTGCTTCTAATAACATAAATACCCCTGGTAATTCATTCACATTCTCTGTACCTTCCCCCCACACACACACATTTAAAGCAATAATCTGAAATAGATGTTACTTAATCTCTCTTTCAGCTATAAAATGCTATGGACACATCCTGTGATTTAACTGGTTTTTTTTTTTTTTTTCGGTTGTAACTGTAAGTTCTGGTTAAATACATCAAATTGAATTAAGAGTTTGCCTCAGTTTCTTCTGAACTCCTACTAAAATTATAATGAAGAACAAAAGAGAAACAAACTCCCAAGAACCAAAAAAAGCAACAGACTTGGAAAGGACAGCCAGTGAGAGATGCCAACAAAACTCTTGACGCAGGAGAGCTGATGGACAAATGACAATAGACCTGGCAGAGCAGGGGAAGACAAAATTTCAGTCCAAAAATGCTGACAAGAAGGTCACCCATCTATCTATAGAAGTCTTGAAAATCTCGGGATTTGGAGACACGAGTTATTTTGGGCTCCAAAATCCCTGTGGATGGTGACTGCAGCCATGAAATTAAAAGATGCTTCCTCCTTGGAAGGAAAGCTATGACAAACCTAGACAGTGTATTAAAAAGCAGATACATCACTTTGCTGACAAAAGGTCCATATGGTCAAAGTCATGGTTTTTCCAATAGTCATGTACGGATGTGAGAGTTGGACCATAAAGAAGACTGAACACGAAAGAATTGGTACTTTTGAACTGTGATGCTGGAGGAGCCTCTTGAGAGTCGCTTGGACTGAAAGGATATCAAAGCAGTCAATCCTAAAGGAAATCAACCCTAAATATTCATTGGAAGGACTGATGCTGAAGCTAAAGTTCCAGTACTTTGGCTACCTGATGCAAAGAGCTGGCTCAGTGGGAAAGACCCTGATGCTGGGAAGATCAAAGGCAAAAGGGGAAAGAAGGGGATGGCAGAGAATGAGATGGTTAGAAAGCATCACTGGCTCAATGGACATAGATTTGAACAAACTCCAGGAGATAGTGGAGGACAGGGGAGCCTGCCATGCTACAGTCTACAGGGTTGCAAAGAATTGGACATGACTTAGTGACTGAACAACAATTATTTCTGAAGAGAGTACATGATAACATTGAAACCATGATTGTTGGTTGAAAGTTTTTATAAAGAGCTGTGAGAAGTTCAGATCTCATTGGATCTATCGTAAATATTCAACTCCCATCACCAGAGGGCCAGATTACCAAAGGTTTACACTCTGGAATATCGAACTCAAGAGGCCCTGAACTGAACTCAAGAGACCCCAAGCAGCCAGGAGTGAGGCAGTGTCCTGGAACCAAACTCTAGGGGGAAAATCCTTCTGACTCAAACCCTTTTCTCTTGACTCCCAGAACACTGGCAACCACGAAGGAGATTGAAGGGTTAGTATCTGAAGAAAGCTAATAACTCAGGAAAGATCTACAGTGATAAATTAAGAATTTTGGATTAACAAGTGGCAGCACTACCATATAAAAAATAAACAAGAACCTATTGTATAGCACGGGAAATTATATTCAATATCTTGTAATAACCTATAATGTAAAAGAATCTGAAGAGAATACACACACACACACACATATACATGTATGTATGTGTGGGCTTCCCAGGTGGTTCAGTGGTAAAGAATCTGCCTGCCAATGCAGGAGATGCAGGAGATGTGAGTTCAATCCTTGGGTTGGGAAGATTTCCTGGAGTAAGAAAGAGCAACCCACTGCAATACTCTTGCCTGGAGAATCCCATGGACCAGAGGAGCCTGGTGGGCTACAGTCCATGGGGTTGAAAGCCTCAGACACAAATTAGTGATTAAGCACCATATATCACCTTGCAGCACACCGAAAACATTGTAAGTCAACTATACTTACAAAAAAAAAAAAAGACCCACACTGACAATTTCAGGTTTCTAAGTCACTTCAGAATGCCCAGAGTGTCCAATCAGCTTTTTAGTTCTTCTTTAAACAGCGTAAGCAAATAGATAAGTATCTTGGGTCATGTGAGAAAAGGCTTTACCAGAAAGGCCAGAGAACCAAACCAGCAAAGAGGAAAAGGAAGTCAGAGGATTTGAAAATGATACAGAATGTAGAAGAAAGCAGAAAAGAAAAATGTCAATGGTATTTTTCAAGATATGAGAGAAAATATTACATTATGGAACAAAAAAAGAGATAAAAATAAGCATTCATAGATTAAGAATAGCTCCAGGAAATAATAATACCACTTATAGCCAAAACAGGGCTTCCCAAGTTGTTCAGTGGTGAAGAACCTTCCTGCCAAAGCCTGGGACATGGGTTCAATCCCTGGGTCAGGAAGATTCCCTGGAGAGGGAAATGACAACCCACTCCAGTATTCTTGCCTGGGAGATTCCATGGTCAGAGGAGGCTGGTGGGCTACAGTTCATACCACTTAGCGACTAAACAACCAAAAATGGCCAAAACAACACATTTGGGAAAGGATTGAAAATTAAAATTAAGACTCAAAAAAAAAAAAATGAGGAAAAAGCGTAGATATTAAGTAGAAGAAAATAGATAAGAAGATAGGAACCATCCAAGAGATCAACCACCTAATTAGTAAGCAATTATTAACACCAGGAAAAAGGTAATGCACGTAAGAAAGGAAATGAACTAGAAACACTGTATGGTTCTGGAGTGAATGATACTTACATAGCCATAATAAAATAATATTGACATTATATAAGTATTGATTTAACAGAAATTGTGACTGATTTTGGTTGTATTTTAGTGGGCATATAAAAATGTATTGTTTAACATTTCTTTAGTTTTATTACAAATTATTATTCATGCTTCTGCTCATTTTTATTGGTGTGTTTACTGTTTACTGGGGCTTCCCTGGTAGCTTAGCTGGTGAGGAACCTGCCTGCCAATGCAGGAGACCCAGGTTCAATCCCTGGGTTGGGAAGATTTCCTTAACAAGAAAATGGCAGTATTCCTGCCTGGAAAATTCCATAGACAGAGGAGCCTGGCAGGCTACAGTCCATGGGATCGATAAGAGTCAGACATGACTGAGCTCACATGTACGTGTGCGCACACACGCACTCACACACACACACTGTGTATTATTATTTACTGGTGTGTTTATTTATTTGTGTGTTTTTCATTTATTGATTGTGTGTTATTATTTTGCTAATACTCTTGATATAATGAAAATATGTACCCTTTGGTTATGACATGCTGTAGATTTTGTTTTTAGTTTGTCCTTCATATTATTATGTTACTTATGTTATCTTTTTAATATATATGATCTAAATTTTATTTCCATATCTACCGTATCAATCTATTTTGCTTATTTTCTTATTTGCACGTTGCTCAGAAGGTTCTTTTCAGAAAATAAATATGACATTAAATTTTATTTTCTTTTTCGATTATTATGGTTTTTTATTTTCATGTGCCTAAATAGTAGATAGAACTTTTTTCCTTACAATTTAAAGCTCATTAGCCTTTCATGATTTATGGAATAATACAAACTTATTTCCCTTCATTCAAAATGTCATTTTTGTTATGTAATAAATTCTTATATATGCTTGGGCTTCAAGTTTTGTACTTTTATTCATACAAGTATGAATACACATATTTCCCACTGGATTAATTCTTATTAGCAAGTGTTTTATTACTGTGAATGCAGTTTTCTTAATTCATGGTATTCTTTGACTTATTGTTAATATTAACAAGGAAAGATATATATATATATATATATATATATATCTCAACACACCTGTTTGCTGAACAATATAAGCAGATCAATGATTATTAATATAATTTCCAAGTGGCTACAAATGTGTTTTCTTTCAAATATTTATGCCTTTGATTTTGTTTTCATGTCTTGGTTAAAACTTTTAGAATGATGTTGAATAATGGTGATCATAGACATTCTAATTCCTGACTTTGATGGGAATGCCTTCAAAGAAGTGATGTGAAGTTAAATGCCTACAAAAACCTGGCAGGAAGCAAGTGACATCAAACAAGGTAAGAAAACAACAACACAAGTGGCGTGAAACAGTCAACACCACCTGTTCTTCATGGCAAACTTGAGTGTGCATAGCTGGTTTGCAGTGGGAAGCTGCTCTTGAGCTACACTGGCAACCCACTCCAGTATTCTTGCCTGGAGAATCCCATGGACAGAGGAGCCTGATGGACTACAGTCCATGGGGTCGCAGAGTCAGACACAACTGAGCACACACGCACACAAGGTGCTTAGAAGATTGCCTGGCACATACTAGTTGCCTTAGCAATGTTTATAAACCATAAATCACTCTGTGGTGCTGGGACCATAGCAGTGAATACACCAGAATGCATAGGACCTGTTACCCATAGTGCTGTCACACTGAAGAGATGATCCGTTATTTCTCCCTGCAAGTCATTTGCACACAGGTTCCATTCTTTGAACTAAATACACCTCTTGCATTCATGGATAATTTGGGGGAGAGGGCATGACTACAAATGATATGACTACTCATGACAGCTTAGTTTTCACTGTAGGTTTAAGCCACGTCTAATTTATACTCCAACCTAGTTGATTACTTTACACCAGTTAAAATATATCAATTGTCTGCCATATTTTTAGCAAATGTTCTTCCTTGCCCATCAAGTTATTTGCCTTCTGTTTTGTGACTGTGATATATTTTAAAGCATTTTAAATTTTTATGAATTTAAGTTTTTTGAATTTTTCTTTTGTGATTTCTTTGATTACTGTTGGCTTTGGTGTTTCTATTTTAAGATTAGAGAAACCTATTCCCTTATTTACCAGTTAAGACATTCTGATGCAGGTCACAGCACTGGCAGAGAGACAAACATAGTAGTGACAGGATCAACTATCAGCTGAAAGCCTCATGTTCTTAAGAAAAGAATCAAGTCAATTCTTGACCTGGCTTGCTAAAAATCTCATCTCTCAGATAGCAGAGGACATGATGAAGAGACTACTATTCTCAACTTAATTATTCCTAGTAAAGAATTGTTCGGTGAAATGTAAATGATGAGAATTTTGGCAAAAGTGATCATGATGTCTTAGAATCTATGATAGGGTAGAGAAACTGACATAGTAGTTGCAGGTTATAGACTAGAGGTGGCAAATATATGACATGCAAGCATCCTCTTCCTACTCTTAGGTTTATGGCTGCCATCAGTAGTTAAACAAAAAAATTTCTTTTCTGCTGAACTTGAAAATAGTTTCTAATCCTTCCTAACCTAGCTCTTCGAGGGTCACTATCAATAGATTAAGTTGACAAAGTGCTTATTTCCATATGCTTTCAATTCCATAAGGGACCAGATTCGTTACAAAGTTTAAAACATTTTTTTAATTTAGAAAAAGCTTAGAAAATAAGGTGTCCATAGGTTCGTGGATTTATCTCCGGGCTTTCTATTCTGTTCCATTGATCTATATGTCTGTCTTTGTGCCAGTACCATACTGTCTTGATGACTGTGGCTTTGTAGTAGAGTCTGAAGTCAGGCAGGTTGATTCCTCCAGTTCCATTCTTCTTTCTCAAGATTACTTTGGCTATTAGAGGTTTTTTGTATTTCCATACAAATTGTGAAATTATTTGCTCTAGTTCTGTGAAAAATACCATTGGTAGCTTGATAGGGATTGCATTGAATCTATAGATTGCTTTGGGTAGTATAGTCATTTTGACAATATTGATTCTTCCAATCCATGAACACGGTATATTTCTCCATCTGCTTGTGTCCCCTTTGATTTCTTTCATCAGTGTTTTATAGTTTTGTATGTATAGGTCTTTTGTTTATTTAGGTAGATATACTCCTAAGTATTTTATTCTTTTTGTTGCAATGGTGAATGGTATTATTTCCTTAATTTCTCTTTCTGTTTTCTCATTGTTAGTGTATAGGAATGCAAGGGATTTCTGTGTGTTAATTTTATATCCTGCAACTTTACTATATTCATTGATTAGCTGTAGTAATTTTCTGGTAGAGTCTTTAGGGTTTTCTATGTAGAAAATATATAAGTTGGGAGCCTATGGTTATTGTGAGAAAATTTATATGACAATTTATTTAGATACTCATATAAGCCCTTGTCACATCTAATTACAGTGAATCCTTTACCCAACAGTCTCTTCTGCTGGATGAAGAGAACTTGGATGGTGGAAACTCTGGTGTCTTCTTTGCATTGTGGTGTCCTACCTAGGGCCCTATGGTATATCAAACTCATTCAAATGTGCTGAAGTGAATAATGCTGCTAATACATATGAAAACATTTTATATAGTTACTTAACAATTTACATATTTTATAACTATTTTTATATACAGTTTTTCATTTGCTTATACATTCTACTAATTTCAGAAGAAAAAAGAAACTTCATAAAAATAGCTAAATGATTGGTTTTGAAGATAATTTTCAATTTAAGATTAAAGAAGGGTAGAATCTTTTTGTGGTAACAATTAAGGTTTGTTTTTTTTCCTCAGTAAACATGATTTATGAAGAAAGGATAAAATATGGAGGAATAACACAGTGTGAGTGGCAAAACGAATCTTTAGACTATTTCAAGCTTCCTGGCTTCATTTTCTCTGATGTGAGTCAATGTGATAAAGACTTGAACATAGTGTTGGCAAATGTATTAATGATGTTCAGTAAGTTGAAAGACAAATCCTCTATGAGGCCTCCCTATGCAGATATAAGGATTTTATTTTATTTTTTTCTGAAAGGACTCAGTCATAACCCAGGCCAAAGCATGGAAACCCCCAGGCACAGTGCTGGTCAGCAGCATACGAGGCCATGTGACTATGTACATGGCAAGTGCAGGTAATTCATTCTTATGACTTGGGATTGTGTTTAGGCAGGTGTGGGAGAGATGGAGAAATAAAATGCCCCCTCACATCACACCATGATTGTCATGGTCTTTTAGTGTTTAGACAAATTCTCTAAAGTAAGATTTTGGTTTTAAAAAGGAAATGAGGAAATACAGTAAGCCCCCTATATACAAATGAGTTCCATTCTGAGAGCACATTCCTAAATTCAAAAGTTAGCCTACGTAACCCAATTAACACAGTTGGCTGTACAGTACCATACCAAAATAGGTTTGGGCTTCCCTGGTGGCTCAGATGGTAAAGAATCCTCCTGCAATGTTTAAGACCTGGGTTCAATGCCTGGTTTGGGAAGATCCCCTGGAGAAGGGAACCCACGCCAGTATTCTGTCCTGGAGAATTCCATGGACTGTAGTCCATGGGATCGCAAAGACATGACTGAGTGACTTTCACTTTCATAATAGGTTTATAATACTTTTCACACAAATAATACATAAAAAGCAGACACAAAAAATAAAGAAAAGTTTTAATCTTACAATACCTTGAAAAGTACAGTAGTACAGTACAATAGCTGGCATATAGGGGCTGGCGTAACAAGCAAGAAGAGTTACTGACTGGAGAAGGGAGAGGGCGTGGGAGATGGTAGAGCTGAAGGATTGTCAGCAATAGGAGATGGAGGGCAAGCTGCAATTTCACTCATGCCTGACATTGCTGGAATCCACTTTTGCATCTTTGAAAGCTTGCAACTTGAAGGTTCATATGTAGGGAACTTACTGCATTCTGTGTATTTTTTTCCCTCACTCGGCGGCTATTCTCTCTTCATATTCTTTTGTCATTAAGAACATGCTGTTACTATTTGCAGAGCAGGAGAGATGCAGATGTCGAGAATGGACTTGTGAACCCAGCGGGAGAAGGAGAGAGTGGGATGAACTGAGAAAGTAGCATTGACATGTAAATACTACAATGTGTAAAACATATAACTAGTGGGAAGCTAGTGTATAGCACAGGGAGCTCAGCTCAGATCTGTGATGACCTGGAGGGGTGGGGTGGGGGCGGTTGCGGGGCGGGGCGCGGCGGTGCTCACGAGGGAGGGGATATATGTACACACACCGCTTATCCACGCTGTTGTACGACAGAAACTAACACAGCATTGTAAAGCAAGTATAGTCCAATTTAAAAAATAGATTTATTAATTTTCTAAAAAAAGAACATGTCATTAAAAGAGTCAGCACAATGTACTGAACACACAGTAAATTGTGTTGGGAGTGCCAAGTTCAAGTTCCAGTTCTGTCCCCTGGATACTCTGCAACTTACCCTTCAAAACTTCAGTGTCCACAGCTGTAAATTGAAGTTGAGCTGGAAAACCTCCAAGGTCCCCATTTCATTTCTAAATTTCTGTACTGACTTCTCTACAGGTTGTAATGTTTCCTTCTCACATAAAAATGAAAACACAGCATTTCGATGAAGGGCGTTGCCTTCTTAAAGTGTACGGTTTTCCTTTGAATATCGTTTTATTGGCATCTACCTTTATCAGAAAACCCTTTAGGTTTAAAGACATCCATAAATTCCAGTTTGCAAACTCAGGGAAAAAGAAAGATCAGAAGAATAATTTAATGCTGTCACAGGCAGTTGAGCAGGCCAGAAAAACAGAAAATGAAACTAAGTCAACAAGCAAAATGATGGATGCCACACAAGCGAAGGGGTGTTTTAGAAGGGCAGAAAGTGCCACTGCGCCAAACCATATGGCACATTAAACTGGGGAGGACATCAGCACAGGCCTTGAGTATGGGTGGAATTCAGCTCATTTCTTCTTTAACCCCCTGGCAAAATTGCCATCTGTCAAACTGAACCAAGATTAAAGTAGTAACAAGGTGAGTAATGAGAGAAGGAAAAATAATAATTGCCCTGATGATTTAACCTGAAACTATAGTAAGTATTAAAAAACACTCTTGAGTGTTTTCATTTGTGCCAACCTCGGGGCAGACAAATTTCTGAGACTATGGTAAGATTCCTGGCCAGCTTCTGTCCACTTCTCTCTTAGGATCGTCAGCATCTAAAATTCCCAGAAACATATCACTTATTGCTCAATTGTTGTTTAGTCACTAAGTCATGCAACCCTCTTTAGTGACCCCATGGACTGTAGCCCACTGCGCTACTCTATCCATGAAACTTCCCAGGCAAGAATACTGGAGTGGTTTGCCATTTCCTTTTCCAGGGGATCTTCCCAACCCAGAGATTGAACCCATGTCTCCAGGATTGACTTCCAGACTCTTTATCGCTGAGTCACCAGGGAAAACCTCTTGCTTAATTAGGACTCAGGTTTTTGATACACGAATTCCTGGAGGTGATGACATAATGACTTGAATTTATATTAAAGTGTGCATGAATGAAAGCATATTTTGTCCCAAAATAAATTTTGATGGGTAGCACAGAGCTGCAAAGTGTTGTGTCTGAAATCAAGAAGGATGCTACATGGAGAAAAGAAAAGATCTTTAAAGAACGAGTGCTGAAGGCTTTGAACAAGGAACTTGCCTGCTTTGCATTTTGCAAAAGCTAATTTATTTGATCTTTAGATTAGTCAGAAGTCATATTTGCTTTGACAGTTACTGTCAGCGAATAAAGATTTCTACATCTTCACACACTTGTTTAATCCTTCTGTCCAAGACATTGGCCCTATGGCTTTTCTGTTGGGAGAAGTAGAATGGGTAAAGTGACTGCTGATAGAAAACACAAAGAAAGATAGTAAGGGCACATCTCCAACGTAGTAAACCTATGTTTTCTTCTTAAACTTTTGTTTTTCTGGACTTGCCAGGGAGGAGCCTCTCCAGGAACAAACACTCCCATGTAGGAAGAAAGGCCCAAGTCAAGATTATCAAAAAATGGACCTGGAAATTCACGAGGAAAAAATGTGTGCCTTTGTTAAGTATCAGAAACAACTTGATCATTGGACTTAAAGATTTATTTTGAAAGAGAGCCAGTTAAGTCTTCGGAATACCACACATTGGTCTTTATTATTATTGCTAATCAAAAATCCATTTAGTGAAGGGAAAAAATGAGTTCAGCTAGCGTGGTTTGAAAAATAGCCTGGAAGCTGCTTTCTAACGATGTCTTAATGTAAAATTACCAATAGAAGAGAGAAAAGAACGTATTTGTGTCTTGCATTTAAAGAAATAATGACTCACAAGTGCAGCGCTGGAATGAACGTGGTCCTCATTTCTGAACTTCAGCAGACCTTCCTGATATTTTTAGCTGCCTTTAAACAGTCATGAGCATTAGCTCAGCATGTGAAAGAAATTAGGTCAAAGTTTTAAGGAAAACAGGATGAGGGGGAAATTGTTTACATGGAAAGCATGAGCAATGGCACAAGCCCTGTCTTCTTTTGATTGCCAATGTCCTGAGCACAGCCATCACAGGGCTGACGTGGAGGTGGAGAGTGGAGAAAACTGGTCAACGGGACACAGGATATTGCGTTAGCCCATCTGCAAAACGCAGTTCTGTGGCTTAACCAGAAGATCAGCCTCGGGATTACTAACCTGCATTTCCAAGAGCACCAATTTGGTGAGTGGGAATGGAATTGAATTTTTAAAACATTAATTTTGAAATAATTTTTGCTTTATAGAAGAAAGACATGCAAAGATAATGAGTTTCTATATCCTTCTCACATAGTTTATTTTAATATTTACATTTTACATAGCCATGGTGCATTTATCAAAACAAAGAAAGTAACAAGTGTTCCTGTGTGTGCACAGTCATGTCTGAAACTCTTTCGACCCCATGGACTATAGCCTGCAAGGTTCTGCTGTCCTTGGAAATTTCCAGGCAAGTATACTGGAGCGGTTGCCATTTTCTATTCCAGTGGATGGTCCCCATCCAGGGATTGAACTGCGTCTCTTGCATCTCCTGCATTGTCAGGCGGATTCTTTACCAAAATTGTTCTCTTGTTTTCTAGAATAGTTTTGCCTCTTTTAGTACCTTTGCCTTTCCAAGTAGATTTGGGATCATCTTATCAATATCTACAAAAGAGCTTACTGAAATTTTGATTAGAAAAACATTGAATCTATAGATGTACAGACTAAACAATAGAGTCTTAAAATCTATGGACACATTTTATTCCTCTAGTCATTTAGTTCTTTGATTTCTTTCATTATGTTTTGTACTTTTCAACATATGAAAACTACAAACTGCACACCCTTAGTTTATACCTAGGTTCTTTATTGTTTTGATCCTATTGTAAATAGTATTGCTTTTTAAATTTTAAATTTCAATTTGACATTGTTAGTACACAGAAATATAATTACTTTTTAATAATGACCTTGTAATCGCTTCTCGGCCTTTTGGCTAAGATCAAGTGTATAATGACCTTGTAGTCAGTGTTATTGCTAAACTAACTTAGTATTTCTAGAAGCATTTTTATAGATTCTTTGGGATTTTCAATATCAACAATAATGCTGTGTGCAAATAGAAACAGTTTACTTCTTTTCCAATCTGTATCCCTTTTCTCCTTATTACACTGGATAAAAATTACAACAGGCTTCCCTGGTGGTTCAGTGGTAGAGAACTCATCTGCCAAGAGAAGACTCGGGTTCATTCCTGGGTTGGAAGATCCCCTGGAGAAGGAAATGGCAACCCACTCCAGTATTTTTGCCTGGGCAATCCCAAAGACAAAAGAGCCTAGTGGGCTACAGACCATGGGGTTACCAAAGAGTGACTTAGTGACTAAACAACAACAAGGTTTACAACACAATGCTGAACAGGTGTGGCAAGAGACGATATCTCAGCCTCTCATCACTGAGCATCATGTTAGCTGTAAGCTTTTTGTAGACGATTCTTATTAGGTTGCCAAAGTATTGAAGCATCAGCTTCAACATCAGTCCTTCTAATGAATATTCAGGACTGATTTCCTTTAAGATTGACTGGTTTGATCTCCTTGCAGTCCAAGGGACTCTCAAGAGTGTTCTCCAATGGCACAGTTCAAAAAGCATCAATTCTTCAGCTCTTAGCTTTCTTCATAATCCAAATCTCACATTCATACTTGACTACTGGAAAAACCATAGCTTTGACTAGATGGACCTTTACTGGTAAAGTAATGTCTCTGCTTTTTAATATGCTGTGCAGGTTGGTCATAGCCTTTCTTCCAAGGAGCAAGCATCTTTTAATTTCATGGCTTCAGTCACCATCTGCAGTGGTTTTGGAGCCCAAGAAAATAAAGTCTGTCACTATTTCCATTATTTCCCCATCTGTTTGCCATGAAGTGATGGGACCAGATGCCATGATCTTAGTTTTCTGAATGATGAGCTTTAAGCCAACTTTTTCACTCTCCTCTTTCACTTCCATCAAGAGGCTCTTTAGTTCTTCTTCACTTTCTGCCATAAGGGCGGTATCATTTGTATATCTGAGGTTATTGATATTTCTCCTGACAATCTTGATTCCAGCTTGTGCTTCATCCAGCCCAGAACTTCTCATGATGTATTTTGCATATAAGTTAAATAAGCAGGGTGACAATATACAGCCTTGATGTACTTCTTTTCCAATTTTGAAGCAGTCCATTTTTCCATGCCTGGTTCTAACTATTGCTTCTTGACCTGCATAGTGATTTCTCAGGTGGCAGGTACTTTGGCCACCTGATGCGAAGAACTGACTCATTGGAAAAGACCCTGATGCTGGGAAAGATTGAAGGTAGGAGGAAAAGGGGACAACAGAGGATGAGATGGTTGGATGGCTTTACTGACTCGATGGACATGACTTTGAGCAAGCTCCAGGAGTTTGTGATAGACAGGGAAGTCTGGCATGCTACAGTCCATGTGGTCACAAAGAGTTGGACATGGCTGAGTGACTGAACTGAACTTATTAGATTGGGCTTCCCTGTTGGTTTATTAAGTAAGGAAATTCATTTCTATTCCTCCTTTACTAAGAGTTATGGCTTTTCTTTGATCAAGAACAAATTTTGTCAATGTTTCTTATGCATATATTGTTATGATCATAGGGTTCTTCCTAGTTAGTCTGCTAGTATAGTGGATTGCATTGATTGATTTCTAAATATAGTACCAGCCTTGCATTCTAGGGATTAACCCTGCTTAGTTGTGATGTGTTATCTTTTTAATATATCCTTTTATTTATTTATCCTTTCCAACACTTTGTTGAGGATTTCTGTTTATATTCATGAGGAATATTAGTTTGGATTTTTCTTTACCTGTAATTGAAAATATTTTTGCATCATTTTATTGGCTGAGTATATATCTTAGTGTGTTTACTCTGGGTATTTATCTAACTTGTTCTCTGAGCTACTTGGATCTGTTTTGTACATGTCTCATCAGTTTTGGAAAATTCTCATACATCATTTTTTGGATGTTACCTCCAGTTCATTCTCTATTTCTCTTCTCTTTCTGGAATACCAATGATGTGTATGTTACATAGTTTGATATTTTCCCACATTCTGGAAGGCTCTGTTCTGACTTTTCAACTTACACTGAAGTTTGGATAATTCTGACTGACCTGTCTTCAAGTTTACAGATTATTTGCTCAGCCATGTTGAGTCTGCTGACAAGACTGTGGAAGGCAATCTTCACTTCTGTTACCGTGCCTTTGATTTCTAGTATTTCCATTTAATTCTTGCTTATAGTTTCATCTCTCTAATGAAATGACCTATCTGTTAGTGCCTGTTGTCTGCCTTTTCCATTAGCGCCTTTAACATCATCATCAGTTATTTGATTTGTTTCCTTCTTTCTGCTTGGTTTGGGTTTAAATTTGTTCTGTGTCTAAGTTTGTAAGATAGAAGCTTAGTGTAAGTCTGATCCTGATGATTGCTTTTTCTCTTCAACTGTGCTTTTTTCCTTGCTTTTTCCTACTCCTCTTAATTTATTAATGATTATTAATAATGTTTTGTATGACACATACATTGAGACAAATATATTTGTGCTTGGAGATGAGTACAACTTTCCTTCCTTTAATGTGGTGGTTGGTGTTAATATGGTCAGAAGTTCAGCTGCATTTGAAGTTTATTGTTGCTACAGATTCTATCCAAGGTCTCAGATTCTTCTGGTGATGTCTTGTGTTTAGGGTGCAAGACGGAGAGCCTGTCTCTTGCTCTTTCATAAGTATTTCACTGCTGTTTTGCTCAGCACCTGTCAGCGTCATGTTTGGAAATACGGGGCAGGGAGTGTTTGTTCTCTGACATCATGATTAAACTTGAGACTGAGGCAGATATTCAGAACCTGGAGTCTTCCCAAGTGTTCCAGCTTCTCCTCTAGCTCTAGTGCTGGTCTCAGCATGTACTTCTTTTTTTCCAAAGAGGCAGAATATTTTTATTTTCCTGTTCCCCGACTACAGATGCAGTGGGTTTCAACCAGCATACTAAGGTGACAGTTGTGTTGCTCTTTCCTCTGCTGGTTAAGACTTTTTTTTTTTTTCACCAGGGAGAGAAGGGAGACAGATCTGAGGAAAGTTTTAACAAAGGCATCACAAAGAAAACTTTCTTAGGAGTCTCCCTGTTCTTCCCTGTGAGTAAGGAACTTGTGGAGGAAAAGACTGTGAAAAAATAAAAAGCCCCTACACCTGCATCTCTGAGATTTCATACTTTCATATCAGCCCACATTTGACTGCTGGTCATTTGTCAACAGTTTTTCACCAGGTCACCTTTCTGCCTATTTATATGTAATCTGGTGGCATCTGTCACAGGTAAGCATGTGTTCAGGTCCTGTTTTTTTTACCCACAGGTTCCTGTCTGTCTGCAGATTGCAAGCTAGTTGCTGAATGCTCAGTTGTCAGATGGGTTCAATAAAAGTTGTTCATTTGCCACTTGTCTGACTTTTTTCTTATTTTAAGGGCTGGAGTAATGCCTTTTCCAGTTTTCTACACTTATGAGATGAAACTGGAAGACTTGATTAGTTGAATTTTGATATGCTTTTCAGCTCTTAAATTCTATCGCTTTTAAATTATTGAACTCCATGTTTTTTTTTTCTCTTAATTTTAGGCACAATTTGTGAAAATATTTATAAATGTTTTGAGGTCTTTAGAGAAAGACTGTGATAATGTATTTTTAATTAGCATCCTCCTACCAGACACTCTTATTATGTTGAATAGTGAGACTCTCGTTTATAAACAATAGTTTCAACACTCCTCACTGACCTTATTCCTCTGTGGAGTACTTGATTATAATCATTACTTATCTTTGTGTGATAACTAGGCAGGGACTGTTTATTTCTCACCCTCAATCTAGCACCTACACAGGACCTCAAATGTTAAAGATTCTCAATCTGCATTGACTATATGGGTTAACTAATGGATATAACAATGGCTGCATATACACACAAACAGCTCCAGCATGAAATGAATGGCAAATAGTAAAATGGACTCCGTGAGTGGATTGTCCCCGTTCAGATGACTATGCTAAGTAAATGAGGATGGGGAAAATGCCCATTCTTCATGGTGTACAATGAGAATCTACATGGCCTGACTCTCCTGGATCCATTATAGACGGAGGAGGAAACCATTTCCTCATCAAAAAAACTCCCTCATGTATCTGACAATATCTTAAAGATTTAAAAAATTTCAAAAGACTTTAATTCCATAAGTAATTGAAGGGAATGAGCCTAAGCAATACTATATTCTTTTCCTGTAACAGATATTAATAGAATAAAAGATGAGCTAGACAGAAGGAGGAAAGACAAAGTAATGAACCTTAGCAGGGATATTCTTTAAATATCACTTTCGCTGTATCACAAAAATTTTGCTTCATAGGGTTTTTATTGTGCTTTCACTGCTAATACCACTTCCAGTTTATTTTTGACTCATGAATTATTTGGTATTTTTTTAAATTAATTTTTAGTATTACTGTATTGTAACAAAAGAATATTGCTCAGCTTACATTAATTATTTGGTATCTTTTGAGCCTTCCTTAGTAGCTTAGAAAGATTTCTTTGCACAGTTTTCCAAATGTAGGTTTATATGTCTTTAGATATAATTCTTGATAAATGGGTTTTTGCTTGTGTGTTATTTGAATCTTCTATGTTTTTCCTATCTTTTGACTGCTGTATTTTTTATTTCTGAGAGATATGTTCAAATCTCCTAATGTCTTTATGTAATTTTCTGCTTCTACTTGTAATTATGCTAATTTTTGCCGAAATAGTTCAAGGTTATAGGGTCAGATGCGTATCAGTTCAGTTCAGTCGCTCAGTCGCATCCAACTCTTTGTGACCCCATGGACCGCAGCATACCAGGCCTCCCTGTCCATCACCAGCTCCCAGAGTTTACCCAAACTCATGTCCACTGAGTTGGTGATGCCATCCAACCATCTCACCCTCTGTCATCCCCTTCTCCTCCTGTCTTCAATCCTTCCTGGCATCAGGGTCTTTTCAAATGAGTCAGCTCTTAGCATCAGGTGGCCAAAGTATTGGAGTTTCAGCTTCAACATCAGTCCTTACAATGAACACCCAGGACTGATCTCCTTTAGGATGGACTGGTTGGATCTCCTTGCAGTCCAAGGCTAGAATACTAGAGTGGGTTGCCTTCCCCTCCTCCAGGGGATCTTTCCAATCCAGGGATCCCACATTGCAGGCAGATTCTTTACCAGCTGAGCCACAAGGGAAGCCTGTTAGGTGCATGTAGACTTGGAATTTTTAATATCTCCCTGGTAACTTTCTCTCACCATGAAATTAAGATTTTTTCTTCTCTAATAATGTTTATATTTAAATTGTGATTTTCTAGTATTAATATGGCTACATTATCTTCCTTTTAATTATTTTTCCCCAGATAATTCTACTTTCATTCTTTATTTTCAAACTTTCGGTGTCAATATGTGTCCTCTTATACACAAAATTTGTTTTTAAACTCATTGTCTCGTAAATAGCATATTACTGAATTAAAAAAAATCCAGTCTCAGTGTCTTTAACTAATGAGTTTAATTTATTTATACATATTATGATTACTGACCTAAAAGGCCTGATTGTTGTCATTTTATTTTGTGTTTTCTTTTTGTTTATAATTTCCACTAAATATTATAATAATTTATTTTTTTAAATCTTCTTTTCCCATCCTCTATTGATTTAGAAGTTATATTTCTGTTATTTTCATGGCTTTCCCTAAAATTTTCACTTATATATTTGATTTAACAAAGTCTCAAGTTATTAATAACATCTTTATACTCTTTTTAAAAAATTGAAAATGCATTACTTTAACTCTAGACATCTACTTCCATATTCATGCTGTTGTTTCCTAACATTTTAATCTTTCTTATTACAAACATCCATCCATTTTTATATTTATTAATTTTTAAAGACTCAACATTTATTAATTTTCTCATACTTTTAACTTATTAAATTGCTTCACATAGTCCACTCTTTCCCCTTAGATTTCATATCTTCTTATTAAGGCATGTCTTTTAGTACTTCTTACAGTGAAAGCCTGTGTGGTCCAGTCTCTCATTATGTGTCTAAAAATGTCTTTATTTTACACTCCCATCTAACTGATAGCTTAACCCTTGGAAAATGGCATTCCATTGTCCTCTGGCCTCCAATGTTGCTGATGAGAGGTTTATTTTTTTTTTTAAGTAATCTGTTTTTTCTCTCTTATTGAGTTTGTGTATTTTTTTTTTTTCTGACTTTAATGGTTTACAACTTCTCTGCTTTTTGGAGTTATTTTTATTTATATTTCTCTAAACTCGCTGTGCTTCTATAATCTAAGAGTTCATGTCTTCCATCAATTCATGAACATTCCCTGCCATTATCTATTTTGAATGTGGAAAAACATCATAGGAGCCAAATTATGATTGCAGAATGGAGTCTTTCCATTCAGCCTTCAAGAACATGGTTCACTAACATTTAACAGTATCCAGGCTATAACAGCTGGAGGTAGGAGGAAAAAGAAAATATGGGCTTTCTGAACTTCAATCCTTGAGCCAAGTCACAATTATAATATTCATATCATGCTCAAGCAAGTCAAAACATAGTTAAAGACTAACTGACACATACTATTGAATATTCTAGTAGAGGGATAAAAGGAACGTTAGAGGGCATATGATATATTCTCTAATTGATAGATTGGCTTATTCATTCATCAGTTTTGTTAAGCTTTTATTTTGTATTGGGGTATAGCTGATTAAGAAACAATGTTGTGATAATTTCAGGTGAACAGCAAAGGGACTCAGCCATACATATACTTGCATCCATTCTCCCCTAAACTCCCCTTTCATCCAGGCTGCCACATAATATTGAGCAGAGTTCCCTATGCTATACAGTAGGTCTTTGTTGATTATACATGTTGATCCCATGTTATACATGATATACATGTTGGTTATACATGTATATCCCTTCCTCCTATCCTCTAAATACTTTTTGAATGCCAAGCAATGAGTTAGACTTTTGAGATTTGGAAATGAAGAGTATTTATGTCCCAATTTTGACAAGTCTGAATCAACTGACCCAATATTTGTTGTTCAAAATGACGGTTATTTTCAAATAAACATGTTGCTTAATTGTTCTTGGACTTATTAAGGTGCTATTGAAAAATCCCTTTCAGTACATTTCTTTCATTCGAAATACTGGCTGCATCATACATTTATCTCCCTATACTGCTTAGCACAGCCTGTAGTGTCGGGACATTGGCTTTAAATGACCTGACTTACTCAAGTTTGACTGTTATATTTATGCAAGTAGAACTCCATGTGTGGTAGTGAAAATATCATCTTTGGAAGAATGCCTCTTCACACCTTCCCAAGGGTCAGGCTTTTTAATGAGGGACTCAATGACCTTCTGCAGTTTCTCTGGGGAGCAGTCTTGAAAATTTCCCAGTTAAAGAAAAAAGTATGAAATTTTAGATGTTATCACTAACGAATGTGAAAACTAATGGGAGTTTCATTGTTTTAATTCTGTGTCCAGGGAATAAGCTGGATGGTCTCAAAGAGAAAGCAGAATCAAATTTGAATTTAAAAAAATTGTGTGTTCTTTTGTAAAGTAAGGCAAAAATTTCAACTTTGAACATGTTTGTAGGAATGAAGGGGAAACATTGGAGAAAGAACTTCTGAAAGAAAGTATGCTTAGTCCTGAGTGCCTTCTGTTATTTTAATCTAATAAAAATACATGGTGAAAGACTTGCATTAGCAGAAAGTCAATATGAATGCAAATTTCAGTTGAAGCTGAGAAAGTCAGCTTATCAGAGTTTTGTTTTGATGGTCTAATAGCAAAGAGCTAAATATGTCATCATCTTCTCTGATGTGCTGTTTCCCCTCAAACAAACAAACAAAACAAAGCACATGACATTCTTTCCCAAGATTCTGATATGACTAATTAAATATTTATACTTCTCCATTGATAATGATGGACTGTATTGTGTATTTCCATTGGACAAAAAAAGTGGTCCAAGTTTAATTTTTTTCTTTTTAATTACAAAAGTAATAGCTTTACTTGTTTCCCATAAATTTTATTATAGTTATCGAAAATCCTTTTTTTAATCATGGAATGCATATACTTCCCCAGGGACTCTGAACTTTTCCTTATGGCAGTTAATCTCCAAAGATGATCTCCAATGCACCAAGCTTCCAAGTATTCACAGACTTGTGGGGTCCTCTCCTGCACTAGCTATGACCAGGCAAGTTAATTCATGAACATTTGCTTTTAGAAGCCTGAAACTGATTCAGCCTCTTGCACAATCTAATTGCAACCTTGTCACAATCTATCTTAGTTCAGTTCAGTTCAGTGGCTCAGTTGTGTCCGACTCTTTGTGACCCCATGGACTGCAGCACGCCAGGCCTCCCTGTCTACTACCAATTCCCGGAGTTTACTCAAACTCACATCCATTGAGTCAGTGATGCCTTCCAACCATCTCACTCTCTGTCATCCCCTTCTCCTCCTGCCTTCAATCTTTCCTACCATTGGGGTCTTTTCAAATGAGTCAGTTCTTCACATCAGGTGGCCAAAGTATTAGAGTTTCAGCTTCAACATTAGTCCTTCCAATGAATATTCAGGATTAATGGATTGGTTGGATCTCCTTGCTGTCCAAGGGACTCTCAAGAATCTTCTCCAACACCACAGTTCAGAAGCATCAGTTCTTCGGCGCTCAGTTTTCTTTATAGTCCAACTCTCACATCCATACATGACTACTGGAAAAACCATAGCCTTGATTAGACAGAACTTTGTTGGCTAAGTAATGTCTCTGCTTTTTAATATGCTATCTAGGTCGGTCATAACTTTTCTTCCAAGGAGTAAGTGTCTTTTAATTTCATGGCTGCAGTCGCCATCTGCACTGATTTTGGAGCCCAAAAAAATAAAGTCCGCCACTGTTACTGCTGTTTCCCCATCTATTTGCTTTGAAGTGATGGGACCAGATGCCATGATCTTAGTTTTCTGAATGTTGAGTTTTAAGCCAAGTTTTTCACTCTCCTCTTTCACTTTCATCAAGAGGCTCTTTAATTCTTCACTTTCTGCCATAAGGGTGGTATCATCTGCATATCTGAGGTTATTGGTATTTCTCCCAGCAATCTTGATTCCAGCTGGTGCTTCATCCAACCCAGCGTTTCTTATGATGTACTCTGCATATAAGTCAAATAAGCAGGGTGATAGTATACAGCCTTGAAGTACACCTTTCCCTATTTGGAACCATTCTGTTGTTCCATGTCCAGTTCTAACTGCTGCTTCCTGATCTGCATTACAGGGAGAGCCACCCACAATCTTTTTGATTGATATCAAATGAGGACAGCTCAACTGAGCCCAGTCAACCCACAAAACCATGAGAGATGAGATGGTTGTTACTGTTTTAAACTACTAAGTTTTGCAGTGACTTACCATACAGAAAAAGGTAACCAGAGCAGCCTCCTATGGACACTGTGTCTCTTTCCTCTACCCCACCCTGACTCTCACTTCTACTGGAAATCACTTAACACAACACAGTTTGGGGACAGGGATGAGGATAAGTGACATATGGACAGAAAAGTGATTCTATAAAAAATTTTTCTCTATTGTACTTAAAACATTTTCTATTAAGAGCCAACATTACACCTCTACTTTCAAGCTCATATTTCTGTTAACATTCATATTCGTACCTATAGCTTTATATCTCAAGCTGAGGAAAGGAATCAGAGAAACTGAATACTCTCTTCCCAAATTGATCTATAGATTCAATTTAGCCTCAACTGATAGTTCAGAAAATGTGTGTGGGAAGTAGTGGATTGACAGGATTATTTTAAAGTTTATATGGAAATGCAAAGGTCGTGAAAAGCCAAGACAACATTGCTGCTGCTGCTGCTAAGTCGCTTCAGTTGTGTGCGACTCTGTGCGACCCCATAGACGCCTGCCCACCAGGCTCCCCCGTCCCTGGGATGCTCCAGGCAAGAACACTGGAGTGGGTGGACAACATTGAGGAATATCCATTTCAGAGGACTTACATTATGAGTTACTTATGAGTCTTATTTTAAAGCTATAGTGATTGAGATAGTGTAGTTCCAGAGCAAGGACAGACAAATAGACCAATAAAACAGATAAAAGTGTTCAGAAATAGATCCACACGTATATGAAAACTTGATTTAAGATAAAGTCACACTACACTGCAGTGGGTAAAGATGGTCTTCTCAATAAATAGTGCTGGATCAATTGGTTATCTACATGTGAACAAATAAATCTTGATCCATACCTTATACCACATCCAAATTTCCATTCCATCATTGAATTGAAGACCTAAATATTAAATGTAAAACAATAACATTTCTAGAAATTAACAAAGAATAACTTTATGAACTCTGAGTAAAGAGTGACTCCTCACACAGGGCAAAACCAAAACTAATCACAGAAATAAAATATTTATACATTAAACTTTATTAAAGATGCAGTGAAAAGGCAAACCAAAGAATGGCAAAAGATATTTGTAACACATATTTCTGTCAAATGATTCATATACAAAATATAATAATTCCTGAAAATCATTAAGTACTGATAGACAAACTAATTTAAAAATGGGCAAAAGCATTATGATATTGTAATATAGTAAGAAAAATATTTTTGGTCTCTGTCCCTGGTTTCTGGCACAAAACTCCTAAAAATTTAAGAAATCCTTGATAGGAGCATCTTATGTTTTTCATCATAATAAGCCCCATCAAACTTTTATGCTAATGAAGTGACTCTTGGAGGACTGGGATTGGTTATCAGAAAAACCAACTATGTGATTAGAAGGTTGAAACATTTAGTTTTACCCTCAACCTCCTGGAAGGGGAAAAGAGGCTAGAGATTGTTCAGTTGCTAATGGCTAGTTATTTATTCAATCATGCCTATGTAGTGGAGCCTCCATAAAAACTCTATGTGATGGGGTTCAGAGAGCTTCTGGGCTGGTGAACATGCATAGGTGCCCCTTCCACATTCCTTGCCCTATATATCTTTTCCACTGCTGTTACTGAGTTGTATCTTTTATAATAAACCAATACTATAAGTAAAGTGTCTCCCTGAGTTCTGTGAGCTGTTATAGCAAGTTTTGGACCTGAGGAGCCGTTTATGTTAACCCCCAATTTATAGCCAGTAAGTCAGTAATACAGATAACCACATGGAGTTTGCAACTATTATCTGAAGTGGGGGAATTCTTGGAGGACTGATCCCTTTATCTTGTGGAATCTGGCACTAATTCCAGGTAGATATTTGCCAGATATTTGGTAGATATATGCCAGAATTAAATTATATCGTAGGATATTTGGTTGGTGTCTACAGAGAACAGTAAGATCACAATGTGTGAAAAACCCATAATTTCCTGCAAATCAAAACTACCACAAGATATCACCTCACACCAGTCAGAATGGCTATCATCAAAAAATCCACAAAAAAATAAATTCTGGAGAGGATGTGGAGATAAGGAAAACTTCCTACACTGTTGCTGAGAATGTAAATTGGTACAGCCACTGTGGAGAACTATATGGAAGTTACTTAAAAAACTAAAAATAGAGCTACCATATGACCCTGCAATTCTACTCCTGGGATATATACAGAAGAAAAAAATTGACAATAGACATGAATCCCAGTGTTCATTGCATCACTGTTTACAATAGCCAAGACATGGAAGCAACCTAAATGTCCATCGACAGAAGAATGGATAAAGGAGATGTGGTACACATATACTATGGAATATCACTCAGCCATTAAGAAGAAATAGTGCCACTTGCAGCAACACGGATGGACTTCAAGAGTGTCATACTGAATGAAGTAAGTCAGACAGAAAAGGAGGAATATTATATGACATTCCTTGTATGTGGACTCTTAAAGGGAGTGATACAAATGAACTTAACTATAAAATAGAAAGAGACTCACAGACTTAGGAAATGAACTTATGGTTGCCAGGGGAAAAAGACAGGAAGTTTGGGGAGGTCATGTACACTCTGCTTTATTTAAAATGGATAACCAAAAAGGACATATTGTGTAGCACATGGAACTCAATGTTGTGTGACAGCCTGGATGGGAGGGAGGTTTGGGGAAGGATGGATGCATGTATATGTATGGCTGAGTGCCTTCTCTGTTAACCTGGAACTATCACAGCATTGTTCACCGGCTATCAGCTCAGTTCAGTCACTCAGTTGTGTCCGAATCTGCGACCCCATAAGCCGCAGCACGCCAGGCATCCCTGTCCATCACCAACTCCCGGAGTCCACCCAAATCCATGTCCATTGAGTCGGTGATGCCATCCAGCCATCTCATACTCTGTTGTCCCCTTCTCCTCCTGCCCTCAATCTTTCCCAGCATCAGGGTCTTTTCAAATGAGTCAGCTCTTCACATCAGGTGGCCAAAGTATTGGAGCTTCAGCTTCAACATCAGTCCTTCCAATGAACACCCAGGACCGATCTCCTTTAGGATGGACTGGTTGGATCTCCTTGCACTCCAAGGGACTCTCAAGAGTCTTCTCCAACACCACAGTCCGAAAGCATCAATTCTTTGGCACTCAGCTTTCTTTATAGTCCAACTCTCACATCCATACGTGACCAATGGAAAAGCCACAGCCTTGACTAGATGGACCTTTGTTGACAAAGTAATGTCTCTGCTTTTTAATATGCTGTCTAGGTTGGTCATAACTTTCTTTCCAAGGAGTAAGCATCTTTTAATTTCATGGCTGCAATCACCATCTGCAGTGATTTTGGAGCTCAGAAAAATAAGCAGCTATACTTCAATATAAAATGAAAAGTTTATAAGGAAAAAAACCCCATACATTTCATGTCAGAATTGTTACTAGCAGAAAAACCATTTTCTTTTTCATTTTTGTTGTTGTTGTTTAATATTTAATAGATACTTCACAAAAAGTATTCAAATGCCTATAAACAAATGAATAGGTGCTCATCCTTACCAGTTCTCAGGGAGTGCAAATGAAAACTACACTAAGAAATCACTGCACATTCATCAGTAGTGCTAAAACAAAACAAAACAAAACAAAATAAAATCTGATAGTACCAAGTGTTGGCAAGGTTGTAAAGTAACTGAAAATCTTGGCAAAGCCATTTTGGAGAACTATAGAAGTATCTACAGAAATTTAACCTATTCTAACTCTATGCCCCAGCAGTTTTCCTTGTAATTATATATTCAACAGAAATCACAACATGTAGAAAAATTATCTTAGCAGCTTAAAAAAATCCAAAATGGAATAGATGTCTATAAAAAATTGAATGGATAAATAAATCATGGTATATTCTTATTTACAGACTCCTTTTAAAAATCAAAAAAATCAAACTACACAAAGAAATGTTTCCTAAATATATACTGTTATTTGTTTTCTAACAGCACATCAATGAAAATGAAAAAGCTACAGCTATGGATACATTTCATATAATGTTGAATAAAATAAGATAGTCACACATGGTATATACTATAGGAATCCATTTATATAAAGTTCATAAACAAAAAAAAGTAATCCATGTGCTACAAATCAAAACAGCAATGAGGTTTTCAGGGGGAGTGTGAGGGTTGCTTAATAATTTGGAAAAGTCTCAAAGAAGATTTCTGGTATATTACTATAGTTCTATTTCTTGGTCTGGACACTGGTTACAAGAGGTTTGTTCACTTTGTAAAAACTTGCCAAGCTATAAATTTAGGTTTGATTTGTTAAATTTTCTGCGATGTTTTACTTCAATAAAATGTTTAATGTTTCACTTCATTAAAACTTTTAAAGTCATGGAAAAAAATGAGAGAAAAAAGAAAAAAGGGAGAGATGGAGTTGAGAGAGAGAGAGAGACAAGAAAAAAGAAAAAGGAATAAAGAGAGGGAAGAAAGAGAAAGAGAGAGGAAGAGAGGAGAAAGGAAGAGAAATGAAAGGAGGAAGGAAAGAAAGGAAGCGATTTCATAACTTACAAGAGCATTATCCTCATAGCTCAGTTGGTAAGGAATCCACCTGCAATGCAGGAGACCCCAGTTTGATTACTGGGTCAGGAAGATCCCCTGGAGAAGGGAAAGGCTATCCACTCCAGTATTCTGGCCTGGAGAATTCCATGGACTGTATAATCCATGGGGTCGCAAAGAGTCAGACACGACTGAGCGACTTTCACCTCACCTCACTTCAAGAGCATCATAGCTTTGGGACAGTGTGAACCATCAATCTCCCAAAATGTTAGATAATTTCAGATTAGCAACGCCTGCAAAGACATAGTCCTTGTTTAGAATACATAATTATAGAATCTTGGAAATTCAGAACTCATGTGTGCGTGTGCTCAGTTGCTCGATCTCCTGCATGGAAGGTGGATTCTTCATGCTGAGCCACCAGGGACCAATGATTAGAATTACTCATTTACAACTGCTTGTGCTCAGTTGCACAGTTAGGTCCAACCCTTAGCCCACCAGGCTCCTCTGTCCATGGAATCTTCCAGGCAAAAATATTGGAGCATCTTCCTTCACCATTTCCTTCTCCAGGGGATCTTCCCAACGCAGAGAGAGAAACCGTGTTGCCTGCATTGCAGGCGGATTCTTTACCTCTGCACCGCCTGGAAAGTCCTTGGGACTCATTCAGTTCAGTTCAGTACAGTTTAGTCGCTCAGTCGTGTCCGACTCTTTGCGACCCCGTGAATCGCAGCACGCCAGGCCTCCCTGTCCATCACCAACTCCCGGAGCTTACTCAAACTCATGTCCATCGAGTCAGTGATGCCATCCAGCCATCTCATCCTCTGTCGTCCCCTTCTCCTCCTGCCCCCAATCCCTCCCAGCATCAGGGTATTTTGCAATGAGTCAACTCTTCGCATGAGGTGGCCAAGTATGGGAGTTTTAGCTTCAGCATCAGTCCTTCCAATGAACACCCAGAACTGATCTCCATTAGGATGGACTGGTTGGATCTCCTCGCAGTCCAAGGGACTGTCAAGAGTCTTCTCTAACACCACAGTTCAAAAGCATAAACTCATAGGGGATCTAAATTACACTCTTACCTTCAAATGCAAGATTGTGACCACCTTTTGATGAGAAAAGAGAACCTGATTCAATTAATATTGGGAAAGAAATTGAGACTTTTTGGTCAAGTGTGGAGACCATAATTCTGTAAAGTAAATGTCACATGTACTGAGTAACTCATGCAGGAAACGGCAGGCTTAGCAGAAAGGGTATGTTATCTAAGCGGGAAGGACATCCACAAAGGGATATATGCAGACAGTAAAGAATCTGCCTGCAATGTGGGAGACCCAGGTTTGATCCCTGGGTTGGGAAGAGCCCCTGGAGAAGGGAATGGCACCCCACTCCAGTATTCTTGCCTGGAGAAGTCCAGGGACAGAGGAGCCCGGCGGGCTACAGTCCATGGGGTCGTAGAGCCAGACATGCCTGAGTGACTAACACTACTCCTACACCGTGCACACATATAGCTCGTTCACTTTGCTGTACCGTAGAAACTCACACATTGCAAGGCAACTACACTCCAATAAAAGTTAAATAAAAAAGAAAAGACGTGTTTACTTAATGACTTTGTTTCCTTTTCTCCAAAACCTTTGACTTTATGTATGTTTTTAGAATGGCTTCATTTCATAGAAAATGTGCTGCGAGTCTCCATCGTGGACAGATGTTAACGGGTGGGGGAGTGGGCCAAGGACAGAGCACTGTGAACTTCAGTTCTGAGAGACCAGCTACCTCAGCAATAAAGACACAGAAACCTCAGCTGCCCTTGGCTGTGGTTGCCTAGCATGGAAAGCCGCAGCAGCACGGCCCTAGGAACAGAAGGATCTCATACTGTTTCTCAAAATACATGTCACCCTCCCTTCATTTTGTGCGAAGCCTTTGATGTTGATTTGCAGATGGCTACCCTGGACTTTTCCTTTTGCTTATGCAAACAGAGCCAGGCAATTTGGTTTTTCTCGGCAAATACTGTCAGATGTTTCACATTCAGCAACAAAAATTAAGTGAAGTTTTTCTTGCTCCAACTTCTACTACTGACCATAAACTAAAACACCTACATATTCACACAAGATTATTGTGAGAAAGAAGAAAAATCTACAGAGCCAGTGTCTGAACAAGATATTCTCTCATAAACCAAACCCTGTGAAAGCATTTTTCCTGAGTCCACCTTGTCATTTTTAAAAAATCATGTAGTCACCATATAGATCCCAAATTCTGACCCATTTTAAAAGGAGTCAAGTTAAGGGGTGTCTACTACATAAAAGCAAAATTATTCTTAAAATGTTTTAGCCAAAATATTAAGATAATTATTGTCAGTGTTCAAGTAAACTATTCCATGAATTCAAAAGCTTTCAATAGTTTGAATATAATTTCTTATTAACTGGTTTGAATTTAAATATAACCCAAAGATCAACAGAGGTCACTTCTTGCTTTAAATTCTTAATAAGACTGGCTCAAAACCTATTCCACATCTTTTAAATAGGTCACCACAATGTGCACATTCAGAGTGTAGAAAAAAGGGAGAATGAAATGTTTTCTGTTCTCATGATTCCTTCTGACTTTAAGATTCTGCCTCAATTAACTAGTTTATGAATTTTTTTTTTTGCCATCCAGCCTATAGACCCCTCTGCACAAACCATTGTGTCAAACCCAAAACTGTTTTTATCTATGATTCAAATTTCTAGAAATATAGATAGATAGATTTGTTGTTGTTGTTTAGTCACTAAGTCGTGTCTGACTCTTTTATTATCCCATGCACTGTAGCCTGCTAGCATTCTCTGTCCGTAGGATTTTCCAGGCAAGAATACTGACATGGGTTGTCATTTCTTTCTCCAGGGGATCTTCCCAATTTGGGGATGGAATCCTGGTTTCCTGTATTGGCAGATAAATTCTTTAGCACTGAGCCACCAGGGAAGAACAGATAGATAGATAGATAGACATATATAGCTACAAATGCAAATAAAATATTAGGCAACATCTCTCTAACATACCTTCTGGCTGTCCTGCCTCAGGCCAAGCTATTCTGAAAGACATTTCAGTTCACACATCTTGATCGATCTCCCTTCTATTGGCTCTCTTCTTCCAACCTCTTAATTGCCCACTGAATTCCACATTCCAGTCACTTGATTACCAAGAGAATTTCTGTTCTTTTCAGATCTTTCACAACCATTCTGTATCAGCAACACTGTCAAGGAGTTCAGCTAAACAATAAGACTCTACTTCTTAGGAGCACAAAGTTCAGCAGTCACTTTGGATTATTCTCTAACCAGATCTGCTTCTGAAATGGCAAGTGTTAAAGAGGAGATATTTCCCTGTCTATTGTATGAAGTTCTGCACAGTTTAATTTCTTTTTCTAACTTTCCAATCTCTACTTAATGTGTTCACTCTAAGCCTGAGGGGAGAGAAAGCATCGTATATCGTTCTATCCTCTCCCCCGGATCAGTGGCCTGCTAAAAAGTGCTTGGTAAAGAACACTCATGGTTCTCAATGGACCATCAGTTATCATGCAGTGGTGAAACAGTTGTGTTTGCCTGGCATTCTTCAGCATCTGGCTCAGGGTTTGGCATGTCAAAGGAAATGTCTTGAATTTGACTTTGAATGGTGATTTGTTCAAGATTACAATACATTAATTGCCACTACGCTGTACAACTCGGGAAAGTAAGTTGTATAATAAGACAACCAAAAAAATATCTCCAAGGAAGGAGGATGCTCTCCTTGACAGAACTCACTGGAGTTATCCAATGACCTAACTATGGCCCTTATTTCTAGTTCCTAACAACACTCTTCAGTTTAACATTTGACACCTATTTTCTCAGCTTTAGTATTTAATTATAAATTTCCTTAACTGGTGGTGGCTAATAATCCCCACTGCTATTTCTCTAGTCGTCCACAGGGTATACCTGCCCACGTGCGTGCATGCCAACTAAGTCGCTTCTGACTCTTTTGTGACCCTATGGACCGTAACCCGCCAGGCTCCTCTGTCCATGGGATTCTCCAGCAAGAATACTGGAGTGAGTTGCCAAGTCCTCCTCCAAGGGATCTCCCTAACCCAGGGATCGAGCTCACATCTCCAATGTCTCCTGCATTGGCAGGCGGGTTCTTTACCACTAACGCCATCTGGGAAGCCCCACTGGGTATACCTGGTTGGAACCAAATCTCCATCATTCTGGTTGCTCATCTCCTGTATCACACAAAACCAGTGACATGATTCTGTTGAAGCCTTTCCACTTTGAGGTAATACAGTGAAGGACTTTGCCCTATAGAAGGAAACATCTCCATTTGTATGTAATATAAAGTCTGTGGGTACATAACACATTCATTCCTTCCTATTAAGGCATCTCTTGGAGATTTACAGCAATCTGTACAAACTGTAGATTTTCCATATGCTGATCACTGCCTCCATGGAGACTACGATCCCTATAGTCTACCAGATGAAAGTGGGTTGACTTCACTGATGCCTTCCAAATTGTAATGAGACAAGTGACTAGGTATAGAACCATAGTTCATTACTTAGCAAATGGAAGGCTTTTTGTGAGGTTGTTGTTCTTTAGTTGCTAAGTCGTGTCCAACAGTTGTTACTGCATGGACTGTAGCCCTCCAGGCTTCTCTGTCCATGGGATTTTCCAGGGCAAGAATACTGGTGTGGGTTGCCATTTTCTTCTTCAGGGGATCTTCCCAACCCAGGGAGCCAACCCACAACTCCTTCATGGGCAGGTGGATTCTTTACCACTGAGCCACATCTCAGGTAGTGAGGCCCAAAAGTTATGGGCTTTTCTGGAAAGGAGGACATGTTTCCTTGCAGTAGAGAGGGGATGATTTCATTCTCTGGCACTTTAACACCTGCTTCCTGGCCCAGAGACTGAATATCTTTGACCCTGTCTAGGGAAGGATTGCCAGGTCTTAGAAGAACTAAGCAGAATGACACTGTACACATACTCACCCAGGGAGAATACAGAACCTCAAATGGGCTAGAAAATGCTTGGACTGCAAGATAATTATCTAACAGTGAGCTGGTACAACTTCTTTGCACAGACCTTGTAAAGTGATTGGCAGGATGTCTAACAGCTCTGTCTTCCTGTGCAATTTTTGAAAGCTGATATTTGAAATCAGCAGAAGAGACCAGCTCCCTTTTCACAGGTTTCATGAGCTCAGAACCTCAAAATACAAGAATAGCCAAGACGAGTTGCAGATAGTAAAGACAAAGGGAGGAGAGGGAAGAGAACGCAAACAGGGAGTGAAGCAATGACTTACTGACCGATTTCAATACGATGCCAGGTGTTTGTTTTCTCCTGTTATTACTAATATTAAAAGCAATCTTATAAGACAAGCATTATGATTCTATTTTTAAGCAATAATTTAGGTGCAGAGAGAGCAATAAACTGATCAAGGTCATATAGCTAGGAAATGATCAAGATGGGACTCCAAGCCAAATCTCACTATGGACTCTACACTCTTTCCACTACCCCATGATGTTCATGAAAGCAAAGAAGTACAAGAACAGTCTTTTATTGAGCCTCTATATACACAGACAGTAGTCAGTAAAGAATTGCCTGCAATGAGGGAGACTTGGGTTCCATCCCTGGGTCAGGAAGATCCACTGAAGAAGGGAATGGCTATCCACTCCAGTATTCTTGCCTGGAGAATTCCATGGACAGAGGAGCCTGGCGGGCTATAGTCCATGGAGTTGCAAAGAGTCAGACACGACTGAGCAACCAACAGTTTCACTTTCACTTTTATATACAGACAAAATGTTTTATACCCATTTTCCCCATTCCTCCCAACAATCCCAACAAGTGTACTGTAATGATATCCATCTTACAGATGAAGATATGAAGGCTCAAAGAGACAATTAAACTTCACCTAACTTGCAGAGTTAGTAAAAATTGTAATAGCTTCATTAACCAAATTCTGGTCCCTCAGAAATGGCATCCCACTCTGGTGGAGGGATCATGGAAGAAACTAAGAGCAAACCCTGCTTCCAATGGATCCTTTACTTTCCAGAAATATTCAGATGGTGCCTTCCCACATGTTGCCCAGTCTTCAGTTTATCTTCTATTTCTGGAGGACCCTCCAAGATGCTCCAGCAATTAAAGTGTCCTTGCCCTGCAGCCCTTGACACAATCTCCAACTTGATGATCAGATAAAATACCAAGGGAAGTTGGACCAGAATTAGAGCTCTGTTCCTTGTATCAGCAGATCAACTAGGCTGCCTTCTCTCTCACTATTGGATTCTGCATAATTTCAGCCTTAGCCACTAGCCAGTTCATTCAGTCTTATAAAGATCCCTGCTTTTCAATCTCAGTAACTTTCTCTTCTCTCATCTACCACCTGGGTGATATTCACCAGTGACTACCCAGCACAAACTTTCTCAAGATGTGTTTTACATCCCATCTACACACAAGTAGGAGTGCTGGTTAAAAATCCAGATTCTGGGATCTTATCCCAGATCTACTGAATGATCTCCAGGACTGGGGCTCAGAGACATGCACATTTAACTATCTCTCCATTTTATTCTCATTTTACCAAGTTTGAGAAACATGGATTTAGCAGAACTTGGTAAACTTTAGGATCTGCAGGCCAAGTTCAGCAGTATGAAAATCTTCCGTACAGCCTTTGCAGACCAGGCTCTTCATATAGGACATCAGGTCTATCTCTCCTTGTCCAAGCTCTGATACTAGATATTTTGTTGTTCAGTTGTTCACTCAGTTGTGTCCAACTCTTCATAAGTCCATGGACTGCAGCACACCAGGCTTCCTTGTCCTTCACCATCTCCCAGAGTTTACTCAAATTCATGTCCATTGAGTCAATGATGCCATCCAACCATCTCATCCTCTGCCACCCTCTTCTCCTTTTGCCTTCAATGTTTTCCAGCATCAGGGTCTTTTCCAATGAGTCAGCTCTTCCCATCAGGTGGCCAAATTATTGGAACTTCAGCTTCAGCATCAGTCTCTTCCAATGAATATTCAGGATTGATTTCTTTAAGATTGACTGGTTTGATCTCCTTGCTGTTCAAGGGACTCTCAAGAGTCTTCTCCAGCACCATAGTTCAAAAGCATCAATTTTTCAACACTCAGCCTTCTTTATAGTCCAACTTTCACATCCGTATATGACTACTACAAAAACCATAGATTTGACTAGACGGAATACTTGATACAACCTACTTGAAGTGCATAATGGGACCCTGACCAGCCACTGCCATTATTAACTATACAGCTTTTTCCCTAAAGATGCTTCTCTACACAAAGGACAACAGGAACTGAGTTCTATCCAGTGTAGGGCTTGGCAAGAATGATGCATGCTTCCTTCACCTACATGCACTGGATTTGATGGGGAACCAGAACATGCCATCTGGTCCTAATAATTCTAGTGTAGGTGTTGATGTCTAGTAGGCTGGGAGAATGGTGGACCCAAAAGGAACCAGTCACACACCTATCCAACAACCTGATACCCACACTCCACTGTCATATCTTCTAAAACCCTATGTTCTGCTTCAAACAAAGAAAGTAGAAAAGCCTAATGATAAAACAATAGAAACAGCTAAGTCATGTGTTTGAAATAATACTATGTTGAATCCACTAGCTCAGGGCAAAATTTTGATGGCAGAAATCAATGAATCATCTTGTAAGCAACCAAATACCCATTTCCGCCTGTGCCTAAGGGTGCCCTTTTGTTGGTGATCTGGGATCCCTGTGGGTAACGATTCTTGGGACTCAATATTTATGAAGCAATCTCCTTCCCAAACTGCTTCTCAGCCCCGTGATGGAACTTGCTCCCTCCCTGTGCATGCCTAGTTCTGACCCTTTACAATTTTTGCCTCCATCCAGATCTCCCTTCATGCTGGACATGTCATTAATGCTCATTATCTATATTATCTAGAATTTTCTTCTGAGTGGTAGAAAGCACTTTAAATGGCTTTGTGTTTGAACAGCTGGATTAAATGGCACTCTAACGGTCTGAAAGAAATAATACATCTCCCCAAACTGTCTCCCCTCCTCAGGGGAATAGCTTAATCACCTTGTAGAATGAACCTATTATCTAATCAATCTTTACCAAAACCCTACATTTGGTTTAAAATTCAGTTAAATAGACACAATAACTCAAATAACAAAAAGGTTAAGAGAGCTCACCTATATCAGTCCTTTCTCTAAAAAACAATTACTCTTTTAGTATGAGTGGAGCACTTTTAACTCTTTACATATTCCTTGATTCTACCTTCCTTCCCAGATAAACTCTTGTATTTTTCTTCTAATGCTCTTGAACAAACTGTCCTCATTCTTATATTTCCTGTCTGTTCTTTGCAGTCCACGGGCAACCTGTCTACATATGTGCTTTGCATCCTATTGTGTTTTATAAACATGTTAAAAATTGTTTCACATGAGATGTAGTGGCATAAGGGTATTAAGAACATGGGAAAATGAAAGTAAAATAAAATTAAATCAAGACTAAATAAGAAAGAGGATGTCAAATAAAAGACTGGGGCCATAACAGGAAAATGAAAGTACGTTTATTTCTATACTACTAAAAGCAGCTAACTGAGAACTATAGTATGTCTTTTTCTTCCCTTTCAGTATGCCTATCATGCCAAGTGAGTTTATAAAATATACGCTTTTTATAATCATTTTTTTATGAATGGGAGGATTATCAAGGTAATCAAGCATTCTTCTGTTCAAACTGCTGTTCTATTATTATGAAGACTTTTTATGTTGCATCCCATGAAGGCAAGTATATGAACTGCTATGGTGCTTGCTTTTCCTGTGTGCTGTTTTTGTGAATACACAGTTTTATTTTGTGTTTTCCTTGCTGTCTCAGTTTTTAAGAATTTTAGACTCATTTTATGTTTACACACCAATAAATTTGTTTAAGTCAAAGGAGAAAATGATGCTTAAATAATTTATGATGGCTACATTGAAAAAAAAATGTAGAAGCCACATAGATAGCTGGTGCATGGCTTAAATATATTAAGAAGTAATGGGATTAAAAGAGCTTTTAAAAACAAGATGCTATGAAATCAAGGAATCAGAGGCATTTCATGTGAAATATGCTTTTCCCATAATCCAGGAAAAGAAAAGTCATAGATTATTTAGACTGACAAACCTTTCAGAGAGTATCTATGTAGGATTATCAAAAGAATAACATAGACTGGATTAACCCAATGTAAAATAATATTATTGAATTTTTAATCAAAATAAATGGACTGATATCTACACTTGGAAAAAATGAAATAAAAAGGTATGTGCACACATTATATGAAGAAAAATTTAGATTATCTTATCTAAACACCACAGTTCAAAAGCATCAATTCTTCAGTGTTCAGCTTTCTTTATAATCCAACTCTCACATCCATACATGACTACTGGAAAAACCATAGCTTTGACTAGATGGACCTTTGTTGGCTAAGTAATGTCTCTGCTTTTTAATATGCTGTCTAGCACAATAGGAATTAATCTTGATTTCTTGAGCCAATGGCCATGTTGTATATCTGCATTATAAAACAGCATCTCTGAGCAGTTTTCAAGATACCATAGCAATACTTGCTTTGGGCAAAAAAAGTTAATTAATGAAAAAAACACTATTCTCTCTCACCATCTAGAGGAAAAAACAACCAAAAAGAAGCTGGATGATTAATTTGCAAGTTAAAAGCAATTTGTTTTCTCCTTGGAAACATTGTGGAGACGAAAATAGTTTGGAGATAGAAATATAAATTGCCATAGTCTTTCTTAAAGAGTTATTGTGGGGAGTTGCATAAGAGACTTTGAGGCTCTTTTATACAAAGTAGTAAAGCAGAGACATCACTTTTGCTGACAAAGGTGCATATAGTCAAAGATGTGGTTTTTCTATTAGTCATGTACAGATGTGAAAGTTGGACCATAAAGAAGGCTGAGTGCAAAAGAACTGGTGCTTTTGAAGTGTGGTGCTGGAGAAGACTCTTGAGAGTCCCTTGGACGCAAGAAAATCAAATCATTCAATCCTAAAGGAAATCAACCCTGAATATTCATTGGAAGGATTGATGCTGAAGCTGAAGCTCCAATACTTTGGCCACCTGAGGCAAAGAGATGACTCATGGGAAAAAACCCTGATGCTGGGAAAGATTGAAGGCAAGAAGAGAAGAGGAGTGGCCGAGGATGAGATGGTTAGATAGCATCACCAACTCAATGAACTTGAGTTTAAGAAAACTCTGGGAGAGAGTGGAGAGAGGAACCTGGTGTGCTACAGTTGATGATGTCACAAAGAGTTGGACAAGACTTAGCAACTGAACAAGAACAGTAAAGATGGTCAGAAAACAAAGGAGAAGATATGGGGCTTCCCTGGTGGTCCAGTGGTTAAGAATCTGCTTTGCAGTACAGGAGACACACAGGTTCAATCCCTGGTCGGGGAACTAAGATCCCCATGAAGCATCTAAGCCCAGAGTTGATGAACTGCAGTGAAAGCTTCCACATGATGCAAGGAAGATTTCACATGCCACAACTAAGACCTGACACAGTCAAATAAATAAATAAACATCAAAATATACTCATTAAAAAAAAATAGGAAAAGATCTAGGAGAAGAGGCATCAATAGCTTTGTAAGTATGGTTGACTTAGTATCTTGCATGCCACAACTAAGATCTGACACAGTTAAATAAATAAATAAACATCAAAATATACTCATTATAAAAAAAAATAGCAAAAGATCTAGGAGAGCAGGCATCAATAGCTTTGTAAATATGATTGACTTAGTACCTTGTGTACACTTAAGGGTACAAGGGGCTTTCCTCATAGCTCAGTTGATAAAGAATCTGCCTGCAAAGCAAGAGAGCCCAGTTCAATTCCTGGGTCTGGAAGATCCCCTGGAGAAGGGAAAGGCTACCCACTCCAGCATTCTTGGGTTCCCCTTGTGGCTCAGCTGGTAAAGAATCCACCTGCAATGAGGAAGACTTGGGTTCGATCCCTGGGTTGGGAAGATCCCTTGGAGAAGGGAAAGGCTACCCACTCCAGTATTCTGGCCTGAAGAATTCTATGGACTATATAGAGTCCATGGGGTCCCAAAGAGTCAGACAGTACTGGCAACTTTCACCACCACCAAGGTTACAAGCATTGATTTGATACATTTGTATATTGCAACATGATTACCACATTGTGTCCTTGTTTAGTCACTAAATCCTCTCCCACTCTTTTGTGACCTGGTGGACTGTAGCCCGCCAGGCTCCTCTTTCCGTGGAATTTCCCAGGCAAGAATTCTGGAGTGGGTTGCTATTTCCTTCTCCAGGAGATCTTTCAGACACTGGGATCAAGCCCCATGTCTCCTATATTGGCAGGTGGATTCTTTACCACTGAGCCACAGGGAAGCCCTGAGTACCACATAGGATTAGCTAATATTATCACCTCCTGTAATTCTTTCTGAGGGTAGAACATTTCAAATCTAGTTTCTTATCAACTTGAAAGTATATAATGCCATATTGCTGACTATAATCACTATGCTCTGCGTTAGATTCCCAGGACTTATTTATATACTGGTTGCAAGTTTCTACCTTAAACATCTTCCCAATTTCCTTACCTGCCAGCCCCTGGGAACCACCACTCTACTCTCTGATTTTATAGTTCAACTATTTTAGATGCTGCATATAAGCAATATCATGTAGTATTTATTTTTGTCTGACTTAGCAGAATGCCCTTCAAGATCCATCCAGGTTGTTACAAATGGCAGGATTTCTTTCTCACATTCTAA
This sequence comes from Cervus elaphus, assembly GCF_910594005.1. NCBI lineage: Eukaryota > Metazoa > Chordata > Mammalia > Artiodactyla > Cervidae > Cervus > Cervus elaphus. The sequence goes on from NC_057820.1 coordinate 17,794,490, forward strand.
ATGAAGTATTCGCTTCCACACAGCAGCTTCTCATGAAATAGGAATTTCTGAAATCTGTTTTATACTTGATGTCATTCACACTATTCATCTTGAAAAGTGGGGGCAATATTGAATCAACCATCAACATTCTTTGGTTCTACAACAACTAATAATTTTCACTTATTTGGGAGAATTTGAAACACTAAGATAAAGCTTCTAGGCAAATCTGGCTTGGAGACAGAGTTATAAAATCTTCTTTCTCTCATTTCATGTTCATCACATCACTTGAAATTAAAAAAATCTCTGCCATCCCAATCATTCCCCTTATCTACATCTTGAGTACGATCAGTAATAACTTCAAAAATTCTGTACTTTTTTATTTTATGTTAATCATGGATCCTCAGACAACTTTAATGTTGTATAAACAGAGAAAGTTAGGAATTCTGTGGAGTAGCTGTACTATATAATTTCAGATAATCTTTGTAGCTACATTCTATATTCATACATCATTATTCTCAGGCAAATATTCTGCTTGAGCAATGCTACATTCTTCAAAAGAAAATAAATTTTTGAGGTAATAACTAAATCAGGAGAGAAATTCATCTTTTGTACTATTCAGATAGACTTCTATGAATGAAAAAAATCAAAACTGAAAGTGATAAGAAGTCAGGATTTTTAAAGTTTTTTTTTCTGAATTGCTAAACATATACGTCTTTGCAAGTATGATTGTATATATGCTTGTATTTATGTATGCCTCTTTTAAAAACATAATTCCCATGTGGTTCAGTGGTAAAGAATCCACCTGCCAATTCAGGAGACTCAGAAGATATGGGTTTGATCCCTGGGTTGGGAAGATCCCCTGGAGGAGGAAATGGAAACCCACTCCAATATTCTTGCCTGGGAAATCCTATGGACAGAGGAGCCTGGTGGACTACAGACTATGGGGTCACAGAGAGTAGGACACAAGTGAGTGACTGAGCATGCATACACTTTTAAAAAGGACTTTGAAGGACATTATTACATAACAAATGTATAATAAGATTGCTAAATTAGTAATAGTTTAAATAAAATATGAAGTAAAAAGTATGCTAATACACGGTGTTCTTAGTTATTTGTAATTGACCATTAAAAATTAGCCTTTGACTTTGCTGGAAGCAAAGGCAAAAAATAAATAAGTAAAGTAACACATATTTTTTTTCTTTTAATACCTTTTATAATAAGGCATAGCATACACACAGAGAGAGGTACTAATCTTAAGTGTTACAATTCCAAGAGATTTGACCAATGCATACATTGACGTAACCCAACATCCCTGTCAAGATGGAGAACATAACCATCACTTAAAAAAAGTTCCCTCTGCCCTTTTCCAGTCAGTTCCTCACTGCTGCTCTGATTTCTTTCAAAATGAATTGATTTGTTCAAGACTTCATATAACTGGGATCATGCAAATATGTACTCTTCTGGTTTCTGTGTCTCGGTGTAATGTTTTGGAGCTTACCCCTCAGTGCTGTGTTTATAGGTGGTTTGTTCATTTACATTGCTGAGTAGTATTCCACTGTATGAAGATTCCACATTTTTAAGATCATTAGTTTTTCATATACAACTGAAAACTCTGCTGCATCTGCTGCAGATGCAGTTAGTTGTGTCTGACTCTTTTGGACCTCCTGCCTATTAGTCTTTAAAGATAGTTGTATAATGATTCTTATACTAATAAAAATTTGATACATAGACCATCAAGAAATATTGTTAGCAATATATTTAGTGACAAATGCAGAAACAATCTTCAGTTGGCTTTTTCTTATTCAACGCTTAATAGCTATCTATTCCATAATCCTTTTTGATCAGCACACATCCACTTATCTGACCCTTCAGCCAACTTTTAAAAGAATATAGGAGAGTTGAGAACAGCATAAGCCCAAAGGATCTGGCAGTGACTGACTTTCAACCTTCGTGGTACCTGTGGGTCCCAGCAGGCAGAGATGCAGTTTGAACATAGACTATAGGTAGAGATACAATAGATTTGACTAAATTCAGTATAAAAATCTAGTTCATTTGACTGATCAGTCTAATTGATCCACATGGCACTAGTTTAGTTGTATTATCATACAGCTTCAGCTGTGCTCTTTTTAGAGTTTACTGCAAGGAACTCAGTAAATCTTGAATTATGAATGGCACCCCACACACCTAACTGCCAGTTCCAACTTCATCTAATCATTAATGCTAGACTACAGAGCTCTTTTATTGAGAATTATTTGCCATCTAATCTTCTGTAACATTAGATCTATCCTTCTATTTAGAATATTATGTAGCACTAGATAAGGTACTAGATAAGGTAGCCCTTAATAGTAAATGTCTGATACATCCTCCAGTGAGACTGAAACACTGTAAGTCAGGACACTTCCTTCTTTTCTGCTGGTAGTTGAATAGAACTCAAGATGGAAAAGGCAAAAGAACTGGAGACAACAAAAGTGTGTCCTTCATTTTGTTTCAGGAAATTCAACTGAAAGGTAATATTGAAGACTGCTGCTAGTGTGATTCTTGGTGTATTTTTCTTTTTTTGCTTGAAGATGAATGCTTTTTATTTTAATATTTATATAATTATTTTGAATAATTTTTTATCTTAATTTGTGGCATGAATTTAATTATAGATGATGCACCCTCTTTGATTTTAAAAACATCTACATGTATTTTCTTTTAGTGAATTTTTATTAGTATATTAATGCTCATTGCTTCATCAATACGCACCTACAAATATATGATTTCCTTTCATATCTAAAGGTGAAAGCATACTCTCATGTCTACAACTGTGATTTATTTTTTATAGCACCATTCTTAGAGAGAATGATTAGAGAGATATGAGGCATTTCTCTATGACCTATGGTTATCATTTTCATCCACCCAATATCCTCAAGTCACAGTAAGTACCCTCTCAGTTTCCTTGTAGTAGCTCTCCTTCTTCCTTTTCTATGTCTCTGCCAATTTTTCTAACAGTTCAATCAAGACTTTTGAAAATCATTGTAATACTGTTTATCATTGATAGAATTAAAGACTTAGATAAAGTCATTTGCACTCTTTAGCATCTGATACTGTGATGTCAAATACTTCCTTGGTTAGCTATAAGTTAGCAGAAGGTGTTCTCCACCCATCCTAGCATTTTGATACCAAGAGAAAGAGATGGTAATAATTAAACCATTATTTGAAACATTTAAATCAAATTGTCACTTTTTCCCTATGATTTGGGAGCTTACAGAAAAGAGTTATCTATGAACATATATCCAAGCATCATTCAACATTCATTAACTCAAAAATATTTACAGACACCCACTGTCTATTAGGTATGTCAAGGTGTGATAATAAGAACTCATGCTTTGGAATCAAACAACCCTGGGTTTAAGTTCAGCCCTGTCTCTTACTAGCTGTATAGCTTTTGGCAACTTTTTACTCATTGTTAGCCTTGGTTTCCTCTTTCCCAGGTGGCACTAGTGGTAAAGAACCCGCCTGCCAATGCAGGAGACAAAAGAGACGTGAGTTCGATCTCTGAGTTAGAAAGATCCCCTAGAGGAGGGTATGGAAAGCCACTCCAGTATTCTTGCCTGGAGAATCCCACGGATGGAGGAGCCTGGCAGGCTACAGTCCACAGGGTCGACAAAGAGCTGGACGTGACTGAAGCAACTTAGCATGAACGCATGGTGGTAATATTTTATTTATTTCTTCATTTGTTTGTCTGTCTGTTGGTTTAGATAACACATGCCAGGACTTGATAAAAAGATTTAGGTGTCATTTGGCTCTTAATATACTGGCCCTGGTTGTTGTTATTCAACCACTAAATCGAGTCTCTTTGTGACTCATGGACTGCAGCACACTGAAGCATACTGTCCTTCAGTATCTCCCAGAGTTTTCTCAGATCATGTCCATTGAGTTGGTGATGCTATCTCACCAACTCATCCTCTGCTGCCCCCTCCTCCTTTTGCCTTCAATCTTTCCCAGCATCAGGGTCTTTTCCAAAGAGTCGGCTCTTTGCATCAGATGCCAAAGTATTGGAGCTTCAGCATCAGTCCTTCCAATGAACACCCAGGACTGATCTCCTTTAGGATGGACTGGTTGGATCTCCTTGCAGTCCAAGGGACTCTCAAGAGTCTTCTCCAACACCACAGTTCAAAAGCATCAGTTCTTCAGTGCTCAGCCTTCTGTATGGTTTCTTTCTATCAGTACATAATTGTGTAACTTGGAACAAATGGCATTGCCTCTTTAGGATTCTCTTCTCTCTTCTGCAAAATGGAGGAGTGGGGGTAGATGAAATGATATCTAGGTAGTTCTCAAATTTTGTGTCTGCATCACCTGAAAGCTTTGTACAAATAACAATAAATTACTAAAATATATAAAATTAGTGAATTAAGACTTCTAAAAGTAAGACCTGAGAAACTGTTTATGTAATATTACTAAATATATTATATTAATTTTATATATGATATTATATAACATATTATATCATATATATATAATGTATATGTGTGTATATGTTTTCTGCTTTTCCTAGAAACATGACTTTAAACTTTTAAAAAATTTGAACCTATCTCAAACTTTACCCAAAACTTCTAAGTGCAGTATACAGTATTCGGGATTTTTTTTAGCTGAACCATTTGAGAGTAAGTTCCTGACAGGATGTTTTAATACATTTTTAAAAACTTTGGATGGAAAAGATGGTGTAAGATATCATGATGGTGAATAAGGTATTTAGGAAGTTTGTGGATGATGGTACTGATAGAAGCATTGCAGGCATAGAAGGTAAATCCATACCCAGAAAAAGCATCTATTCCAGTGAGGACAAAACACGGCCACTTCCATGAAGGAAGGAGTCCACTGTAATCAACCTGCCTTGGCTGGTTCCCTCAGGTAGAGTACCATATGGCTCATTATTGGGAGATTACCCCAGGAAGTATGGGGCAGCCAGATGTGCTTTGGTGAGAGAAAATCTGTTTTGTTGCGCCCTGGCATAATTTCCAATGCTGTCTGCATAGTGTTATTGTACCCTTTTAGAAAGCTCTGGGTGGGACTTCCCTGATCCAGTGGTTAAGACTCCACACTTCCAATGCAAGGGGCATGGGTTTGGTTCTTGATTAGGGAACTAAGATCCCATATGCCAGCATTGTGTGGCCAAAATAAAATAAAAATAAAAAGACCTGAATGACTGGATAAAGAGGCTGGCTGAGATTTTCAGAACAAGGCCATCTTGTCTACCTGATTATTGAGAACTGTCAGTGCCCTTACTTTTACTTTAATCTCATTTTTATTTTGATGAAGTGCAGTGATTTTTTTCCCCCAAGCTTTTTAAAAAGTCTTTGCTAACTTTAATGCCACTAAGATTTCCTCTTAGATTTATTTTCTTCTAAAATTTTTACATTTAGGTCTACCTTCATTTTGAGTTGCGTCCCTGGTGGCTCAGATGGTAAAGAATCCGCCTGCTATGTGGGAGACCCAGGTTTGATCCTTGGGTTGGAAAGAGACCCTGGAGAAGGGAATGGCAGCCCACTCCAGTATTCTTGCCTGGAGAATCCCATGGATTCTCAGATACGACTGAGCCTATCTGACTCAAAACTCCATTTTGAGTTAATTTTTAAATGGTGTGAGGTAAAGGGTCAAGATTCTCTTTTGAAATTTTTCATAGAGTTACTCACATGCATTTGGCTTTTAATATAAAACAATAGTTTAAAAGTGTCTTGGGTGAGTGAAGATATGGGTAAAGACATTTGGGCCTTTGCATTCATGTTTATGGATGGTATAGAGAAGCTGGATATCCAGATATCACCAGATAAGGACTGACTCATGCTGATGTCCAGTTTCTATAAAACAAGTCTCCAGATCATGAAGATAAGATCCCAAGGAAATTCAGCTTTCACACAGGAAATTCCCAGCCACAGGTCAAGGGCTTGCTGCTCTCTTCCTGCTCAGCTCTCCAAGAAGGCCACTTGCCCCAGTGTTGTTGTTAAGTCACTAAATCATGTCCTACTCTTTTGCAACCCTGTGGACTGTAGACAACCAGGCTCCTCTGTCCATGGGATTGCTCAGGTAAGAATACTGGAGTGGGTGCCATTTCCTTCTCCAGGGAATCTTCCTGACCCAGGGATCAAACCCGCATATCCTACACTGACAGGTGGATTTTTTACCACTGAGCCACCTTGGGAAGCTCACTTGCCCCAATAAAAATTCACTATCAAAGTGAATACACTGTTCTTTGTCAAAATGATGCAAAGATCGAAGCCTAGAGTCAGAGAAGGAAAAGGAAACCGAGCTCTGAGCACACTGCTGTCCTCTCAGGAGAACCTGAGATTCCTGCTCACTCTCCTTATTTTTAATGCCTGTCTCTAGAAGCTGCAGAAATATGCCAATTCTAGGGGGTTTTGTCCAATATTTTACATCACTTTCAACTTTTTAGTTTCAATGTTTGTCAATATTTCTACATGGCTGCAATTAATTACAGATGATACAGTGTTCAAAAAAAACTCTGTTAACCCAGTAGATCCGTGGGGGTAACTATATTATTAAAAGGAATTCCCAGAGAAGTTACATCTAATTTCAATGGCTCATTGAAAACATGATTTCATTTCCATTTATTCACACTATACACAAGTTTTCAAGGATGGAGATTGCACTCATGTGCTGTATGAGTTTGTACATGCACCTATACACCACATCTTCACACACTCATCTCAGTTTTGAAATTTCTAAGGGAAAGAAATATACGCCAGACAAGTGGATTTATTTCATTTCATGACTATTACTTTAACAGGACAGAGTATAATATTAATTTTTTGAAGGCATATTAAATAGAACAGTGACCAAAGCAATTGAAAGAGACACATTCAAAGATACGCATTTTGCAGTCGACCCAGTTATTTCCCTACCAGAATAATCTGGTATTTGCTCTGGGAGCACACTTTTGACTGTTGACCTCAGACATAAACTTACTTATGCATTCTAAAAACTACTGTTATAAAACATACACATATTCCCAGTAAATAATCTAACTGCATGATATAAAATATTTTCCATTTTTATTGAGCTTTTCACATCTTTGCTTCATTGTTAGCCTTTGTGGCAGAAGGTTGTACAAGCAGCAAGTTCTGTATAATTGATCACTCTACTGGGATGTTCCTGAGTGAACTGATAGGATGGGATGTGGAGTAGAAAATTCCCCATTTGAATTACATTAGCATTCCAGAGAACAAACAGATTTCAGAGTGTGTTTTGAGTCAATAGGGAGACTTCTGAGGAAAACCTACACATAGGATTTCTTAGTTTTCTCAAAGTGTGAGAATGAGTGACACATAACCTCTCCTGCTGTTAAAATAAATTTGGAAGTTGCTCTCTCTACTATTCACAGCAACCATGGTCAGTCAAAAGGAAGATGACAAAGAGCCAATGAATAAAAACAAAAATTCCCTATTGTGGAAAGATGCAGACCATGATCAAACAGAGAATAACATTTATTTTATTTCCAGTCATTTGGAATAATCTAACTTCTTACCTCTGGCTCCACCACTCGGGAGATCATCCAGAACTCTCTGAAATGAAATCCACTGTCATACTTTCCACTGTGGCAGAGTCTCCATATAAACACATTGTTTTGCATTTAAATATATATTGCTTTTAAATTTTAAATGGTGTTATGAGTGAGAACCCTTGGCAGCAAAGAAATTAGATTGGGAAGTCAAGTGAGAAAACAAGAGCAGGCAAATATATTAAAATGGGGCTTTTCATTTGTTGTGTCTCAAATACCCACCTGGAATCCAGAATGAATCCACAGATGCCTGATAGCCATTTTGATGTTCTCTTGAATGCCAACATCTTCTAAGATGGCCAGCGAGCAATGCTTTCAAAACATACTGCTTAAGAACAAAAGAAAACAAATATGGATTCGTCAAAATAAAAACTGAAAATCTCTCCCTCTAGATAACATCCCAAAATGAGATTCAGAAACAGAAATGTGAGAAAAAGCAGACTATAAGTTCCTATCGTACCAGGTTCTTTCTCATAAAATTAAGAAACAGAGAACTCCTTGTCTGTATTTATAAAAGCAAAAGATCAATTCATCTTGTCATTATAGAGATATGAACAAAGGTAAAATCTATATCCGTCTGCGTATCTCACTACATGTAAAGCTGAACATTGGGCAAGATAATGTACATACTTTGGAACATGGAAAACATAGGCTGTGTATTCATTTTGGTTTACGTATGTGCGTGTGTGTCCATGCATTGTCCTTGGGAAACGATATCCAGACTAAGAAAAGATCAAAGAAAAGTAAGCAAAGTAATAGACAGACTTAAGAATATAACAGATGGGGAAAATGTGAGGGAAGTGAATATATTTGCCAAAGAAATGATACTGAGCGGGTCAGGAAATGAAAACATTACATAAATACTTATATACTGAGCACAAACACAGGGTCAGATCAGGCTCTCAAAGACTCAGAGCTCCCACTGAAGTCAAAAGTCTGCCCGGGGCGTCGTGCACACACATTTAAAGACAACTCAGCTTTAAACAGCTTAAAGGTGAGAAAGAAGTATTTATTTTGGATAGAAATGGCCAAACAGCTGAACTTAAAGAGGAGGAAAACTCACTTTTGAAGTAAAAGAGAACCTTTTTTTGCCATGAGGAAAAACAGACGCTGAAACAGCTTGTCTGATGAGGTAATCGCAGTAAACAGTAGGAATGCTTAATTTCAGATTAATTAGGTCGGTCAAAATTCTATGTTGATTTAGTCAGGGAGTAAATGCAAACACCTAAGGATCTTTTCCATCAAATTACCTTCAGTGTGATAATAGTAACCATTATTCTATGATAATAATCCAGAAACACTGCTCACCCTGTATCCACTTTTTTTTTTTTTTTTTGCACTTAGAATGTACTTACATGATCGTGGACTTGAAAAAGCATAGAAATAAAATAAATATAAAATGTATTTCTTTGTTGAATGTAATTCAGAACACTAACCGATAAGTTGGTTCCTTCAACACAAGAGTTCAATCTAATGTGAGAACATCCTTTGACTTAAAGACTTCCCTTCTGAAAACAAGACTTGTACTGAGCAGACTGACGATCTGTCTGTGTTATTATTATTGGCTCCAGACCCGGGGGAAGGGGAAAGAATTTCAGATCAACCTAAGCTCTAAAAGCTAGTTTCCATTTGAGTACCTGGAAAGTAGTCAACAATCATCTCCATTTTACGTTTCCTGGAGTTTATGAGATAAGAAAATTCTCTGAAGGTCTTAGCAGACCTGCTGACTAAAGATCCAAAGAAGTACAAGAGGGTTTGCCCCCACCAATCAGAGGCGAAACATATTGCTGAATTCATTGACATTTTCATCCTATGCATTTAGCATGCAATATCCTCTCCAAATAGATACAATCTATTGCTTTTATACCGTGTAATGGCAGGCAGTGTGTTCTTTTTCTAATGCAAGGGAATGTAAAAAATAACTGTGCCAAGAATGAATTATTTGAATTTAACACACAAGCTGCAGCTGGTCACTAAAACCCATTTGTGACTTGTCAAAGAAACGTGTGAAATCACAGAATCATTTTCCCTGTTGTAGCTGCCTATTCGTGTGTGCAGAAATTGAACATCTCTGATTGGATTTATGAAAGAGAAAGACTTCTCTAAGAAACTCTGTTTAGCACTCTTATGCCAAAATAACAAATTTGAAAACCATGAAACTTGCATTTGTGGATTACTTTTTCACACTTCAAACTTCTTCTGCAAGTTTCAAACTGCTTCTACAGCAACATTAACTTTATTTTGTTGACTTAAAAAAGTGCACAACGTGGAAGTTGGGAGTTAAACTTTGTTGTTGTTTAGTTGCTAAGTCGTGTTTGACTCTTTGTAACCCCATGGACACCAGGCTTCCCTGTCCTTCACTACCTCCTGGAGTTTGCTCAAACTCATGACCATTGAGTCGGTGATGCTATCCATCTCCTCTGCCACCCCCTTCTCCTCCCACAGGTAAGTTTTATTTGGGGGCAAAAATGAGTACTGCAGCCTGAGGGACAGCATCCTAGATAACTGAGAAACTGCTCTGAAGAAGTAGAGAGCAGGATCAGTATTTGTGTGATTTTGGTAAGGGCAGAGTATATAAAATCAAGCACATATTTTTCCAGAAGCTTTCTGCTAGTCTCATGAAGTTTTCTGCTAGTCATGAGGAACAGTCATCACCGGGAAGGATTTTGGTGTTTCTCTAGATACGAGGACTTACAGGAATTGGTCTCATAAAACTGACTCCTAAAAATATCTAGCTATCTGAAGACCAGTCTTGTCAGGTGACCCCCGTCCCAGCACAGAGGGCCTCATTTCTGCTCTCTGCCCTGAATTCCTTTCAGAGAGTGTTGAAAATCAGCAGCTGCAACAGCACATGACTTAATCCTTATAGACATAGATGGCAAGTGCCAATTTGGAGCTGACAACTTAAAAAATAAGGAAAGTGGTGTGTAGCAAACAGTTTCCTCAAGAATCATTAGTCAGTCTGATATGGACCTAGGAAAATAAAGACTCCAGCTTCTGTTTCTCCTGAAACACAATAAGTACAAAGTTTACAGATTAAGAATTTTTGCTTCAAGGCTCACATATCTGCCAGCCAGTCAAGCACCAACCCAGCCTAGACCCAGTGGCCATTCACTTCAGTTATGATCACCTAGTCTTCAAGTCCAGTGAGGTCTCTTATCTACCTTTGTCTATGTCCACAGTAAACTTCAGCTCTGTTATCCTGGGGCTGCTGGAAGTCATGATATCATACATATTGACTTCACAAGGAATTCACATTGTCTGACATTGGCTGCTACTCAATATGCAGAATATAAAAACAAATGATTCAAATAAACTTATGTACAAACAGACTTTTAGATTTGGAGAATGAATTTATAGTTACCAGGGAAGAAGGATGGGGGAAAGGGATAGTCAGGGAGTTTGGGATTGACATGTACACACTGCTCTATTTAAAATGGATAACTAACAAGGACCTACTGTTCCCTAGCAGGGAACTCTGCTCAATGTCATGTGGCAACCTGGATAGGGAGGGGGCTTGGGGGAGAATGGATACATGTATATGTATGGCTGAGTCGCTTTGCTGTCCGCCTGAAATTATCACAACTTTGTTAATCAGCTATACTCCAGCATAAAATAAAAAGTTTAAAAAATATTGTCTTTCGACCAAAACTCAAATTTTATCCTCTCTTATTAACTGCTGATGGTGCTTCAGAACAGCAGAGTCAGCATTATCATGGGTTAGACTCACATGATTCTGAGATACAACCAGGCTGAGAACAAGTTCTTACTCAATTTCCTTTGACAGCCTTTCCAAACCCAATCTACACTCCTCACATTCCAGCCCCAGTTAGTACTTCCCAAAACATCCAGTCCTGTGTTTCACCCACATAGAAACTCAAGTAGTTTTATCACATGAGTAAACAGGAGGATAGATGGATGAATTGATAATAGGAGTTTGGTAAATTTTATCAGTAAGCACATGTTCAACTATTGATTACTTTTACAAGCGGCCACGAATTAGCAGCTCACAGGTATATTTTGTTCTGCTCTTGAAATGTTGGCCCAAATGGTATTTTTGAAATATTTGAATCAATTGGCAACATTTCAGCATTGAAAAATTGCATATAAAATTTGCATTTCTAGCTTTTCTTGGGCAAAAAGCATGAAGATTTGGTAACATTAAATTCACCTACCATCATGACTCCCATTAGCTGAAGCAAAGTGGGGCTCTGTTTAGCTAAAGCACACCCTTAGTTTTGCCATAGTCCTCTCTTTGCCCTATTGTCTCTTTACTACTGAGGCTGAGTGCCACTCATTATTTATCACCAAGTCTGTGGTTCTGTTTTTATTTTTTTAATATTTTAATTTATTTATTTGGCTGTGCTGGGTCTTAGTTGTGGCATCCAGGATCTAGTTCCCTGACCAGGGACTGAAACCAGGCTCCCTGTATTGGGAATATGGAGTCCTAGCCACGGGACCACCAGAGAAGTCCCTGTTTTTCTTTTAAATTAGCAACTTCACTTTTTAATTATTTGCATGGCTCATAGAAGGATTTGATGTTGATCAGATTGATATATTTTGGGAACAAAACGTTCAGACAGAAGACTTGTATCCTCATCTTACCTTGATACTAACCAACTTTTTCAGTCTTAGCCAAATGTTCAGGTAACATGTTCTGATTTTACCTGTCCAACATATTTATCTTTAAAAGGAAGAGGCTAGACTCTATCAATAGTTTTCAAACTTTAGTCTCAATCTCTTTCATACCATAAAACTAGAAACAGGCATCCAGATTTTATTTTCTTGGGCTTTAAAATCACTGCAGACGGTGACTGCACCCATGAAATTAAAAGATGCTTGCTCCTTAGAAGAAACGCTATGAGAAACCTAGACAGCATATCAAAAATCAAAGACATCATTTTTGCTGACAAAGTTCTGTATAGTCAAGGCTATGGTTTTTCCAGTAGTCATGCATGGAGTTGGATTATAAAGAAGGTTGAGTGCCAAAGAATTGATGCTTTTGAATTGCGGTGTGGAGTAGACTCTTGAGAGTCCCTTGGACTGCAAGGAAATCAACCCTGAACATTGACTGAAAGGACTGACACTGAAGCCGAAGCTCCAATCCTTTGGCCACCTGATAGGAAGAGCTGACTCATTGGAAAAGACACTGATGCTGGGGAAGATTGAAGGCAGGAGAAGGGGGCGGCAGAGGATGAGATGTTTGGATGGCATCACCGACTCAATGGACATGAGTTTGAGCAATCTCAGGAGATAGTGAAGGACAGGGAAGCCGGCTGTGCTACAGTCCATGGAGTTGCAAAGAGTTGGATTTGACTTAGAAACTGAACAACAACAATAGAGACTATTGGTATTGTCCTCAAAACCCAGTGGAAATTCCATATTTCTAGGATGGCTGTTTATATAAACCTGGGACAAACTAAATTGATTTTTAATAAATGTAGTTTTCCAGGTTATTTTTCAGAACATGGAGCCCACAGAAAGCCTCTGGTACAGAAATGTTTGGGAACCAACTTTAACGTCTTTAGCATTATTCTTAATGGAATAAACTCTGTATAAGCTTTGAAGTGCCTTCTTTATTCTCAAGCCTATAGAGGGCAAACTGAAATAATACTTAATTTTTCTCCTTCCTCACTGTTAGTCTTTCTAATCTTTTTCTTCTTTTTTCCTCTAACAGTTGGTTCTTAAGCAATTAGCATTTTCTCATGTACAAAGCATGAAAAGTCAAAGGAGATCTTTCATCAGTAGGACCACGAGCACTGCCAAGCTTAGCAAATGGGCAGTCAAATTATTACTTTTATTAATAACCATCTCAACAAGGAGGGGGCAAGATACGGCAGATCTCTTTACTTTGAATCATCATTTAGTCCTCATGCCACTGTAGCTTTGATGGTCTAAGAAAAAGTCTTAGAAGTATTTGTAAAATACTTTCTAGTCTTCATAGAGAGACTCTAGCAGAGTTGGTTTATGTGTACACACCAATCTGGAAGGTGGGACAGGGGAGAGTGGCATTAGTGCAACTGAAGGATCTCCAAATGGAAATCAAACTGAATGTGATACACTGTCTTGGAAGAAAGGGAGGAAATGATATTCTACTTTCTTTCTACCACCTTTCTCTCCCATAACTCATTCTACATTAAATATGGTATTGCGAGAGGAAGGAGGAAGTGAAGCCCTTGTTCACAGGGAGGACCAAGGAGATTGCATCCTATAAGGCAATATCTACCTTTCTCTCCAGCTCTTAGAGTCATTTCCTACATAACATCTGATGACTACACAACCTTCTAATATTTCTCCTTGCTGATACTGGCTGGTTTTCTTGCCAAAGAGTCTGTTAGATTTATTTCAGATTGATGTCATCTGCTAATTAAGGAAACATTCCCCGAATCTGAACCCTGAAACAAGAGCAGACATAACACTTGCTAGATATTTCCGAGTAGCCAAGTGAAAATTGAAGTGCCCAGGGTGGAACTTGCTGAGGAAGGAGGTGAGGGAATCTCTCCCAGAGGCCCCATGGCAGAGCAGGCAAGTTCAGGGAGCATGTCAAGGGCAAAAATTATTTCCCTGAGTGTTACCGTTAGCAACCCTGAAGACAAAAATGTCTCTGGCCCATCAGTCAAATTCTATTTCTGACACTGAACAAATCTTTCTATAGATTGTTAGGGATCTGGCTGATTTTTCATGAAAGCTAAAATGGGGTATGAAGTAAGTAGAATTATAGATTTTTAAGCCAGTCAACAGATTTCTATAGAGAAAAAGGCCCACATCAAACTTCATATGAGATGTGACTAAAAGCTTGTTTCTTCATGCAGTTCATTCTGGAAGCCAAAAATATCTTTGAAGAATCTCATGAAATTTGTTTTTAAGCAAATGTTCATGTTATGAATGTGGATCCCTTTTATCTGGAAATACTGAGTGCTGGATCTAACTCTGTCAATATGTGGATGTGTGATCTTTGGGGGAGCATATTACATTTTTTCCATTAGCTTTTACCTTATTGCTCAGGAGAAGCAGTTACCTGATGTGCCGTGATGAAACAGGTTCTGAAGTTGTTGCCAAGACCACATGACTAATTGCTGCACTCTTATTAGCAAAGCCTGTCATGGTTGAGAGTGTGGATGATGGAAATAAAGGCATATGTAGTCCATCTTTTAAGCAAATGATCTAAAACTTTCAGTTCAAAATTTTGAGGCTTAATTTTTGACTTATTGTATTCCATGTGTATTCCAAATGAATATTCATTGGAAGGTCTGATGCTAAAGCTGAAGCTCAGGTACTTCAGCCACCTGATGCCAAGAGCTGACTCGTTAGGAAAGACCCAGATGCTGGGAAAGATGGAGGGCAGGAGGAGAAGAGCACGACAGAGGATGAGATGGTTAGATGGCATCATCGACTCAATGGATATGAGTTTGAGCAAGCTCTGTGAGATAGTGAAGGGCAGGGGAGCCTGCTGTGCTGTAGTCCATGGGGTCGCAAAGACTCAGACACAACTGAGCAACTGAACAGCAAGAATTCCATGTGTATGGTATAGTATACTATTTAGAAACACTTATTTTAAAAACAGATGGTAAATATATGGCTTGCCAAAAGCAAATGTGCCAAAAAGGCGAAAAGAACAAGAAGCAGGGCATAGAAACAGCTACATTGGGAAACTCCTCTCACACACATATCTCTCTTACATTGTCCTCTTTTTTTCTCACCCTGAAAAACCAGGAGGTGAGCAGAGCATTGTCTCCTGAAGAAAAGAAAATACAGTTACCATCAAGATTTTCCACTGATAGAGCATTGTTGCTGTGGACTAAAAAATATAGCCACAACCTAAAAGTGGAGTTATTTTATTTGGTGGGAATGTTTAGGACTCCCAGCCCAGGAGACAGGTGTCAGTAGCCCTGAGGAAACTGCTCCAAGAAGGCAGGGGAGAAGTCAGGCTCTATACAAGTTTGCAACAAAGGGAGCAGGCAATGGGAACATGAACAATCAGGTATCAAGTTAAGGAATTTAGCATTCTATATGTGGGAAGATGCAAGCCTCTGGGCTCACTTAATGCATTCCTATCATATGCACCTCAGCTATCCGGAGCCAATTCTGTTTCCGTGTTTACCTAGCTTGCATTCTCCCAGCTCCTCAGTAATCACCATGGTGGGTAGCACCATCTCCTGGATCAAAGTTTTGGGAGCCCTCATTCATATTTGGAGGCCAGAAATCACGGATGGCTGTGACATTTCTTCTTTATTAATATGGCAGGAGATATTTTCATTTCACATTGCTAACTGAGCACATCAGTTCAGTTCAGTTCAGTTGCTCAGTTGTGTCTGACTCTTTGAGACCCCATGGACTGCACTATGCCAGGCCTCCCTGTCCATCACCAACTGCCAGAGTTTACTCAAACTCATGTCCATTGAGTCAGTGATGCCATCCAACCATCTCATCCTCTGTCGTCCCCTGTTCCTCCTGCCTTCAATCTTTCCCAGCATCAGGGTCTTTTCAAATGAGTCAGCTCTTTGCATCAGGTAGCCAAAGTATTGGAGTTTCAGCTTCAACATCAGTCCTTCCAATGAATACTCAGGACTGATTTCTTTTAGGATGGACTGGTTGGATCTCCTTGTAGTCTAAGGGACTTTCATGAGTCTTCTCAACACCACAGTTCAAAATCATCAATTCTTCAGCTCTCAGCTTTCTAGTCCAACTCTCACATCCATACATGACTACTGGAAAAACCATAGCTTTGAGTAGACGGGCCTTTGTTGGCAAAGTAATGTCTCTTCTTTTTAATATGCTGTCTAGGTTGGTCATAACTTTTCTTCCAAGAAGGAAGCATCTTTTTATTTCATGGCTGCAGTCACCATCTGCTGTGATTTTGGAGCCCCAAAAGATAAAGTTTCTCACTGTTTCCATTGTTTCCCCATCTATTTGCCATGAAGTGATCGGACCAGATGCCATGATCTTAGTTTTCTGAATGTTGAGTTTTAAGCCAACTTTTCACTCTCCTCTTTCACTTTCATCAAGAGGCTCTTTAGTTCCTCTTCACTCTCTGCCATGAGGGTGGTGTCATCTTCATATCTGAGGTTATTGATATTTCTCCTGGCAGTCTTGATTCCAGCTTGTGCTTCATCCAACCCAGTGTTTCTCATAATGTACACTGCATATAAGTTAAATAAGCAGGGTAACAATATATAGCCTTAATGTACCCCTTTTCCAGTTTGGAACCAGTCTGTTCTATGTCCAGTTCTAACTGTTGCTTCTTGACCTGCATACAAATTTCTCAGGAGCCAAGTCAGGTGGTCTGGTATTCCCATCGCTTTCAGAATTTTCCAGTTTATTGTGATCCACACAGTCAAAGGCTTTCACATAGTCAACAAAGCAGAAGTAGATGTTTTTCTGGAACTCTCTTGCTTTTTCTATGATCCAAGGGATGTTGGCAATTTGATCTCTAGTTCCTCTGCCTTTTCTAAATCCAGCTTGCACATCTGGAAGTTCATGGTTCATGTACTGTTGAAGCCTGGCTTGGAGACTTTTGAGCATTGCTTTGCTAGCGTGTGAGACGAGTCCAATTGTGCGGTAATTTGAGCATTATTTGGCATTGCTTTTCTTTGGGATTGGAATGAAAACTGATCTTTTCCTGTCCTGTGTCCACTGCTGAGTTTTCCAAATTTGCAGGCATATTAAGTTCAGGACTTTCACAGCATCATCTTTTAGGATTTGAAATAGCTCAACTGGGATTCCATCACCTCCACTAGCTTTGTTCATAGTGATGCTTCCTAAGGTCCACTTGACTTCAAATTCCAGGATGTCTGGCTCTAGGTGAGTGATCACACCATAATGAGGAATAGTGGAAAATGTTCTGCTGACAATTTATTGATAAACACACAAGAATCAGAACAGCAAAATTTGAAAAGATAATGATAAAAATGACTAATATTTTTAACAACTTTACAAAATATCAAACACTGTACACAATAATGACAATGAATAGTTCATTTTTATGGAGCATTTACCATATGCCAGGCTCAAATCTTAAAGCATTTCATGTATGAAATTTTGTGTACAACTTTCAATGAGTTTTAATTTAAAAACCTTGATGAACAAGCACATTATTTCATTTAATTATTATGATTATCTAAGAATTAAGCATTTATCTTTAACCTAATTTTACTTGTTAGGTAGTTAGAAAAGGAAAAAGGAGTCCAAAATAGTGGTGGCTAAAACACAAAGAAAGGAAAAAGCCTGTGAAAATGGACCAAAAGAAAATCTGAGGACCTGAGTGAGAACCCCAGGTGAAACAAACAGCCCTCCTAGCTAGCCCGGTTTACATAGGGCAGGCTCAGGGGGAGGAGACAAAACATATAAAAAGAGGAGCCAAGATTGAGCCTCTGTTTTTGGGTCAGCCCACCCTCATGCCTTGAGGATATACTACCCTTCGCTTTCCAGATAAAACTGAGCTGTAACTTAGCTGTAACACTGGTCTGCTGTTTCAGACCTTTGCTGCTGTGAGACAGAACCAAGGAAATTACACACTCCCCCAACATATCTGGTGCTGCAACTCGATTTAACCTGGCTGAAACAACCTCAGCTCGGCCCCTGTGAGGCAGGGACTGAACATAACAGAAGCCCAACTTGGCGAAAGCTCACACAGTGGAAGCTGAATGCAAAGAAAATCCAGTGCAGTGGAAGTGACAAGAAGCCCGGCATACCAGAAACCAGGACAGCAAAAACAACCTCGGCAGAAAGCTCACGCAGCTCGGTATCATATTCCAAAAAACATTCAGTTAAGGTAGGAGGTCCTCACCCCTATGGCTAGAAGGACATACGGCTAACAAAATCTCAATTCCTTTGCAATCTCTCATTTCTTGTTTCCTTGAACCCTCTGCAAACAGGCTGGTGGCAGTGGGTGCAAATGAGGGACTCTGGAAAGGGCTACAAGGCAGTGTGTCCCAAAGGCTCCACTACCTGCTGTGCCCTAGTAGCTGTTGCCCAAGTGGGTGAGGGTTCTTCTGTCCTTAACCTCCTTTGTGCCAAGGATCAGGCCAATGAAAATTGTGGGCACAGGTCAGGCATTCAGCCGTTTTTCTGGCAAGTTATGAAAGGGGTTCCTCAGCATGTTTTTCCCATTGCGTTTTCCTCCCGTCCTTCAGCTCCTCTCCCCATCTATGCCACTGTCTACACAGTATTCAGCAAGTCATCATCTTTCCATTTCTGAAAATTGTGTTTGAAACCATTTACCTAAGATTGGGATTCGAACCCACGTGGCAGGGACTCTGTGCTGTGCTTAGTCACTCAGTCATCTCAGGTAGGGACTCAAACCTGGCCAAAACCCATGGTGCCTGGTTTTAGGACCTAATGAAGCTCAAGTTCCTGATGTCTCATTGCAAAATAATGCAGGGAGAGACACAGTGATAGGTAAGAGGTAGATTTGTTCAGATTCAGGGAGAAGCACACTCCAAGGGTGTGGGCCATTGCAGAGGGTGAGTGTGGCGGCCATGAAATGTGTGGTTAGCTTTTGTGAGCTGGGTAATTTCATATGCTAATGAGTGGAAGGATCATTCCAACAATTGGGAAACCGCCCACTCCTTAGTCTTTTGACAGTGCCTTGGAACTGTCATGGTGCCTCTGGGTGTGTCATTTAGCTTGCAGATTGAGGATCAAGGTTTAGTTGAATTTGACTTGTCTGCCATCTTGGAACCACTTGATTTTAATCAGTTTATGTTATGCTCTTGGGCTCTGTCATTCTTTCAAAAGTTGTGCCCTGCCCCTCTTCCTGCCTATTTCATGCTCTTTCTCTGAGTGCCATCTGGGCCTACAATGTTGCCTCTACGATCGTCTAGAGAGACAACCAAAAAATAGCTGGCCATTGGGAGGGAAATACTGTGTAATATCCAATCCCTTTAGAGATTCAGGCCTTTATCTTCCATGTTTCCTACAACATGTGTGACAACAGGACCTCTCAGTGAACCTGCTAGGGTGGGTGACAGGCACACAATGCCTGCTTGAAGTCTCTCTGTTGGTGGAATCCCTTCAGGGCAACTGGGCTTCTAGGGACAATGTTTGCCACTTTGGAAGTTAGCCCTGAAGACTGTTTGGGCCCAAACCCTTGCCACCCTTCTCCTAAAACTATAAACATACCCCCAGATCAAATCTCCACTCCGCTTTTATGAAATATCTGGTCCATTTCCTCTTATCATTTTGTCCTTGAGCCGCTTACTAACTCTTACAACCACAACCCTGCCCCCTCTATAGGCAGCATCACTCCACCCAGCTTAATATTAAAATACTCTTAATGCCCCTAACAGGACCAGGTAACCCATTCCTTTGTCATTACTCCTGTTACTACCTAAGGTGGGTCTAAGACAATGAAATGTTTACCATTGGAAACATCCTAAACTGCTCTTACGGAGGACTAGGGGAAGAAATCAGTGACTTACATTCCCTCAGAGCAATAAGAGGGTAAGGCTTATGGCTATTTCGCCAGGTTCCCAGTCTCAGGGCACAGGCTAGGATTGTTTTACATCATGGTATCTATTCCCAAACTGGCAATGAGTTGAGATTATAACTCCTTAATCCTACTCAGTACTAGTCACACTGGAGACCTTGAGGATGCCCAACTCCAGCCTGGGGGTCCCAGGAGGTCCACATGCCTCAACCTACCCAGGGATTCAATCTTCAGGAGGTTGTCATGCCTCAACCTGCCTGGGGTTCTGCACCTTGACCTGGGGACGCTTGGCTCTCAGGTTGCAATGGTACTGGGTAGGATAAGCTTCAGAAAGACTCACCCCTAAGGAAGTCCACCCATGGAAATAGAAGGAATCCTATTACTTGTGGGACTGTACCCAGTCTCAGCAACAACTCAGGAGCCCGATGAGAACCCCATTGCCTTTCTGGAAAGGCTAAAAGAGGCCCTCCAAAAGTTTACCAATCTGGACTTAGACTCTTATGACAGGTGATTTTAAAGGACAAATTCCTGTCCCAATGTGCATCACACATCAGGATAAAGTTACAACAGCTATAGCAGCAGAACATACTGCCTCTTTAGATGAGATGGTCCAGACAGTCACCAATGCCTTTTGTAACAGTGAGGGAAGCCAAGACACCGGAAAGGGAGAAATGGGATGAGATAAGTCATGCCTAGGTGCTGGCTGCCCTCCAGGGAAGCCCTATGGCAAACCCTGAGTCCTTGAAGGACAAGGCAGGAGGCAAGTGCCTAATCTGTAGACAGGTGGGACATTGGGCCAAAGAATGTCCAAACCATGGCAAGTCTCCTAAAATGGCTTGCTACAAATTCCGTCAATTGGGACATTTGATAGCACTCTGCCCTGGGGACCCAAGAGCCTCAAGGTCAAGGGCCAAGCCTTCCCTCATGATGGTTCAAAAGGACTGAAGCGGCCAGCTCCAGCCAGCCTGCTTGTCACAGATAACCATCACTGGGCTGGAGTTAACGCTGCAACTGGATGTGGCAGGTAGGTCCAAGAATTTCTTGGTTGACACAGGGGCTACCTACTCTGTCTTGACTTCCTACTCTGGAGCATTCTCCTTCCAAACCTGTACCATTTTGGGTGCAATAGGGAAAACAATTACAAAAAGATTCACCCAAGCACTTCTTTGTTGCTAGGATGGACAAATATTTTCCCACCAGTTTCTGGTGGTCCCTGAGTGTCCTACTTCCTTACTGGGAAGAGGTCTTTCCCTGCCTTTGAAATCTTGCAGCTATTGTAGTCCTGATAGAAGATGATTTAAAACTCTCTCTTGGAGGCAAACTAACTACTTTTACCAGCAATCAAGTGAAATAACTTCTGAATGGGAGAGGCCATTTATGGATGTCTAATCAAAGGTTCCTCAGATATCAAGTAATGCTGATGGAAAATCCAAGTCTGACTAAATCCCTTTGTGAGGTTCTTAACCCAGCTACCCTCCTGTCTATCTGCAAGGGCTCTCTCCCCTTTCACTCTTGTCTCTAAGAGTGAGGGCTTTCAATAAGATCATATGGAGTGGTTCCAAAAGGAGGGACTCCTTTTTCTTCCTGGGAACCTGCAGTGGAAGTTGGGTAACTCCTTACATGCCACTGCTCATTTAGTGGAGAAAGCCCTCCAAAGATTACTAGAAAAGTTCTTCAGGGGAACAGACCTCCAAATGACTAGAAGGCAAGTGGTCTCTTCTTGTTCTACTTGCCACTTAACCCCCAAGGAGCTTGAAGACCCCAGCTGGACCAGCCCATCCAACAGCATGGGATCTACCCAGGACAGGACTGGTAGATGGATTTCACTCAGATGCCAGTTTCTCAAGGTTATAAATGCCTACTAGTCATGATAGAGACATTCACAGGGTGGATTGAAGGTTTTTCCACCTGGACTGAGAAGGCGAGGAGGTGGTTAAAAAACTCCATGAAATCATTCCAAAATTTGGTCTGCCCAGGACATTACAAAGTGACAATGGGACATCATTTACTTCTAAGGTCACCCAAGCGGTCTCTAAAGCATTGGGCATTACTTATTTTCTCCATTGTGCCTGGAGGCCTCAGTCTTCAGGAAAAGTAGGAAGAGCCAACCATTTCTTAAAATCAGTGATATAAAATATAACCTAGGAGACCTCCCTTGGCTGAAAGGAGGCTCTCCTCTACACCCATGTTGCCCCTAAGAAACAGGTTAGTCTTAGTACTTATGAGATGCTATATGGGAGACCCCTTTTGTTTATGTCAGTGACCTATTCCTAGATCCAGAGGCTCCAGTCTTATACTATGGCCATTGGGCAATTCCAACAAGATATATGGTTGTGGGGTGTCAACCAGGATCCAAAAGATTCTTCAGAGCCATCACCATATGCTCCAGGGACTCAAGTCCTAATTAAAGTCTGGAAAGATGAGTTCCAAAGGCTCAACCCCAGCCGACAGGGAAGGGCCCCTACCCTTTAATACTTTCTACCCCCACAGCAGTCAAGGTACCAGGGCATGACTCCTGGATTCACTACTCATGAGGTAAGCTGTGGAAGAAAACAGAAGAGGACTCAATACACTTGTGAGCCCTGGGAGATCTCAGATATCTATTCAGGATTACAAATGAGTGCCATTCTAATGAACACCCCCAAAATTAAGTTTCTGGGGATAAGATTTCTCAGGATAGCTCTAAAGAGCCAAC
Source organism: Cervus elaphus (assembly GCF_910594005.1). Classification (NCBI taxonomy): domain Eukaryota; kingdom Metazoa; phylum Chordata; class Mammalia; order Artiodactyla; family Cervidae; genus Cervus; species Cervus elaphus. Next base: position 17,817,149 of record NC_057820.1, read on the forward strand.
ACAGGTTGGCAGAGGTTGTACTCCAAAATAGACAGGAGATAGATCTCCTGATTTCTGAACAAGGAGGGACTTGAGCCATCTTGAATGAGACAAATTGCTTCTGGGTAAATACCTCCAGCTAAGTTTAAAAGTCTCACAGTTCAATTCAATTCAGTCACTCAGTCGTGTCTGACTCTGCAACCCCATGGACTGCAGTACACCAGGCCTCCCTGTCCATCATGAACTCCCGGAGTTTACTCAAACTCATGTCCGTTGAGTCGGTGATGCCATCCAACCATCTCATCCCCTGTTGTCCTCTTTTCATCCCACCTTCAATCTTTCCCAGCATCAGGGTCTTTTCAAAAGAGTCAGCTCATCGCATCAGGATGTCAAAGTATTGGAGTTTCAGCTTCAGCATCAGTCCTTTCAATGAATATTCAGGACTTATTTCTTTTAGGATGGACTGGTTGGATCTCCTTGCAGTCCAAGGGACTCTCAAGAGTCCTCCAACACCACAGTTCAAAAGCATCAATTCTTCGGTGCAAGCTTTCTTTATAGTCCAACTCTCACATCCATACAAGACTACTGGAAAAACCACAGCCTTGACTAGATGGACCTTTGTTGACAAAATAACGTCTCTGCTTTTTAATATGTTATTTAGGTTGGTCACAACTTTCCTTCCAAGGAGTATGCGTCTTTTAATTTCATGGCTATGGTCACCATCTGCAGTGATTGTGGAGCCCCCCAAAATAGTCTGACACTGTTTCTACTGTTTCCCCATCTATTTGCCATGAAGTGATGGGACTGGATGTCATGATTTTAGTTTTCTGAATATTGAGCTTTAAGCCTACATTTTTACTCTCCTCTTTCACTTTCATCAAGAGGCTCTTTAGTTCTTCTTTGCTTTTTGCCATAAGGGTTGTGCCATCTGCATATCTGAGGTTATTGATATGTCTCCTGGCAATCTTGATTCCAGCCTGTGCTTCTTCCAGCCCAGAACTTCTCATGATGTACTCTGCATATAAGTTAAATAAGCAGGGTGATAATATATAGCCTTGATGTACTCCTTTTCCTATTTGGAACCAGCCTCTTGTTCCATATCCAATTCTAGCTGTTGCTTCCTGACCTACATACAGATTTCTGAAGAGGCAGGTCAGGTGGTCTGGTATTCCCAATCTCTTTCAGAATTTTCCACAGTTTATTGTGATCCACACAAAGGCTTTGGCATAGTCAATAAAGGAGAAGGAGATGTTTTTCTGGAACTCTGTTGTTTTTTTGATGATCCAGCAGATGTTGGCAATTTGATCTCTGGTTCCTCTGCCTTTTCTAAAACCAGCTTGAACATCTGGAAGTTCATGGTTCATGTATCATTGAAGCCTGGCTTGGAGAATTTTGAGCATTACTTCGCTAGCATGTGAGATGAGCGCAACTGTGCGGTAGTTTGAGCTTTCTTTGGCATTGTGAGACATTCTTTGGCATATGTGAGACAAAAAGTTCTCACAGTCTTCAAGAAAAACATTCAGACATTACAGGATCTCAAAGAATGAGCCGGAGAGTTCTTGGGGTGGCTACGATCTCTCCTTGGGGGATCCTTCTCCTGGCGAGGGTGATTTGGAGCTGGCTAATGCCCCTACTAATCCCTGTTATCACCATATTGATGCTGCTTATGATTGTTCCATGTATTATCAATTGTCTAACCCATTTTGTCTCTGCCCAGGTCAACAAGCTATAACATGCAGTGCCAGTTCACCAAGGATATACAAAACTACACCCGACCATGGAAAATATCACTCTCCCTTAGATGGGCACCAGTATAAGGGCTCTGAGGCTTGAGAATAGCAAGAGGGGGAGGCCCAATGCCCTTCATTGTCCCAGCTCAGCAGGAAGTAGCCAGAGAGACCTCGATGCCCCTACCCCCAAAGAATTGGGCCTCCCATCTCTTAAGGGGGGAAAGTTAGGTAGTTAGAATAGGTAAAAGGAGTCCAAAATGGTGGTGGCTAAAAGACAAAGAAAGGAAAAAGCCCACAAAAATGGAACAAAAGAAAATCTGAGGACCTGAATGAGAACCTCATGTGAAACAAACAGCCCTCCTAGTTAGCCCATTTTACATAGGGCAGGATCAAGGGGAGGAGACAAAACATATAAAAAGAGGAGCCAAGATTGAGCCTCTCTTTTTGGGTCGGCCTGCCCTCATACCTTGAGGATATACTATCCTTTTCTTGCCAGATAAAACTGAACTGTAACCAAGCTGTAACACTGGTCCACCATTTCAAATATTTGCTGTGGCAAGACAGAACTGAGGAAATTACACATTCCCCTGAGACATACTGAAACTGAGAAACAAGAAGTCAAGTGACTGGCCTAAAGTCACACAGAGGTGAATAATGTCAGTACTTGAATCCAGATAGTGTCTATCCAGAATTTCTGGGTGTAAATCACTGCACAGCAGCGTGGACCAGATTAAAGATTTTCTAAAATGAGTGGTACAGATCTGAACCCCTGAACCTGGGAAAAGCTGGAGTGTGAAGCAGCGCCTATACTGGGACCTACACTTGGACCTGGCTGTCATGCTTTTTGCTTCCTCCAGGCTTCAAAAAAGTGAATGTATTATTTGCTCAGTAGTGGCTGACTTTTGCGACCCCATGGACTGTAGCCTGGCAGGCTCCTCCCTCTATGAGATTTCCCAGGCAAAAATACTGGAATGGATAGCCATCCCCTTCTCCAAGGGATCTTCCTGACCCAGGGATCGAACATGGGTCACCTGCATTGCAGGTGGATTGATTCTTCACTAACTGAGCCACCAGGGAAGAAAACTCCAAATCACTGCTCTGGGCTGTTGACTTACCCATTGTCAGACTTTCACAATTTTGAAGATTTTCTTATAGGATTTGGATAGGGTTTGGTATTTTAAACATCAAGTGGACATTCAGACAGTTTGCCCAATCTACTCTGTCACTGGGGACAAAAAATGTAATGTCATCAAATCAGAATGAAAATTTGAGTCCTGTAATGGTGCTTTTCTCTTGACTTTGATCTGTGCACTGGGCCTGAGCCCAGATACCAGCTGGTCTGGCCACTTGGGTCTGTATACCTGTGTCCTGACAAATCATGAGCTTTTGTTTCCTTCATTTTAAAATGCTCTTTTACCTAACAATCCCCCTCCCTCCTTCCCTGGTCTTTTGCTGGGAGCAGAACATATTGTTTGCAGCAGTGAGTTCTGCTAGAGAAATGGAATTTATATCCTTCCCTGCTCCAAAAGTCACATAGCACTCTGCATTGAAAACAATGAGTTTATTAAAGTCATTTAACTGGTACAATCTAATTGATTTCTTTTAAATGTGGATGAGCCAGGCAGGCTGAAGAGTAATGTCTTGACTCTTCATAGGTCTCCTTTATAAAACATGACTTAGAGTCTTTAGTAGGTATTGAAGAAAAAAGAAACCTGATATGTATTTGGAGAGAAATATTTAATAATAGTTTGATAAACAGTAAAGAAAACCACTTTTTCCTCTCTACGTAAAAAGCATGATTAATGGGACCTCATGGAATTGGAATTTTATAAAGGATTCCATTTGTAATAGGTCTTCTGAAAATGTTTACCTGATAGCTACCAAAAAAATCCCTGATGTTTCATAATAAAATGTCCATATGAGGAAAGTGAAAGTGTTAGTTGCTCAGTTGTGTCAGACTCTCTGTGATCCCAAAGAATGTAGTGCACCAGACTCCTCTGTCCACAGAATCTTCAGGCAAGCAGACTGCAGCGGGTACCTCCCAAATCAGATATTTACCTTTTGGGGAGTGCACATGATGTCAGATGAGTTGCCCTGGGGACTTTCCTCATGGTCCAGCAGCCAAGATGCCACACTTTCGCTTCAAGGGGCACAGATGTGATCCCTATTCACAGAACTAAGACCCCACACGCTGTGTGATGTGGTCAAAAAGGTAAAAAAAAAAGAAAAAAAGATGATGAGTCACCCTGTAAAATAAGGGAATTCCGTGGTAGCTCAGTTGGTAAAAAAAACCTACCTGCAGTGCTGCAGACCCAGGTTCAATTACTGGGTCGGGACGATCCCCTGGAGAAGGAAACCCACTCCAGTATTCTTGCCTGGAAAATCCCATGGTCAGAGGAGCCTGGTGGGATATAGTCCATGGGGTTGTAAGAGTCAGACATGACTTAGTGACTAAACCACCACCTATAAAATAAGAAGTTGAGTCAGTCAGGATCACAGCAGAAAACATATGGAATACTCAGATTGGATAATTCAATATGAGTTTCATAAAAGTCCTATTTACAAAAGGGCTTCCCAGGTGGTGTTAATGGTAAAGAATCCTCCTGCCAATGCAGGAGAAGTAAGAGACACAGGTTCAATTCCTGGGTGGAGAAGATACCCTGGAGGAGGAAATGGCAACCCACTCCAGTATTCTTGCCTGGAGAATTCCATGGACAGAGGAGCCTGGTGGACTCCTGGTAGGCAACAGTCCATGGGGTCACAAAGAGTTGGACATGACTGAAGCAACTTAGCACTATTTACAAAGGTATGAAGGATTTGGGAAACCATAAGGAATAATGGTCTATTCCAGGATACATATCCTGAGTGTGGAGGGCAAGACACCCCCAGTCCTGGGAGGCAAGGGCAGGAAGCACTTATGAGAAGAAAAGGAGGGAAGAAGAGAGAGAGGGAAGGAAAACATGAAGAGCAGTGCCTATGGAGTCCATAGGGACTATGGTGCTTCAGTCAAGGTCCACCCTCAGCAACATCCCAGAGTGAGACCAGAGGAGCCAATGCCCAGAAATTATTCTCTTTCATCTTCTGGTTTGCTGCCTATGTTCTTCAGTGGGATGGCCACTGGGGGCTGGCCTCCCAGGGCACTGAGCAAGGGAAGGATAGTCAAGGAAGAGTGAAGAGGAGCAGAGGGAAATGCCCATCAAAGAGATTTTTTTTCCATGAGCTACTTGGCTTGAGGCAGGAGAAGGAGGGAGGGGAATGTGGAGCAAAAAGATAGAAAAAAAAAAAAGCAGAGCTATGCAGAGCTATGCACTGGGGTCCCCTCCTCCACCACTGTGGCTTTCCACATCCACCAGACAGAGCAGCCCTTCTGAGAGTTCCCCTCCTCCCTTCTTCACTCCTCACAAGATGTCTGTCTTGTATTAATACCTTATTCTTGCGGGGGAGGAGGAGGTTCTGCATCTAGCCACTATTGTAAATACCACTTCCTCCTCCCCACTAAGGAGTTATCTAATGATAGTCTAAAATATTAAACTTCCCAAAGCTACTAAACTTTCAATGGGGCACACTTGAGGATGCAACCTTTCCTAAAACTCAAAGAAATATATATCCATAAATCCAGACATTTATGACACACTCTGAAGACTTCCCTATAGCTCAAATGGTAACGAATCTGCCTGTGATGCTGGAGACCAGGGTTCAACCCCTGGGTTGGGAAGTTCCTCTGGAGAAGGGAATGGCAATCCACCCTAGTATTCTTGCCTGGAGAATTCCAGGGACAGAGTAGTCTGGTGGGCTATAGTCCATGGGGTCGCAAAGAGTCGGACACAACTGAGCGAATAACACACAGACACACACACACAAATCATAACCACCCAGCTAAGGCACTTACAATTCTTGAGCCTCAGAAGTGGTGATACTACTGAAGATATTAGATGCTGCTGCTGCTGCTACACCATGTTCAGTTGTGTCCAACTGTTTGTGACGCCATGGACTGTAGCCCTCCAGGCTCCTCTGTCCCTGGGATTTCCCAGGCAAGAATACTGGGGTGGGTTGCCATTTCCTTCTCCAGGGGATCTTCCCAACCCAGGGACTGAACCTGGGTCTCTTACATCTCCTGCACTGGCAGGTAGGTTCCACTGAGACACCATTAGATACTTGCCCATGTATTAGTACTTGGCTCATAAGCCTCATGCTAGGAGCTGTGAAAAATATAAAAGAAAAGGAGGTAGAATGTTTTTAAGGAGATAACTCAGGTGGAATTGGAGGTAGTCGTATTTTTCTGCAATGTTCCCTTCAAGTTTTGTCATGAGTTCTTTCTGTTTTTCTCACTTCTTAGGCCCACACTCTGGTCCTTTAGTTTCCATGAAAGTCAAAGTGTTAGTCACTCAGACATCTGACTCTTTGTGATCCCACAGATTGTAGCCTGCCAGGCTCCTCCGTCCATGGAATTCTCCAGGTAAGAATACTGGAGTGGGTTGCCATTCTCTTCACCAGAGGATCTTCCTGACCCAGGGACTGAACCCAGGTCTCCCGCATATCAGGCAGATTCTTTACCATCTGAGCCACCAGGGAAGTCCATTGTAAATCAGACAGCAAGTATTTATTGTGCATCACCCATGTGTCAAGCTCTCTAGAGCCATCACATGCTCAGAGAATTCAGAGAAACAGCCAGTCTCTACACAGGTTTCTGGACAAATATCTAAATTCAGTTCCCCTTGATGCTGTTGTTCTTCAGTCACTAAGTCATGTCCAACTCTTTGCAACCCCATGGACTGCAGCAATCCAAGCTTCCCTGTCTTTACTACCTCTCTGAGTTTGCTCAAAGTCATGTCCATTGAGTCAGTGATGCTGTCTAACCATCTCATCCTCTGCTGCTATCTTCTTCTTTCACCTTCAGTCTTTCCCAGCATCATGGTCTTTTCCAATGAGTCAGCTCTTTGCATCAGGAGGCCAAAGTATTGGAGCTTCAGCATCAGTCCTTCCAATGAATATTCAGGGTTGATTTCTTTTAGGATTGACTGGTTTGATCTCCTTGCAGTCTAAGGGACTCTCAAGAGTTTTCTCTAGCACCACAGTTCAAAAGCATTAATTCTTCAGTGCTCAGCCTTCTTTACGGTCCAACTTTCACATCCATCCATGACTACTGGAAAGACCATAGCTTTGACTCTACAGACCTTTGTCAGCAAACTGATGTCAGAGATCCGTAGTCTTTCCTTAAAGAGACTCAACTTACTACTTACTTTATGTTTCACAAGTTCATGACCATAATGGCAATTAGGCTTCCTATATTTTGCTCATTCTGCTTGGGTTAGACTATACAATACCATTCAAACAATGAACCTCTTTCCTGTCAAAACCGTTACCAGAAATCATGATTGGATCTAAGAATGAGACTAGACTTGGTTTTACCTGTGCTAGCATTAACAGCATGACACTAATGACATAAAAGTGTAGCATAAATCTGGAATTCCAAAATAAGGTGGGGTTGTTGTTGTTGTTGTTGTTTTCTATTTTTTAACTTAAATTTTTGTTTTACCATGTTTACAATGCTGTATCGGTTTCTGGCATATAACAATACAAATCAGCCATAATTATACATACATCCCCTCCCTCCCTGGCCTACCTTCCCTCCCCACATACCAACCCTCCAGGTCATCACAGAGCATCAGACTGGACTCCCTGTGCTACACAGCAACCTCTCACCAGCTATCCATCTTATACCTGTTGTGACTTTTCTCCATTTGTCCCAGTCTCTTCCTTCCCTTCTGTGTCCACAGATCCATTCTCTACATCTGAGTTTCCATTCCTTCCTTGCAAATAGGTTCATCAATGCAATTTTTCTAGACTCTATATATGTGTGTGTTAATATACTACACCTCTTTTTCTCTTTCTGACTTATTTCACTCTGTATAACAGGCCCTATCTAGGTTCACCCACCTCACTAGAACTGACTCAAATTTGACCTTTTTATGGCTGAGTAATATTCCGTTGTATATTTGTACCATTACTTTTTTATCCATTCATCTGTCATTGGACATCTAGGTTGCTTCCATGTCCTGGATATTGAAAATAGTGCTGCTATGAACATTAGGGTCCATGTGTCTTTTTTGATTATAGTTTTCTCAGGGTATACGCCCAGTGGTGGGGTTGCTGAGCCATATGGTAGATTTATTCTTAGTTTTTAAAGAAGTCTCCATACCATTCTCCATAATGGCTATATCAGTTTACATTCCCATCCACAAACAGTGTTGGGGGGTTCCCTTCTCTCCACATCCTCTCCAGCATTTATTGTTAAAATAAAGGTTTGGGAGGACTTCCTTAGTAGTACAGTGGTTAAGACTTCAAGCTTCCACTGCAGGGGGTGCAGATTCCATCTCTTGTCTGCGAACTAAGGTCATACATGCTTTGAGGCATGGACAAAAATAAGCAAATAAATAAAAATAGGAAATAATAAACTTTAAAAATGCTGTATTATTAAAATAATAAAAATACAAGTGAGAGTTTTTGTTTGAAGAAAACAATTTTAAGGGAAAATGAAGTATATTAACTGACTGAATCAAATAAGATGATTGGTTTTCTGTCTATTTCAGAGGCTTAAGGCCAGACATAAGATGGCCATAGCTGGGTCATAGCTGGCATCATTCTGATGCCTATGTCAGAAGTTTTCTCTATCTCCTTTATACTTTAATAAAACTTTATTACACAAAAGCTCTGAGCGATCCAGCCTCGTCTCTGGCCCCAGATTGAATTCATCTCCTCCGGAGGCCAAGAATCCCGCGTCTCATCGTTCAGCAGCAACCTTTCATCTTGGGGGCTTGTCCGGGATCTTTCAGGACAAGATGGGCCTGATAATCTATGTGAGCCTACTTCTGCTGACTCCAGAAATCCCGAGTCTGCCATTTGATCCTCAAGACAATGCCTTCCTGTCCTGGGCTCACTCCTATGCTGCATTCCACAATCAGTCTAACTGCTGGGTCTGCGGAGCACTCCCCTCTTCATCAGTGGAAGGCGTCCCATGGTGGACATCTCCACTTCAAGGAAAGGACTTTCTCCAAGTCTGCAAATACCTTCAACAATCACATGTGATGCCTCTTCTTAAACTGATGACATCTAACAACCTTAAGATGGACTGATGTAACTATGGACATAATGTGACTTTTCATTTTGATTTTAACTTGGTTTAATGACTATTTTGCCTTACATCTGTAACTGTATAATGGGGTTTTCTAACCGTCTAAAAGCTTTTAATTTACAAATAGTTGTCCAAGCTCCTATGAGTGCCACAGCCTCCTCCAACTATTACTTGGGGTCCCTGGATCAGACATCCTCACTATGAGGATTAGGAGAATATGTTGCCTCACCAATTTAGGGACAACGCCCCTTGTCAGCTCGGAAGCAGTTGTGGAATGAGAACGACGCCCCTTTTCCCTAGGCAACATAATTCTCCTAAAAGAAAAGGGGGGAATGAGAGAGTCATTTCCTAGGCAGGTTGATAAGAAGTCTAGGGGTCCCCAAGGGGAGAGAGGTCTGGGATATTCAAGGAGGAAGAAAGGACAAACTTTTTTACTTTTTTTCCTCTACATTCCTTAGGATTACATAACAATAATGTATCCTGCCTGAGGACAGTCTTTGGATTAAACCCTCTGGCTAGTTCTGTTATTTTAAAACATAAATTATGGGAGTAGGTTTGGTCTTTACAAGGATGTATCCTGCCTGAGGACAATCTTTGGATTAAACCTTCTGGCCAACTCTGTTATCTTAAAATGTAAATTATGGGAGTGGGTCTGGTGAGGTCTTTGCAACCTCCAGACATTCTTTGGATTCATTGGAGAGTATATAACTCCATTGCTAATACTAGCAAAGGGGGGTACTCTTTTGCCCCCTTCTGATGCCTATGTCAGAAGCTTTCTCTATCTCCTTTATACTTTAATAAAACTTTATTACACACACACACACAAAAAAAAGAAAACAATTTTAAGGGAAAATGAAGTATATTAACTGACTGAATCAAATAAGATGATTGGTTTCCTGTCTATTTCATAGGCTTAAGGCCAGACATAAGATGGCCATAGCTGGGTCATTCTGGATGACCTTAGATGACAATCTAAGAAGGGGCTTCCTGTTGGCACTAACAGTGTGAGACAGCGGAGATGCATGACTAACTGCCACGCAGGACTCAGGGAAGCAGGGAGATTTCACTAGAAAGGAAGACTGCATTTTGACTGTAGAGAGTCTTTAACATCTTCTAAGGAGTCTATGAGATCACAGGAAGACTTTGAAGAGTTTTATTTATTTTTATCAGGGGAATGAAGTGATCAGAACTATAGTGGTATGTAATCTTGAGTTAGAAATAATATCAAGGTGACTTGGGAGATTTCAAAGCCATGGGTAAAATGGTTGAAAGTGGGATTAACATTTACACATCTCTGTATTTAAAACAGATAACCAACAAGGCCCTACTGTATGACACAGGGAACTCTGCTCAGTATTGGGAAAAGGACTTGAAAAGGAACAGATACGTGTACATGTATAACCGAATCACTTTGCCATATACCTGAAACTACCACTATATTGTTAATCAACTATACCCTAATATAAAATAAAAACATTTAAAAAATATGCTTTTTTAAACATATATAAACTAAAAGAAAGTCCAATAAGGAAATTCTAGTGATCACTTAAATTCAAGAGAAAAGCACTACCAGGGATGGACTCTACAAGCCATTTTTGCTTTAAGTTCTAAGTCATCCCATTAAAAATGCTGAAAGAAGGCACAAAGGGACAGCACATGTGTACAAATCTGGACGCAGATGAGAAAGAGAGAGAAGAGAGGTGGTGGACAACTGGAATACACAGTCCAGCGGGAGGCAATTTCACTGTCACTCATTGTCACTCAGTCACCCTCTAGCCGAAGGTAGTAATCATTTACTTGCCCAACAGCCCAGGTTTCAATAAAACTGAAGCATACATTACCTTTTTGATGTTGAAAGGAGGCCGACAACCCATGTCAAGATTTGATTCAATGCACAAAGCAATCCTGATGAGAAGCACACAGGCCAAATCACTGCATCCCTCTTGTCACTGTCCAAGTGACACTGTCTCTGGCCACTATCTATGGCCCCTGTGAGCCCAGACATGTTGCTGCAGGCTCTAACACCAAACCAAGGACTGCCAGGTTGAGTGGATAATGGGTGGATACTGGACTCCACTTTTCTAACAGACGTCATCCTCCAAGTATAGTCAAGAAATGGTTTGCTTTCAACTCACTGGAATATAAACTCCATGACAGAAGGGTATTGACCTGCCTTTGTTCACTGCCGTATGTCTGGTACACAATGGGCACTTTGTGAACATTGGATAGATAAATGATTGATTTGATGAACAAAATCTAAATAAGCTTTCATATAAATGTATTATATTGAGTATATGTTTATATATATATATGGACTTCCCTGGTAGCTCAGCTGGTAAAGAATACACCTGCAATGCAGGAGACCCCGGTTTGATTCCTGGGTGGGGAAAATCTGCTGGAGGAGGGATAGGCTACCCACTCCAGTATTTTTGGGTTTCCTTGGTGCCTCAAATGGTAAAGAAGCTGCCTGCAAAGTGGGAGCCATGGATTCGATCCCTGGGTTGGGAAGAGACCCTGGAGAAGCGAATAACTACCCACTCCAGTATTCTTGCCATTGAGATTTGCCATTGAGATTCTTGGAGAATTCCATGGACAGAGGAGCCTGGCAAGCTACAATCCATGGGATCACAAAGAGTTGGACACAACTGAGCAACTTTCACTTCATTTATATATATGTGTGTGTATATACATATACACACACATACACACACATATATATAGTTTAAATATATATATATTATATATAAATATAAAAATATATATAAATATATATGTAAAATATATAAATATTATATATTTATATAAATATATATTTAAAATATATAAATATATAAAATATAATTGACCCTTGAATGATGTAGGTTTAAATGGTCCAGGTCCACTTACATACAGTTTTCTTCAATAAGGATGGCACCTGTATTTTTATTTTACAGATCAGTAAGTATGGGGAAAAGTTTATGTTTGACTAGAGATCACAGGATATGGAATCAAAAGAATTAGGGTTTGAGTCTTGATTCTATCCAAACTGTTTCGGCTTCCTGCCCTTGGGTGAGTCATTTATCAGTTTCTTTGTTTTTGAGGCAGTGATAGCAGAACATGAATTTTCAACTGCATAGGGGCAGGAATGGTCAGCATCCCTAACCCTTGTGTTGTTCATAGGTCAGCTGTATTACACATCACACACACACACACACACACAGAGACATACACACCCTATGGTAATTATCATCATTAGAACTTAGCTCAAAAAAAAATTTTAAACCACATATTGAAAACAGGTAACTAATTATGTGAAAATAAACATTGAATTTTGGACATTAAGAGTTTTGTACGTCTAGAAAAAATATCAAGTAGAGTCACCTTTTATTGTTAATGTTAGTTTTTTAACTTTGAGGTCATTAGATTTTCATCAGTAACCTCATTTTCCGACCTGGCTCAAAGCTCCTGCCCTGGTAACATGGTTCACTGCAAAGTCTTAGAAGAAAGATTGAAAAAAGAACAGCCTGGGGACAAGGAGAAGGGAGTTTGGCAGGAAGAAGTGAATGTGGTCACTTGCTCTTCCATGAAGTCAGAGAGTCTCTCAGGTCTGACTGACTCATTTGACTTGAACCTGAAAAAATGTGAGGCAGAGAACACGGCAGCTATCTAACAGTGATGTGGAGCTTGAAATCAGTACAGTATACAGAGTACCGCAGCGGGAAGCAAGTTCTGAAATCTGAATGCAGCCCTGCCAGAAGGCACATCTCGCCCCAGTGTGTGTGTGTGCTGTGTTGCTTCAGTTGTGTCCGACTCTTTATGTCCCCGTAGACTGATGCCCACCAGGCTCCTCTGTCCATGGTGATTCTCCAGACTAGAATACTGGAGTGGGCTGCCATGCACTCCTTCAGGGGATCTTCCCAACCCAGGGATTGAACCTGCATCTCCTGAACTGGCAGGGGAGTTCTTTACCACTAGTGCCACCTGGGAAGCCCATCTCTCCTTAGACTTTGCACTAATAAAAGCCAATATGTTTCCTTTTAAAAAACTTTTAAAAAAGTTTGTTTAAACCAGGTTGAGTTGGACTTCCTGTCATTTACAATAGAAGGAGTCCTGTGTGATTACTGCGATACTCTGTGCTAAGTTTAAACACACTGGTGTTAATAGTTTGTCTCCTGTCTGGGATTTGAGCCTGACACAGATATATAATAAGCAAACACACTTCACAGACACCTTCTAATAAGCTGCTTCTAATAAGCTGCTCTTTACATTAGGCCAGCATCATCTTTACCTCCAGTTCTTGTATTAAATATCTTACTCTTCTGATGTGCTTCCCCAGTGGCTCAGCGGTAAAGAATCTGTCTGCAATGCAGGAGACAAAGGAGACACGGGTTCTATCCCTGGGTCAGGAAGATCCCCTGGAAGGGGAAATGACCCTTAAATTGAATTTCTCCCTCTTCCTTTTAAGGAAAATTTAATATTTCTGAAATTATTTTCTTTACTAAAGCAACCATCTGTTAGTTATGGTTTGCTCTTTTATTAACCCATACTTCAACTTTGTTGTGATAGATAATACCGTCTTACCTAAAAAGTTACACTTCACAACATAGAGCAGAGGTGTGCATTTCTCACCCAGCTGTCTGAGATCTTCTGTCCTCTTTAATTGTGGGAAAGAGTCCAGTTAGTGGAAACACTAATTGATCCTTAATGACTACACAGATTACTTCGTCACACCATCTTGGAGCTAGACTTATTTTAAAATAGATTAGCTTCTTGCTGCTTTTCTTTTCTTTTTGAAAAACAACCAAGCAAATCACGTGTGGCACTTCTGTCTTTGTGATCTAATTTCAACCTCATTATAGTGCTATTAGGCAAAAGCAAGTATATTTTTAAATAAATGTCACTTACCATAGAGGTTTTCTACCTAGATAATTCACTCACCCTTTAGCAATGAAGAATTAAGAATATTTCAGTTGTAATTATAAAAAAATTAAGGATAAGAAAAAATAAATTTGTTGTCTTTCCTATGAAATGATTTCCATAGAAATAAAAAAAAGGATCATAGCAAGTATATTTATGAAATGTAAAGGTGAATGTCATAATTCCCCTTTGTTCTATGAAAAAAATATTAATAAAAACTGCTTTCTCCCCAAGGAGGAAATATTTGGCTACATATAGACAGGCACATATTTTAGAATGTCTTTAAAGTATAAAATAAACAAAACAACTTTCTTTCTCAGGAAAGGTTATTTGATATAGTTCTGTTACCCCTTCTATGCATATCCTCTTTAATGAGGTAATACTGTCTGGTCACTTCCTGTCTGGGGACTTTTTGCAGAGATGGATATATTCTAAGCATGTTTATTTACCAGCTACCAGTACTTTCTTCAATTCCCAGAAGGACTTTTGTTCCACTCACAGACTATAATGAGAAAAATTGTTACAAAATACAACTGTGTCCCTTATAATCATACATAAATTCTTTGCTTATGTGTTTGCTTTGGCTAACACATTTTCAGTTTTTATCAAATTGAGTCTGATTTTTTTTCCTTTAGATTTGAGGAAAGCAAATGAAATTTCAACTTCCCTATCACAGCCTCTGACCATATGACAAAATTTGACCAACAAAGTCCACAGGAGGAAAAAACCATTTTTTTAAGTGGAGTGATTTTTGTCTGTTACCTCTCTTGGCCAGGAGTCCTTTTTGCTTCTTTCTTTATCCTTTCCCTGGGATCTTTTTTTTTCCCTTCCACACAATTCCAGAAAAATCTTTTGTTCACTGTCAGGTCAACAAGAAGCCAAATTAAAAACTAACAACTTTTGAATTTCAACAGCCAGACAAAGTGAATGTTGACTAAGAAGTGAAAAAAAAGAAAAGAGTGGGGGGAAAGACCCTAAGGAAAGAAAAGGCCCGCTGAGGGATTTGGAGGGCAGAGGCTCTGGAGGGGCCAGGCTGCCTCGTTTGATGTGGGAGGTCTGAGCAAAGCCTGCTGGGATGCTCTCTGGGACATCTCATTAACCGTGTCATCAAAGCCCCCTCAGGTCCAGCGAATCATAACATTATCTCTGACATTACCACACAGATACAAGGTTCCCGAGGCAGTCTATAAACATGCCTGTACTAACCAATTCATCGTGGCTTGACACCCCGGCAAGGGCTGGATGCCCTTTAGTGAGCTCCGTGAATTGCCCCAGTCATTCATCAAAGTTTCTTGGAGTGCATTTCACACAGCATTAAATTTAATTAAAGCAACATTGACTGCATTGTAATCCTCGGGAGACTCTTTGTCAGAGGGACCTGGAACACTTTCAGCTGAAAATATCTATTGTTTTCTTGGAGTTTTTCTTGGTTGTTGGGTTTGGGGTTTGAACAGCCCTTTTTTTTTTTTTCCAAAAAAAAAAGGTTGGATATCCAGATCAGATCGAAGCAACGGCAATTTCTCTTTCATGACTCCTTTCTTATCTTTCTTTCTTCATCTTTTTGGATGGCTGCTTCTACCTCTCTTTTTTTAATTTCCAAAATCAGAAAGCTCAGGAATTTGTTATCAAAGTAGCCTTAGGAGAGTGGGTTGCCTTAAGTTTAAGTAGCGGTGTGACCCCTATAATGCCATCTGCACACAGTATTAAGGAAGCCGACGTGCACAAGTGCACAAAGATAGGTTCCTGCTCAGGGATGCGCCCACATCTGTGCCTAAAAGGGCCATGAAGCCCAGCACAGGCTCAGAAGTGTCCACGTTAGCACGGCATCCAGTTAGAAATTGCACGGAAGGTGCTATTTTAAAATCTGAAGTTGTGCAGGTGGTGCTTGACTGTACATAATTGTCCTAAACCCTCGGTGTCCTTGGTGATGTTTTAAAGTAAAAGCTCTTGGTAGCAGTGGTTGAGGAAAAACAAATGTCTTTTCTTTTCATCAGCGAAGAAAACTCAATGGCAAGAAGAGAGCACACCCAAGGAAGTCAATGAGCTACGCTAATCTCCTTTAGTGCTTGGATCACAGCTGAGTTATTTATGGAGAAGGCAGATGTGTGTGTGTGTGTGTGTGTGTGTGTGTGTGTGTGTGTGTGAGTGTGAGTGTGTGGTGTGTTGGGGCTTCATTAGGCAAGAAGGGAGAGGGAAGGATGAAGAGTGAAATGCAACTTACAGGGAATTTTTAGAACATGTCTTTACCTGCTGACACTTTCTGGCTACTTTTTGAAAAACATACGGATACTAAGTTTAGTTCTCCATTTACATCTACCCTCACAAAGTATGCAGAAAAATCCAAGAATTAAGGCCAAATGACATGATTTTAATTATGGCAGTTTGGAGCCCATATAATCTGGGGTTTAACCAAGATCAGATTGCTCTAATTGCAGAGTTAACATTTTCCTTTCAGGAGTTGTTCACACTCATCTTATTGGTTTGTTCTTTCTATCTGTTTGATTGTATTAAATGACTTGATTTCTCCAATAAGTTTCCATGAATTCAATTCTATGAGTTCAGTGAATTAGCCCTTGTAGACAATACTAGGTAAATCTATTTACATCTAATCTATTTCACGAGAAATGCATAAGTTATCTAAATTTTATGTTTCAGTTTCTTGGTCTGCAAGATGAAAATAACAAGATCTAGTTTGCTGAGTTCCTAGATCTATTACAAAAACTACAGAAAAGAATGTATGTAAGTGTTCTTTGAATAGAATAAATACACTTTATAATATGCTATATAATTATAAAGTGATTTCTTAGCATAAAATAACAACTAAAAGAACACTGACAAAATCATAATTTTTTTCTAAATTGAAACATTTATCATCCTGATACGTGATTTGAAACTCAAAACATCACTTACTTTCTTTTGAATTTGTGTGATAGTGAATAAGCAATATGGGGGAAGAAGTGTAGGATGAGAAATTAGAAAGGACCAATATAAACAATAATAAATTAAAAAATTAGATTTAACATCATACAATCATACAATCTTGTAGTGAATGAAGTGAGAGACCAGAAATAAAAAATTGATGTAAGCATATCCAATTTGAAAGGTCTCCAGGAGGAAATCTGCCTTGGAGTTAAAAATAATTTTCTGATTCCACATTGCCTTTTAGTAGATATATCTCATTGTTAAAAGAACATATGGAGACTCAAGGCTCTGTATACAGAATTGTGGTGAAGGACACAAGGTTTGGGGTCAGGCAGCCCTGAGCCCAGACCCCAGCTCCACATCTTACTAGTTGTGTGATGTTGGACACTTGCTTAAGTTCAGAGCCTTGATTTTCCATCCATAGTATGAAGATAGTAATATCACCGTCTCAAGCTGTTTATACATTTTTAATAAGAATTATAGAAATTAAGGTATGCAAAGCCTTTAGCAAAGAGACTGGCATGTTGTAAACACAGATTCTGAAGGGGAAGTTACGAGTAGAAGGTGTATGTTGTATGATGGACTCTGATTAACTGTTTCCAGAATCTTAACACCAGGCCAATCTGAGACTCACAAATCTATTCTGCCACTTTCTGGACCGTGAAAGTATATTTCCCCCACACTGCCCCAACCCTTCTGTCCAGGATGGCAGTATTAATTTCACAAAAGCCTTTGATGGGCTTTCATTAAATAGGGGGAAACCATTGCCCTCTGCGAGTCGGTTGGTAATGTCAACACATAGTGGGATCAGAGAAGACAAGTGCAAGGACCATTGGAAGGAGGTAGAAAGATGCCGAGGCCACTCGGGCAACTGATTGAACATATCAGTGTTAACATATGCAAAGAAGCATGTCTTATAAAGGGAGTTGTTTAGTCATGTAAATTCAGAAAAAGGGAGTCAGGGAAGCAAATATTTATAATGGCTGTCTTAACAGCCCCCAGAGAGAGAGCTTTAGCAAAGGGATTTTAAGTATTTCTAGCTCTTCTGGCAAGACAGGACCTCTATGGAAGGTTGGATGTATAAGGTTTTCTCAGCCCAGTGAAGTTCAGTATTCAGCTGTTCCTACTTCCTCATCTGACTCCATGGATCTGACCATGTGCCTATGGTGATGGCATGAGGGAGAGAATGTGCCAATGATGTGGCCTTGAAGTATCTCTGGTGCTTGTAACCTAATTTCTGGTGCTTTAGGTAACTATTTCAGCTTTCTGCCTTTGAAGTCAAGCCCACCCTTGATATTTTTGACAAATCAGCTGTCTGCAGTAATGAGGGCTAGATCCTACACTGTGATATGCCTACTGTTTCAGTTAGGCTTCAACCAAAGGAACAAGCCAGAAGGAAGGAGATCTGTATTAAGAAATTTATTGCAAAGAATTGGCATATACACAGATGTGCTCTGGCTGCACAAGTCCTGTATCCATAGGGAGCTGTCAGGAAGGGCAGCTCAGAAATCTTGGATGTGGGCTGAAGCTGCTGCCCACAGACAGAATTTCTTCTTTATCCAGGAAAGCTTTAACTCTGCTCTCATGTTCTTCTACTGTTTAGATTAGGCCCACTGGATTATCTAAAATAACCCCTTTGGGGCTTCCCAGGTGACTTAGCAGTAAAGAGCCTGCCTGCAATGCAGGAAGTGAGGCAGGGAACACGGCAGGAGACAGCAGGAGCTGTGGGTTTGATTACTGGATCGGGAAGATCCCTGGAGAAGAAAATAGCAACCCACTCCTGTATTCTTGCCTGGGGAATCCCATATTGCCAAAGAATCATACATGACTTGGCAACTAAGCCACAACAGGGCTCCAAGAGCAAGTGTCCTGGAAAAAAAGACAATTGTTACAGAGCGTAGATGTCATGGTGCTGGAGGAGACTCTTGAGAGCCCCTTGGACTGCAAGAAGATCAAACCAGTCAATCCTAAAGGAAATCAACCCCGAATATTCGGAAGGACTGATGCTGAAGCTGAAGCTTTAATACTTAGGTAACCTCATGCAAAGAACTGACTCATTGGAAAAGACCCTGATGCTAGGAAAGATCGAGGACAGGAGAAGGGGGCAACAGAGAATGAGATGGTTGGATGGCATCATTGACTCAATGGACATGAGTTTGAACAAACTTCGGGAGACAGTGAAGGATAGGGAAGCCTCGTGTACTGCAGGCCATGGGGTTGCAAAGAGTCACACATGACTTAGTGACTGAAAAACAACAACAACAAGTCCCCTTCACTTAAAGTCAGTGATTGCAAACTTTAATCACATTCCTAAAATATCTTCACATCAACTCCCAGATTAGTGTTTGATTGACTGACTGAGGACTTTAACCTAGGCAAGTTAGCATGTAAAATTGTCTAACTGCACTCACCAACTTAGGACTGGGGGTTAGATTCTTGATGTTATATATCTACATAAATTCCATACTGTGATCCAGAATATGATATATCCACCAAGGTAAGATTAAGAACTAAATCCTTTGGTATGATATATTCATCACATAATAAAAGTTATCCTGTGGGGCAGCTGCTGAGCAGATTTGTTGTCTTTTTCCTGCAATATCCCAGAATAAGCGTGGGGCCTCTACATTTCCATGGAGGTCCCTTTGTCAATATTACAAATTATATAATCAGTACACCTAGAAAGTAACAGTGACTATCTTCTAAAAGCTTGGCTATGTTAGGATATTTCATTAGTCAGCTTTCATCTGACTCTCTGACTCTATATTTATGACATTTTTAAGACCAATCCCTTTGCCTGTGCTGCGGTCCTTAGTTGCCCTCATCACCTTGGGCATCTCATATTACCAATAGGCATTTTCTCTTTCTGTTTCTTTATCTGTTCTGGATGATCCAACACACATACATTTAGACTTCTTCCAGTGTCTCCCATTTGAAAAACAAAACAGAACTTCTCCATCAGAAGGTGCCCTGCCACCTCCTGTTCTTTTCCAACCCAGTCTCTCAAAAGAGTTGCTTTTATGTCTTATTTCTTATTTATCAGCCTATTCTTTCCATATGACTGACTCCACTGACTCCACTGTGATGGCTCTCATCACAGTTACCACTGGCCTTCATGTCATTCAATCCGGTAGATATTTTAGGAGTCAGCTAACAGCAGCATCTGACACCAGTGACCATTCACTCCTTTCTGTCATACCCTCTTCCATCAGTGTCTTTGTTTTATACACTCTCCCAGTTTTCTTCCTACATGTTTGGATACTTTTCCTCAGTCTCATGTTCATGGTTATTATTCTTTACCCAGACTTTAATGGATGAGGCTCCTCAGATCTATGCTGAGCCCTTTGGCTTCAGTTATCATCCATATGCTGATGATTGTCAATTTGTTTAACTACATGTCAGTTAGAAATGAATTTTCCTAGTGCTAACAAGAAAAAGAGTAACTGAAATGAACACAGTTTGTTTTTGTTTAATAAAGTCTGGAGGTAACTTTTTGTGGGCATGTTTCAGTTATTCAGGACATTACAGCTAAAGTCTTCATGATCCTCTTGCCTTTTATCTATGGCAGCAATATGGCTGCTGAAGCTCCAGCCATTATATCCATATTCAAAAAGATAGAATAAGATAGAGACAAGATAGAATCTATATCAGAAAAAAACTTCCCTGATGGTGCCTTAATAAACTCAAGCTCATGTCACATTGACTAGATCTTTGTCACATGATCATCCCTATACGCAAAAGAGAGAAGGAAACCCAGTGCTGCTTATCTAGCTGGTATAGTAGAGTTCAGCAAAAGAGAAGAGTTGGATGTTGGGTAATCCAACTTACAGTTCTTCCACATCAAGCCAGTCCTTTCCATTGAGCTCCCAACTGCATCTTCAGCATCTCCACTTGGATGTATCCAAGACACCTCAGAATCAAAATACCAAAAACTTAAGTCATGGTTATTTCCTCTAAATATGGTCCTCCAGTTGTGCTCTCTCAAGAAATCACACTGCTATTCATCGGGCTCCAAAAGCAGGGAACTAGGACTGTTGCCTTTGACAATTCTCCCCATTATCACCCACACCAGCAGGAACACACACATTGGATACATTGCCAAGTTCTATTAATGTAGATTTCTAAGTAGTTTTCAATCCCTTTACTTTCTTCCATTTTAGCCACTTTCATGCTAGTACAAATTATCATCATCTCTTTCACATTCTCTTGTGCCATCCTCCATCCTTTTTTCAAACCGATGTTTTTAAAAACAGCTTAGACCATGATCCTCTTCTGGTCATGACTTTCAACTACTCTTAAAATAAATAGTATGACCCCCATGGTTCTGCATGACCTGGCCACAATCCAGCTCTCTGGCCTCATCTCTCACTTATTTATCCTTGCTTTTTGGGCTCTTCAGCTTCCAGAAAGCACCTTGTTTCTTTGCATCTCAGGATATTTATCTTTCCTGATTTTACTGGTGGGGCAGGAAGTTTTTTGAATACTCCTTTCAAGGAGTTGATTTCCACTTACCTTCATATCTCAGCTTCTTTGGAAAAAATTTTCTTGAACCCTACACCAGATTACATCCTCCTGCTAAAATCACTTGATTTTCTAGTTATTTTATTTCATAACTTACAGTTTGTAATTACATATTTATTTGCATGAATATATGATTATTTGTTTATCTCCAGGTTCCTCTATTAGATAAGCCCCTTGAGAGAAGAAACCATGTTTATTTTTTTCATTACTTTATTTCTAGTGCTTGACCTGTCACAGTAATTAATATATATTTGTAGAAATTAATATATAATATTGGTTGAGTAAATATTGACACAGGTTTGTGTTTACCCATTGGCAAATTTTAAACAAACAACAAAAAAGAGCTCATTGATTTCTTACTATGTATCCAGCACTGTGATAAGTTCAAATAAATAGTACTGGTGAATTTGAGAAGACAGGATTTGTTAATCCTCAAAGAAATGCCACTTAAAGATCTCTGATACTTGTCCTTCCATACCACCATCTGATTCTGCTGGCCACATCATCTGGAAATTGTGGATATTTAGTTCAAGACCAGGACAGTCACAATGACTTCTACCAAAAGCAAGAGAGACAGATTATACTATCCCTCTAAACCTCTTACAGTCCTTACTTTGGGTGATCATGAAGCTCCTTTGCCTAGTTTTTAGATCTTATTAATTCTCAGGCTGCCAGTATGCTTCTGTTCTTTCCAGAGCTAGACGTGACTCCCTATCTCTTTTGCCAAACCAATTTTATCTCAACATGACAGCTACAGACATGGTTTTTAGGAGACACCAGCAAATAAAACTGAAATAAACTCTTTCTGCTCTATTCTGCTTGAGATTGATGCCTGAATGTCAAAAGAAAGGATGAACTTCAGATGAGTAAAGGAGCGTACTCTAGACGTACCCTCCATCCACCCTAACCATTCATTGTTTATTCTCTGAGATGAACAGTCGCCTCATCCCATCCAGAGGACATCCAGTGTGATCTGCTGGATCAGCCAAAATAGCACCAACTGGTTAGAGAAACCACTGAAACAAATGATGAGCATATCCATATTCTTTTTTTAGGGTGTTCTTTTTTGACCCAGACCACTCCATCTTTATAAATGTCCATAAGCCTTCTGTAAGAGATTTTTTTGGGGGGGAAGTAGGTTGGGGAGTAGGGGATATGCTTGATTGTGATATAAAGAACGGACGCACAAATTCACAGTATTGGGGCTGACTTAGTTTCTGCTCATTCAGCGCCCCTGCTATCTTCATGTGTCCCTACAGGTCCACCCTCACCTTACTCTTCTTTCTAGAGGTTAAGCTGAATGGATGATATCCCAGACTCCTGAGTCCCCTAACTTCTGTGTGTACATGCGTGTGCACACGCACACTCACTCTGACTCTCTGTGACTCCTTGGACTGTAGCCCGCCAGGCTCCCCTGTCCATGGAGTTTTTCAGGCAAGAACACTGGAGCGGGTTTCCAGTTCCTATTCCAGGGCATCTACCTGATCCAGGGAGCAAACCTGCATCTCCTGCGTCTCCTGCATTGGCAGGTGGATTACCGCTGCCACCTGGGAAGCCCAGCCAATGATACAGCCCAGACAGGAGACTGGGAGGAGGCAGGAAGGCGAGGTCTGAGTATTTACGCTTACAGCACCTTCCTGTGAGGCCTCAGGGACTGGCAATGACTTAGCCGGGAGGACCTCACTCCTCGTAATGTTTGGGCTCTACGGGTCTCTTTCTCCTTGCTGCTTGGGTAACTTACTCCTCCTCCTGTTTCTTGGGGCCTGCGAGTGGGAGAGCTCTGCAGCTGGACGTCTGTGAGTGTCTCAGGGGTTCTTAGCTCTTCCCCACTGCCATCTAGTTTTGCTTGTTCTTTAAAAGTAGGTCCAGCTACACATTTTTCTTGTCTCTTCCTTGACATTCAAGGGGGTAGCATTCTCATCAATTCTCAAGGTCAATCCAGAAAGTATCTGATGAAGCTTTCTGCTTCTTCAGAATGAAACACGCAGGTGATGGCAGTGGGTAGCTGCTCCCAGCACTGCTAGACTTTCACTGTGTCAGTTTTGTGATCGGCCCAAAATTTTGATGATCAGAAAGTGTCATCTTCACATCCTTCTCACCAAATGTCTGTAGCAGGAGTTCCCAAATGCCAGTTCCAGAATGAAGAGTTCTAGGGTGGTTGTTTAAGTTATAAATATGCATCCCTGAGTCTGGGGTACAATGTTGTAATCTAGCAGGTGGGTGAAGCCCTGAAACTGGTGATTTTATAAATTCCCTGAAGTATAATAAAGTTTGGGAGCCATTTCCCTGTTTCCCATTTCATCAGGCTCCTTCTGTTTCTCCTTCTACTTCTTAGAGAGATTTACATAGAGCTTTTGATATCAGGTTTGTAGCTTTCATCTCACCCTTATTATCATATTCAGTTATTCCCCATCACCTCTATCAGATCAGTTTCTTTAGAAAATAAACATTTCCAATGATATGATATGTCATTATTCCAAATCCTCCAGGCTGTGAAAATGCTTGTAAGATCCCACAAACATCTTCTTTATCCATTCCTCTGTTGGTGGACATAGTTTGTGTTCATATCTTGGCTATTGTAAATAGTGTAGATGCCAGGGACCACGGGATGGTGGGGTTGGCAGAGGAGAGATGGGGAGCTAGTGTTTAATGGGGACAGAGTTTCAGTTTAGGAAGGTAAAAAATTTGGGAAATGGATGATGGTGAGAGTTGCACAACAATGTGGATGCACTTAGTTCCACTGAGCTGTAC
Organism: Cervus elaphus; assembly: GCF_910594005.1. Classification (NCBI taxonomy): domain Eukaryota; kingdom Metazoa; phylum Chordata; class Mammalia; order Artiodactyla; family Cervidae; genus Cervus; species Cervus elaphus. The sequence goes on from NC_057820.1 coordinate 17,841,080, forward strand.
AGTTAAATATGGTTAAAATAATATGTTTTATATTATGTGACTCATATCACATTAAAAAAAGATAGCATATACAATTTAAGTCAAAATATTAAGTTTGTGTCTAAGTATTTGTATAAAATATATTCATCCACACAGTAGATATATACTATATATCTGAAAACATGATGACCCTCATCAAGTTTGTTCCTTAATATTTTCTTCTATATGCTTCTCACAGTTATCCTCCTTCTGGTCAGAACTGCTGTCTTCTGTATGGAATTTCAGTTTCATCTGATCTTTATCCTCAGGTTTAGTTTAACCTCTTGACCAGGTCAGCACACTTTTTCCCTCCAACCTATATGTTTTATTTTGAAACAAAACAGTCCCCCACTCCATTTTAGTATTCCTAAATCTTCCATTCTCTTCCAAAGTCAACTTTCCACTGAAAGAAATGCCATTGTCTCCCAGGCTGTTTAGAGCTTCTGAATATACTTTTTCAAACAGCATCTTTTGGGTATCCCTGGTAGCTCTGTGGTAAGAATCTGCCTGCCAATGCAGGAGACACAGGTTTGATCCCTGATCTGGGAAGACCCCACATGCTGTGGGGCTCCTATCCATGACTGGGTGCCTGCTCTAGAGCCGGGGAGCCACAACTGCTGAGTTTACACACAGCAACTACCGAAACCCGTGCATCTAACACCCGTGCTCTGCAACAAGAGAAGCCACTGCAGTGAGAAACCTGCGTGCTAGAATGTACTAGAAAGTAGCCCCTGCTTGCCACAACTAGAGAAAAAGTCCACGCAAACCCAGCACAGCCAAAACTAAATTAATTAATAATTTTATGAAAGTCACTCTTCCTTCACTTAAAAAAAAAATCTTTCATTTCCACAGGGTTCATCAAAATTAGTTAACAATTTATTGAATCTCATCAGGATTTCTACTGAGTCTCTGAAACCTGTCCCCACTAGATGGCACATCCAGCCAGACAACTCTTTTGTTCTCTAATTCCTGAGTCTCCGGTACAACTGCTTGGCTACCCCTACAGCTAGCTCCCTCCCCACCAGCCTTCTGTCACTGGGATGGAGGATGTTGCTCCAGAGTCCTGCCTTCAAGTCTGGTGATTTCTCAGTGTTTGATCCTTTTTAGTCTCTAGTCCATTCAGTTGTGAGCAATTACTCTTACTGTCTTCCAATCTCAGTTTCATCTTTTTCTATCATAATAGAACCTCTGAGTTTTAGCCAAGTACATGGCTACCCCATATAAAGACATTTTCTCCTGAGTGTAGCCGTTTGAGTGGTCTGTGTAATTTTGGAGATGTGATATATCTTTATTTCCTCTCTGCCCTCCCCATGGGACTTGGTCGGAAGTGGCAGCTGCTTGGACTGTCTATTTTGATGCCAGGTAGTCTGTCTGGGACCATGAAAGAAGGACAACAGCCTGGAAAGAACAAAGTAGTTGGTTGCAAAGTTCCGTTCCAAGGACTTAGAACAGAACCACGAGGGTAGTCTGGACCACTTACTCTCAGATATTGTTGACACGTGTGAAAACCACAACATATTACTTACAACATGGTGATTTGAGGATTTCTGTCACTCTCAACTAAACCTAATCCTAACTGATTCAGAATTTGGTATGTAGAAGTGTGTGTGTGCATGCTCAGTTGCCCAGCTGTGTCTGATTCTTTGCAATCCCATGAACTGTAGCCTGCCAGTCTCCTCTGTGCATGGAATTCTCCAGCCAAGAATACTGGAGTAGGTTGCTATTCCCTTCTCCAGGGGATCTTCCCGACTCAGGGACAGAACCTGCATCTCCTGCATTGGTAGGCCCATCCTTTGCTACTGAATCACCTGGGAAGCCCATGCAGAAGTAGGGTATTGTAAGTAAATATAATCAAAATGAGCCATTGGCTTAGTGGATTTGGTAGGGTAGTAGACAGTTTAATGAAATTTGCAAAACAGTTGACTAAATCAGTTCCAACAGCAAACTATGTGCAGACTGGGGCTTTAGGGAAAGTTCGGGATGCTGGTGTGTGCTGCAGCTTCATGCCACTTTCAGCAAAGTCTCAGAGGAGGAAGATAAACTTGGGCCAGAACTAGCTCCTGCAGAGAGAAGTAGAAAGAAACATTCTTGGCTTGTGGCCTGTGAATTACCAAGTGCCCAGTAATTTGGAGTTCTCCAAGGGATGAAAATATAACTGCATTTGTATCCTATACGGATTGGTAAAAAGCAAGGGCTGCCTAACCACAGATAGGACTCCAACCTGGCAAGGGTTTCAAGAAGCTTCTAGTAAGTGTTCTCAACAAGACAATGGGAAACAGCTCCGATGCATGTGCCAGTTCAGGAGGGTTGTTGTCAGATGCTACAAGGTAACCACTCCTTAGGTGAAAGAGAAAGGAGTAATCACAGAGGAAAGTAAATGTCAAGAGCTTTATACTTAAAACTTGTACCAAGACCAGATCTTTGGCCAGAATTACCCACACATGGAACAGATTGGGCACAATGAGATCAGAAGCCTCCTAAGTTTCTGATGAGATAATATGACCCAAAAAACCACAAACTTGGTCTGCAGAAGACTCTCCAGTCCCTAAAATAATCCCTGGGCTCTAAAACCTGTGCCAGCAAGAATTGGGATATAATAACTGTGAAACCTCCCAGGAAAGGCACAGCTTCAGTCCCCACCTCAGATGAGGTCGTGAAATAAAATGGAAGCGAAGTCCAGAGTGCAGAACCTGGGACTACAAAGGACAAAGGTCAGAGGAGAGCTTTCCAGGGCCCCAAGGAAAGGCATTCAGGTGAACTTTCTTGGTGATTCTCACCAGAGGGACTCCACTGCTATATGGGCCTGTGACTTGTGTTTTCCCTTCTCTCTTTCTCTACAAAGCCATTTATCACTGCTGCCATTTTGTTTCTATTTCACAATTGTATATTGGGTGTGGCAAGGACTGAGGGGTTAAAAACTGGCATAGGTGTAATTATATTAAGTTCCTAATTTTTTAAATTTCTTATATCTGATAAGTTATTTCTAATAACTTCTGATTCAAGTAAGAAACTTCCAGGGACTTCCTGATGGTCCAGTGGTTAAGACTCTATGCTTCTGCTGCAGGGAGCAAATTTTCGATCCCTGGTTAGGGAACTAAAAACTGCATGCTGCATGACATGGCCAAAAAAATATTTTAAAAATAAAGTAAAATAAAGTCTCCAAAAAAGAAAGAAAAAAGGATACTTACAAAGCCAAACAGGCCTATCATTCTACTAAAAGCACCAGTACAGCCCCTGGATATAGATAGTTTTTCGCTTCTTCTATAGAAGACAAGTTAATTACATATGATAGAGTAAGCTTACTACTGTAAATGCAAAAAAAAAAAAGAAGAAGAAAAACAAAAAAGTTTCATAAAGTTAAAAGTTGTGCATTACATTATACTTTAGATGACCTCCTGCTGGTTTGGAAGGAAAACAGTTAACTTTATTCTATTCTCCCTTGGTATTAGCTTCAATTTCCTTTTCAAGCATCTCAAACATACAATAAGCTTTTGACTATCAAGATTTCAAGTTCTACTAGACAGCCGATGTGTATTTATGAATGGAATTACTAAAGAAGCAACTTGACTCCACCTAGGGAACAGTTTCTGCGAGCCCTAAGCAGTTCTCTGGGACTAAAGAACTGAAAAGAACTCGTTGGCCTTATTTTCACAATTGTTTCGGTACCTCCTGGGAAGCGCACGAAGTGTTGCCCAGAAGCATATATTATACAGTTCTTATTTGTTTATTTAAACCCCACCTTCTTCCAGGAAGGACTTAAGATGGCTTATGGAGATGCATATGCTAACACAAGTAAATTCACATGAGCTGAGAAAGTTGAGGCAAAACTAAAAAGTGTAAGAAAGAAAGATGGTACCAATAATACATTTAGTATAGAGAAAGTTTGTCATGAAATTGTGTATATTTGTCAAAAGTAGGCCACCATTTTGTCTATTTTGTTCAGACTTCTTTTTTTAAAATTTTTGAAATATTTATTTATTTTTAATTGATTGATGATGTGTACATGTCCCCTTCTTCTTGAATCTCCTTCCCACTGCTGCCCATTCCCACAGAGCCCCAGTTTTAGTTCCCTGAGTCAAACCACAAATTCCCATTAGCATATACACTAACATATGTAAACAGATAGCCAATGGGAATTTTGTCTGTTTAAAGAGAATACCAATAACTATGTTTTATATAGTATTTGTAAGATAAAAACGAGCCAGTAGCTCCAAAGAAGCAAGACTACTTCAGAGAGATACATGTGTTATGAGTTCTTACAGAATGAATAATGTCCTTAATTTACTTTACAGTAAATACTTTTTCCATATTATCTCTTATAATATCCCCCACTATAGACAAATTATAAAAAATGTTTGGAGAGTATAGAAAATTACTAGAAGCAGGGACAACTGTTATCAATGTTCTTGTTTATTTCCTTCCAACTTTTTCAATATTTTTAATAACATTGAGAGTTTATTGAACTTAGTTCTGTGTTTTGTTTAATTTAAATTATAATATAAAAGCTTTGACATGACAAAGAAGTCTATATAAATAATTTCTGATGACCAAAAAATGGGGGACTTTCCTGGCAGTCCAGCAGTTGAAACTCCATAGTTCCACCACAAGGGGCATGGACCCTCTTGCCATGTGGTACGCCAAAAAAAAACCTAAATCCACATTTATTTTAATAATATGATGGTTAAGGGTGGTGAGGCCCTAACCATCTAGGATCCAGGTATATATATCTCTTCTCTTGACTTTATCCAAGGATAGATTCTGATGCTGAAACATCTCCAAGAATGAAAGAACTGCAAATCTTTGTGGCAATGCAGTGTTCTTCCTTCACATTAGTTAAATACTTATTATATGCAAAGCACAGGGCTAAGTTCAGGGCATTGAGTCCTTAAAGTATTTACCATCTTAGTATCCATTTTTATCTGGGGAGGAAGATGACAGATGTTTATCAAATAATCTCAAAAACAGTAACATAATTATAGCTATAAGTTGACTAATGGAAGCATCTGGAAAGTCAGTGAGACAAGGTGAGTCAGATTTATGCAACCATGGGTGGAGGTCGTGCTGTGTGTGTGCTCAGTCTCTCTATCATGTCCAACTTTTTTGCTACTCCAATAGACTGTAGCCTGCCAGGTTCCTTTACTTATGGAATTTTCCAGGCAAGAATACTGGAGTGGGCTGCCATTTCCTCCTCCAGGGCATCTTCCCAACCCAGAGATCGAACTCAACATCTCTTGCATCTCCTGCATTGGCAGGTGGATTCTTTACCACCATGCCACTGGAAAGCCCCGGAGGCTGTGGTTTAAAGGGAGACAAGAGGATTATGGGAGTGGAGGGGGGAGGGGTATAAAAGCAACCAGCAGAGCAAACACCACATACAAGGAGGGAGGAGTATTTGTATAGACTTGAGGGGAGAGGGAAAGAGAGAGGCCATTGCGGCTGCAGGCCAGAGGGCAGTGCTGTGAGACCGGACTGGAGAGACAGAGGTCAGACCAGGCTGCACCTTGCAGAATGAGATAAGGATTTAGACTTTAATGTAAGATGAGAGGGAAGCTACTGAAGGCTTTTCAACTGGGGGTGGTTCAAACATATTTGTATTTTTAAAAATTGGTCAGAGTGAGGTGCGGAGATTGGAAAGGTCAGGGTAGGAGTAGAGGTGGAGAGAGGAATTAGAAGGCTTTCGATGATGTGAAAGATGTCATGGCTAAGATTACAGAGTCATGATGACAGAAGTGAAGAGAAGAAGATGAATTTGAGTATCCTGGAGTTCAAATCAACAGGACCGATATTTTCGCCTTCGAGAAACAAATAACTATTGATGGGCAGTGATTTTGAGGATATATTTCCTAACAAGTCCTTGGAATGCAGTGATTTTAAGGGCAAGTTAAATATAGAGCTGAGTGCATTGAGAGCCATCTATGCTGGGGACAGAGAAATAAAAGCTGAGCAGCCTTGGGTAGAAGCCATCTTACTACCCCCATGAAGATGAGTAGACAGAACCCAAGGCAGGGCCAAGATTCTCTTCAGGAAGAAATTCTTTACATATACCTGAACGCACAGAACTAGTGACAAAGACATCGATGTCCTCTGCCATCAAGAGTGGGTGGTGAAAATTTTAATTGGCCGATTTACATAATAGATTTTTCTGCATTGAACATTAAAAATCTTCTGGAAGCACTCATGCCACCTGCAGTTTCTTTTTTCAAAAGGTGTTATTTATAGCTATTATTTGTAGCTGTGACGGGTCTTTGTTGCTGTGTGGGCTTTGCTCTAGTTGTGGTGAGTGGGGCTACACTTCAGTTGTGTTGCTTGAGCGTCTCATCATGGCGGCTTCTCATGACGTGGAGGACAGGCTCTAGGGTACCAGGCTTCAGTAGCTACAACTCCCGGGCTCTGAAGCACAGGCTCAACAGTTGTGGGGCAAGGGCCTAGGTGCTCTCTGGTAAGTGGGATCTTCCCAGACCAGAGATCGAACCTGTGATTCCTGTATTGAGAGGCAAATTCTTTGTCACTGAGTCACCAGGGAAGACCCACCTGCAATTTCTGTTTCACTTTTGGATAACTACTTGTGCCTTCCATAAAAGGAACAACATAAGTTTGCCTCACTTTGCCAAATGAAGTGAGTAGCTACAAAAGATGATCAGATTGAAGGTGAGGTGCGTTTGCCAACAAAAATGGCTTTGGGTTTGGAAGAGTTGACTTTTAGCCCTTTTGCTAGTAATACTAGACAGTGAGGCCAGTTATGAATTAAGACCACACCTAGTTTGTGATCCTACAATTTTTCATCTCCTGAAAACTGCTCACCTTTCTAGCCACTAGTCGTCTCTGGTCTCTAGGGTCTCCATCCAGATTTTCCAACATGGTTTAAAGGAGCTGGTAGGGTCTAGCCCCATTTCAGGCCCCTGGGAAGGTTCCCATTCTCAGAGTATCACAGAGCAGGGTCTTTATGAGACTCAGTTGTCAGGAGTCTCACAGAGATTAGAAGGCTGCTGATTCTTGTTCACAGAAGCAAAGACTGCATCCACTGTGCCTCAGGCAATACCTATGCCACACATGAGAGTAACAGTTAACAGATGTAGCATTTATGTGCAAGCCACTGTTCTAAGAGCTTTATCTAGCTTAAAAACCAATTTGTTTTACAAATGAGAAAACAAAGGCATGCAGCTAAGATATGTCCAAGGTCACTAGAGCTAGATGTCTCTGAGCCAAGATTGAACTGATAGCCTTCTCTGGTAATTGTGCTCTAGATACACAAAGAAATACTCTTCAGCCATAAAAAACGAGGAAACCCTACCATTTATGACAACAGGATGACCCTTGAGGCATTATGCTAAGTGAAATAAGTCAGACAGAGAAAAGTAAATACTACATGATCTTACTTTATGTGAAATTTAAAATAAACTCATAGAAAAAGAGATAAGAATTGTGGTTACTAGAGGACAGGGGTGGGGGTAACAGGGTAAGAGACTGGAGAAAGGTGGTCAAAAGGTACAAACTTCCAATTATAAGATAGACAAAGATGTAATGGACAGTATGATGACTGTAGTTAACAATGCGGTATGATACACGGGGAAGCTGTGAGAGAGTAAATCCTAAGAGTGCTCAGCACAAGGAGACATTTGTTTTTCTTTCCTTTTTACTAAGATTTGATGATTTTTTTTTCTTTTTACTTATTTGATAAGACAGATCTTAGTTGAAACTATTGTGGCAATCATTTCAAAATATATGTAAATCATCACGCTGTAAGGGCTTCCCAGGAGACACTAGTGGTAAAGAACCTACCTACCAAGGCAGGAGACATAAGAGATTCAGTTTCGATCTCTGGGTCGGGAAGATCCTCTGGAGGAGGGCATGGCAATCCACTCCAGTATTCTTGCCTGGAGAATCCCATGGACAGAGGAGTCTGGCGGGGTACAGGCCATGGGGTCGCACAGAGTCAGACACGACTGAAGCATCTTAGCATGCACGCAGCATGCTGTATACTTTAAACTTATACAGTGATGCATGTCAATTATTTCTCAATAAAACTGGAAAAATTAGTATAAGTGTGGTATTTCAAATAATAGGAGAAATAGACATGAAAATAAATGTTGTTTGGTCTATTGGTTAACAATATGTTATATAGAGTAAATAAATAAAATATACATATGGCTTCCTAGGTGGCTCAGTGGTAAAGAATCCTCTTGCCAATGCAGGAGATGCCTGAGACATGGGTTCAATCCCTGGGTCAGGAAGATCCCCTAGAGGAGGAAATGGCATTCCACTCCAATATTCTTGCCTGGGAAATCCCATGGACAGAGAAGCCTGGTGGGCCATGGTCCATGGGTCACAAAGAGTCCAACATGACTGAGCACACACACACCCACACCCATACCCCCCCAACCCCCCACTCACACACACATATAGCTAGAGAACTATTGTATCAATCCAGATTCTTGGTTGCTAATAATAGAAACTGACTCTGTGTAGTTTAAGCTGAAAAGAAACTTACCAGAAGGATTTCAGACAGATTATACAATTAATGAGAACGCCATGAAACTATCTTGGGAAACAGGGCTACCTAGTATGGTTAAGCAGGTTGTGCACTGCCCAAAGGCATTTGGCAGAAGGGATAATCAGGTCTGAAATTCAGTCTACCTTCTGTTCATCACACCATGTTTCCTGGTGTGTGCTGCATCAACCCAGAGAAGAAGATGCTTTATGTCTACACACAAAATCTCCATCAATTTACCAACCTGTGCATCCAAGGGCCTGTGTCTACTTGGAGGGGTGTTTTTCTCTAATTCGCACAAGGGCATTGTCTATGCTAATCATGACCTGGTCACAGAATTGACCTGGTTGGTCTGTAGCCTCTGACCCTAAATGCTGAATGCCCACTGACACCTCTGGACCCAAGATAGAGCCACAACCACTGAAGTGGATTTGGAGCTGTTCCCATCTTTACCACATCTGAATCCTGGATGGTAGAGGTCAGTTGACCAAGCTTCAGCCTTGTACCCTTAACCCAATCATTTGGGACAAGAAAGCAAGTGTCTGGCTTTTTGATCTCACAGAACACACTGTAGCATATTTCCTGTTATCAAAAGCCAAGATTATTAAATCTTAGGACGACAAATGACATACAACAGAAGAAACTGAAAAGACAAAAATCGATCCATGTGGTATGGAATTTCTGATTCCCAGGTGGCGCAGTGGTGAAGAATCCATTTGTCAGTGCAGGATAAACAGGAGATGCGAGTTCAATCCCTGGAGTGGGAAGATTCCCTGGAGTTGAAACTGGCTACCCACTTCAGTATTCTTGCCTGGAAAATTCCATGGACAGAGGAGTCTAATGGGGTACAGTCCATGAGGTCTCAAAGAATTGGAGCATGCACATACACTTGGAATTTAAAATTTTATGATGTAAAAATGCTAAAGTGAAGTGAAGTCACTTCCGAATCTTTGTGACCCCATGGACTGTAGCTCACCAGGATCCTCAGTCCATGGGATTTTCCAGGCAAGAATACTGGAGTGGGTTGCCATTTCCTTCTCCAGGGGATCTTCCTGACCCAGGGATTGAACCCAGGTCTCCCACATTGTAGGCAGACACTTTACCGTCTGAGCTACCAGGGAAGCCCTGGTAAAAATGCTAAATCATATGGTAAATGAGAAAATCTGGGAGAAAGGAATAATAACACATAAGGTAAATAAAACTCTGATAATCTTATGATATAAAAATTCCTCAAAAATCAGTACAAAAATATCCTCTTAAAGAAACAGAAAACAAGTACCAGAAGATAATTCATAGGGTAAATGAAGAATCTGAGAACTGTATGGCCTTGCCGTTGTCTGTCCTGTCTCATGGAGGAGAACCTGCTGAGGCTGCAGAGCTGGACCTACAAGTAGCTGCCAGTACCCCCAACCTGTCGGGTTAGGTGAGGGCAGGATGGAAAAATACGGGGGAAATTGGAAGTCAAGTCCAAGAGAAGTGACACTGAGCAAGGATGAGACATATAGTGAGAACTCAAGGACAGTCAAGACAGCTACAAGGTTTGAGAGGCTCTCTCTTCAGTCTATCTCATTTAATCCATAAACAACCACAACAGAGATATTTAATAAGGCCCATTTTACATCAGAGGAAATGAAAGCTCAGAAAGTAGAACTGACTAGCTCCAGGTACCTCAAGGCATGTGGAAGAGCTGGAATTTGAGTCTACTGATATTCCTAGCTCATTGAGGTTTTAGCTGTCAAAAATATTGGATTGGCCCAAAAGTTCATTCGGATTTTTCCATGAGATGGTATGTAAAAACCTGAATGAACTTTTTGGCCACCCTAATATTTATGAAATTTCCGTGGCCAGAGAAAAAATAGAACTGGGACACAATCCTCATAGTTGATGTCATCTACTATCACATATCAGACAATTACACTTAATTTAGCCCTGGAGAGTTTGGGATCAACATATACAGACTGCTTATATTTAAAATGGAAAAGCAACAAGGACATTATGGCTTCCCACATAGTGCTAGGAGTAAAGAATCCTCTTGCCAATGCAGGAGATGCATGAGGGGCGGATTCAATCCCTGGGTCAGGTAGATCCCCCTGGAGTAGGAAATGGCAACCTATTCCAGTAGTCTTACCGGAAAAATTCCATGGACAGAGGAGTCTGGTGGGCTACAGTCTGAAAGTGAAAGTGAAGGTGAAGTCGCTCAGTCGTGTCCAACTCTTTGTGACCCCGTGGACTGTAGCCTACAAGGCCCCTCCGACCATGGGATTCTCCAGGCAAGAATACTGGAGTGGGTTGCCATTTCCTTCTCCAGGAGATCTTCCCAACCCAGGGATCGAACCCGGGTCTCCCACATTGGAGGCAGACGCTTTAACCTCTGAGCCACCAGGGAAGCCCTGGGCTATAGTCTAGGGGGTCACAAAGAGTTGAGTACAACTGAGCAGGTGCTAAGTCGCTTCAGTCATGTTCAACTCTTTGCAACTCCCTAGACTGTAGCCCACCAGGCTCCTCTGTCCATGAGATTCTTCAGGCAAGAATACTGGAGTGCCTCCTCCAGGAGATCTTCCCCACTCAGGGACTGAACTGGTGTCTCTTATGTCTCCCACTTTGGCAGGTGGGTTCTTTACCACTAGCGCCACCTGGGCAGCCCACTGTATAGGATAGGGAACTCTAATCAATGTTAAGTGGCAGCCCGGATGGGAGGAGAGTTTGTGGGATTGATTGATGGATACCTATATATGTTAGGCTGAGTCCCTTTGCTGTCCTTCTGAAACAATCAGAACATTGTTAATAGCTACACTCCAAAACAAAATTAAAAGTTTAATTAAAAAGAATTTTGCCCTGGGACTTTGGAGAATGACATTGTCACTTGGGTGGGGCCGTAAGAACCCCTGGGGGTGGGCGTGTGGGTGTTCTGATTTACTGCTCCTTGGTACATCCCTGCTCTGTCCTGCCAACCTCACACTTGGCTCAACCCTTTTTTCCTCAGGAACAACAGTCTAGACAAAAAAACTCCTCCCTGGGCAGAAGTGCTTCCATAGAGATGCTAAGCGAATTCTTCAAGCCTCCCCTCCGTGCAGCCCTTCCCTGAGGGCCACCCGCCCCTCTTCCTCACTCTTTGCAGCTGCAGAATCACCACTACATCCCGCTCATTGTAAGTGACCAGACTAGGCAAATAGGAAGACGGATGGTTAGTCAGGGAAATTTGGGCCACCGTGATGGGAAAGGTGCAGAGGAAAACATTATGGCCGGAGCCCCTTTGAAACATGCTGACAGTTGACAGATGAGTATCCATAAAATGACAAAGGCTCCCTGTGTAAAGATCTCTGCCACCAGCGCTTCTCCCTGGGAAACTAACTGCCCTCAACTGTCAGTGAAAATATTATTTTTTTTTTTCTGGTAATTATTGCCGTCCCTGGTTCTGTAACCACAGAATAGCCTGCACTTTGCATCTGCAGGTTTCTTGCATCCCGGTGGCAGCAGCAACCCTTGCCTCCCCATCCTTTCAATAAGAGGTAACAAGTCATCCTGGCGATTAGATGGTTATACCCAGGATAAGAAGCAGGAATCTAATCACGGTTCCAAGGGATATGTATTGGGAGAACTCTAAGATTTTTTAAAAGGCAGTATTAATAATCCCTTAAAGAGCCATGACAAAGAACTACACATATTTACAAAGCTTGAGTCTGTAGCAACAACAGATATTAAAAATGATGCTGTGTACATCCTCAAAGTAGCCTTGCTGATGTGATTACAGTTTCTTATTCTGTTCATTTTGTCTGTCCCCTCACCTTCTGCAACAGAGAATATTAAAAGGGGTGGAGAGGAAAAAAAGGGGAGGGAGCTTGAGGGAGTTGGATGCTGTGACAAACTGTGGCAATTCTAAAACAGAGGGCGGGATCTTCTTTTCTGCAGGATTCCTTTATCTTGGGAATCCTCTCAGGAACTCAAAGGGGGCATTGTCTCCTCTCTGATGATACCTTTGGATTCAAGGTCTCTCTTGAGCTTTGTTTTTTTTTTCCTAGAGCACTGGTGTCCAGTAGGGTTTTCTGTGAAGACAAAAGTTCCACGTGTGTACTGTCTAATAGGTGGTCTCATGTGGCCACTGAACACTTGAAATGGGGCTCATGCGACTGAAAGTGCTGGATTTTAAGTTTTATTTGACTTGGATTCATTTAAATCTGGATTTAAGTGAGCACCTTTCAGTGAATTTCCCTGATGGCTCAGCGGGTATAAGAATCTGCATGCAATGCAGGAGACACAGGAGATGCGGGTTCTATCCCTGAGAGGAGAAAATCCCCTGGAGGAGGAAATGGCAACCGGCTCCAGTATTTTTACCTGGAGAATTCCATGGACAGAGAGGAGCCTGGCAGGCTATAGTCCAAAAGGTCACAAAGAGCTGGACGTGGCTAAACACACAGCCACAGAGCCCCTAGGACTCATGGCATTGGACGATGCAACTCTGGAGCTGCTGTTGTGTCCACCTTGGTGTCATATTCAAGCACCATGGGTGTAAACTTCAGAGGAGGAATTTAAACTTAGACACACAGTTCAAGTACAGAACCTTGCTAGATGTAGGCAATTTAACACAAGATTAGGCAGCAAAGGAGGCGTTCCAGGAATTTCCTAGAGTCCATCCCACATCCTGTCCACAAGGTTTTCCTTTCAGAGACTAACTCTGGAACGTTCGACTTCCTCCCTGAGCGTGGGCTGGACTGTGTTTAATGCCTCTGTCTTTGAACAAGAGGGTGGTGTGCATGTGTGAAGTCTCTAGTCATGGCTGACTCTTTCTGACCCTATGGACTGTAGCCCACCAGATTCCTCTGCCCATGAGGTTATCCAGGCACGAATATTAGAGTGGATTGCCATGCCCTCCTCCAGGGGATCTTCCCGACTCGGGGATCAAACCTGTGTCTCTTGGGTCTCCTGCATTGGCAGGTGGGTTCTTTACCACTAGCTCACCTGGGAAGCCCTAACAGAGTGGATCCTTTGGTATTTTGTACTTCAAGCCCATTGCCATTTGGCTTCAAATGTGAATTTCCTCTTTGTCAGCCGCTTAATCAGCGTCTCCTGGGCTCTGAGCTCAGGAAATGCTGGTGCAGCTTTTCTCACTTTCTCAGGGCTGCCTCAGCCTTGATCAGTGATGTCTGCTGGGTGCTAGTCCTCTCACCTCTGATCTTCCTTGCTTTTTTCTCCTAGTCTTCCTGTCTTTGCTCTTGTGGTTTTAAATCTTCTGCAGCCTCTTCGTCCTCTTTCTATCATCTTTAGTTTTGGCTTTTTACTTGCTCTGGAATCCCTGGGTCATGTACTTCTCATGGGTAGCTTCAGAATTCAAGTTCATGTTGTTTGTGAAAGAAAACCTGCTCCTCACTCTCCAAATTCCTATCATTGTTTGCTCACAAATATTTATAATTTTAAACTGTACCACGTACATGTTACTTCATTTGCTTTCATTCACCTTTACGTTTGCTTTTTAGTCTACTATTCTGTCTGGTAAAATATTAGAGATGTTTTTCTTTGTTTTTACTGCTGCTGTTTCATCTGCCTTCACATTCACACACACACACACACACACACACACACACATACACACACCAGTGGTATACACTAGAAAAATTCATTAAACCATAGTATAAACTCAGTACAGAGGCTGCTGTTTTAAATAACATGTGCGAGTATTTAATTTGAGACACTTATGAATATATTTTATATTCCTCTCCACTTTACCCCCCAAAAAACTTATTTGTTCATTATTATTAAACTATCATGACAAGGAATACAAAAGCATATAAAATCTGGAAGACTCTCGAGAGTCTCTTGGACAGCAAGGAGATCAAAACAGTCAATCCTAAAGGAAATCAACCACTACTATTCACAGGAAGGACTGATACTGAAGCTGAAGCTTCAATATTTTGGCCACCTGATGCAAAGAGCCAACTCATTGGAAAAGACCTTGATGCTGGGAAAGACGGAAGGTGGTAGGAGAAGGCAGTGACAGAGGATGAGATGGTTGAATGGCATCACTGACTCAAGGACACGAGTTTGAGCAAGCTCTGGGAGACTGTGAAGTCCTTGGGGTCTCAAAGAATTGGACATGACTCAGTAACTCAACAACAATCATGACAAGGAATACAAAAGCATTTCATTGTTTATACAGCACCACCTAAGTGTGAATTTTTGTCATTATCATTTCAACAGCACTCTTGGAGGACTGACTTTGAGATGATTGTTTTCTGAGCAGTATAGTGGCTGCCTTCCCTGGAAGCTGCCTGCATGGCCACCACACTATGTCCTCAGCTCCCATTCTCTGTACAGAATTCTGTTCCTGTTATGACTGGACCTAGGGTGGGGACCCAGCTGTTGGACCAATGACATTCTCCTTCCTAGGAATTTGGTTTGTGATAGAAACACAGGAAGTCAGTTTGAGCTCATTACATTGAGGGAAATGTAAATGTAGGAGGTTTAGAGGGAAAATATACCTTCCAAATTGACTGACAGTGTGAAAAAATAGGTCCTTGGGAAACAGTAGACCCATGTGCCTGTGTGCTAATTTACTTCAGTCACGTCTGACTCTTTGTGACCCCATGGACTGTAGCCCACCAGGTTCCTCTGTCCATGACATTATCCAGTCAAGAATACTGGAATGGGTAGCCATTTCCTTCTCCAGGGGATCTTCCCAACAAAGGGATTGAACCCTCATCCTTTACATCTTCTTCATTGTCAGGAGGGTGCTTTACCGCTAGCATCACCTGGGAAGCCCTATGGAGAGAAGCAGAGAAAAAGTACAAAGACTCAGTCTCAGTGGCCTTCCTGGAATCTGGTCGTTTTCCTATTCTTTGTACCTCAATATGTTCATATGAATGGTTGTTTCTGTCACATTCAAGGAGTTCAAACTAACACAGCATAATGTTGAAAAAGTGAAAATCCTGGGCATAATCTCGTTAACCACAGGCTGTTCTATGACTATGGGCTGTAATTCCTTGGTCTAGTCAGCCATTGTATAAAACCACACTCCTCATTACAAAAAGGTGAAGAGGTGAGGAGAGTTGGAGGATCAACAAATTCATCATTACCTCTAGAATCACTATATACTGTACATCCCATTGATGGGTCAAGTCTGATAACTAGCAGGGAAATCACGAGATGTAACTAGCCATGGCCATGGACCCATGAGGCACCCATATAATTGGTTGTTTTTATAGTGTCAGGGCCTAGGGAGCCCTGGGGGGGACCACCATGAAATCTACTGCCAAGTTCCCTCTTGTCAGGCACTGTGACTCTTGTATGTGACAAACAGCAACATGGATTCCAACCAAGTTGTCTCCATCAAATATTTATTTGGAATGTAGGTACATAGGTCCAGGAGCATCTGCCTCCATTTCTCATCAAATTTGTAGGCAGCCCTTCAGCCAACACACACTACCAGTGTGTATGGAATTGTGTGTCATGACTCGTGTGGTGTGAGGGGAGAAGGGAATGAGCCCCAGAAGTGTGGAGGAGAAAATGTTTCTGATGGCAGAATTCTAGTTCAACCAACACGACTGTGTCTGTAGTGTCTCTAGCTTGAAGTGACATCTATCTCCTGGATATTGTTTTCACATTTAAGCCAAAAATCATTCTCTTATCTAATACATATTTTCACATAACCTGTTAAGGCGAAGGTCTCTGCTTCTCTGTCTAATTTAGGCTCTAGAAATGTGTATTAAGGTGACTTTTCCATTGTTAACACTCATGAAAAAAGACTTTTATTTCCTCTTCTAGGGCCTAGTTCAATGAGGAGCAATAAAAGGGCAGAAACAGATATCTGTCCTTTCGTAATGCAAAGCAAGCTGCAGAGGGACAGGCACTCATGGTTTAGAGAAAGGAGAGGAAAGAGGTCTAACTATCTTTGAAAAGGGAATAGTCACTCAGACACTACAGGGAGGGGGATGCTGTGGACAGAGACAGAGAGGGGTGGGTCACAGAACCTGGGTCTGATTCAACTACTCACAAGTTCCTCTAATTATACCTTACACGTTTCTTTTAACTAAACATAGAGGCTTCTTCCCTCATCTATTTTTTGAAAGCATAGACTTAATAATAGCCATCCTACATTTCTTACAGAGTTGTATAAATTCAAATAAAATAAGATATGAAAGGGGACTTCCCTGGCAATTCAGTGGTTAAGACTCTGTGCTTCCACTGCAGGTGGTGTAGATTCAATTCCTGGTTGGGGAACTAAGATCCTGCATGCCGCATGATGTGGCCAAAAATTCAAATAAATAAATTAATTAAATAAATGACAAAAAATGAGGTGTAAAAGTACTTAGAAAAAATGAAACATGACACAATATAAGCAAGATTTTTATTTTTTAGCAAAATTGTTTTATATGTGCTTCCCAGGTGGGCTAGTGGTAAAGAATCCATCTTCCAATGCAGGAGACATAAGAGATGCAGGTTTGATCCCTGGGTGGGGAAGATCCCCTGAAGGAGGAAATGGCAACCCCTTCCAGTATTCTTGCCCAGAAAATTCCATGGGGCCACAAAGAGTCTGACATGACTGAGCAACTATTAAAGTGTATGTTAATATATTATATATTAGTCATAATTTATATATAATTATATATAAATTATATCAGTTAAATACAATTTATTTATGTGTGTGCTTTCAAGTCCATCCAATGGTTTCTTTGACCACAATTTTGGCCTCACATCTCCTTTCATAAAATACATTTCCAGACATCTTATTTTTACAAAAAGAGAATACTTTACCACAGACTCAAGATAAAGAAGGAAATTTGCAGCTAAAGGTCTATAGGGGGAAAAAAATCTAAATGAGTCCATTAACGATAACTAAAAAGTCAGTCTATAACAAATGGAAAAGGCAAGTAAACAGTCACATTTAATGAAATCTAGTTAAGGAAATAAATCACTCTCTATTTCTCTTTTCCCCAATGCCACTGTTTCATGACTAGGTTTTTGAAACTAAGCGTTTGGAGATAAAGTTAATTCTAAATGTAGTTTCTCAACTATTTAAATAGCAAGTCTTTCTCCCATGTTTACTTAAATGCAAACACGGAGCCGCATGAAGTCCAAACATTGAGGGCTTTATATACTAAGACTATGTAGTATCAGTGCAAATGAGAATCTACGTGATAAGAAACATCATGGTTATAGCCCATTCTTTTTGTTCCAAATGGAATTTCTAGAGATAAACTCCTTGAAATTAATGATTCCAAAAAATTAACTTTTTAGTATCATAATGAAAACCAAAGTTGATAATTAGCCTCTTACACCACACATTGTATGACTGAGATTCCCATTTAGGCCATTTAGTGACTTCAGAAAGTCACTTTTTAAAAAATGTTTATCAAAGATTCCACATATTTTGTTAAACAAATAAAGATTTATGGAATGCATATTTTATACCAGTTGATATTCTAGGCACTTGAAACACATCTGTAGCAAAAGGAAATATATTAAAAATTTGAAGATAACAGTAGGTAATAAAATGTTTTTTAATGAAATAAAATTAAATGTATTTTTTTGCTTATCTAAATAGTATTGCCTTAAAAGTAGTTAAATAGATTATAATAATTGCTCTGTTTTCTACTCTATAAAAGTAATAACTTTTCAAAACCCAATGTTCTATTTTAACACACAACAGGAAGAAAAGATATTTTTTTCTGCTTGTTTCATCTTGCAAAGCACACCATGATGCTCCATTAACAAAAGAGTTTTAGTTTAAGACCATCCTATCATCTCTCCTTTCTTCCTTCCACATTTTGACATGAAGGTTAATAGCCAGAGGTAAAAAATTAATAGGCATGATTTTGTATTGAATTTTACCTTTCCAAGAAATTTGAGCATATAAATGAAGTTGGAGGCCACGGCTGTGCATGACCAAAGTTAAAACATTCTTGTGAGCATTTCTCCCACACAGGTATAGAGTGAAAAGAGCCCTGTATTAAAAGATGAAGTCATGGGTTCTGCCTCGTGCCTTGAATCAAATTTGTCTAAACTTCTGACCACATTCAATGCCCTAGATTTAAGCTTCTGTGTCTGCAAAATTTGAGCTGGATCAGATGATCTGAAAGATCACTTTTCATTGTAAAATCCTCTAATTCCCACTGGTAGAAATCATAAGACAGATCAATATGTAGTTCTGGACTTGATGAATGAAGTGCTATAAACAAATACATCATTAAATACTACTCTGAAAAATCACAAAGCAAGAGACAAGTTTGTAACTATAAATAGATTAAAACTGTCATAACCATGGAGGCGGTGGTGGTTTAGTTGCTAAGTCGTATCTGACTCTTGCGACCCCGTGGACTGGAGCCTTCCAGGCTCCTCTGCCCATGGGATTCTCCAGGCAAGAATGCTGGAGTGGGTTGCCATTTCCTTCTCCAGGGGATCTTCCCAACCCAGGAATCGAACCTGGGTTTCCTGCATTGCTGCTGCTGCTGCTGCTGCTAAGTCGCTTCAGTCGTGTCCGACTCTGTGGGACCCCATAGACGGCAGCCCACCAGACTCTGCCATCCCTGGGATTCTCCAGGCAAGAACACTGGAGTGGGTTGCCATTTCCTTCTCCAATGCATGAAAGTGAGAAGTGAAAGTGAAGTCGCTCAGTCGTGTCTGACTCTTTAGCAACCCCATGGACCACAGCCCACCAGGCTCCTCCGTCCATGGGATTCTCCAGGCAAGGGTACTGGAGTGGGTGCCATTGTCTTCTCTGTTCCTGCATTGCAGGCAGATTCTTTACCAACTGAGCTATGAGAGAAGCCCATAAGAACTATGAGTTATAGTTAACTCTCAAGACCACAGTCATCTGTAGGAGGAAAGGGGGATGAATACTAATATAAAATTAACAGTCTTTGGAGAAGGGACTGGTTACCCACTCCAGTATTCTTGCCTGGAGAATCCCATGGACAGAGGAGACTGGCAGGCTACAGTCCATAGCTTTGCACAGGGTCGGACACAATTGAGCAACTAACAGTTTTACTTGTTTCACTTTAGCATTTCTACCTGCACGAGCTATTGAGCTGTCTCATAGCCCAGTTTTTCTCTCTTCAAGGCCAGATTATGTTAAAATTTTCCAGTCACTGCCATCTATTCTGCTTTGTGCCCAGAGCCCAGATACCTATGAGAAAGTATTTCAATGGCAACCACAACTCACCTGGTCCAATGACGCTCAGCAAATGCTTATCCCCAGATCCACCAGCAGCAACTTCACTGCTTTCATGATGTCCTCATGGAGATCGGAGAGGGCTCCCTCAGGGGCTTTTGTTCTGTGCATCACTTCTTCCATCCCTTACAGTTTTCTCTTTCACTTTATTCATCCCTTCATTCAGTACTTTTCAGATTAACTGTATATTATATGAAAAACACTTATAAATACCAGGGACACAAAGGTATTCACAGTACATTGTACAGTAGGGAAGATAGGCATGGAACACATAACTACAAGTGTTTGGTAAAGCAGAATCTCTAAGACTTTGTAAGAATGTAAGATGAATTTCCTCCAAGTAAGCTTGGAAGCTATTTGAATAGCACCACCCAACTGTGGAATTATATGTCTTCTCAGGGACAGTAAAGGACAGTATACCAGGATCCTATGAGGTTCATCAGTAGCAAAGGCAACCACTGATGGAGTGGAAGCCAGGAACAGAAGACCATGAAGGACCAGTTCCTGAGACAGACTCCTGGGAAGCTGAGAAGCAGCACGGAGCTATTTTAGGAGAGAGATTTTCTGAAGGATAGGCAAATAGGAGTTCTAGGGGAAAATAAGGATGACTTTATTTTATATGCAAAGACTAGCAAGAACAGGAGCATTTAGGTTTTTATAGATGTGATCTTCAACAACTAATTTCTGACAAGTGCTGTTAATTGGATTTTCAGAGACCTGCCAGTAGGGAGTTCTCTTCTACGAAAATGACTTAGTTCTGTAGTTTTGTACCAACCCTCCATTAAACAGACTAGTTCCAATGGAATGGTGCCAGGAAATTACTGGTTTTAATACAATCTCCTCTTGGTTGTAGCTGTCATTATAGGCCATGGTTTATGTACTTTAATTAAAATGGAGATGGTGTTCTTTAAACTTGAACCCTGAGTTGGTTCACGTTCCTGGCACTATTTCTTTTTTTTAAGAAAGTAAATAAAACTGACATTTTCATTCTTAGTATATCTAGCCTACATTAAATTTCTAATTCAGCTATCTACCTAAAAATGAGATCTCATTGGCACACTAATGCTTGATATATAACAATGATTAGCACATACAGTGTTTGCATATCACTTTAATATTTACAAAGAGTTTGCAGGTCCTCTATCTTTTTCATTCACCGATAGCCCACTGAAGCCCATAGGGTAAGAATTATTATTATTTCCAGTGTGAAGATGACACAATTAGGTTTAATGAAGTGAAGGGTCTTGCCTAAGGTCACAAAGATGGTAAATGGTGTTCCCATGTCTTTTGAATCTGGATTCTACTGTTTCCATTAGGTTCTTTTATTTTCTACCTAAATTTTGTTGGTGGCAGTTATTCCTTATGATATCTACAAATCTCATTCTACCAAGGTTAGGAAGGCTTGCGAGCAGACCAAAACATTCACTTTGGATCTCACATATGCTCATTGGAATGAGTGTAGAAATGGGAACAGAGCTCTGTCACAAGGAGGAGACAATTTACTTTCTTAAGAATTACTTTCTCATTTTACAAAATAAAAACTGCTTGACTAAATGATATTTAACTTTCTTCTAGCTCATGTATGTAACATTCTTGTATTTGTCATCTCGGTGCAGAACTTTAATATAATTTACTTATCTCTAAGAGCTTTATGCTGTGCTATTTACATGTCTTAAATATTTTTACCTTATTTCTACTTTCTATCTTTGAAGAAATGAAATAGGATACCTCCCATCACCTTCATATAAAACTTTGTGTTTATCTGTGTCTCAAAAGCATTCATGGCAATCTAGTTATATATGACTTAATATTCTTACATTTTTGTGATTATCAATGATTTTGTAATATATTGGATTCTATGGCACATTTATCATAATGTTTTTAATCATGTTTGCAAGAGATTTAATGAAATTCACACTCCTTGAGATATGTCTTATTAAGACCATGTGTCATCACAAGTTAGCTACCATCAAACAATAATTCCTCTGTGAAAAAGCTCCTGGGAACAAAACCACACTTTTTTTTTTGGTGATTAAAGAAGCTCACTAAAATAGTTTTATATGCATTTGAAGCAGAGTGCTTTTTCTACCAAAACTGCTAATGCTTGAACTGAGTCCCTCCACAATTTCTATGTTGAATCCCAGTCACCTCAGAATACAACTCTGTTTGGAAATAGGATCTTTAAAGAAGTAGTTAGGTTATAATGAGGCTGTTAGGGTAGGCCCTAATCCAATACGACTGGTGTTATAAAAAGAGGAGATGAGGACACAGGAGAAATGCAAGGGATGCATGTACGCTGAGGAAAGACCACGTGAAGAAGCCTCAAAGGGTGGCTGTCAGCAAATCTAGGAGAGAGACCTTCAAGGATCTTGAATTTGTTGACACCTTGACCTTGGACTTCCAGCTTCCAGAAATGTGAGATAATAAATTTTCATTGTTTAAGCCACCCAGTCTGTAATATTTTGTTATGAAAGCCCTTGCAGACTAATATACTGGCTTTACTCATGATTTTGTAGAGTCAGTGAAGAATTTCATTTGTGTCCCCTTGAACTTACAAGTAGAGTACATCATGAGAAATGCTGGGCTGGATGAAGCACAAGCTGGAATCAAGATTGCTGGGAGAAATATCAATAACCTCAGATATGCAGATGACACCACCCTAATGGCAGAAAGTGAAGAAGAACTAAAGAGCCTCTTGATGAAAGTGAAAGAGGAGAGTGAAAAGTTGGCCTAAAACTCAACATTCAGAAAACTAAGATCATGGCATCTTGTCCCGTCACTTCATGGCAAATAGATGGGGAAACAGTGGTAACAGTGGCTGACTTTATTTTGGGGGCTCCAAAATCACTGCAGATGGTGATTGCAGCCATGAAATTAAAAGACACTTACTCCTTGGAAGGAAAGTTATGACAAACCTAGACAGCATATTAAAAAGCAGAGATATTACTTTGCCAACAAAGATCCGTCTAGTCAAGGCTATAGTTTTTCCAGTAGTCATGTATGGATGTGAGAGTTGGACTATAAAGAAAGCTGAGCACAGAAGAATTAATGCCTTTGAACTGTGGTGTTGGAGAAGACTCTTGAGAATCCCTTGGACTGCAAGGAGATCCAACCAGTACATCCTAAAAGGGATTAGTCCTGGGTATTCATTGGAAGGACTGATGCTGAAGCTGAAACTCCAATATTTTGGCCACCTGATGCGAAGAGCTGACTCACTTGAAAAGACCCTGATGCTGGGAAAGATTGAAAGCAGGAGGAGAAGGAGAAGGTGAGGTGGTTGGATGGCATCACTGACTCAATGGACATGAGTTTGGGTAAACTCTGGGAGTTGGTGATGGAGAAGGAGGCCTGGTGTGCCGCGGTTCACGGTGTCGCAAAGAGTCGGACATGACTGAGCAACTGAAATGAACTGAACTAAATAAAGATGAACCCATTGTAACTTAGAAGTGCCATGGGGTATGTGGTGTGTATATACAACATCACTAGACAATACTGGTTCTTTTTTCATCCTCCTCTCTTCCACTGTATACCCAGTGCCTTTTCTCCAGCTTTTCCCATCATCAAAATGAGTAGGTGACACGAGATGTTCTTTTACACTTCCTTATTGGCAGATTGGGGGCTTCCCTCATGGTTCAGGTGGTAAAGAATCTGCCTGTAATGCAGGAGACCCAGGTTTGATCCCTGGGTCAGGAAGATCTTCTTGAGCAGGAAATGGCAGCCCACTCCTATATTCTTACCTGGAGATTTCCATGGACAGAGGAGCCTAGTGGCTATAGTCCATGGGGTCACAAAGAGTCAGACACGAGTGAGCTACTAACACTTCACTTACTTCATTGGCAGATTATAGGAGGGTTTTTTCATTCAACAAATATTTATTGAGGTTTTTCTCTACCATCTACTAAATATATGACTTTGAGTAAATTCTCAGTTTCAGTTTCCTTGTGAGTAAAATAGAGAGAGTAATTTCTACTCTATTAGGTGGCTGTGAGGATAAAATTAAACAATGTTCTGAACATGCTCACTATTACTAATGGTGGTAATACAGTGGTTTTATAATCAATTCAACTTTTACTTTCACTCAAACCATCTCTATTTACTTTATCAGAAAGTGAAAACTCTTTTCAACTAAATGAATCGTCTACTGTAATCACTCAACTAGCTTTAAAAAAGAAAGCTGATAGTGACATCAGTTTTCAGACATATCCCATCATTTTTGAAGAAAGTGTTTACACAGCAGGAGTTTGAAATGTATACAATAAGAAATAACAGAAGGAAAAATGTGAAAAGGAATGAATAGATGTCCAGGACAGTGAAGGATGTGCCATGGAGTCCTAATTCTAAAGAGGGTTCTCACATTAATTCTAACTTAGAAACTCAGACTAAAGACTTCACAGTATGTGGAAATTTCAGGTCCACAGTCTAGGAGATCTGGGTCTCAGATAACATTCATTATACTGTTGACCCCAGAGATATGCATGGATCTGGGTCATACCCAGGAAAAGTAGAAAGCCTACCACAAAAGGACCCCACTGAGATGGAGTCTTCCTAACTAAAACAGAAGCACTGGAAATGAGAGACTACTAAGGAAGCTTAATATCCCTGAGAACGAGCAACCTGAATTCAGCAGAGTAAGGTCCCAGTCTTAGAAGAGTTTCAGGTTTCAGAGAATTACAATTTGGAAAATTACTAGTCTAGTACATTATGAAGAGCACCACCTGGGAAGCCCATGCATATGGAGAGAATATATTAAAATCCCAAAATTGGTAGAAAGTCTGAAGAATCTTCAAAAAGAATGATTGAGGTTGTACAGATCCTTCTATGAAAAGGTAAGATTCCATACTGAGACATGAACAGGGTGTTCAAGAGAAAGACAGATGGGGAAGGGGAGAGAGAGAAACAGGAGAAGGAGCAGATGAAAAATAAGAATGTGCTATGGTGGAAATAGGAAATAAGAAACTAGGGACCCTTCTTCTCTCCCCTCAACATATTTATCACTGTCCAGAGACAGATTTACCATGAATTAGTCAAGTTTAAATTTCATGGTCCCTCTATTGCTCAAGTCCTTTTTCAAGACACAAAGGGGAAGACTGAACTGTCTGTTCACATAGTCATGTTCTTTTTTTTTTTTTAACTTTAAAAAAATTTATTTATTCATTTGACTGTGCCAGGTCTTAGCTATGGTATGCAGGATCTTTTAGTTCAGGTACGTGGGATCCAATTCCCTGACCAGGAATCAAACTCAGGCCCCCTGCATTGGGAATGGAGAGTCTTAGCCACAGGACCATGAGGGGGTCCAACCTAAGATTTTTTAACCACAGTTGGTCAGCACCACTGGCTCTTTCGACACCACCTTCCTTTCTAGTCAGATGGCACTAGAGGGACCAGGCATATTTCAGGATCAGACTAAGAGGAAGCTGGGTTCTGGATACTTTGGGGTTGAATTCAGTGGGATATACATTTACAAAGCTCACATTTACATGGTCAGAGTTTATTCCACTGTATGGACACACCTCATGGCCCCAGCACCAGAAAGATGTGTTGGAGGGATAAGTTAGGATGCTGACTATGGATAGAGCTGGATGCTAGCTCTGAAGAACTTCTTCAGAATATTACAGCTTGTCTATGAAAGAAACTTGATACAGGTTTTCCCAAGTTGGACAACTCTCAAGTTTTCCATGACACTACCAATAAGAAGTTATGAGGCTGGAGAAATGCTTCTAAACTGCCAGTAAATTAAAAGTTCTTTGGCTAACGCTTCCAGAGGAGAGATTAAATTATTTTTCTATTCTTTTGTAGAAAATGGTATTATTTGGGTTTTCAGTTAAAATACCAGATGCCTGGTTAAATCTGAATTTCAGATAAGCAACAAATAATTTTTAGTATAGGTGTTTCCAATATTGTATGGAATTCAACTTTAACTCACCACCCTGCTTTTCTATTTGCAAAATCTGGCAACCTTATAAATTAAAAAAAAAAAAAAATCTTGAGTATGAGAAAAGATGACCAAAGAGTATGCAGGCTAAAAATGCAGGAAAGAAAGCATTATAAGGTGTGTCAGACAATTAAGAATCATTGCTATTTTTCATGATTTTGTGACATTTGTAGTACCTGCCAGCTTTGTCCCATAATAAATACATTTAGACTAAATTTATAATCAGTTCTTGTAAGGCAGCCCACAGATCTGCATCTGCCCCTGTTCTTACCTCTGCCTCCAAATGATACAAAAATCTCTCAGGACTCTCAGGAAGAGAATGAGAAGGACAGCCAAAAGGAATAATGAGCTAATGCTGGCCAAATACATTAAAGGGAGTAAGAAGGTGTTTTACAACTATATCAGGGAGACGAAATATCTGAGCACATGTAGAGCCATTAACAAATAAGGAAAGAAGTGAAATTAATAATGACTCTAAAACAGCTGAGATAATGAACTCCTTTTTCAACTCTGTCTTTGGCAAGATAAATAAGGAAATGGAATTTGCAGAATTAGGAAGTAATGAAGACCTTGTAAAAATAGCTATTAATATCAGGTAGGTAAAAAAAAAAAATGCTTAGAAAACCCGAATAAATCAAGGTGATGTGGAAATATGCGTTCTGGAGTCCAGAGGTGAGCATATAATGAAGTCAGTAAGCTACAGACCATTGTTTTCAAGAATTTTGAGATCTAAGAGAGGAAATTGAGAGCAGAGAGAGGGAAATGGGAGGCACAAATATAAATGGATTCAAGGAAAGAATTTGAAGTGTATGAAAAATTATTCTAGCCACTATAAAGAACGTTTGAATTATTTAATAACACAAAGGAAACAGACTACTTATTAAGGAAATCCAATAAAATATTTATTAAACCTCATAAAGTTGCAAAACCAGAGAAAGGTCAGTAATTTGTATGCTTGTTAAGAAGGCTGCCAGATGATAAAATAGATGTGTATGTAGTGAGTAAGTAAAAAGATGCTCAGTTGTGTCCAACTCTTTGTGACTCCAAGGACTGTAGCCCACCAGGCTCCTCTGTCCATGGGATTCTCCAGGCAAGAATACTGGAGTGGGTTGCCATGCCCTCCTCCAGGGAATCTTCCTGACCCAGGGATCAAACCTGAGTCTCCTGCATTGCAGGCAGATTCTTTACCATCTGAGCTGCCAGGGAAGCCCATGTGTATAATATATTATACATAGTGAGCATTTGTACTCAAAGTAACTCTTGACTGACTAGATGAAGAATATAGTTATTTAATTAAAATCACAAAATAATTATAAATAATAAACCATAAATACACTAAAGTGTAAGCTGGACAGAAAATAGTGGGAGACAGTGGGAGTGGATTGCATAAGAACTATTCTAATTTCTGGCCAGATTTTTAAACTTCCTTTAAAAGATTCTCAAAAGAGAGATAAACAAGATCTATCTGTAGCTGATAACAGTTTCTCACTAGACAGATACTTCATCTTAAACCTTGTGAAATCACAAAGTCCAGGAACTAAGAGATACATAATTTAAGGCAGGTGAATCAATTTTATAAGGGAAAAAATGAAATCCGTAGAACTACAAATCGGTGAAACACTAGTATTAACTAATTTATTTATTTTATAGTTGGGAAGGTTGAGACTAAACAACTTGCCCAGGGAAGCTAGAAGCAAAGCTGAAATTGGAAACCAGATCTTTCTGATTTTGTGTTTAATAGTCATTTTTTATACTTTGTTGTAAGCCTCATGAGGGCAGAGACCAAGTTCGTTTTAAACCACTAAACCTCAGCACCTCCCCTCATGCTTGGCACACATAAACTCAACATTCACTGAATTATTTAATAGGTGCGCACGTGTGTGTGTATGTGTGTATGTATGCGTGTGCGCACTCCGTCATGTCCAACTCTTGAGACCCAAAGGACTGTAATCGCCAGGCTCCTCTGTTCATGGAATTTTCCAGGCAAGAATACTGGAGTGGCCTGCCATTTCCTCCTCCAGGAGATCTTCCCAATCTAGGGATCAAATCTGTATCTCCTGCATCTCCTGCACTGGCAGGCAGATTCTTTATCACTGTGACACCAGGGAACCCCCTTTAATAAGTGTGATACTATCAATATACATCTTTACTTTTACTAAATATGAATTCTCTCCATTGATTCCTAATGTCCTATTAGCAAGGCGTCTTGGTGTGATTACTATTGAGGTGCCATAGACAAATAACTACTTATTCATTCTTGGAGATGATGTTAAGTTTATTAAAGGCAACAGTACATTAAACTCCAAACAAAGATATTCAAGCTTGCTCAACATTTTTGCCCTTAACCAAAAGATATGTGGATTCGTGTTTGTGACAACTCTTTCAGGAACACGTGGGTTTACATTCATTCTGAGAGAAAGTGCTCTCTAGAGAATTAAGATTATGTATGTAAAGAACCTAGCCAAGAACACACTTCTTATAAAGCAGAAGAGTAGATGTAGAATAGATGTCTAATTTCCTCTCTCCTCTTTGAAGTGGCAGGGGCATTCACAACCACTATAGTCAGATCACTTTTTATGCATCAAGGAGACAATCCTGAATACCAGTAGATGGTAATGTGAATGGGGAACATTTTAGAAAAGCTAATAGAGAAAGGCTGAGAAGTCTCAGTGGAAAAAATGATCTTAGTCTACTCTTAAGTGAAACTTCAAACCATATCAAAACCTGATTCTATTGTCAACTAACCTTGAGACATTAATGAAAGTGCCTGGGCATCTGTAAATGAATCAGAAGCCTCTGTTCCTCAGTAATTAATTCCACTAATTATTAGGGAAATTAGAGAAATACAAATAAACACACAAATACAATGAGGTATTACCACATACTGGTCAGAATTGCCATCATCAAAAAAATCTACAAACAATAAATATTGGAGAGGGTTTGGAGAAAATAGAACCCTTCTACACTGTTGGTGGGAATGTAAATTGGTATCGTCACTATGGAGATCAGAATGGGGGTTCCTTTAAAAACTAAAACTACCATATGACCAAGCAGTTCCACACCTGGGCATGTACCTGGAGGAAACCATAATTCAAAAAGATAAATGCACCCCAACGTTCATTGCAGCACTATTTACAATAGCCAGGACATGGAAGCAACCTAAATATCCATCAGCAGAGGAATGGGTAACAAAGATGTGGGACACATATACAATGGATTATTACTCAGCCACAAGAAACAAAATAATGCCATTTGCAGTAACATAGACAGACCTGTGCTGTGCTGTCCTTAGTCGTTTAGTCTTGTGTGACTCTGCGACTCCATGGACTGTAGCCCACCAGGCTCCTCTGTCCATGGGGATTCTCCAGGCAAGAATACTGGAGTGGGTTGCCATGCCCTCCTCCGGAAGATATTCCCAACCCAGAGATTGAATCCAGGTCTCCGGATAGACCCAGAGATTGTCATATTGAGTGAAGTCAGACAGAGAAAGATAAATATCACACTTATTGCTTATATGTGGAGTCTAAAAAAAAGGGTACAAATGAATTTATTTACAAAACAGAAGTAGAGTCACGGATGTAGAAAACAAATTTACAGTTATCAGGAGATGAGGGGGAATGAAGGATAAATTGGAAGATTGGGACTGACCTATACTTGCCACTGCTGCTACTAAGTCGCTTCGGTCATGTCCGACTCTGTGCGACCCCATAGACGGCAGCCCACCAGGGCTTGCCTGGAGAATCCCCTGTCCCTGGGATTCTCCAGGCAAGAACACTGGAGTGGGTTGCCATTTCCTTCTCCAATGCATGAAAGTGAAAGTGAAGTCACTCAGTCGTGTCTGACTCCTAGCGACCCCATGGCCTGCAGCCTACCAGACTCCTCCGTCCATGGGATTTTCCAGGCAAGAGTACTGGAGTGGTTTGCCATTGCCTTCTCTGCGACCTATACCTATTACTAGATAAAATAGATAACTAATAAGAATCTGCTATACAGCACAGGGAACTTTACTCAATACTCTGTAATGAATTGGTACTCTGGGACAACCTAGAGAGGTAGGATAGGGTGGGAGGCGGGAGCGAGTTTCAATAGGGAGAGAACATATGTATACCCATGACTGATTCATGTTGATGTATGGCAGAAACCAACACAACATTGTAAAGCAATTATCTTTCAATGAAAAATAAATTTGAAAACTACTCTGTGATGGATTATATAGGGAAAAATATCTCTAAAAAAAATGACTGGATATATGTGTATATATAACTGATTCACTTTGTGTACACCTGAAACTAACACAACTTTGTAAATCAACTACACTTCAATAAAAAATAAAATAAGCCTCTGTTCAGTGAGGACTCTAGAATTTCTACAGAGGATGGGCATATGCGAAGCAATGCTTCAGGGTGCTAGGAAAATTGCATGACAAACAGCATAATTTAGATGATGCATCTACGTATGTTGGCTGGACTGAAGACGATCTGTTCTTGGAGACTGTTGTTGTTGTTTAGCCACTAAGTCACGTCTGACTCTTTTGTGACCCCATGAACTATTGCCCACCAGGCTCCTCTGTTCGTGGGATTTTTCCAGGCAAGGATGCTGAGGTGGGATGCCATTTTCTTCTCAAGGGGATCTTCCTGACCCAGGGATTCAATCACTATCTATTCTCTTGTCTGTCTCCCGCCCCAAGGAAGACACCCTTTGGGTTCTCACTTCCTGTGCCCTTAAAATAACAAAGAGGCTAACCTTGGGCACCTTGATATATTATAGGGAGGCTGTAATCAATTTTAGCTTCCCATTTGTCTCAGATGGTAAAGAATTTGCCTGAAATGCAGGAGATGCGGATTCACTCCCTGGTTTGGGAGGATCCCCTGGAGAAGGGAATGACAACCCACTCCAGTATTCTTGCCTGGAGAATCCCATGAACAGAGGACTCTGGCGGGCTAAGTTCATGGGGTCATAAAGAGTCGGACATGACTGAGTGACCAACACTTTCACTTCAGGGAGGCTGTAATCAGTTTAGCCTGGAAAAGGTCTATCTTCGTTATGATGAAGAAATAACATGTCTCTGGGCAAGACTGCACATGGAGTAAAGTACAACAGCAGAAGAAATGGGAGTGGTTCACCCTGATGGTACCATCAGGGTGGGAGGCAGTTCAGAGATGATCCTAAATCCAGAACAGCTAAGAAGGAATTTCAACTCTAGAAGTAGGACAGATCAAAACCCACACTTGTCCTAAGTGCTGTCAGTTCTCAGAGACCAACCAGCGAGATGCAGCTAAGGGTGTTTGGGAGTCTTCTGTTTCAGTGTTGGATTAGACAGCCTACTATGATCTTTTTAAAAATGAAGACTCTGAATTTCTTGATAGACAGATAGATACAAGGTCATGTTCTTTGTCTGCCATGTAGATGCAAGTAAATAGCTAAATTCATGTTTAAATACTCTTTTTAAAATTTATTTTGAATTGGAGTATAACTGCTTTATAATGTGTTGGTTTCTGCTGTATAATGATGTGAGTGAGCTTTGAGTATACATATATCTCCTCCCTCTTGAGTCTCCTTCCCACCCCTCCCAAACCCTCCACTGTGGATCATCAGAGCATCTTGCTCAGATATGTCTCCTTCATTTGAGTATTTTTCTCCCAAAGTACTCTGGTATTCATGTTCCTCTTGAGTATCCAAGCTTTCTACTCTTGGAAAACCAGAACAGGCCCATTTTGCCTTAGTTCTCTGCATTGTGTAAGAAAGAGTTTCTAGGAAAAAAGAGAGCATGCTCTCAGCTGACAGAAATTAATTATCAAAAAATGCCGAGACAGGGTTCTGAGAGAGTCAGAGAGATCAAAGCTGAGTTCAGACATGCTTCTAGGAAAAGCAGAGTTATAATTTCTGTTCCATCAGGAAGAAATTTTAGTCTTCACTCAGTGATTTTAACTCAAATTTAAAGTTCATCTTCTCTTAACAGAATAAAATTTCAATAAATCCCTTTTTGATAATAATTCAAGCAGACAAAAAAGTTTCATTCCTAAATAAAAGAGACAAAATGATGCAGTCGTTTTGGTTCTGGCATTTAAAAAAGAAAACACACTTTAGAAAACCACCCCAAATGATGTCAGTTTGAAGGTGAAGCATTTATTAAGCTCCAACTATGTGAAAGGCACTGTGCTGAGCAAAGTGATTACAGAGATAAATAACACATACTTTTGGGTAAATCTAAAGACTTGTAATCAAGAGAAGGAGAGGGACATTTACAAATAACCATGATCCAAAGCAACAATAATAAATAACTGTGAATTCAGTGTAAGTCAATAGATAAGTGCCATAACAATATCTATAAAATCTTATGCTACATTTAAAGTGGTAAAAAAAAAAAGTTTAGAACAAAGAGCAGCATTGTTTTGCTGTATTTGATGGTGGGTATATCATACCTGTATTATTGGGTTGAGCTCTGAGTTCCATATTTTAAGAGAGATATAGACAAACTGGAGTATCCTGAAACGAAAGTGAAAGGATAGTGAGGAAACAGACAAAATACATCCTGAAGAGTAGCTTTAGGAGCTGAGAATGTTTAGCCCTGGGAAGAGTGATAAAGTGGCGGTGGTGGTGGTGGTGGTTTAATCCCTGAGTCATGTTCGAGTCTTTTGATCCCATGGCTCCTCAGTCCATGGGAAGAGTGATAAAGTAGTACATGATAAATGTCTTTAAAGAACCAAAGGGCTGTGGTGTGAAGAAAGTGGACTCCAGCATGCAAAGCAGCTACCAGTGGGTGGACATTAAAACAGACAGCTCTATAGCTCTGGATGTTAGGAGAATCTTCTAGCCATTAAAACTCTTTTAATTGGAATGGTTGTTTCTGAAAAGTGTGAACTGCTTACTTGCAGAAATGTTAAAGAAAAGCTGTAAGATTACTCATGGGAGTGTTGAAGAAAGGTTTTATGCAACAGTGAGGCCTGAGCTAAATGACTCTTCAAGACCCTCTGAGGTCTCTAAGAGCCTTAACGCTATATTAGAGGAGTCAAAACATTAAGGAAGAATGGGCAAGAAAGATTAATGCTGACCATAAAAGTCTGGGGGACCCTGTACAGGATGTGGAAATTAAGCTGAAGCTTGAAGAGCAGCTAGGATCATAGTGATGAAGAGAAACTGCATTCCAAGTACAAGAAATAGCATAAACCACTGTAAATGTTGTTATCCTTGGGAAATGGCAGGTTAAGGATCATGGAAAGAATGTGGATTATGGAGTTAGACTGACCTGCATTCAAGACCTGGTTAACTTTCTTTTAGTGACTGTGTCTTCACCCATGACTTCAGCTAAGTCTTCCACTATCCCCAGTACCATATCCTTCTCCTAGCTCTGAATCAGTCCAAGAAGCAACCTCATGGATTTCACACACTTATTTAACTTAATGTGTTTACAACTAAGCTGGCTATCTTTTATTTGAAATCTTCTCCTCTTTCTAACTTCGTTCTAATTTCTCAGCAAAAGTATCACCGACAACCCTAGCTGTCTGGCCAAAACATGAGAGTCAGCTTAGATTTATCATTTTCCACACTGTTTATAACCACTGCCAATCTCCATATCCTGGCCACTTCAACTCTGAAATAGATTGAGGTTTTTTCTTCCTCCTTTCCAGGCTCATACCTCTGCTCTAGTTCAGAAGTCTGTT
Organism: Cervus elaphus; assembly: GCF_910594005.1. Lineage (NCBI taxonomy): Eukaryota > Metazoa > Chordata > Mammalia > Artiodactyla > Cervidae > Cervus > Cervus elaphus. The sequence continues at coordinate 17,874,340 of NC_057820.1, forward strand.
GTTTCTCACTTAAACTCCTAAGTGGTCTGTCTAACTCTATCCCCACCACATTCTTGCCTTCAGTGTATGCTTAACCTCAGAGTCAAAATGCCATATTAATAGCCAATCTTAATCCATATCTTTTCTGCTTAAATATGTCAGCAAATTCTTATCATCTTCATGATGAAATTTAAACTACTTAGTGTGGCACACATTAAGTCAAATCCCTGTTGAACTGAATTCAGTAAAACACTATTCTACTCTCAGCTCCAGCCTTAGTGAATTTCTTGCAGCTGCCCACTGTGTCACATTTCTCCAGGTGTTTAGTCCTTAGCTCATGGAAACTCTTGCATTAGAAGCCCCCTTCTCAGTCATCCTCCTCACCGTCAGTCACCCTTCTCTCCTTTGTGAAGGTTCAGCTCTACTGCCCTTGGAAGTCTTCCCTGAGTGCCTTTTCCTCTTCCTTCCTCCACTTTGCTAAGAGCTCCCATGGCACACAGTATATGCCTTTATCATAGCATCACCTACACTCCACTATGATTGCTCATTCTTCCATCTTCCTTACCCATCACTGAGCCCCTTGAGAGCAAGTATTGAATCTTTGGCTACTGTATCCTGGGCACCTGGTGACTACGTAGCAGGTACAGGTAGAAAGGATGACAGTTCTTACTGGTTGTACAATCTTGAACTTAACATCTATGAATCTCACTTTAATCATCTGTGAAGCAGAAATTATACTGCGTATTTCACTGGGGTTTTGTGAGAATAAATGAGAAAATAAATTATTATTATGATTGCATGCATACATGCTAAGTTGTGTCCAACTCTTTGTGACCCTATGGACTATAGCCTGCCAGGCTCCTCTGTCCAAGGGATTCTCCAGGCAAGAATACTGGAGTGGGTTGCCATTTCCGTCTCTAGGGGATCTTCCTGACCCAGGGATTGAACCTGCATTTCTTTCCATCTCCTGCACTGGAGGGAGGTTCTTTACTGCTAGGGCCACCTGGGATTTTGTTGTTGGAGCACAGAGTGTATGGAAAGATATAGTGTGTAATAAAGTTAAAGCTAGTACAGCCAAGGGTTAGATACCAAGCTGAAGATGCTTCCTTGAAGTGTAGAGAGGTGGAAATAACCCTTTTCGTTGCTGCTCTTGAAGTTCAACACCTACACTAGGAACACAATGGATATGGTCTGATGACAGTGGACCATGGTGGTGAAGTGTCAGACAAAACTAGATTTAAATCTCTTTCACTTATTAGCTGTGAAATCTGAGGCCAATTATTTAATCTCTCACTCAGATTCCTACGTAAAAGCACCAACATGTACTTATAAAAAGGTTGTTAAAAATATAAAATTAAACTAGATAACATATGTAAATGTAAGACACAGATCTGGTTCTAGGTGCACTGTAATAGCTGTAAACTCAAGTCTATTTACTGTATGCCAGGTAAACTGAGTGATTTACATAGATCAACACATCCTATTATCACAGCAAACCTATGAAGTCGATTCTGTCATAATCCCAATTTACATGTGAGGAAATGAAAGTACAGAGAAGTTAAGCATCTTGGTCAAGGTCATAGAGCCAAGGTCATAGAGTTAGAGTCATAGACTTAGAAAATCTCCAACAATAAATTCTCCTTAGGAAATGCTGAATATGTGGTAACTATGGATATTACTGGGTGTATCTCAATACTCTCTATAACCTATTTTCAGCACTGTTGGTGGGTGAATATCTTGGCAGATACCAGCCTTCTATGTTAGAGATATGTTTTTCAGAGTCACATGGTCACTGTGGGGAGCTTAACAAATTTCAAGAGTGTGGCTTATTATTTCATCTCTGGGAAGTAGAACAACACAATTGTGAGTGCATTTTTATCAACAGTGGGCTTGTTACTATAAAGAATATTGAGTCATATCAAGATTGCAATCCAAAAGTAGCAAGCAGCTTTACTTTCCATCTACTGCCTCATTTTTCTTCTTTTGCTTAATAATTTTTGTGTCATTAGAATAAATTCATTTCAGCACCCCTCCAAATTCTTTCTGAAACAAAGTAAAGCATTATTTGGTTTGCACCTAAATGTTTAAAATTTGATTATTTATGAACTTTAACTTAGTAAATGACAGATGCAAATATAAAAAGCCAGTAAAACAGACTTTGCATTAAAGTCCCTGGTTATAATGAGTTTATGGTATTTCTATTGCTGACCCTATTATGCTTGTACTTTCCTTAATCAACTTAAAATGAAGTAGCAAACCCAGTTCACAGTAAGTAATCCAAATTATGACAGGATCTAATACTTAGGGCACAAGAATGCTGCACAATTAGCCAAACTCAAAGTTTGTTTCAGGGGTAGGAGGAAAGCCCAATGAATAGCACAAAGGTTAGTTTTCATTCCCACCCTTTCCCTAAACTCCAGTATTTCATTAATGACACCTCTATAAGACTCAGTCTATCTAGATAACAGTTAGGGCCACTACAGGAAGAAAAACACTTTTGTCATTCATCTATTCAATTTCCTAAAATGCCTATTTCATTTTGCAAAATACTGATGACAAATTCTAAAGATTTTTTCATTTAACTACCATCTATTGAACACTTAACTAAAACTGGACACAACATTAGGTGTGTGATACACACAGCATAGATCCTTGGAATCAGGAACTTAGAGTTGAGGAGAAGAGCTCTATGTAACAGAACAACTGCAAAATAATACATAATGTGCTAAAAGAGTAGCACATAAGGTCTGCAAAGAGGAGGTCTGACATGGGAGGCTTAGATTTCAAGGACAGGGATAAAACGTGTGATGAAAAATTAATCTTGAATACAATAGGGGCTCAATAAATATTCATTGAGTGAAGGCATCAACAAGGGTCTTAAAATTCACAAGCTAAGGGCTTGTGATTGTATCTATTTAATCACTTTGTTGTTGTTCAGTAGCTCCATAGTTTCCAACTCTTTGCGACCCCATGGACTGTAGCACAGCAGGCTTACTTGTCCTTCAGTATCTCCTGGAATTTGCTCAGTCTCATGTCCATTGAGTCAACAATGCCATCCAACCATCTCATCCTGTGTCATCACCTTTTTTTCCTGCCCTCAGTCTTTCCCAACATCAGGGTCTTTTCCAATGAGTTGGCTCTTCACATCAGGTGGTCAAAGATTTGGAGCTTCAGCATCAGTCCTTCCAATAAATATTCAGGCAATGGACATAAGTTTGAGTAAATTCTGAGAGTTGGTGATGGACAGGGAGGCCTGGCATGCTGCAGTCTATGGGGTCATAAAGAGTTGGACACGACTGAGCAACTGAACTGAACTGAACTGATTTCCCTTAGGATTGCCTGGTTTGATCCTCTTGCTGTCCAAGGGACTCTCAAGAGTCTTCTCCAACACCACAGTTCAAAAGCATCAATTTTTTGGCACTCAGCCTTCTTTACGGTCCAACTCTCACGTCTGTAAATGACTACCGGAAAAACCATAGCTTTGACTATACAGGCCTTTGTTGGCAAAGTGATGTCTCTGCTTTTTAATATGCTGTCTAGGTTTGTCATATCTTTTCTTCCAAGAAGGAAGTGTCCTTTAATTTCATGGCTGCATTCACCGTCCATGGTGATTTTTGAGCCTGAGAAAGTAAAATCTGCTACTGTTTCCATTTTTTTTCTCATCTATTTGCCATGAAGTGATGGGACTGGATGCCATGATCATCATTCTTTGAATATTGAGTTTTAAGTCAGCTTTTTCACTCTCTTCTCTCATCCTCATTGAGAGGTTCTTTAGTTTCTCTTTGCTTTCTGCCATTAGACAGTATCATCTGCATATCTAAGTTTATTGATACTTCTCTCGGCAATCTTGATTCCAGCTTGTGATTCATCCAGCCCAGCATTTCACATGATGTTCTCTGCATAGGCATTAAATAATCAGGGTGACACTATACAGCCTTGACGTACTTCTTTCCCAATTTTGGACCAGTCTGTTGTTCCATGTCCAGTTCTTTTGCCTCCTGACCTGCATACAGGTCTTTTTAGGAGGCAGGTAAGATGGTGTGGTATTCCCATCTCTTTAAGAACTTTGCATATAGGAATTATACAGTCTACATTCATTGAATGAATGGTCTCTGAAGAAATTGGTGAGAAGAAGGGAAATTAGATTTCACATAGGTGCTTACTAAGTATTTCTAAGTAATATGATGGCAGGTGGCACAGGTAATACAGTAAAAAGTACACAGACTTTGAAATCAGAGATACCTGAATTCAAATTTTGATCTTGACTCCTACTAGCTACCTAACCAATTTATGAATATTGCTTTCCCTGTTTGAATCTCAATTTTCCCAAATACCCACCTCTCATTGGTCAAAATTAAGGATATATCATATAAAATATTTAGTATATATCATATAAAATATTTATATCATATAAAATACATAGAGCAACTGACCCCACATACACATCACACACACACACACACACAGGTCTAATCAGAAGTTTCCATAAACTCCCTTTCTTTATACAATGTTACTAAACAACTGTATGAAACAATCTTGTAAGTAGCTTTTCCTTTAACCAACCAGGAAACCTGGAAAATTCCAGCAGAATTTCAAGAACTCCTTGGGAATTATGAAGGATTCCTTTTTATGAGATTTTCACATCTTTTCATATCAAAAAGAAAAAAAAGATCTTTTTTCAGTCATTATCATGTTAGTCTAAGAGAACCAAAAAAGAAAGAAGGAAAGAATACACAAAGAGAGACCAAGTTTGCTGATAATCTCGTTAGGTTCATTTCCTTGAAATCTTTATATCCAGCTTGTGCTTATTTTCCCATCAATGACAGCAAGGACCAGTTCCCGGACTATATGGAATATTTCAAGAAGACGTGCCATTCTGACCTCTGACTGCCAGGCTGACTTTTACAATTCATAGGCTAGCTCGGGGGAAAGCAGGCTTTCTTCACCTCAGCTAGGGGGAACTTTTTGAGAAGTGCTTATTGGAGACTGTGCATACGTTGTCATTTCTGCCCACCCAGTCTCTGCCCAAGACAAGGTAGCTCCTCATGGTCTCTTCTGACTCACATGAGTGGTGCTTAAGGTTTAGTTTATTTCTTTAAAAAGTCCAGATCCCCTCATAATGACTTTTCAGGGGGTCGTCCCCATCTCTTAACTGTCAAAGGAGCACCATGCCAAGATCAAAGCAGCTGTGGAGATGGAAGAGAAATATTAGGATAGCCAAAATTTAAAAAAAAAAAAAAAAAAAGAGGAAAGAAAAGAAGGAACAAAGGACAGAAGAGTGGAGAGTGAAATGGGATTACAGTGTTGCTTTTAGGGCCCCCCCTTCTGCCTGTCTGTGTCTATTAAACCTTCACAGACCTGCATCTTCTATACCTAAGATCTATGAGCATTGTGGGGTCCCAGGACGTGCTACACTCATCATATTCTCAAAGAATAGAGACCAGTAAACTTTCAACGTTTACTTTCAGGGGCTCAGCCACAACCACCATCTCTGGGCTCTGAATACACATTTCACACTGGGTTCTGTTTGGCCACAGCCTGGCTGTGCTGGTAGCTCAGTGGGGAATGCCATGTCTGTTCTCCAAAGGAATTCAACAAATTAACTCAGAACAAAGTTGCTTGGACGTGACATAGATTCACACACACTGTGTCATGCCAATGAGAAGCTTGTCAGCTTGCTGTTTTCACAGATATGAAAAGAAAATTCCCAGGACCCACCAAATGGATGGAAGTACAACTATGTTTAGAAAAGCAGGCAGGAGAGGGGACAGGGCAGCACCATAGGCCAAGATGAAAATCCCTAGAAATACCTCCAGTGACCGGATCACGAAAGCAGTAATTCGTGATAAAAAAAATAAAATAAGAAAGACTATTTTATTTAAGTCCTAGCAGATTAGTGTAATATCTATACACATGCAGAGGTACTTGCTGTGATTTAAAACCAAACAGTGAAAAAGAAATAATTGGACAGCTTGCATGTCTCTGGGGTTTCTGTCTAGTATTTTATACACACAATTTCATTTTAATTCATAAATCTTTCAGCAAAATACATGTAAACTCAGAAAGATAATGGGGGAAACTGAAGCTCAAAAAGAAGTCAAAATAGTTACTTAGGAAAAGTCACCAATTGTATGATTCCATTTATACGAAATATCCAGAATTAGGTAAATCCATAGAAATGGGAGGCAGATTAGTGGTTCCCAGGGGCTGGGAGGAAGGATAAATAGGAGTGATGGCTTAATGGGTATAGGTTTATTTTGGGGGTGGTGAAATGTTTTGAAACTAGATAGAGGTAAAAGGTGGCACAACGTTGTGAAAATACTAAATGCCCCTGAACTATATACTTTATTACAGTAAATTTTATGCTCTGTTAACTTTGCCCCAGTGGGGGAAAAATATTGAATAAATTTTGTCTGGGGTTATAACACTACTAACCAGTACAGCATGGATTGGTAATCAGGTTTGGCTACATCATCGAAAAGCAAGCGAGTTTCAGAAAAACATCTATTTCTGCTTTATTGATCATGCCAAAGGCTTTGACTGTGTGGATCACAATAAACTGTGGAAAATTCTGAAAGGGATGGGAATACCAGAACACCTGACCTGCCTCTTGAGAAACCTGTATGCAGGTCAGGAAGCAACAGTTAGAACTGGACATGGAACAACAGACTGGTTCCAAATAGGAAAAGGAGTACGTCAAGGCTGTATATTGTCACCCTGTTTATTGAACTTATATGCAGAGTACACGATGAGAAATCCTGAACTGGAGGAAGCACAAGCTGGAATCAAGATTACCGGGAAAATTTCAATAACCTCAGATATGCAGATGACACCACCCTTATGGCAGAAAGTGAAGAAGAACTAAAGAGCCTCTTGATGAAAGTGAAAGAGGAGAGTGAAATAGTTGGCTTACAGCTCAACATTCAGAAAACTAAGATCATGGCATCTGACCCCATCACTTCATGGCAAACAGATGGGGAGACAGTGGAAACAGTGGCAGACTTTATTTTTGGGGCTCCAAAAATCACTGCAAACGGTGATTACAGCCATGAAATTAAAAAATGCTTACTTCTTGGAAGGAAAGTTATGAACAACCTAGACAGCATATTAAAAAGCAGAGACATTACTTTGTCAACAAAGGTCCATCTAGTTAAGGCTATGGTTTTTCCAGTAGTCATGTATGGATGTGAGAGTTGGACTATTAAAAAAGCTGAGCACAGAAGAATTGATGCTTTTGAACTATGGTGTTGGAGAAGACTCTTGAGACTCCCTTGGACTGCAAGGAGATCCAACCAGTCAATCCTAAAGGAAATCAGTCCTGGGTGTTCATTGGAAGGACTGATGTTGAAGCTGAAACTCCAATATTTTGGCCACCCGATGCGAAGAGCTGACTCATTTGAAAAGACCCTGATGCTGGGAAAGATTGAAGGTAGGAGGAGAAGGGGACAACAGAGGATGAGATGGTTAGATGGCATCACTAACTCAATGGACATGAGTTTTCATAAACTCCGGGAGTTGGTGATGGACAGGGAGGCCTGGCATGCTGCAGTCCATGGAGTCACAAAGAGTTAGACGCAACTGAGCGACTGAACTGAACCGAACTGACATCAGGTCCATAACAAAGATGAATAGTTTGTAAATTCATTAGTGGTTCATAAACAAAACTAACTGTATTTACAAACACACAATGGTCTCTTTTTAACACTGGCCCTTGGAACATGCTACTTCTTCCTTATGCTTTTTCCTCAATTCACCAGCCCCGAATTATTGCCTGATTAACTTCTCACTTTTCAGAATTCCTTCTTCATCATGATGGCCATAACCAGATGCTTGAATATACTTTTACTTATTAAGCTGTATTTCAGCCCTGATTTATTTGTGAGAGAAAAGAACTTTCACTATGATAGTTAAATACAAAAATAGTGTTAGTAAAGGACTTTTATCAAAGAAAGGCAAAGTTAAATGTCTTGGTTAGTTTAAATCAAGAACCAAGGCAGAGATGTTCATAAATATTTCTGGCTGGTGGAAAATCATTTTCATATGCTTTTGTATGTTTATTTTTATTTTCCAAATTTAAAAAATATTTCTTAAAATCTTAGTTTACTAAATTTGTAGTATACAGATATTCTTTGATTTTGTCACTAACCGCCATCCTCATTGTCCTTTAATTATTATTCTAAACTGCCATCAACAAACACATAACAGAAAAAAATACTATTTTGCTTTATTGGACTTCTCTAGTACTAGCACTTTAATAATATTCATCTTGGCTTTTTTACCTTCAAAGTGAAAATATTTAATTCATTAAGCTTGAGCTCATATAAAAACATCTTATTTTCAGCCACTTCATGAATTTAAGTCTTTGTGAACTGGCATGAGATTTAACTATCACTTACAAATTGTCTGTGTGGATAAACATATCATAAAACCTCATGCTTTTCATGTAGAAACAAAAACTGAATACAAACCCTCTGAAGGTGGGAACAACCTGTCTCTTCTCTCAAGGAGCCATCAATGTTAATTCACTTTATCCATTCCAAGTTGTTGACAGTTGGTGGTTGTTGTTCAGTCAGTAAGTTGTGTCCGACCTTTTGTGATTTCCATGGACTGCAGCACACCAAGCTTCCCTGTCCTTCACCATGTTCTGCAGCTTGCTCAAACTCATGTCCATTGCTCTCCAACCATCTCATCCTCTGTCATCCCCTTCGCCTGTGTTCAACCTTTCCCAACATCAGGGTCATTTCCAATGAATTGGCTGTTTGCATCAGGTGACCAAAGTATTAGAGCTTCAGCATCAGTCCTTCCAATGAATATTTTGGGTTGATTTCCTTTAGGATTGACTGGTCTGGTCTCCTTGCTGTCCAAGGGACTCTCAAGAGTCTTCTCTGGCACCACAATTTGAAAGCATCAATTCTTCACTGCTCAGCTTTCTTTATGGTCCAGCTCTCACATTCACACATGATTACTGGAAAAACCATAGCTTTGACTATATGGACCTTTGCTGGTGAAGCAGTATCTGTGCTTTTTAACACACAATGTTTTTCATAGCTTTTCTTCCAAGGAGTATGAATCTTTTAATTTCATGACTGCAGTCACCGTCCACAGTGATTTTGGAGCCCAAGCCAGTGGCAGGCTTTATTTTCTGCATGTTCTGGTTGGGGAAACCAAGGTCAGAGGGATTAAATGATGTACTGATGCCTCCCCAAGTTGAACTCTCAATCAGGCAGAAGTGCTGGTTTCCGATTAAAAATTTACAACACAGCCAATGTAGGTAAGTGACGTTTCTTTTGTTTTCAAAAAGAGTACTTTCCACACCCTAAATCCAGCTTAGTTCCTGGACTGCTGATGGTCGGCCACTTTCCAGTCATTATGTTAGTTGAGTCCAGTAAACTTCACTGATCCTGCAGAATACTGAACTGCTAAAGGCCAGGAATGGTTTTCCATGAAGTAAGGATGGTGATAAGTTATAGATAACCTGACTAGACATTGTCAATGGCATTGGTTTGTTCTTGTGGACACTGCATGGCCACAGTTAATACTCTGCATAAATAAAAATTTAATTTATGACAATAAACCTTTAAATGAAAAAGCAGTATGTTTTTGTTTGACTTAATTTGAAGCATACTAAAATTGTTCTCTATTTCTACAAGGAGTGGATAGCAAGAATGTTCAAGGGGCTCAGCCTATTTTTTAAGCTGTCATTAGAAATGATTAATATTTAAGAGAAATCAATAAAAATTGAATTTGAAAAAAAATCAATATTTAAGCAAAAGCATTACAAATCACATGACTAGCATTGACACCCTTCATATATTAAAAAGGTTTGTTTTCCTGTGGCATGTGGATAACGCTACAGCTGTGTGGAGCAAAATTTCAAAGCAGTGATGTATTGGTTTGAGCCATAGGGGTAAATCATTTTGAAAATCAACCTCAGTCCTTTAAGACAAAGAAAAACATTGGAGTAAATGCCGGCAAATATTAAATCTCACTGTCAAATATATATTAATGTAAGTACATATGGATTGGTATACATATCTATTTCTAGCAATCTTTCTTCCACCCCTTCTTGCTTGAACAGTAGCTATGTCAAAAAAGCAGACATGGCTATTTAAAATGGTAAACATAGTTGGGTTTCAGTTGAGTTGTGACAAATCAAAAGAATAACAGTATCCTTAAATTCAGAAACCATGCTACAATCCCAATCCCCCAGGATTTCCCAAACAAACAGTCTTTGTATATCCCCAAAACACTGTATGATTTTCTATCCTGGTGACCTAGACCAGACCATGAATGAGCTTCACTATCTCTTTTTGTCCCTTCAAGGGTTATTAATCCCCAACTGAACATTTCTCTGGTTCCTACTTGACTTTTCAAGAGCAGCCTGCATGTCTGCTCAGTCACTTCAGTCATGTCTGACTCTTGGCGATCCCATGGACTGTATCCTGCCAGGCTCCTCTATCCATGAGATTCTCCAGGCAAGAATACTGGGATGGGTTGCCATGTCCTCCTCCAGGGGATCTTTCCAACCCAGGGATAAAACTCTCATCTGCCTATGTCTCCTGCATTGCAGGTGGATTCTTTACCATGGAGCCACTTGGGAAGTCCCAAGAGCAGCCTAGTCTCATTCAAAGAGAGATGCTCCCCTAGCCATGTCCCACTGTGCTAGATGTATCCCAAGAAAAACAATAAAAGAGAATATCTGCCTTAACTTTCATCTATTTTAAATACTTTACTGAAAGGCCCATTTAAAGATTACTCATATCCTTTTGGGCTTCCCTGGTAGCCCAGCTGGTAAATAATCCACCTGCAATGCGGGAGCCCTGGCACACAGAGCTAGCTATGTCCTACTGTGCTAGCTATGTGTGTCCCAAGAAAAACAATAAAAGAGTATATTTGCCTAAACTTTCATCTATTTTAATTCTTTTACTGAAAGCCCATTTAAAATTACTCTTATCCTTTCACTCAGATACTTTTCTCACCTTATAGCATTCCATATTTGCCCACGTTCACTCTGCTTTAGCCAAAATGGCCTTGACTTACAAAGAAGCAGTCCTCTGCAGCTTGCTCAAAGCCTGACATCTACCTTCTCTGTGACACATGGTCCTAGCTCAAAGGATTAGAAACCCAGATTCCTCAAGCATTAGTAATACACAGGTTTTACTGTTCCTAATGGGTATTTCTACTAATTAAATGTTATCTCTGTGTATATCTCTGTGTATACATAGCATACAAGTGTGCTATGCCAAGTCATGCTAAGTTGCTTCCGTCATGTCTGACTCTGTGCAACCCTATGGACTGTAGCCCACCAGGCTCCTCTGTCCATGGGATTCTCTAGGCAAGAATACTGGAGTGGGTTGCCATGCCCTCCTCCAGGGGAACTTCCCAACTCAGGGACTGAACATGCATCTCTTATGTCTCCTGCATTGGCAGGTGGGTTCTTTACCACTAATGCCACCTGAGAAGCCCCCACAAGTGTGCTAGGCCATGATCAAAATAGAAATATACACTTAATTTAAATAAAATAAAAAGATAATTCTAATATGATAGATTTTACTCTAATTGAATAGGTATGCAGGAAGAATAAAAACGTATATGAGCACATTTTAGCATTACAAATAAAGTTATCATTGTTTAACGTTCCTTTAAGATGCTTTCTAGAAAGGGGATTAACATTTGTTAACTTTCATTTAGCTTCCTGGCAAATAAACCCTAAATATTACACATAGTTGGGTTAAATTAATTCCTTTTAGTCAGAAATTAATCTTGGAACCAAATGACTCATTGAATAGTTTTCAAAGAATTTGTATAATCTGCATAATGTATACTGCAACAAAATGTAAAACTGGTTGAATCCTTTGTCAGTAATAACATGATTAGTGTCTATCTACTGAAATATCATTGAATCAACCCTGCTTAGAATCTGCCTTCCAAGCAAAAGACATGGATTCAATCCCTGGGTCAGGAGATCCCCTGGAGAAGGAAATGGCAACCCACTCTAGTATTCTTGCCTGAGAAATCCTATGGACAGATGAGCCTGGAGGGCTACAGTCTCTGGGGTTGCAGAGTTGGACATGACTTAACAACTAAACAACAACAGTTTACTGAAAAAGGTGTGAATTGGGATTCTTAGCCTTAAAACAAAAGCCACCATCTCTGAGCATTCAGTTCAGGAAGACTGCGTGTGAAATTGTGGAAGGTCAAGGACACTATCCAGCCAGCAAAATCAGATGAATCAAATATTTATTTTGGATAAGAGAGTTTCTTTTCAGCTCACCTCAGAATTAAATAAAATTAATTTCTATAATGTTCTAGTTACGTTACCACTATGTGAGTTCACTCATTAAAGCATTAGTTAATTCATGTGATCATTAAACACACATTTATTCAGGGCCTACTATGTGTCCGAATTAAGAAGACACATATTTATATTTAAACAGGTAACTGTTAATAGAATATGATGAGTAAAATAACAGAAAAATCACAAGATATTTTGGGAACATAGGAAAGAGGTTTTTAATTCACCCTGAAGGGAGATGCCAGGGAAGTCTTCTAAAGGGGAGACAGCTGATAATAGTTTTAAAGTGAAAGAAAGTGGAAGTCGCTCAGTCGTGCCTGACACTTTGCGACCCCATGGACTATACAGTCCATGGAATTCTCCAGGCCAGAATACTGGAGTGGGTAGCTCCAGGGTAGCTTCCCTTCTCCAGGGGATCTTCCCAACCCAGGAATCAAACCAGGGTCCCCTGCATTGCCGGCAGATTCTTTACTAATTGAGCTATCAGTGAGTTTTAAAAGCTGGCACTGAAGAAGGAGAGGATAAAGCATTACAGAAGCATAGATGTGAAACTCAGCCGACTGTGTACGCTCAAGCAGTTCTGTATCATGTCAGAACACCAGTTTCAGGCAAAGAGCTGCATCAGATGACGCTGGAGAGATAAACCAGGACCAGAGAACCAGGGACTTCTTGGCTCTACCCTAATGAACTTGGATTATTTCCTGTCGGGGATGTGAAGTCATTGACAGGATTTCATTAAAGGAGCTTCAGAGTCAGATTTGAAATGCTGATTATCCCCTCTGGTGCCTGTGCAGAGGGATGAGATCTGAAGCAGAGAAAACTAGAGCAGGTAAGTGATGCAAAAGATGTGAGAGTGGCCTAAGGAAGATTTAGGAGGAGTCAGAAACCAGACAGAGGCAACAGGGTAAAAGAACATGGGGTGTATTCAATAAATACTTAAATTTTAAAGTTTGCAAGACTTAGTGGGTAATGAAAAATGGATGTTGGGTTTGGAAGTGAAGAAAAGAGCACAGTCAAGAAGGACAGGTTTCTCCACTGAACTCAGTTCAGTTCAGTCCCTCAGTAATGTCTGCCTCTTTGCGACCCCATGGACTGCAGCACTCCAGGCCTCCCACTCCATCACCAACTCCTGGAGCTTGCTCAAACCCATGTCCATTGAGTGGGTGATGCCATCCAACCATCTCATCCTTTGTCGTCTCCTTCTCCTCCTACCTTCAATCTTTCCCAGCACTGGGGTCTTTTCAAATGAGTCAGTTCTTCACATCAGGTGGCCAAAGTATTGGAGTTTCAGCTTCAACATCAGTCCTTCCAATGAATATTGAGGACTGATTTCTTTAGGATGCACTGGTTGGATCTCCTTGCTGTCCAAGGGATTCTCAAGAGTTTTCTCCAATGCCACAGTTCAAAAGCATCAATTCTTCAGTGCTCAGCTTTCTTTATAGTCCAACTCTCATATCCATACATTGACTACTGGGAAAACCACAGCCTTGACTAGACAGACCTTTGCTGGCAAAGTAATGTCTATGCTTTTTAATATGCTGTCTAGGTTGCTCATAGCTTTTCTTCCAAGGAGCAAGCGTCTTTTAATTTTATGGCTGCAGTCACCATCTGCACTGACTTTGGAGCCAAAAAAATAAAATAAAGTCTGTCACTGTTTCCACTGATTCCCCATCTATTTACCATGAAGTGATGGGACCATGATATTAGCTTTCTGAATGTTGAGTTTTAAGCCAACTTTTTCACTCTCCTCTTTCACTTTCATCAAGAGGCTCTTTAGTTCTTCTTCACCATCTGCCATATGCAGGTGGTGTCATCTGCATATCTGAGGTTATTGATGTTTCTCCCGGCAATCTTGATTCCAGCTTGTGCTTCCTCCAGCCCAGCGTTTCTCATGATGTATTCTGCATATAAGTTAAATAAGCAGGATGACAATATATAGCCTTGACATACTCCTTTCCCGATGTGGAACCAGTCTGTTGTTCCATGCTCAGTTCCAGCTGTTGCTTCTTGACCTGCATACAGATTTCTCAGCAGGCAGGTCAGGTGGTCTGGTATTCCCATCTCTTTAAGAAGTTTCCACAGTTTATTGTGATCCACACAGTCAAGGGCTTTGGCATACTCAATAAAGCATAAGAAAAACTCTCTTGGTTTTTCAATGATCCAACAGATGTTGGCAATTTGATCTCTGGTTCCTCTGCCTTTTCTAAATCTGGCTTGAACATCTGGAAGTTCACAGTTCACATACTGTTGAAGCCTGGCTTGGAGAATTTTGAGCATTACTATGAGATGAGTGCAACAGTGTGGTAGTTTGAATATTCCTTGGCATTGCCTTTCTTTGGGATTGGAATGAAAACCGACCTTTCCCAGTCCAGTGGCCACTGCTGAGTTTTCCAAATTTGCTGGTATACTGAGTGCAGTACTTTCACAGCATCATCTTTTAGGATTTGAGGTAGCTCAACTGGAATTCTTCACCCCCACTAGCTTTGTTCATAGTGTGCTTCCTAAGGCCCACTTCACTTCACATTCCAGGATGTCTGGCTGTAGGTTAGTGATCACACAATAGTGATTATCTGGGTTGTGAAGATCATTTTTGTGTATTTCTGTGTATTCTTGCCACCTCTTCTTAATATCTTCTGCTTCTGTTAGGTCCATACCATTTCTGTTCTTTATTTTGCCCACCTTTGCATGAAACTTTCCCTTGGTATTTCTAATTTTCTTGAAGATATCTCTAGTCTTTCTCATTCTATTGTTTCCCTCTATTTCTTTGCACTGATCACTGAGGAAGCCTCTCTTATCTCTCCTTGCTATTTTTTGAAATTCTGCATTCAAATGGATATATCTTTCCTTTTCTCCTTTGCCTTTCACTTCTCTTCTTTTCACAGCTATTTGTAAGATGTCCTCAGGCAACCATTTTGCCTTTTTGCATTTCTTTTCTTGGGGATGGTCTTGATCACTGTCTCCTGTACAATGTCACGAACCTCTGAGCATAGTTCATCAGGCACTCTGTCTATCAGATCTAATCCCTTGAATCTACTTGTCACTTCCACTGTATAATTGTAAGGGATTTGATTTAGGTTATAACTGAATGGTCTAGTGGTTTTGCCTACTTTCTTCAGCTTAAGTCTGAATTTGGCAACAAGGAGTTCATGATCTGAGCCACAGTCAGCTCCTGCTCTTGTTTTTGCTGACAGTATAGAGCTTCTCCATCTTTGGCTGCAAAGAATATAATCAATATGATTTCAGTGTTGACCATCTGGTGATGTCCATGTGTAGAGTCTTCTCTTGTATTGTGGAAGAGGGTGTTTGCTATTACCAGTGCATTCTCTCAGCAAAACTCTGTTAGCTTTTGACTTGCTTCATTTTGTACCCCAAAGTCAAATTTGCTGTTACTCCAGGCACCTCTTGACTTCCTACTTTTGCATTCCAGACCCCTATAATGAAAAGGACATCTTTTTGGGGTTTTAGTTGTAGAAGGTCTTATAGGTCTTCATAGAACCGTTCAACTTCAGCTTCTTTAACACTGCTGGTTGGGGCATAGACTTGGATTATTGTGATATTGAATGGTTTGCCTCGGAAACCAACAGAGATCATTCTGTCATTTTTGAGACTGCATGCAAGTACTGCATTTCAGACTCTTTTGTTGACTATGATAGCTACTCTATTTTTTCTAAGAGATTCTTGCCCACAGTAGTAGATATAATGGTCACCTGAGTTAAATTCACCCATTCCAGTCCATTTTAGTTTGCTGATTCCTAAAATGTCAATGTTCACTGTTGTCATCTGTTTGACCACTTCCATTTTGCCTTGATTCATGGACCAGGTTCATATGCAATATTGCTCTTTATAGCATTGAACTTTACTTCCACACCTGGGTGTTGTTTTTGCTTTGGTTCCATCTCTTCATTCTTTCTGGAGTTATTTCTCTACTGATCTCCAGTAGCATGCTGGGCACCTACCGACCTGGGGAGTTCATCTTTCAGTGTCCTATCTTTTTGCCATTTCATACTGTTCATTGGGTTCTCAAGGCAAGAATACTGGAGTGGTTTGCCATTCCCTTCTCCAGTGGACCACATTTTGTCATAACTCTCCACTATGACCCATCTGTCTTGGATGGCCCTGCAGGGCATGGCTCATAGTTTCATTGAGTTAGACAAGGTTGTGGTCCCTGTGATCAGATTGGTCAGTTTTCTGTGATTGTGGTTTTCAGTCTGTCTGCCCTCTGATGGAGAAGGATAACAGGCTTATGGAAGCTTCCTGATGGGAGAGACTGCCTGGGGGGAAACTGGGTCTCCTTCTGATGGGTGGGGCCATGCTCAATAAATCTTTAATCCAATTTTCTTTTGAA
This sequence comes from Cervus elaphus, assembly GCF_910594005.1. Taxonomy (NCBI): domain Eukaryota; kingdom Metazoa; phylum Chordata; class Mammalia; order Artiodactyla; family Cervidae; genus Cervus; species Cervus elaphus. Next base: position 17,890,959 of record NC_057820.1, read on the forward strand.
TGTCAGATTGTGTTCCCGCCCTGTTATTTACCTGAGGCCAAACTATGGTGGAGGTGATGGAGATAATGGCTACCTCCTTCAAAAGGTCCCATGCAGGCGCTGCTGCACTCAGTGTCCCCAATCCTGCAGCAGGGCACCTCCAACCCACGCCTCCACTGAGACTCTTGGACACTCACGGGCAAGTCTGAGTCAGCCATGGGGTCACTGCTCCTTTCTCCTGGGTCCTGATGCACAGAAAGTTCTGTTTGTGCCTTCCAAGAGTCTCATTCACCAGTCCTGTGTAAGTTCTGGTAGCTCTATGGTGGGGTTAACGGCGACCTCCTCCAAGAGGGCTTATGCCATACCCAGGTCTGCTGCACCCAAAGCCCCTGCCCCTGCAACAGCCCACTGCTGACCCATACCTCCTCACGAGACACTCAAACACAGTTCTGTCTCAGTCTCTGTGGGGTCTCTAGATCCTGGTGCACTTGAGGTATGTTTGAGCCCTCTGAGCGTCTCTGGTGGGTATGGGGCTTGATTCTAAACATGATTTCACCCCTCCCAGCATCTTGCTGGGGTTTCTCCTTTGCCCTTGGATGTGGGGTATCTCCTCACTGTCGCTCCAGCACGGCACAGCCACCGCTCCACTGAACTCAGAATCATGCTTTTCTTTCCTTATTCAGGTCACATATGATTCTTTCCTGAGTGATAAAGACCAATCTCCATCTCTTTATCTGATGGCCAGCAAGGATAGCTGTCTCATCTGTGGATTGGTCTGGTTGTTGCTGCTTTTTGACTTGGGTGAAACATTTTTTCTCTGATGACAGGGAAGGGGAGCAGTTCCTCTGGAACCTGAAAGCAGAGATAGTACAGAAACATGTGTGTGTGGCCTTTACTGAAAAGATTTCTACCACTGAGAGAACATTTGAAACATCCGATGTAAATTTCTTGACCAGGACCAGAGTGTCCTCTGCAAATATGCATAAAATGCATGGTGATGAGGCAAGCTTCATAACCTTCAGCGCAGGAAGAGTTTTTTATTTAACATTGGATTCCCTGGTGGCTCAGTGGTAAAGAATCCGTCTGCCAATTGAGGATATGCAGGAGATGCAGTTTCAATCCCTGGGTGGGAAAGATCCTTCGGAGAAGGACATGACAAATCATTCCAGTATTCCTGCCTGGAAAATTCCATGGACAGAGGAGCCTAGTTGGCTACATCCATGGGGTTGCAAAGAGTCGGACAAAACTTAGTGACTAAACAATAAAAACAAAGTATGGATTATGGTAGGAAAGTGGGATATTGTTTTAAATGAGGTGGACACCATACTGCACTCTTTCCATGTAAGTCCCTTGTTTTCAAACCAAAAGAGGGCAATCCCTGGTTTTTAGCACTTTCTTGGAGAAGGAAATGGCAACCCACTCCAGTGTTCTTGCCTGGAGAATCCCAGGGATGGGGTCGCACAGAGTTGGACACGACTGAAGTGACGTAGCAGTAAGACAGTTAATCTTTCCCAATACCAAGACAATTTTTATTTTAGTAGAGTGTGGCTTCAAATTTTTGAATGTTCACTTCCTGGAGGGCATTATAGAAAAATCAGACACTACCCATCAAATTCTTCCTTAGAGTTTATGCCAATAAGCATTTACATTAAAAAAAAAATGACAGGTTTCTAACTGGAGTTCCTGCATATGTCACTCAAATAGAGAAACAGAATTCACAAAGAAACACAGGTTCAGGGAGGTGTACTTTTCAATTAGTCTGAATTTCAAACAATACGAATTACATATAGAGTATCTCATATTGGAAAGATATCAAAGAAACTTACATGGTGACTACAGGAACTTGGAATAGAAAGTCTGGGTTAAAGATAAAACTGTAGAAATAATCAATATTATAACAGTAGGTTTGGGCTTCCCTGGTGGCTCAGAGAGTAAAGAATCCACCTGCAATGTGGGTGACCTGGGTTAAGTCTCTGTCTTGGGAAGATTCCCTGGAGGTGGGGATGGTAACCCATTCTGGTATTCTTGCCTGGAGAATCCCCATGGATGGAAGAGCCTGGTCAGCTACAGTCCATGGGGTCTCAAAGAGTCGGACACGACTGAGTGACTAAGCACACACATAGAAGTAGTTTAGGACTTCCTGGTGGTACAGTGGATAAGAATCCACCTGCCAGTACAGGGGACACAGGTTCAACCCCTGGTCTGGGGAGATTCCACACGCCATGGGCAACTAACACCTGCAAGCCAAAAGGACTGAGGCCTGCGTACCTAGAGCCTCTGTTCCACAACAAGAGAAGCCACTGAAGTGGGAACCCTGCGCACTGCAATGAAAAGTGAGCCCCTGCTCACACCAACTATAGAAAGCCCATGTGCAACAACAAAGACCCAGTGCAACAACCAGGGCCAATTAATTCATTCAACCAACTAATAAGCTAGGGCCAGCCCTCTACCTCACTTTAATGATGAAAATACAGTTTTGAGATACAGCCACCAGAAGTTGTTACTTTATGTGACCTGTCAGAAAACTTCTTGGGTTCTGGAGGATATCAAGGACATCTCCCTTTCTCTTCCTTTCTGATAAGAATATTTTAGTGAGTGTTTTTCAAATTGTGTATCATCATTTGTTAGTGTAAACTTAGTTGATTTTTTACATATTTATTTTGAACAAATAAAAGAGAACAAAATAGACTGGAATAGAAGAGACTTAGAAAACAGCATGTGACTCATATAGTATTTGTGTGTGCATGGATAAAATTAAAGAAAATTAAAGACTACTTAATCTTACTTGTATGAAATTCAAATTATTATAAAATATATTTTCTCTTTTCTTCCTTTCAATTATAGTCCATTCTATTTGCATGTGTGTCTGTGTGTGTATTATTGGCTTGCAGTGTATGGGTTGTGGTCAAAAACATTTGAAACCCTTAACCCAGACTGAGAAAAATTAAAAGTGGTCTCTTTAAGACAAGAGAAAAAAGAGAAAATGGAGTACTCTAAAAATAAAAAAGTTAAAATCTAATTTAACAGTTGACTCACATTTGTATTTAGGGAAATGGCTAGAATTAAGACAGAGACAAGCAAGTGATGAATTCCCAGGTGGCACAGTGGTAAAGAATCTGCCTACCAGTGCGGGAGACACAGGAGACATGGGTTCAATCCCTGGGTCAGGAAGATCCCCTGGAGGAGAAAATGGCAGCCCACTCCAGTATTCTTGCTTAGAAAATTCCATGGACAGAAGAGCCTGGTGGGTTACATATAGTCCATGAGGTCGCAAAGAGTCAGACACAACTGAGCACACACACATCATCAAACAAGTCATGGGTTAAGAGAAGAACCAGGAACTACATAAAGGTAAAATAAAGAATGATATGCCAATGTACATAGAACTTGGCTTGAAATAAGTTTGTTTCAATAAAAAGGTAGATGAGATCAATCAAGACTATTCTGAGAGGGAAAAAGTGTTAAAGATGAAAGAAGAGAAGTACATCAAAAAATATATTGGTGAAGCTAAAAGTGTCCACAAAAATGTTTGAGAAGTAATAGAGAGGTACAAGGAGAGTCAGAAGGATGGATTGTCATTAGAGACAAGAATGGCAAACAGTTTCAACATTCCCCCAAACTCTACAAAATTCCCACCCCCCAAAATCTCTTAGGAGAAGATGCCACAAAACTTCAAGAAAATGTCTATTTGCATTCCTCTTCCCTTGTAAAACCTCCCTTTGACCTGTGTTTTATATTTTACATTGAGGTAAATTGAAATTAATTTTAAAATTCAAACTTTGTGATTCTGGGGACAAACAAACATTATAAAACCAAGATGAAGAATCATGTATAAGGTATGGGTTTTCTTATGAACATTAAGGACTTGAAAGCAATCATCTTTCTTGTTAAAACTTTTTATATCAGAGTATTTGATTCAGTGTGGGGTAACAGAAAAACCTCCTTCTCTCTCTCTCAATCAAGAAGTACAGGAGTAAACAATTCAGGGTCCATATGGTTTCCCTGGTAGCTCAGTTGCTAAAGAATCTGCCTGCAATGCAGGAGACCCCTGTTCGATTCCTGGGTCGGGAAGATCCCTTGGAGAAGGGATAGGCTACCCACTCCAGTATTCTTGCCTGGAGAATCCCCATAGACAGAGGAGCCTGGCGGGCTGCAGTCCATAGGGTCGCAAAGAGTTGGACATGACTGAGTGACTAAGCATAGCACAACACAGGCACTCCACAGATTTTGTTTTTTTCATTTATTTTTATTAGTTGGAGGCTAATTACTTTACAATATTGTAGTGATTTTTGCCATACATTGACATGAATCACTCCACAGATTTTAACAACGACCCAGGTCCCACTGTGTTACTTTCTTCCCCAAGGTCATCTCATTATCCAATATGGTGGTAAGTACAACAATGGGAGACATGAGCACATCCCTTGCCTTTAAGGACACGTCTCAGAGGTTCCATGTATTGTTATTATTCAGTCGCTAAGTTATTTCCCACTCTTTGTGACCCCATGGACTCCAGCGCTCTAGGCTTCCTTGCCCTTCACTATCTCCTGGAGTTTGTTCAAATGCATGTCTGTTGATTAGTGATACTATCCAACCATCTCATCCTCTGTTGTCCCCTTCTCCTCCTGCCCTCAATCTTTCCCAGCATCAAGGTCTTTTCCAATATATTACTTTCCATGTATTAATTACACTTATATTCCATTGACTAATCCTTGTCACCTAACCACCTACCTGGAAAAGAAGCTAAAAGAATTGGTCTTTATTCTAGGCTGTTTTGTGCCAAGCTATAAATTCTATATATCTTAACAACGTTTAAAAGAATCTAAGATCATTATCATCCAAGTAGAAATAGTCCCCTTTTCAGGATGATCTATCTTTTCAATTTTCCTGGGGTTGGGAGGTTTTCTAGGATATGACTTTCAGCACTAAAAGTGAGAAAGTCCTGGGTAAACCAGGGTTAGGTATCACCCTACCTTTGACCTAGTAAAAAAGATTATATACTTATCTTCAACAATGCTACCAATCCTAAAACCATGTTCAGAATGCCACAGCTTTCAAAGCCTAAAGTTGATTTATTGAAAATGTCTTCTGGGATATTTTCTTCTTTACTTCATTCCTCCAAATAGTTAAGACTCATTTGGAGAAAGGTCTGATAAAGTCAAGCAAAAAAAAAAAAACACTCTGAGAGTAAATCCAAAATACATTTCAAGAAATATTTTGAACACTTGATAACATTGTTGAAATAAGACTCAAGTCCTCTCACTGGAATACTTAGAAAGGAAATAATTGCAAAGGAAAAAATGACTTGCTAGTTTATAGGTATAAACCTAGTTTCTTAAATCAATGTAGCTTAATTAACAGAAGGCACCAAATGTTAATAAAGTTATATTTAGTTCCTTTGAAAACAACATTTTTTAATAACACTTTCTCAAGCAAATCTGCCTTTGAAGTATTTTAAGGACACATTTCAATTTTCAGTAAACCTGCATTATTTTAAAACTGTGAATCAGAAACAGTATTGTCTAAGAGATTATTCCCCGTTACAGTCTCTGGAATTGTCCAGAACTGCTGCTTCTATAACAAATGATAAAAGCCAACGAGCGCTCACCAGGTGGGGAAATCACATTGATGGCTTCCCTAATGACAGCACCAGCTCAGCCTGCAAGGCTGTGGGACTTCTTTGCAGCCATGAAGGGAGGGCTCGCCAGGGGCCCACTCCAACTTAATCTTTACTTGTCAAATCTGGACCATATTTTATTTCACAGAATCAGAAGCAATATCTCAGAACACTTGCTTCAGGGAAAGACTTCCAGATTTGAGTGGAATAGGGCAATTTCATAGGACATTTCAATCAGGCAACAGATTTGTACTATTAATGGAGAAGTTAATGAAAACAAGTTCCCCCAAAAAAGAACTAGCTGTGAGTCAGTGTGTTAGACCTTCCAGCACTGAGAGTTTGTTTTTTTTCATTGACAGGTAGGCAAAGAAAAATCATTCTACTATTGAAAAAGGAAAATGCATTTTATCACCCTATCATATGTGAATATAAACTTCTTCCAGAGTGAAAACATGAGAAACTAATAAACAACTATTTATCAAAGGAAGAGGAGGCAAGAGTTAAGCCTTGAAAAATTTTGCTCCCAAGCAAAATTTCATCTTGCATTCTGCTTTGTATAAAATACATATGATTCTGTTTAGGTTGTTCTAGTTCCAAAAAAAAAAAAAAAATTAGTGAAGACCTTTGACCTTACTTTGTAGTCATTATGATATGCTCTTAACCACTTCATAAATGGAAGGAGTTTTGTTTTTATTGAAGCAGTAGGGTAAATATTAGAAGGAGGCAACCGTTTTCCTTAAGGCACAAGCAAAGTGCTTCTTAATTTGCTCTGTTAACTTGTTCTACCACAGCATAAAGAAAGATAGTCTCTTCCATTAAAAAAAAAATTATTTCAGATCTGGTTTCCTCAGTGTGTATGCCCAGAAGTGGGATTGCTGGGTCATATGGCAGTTCTATTTCCAGTTTTTTAAGAAATCTCCACACTGTTCTCCATAGCGGCTGTACTAGTTTGCATTCCCACCAACAGTGTAAGAGGGTTCCCTTTTCTCCACACCCTCTCCAGCATTTATTGCTTGTAGACTTTTGGCTAGCAGCCATCCTGACTGGTGTGTAATGGTACCTCATATATGGAATTTAGAAAGATGGTAACGATAACCCTATACGCAAAACAGAAAAAGAGACGCAGATGTACAGAACAGACTTTTGGACTCTGTGGGAGAAGGCGAGGGTGGGATGTTTCGAGAGAACAGCATCGAAACATGTATATTATCTAGGGTGAAACAGATCACCAGCCCAGGCTGGATGCATGAGACAAGTGCTCGAGCCTGGTGCACTGGGAAGACCCAGAGGGATCGGGTGGAGAGGGAGGTAGAAGGGGGAATCGGGATGAGGAATACATGTAAATCCATGGCTGATTCATGTCAGTGTATGACAAAAACCACTACAATAAAAAATAAATAAATAAATATTTATTTATTTTTGACTACTCTGGGTCTTCGTGGCTGTGAACAGGCTTTCTCTAGCTGGGGTGTGGGGGGGCTGCTCTCTAGTAGTGGTGTGCGAGCTTCTCACTGTGGCTTCTCTTGTTGTGGAGTACAGGCTCTAGGGCATGCGGGCTCAATAGTTGTGGCCCATAGCTTAGTGGCCTCACAGCGTATGCAATCTTCCTACACCAGGGATTGAACCTGTGTCCCCTGCAGTGGCAGGAGGACTCTTAACCACTAAGCTACCAGGGAAGTCCAGGGTCTTCCATTTTTCACATCTCTTCATATAAAGTATATGTAGTAAAGAATAATTATCATTTTACAGCAGCTCATAATTTTCAAAGCAACCCTTCTAGATTATTATTATTTTTCCTAGTTTATATAGAAAGAAATTGAGGTGCAGGACCTTCAAACATCTTTCCCAAGATCTCACAGCTGGGAAGAGACTGAAAATTTCATTTTTCTAAACCTAAAATCAGCATTGTTTCCCCATGCCAAAAATTCTATTTCAAATGTTATCAGAAATGTTTTTGTTCTACTCATCAGAGGACAAAAATAAAACCAGATTAATGTTCATTCTCTGTTAATATGAAAAGGAGACATTAAATATCAATGATCTTCAGCAAAGACCTGCAGGAACCAGAATCTAAAAAGGGACACAGATGTGCACACACACACACACACACACACACACACACACACACACACACACACCCCAAACAAAAGGAAGCAGACAATCAACTCTTTTGGAGTATAGGGGTATATATGCTGTCCCTCTGGGTATGCGCACAGTCGTGTCTGACTCTTTGTGACCCCATGGACTGTTAGCTCACCAGGCTCCTTTGTCCATGGGATTTTCCCAATAAGAATACTGGAGTGAGTTGCCATTTCCTTCTCCAGGGGATTTTTCTGACCCAGGGTTTGCACCCACATCTCTTGCATCTCCTGCATTGGCAGGTGAGTTCTTTACCAACTGAGTCACTGGGAAGCCCATTGGAGGTTTAATGAAACCTATAAATCTTTTCCACAGAAAAATGCACATGCCACATACATTTCTTTCTGGGAGTCCATAGACTGTTCATATTATCCCTGAAGAGTTGTTGGCTATATTTATTTTCAATTTTTTTCTTTCTATTTCAGTTAGATACTTTTATTGATATATACTAACATTCCAGGACCCTTTTATTCTCTCCTATTCAATTTAATGTAAATTTCATCCAGTAAGTGTTAATTTTAGATATTATATATTTTATTTCTAGCATTTTTTTTTATTGAGAGCTGTCATTAATCTGCTGAAATATACCACATCTTTACCAGTCATCCCTCTTTTTCCCATAAATGCTTTAACATTTTTGCAATCATTGTTTTAAATTGGTTCTTCTCTTTACCCCATTCAAAGCAGGAAATCACCCCTGATCTAGAAGCTCTGATATAGAAGCTACCATAGTTTTTGCTCACTTGTGAAAGTCCTATTTCCTTCTAGAATTCAGTTGATCAGAGCTTCTCATATCTACTTCTCTTTTCTAGTCTCATGGAAATAATAGGCTTTTCTGTCTGTCTGTGGGTTTCTTGTTGCTACAATGACAGTGAAGTTCTTTCCCATCTTTCTGCACTGGTGGTGGAGCACCAGGACCTGATTCTTTTTTCTCACCATTAAAACTCTAGTGCGTATCTATAGACCACAAGTAAAAATGGAATGAAGATGTTTTAGATGTGTGGAGCAAATAAAATATGATATTCACAGTTCATAGGGTAAAATGCTAGATGGTACTTTAGGACCAGAATATTTTTCGCGATGTTTTAGCTAAGGGTGTCATTGTCTTTGAAGAGTCAAATGACGTTTAGTGATAAAATCCATCACCTAGCATTGTTCTTTGATCAGAACAAGTTAGGTAGTTGGGAGGATTCTCTCAGGCAACAACCTAGGATAAAGAGATAACACTCTAGGTTTTGAGAAAGATGGCTGTTACTTTTGAAATCCAAGAGATCAGGAATGGAGAACATGAAGAAAACACTCTCAATAGAGCACTTATCCGGAGAAGGCAATGGCACCCCACTCCAGTACTCCTTTGCCTGGAAAGTCCCACGGACGGAGGAGCCTGGTAGGCTACAGTCCATGGGGTCGCTAAGAGTCGGACACGACTAAGCGACTTCACTTTCACTTTTCACTTTCGTGCATTGGAGAAGGCAATGGCAACCCACTCCACTGTTCTTGCCTGGAGAATCGCAAGGACGGGGGAGCCTGGTGGGCTGCCGTCTATGGGGTCGCACAGAGTCGGACACGACTGAAGCGACTTAGCAGCAGCAGCAGAGCACTTATCCCCCAAAGACTCAAGGTTCTCCAGTAACATCTACAGCTGGGTTGGGTTATCTCTGGTGATTGTCTGCTTCATTTCCAACTCTTCTATGTTTATCCCATTCTCTTGGTAAGATCTGAGAGAAGACAGAGTTTGAAACTGAAGATCAAGTATCCCCATGCCAAGTGGCCAGAGATCTGTAACATCTGATAATCAGGCCAAGGCTGGCATCTCACCATGCCAGGTGTTAACCTACTGGTAGCAATGCATGGAATTATTTATCCATGCACTCTTTATCCCAAAACTTCTCAGGTCTCCTAATCTGAAAAGCACATGTGTATTAAAATAAAAGAAATTCAGTCTTTCCATTACACATTTTGCCATGTTATTTTGTTGAATTGAAAATAAGTACATTTTAAAATACTAGCAAAAATAGAATAGAATACAAATGCATTGAATAGTGTTGAAGTGCCCACTTAGCTCTGACTTGAGGATTGTGCCACATGTCCTGACCCCCAGAAGGCAAATTATGAGATTATCTGAGTTAGCAAAGGGTCTAATAGCCTATATCAGGTCCATTCGTCACTACTGCCAAAGATACTACTCTAAAACTAAAATGTTGATATCAATACTGTTGTGTTGGAGTTGATGTTGTTTTGCTGACATTGGCATCATTTTGTTGGCATTAAGCCTGTTGGCCTAGTTCCTCTGTAGGCAATCATTATTGCATCTAAAGGATTTATTCAATGCCTGCTTCAGTGTATTTCTCTGTCAGACCTGCTCTTTAACATCTGACAATATGTGATAAACAATGGTGGTAGCCAAAGACCCAAACAGTGAAATAAGCTTTCAATAAATATACATGCATGTAGAGATAGCAATACATTCATTGCAATGGGTTGACTGAATATAAAATTATGGAAGGAAAAAAGTCAAAGGAAATTTTCTACTCTTCCACTGGGCTCTGAAAGGTTTCTCTGAAATAGCATGATATCCGAAGCACTAAAGAAAGGACAGTGTGCAAATGCATGATGATTTCTAAGCAACTTAGAAGACTGTGATTAAAAGGTTACTTTTTAAATTTTTTCATACAATTTTAAAGGTTACATTCCATTTACAGTTATTATAAAACATTGGCTATATTCCCTATGTTATACAATACATCCTTGTTGCCTATCTTACATCCAATAGCTTGTACCTCCCACTTCCCCAACCCTATAAAGCCCCTTTCCTTCTTCTCCCCACTCGTAACCACTAGTTCATTCTCCATGTCTGTGTGTCTGCTTCTTTTTTGTTATAATCATTAGATCGCTGTATTTTTTTTAAGATTCTACATATAAGTGATATATCCAGTATTTGTATTTCTCTGTCTGACTTATTTCTCTTAGCACATGTCTTCCAATTTCATCCATGTTGCTGCAAATGGCAAATTTTCATTCTTTTTATGGCTAATTAGTACTACATTGTGTATATATACCATGTTTTCTTTATCCATTTATCTGTTGATGAGCATTTTGGTTGCTTCAACATCTTGGCAACTGTGAATAATGATGCTATGAACACTGAGATGCTTGTATCTTTTTGAATTAGTGGTTTGGTTTTTTTTGGTTTGTTTTGTTTTTTCATATATATATACACCCAACAGTGTAACTTCTAGATCACAAGGTAGTTCCATTCTTAGTTTTTTGAGAAACCTCCATACAATTTTCCATAGTGGCTCCACCAGTTTATATTCCCACCAACAGTGTACAAAAGTTCCCTTTTTTCCACATCCTTGCCAGCGTGTACTATTTGTATTTTAAAAGGTTATATTTAACAAAATATATTTAAGTGGTAGAAAAGGGAGACTGTATGATATGCAGAAGATGGGGAACAATTACCTCATCCATAAATGATTACCACAGCTGACTAATATATATTAAGTATATTTCAATCAGACAAATAAATCCTTACTTCTGTAACATGACTTTATGTGACATGATGCTAAACTGACTGATGAGGCTAGGTAAAGTTAATTTTGGACATAAAATGACACAATTAGATTCACTTCCATAAAGCAAACTTCTTTGCCTCCAAATCTTCAACCCTTATTCCACATCATGCCCTCAGCTTAAGGACTGAGGACAGACCCCTGTGCTTCTGAGAGGGTAACAGGCAGGAAGGCCAGGAGTCTCCAAATGGAGGAAATAGGCTGCAACTGTCAGACATTTTTTATCTCTCTCTTATGTGGCAGGAGGATATAAACTACAAGTGTCAGATTTTTTTCCCTTCTCTATACAAAATTAAAAGGTTTCTCTTAAAATTCTGTGTTGCCATGACAACACCTGGTTCCACCTGAACTTAACTTTTCTCAAACCTTGAAATAACCAATGCATTTTTCTTATGAAATGTTTTTCTTTAGCTATGTTAATGAACTATGTATTTACCCTAGACTCTCTTTTTTCAAGTCGTTTCTGCTTAAGACTCAGAACCCATAAGGGCTCAACAAACCAGTATATTTTATTCATACATTGTTCTCCTAATCTATGTTAATGAAACTATATATTTACTTGGAAACCTACTTTTCTTCAAGATTCATGTCAATCATTTTATGGCCTGGGATGATGCATCTTGTGCCAGTGTTATCTCAAAATGCATGTTGTGGGTTTTGTCATACATTGATATGAACGTGTAAATCTATGGCTGATTCATATCAATGTATGACAAAACCCACTGAAATGTTGTGAAGTAATTAGCCTCCAACTAATAAAAAAAAAAAAATGCATGTTGTGGGTGAGGGGCCTGGTGCCACTCTGAGTTTCGAGACATTTCTTTCTCTAATTAACAGTTTGCTGATAGGTATACAACACGCTGCTAAAGGCTAGCAGAGGGGCACTCTTTCTGCCCTCTTCTGATGTTTACATCAGAAACTTTCTCTGTCTCTGTCAGGGGAAGCACACTGACTGAAACTGCCCACCATAGCCAGGCACCATAGTAACAATTTGTATGAGGTGTTTTACCACAGGTCCTAGAAAGGAACAGGAAACTAAGCCATCACCAACCGGAAGAGCTTGGGAAAGGTCAAAAGGAGACACCACATGTCCGACCACCTCCCAGAATCCTTCTCGCTGGCATCCATCTTGGCTGAACAAGGCATGCACCACTAGGAAGGACTCTGAGTCTAAATGATTGGCTAAAGACAACCCGGAAACTAATCCCATCACCATAAAACCCGAAACTGTGAGTCACATGGCAGAGCAGTTATCCTGGGTTTCCTTATCCTACTGCTCTCCGCCCGGGCACCCTTTCTCAATAAAATCTCTTGGTTTGTAAATATATGTGTCTCCTCGGACAATTCATTTCCAAGTGTTAGATGAGAGCCCACTTTTGGGCCCTAGAAGCAGTCCGCCTTCCTGCAACATCTCTTTTATACTTTAATAAAACTATATCACACAAAAGCTCTGAGCAATCAAGCCTCATCACTGGCCCTGGATTGAATTCCTCTCCTCTGGAGGCCAAGAATCCCAGTGTCTTTCATGGCTCAGCAACAACCTTTCACTTCTCAGGTCAACTCTTTCCTTGACACAAGTCCCACTTCCCTTATTTCATTGAGAAGAATACAACTTTCAGTCAACTACTTTGTCCAAGGATTTTGTTTAAAGTACATATAAATTTAACAAAATATAAAGTACTTAGGGATAAATCTAACAAAATGTGTAAAGGATCTGTATGTAGAAAACTACAAATTAATGAAAGAAATCATAAAAGATCTTAATAAATGGATTTACATTCCATTTTCATGGACTGCACACAGGGAAGCAATATGTTTATAATATCAATTCTTCCCTACTTTATCTATAGAACTGATGCAAATTCCAGTAAGTTGTCTTGTGGATATTGTCTAACTGATTCTAAACTGTATATATGGGAAAACAAAAGACCCAGAATAGTCAATACAATACTGAATAGGAAAACAAAGTTGGAGGACTGACATTATCTGACTTTGAGATTTACTACAAAGATGCAGTAAACAGGACTGCATGGTTTAGGGGGAAAATACATATACATCAATAGTACAGAATTAAAATCCCAGAAGACACCTATATGAATATATTCAACTGATCTCTGGCAAAGAAGTAAAGTTTAAATAATGAAAAAAGGATACATTTTCAATAAAAGGTGTTGGAATAATTGAATGTATATATAAGAATAATGAACCTAGACATTACATTTTTCATAAAAATAAAGCCAAAATGGATCAGAGACCTTAAATGTAAAACCCCAGGCCACAAAACTTAAAGAAGATAGCAAACGCGAAAATCTAGGTGATGTTGGGTTTGGTGAAGGACATGTTAGACAAAATATCAAAGACACAGTCCATGAAAGAAGTTCAATTTTATTAAAATCAAAAATTTCTGCTCTGCAAAGTGACCTTTAAGAGAATCAAAAAATCAGTCACAGATTCAGAGATATTCAGAAAACACCTATTTGATAAAAGACTTGTTTCCAAAATGTGCAAACAACTCCTAAAACCAAATAACAATAAAACAAACACCCAGTTTTAAAATGGGCAACAAATCTGAACAGATATAGTTCCAAATAAGATACGTGGATGGAAAATAAGCATATGAAAATATGCTCAATATCATGTTATTAGGTAATTGTGAATTAAAACAACAAGACACTACTACACACCTATTAAATGAAAAAAAAATTAAAAAGCTGACAACACCAAACTAGCAAGGATGAGAAGTAACAGGAATTCTCATTCATTGCAGATAGAAATGCAAAATAGTACAGCTACTTTAGAAAACACTTTGGCATTTTCTTGCAAAGTTAAACATAGTCTTACCATACAATCTAGCAATCATGCTCTTAAGTATCTACTCAAATAAGTTGAAAATGTATGTCCACACAAAAATCTGCACTTGAATGTTTATAGTAGCTTTATTCATAGTTGAAAAAATTTGGAAGCAACTAAGATATCTTTCAGTAGGTGAATAAACAAACTGTGACATATTCATACAATGGAATATTATTCAATAGTAAGAAGAAATGAGTTATCAAGCCACAAAAATTCATGGAGGAACCTTAAATGTATATTGCTAATGGAAAGAAGCCAGTCTGAAAAGGCTATGTATGATTACTGTATGATTTGTATGAATCATACAAAAATACTGTATGATTCCAATTATATAACATTTTGGGAAAGCCAAAACTATAGAGATAGCAAAAATATCAGTGGTTGCCTGGGGTGGAATGAACAAAAGGAAGGATAAATACATCAAGTACAGGGGATTTTTAGGGCAGTGAAACCATCCTTTATGGCACTGTATGATTGGATACATGATGCTATACATTTGTCAAAACCTATAGCATGCTGAAGCACAAGGAGTGAATGTCAATGTGTATAGATTTTTAAAAATCATTAAGGCGGGCAAAGGGTTTCAAAGAAGGCTAAAGATTGTAACAAGAGATTCCAACTGTATAAAACAAGACTGGGGACAAGGTGCTGTCTTAAGTAACACTGGAAATGAATCTATATGACTAAAGGCAAATAGAACTGCACACACATGTAACCTAGTTGATGAAATTGTTTCTTACAAAATACTACTATATGTATACATGAACAAAATGATTTAAAACAAGGTGAAAGCCAGGTTTTTCACTGTTGGAGTAGGAATTGACAGATGAACACAGGGAGGGGGTTAAAATGATCCATGTGCCAAATGGATTAGAATTGGAGGCATCAGTAAGACCTCATCTTTGACTTAATATACAGATTGCTACATGTAGTAATATTTATGGGTGTGTGTGCCATGCTGTGCTTAGATTCTCAGTCATGTCCGACTCTTTACAACCCCATGGACTGTAGCCCACCAGGGTCCTCTGTCCATGGGGATTCTCCAGGCAAGAATACTGGAGTGCATTGCCCTGCCCTCTTCCAGGGTATCTTCCCAACCCAGGGATTGAACCTAGGTCTCCCACACTGCAGGCAGATTCTTTACTGACTAAGCTGACACAGGGAGCTCAACTCTGTGCTCTGTGACAACTTAGAGGGGTGGGATGGGGTAGGGGATGGAGAGGAGTTTTAAGAGGAAGGGTACATACATACACTTAAGCTGATTCATGTTGTTGCATGCCAAATGTCAACACAATATTGTAAAGCAATTATCTTTCAATTAAAGCTAAATTTTAAAAAATTAAGGTAAAATAAAGATATTGTAGATGTTAAGAAAACAGTGGGGTAAATTTGTATAAATTCATTGCTTTTTAATAAGATAAAAATTAATATTCATCAAAAAAAGAAAATGATACTCTTTTCAACAAATTGTGCTATAACAATTGTATACTTACATGTGAAAAATATCTTTGATTTACAAAAGTTGATTTAAAATGGACTATAGATTTAAATGTTAGATATAAAACTGAATTTCTAGGAAAAAATATGAGAACGTGTTTATGATTTAGTTAGTGTTAGTCGCTCAGTCATGTCTGACTCTGCAATCCCATGAACTATAATCCACCAGGCTCCTCTCTTCATGGAATTCTTCAGGCAAGGTTACTGGAGTAGGTAGACATTCCCTTCTCCAGGGAATCATCCCAACCCAGGAATTGAACCTGGGTCTCTAACATTATAAGCAGATTCTTTACCATCTGAGCCGCCAAGGAGGCTGTTTATGATTTGAAAGTAGACAAAGATTTAAGATACAAAAAGTTTAAGAAAAAAAATCTCCATCATTATGTTGAACAAAAAGAAAATCCAATGAGTTTATGCATAACATAGGACTCCATTTTTATGAGATATTAGAAAATACAAAACAAGTCTGCACTAACAGCAGGTCAGTGGTTAACTGGGGCTGGGGCTGGGGTGTGGGGTTAGGGGTTGCCTGGGATGGGGCACAAGACAACTCACTGGGTGTTCGAAATATTTTATATGATGATTGTGGTGGTCCTATGGGTAAGTCATTTGTCAAAACTCATCAATGTACATTTAAAATGAGTATATTTTGTACATAAATAACACCTTTTAAAGTTGATTTTACTTTTTTTTTTTATTATTATTTTTTTTTCCAGTGGGTTTTGTCATACATTGATATGAATCAGCCATGGATTTACATGTATTCCCAATCCCGATCCCTCCTCCCACCTCCCTCTCCACCCGATTCCTCTGGGTCTTCCCAGTGCACCAGGCCCGAGCACTTGTCTCATGCATCCCACCTGGGCTGGTGATCTGTTTCACCATAGATAGTATACATGCTGTTCTTTTGAAATATCCCACCCTCACATTCTCCCACAAAGTTCAAAACTCTGTTCTGTATTTCTGTGTCTCTTTTTCTGTTTTGCATATAGGGTTATCGTTATCACCTTTCTAAATTCCATATATATGTGTTAGTATGCTGTAATGTTCTTTATCTTTCTGGCTTACTTCACTCTGTATAATGGGCTCCAGCTTCATCCATCTCATTAGGACTGGTTCATTTTAAAAACTACAGAAAGTCCTTTGTATGTTTTCCTTTTGCACTTAAAATTAAAGAGAGAGTAAAAAATAAGGAATGGCTGAGAGATGAACCAATCGTCCCCACCCAACATGCCCCCACTCCCTACTAAGAAGGACATTTTTTTAAGAATCAGAGAAACTATTTTAATTGGTTACATTTGCCTCATATGGTTCACAGGAAAAATTTTCAATCAAAGTGAGAGAATTTGTAAATGCAACCCAGGCCCAGGAAGGAGGCAAATTGTTATTTACTGTAATTAGGCCATGGTTTTTGTTTTGGAAGCAATAACATAAACTTCAGTATTCTTGAAACTAAGTGATTCTGAGAAGAAAATCTATTTTTTCTTTTTTTTTTTTTGTGGTAGCAAATATATTTGTAACTTAGTTTAGGTTAGAAACAGCAAACTGAGTGATAGTCATTGCTGATGGAGAATTAAATTTGAAATATTTCCCTTCTCCATCATCCATTACTAATGGCCCAGGGCACATTCCTCTCTCCCCCAGAGCCCAGTCAAGCTCAGGCAGTTGACCATACTTTGATATTCAAACACAGTCTGAGTGTGCAAAAGGAGGGAGGTGACCAGGAGTTGGAACTTTATTTTAGAATGATCTAGAAGTGGCAACATGTCAATAAATTATGTGGCCCAACCCTTCAGGAAGGAGCCCTGCCCACAGAGTGAGAACACTGCAGAATTTCATGGGAAACAGGGTGTGGATCTAGGGAGGGGTGAAGAATCGGGGCCATTAGTGAAATAAATTGGTTGCAATCATTCTTCATGGATGCAGTTATTCAAGTTCCTCCCACATGCAAAATCTGCTCAGACCCATTCCAGGATCCACAAGTTTTTTTGCTTATGGTCTGAAGCTCGACATCCTGACACAAATCAGGTCAGTTCCCTGAGCAAAAAATCTGGTTGCTCTTCAAGGCATTTAGAAAAGTATACAATACCCTTCACAATCTGACCTCAGCTTTCGTTATACCATCAGTCACTATATAAGCTCAGCTTTCTCTCCTAAGCTGCCTATATCTAGCTTTTCTTTATTATTAACACCATCATCCAGCACATTATGCTTTTCTGTGTTCACACCTCACACTGGTTCTTCCTTCTTCCTTGACTGCCCTAAGCAAACAACAGTTCACTTCCATCACTATGTCGTGAGTTCCATATGTGGAAGAAATGAAACTGATTTCTATTGTATCCTTAGCACCTGGAACACAGTAAGTACTCAGTAAATGTCTGTTGTATGAAATAAAGCATTCAATGGTAAAAAAAAAAAAAAAAAAAAATGCAGACCTTTGCTTGTAGATAATTTAACTGAGTCAGATTTCATTACTTTTCCTCCTTAGATCAATCTGGAAATCTGGGACTGGAAATAGAACTCTAGCCTACAGGGTGCCTAGTAAGCAGTGGCATTCAGTTCATTTATGCAAGCAGATACAGACATTTTCTTAGCTGGTGTGTCACACCTATATGCACGCTGATTTTCTTCATTGTTTCTCCAGGAGGACTGGGAATCAATTTATAAGAAGCCTCATTCTTTTTGGTTTGTGCTTCAGTGTACGATTTGAGGGGAAGAACTAGGGGAGGCTTGAAACACAGTTATAACATGACAGAGAAAGAAAGGGAACAAAAGAATGTGTAGGGGATGATTAAGTGCTTCTGAATTTACACAGTGAAATATGGACAGTTTAAATGTCTTTGCTATTTGCTTCTTTTCAAACTGTGAGCAGTTTCAAACACCCCATGCTGCTCCAAGATTAATTGAGTTCTGCATGCTTTTGGCTTGCTCCGGGTACCAAGGAGAAAGGATTTCCACAGAACCTGTATTTGCCAGAGCAAAGAGAATATCTCATTAATGTATGATTAATAGCCATTTGTGAAGTGATTAATTAGTCATTTTGACGATAAACGGAGTCTATGTACATGCCTTTGCTGGACTCAAGTTTCACATGTAGGAGAAAGAGAGAGAAGGTCTTGCTTCTGCTTGCTTTCTTCCTGCACCAAGACTAGAAAAATCCAAAGGCCTTTGCATATTCTAGTCTTGTCTGATTTCATCTGGTTTGTCTTTAAGAACAATGGCCCTGAAATGGAAGCTCTCCAGCATGATTGATGGCTTCTCTTTCTATTTGCAAGTTGGAAATACAGAAAAGGATTTTTTTTCCTCTGTAGGTCTTACTGCTTATTGGTACAAGAGTTATTTCCACTTTGCCACAGAATTGATTTGCAACATTGGTGTATGAGTTTGTATATTTTTCTCACTGGTCCGTCACTAAGCATAAGCCAGCAAGTCTTCTGCCGTATGATGGATTATGTAGCCAGGAGCCTCCTAGTAATGTTTCCATTAAAAGGATGAGCACACTGTCATTAACTCTGGGGTGGGGGTGCTGGAATGATTCAAATTCTGTACCTTGACATCTTACAAACTGTATTATTTAGTAGTGCTCATTTCCCCCACATCCAGTACTATCTACCCAACCTCGGGTAGATTCCTGCATCTCTGATTGCCCATTCTGTAAAATTAGGAAATTAGGAAGGCTTCAAAGGTTCAATAGCAATAGGTCTCAACTTACATCCTGCTTCCTACCAAATAAAACCACTTGTTTAATTCAAAAGAGGAAAAGAACAAAGAGAGTGGGGAGGACCGCCTGTTTATCTAAACTGTTAGAAAAGAATCATTCATTTCAAGATATACTGAAGCACCTCAAGAACTTAATTAACCAAAATGAAAACAGAAGAAGAAAAATAAATCAATTCCAGACTTCTGGTTTTCGATTAAAGCCATTTGGTAGCATAGAAATGCTCATCTCCGCCCACCCCCCCCCCCCCCGCCCCCGCAGTCTTTCCTCTTGTTCATCTCTACCCATTTTATGTAGGAATTATATGGGGATGTTGGGGAGGTGTATTACCAGGAAAGCTCCTTTGGAACAAGGAGCTTTGAGTAAAACTAAATAAAACAGTATAATAAAATAAATAATAGAAAATAATCATATGTCTGGGAGAGGCTTCATAGTGGTTACAAAAAAACTGACTTTGAATTATGACAGCTGGGTTTGAATCTTAGCTTCACCGATTTCTAATTGTGTATCATGAAGAGGTAGCAATTTTATTAAGTCTCAGTTTTACTGTAAAATAAATATACTAGTATTTGCCTATGAATACTATAACATTTAGATTTAAAACCTATAAAATGTACAATGTCTGACACATAACTAAGGCTCTCTAAATAAATGTTAGATACATAGCCTTGAGTATGTGTGTATTTGTGTATGTCTGCATGTACGCAACACTTTTAGTACCATTATTTCTCATCATTTAGAGATGCAACATGCCTATTGGGTTAGCCAAAAAGTTTGTTTTACTGTAACATCTTATGGAAAAAACTAAAATGAACTTTTTGCCCAACCCAGTACATAGCTTCATGTACAACCATGGGGATAGAGTTAAATGCAACGGTCCAAGGGCTCTGGGGGCATATACGGACTCCTGAAAAGAGATATACAGACTGAACAACCAAGGTCTTTATCAATAAGGGATGAGTTAAAGTTTTACTCTTCAAAACAGTCTGTTATACAGCCCTAACTGTTGTTGCTGTTCAGTCAGTAATTCATGTCCAATTTTCACCATGGACTGCAGCACGCCAGGCTCCTCTGTTCCCCACTATCTTCCAGAGCTTACTCAAATTCACATCCATTGAGTCGGTGAGCGCTCACTTTAATTACTACCTTTCCGGAGAACAGTTAGACTTAAAAGTGTATCTTTTAATAACTGACCAGCTATTTTTTCCATGCTAACAGCTCAAAGTGAAAGTCGTTCAATAGTGTCTGGCTCTTTGTGACCCCATGGACTATACAGTCCGTGGAATTCTCCAGGCCAGGAAACCGGAGTGGGTAGCCTTTCCCTTCTCCAGGGGATCTTCCCAACCCAGGGATCGAACCCAGGTCTCCTGCCTTGCAGGCTGATTCTTCACCAGCTGAGCCACCAGGGAAGCCCAAGAATACTGGAGTGGGTAGCCTATCCCTTCTCGAGCAAATCTTCCCAACCCAGGAATCAAACCAGGGTCTCCTGCATTGCAGGTGGATTCTTTACCACTTGAGCTATCAGGGAAGCCCTGTTAACAACAGCTAACACAGTGAAAAACACATTGTATCACCAGTTATCCAAGTAGAGTGGTCAAATTACCATTTTCTAAAACTGTGTGACAGGTGGAGAAATAGAGACTTCTGGAGTGGAGAGCTTAAAGAATATAGCTAATATTCTTTTCTAATATTTTTCTCTTATCATTCTCAGACATATTTTCTTTTCACATTTTAACATCTCGGACTGACATCAGACATGTCTCATAATTGATGGTGGACCTTCGTTTAACTGGCAGCATTTTTATTTCTTAATGGAACATAAAATATTCGTGTGACTTATAATTGATGAAATCTTAGATTTGATGAAATATATTAAGTGGCTTGTGTGCACAAGTGCAGATGTTGCCGTAGAATACTCAGGGGTTCCATTCCATGGCCTCTGGGGGGCACTGAGAGAACCACCATGGGCAGCAGAGCCTGTGTCTGGCCACTGCATACCACTTGCCAATTTACTCAAAATTTTATGGTGAAAGTGGACTTTGGTGGAAGGATATGCCTCAACTTAATAATAATTGGGAAGAGCAGCTTCTTTGAATATGTAATAATAATTTCTCTATAAATCCCCAAGTAATATATATTATGAAGCATAAAATAATGGTCCTATCTTCTGAGATAAGCATAGTAAACGTAACAGGAATTAATAGACTGCTTTATTGTCATTTGACAACTTCCATTACCAAATTCACCATAAAACTAAATTATATATCTCTAAGAAAACTCAATCAATATCATAGCCAAGTCATGCTGTTATTTTATGTAACTTCAAGCCAGCAATAAATATCTTTTGATTTTTTGATTTGCTCTAAGTGTTTGAAATCAAGTGAAATACTACCTAAAAGCAACTAGTTGACATCTTCCATTTTATCCTGAAGTTTGCCTTTGAATTCAGTCCTCTCAGGAATTTTTTTATCTTAAGAAATTTCTAGCTATAGAAATTTAGCTATAGTCTTACTTTTTTTCAACTAATGCAAATGACATAATGACAGGATCACATGTATTATTTAAAAATGGATAAGAAAATGAGCTTTATCTTTGGCATGAATGATTCCTTCCCTAACATAAGGAAGAATGTTATAGCTGCAAAGATTTTATAATAATGAGACAAGTTACTGAGAAAAGTGTTGAATTATCCTTTCTTTCAAATAGAATTTACTCTTCATATCTGTTTCTTAGGATTTATCTTCTGTAGTTAGGGAGAAAAACTGGGCTCTAAATCCTCAGCTAAAATTATGTTATAATTCAATCACAGACATTTATTTACCAAAATCTCTAGTAGGTGGGACTCTCAGAAACAAAGAATGAAGTTTGTCTTTCCTGAAGTATGTAACTTTAATCAAAATTGGGCAGATCAAATATTCCATATTAGAAATGTATTGCAACCTAGACAGCATATTAAAAAGCAGAGACATTACTTTGTCAACAAAGGTCCATCTAGTCAAAGCTATGGTTTTTCCAGTAGTCATGTATGGAGGTGAAAATTGGACTATTTAGAAAACTGAGCACCGAAGAATTAATGCTTTTGAACTGTGGTGTTGGAGAAGACTCTTGAGAGTCCCTTGGACTGCAAGGAGATCCAATCAGTCCATCCTAAAGGAAATCAGTCCTGAATATTCATTGGAAGGACTGATGCTGAAGCTGAAACTCCAATACTTTGGCCACCTGATGTGAAGAACTGATTCATTGGAAAAGACCCTGATGCTGGGAAAGATTAAAGGCTGAAGGAGAAGGGGAAAATAGAGGATGAGATGGTTGGACAGCATCACCGACTCAATGGACATGAGTGTGAGTAAACTCTGGGAGCTGGTGATGGACAGGGAGGCCTGGCGTGCTGCAATCCATGTGGTTGCAAAGAGTCAGACACAACTGAGCAACTGAACTGAACTGAACACTCCTGCTTAAATATGTTCAGACATGGGGATTAAAAGGAGATTTTTCTGTTAAGCTAAAAAGCAGTGATAAAACACAAAAAGCCAATCCCAGCCTCATATTTAAAAGCCTATCCTTAGTACTAAAAATAACAGGAGAGTGGAATGAAATTGTATTCAGTTAATAGTGAAAAAATTGTCATTCTCTGAAAGCAAGTTCAAGAAAATAGAATTTCCAGATTTGCTTGTAATTTGGATAATTATCTAAATGGATTTTAGTTCTGTGGTTATTCTGCAGATTGTTCTAATCTCAATCATCCTCATTTATTAAGGTATGCACTGAAAATATTTAATATTTAAAATCTCTGGTGTAGCATTTCTGACATTTGCTATGCTTTCTTCTTAGTAGATATGTTTTCTGTGTGTGTGTGTGTGTGTGTATGTGTGTTTAGCTACATTAACCACAGGAAGATAACAACTCTATCCACCACTCAAAATCCACTCGATCTCCCACCCAACTGCTGAGTCACTAACAAATGATGGAATCCAGTTCAATTAAACTTTTTGACATCTATTCTATATTTTGTATTAGTACTCTTCTCTTGGCTCAATAGCATTCTTATGTATATTTTTATTCAAATTACATAGCTTTAACCTATTTAGGTTCATAGTCCTCTTTGGAATTATGATGAAACCTAAAGCCATATTCCTTTACAAAATGCCTATAAGTTCACATAGACTCTCCACACAAACTCAACGAGTGTGTGGCCTGTAACCTAACGGAATAGACAGGTGAGAAGACAGTGATGAGTCTATGGCACATGGACAGTGCATGCTCAGTTGATTTTTGTGAGAATGTGGCACAACTGTAGTTCCTTTAGCTCTAAGTGGAGAAATTCAGACCTTCGCAGAAGATATCTAGATTTTTTAATGTGTATAACTAGTTCATTTTTCAAACACAGGATAGGCTAAACCAACATATTTTAGAGCCCAGAGTAGCTCATGAGCCTTTAGGCATGCAACCCCTGCCCAGGAACTCAAGCTAAAGACCCCTTCTTCTGAGCAATAAAATTGCTACAACCATTCCAGAGGAACCAGTCCCACTTGCCTTAAAGAGAAGGTAGAACTGACAACAACACGTTTCAATTCAGTAACTTGTAGGTGATATTTAGGAAAGGCTCTCATCAGATGGATTCTCATAATCTCGACTACACAGTCCAATATTTCTGATGTGTTCTATTCCCACAGGTTCTCTCATTCTATCTCAAATATCTTCCAAATTCACAGGATACAAGCACAATGTGTATTTACTCAGGATTGATCATTTCCAGGCTTTGTATAGATACTGGAGATAATGTGACAATAAACACAGCCCTTTCCTTGGAGGCAGCCACAGCCTACAAGGACCAGAGACATACAAGGAATTCATCACATGATGTAAGTGATGATGCAATGAATAAATAATACAGTAAAATACAATGGAAACATGAAAGAGAGAGGGGGCAACTCCATGTGGGAATTCTTGAATGACTTCATAGAAAAGCACATCTCTGTGGCGAGGTTATTAAACAGAGAAGGAGAGGATGTAGGTTCCAGATTGAGGGAGGATAATGTGTGATAGCAAAGAGGAGGGAAACAGAACAGAATGATATAGTGCTTTGGAAAGCAGCAAGGGGCTTTATGTAGCCAGAGTGAAGGTGCAGGATTGTGTTTACAGAGATGGGCGGGGGCCTTGAATGCTCTGCTCTGCGGGCCATCTGAAGCAGTTGAGTTTTTCCTATTCAAGATGTTAAGAAGTGGAGTAGTGAGATAATAATTTCAAGATAGTCAAATATGACTCCATGTGTCCGATTTCTTCCTGAGGCTCACTGTAGGCCATCCCCACTGAGGGTGGCCCATGTGTATACCAAGAAATACGTACAAGCAGTTTGGCCCCATACCTCATAAGGTTTAATTTCCTTGAGGCTGCTTTCAAACTCGTAGGACCCGAACAGCAGCAAACTACAATTTCAGATTAAACAGAATTAAGGGGGAAAAACATGCCAAAGTAGGTGTGTTTGCCGTCAGTGAGAGAAGAAAGGAATATGTTAATTTAGTCCACATGGAGAGACATTTGAAATGAAACTTAAGAACTGAAGTTATATAGAGAGAGACACCAGAACCTGAACTCCATCACTCTGTCTGATTACTTCTGCAATAACTTGCTAGTTTTATTTAGGAATCTCTCTAGCTGAGGATGGAGTCTTTTATGTCCGTCAAGTACCAGCACTATATAAATGAAATAGCATGATAAAGCAACAGACAGATATCTGCACCTATGCATATTAATAATGTGCTAATATCCCACCTTGGCTCAGAATTCATAATGAGCACACAGTATAGGTAACATGTGTGCAATCATACCTTTAAAATAAATGCAGTCCATTAATCAAATATGACCCAGTGTAGCAGGGAAAAGAAATCTTGGAAATGTGATTTTTATTTTATTGCTTACCCCTCCATGCAAGTTTTGGCTCCCTGCCGGTGAGTGACGGAGAGCTATCCCATGTGACCAGGGGCCTGAAGCTGACTCTAAGGAAGCCTGCTGTGATTTTTCAGTTTTCTATTTTTAAAAATGAACATCACATTCTAAAAATCAACTGAGTTCAGACTCTTTCTTCTATGTACACAACTATATAGTAATAGAGCCCAAATCCTGGTCAGAGAGAAGCATAAAGGGAAACAGAGATCATTGCAAGAGTCAAAGTCATTCCTTGAGTCCCATTCACACCTGAAAACCTAAGAATTGTCTCCTTCCTGCCAGATCATGATTTTCTGTTGTCTTTCCAAAAGAATGGATCTTATCTATGATTTTTTTACTACTGCGTAAGGAAACTAGTCACTTCAGAAATCCCAAATATTTCTGATTATTGCCTGCAAGATCATATGTGGTTAATAACTAGGCTGGCATTTATACACACACACACACACACACACACACACACACAGAAAACACCATATTCTGTTAGAGAAGATAACTGTAAGCCTCACTAAAACTTTCCTTAAAATTTGTATTTTAAGTGAGGTCTAAGAGAGGAAATGCATAATGACATAAACAATCTTTCTACCTGTTTGCTCTCAGTTTTACTATAAGAAATGTAATTGCAGTTAAAAGTATCATGTGTGGAAAATCACTCAGTCATGTGCAACTCTTTGAGACCCCATGGACTATAGAGTCCATGGAATTCTCCAGGCCAGAATACTAGAGTGGGTAGTCATTCCCTTCGCAAGGGGATCTTCCCAACCCAGGGATCAAACCCAGGTCTCCCACACTGCAGGCAGATTCTTTACCAACTGAGCCACTAGGGAAGCCCCAAAAGTATCATGAAAAGAAAGTGAAGTCACTCAGTCGTGTCCGACTCTTTGTGATCCCATGGACTATAGCCTACCACACTCCTCCGTCCATGAGATTTTCCAGACAAGAGTACTGGAGTAGGTTGCCATTTCCATCTCCAGAGGATCTTCCCAATCCATGGATTGAACCCGGATCTCCTGAATTGTAGGCAGATGCTTTACCATCAGAGCCAAAAGTATCATAGTTAACATTAATATTATATAACAGAATCATATTATATATCATATATAAAATACCATAGCAGACAATATATTTACAAACAATTTTGTATTGGTAATGTGTAACGTGCTTAGTTGCTCAGTCATGTC
The DNA here is from genome assembly GCF_910594005.1 of Cervus elaphus. Lineage (NCBI taxonomy): Eukaryota > Metazoa > Chordata > Mammalia > Artiodactyla > Cervidae > Cervus > Cervus elaphus. The sequence continues at coordinate 17,917,461 of NC_057820.1, forward strand.
CGACTCTTTGCAACCCTATGGACTGTAGCCCACCAGGATCCTCTGTCCATGGGGATTCTTCAGGCAAGAATGCTGGAGTGGGTTGCCATGCCCTCCTCTAGGGGATCTTTCCAACCAAGGGATCGAACCAGGGTCTCCTGCATTGCAGGCAGATTCCTCACCAGCTGAGCTACCAGGGAAGCCCAATTGACAGAATAAGCAAACAAGATTGGAAATGAGATTAACAGACCCAAACTAATTGACATGAGAGTATCACATCCATCAAATGCAATTTACAAATTCTTTTTCAAACTTACATAGAATATTTTTACCAAAGTTTGCCAATAGGTCAGCCAAAAAGTAGACATCAGTATATCCCAAAGAATCATATTCAGAATATATTTTTAACACAGCAGAATGAAAGTAGAAATCATTAATAAAAGGAAAACTTTAAAAAACCCAAATGTTTGGAAATTTAATGAAACACATATAAGTGACTAAAGGGTCAAAGAAGAAATTATACTGGAAATTAGAAAGTATTTTTGACTTAAAAAATATAATATATTAAAACTTGTGGGAGGAATTCCCTGACTGTGCATTAGTTAGGACTCCACACTTTCACTGCCAAGGACCCTGGTTCAATCCTTGCTTGCGGAACTAAGATCCCTCAAGCCCAAAGGCATGAACCAAAAAAAGAGAAAAAAATTTTGGGACATAGCTACAGCAGTGTATAGAGGACAACTTATAGTCTTATTTACACTTGCTAGAAAAGTTGCAACTTAGTAATCTAAATATCAACTTCAAAAATTTAAAAGAGCAGCAAATTATGTATGAAGGAAGTAAAAAGAATGAAAATAATAAAGATAATGGCAGACGTTAACTAGATAAGAAACGTGCTTGCAATAGAATAAAACAAGCCAAAAATAAACCCATGGAAGTAAAGTTGATAAATGCCAGGAAAATTGATCAAGAAAAAAGAAACTAAAAGTTATCAGTATCAAATATGAAAAAATGATATCATTATATGTTCTACAGAAAGTAAAGACAAACAAAAGAATATTTTTTAAAAATGTATGCTTTGCTTACTTGTGCAAGTGCATGTGTGTGTGTTTGTCATGTGTTTTTCCTTTCTCTGAATTAAAAGGATACAATATAAGCATGTATCAGTTCAGTTCAGTTCAGTTCAGTCGCTCAGTTGTGTCCGACTCTTTGTGACCCCATGAATCGCAGCACACCAGGCCACCCTGTCCATCACCAGCTCCTGGAGTTTACTCAAACTCATGCCCATCGAGTTGGTGATGCCATCCAGCCATCTCATCCTCTGTCATCCCCTTCTCCTCTTGCCCCCAATCCCTCCCAGCATCAGGGTCTTTTCCAATGAGTCAGCTCTTCACATCAGGTGGCCAAAGTACTGGAGTTTCAGCTTCAGCATCAGTCCTACCAATGAACACCCAGGACTGATCTCCTTTAGGATGGACTGGTTGGATCTCCTTGCAGTCCAAGGGACTCTCAACAGTCTTCTCCAACACCACAGTTCAAAAGTATCAATTTTTCAGTGCTCAGCTTTCTTCACAGTCCAACTCTCACATCCATACATGACCACTGGAAAAACCATAGCCTTGACCAGATGGACCTTTGTTGGCAAAGTAATGTCTCTGCTTTTTAATATGCTATCCAGGCTGGTCATAACTTTCCTTCCAAGGAGTAAGTGTCTTTTAATTTCATGGCTACAGTCACCATCTGCAGTGATTTTGGAGCCCCCCAAAATAGTCTGACACTGTTTCCACTGTCCCCCCATATATTTCCCATGAGGTGATGGGACCAGATGCCATGATCTTAGTTTTCTGAATGTTGAGCTTTAAGCCAACATTTTCACTCTCCTATTTCACTTTCATCAAGAGGATTTTAGTTCTTCTTCACTCTCTGCCATAAGGGTGGTGTCATCTGCATATCTGAGGTTATTGATATTTCTCCTGGCAATCTTGATTCCAGCTGTGCTTCATCCAGCCCAGCGTTTCTCATGATGTACTCTGCATATAAGTTCAATAAGCAGGGTGACAATATACAGCCTTGACGTACTCCTTTTCCTATTTGGAACCAGTCTGTTGTTCCATGTCCAGTTCTAACTGTTGCTTCCTGACCTGCATATAGGTTTCTCAAGAGGCAAGTCAGGTGGTCTGGTATTCCCATCTCTTTCAGAATTTTCCACAGTTTATTGTGATCCACACAGTCAAAGGCTTTGGCATACTCAATAAAGCAGAAATAGATGTTTTTCTGGAACCCTCTTGCTTTTTCGATGATCCAGCAGATATTGGCAATTTGATATCTGGTTCCTCTGCCTTTTCTAAAACCAGCTTTGGCCCAAGGTAAAAATTAAATGTATGCTAACATTTAATAATTTAAATGAAATGGATAAAATCCTAGAAAACCACATCTTACCAAAACATACACAAGAAGGAAAATACATACATACATATATATATATATACAAAATTATCACAGCCCATGGGGTCACAAAGAGTCAGACACGTCTGTGCACATGCCCAGAGGGACAGCATATATACTCCTATACTCCAAAAGAGTCGATTGTCTGCTTCCTTTTGTTTGGGGCGTGTGTGTGACTAGTAATGAAGTCGTTTTACCTTTTAAGGAAGAAATAGCCCCAATCTCAAATTCTTACAAAGAATTAAAAAATGAAAATACTCTGCAATTGAATATTAACAAGTTGAATCCAAGTGCTATATTTTAAGGTTAATACATTATGATCAAATTGAATTTCTTGTAGGATTGAAATCATGATTTAACATTTGAAAATCAATCAACATAGTTCACCACATTTACAAAATAGAGGACAATACATATAATTATCAACAGATTTTCTTAAATGACATGTCATACTTATTTAAACCACCATAAATAATGCCTAGCATCTAATAAATACTCCCCAAATTGTATTAGTTTATTTTCTTTCTTCTTAGTCTCCATGGTTGTTTTCTTCTGATGCCACTCACATTAATAGTTTAAACTCTACAGGAGATCAGCTATGATCATTTTCATTTAATCCTCAAACACTACGTTTTCCCACTGACAATGAAATGAATTCCCAGCGTCCTTATCCTGTCACTCAATTTGCTCTACAGTACAGTTCAACTTACCTTTTCTGCTTTTTTCTCAAGACTCCATCAAGCATTTTATATATTTTACTTGCTTTCAGTTGCAAAGATCTTTGGAACCAGTGATGAATTCACTGTAGAGAATTTGATGGCATATCATCCTTTACATCTTCCATTGTGCCCCACATAAATATTCACATAAATAAATTTTCTTGAGGAACTGGCCTGTTTTCTTCAAATGTGAAATGAGACCTAAGTAATTAACCAGTTTTCATTTTCATATTGGTCACTAGAAATTTAAAAGTTGTATTCAAATCTAGTGACTGTGTAGGATTTTAAAACTTTCCTGTGTCTATTTTCCTTATAATCAATCTCTTAGTTAGATATTACATTATTATTATAATATGCACTTTAATCCTCTCATTGTTTCCCTCGTTAAGTAATTTTTAACAATACATCTCATAAATGGTTTATATCCCTTATGGAACAAAGTGAAGTAGGTATGAAAATATAAAATTCCACTCTGGATGAGCATATTTTAAACTTTCAAGCCTTTGTGCCTTTCTTCTTGTTTTTTGTTTGTTTGTTTGTTTCTTAACCTAAATTATTCCTATGTCACGATCACCACACCATCACCTAAAATGTTTTACTCTCTTCACCTCAATGATCAAAATTGTATCCTTTCTTCAACGTTCACCTTGAATGGTGCCTTTCTCATAAAACTTTCCTCACTTATACTGAGTGCAACTTACACAAAGTTCACCTCCAAGTAACAGAAAAGCTGACTCAAACTCACCGAACTTCTCATACTTTGAGTTCTTCTGTGTGTTGACTTTTTCCTAATGCTGATGTTGAGATGACCTCAAAAGGACCAGGAATCACATCCAGTCATGACAACATGCAAGGCGGGGAAAACGGATTCATTTTCTCTCTTGCTAGAGGGTAAGGATACGGTTCCCAGAAGTCCTCTCCCAGTCACTGGCCAAAGTTGGACCATAACATTCCTAACTACGTGCAGGAGAGAACAATAGAATTCCATGATTGGCTTAGACTAATCATCTTAAAAGGGCTTCCCTGGTGGCTCAGTGGTAAAGAATATGCTTGGCAATACAGGAACCACAGGAAACGTGGGTTCAATCTCAGGGTCAGGAAGATCCCCTGGAGGAGGACACGGCAACCCACTCCAGTATTCTTGCCTGGAAAATTCCATGGATAGAGGAGCCTGGGGATCTACAGTTCATGGAGTCACAAAGAGTCTGAGTGAGCATGCATACACACAGTCAACTTAAATCCTCTGAGGTTAGGCAAGAGCTCAGTTTTCCTGGAATCCATGATTATGTGGAGAACAGTGGATATTAATCAAAATCAAAGCTAAGATTTGTTTGAAAAAAGAGGGGGATGAATAGTGAGTAGGCTCATGGTGGATTCTGTCATTGTGATCTCCCCCTTCCAGAATTCCCAGGGCATTTTGTTTACACCTGTCATAACTCACCTTGGGTTTTGTTGTTGTTGTTGTTGTTGTAGTTATCTGTGTACCTACTTCATTTCTACTTCCTATCAGGGTTAAGTTCTTGGAGGATAGAGACTCATCTGAGCACCCCACTCAGCAACCCGAAGAGGGGTTGGCCACATTGGGCACTCAATAAGTATATGTTCAATTAAATTCCTCATTTTCCTCCTGGACAGCCTCAGTATAAAAGCTGTGCCTCTTTGGATTTGTCTCCAGAGGAGATACTTCTGTGTGGACTCAGGCTTTGACTTGGAGTGCCTGCCTCCTATTAACTACCACCCACTGGTCCACACTTGTACAGATGCTGCTCATTGCTGCTTGGGTGGAGTAAGTCCTGTGCTTTGATTTTCCTACAGGAGATGAATCCCTCATTTGTCAACATACAGTCACCCAACCTGGCTCCTTTTCTGATTCATTTGCGGAATGGCTGGCAGGGACTGGCTGAAAACTGAAGCTAAAGGACAAAGCTTTTCTCTGTGCAAAGATGACTGGCTCACACCTGGATCAAGCTTGTGACCCAGGGCTCATTAGCACCATTTTCTAGTCCTGCAGAGAGCTCCCAGCCAGACCTATGAGCAGCAAGAACAATGGACACTGTGCCCTACTGGGCCAGGCCCAGCCAGGAGGAGCCAAGGAACATCTGGTAGACCATAGGGTAGCTGCAAAATATACAATGTTTGAAGAAAGAGCTCCCCCCAACCTCAATGGACCCAAGATACAACGTTTGAAGAAAGATATCTCCACGCTCAAAGCTGCTCTCTCTCCACCTACTCTGGCAGCAACAGCAAAACTTAAATAATCCCAGTGGTCCTTTCCCTCACACAGCATGAATACAATCTGAGTATAAGCAGGCTGTTGTTCACAGGGTCCGATGAAATATTTTATTTATTTCAATTAGAAATCATCCTAATCAGCTCATTTGAAAACGTTTACCCTGGAATGCACAACCACCACTCTATTCCCTATAACGGAAGAAAAGATACATTGTCATGTGGAAGAGAAGCGAAACAGAAAATTCTTAGCTAAATTCCTGAGGAGCATATCTGACCAAATGTCCAGCAACTGCTCTGACTAAAAATACCACTGATTTCATGTTAAAGATACTGGAACACTTTTGCTCATTAATGTCTGACCAGTTGATAGGGGATAGTAATCATTATGCACTCCCCAAAAGTGTCTGGGAACTCACAAAGAGCAGGAAAATCTTCTGGGATGCCCGACCAAAAGGATCATTTCTGAGAATGTCAGACTAGAATAGGGATCATAAAACTTGTCTATGAGTTCAGAGTTTAAATCTACACCACTCCCTTCAGCACATCTCTCGGAAGGTGAAGTTGACTGATTTCTTTGATCCAACACCATACAGGAAACCAGAGCACTGGCAGGCTAACTTGTCTCAAAGTGGCCCTGTCAAACAGTACCAAGGGCATCTCACCAATCTGTTTTCTTTCTTTGGCTTCTTTGTGTTGTGCTTCAAGTATTCTAGTATTACTTCTGGACAAGCAAGGTTTAGATAAAAGACCTAAAGCAAAACATAAGAAATGTAAAAAGAGGGGGTTGAAGGAAGAAGAATTCTTTCAAGTAACTAAAATGTGTGCATCTCTGAAAAATAATATTTTCCCTCTACTGAAGTTGAAACTAGGATATCTAGGCACCAGAATCCTAATGAAAAATGAATGAATGAATGAGAAAAAGAATACAGTTTAGGGTCTAACTGGCACTGACATTAGATAACTTACTAAGCCTCTTTGACACTCAGTTTCAAAATTTGGGGAGAACAAGTGTTTCTTCTTTGTAATCTAAGGGGGATTGTTCTATACATTTGATAACCCAAGAAACATCCATTAGTATGATTATTATAATAGCTGGGATTCCTGTTTCCAGGGTAATGAAGCTCTGAGTATGGAAAAGGAATGAAGGGATGAAATATAGAAACTTTAAACCTACTGACCACAATGACACATCTTGAAGACAAAACCATCCTGGAGTAAAAAGCTATTCCAGGGCTCCCCTGGTGTTTCAGTGGTTAAGGATCTACCTTGCAATGCAGGGGAAGCTGGTTTGATCCCTGGTCCAGGAAGATCCCACATACTGTAGGACAACTAAGCCCATGAGCCACAAGTACTGAAGCTCATGTGGCACAAGTACTGAGGCCTATGTACCAAAATGGGTGCTTCCTCCTAGGGCCCAGCAGAGTCCAGTTCTGAACAAAAGGCCTTTTGAGTGCTGGTAATGACCAAAGGGAAATGCCCAGATGGCAGAGTAGAAGGATGTGCACTCATCTTCTCCTATGAGAACTCCAAAATTACAACTCACTGCTGAACAACCATCCACAGGAGAATGTTGGATCACACCAAAAGAAGATACCCCACACCCAAGAGCAAAGGAGAAGCCTGAGCAAGATGATAGGAAAGGCAAAATAACATTTAGAATCAAACCCCATACCCGCCAGAGATGCTCAGAGGACTCAAGCAAACCTTGTGCACACCAGAACCCAGAGACCCCACAAAGACTGAGCCAGAACTGTGTTTGAGTGTCTCCTGCAGAGGTATGGGTCAACAGTGGACTGCCGCAGGGGCAGGGGCTCTGGGTGCAGTAGACCTGGCTATGGCATAAGCCCTCTTGGAGGAGGTCGCCATTAACCCCACTGTAGAGCCACCAGAACTTACACAGGACTGGGGAAACAGACTCTTGGAGGGCACAAACAAGAGACTGACGCAGACTTGCCCATGAGTGTCCAGGAGTCTCTGGCAGAGGTGTTGTTTGGTGGTGGCCTGCTGCAGAGCTGGGGGCACTGAGTGCAGCAGTGGGTGCATGGGACCCTTTGAAGGAGGTCGCCATCATCTTCATTACCTCCACCATAGTTTGACCTCAGGTCAAGTAACAGGGAGGGAACACAGACCCACCCCTCAACAGAAAATTGGGTTAAAGATTTACTGAGCACGGCCCCACCCATCAGAAGCAGACGCAGTTTGCCCCTCAGTCAGTCTCTCCCATCAGGAAGTTTCCATAAACCTCTTATGCTTCTCCATCAGAGGGCAGACAGATTGAAAACCACAATCACAGAAAACTGATCAATCTGATCACATGGACCACAACTTTGTTTAACTCAATGAAACTATGAGCCATGTCATGTAGGGCCACCCAAAACAGACTAGTCATGGTACAGAGTTCTGACAAAATGGGGTCCACTGGAGAAGGGAATGGCAAACCACTTCAACATTCTTGCCTTGAGAACCCTATGAACAGTATGAAATGGCAAAAAGATAGGATACTGAAAGATGAACTCCCTACATCAATAGGTGCTCAATATGCTACTGGAGATTAGTGGAGAAATAACTCCAGAAAGAATGAAAAGACAGAGCCAAAGCAAAAACAACACCCAGTTGTGGATGCGATGGTGATGGAAGTGAAGTCCGATGCTGTAAAGAGCAATACTGCATAGGAACCTGGAATGTAAGGTCCATGAATCAAGGCAAATTGGACGTTGTTAAACAGGAGATGGCAAGAGTCAACACCGACATTTTAGGAGTCAGTGAAATAAAATCGACAGGAATGGGTGAATTTAACTCAGATGACCATTATATCTACTACTGTGGGCAAGAATCCCTTAGAAGAAATGGAGTAGCCATCATAGTCAACAAAAGAGTCTGAAATGAAGTACTTGGATGCAATCTCAAAAACAACAGAATGATCTGTTTGTTTCCAAAGCAAACCATTCAATATCACAGTACTCCAAGTCTATTACCTGAGCAGTAATGCTGAAGAAGTTGAAGTTGAATGGTTCTATGAAGACCTACAAGACCTTTTAGAACCAATACCCAAAAAAGATATCCTTTTCATTATAGAGGACTGGAATGCAAAAGTAGGAAGTAAAGGCAATGCCAAAGAATGCTCAAACTACCACACAATTGCACTCATCTCACACACTAGTAAAGTAATGCTCAAAATTCTCCAAGCCTGGCTTCAACAGTACGTGAACCATGAATTTCCAGAGCCTCAAGCCAGATTTAGAAAAGGCAGAGGAACCAGAGGTCAAACTGCCAACATTCATTGGATCATGGAAAAAGCAAGGGAGTTCCAGAAAAACATCTACTTCTGCTTTATTGACTATGCCAAAGCCTTTGACTGTGTGGATCACAACAAACTGTGAACAATTCTTCAAGAGATGGGAATACCAGACCACCTGACCTGCCTCTTGAGAAAACTGTATGCAGGTCAAGGGGCAACAGATAGAACTGGACATGGAACAACAGACTGGTTCCAAATTGAGAAAGGAGTATGTTAAGGCTGTATATTGTCACCCTGCTTATTTAAATTACATGCAGAGTACATCATGAGAAATGCTGGGCTGGAAGAAGCACAAGCTGGAATCAAGATTGCCAGGAGAAATATCAACCTCAAATAAGCAGATGACACCACCCTTACAGCAGAAAGCAAAGAACTAAAGAGCCTCTTAATGAAAATGAAAGAGGAACGTGAAAAAGTTGGCTTAAAGTTCAACATTCAGAAAACTAAGATCATGGCACCCAGTCCCATCACACAATGGCAAATAGATGGGGCAACAATGGAAACAGTGAGAGACTTTATCTTTCTGGGCTCCAAAATCATTCCAGATGGTGGCTGCAGCCATGAAATTAAAAGATGCTTGCACATTGGAAGAAAAGCTATGAGCAACCTAGACAGCATATTAAAAAGCAGACATATTGCTTTGCCAACAAAGGTCCATCTAATCAAAGCTATGGTTTTTCCAGTAGTTATGTATGGATGTGATGGTTGGATTATAAAAAAATCTGAGCTCCAAAGAATTGATGCTTTTGAACTATGGTGTTGGAGAAGACTCTTGAGAGTTCCTTGGACTGCAAGGAGATCCAAACAAGCCATCCTAAAGGAAATCAGTCCTGAATATTCATTAGAAGGACTGATGCTGAAGCTGAAACTCCAATACTTTGGCCACCTGATGCAAAGAACCGACTCATTGGAAAAGACACCGATGCTGGGAAAGACAGAATGCAGGAGAACAGGGAGACGACAGAGGATGAGACAGTTGAATGGCATCACTGACTCTATGGACATGAGTATGAGTAAGCTTCAGGAGATGGTAATGGACAGGGAAGCCTGATGTGCTGCAGTCCATGGTGTTGCAAAGAGTGGGACATGACTGAGTGACTGAACTGAACTGATGTGCCCTTGAGCCTGGGCTCTGCAACAAGTGAAGCTACCACAATGAGAAACCCACGCATCACTAGTGAGTAATCCCTGTTTGCAGTAACTAGAGGAAGCCCAGGCACCACAACAAAGACCCAGTTCAGCCAAAAATAAATAAATTAAACAATTAATCCATACCAGGGAGCTGTTATTAATTTGTTCAATCACTCAGTCATGTCTGACTATTTGAGACCCCATGGACTGCAGCACACCAGCCTTCTCTGTTCTTCATTATCCCCTGGAGTTTACTCACACTCTTGTCCATTGAGTCATTGATGCCATTCAACCATCTCATTCTCTGTCATCCCCTTCTCCTCCTGCCTTCGATCTTTCCCAGCATCAGAGTCTTTTCCAATGAGCCATTTCTTCACATCATGTGGCCAAAGTATTGGAGCTTCAGCTTCAGCATCAGTCCTTCCAGTGAATATTCAGGGTTGATTTCCTTTAGGATTGACTGGTTTGATCTCCTTATTAACTAGGTCATGGCAAAAAAAGAATGCTGCCAGGCACGAGGAAGCCCAGATAGCTACTGAAGAAAGCAAGTAGCAGGTCAACTGCCCAGTATCTTAATAGACTTAAATGAAAGCAGGATCCACTGGCCAGAGATCAAACAGCAAGTTCCAGTAGCTTGACCGAGGGGAAAGAACCTCCACAATCAGCCATCAGCCGACTGTCTGTGCTTGACTCCGAAGACCCAGGTAGAGAACCGGTCTGAAGGTTAAATGATACCTGATGTTCAATTCACCCAAAGCCAACATTTGGGGAAGAATCTGAGTCTTTCTCTTTTCTCTTGTGCTCCCCTCTCTTTCTAATACATCTGCTTTCTTTTTTTAATGCTTGTTCCAAACACTCCCAATATACCACAGAGCAGACACACACAAACACTATAAAAATATCAAATACTTGCATATTGCTTACCACATGCTCGGCACAATTACAAATGGTCTGTGACTATTAATTCATCTGGTTATCAGACCTTTGGAATAAGTACCATTTGTAGCCCCGTTTTTACCTAACAAAACTGAGGTACAGAGAGATTAATTAGCTTGCCTAAGATCACAGAGGTGATAAAATAGAGTCACTGCTGAAAGGTAGATGGTCTGACTCCAGAGTCTGTGATCTTAATATGACCACTCTGTTGGATGAATAACGAAGCAAATATTCATAATTCATTTAACAAATATTCATTAAGGCCTGCAAAAGTTAGGTAAAAAAAACAGTCTTGAATCTCAAAATCTTAGAGTCTGGTAAATATGATAACTGCATTCATAAATGACTTTTATTGCAAAGTCATAAGTGTTAAGTAATATGGAGTTTTGGGAAAGAAGAAATTGCTCCTGTACCGGATGAGAAAAGTCTCATGAAAAGGTCAAGATTTGAGTTGGGGCTTGAGTTCAGTTCAGTCACTCAGTCGTGTCTGACTCTTTGTGACCCCATGGACCACAGCATGCCAGGCCTCCCTGTCCATCACCAACTGCCAGAGTTTACCCAAAATCATGTCCACTGAGTCGGGATGCCATCCAACCATCTCATCCTCTGATGTCCCCTTCTCCACCTGCCTTCAATCTTTCCCAGCGTCAGGGTCTTTTCCAATAAGTCAGCTCTTCACATCAGGTGGGCAAAGTATTGGAGCTTCAGCATCAGTCCTTCCAATGAACACTCAGGACTGATCTCCTTTAGGATAGACTGGTGGATCTCCTTGCAGTCCAAGGGACTCTCAAAAGTCTTCTCCAACACCACAGTTCAAAAGCATCAATTCTTCAGCGCTCAGCTTTCTTTATAGTCCAATTCTCACATCCATACATGACTACTAGAAAACCATAGCCTTGACTAGACAGACCTTTGTTGGCAAAGCAATGTCTCTGCTTTTCAATATGCTGTCTGGGTTGGTCATGACTTCCCTGGTGGCTCAGACAGTAAAGTGCCTGCCTACAATGCGGGAGACCCTGGTTCAATCCCTGGGTTGGGAAGATCTCCTGGAGAAGGAAATGGCAACTCACTCCAGGATTCTTGCCTAGAAAATCCTATGGATGGAGGAGCGTGGTGGACTACAGTCCACAGGGTCACAAAGAGTTGGACATGACTGAGCGACTTCTCTTCACTTCTAGGTTGGTCATAACTTTCCTTCCAAGGAGTAAGCGTCTTTTAATTTCATGACTGCAGTAACCATTTGCACTGATTTTGGAGCCCAAAAAGTGAAGTCAGTCACTGTTTCCACTGTTTCCCCATCTATTTGCCATGAAGTGATGGGACTGGATGCCATGATCTTAGTTTTCTGAATGTTGAGCTTTAAGCCAACTTTTTCACTCTCCTCTTTCACTTTCATCAAGAGGCTCTTTAGTTCTTACTCATTTTCTGCCATAAGAGTGGTATCATCTGCATATCTGAGGTTATTGATATTTCTCCCAGCAATCTTGATTCCAGCTTGTGCTTCTTCCAGCCCAGCGTTTCTCATGATGTACTCTGCATATAAGTTAAATAAGGAGGGTGACAATATACAGCCTTGACGTACTCCTTTCCCAATTTGGAACCAGTCTGTTGTTCCATGTCCAGTTCTAACTGTTGCTTCCTGACGTGCATACAGATTTCTCAAGAGGCAGGTCAGATGGTCTGGTGTTCCCATCTCTTGAAGAATTCTCCACAGTTTTTTGTAATCCACACAGTCAAAGGCTTTGGCATAGTCAATAAAGCAGAAGTAGATGTTTTTTCTGGAACTCTCTTGCTTTTTTGATGATCCAACAAATGTTGGCAATTTGATCTCTGGCTCCTCCAGAGTTCTGACAAAATGTGGTCCACTGGTGAAGGAAATGGGGCTTGAAGAAAGGGTCAAATTTAAATACTGAGAGATATCCTGAAAAGACAGTGTAAGCATGTTATTTTTCTTCATAGCCAACATTAGAATCACCCAAGAATGTTTTTTTTAAAGTATCAGTGCCTGAATTAATATTGATTAAAATACTGACGCCTGAAACAGTTCGTATCAGGTGCCAACATGTGAAAAAGATTCTACCAGCCATTGCTGGCTTTGAAGATGAAAGGAAGCCCAAATCAAGTCACGCAGGCAACCTCTAGAAGTCGAAAGGGCAAGGAAACATTCTCCCTTAGCATCTCCTGACTAACATCTTGAGTTTAACCTGTGAGACCCATTTTGGACTTCTAGTCTCCAGGATTGTTGCAAATATTCCTGGGAATATTACTTATAATAACCAAATCACTGGAAACAACTCAACTTTCTAACAAGTGGTAAAAAGAGAATTAAAGTGTGGCTTATCCCATACTATGGAATTCTACTCAGCAATGAAAAAGGTCAACATGAGTGAGTCTCAAAAACATAAATATGTGATAAGTAGAAATGATCTCATCTCCATGAATACACACTCTATGATTCCACTTATGCGAAATTCTAGAAAAGACAAAAATTTAGTCACAGAAAGCAGATCAGTGGTTGCCTGGCCTCAGGTTTCAGGGGAGGGGACAAACCAGAAGGAGCACAAGGGCACTTAGGAAGAGAGAACTGTTTTAAGTCTTGACTGCACTGATGGTTACACCATTCTATATAATTAACACACTTCATCAGGCTATATAGTTAAATGGATGAATTTTATTGTACAGAAATTATACTCCAATTAGCTGATATCACAACACAGACCAATTAAGTCAGAATCTCTGAAATTCAGGTCTGAGTGTTGGCATTTTCTTAAAGTTCCCAGGAAATTATAGTATGCAATCAGATTGAAAAGCTGCTGCTCTAAGAAAAAGAACCATTATGCTCAAATGTATGTACAAAAATAAATATTATTTTAAGTGTTTTTAGCTTTTAAAAAGAATAAAACTGTGTTTCTTTAGGGAACAAAGTAACTAAGCACAGAGTCTACAAATGTGAATAGTGGAAGTTAGTCTATAAATATAACTTAGGGAAGATCATGGAAAGCCAAGTTTTTCATAGTGAAAGAGTGTTCCAGACTATCCATCTGAAGGCAAATTTGCCCCTAAAAAGTTGTAGAGAAAATATTCTCAATTTTTAGAAGCAGAAATATTAATATCCATACATCTGAAAATATCATTATTTTTATTGATACTATTTTCTTGGACTATATACTGTGTCCATGCTAAGGATGACAGTCAAGAAGAGAACTGATTATTATACCATTTCTGATCTTGAGCAAATTTTTTATTTTTAACCTCAATAAAGTTCTATTTGTATGTGTGCTCAGTCATGTCTGACTAGTTGTGACCCCATGGACTATAACCCACAAGGATCCTCTGTCCATGGAATTTTCCAGGCAAGAATACTGCGGTAGGTTGCCATTTCCTATTCCAGGGGATCTTCTCAACTCAAGGATTGAACCTGCATCTCCTGTGTCTCCTGCATTGGCAGGGGGATATTTCACCTGGCAAACCAGAAACTAATCTGCAAAATCAAGTGTTAAACTAAAGGATTTCACAGCCTCCTTCCAACTCCATTTCTTCACATGCAAAGGAATTAAACCTAGGAAACAATGCCATATTTAAAATAATGAAGCAGGAGCTCAAGGGACCTAGATCTGGAAATCAGTCAAGACACATGATTCTTATTCTTTCCTTCTTTTTTTCTTTAGGGGCCATACAGTGGTGCCTGTCCTTCTATCTGCTTGCTTCTCCTCATTCTACACACTCATTTTTTTCTACTAACATATCTTGTATATGCTTAAATGAGCTTCCCAGGTGGCTCAGCTGGTAAAGAATCCGCCTGCAAACCTGGGTTCAATCCCTGGGTTGGGAAGATCCCCTGGAGAAGGGAACAGCTACCCACTCCAGCATTCTGGTCTGGAGGATTCCATGAACTATATAGTCCATGGGGTTGCAAAGAGTTGGACATATCAGCTTCAGCTCCTAGGTCTACAGGATCTTTCAGATTAGTTTCCAAAATTTGAGAAAGGATTTTATCTCTATTTCCAACCTAAAGATGGCTCCTATTCCTTTGTGTCCAGTATCAATTCTGGATATACATTCATATCTGGTGGGGTTTGGTTACTGGGGGTGCAGTTGGGAAGCAGGGAAAGTTTAACATTTACAACTGCTCCTTTCTGTGCAAGGCAGCCACTGAAACTAGCTAGTGCCTTAGCAATCTAATCATTTATTTTTTACTTGACAGTAGTAAGCATGGATCCTGCTATCTTTCGAGAGTTCTCTACTTTTATTATTTGAATATAAGTTCTGGAGATTTGAGTGAGTATATTGGAGGGGGCGCTTCCCCAGTGGCTCAGCTGTAAAAAAAAAAAATAAATAAATCTACCTGCAATGCAGGAAACGTAGAAGGCGTGAGTTTGATCCCTGAGTGGGGAAGATCCCCTGCAGGAGGCCATAGCAACCCACTCCAGTATTCTTACCTGGTGAATTCCATGGACAGAGGAACCTGGTGGGCTATAGTCCATAAGGTCACAAAGAGTCAGACATGACTGAAGCAACTGAGCATGCGGGCATTGTGTGTGTGTTTCAGACAATATTCTTCTATTGTCAGAAGATAATCAATTATGAAATTACCAAACATTATAGATGTATAAAATTTTCCCAAATATTATAAACGCATTTACTCAATAAGGTATTATTTTGTATATAATTTAAATATTATATATATTTTATATCTTATATTTATATTTTAAGCCGTTGAGTCATGTCCAGCTCTATGCTACCCCATAGACTGTAGCCTGCCAGGCTCCTCTATCCATGGAAGTCTCCAAGCAAGATGACTGGTGTGGCTTGCCATTCCCTTTTCCAGGGGATCTTCCCAACCCAGGGATCGAACCGGGGTCTCCTGCATTGCTGGCAGATTTTTCACCATCAGAGCCACCAAGGAAGCCATTTTATATCTAACAAGAAAGAAATATTGTTGCACCTGACTGTCTGGCTATCACAGCAAGGCTTTTATTTGTGTAGCAAAATACCAAGAAAGTAGTATATGTCTTAAATATAAGTGATAAAGTTGGAGGTAACATCTGATACTTTGATACTTAAAATAGCCATAGCTTGAGAATACTGAGAAATCAAGACAGACTTTTCTAGGCGACAATTTGTTCCTTTTCAACCAAAAGCCAAAGCATCACTGAAAGAACAAACAACAAAATAACAAAGGAAAACCTTTCATTGCTGCAGCAAAAATATTTCCTAAAATCTAACCCAACAGATGTTTTGCAAGTCATGCACTGGATTAGATTTTCAACTCATGAAGCTCTTATAAATACACAGATTGATATAGTAGCAAATAGGAACAGAAAATTCTAGCACTATGGAATTGCAGTTGCCTAAGACTATAATCTTGATTCTGGACAGAGACTAAGTATTTCCTGAAACTAGTTATAACACATGAATGTGAATATAGAACAAGGACTAAGAGAGGAGAGAATACAGATGAGACAAAGAGGATACACAGCTCTCTCATCATTTTCACTTACTCTACAGTGAATAAAGATTTGTAGTTTAAAAATCAGAACTTAGTCCTACTATGTGTGTGACACATACAGTAATAATGCGTGCACGTATGCATATACACATAGCTACATGTGTACAGTTAAGATCATTATAGAGTATATGCTTGGTGTATTAGCTAGCCCTCTCTGGTTGTCTTTATACAGCTAAAGAATCCCTTCTAGCACCAGGAAGAAAACTGAGCGTGCTACCTACTGTGTACACCTGTCCATCTGTGTCCACTTCTCTGTGTCTGTCTGTCTCCTGCTCTTTCGGCTTGTTTCAGAAGTAACTCAAAAATTCTCCCTGGCATTTCCATGCTAAAGCAATTTTACATGGTGGCATTTAAGCTTTCCTTGAGGTTAGGTTATGCTCCCATGTGAAACTCATATCAAACCTTTTGCGCCATTAACCCTCCTTCAAGCTATAACACAGCCCTGCCAGTATGAAATATAAAATTGCTCATTAGAAGCCAGCAGGAAAAAAAAACTCCCCCATAGACAGAATTAAAAGCCTAGCATCTCTAGACTGCATGCGTCATCACAGCACCAGCAGCTGCTTCCTTAGGCACTGTCAGAACAGTAAATCTGAGGGTGTAGCTATTCATCCAAGTATGGTTAGGAGGAAGCCAGAAAAGAACAGAGTGAAATAGGGTGAAAAACGGGTTGCTGATGGTCAGCTAAGGTTGCTGTTTAACTCTGCAGGTTATGGCCATATAATCATCCTCCACCACTCTACAAGGGAAACTCAGTATTGCCCTAATTACTTTGCTCTTGTTACTCTTTGAATTCCCAATCCAATAGTATATCCAATAAGTGAAAGGACAGACCATTCACTTATTGTATACATAAATTTATATTATCTAAGATAGTGCATATACTTTGATCTTGTAAAGAGGATTATGAAAATTGACACGGTTTTTCATCAAAGTCTTTAAAGTCCTGGCCCAGAACACAGGGTTGAGCCATGACTCTTAAAATCAGCTCTGTCTCTGACTACTCCAGCAGGGGCAAAAGACATGAATTTTCTAAACTATGCCCCCAAAACTTCAACCAGTGGAATGTTGATTCATCAGAGAAAGAATTGACTGACTTGCCACTGAGGTGATACTTCTAGGAAGGATCCTTCATAAATCCCCAAAGTCTGACCTCCAGAGTTTTCCAACACTTTTTTTCCCCTCTTCTAGATTTATATCCATCCACCATAAGGTCTCAAATGGTTTTGCTCATTTAGGTTTATAATAGTTGTCAGACTTAGGAAGTACGTTATTTCAATTAACAACAGTAATTATGTTTCATTTTCGTTTGACATGATGATAATGATAGGCAAAGTAAAAATGGTAGTCATACTTTAAATCTGACGGAACTAGAAGGAAGTCACTACATCAGAGAAAGGTTGATGGATTAGAACTGGAACTCTGGTGATTCTCATTTCAAGAAAATAGCCCATTCAGTATGCTTCTTCTGAAAAACATCATTTTATCTTATTCACTGATGAATACTGAGATAATAAAAATGAAACAAAAATCTCTGATAATTCCAGTAAAGAGGTAACATTAGTAATACTCTAGGATATCTTTCCAAATATATCTATAATATTATATATAATTATATACCATACATACTGGGCTTCCTTGAAAGCTTAGTGGTAAAGAATCTGCCTACCAATGCAGGAGACAGGAGTGCAATCCCTGGGTCAGGAGAATCTCCTGGGTAGGAAACAACAGCCCATCCTATATTCTTGCTGGGAAAGTGCATGGACAGAGGAGCCTGGTGGCCTACAGTCCATGGGGTCACAAAAGAGTTAAGACATGACAGCGACTAAATGACAACAACTATACATATTACTTGCTCTTTGTAACTGGTTTGAGAATATTAATTAATATGTAGGTCTTGAATACATGCAAATAAATGAAGAACTTATCACCTTTTCCTTCTTTGCTGTTAACGCCACAGTGGGCCAGGGCAAACCATGAATATGACTTACTTCCCCCATGCAGCTTTCCCTGTTTGAAAAGTGTAGACAGATATTATCTGTAAAATATGGTAAGTTCATGGTTTAAAAAAACAGTGTGAATTCTCTCCCAAGCTTGGAAAGGCAATACCTTTTCTGGTAAAAGTCATCACTGTGGAAAAAGTAAAACAAAGAACAAAACCAAAACAAAATAAAACCCAAAAAGATAGGCATAGGCTTAGGAGATAGTTCTCTTCATCTAAAACTATCAATCAAGATGTTAAGCACTCATAACACATTTCTATCAAACTCATGTGAAACCTGGCACTTCTGAGCCTTGCTCCTCTCACAATCATATGTTCCTGCTCCCTGTCAAATAGTTTTCATCTTCATGGGAGTGACATCTGTACCTCCAGATGTTCATGTTTTATCAGGCCCTTCTCAGTCATTTCGATCAGAATACATGTACACAAATTACACCATAAATCTTCTCACGCTTCGTATACTAAATCAAATAAGAAAAACCACCAAATTTACACAGAGCTACATTAAACCTAGGAAAAATGTAACTTGAGATTTAACACACTATTTATAAGGATGTGCTATTATTCTTAATCCCTCAATTAATACTGGCTAGCACTACTGTACAGATTTATTATGGACCATATGCTCCTTAATTACCATCGCCTCCCAAAGTTACCACTTCACACATCTGCAACCGATGTGGGCTGCTGTTCCTCTATTCTTTCCTCAGCAGGATCTGGTAAGCATTTTTCAGCTGGACACCTTGACAAAGGAGTCAACTCCAACAATGTCTCAGAAGAATGATTAAAATAAAAGGAAAGGGGAAAGGGAAAGCACTGAAAATGGACTGGGGAGATGCCATGTACCTCATCTGTTCAGGTTCATATTAACTGAAGTGTTTTTAAATTGTAGATTGTTAGTGTTCAGCCTCCAAAATCTGGATGTTGTTAGTGGAATTAAGGAGGAGTTTTCCTCTCTTGAAGCAAAGAAGAATGAATGCACAGAGTGTGCAAATACTAACGTTGTTCTCAGATCAAGATGTGTCTTGCTGATTTAAAATCTTCTGGACTGCATGATCGGGGGAGACATAACTCATGTGGACTTGGATTAAATTTTTAAAGATTTACACTACAATTTTCAATGAAGTTCTAGTTAATTAAGCATCTCTTTATATCACAGAGGAACAGTTCCTATAAACTGTTTTCCCCTTTATTGGAGGTTAACATTCTTAAGGTCACACATCTCTTTCTTCCCGTAGATGCAAGACACATATGTAATATCAAGGCAAAGGCTTCCTGAAATATCGTAGGTTTGTTTGAAAGGTGGAAAACTTTAGCATAAAGATGACTGGCTGGTGAATTTGGAGGCAGATGTTGGGAAAGTCACTTAACTCCACAGTTTTTCATTTGTGTTACAAAGAGTTTAAGCTAGATGAAACTCAAGGTTACCCATCTCTAAATTAGTGACACAAGTTCATTAGTAGTGAATTCAAGAGATTTACAGTCATTTGTATTTTGACCATCCAGAGAGTTGGATGACTATCTTTACTTCTATTCTATGTTGACAGAAAAGATCTCAAGAATCCATTCATTCACCAAACGTATTTGCTTTGGAAATTTTCAAGTTAATTCCAAAATATTTCTTTAAAATGTTTCAAAATTAAAGTTTTCAAATATTTATTTACAGAAATAAATAGAGCCTAGAATAGTTAAGAAAAAATGGCAACCCACTCCAGTATTCTTGCCTGGAGAATCCCATAGACAGAGTCACTTGGCAGGCTACAGTCCATGTGTTGCAGGAGTCAGACACAATTTAGTGACTAAACCATCACCACCACCAGGGCTTCCCTCGTGGTCTAGTGGTTAAGAATCCGCCTGCCAATGCAGGGGACACAGGTTTGATCCTTGTTCTGGGATGATCCCACATGCCATAGTGCAACTAAGCTCATTTGCCACAACTACTGAAGCCCACACACCTAGAGCCTGTGCTCTGCAACAAGAGAAGATACTGCAATGAGAAACCTGCACTTTGCAGCTAGAGAAGAGCCCCCCCAACCCCACCACCACAACTAGAGATAGCCCACATGCAGCAACGGAGACCCAGTGCAGCCAAAAATAAAAGTAAAATAAATTAATTTAAAAAATCTTTTTAGCCCCCAGAGCTGCAAGGCTTGCTACTAGAGTTCAAGGTTTATTATAAAGCAATTATGACTAAGACAGTGAGGTTTCAGCTCAAGCGTAGTTCAGTTCAGTCGCTCAGTCGTGTCCGACGCTTTGTGACCCGATGAACTGCAGCACTCCAGGCCTCCCTGTCCATCACCAACTCCCGCAGTTTACCCAAACTCATATCCATCAAGTCAGTGATGCCATCCAACCATCTCATCCTCTGTCATCCCCTTCCCCTCCAGCCCTCAAGTGTAGACAACTAACCAAAAAGACAAGATGGAGAGCCAAGAAAGAGACCCACCCAGAAGCAGTCACCTAATTATTATAAATAAAGGTATCACTTCAATCTAGTGGGAACAGGATAAATCTTTTCCACAAATGAGAAAAAATGAAATTTGATCTCCACCTCACATCTTGCACAATAATTAGTTTGAGCAGAGGCTTAAATGTAAAAGGTACACCAGAAATTTTCTGAAAAAAAGAAAACAAAAAACAGGGGAGTATCTTCAAGATCTTGAGACAGGCAAATATTATTTAAACTAGAAAAGGAAGAGTTAGCCATAAGAAAAATGATAAATTGCTGTGCATGAAATTTAAAACTTTTGCTCTTTGAAAGGCACCATTTAAAAAAAAAAATGAAACAAGTCACAGACTGGAAAAAAATTGCTATACTTGTGTTCAAGAAATGACTCATTTAGAATATTTAAAGAACTGCGAATCAATGAGAAAAAGACAGATGACCCAAATTTATTTTAAATGAGGGAAAGACTTGATCAGGCACTTTACTAAAGTGAAGTATATTGCCAATAAACATAAAAAGCATCTCAATATTCTTGGTCAGCTGGAAAATGCAAATTAAAACCACAATGAAATACCACCACACACCATCCAAAATGGTGAAAAGTGAAAGGATCTACTCCTGTAATAACAAATTAAAACATGAGATTCTCATACACAGTTGCCTGTATGCTCAGTCGCTCAGTAACATGTGACTCTATGCTACTCCATGAACTGTAGAACTGTAGTCCATGGGATTTACCAGGTAAGAATACTGGAGTGGGTTGCCATGCCCTCCTCCAGAGGATCTTCCTGGCTCGGGGATCGAACTTGTGTCTCCTGCGTCTCCTGCAATGATAGGCAGATTCTTTACCACTGGGCCACCAGGGAAGCCCCTGTGTATGACAGCTGAAGTAGCCTGTAGGGGAAACTTTTGGCCTGTGTATTAAATCCAAACATGGGTTTGTCGTGTGACCCAACAAATCCACTCCTGGTGCTATGTCCACCAAAAACATCTACAACTGTGCTCGTAGCAGCATTATTTATAATAGCTAAAAACTGGAAACAACACAGATTTCCAACAACAAAGAATGAATACGTAAATTGTAATATGGTCAAACAAAAAAAAAATAACCCACAGCAGTGAAAAAGAACAGACTGCTGCTTCCTATCAGAGCATGTCTAAAATCTCACTGAAAGCTGGACAGAAAAGAAGCATGACATGAGACAGCATATATTATTGAAGTTCAAAAATAGAGAAAACTAATATATGGCCTTAGGGGGGAAAAAAGTTTACTTTCAGAATGGGGATGGGAGTATGGGCTGTGGGCACTGGAAATCTCCTGGAAATCTGGGTGGTGTAATATGTAAAATTGTCTTCTGATTTGTAAACTTTATTGTTTATAAGTTATATCTCAATAAAAAAGAAAATGTAGGTATGTGTACATATGTGTGTATCCATCTTTCAGAAAACAAAACTAATTTTATATTCTATTGATATCAAAACTTTTGTTCTTTATTTTTAGTATATTCAAGATATTTTCCCAAATGTGAATTAGAAACCCTCAATTGGTGAGAAAAATAATAAATTAAGTTTCTTCTAAAGATGAACATATTCTTTCTTGGACAGATTTACCTTCTCAAATGGAATATTAATGTATGGCTTATTTAAGTTACCTAAAAAGTTGTGAGGTAATAAAGGAATTGTTTAAGGGAGGAGAATACAGGTCAGCATGTGAAGAAATAGAAATTTGTATCATTATGTAAGGTGAGTAACGCATTTGCAAAAATGGAAAAATGACAAACAAGACTAAGAGTCAGTTTGAGATCATGTTTTTCCTGTGAACTAAAGTGCATAGGGGGCTGAATTATAACTCAAAGCACTCCTGCTTCTCCCCAAAACAGAAGTGAGATCCACCAAAGACCAGAAGCCCCAGGGGGTCCCCTGTGCTGAAGCTTAGATGTAGAAGAAACTAAAACCATTTACTATTTTTTTTCATAAAGTGAAGTTGTTCAGTCATGTCTGACTCTTTGAGACCCCAAGAACTGTAGCCTACAGGCTCCTCCATCCATGGAATTTTCCAGGCAAGAGTACTGCAGTGGGTTGCCATTTCCTTCTGCAGGGGATCTTCTCGACCCAGGGATCGAACCTGGGTCTCCCGCGTTGCAGGCAGACGCTTTA
Source organism: Cervus elaphus (assembly GCF_910594005.1). Classification (NCBI taxonomy): domain Eukaryota; kingdom Metazoa; phylum Chordata; class Mammalia; order Artiodactyla; family Cervidae; genus Cervus; species Cervus elaphus. The sequence goes on from NC_057820.1 coordinate 17,940,315, forward strand.
CCATCTGAGCCACCAGGGAAGCCCTTTTTTTTTTTTTTTTTTTTTTTAATAAAACAGGCTTTTAAAAAACTCACACTTTACTACCTCAATTTTCTCTTCCAAATGACTTAGGTGCACACCAAAAATGGTAAGAAAATGGTCCCCAAGTCCCAGCTTCCTGTTTCCTAGACCAAATGGGTGAAGCTTTCACATAGGGAACTAGATGATGGCTCACTTCCAAGTCTTCCCCTCTATCTAGAATGTCAGTTCTCATCCACAGCAGCCCCCAGACTCAGTTGGTGTGAGCAGATGTAAAATGAGTCACAAGAAATGTACTGTTATAATCAAAGTTGCTTTTTAAGAGTGAAGAGTAGATTTATGCAGTAACATTTCTATTTTACAGTTGAAAAAAAAAATTGCAGTTGAGTGGTTAATAAGTTGACCTGGGGCACAAAGGGCTTCCAAAGTGGCTCAGTGGTAAAGAATCCACCTGCCAGTGCAGGAGACCAGGAGACGCAGGTTCAATCCCTGGGTAAGGAAGAATCCCCTGGAGAAAGAAATGGCAACCCACTCCAGTATTTTTGCCTGGAGAATCCCATGACAGAGGGGCCTGGCAGACTATAGTCCATGGGGTTGCAAAGAGCCAGACATCACTTAGAGACTGAGCACGCATATAAGAACGCAGGGCACAGAACTAGAAAGTAACATTTCTATCATGAACTGCCTCTTTATGAGAGTGTATTGTGCAGCAAAACACGCACACACTTGTGCCACGGAATGACGGCTCACCTATTACATACGTCAGAGGGAGACTCATCAAGTTATCAAGTGCTCATGGTCTTATTTTCAAAGAGTAGGCAAATTTATCTCCATGGCATTGCATTCAATCAACCATTTTTAAACTAGGAGACTACAATCACATGTTAAAATGATGTAGTCACACACCTTAGGCAGGACACATACTCAGGAAATTACCTGTCAGAACTTTTGGCTCAGAAAAATAATATTCAAGGTCTATAGAAACAAAAATACTTACAAAGCTGTGATATATAAGAATATTACACTTTTTACAATGTTTCTAAAAGGCATGAAAATCAACATATATGTAATCACTCTGTTATTGCCTATATCACTTCTTATGTTTTTATGTTTATGGTTTTCTTATTGGAAGTTAGGCATTCTTTCTTAAGAAACTTATTTTATATCATAGTCAACAGATGGAAATTATAAACAAATGTTTAAATATGACAATTCACTTCCTGACTAAACAAAATAACACCTATTTCCAAATAGAAACAATTATTTTAAATCAGCAAGAAATACCATGTAATGTATTTATTTATGCAGTGTAAGCTTGTTGACTTAGCCAAAGCTATGTGTCATTTAAACAAAAATAACTGCTCATGTAAACTGTTTTCTATCCATCTGAATTTTGCTTATTTCCCTCACTAAAACCTTTAAAATTAATTATAGAACTTCATGGACCTAATTAGCTCAGGAAGACACAATTTCCAGAACCTAAGACTTAAAATAGATTCAGAGATAACCTAAACCAATTCTTTTTTTTTATATGTGGAAATATGAGGTTCAGAGAAGTGATATGGTCAAATTCACAGAGCTTCCACTCCTAAAGTCTTCTATTATGAATACAATCTAATCAATCCAGTGTGTGCTAAGTAGCTTCAGTTGTGTCCAACTCTATGAGACCCTATGAATTTGCAGCCCTCCAGGCTCCTCCCTCCATGGGATTCTCCAGGAAAGAATATTGGAGTGTGTTGCTATGTCCGCCTCCAGGGGATCTTCTCAACCCAGAGATAGAACCTGTACCTTTTATGTCTACCTGCTTTGGCAGGTGGGTTCTTTACCACGAGGGCCATTTGGGAAGCCTCAATCCAGAAATCATCCCTATTTGATCTGTGGCTCTCTAGACTGACCCTGATAAACACCTGCTTTAGAAAATAAAAGTTTAATGTTAGAAGTCAATGTTAAAATATATCAAATAGGTTCTTTCATACTCATATCATTTCCTTTGTAAAACCAGTCTGAGCTCTAACTATATGGAAATTTCTGCTGACACTTTGAAGAAACTGGGAAACCAAAATGAAACCATCTCCACAATTCTAATATCTCAGAATGTCCACTAGATATTGTCAGAGAATCATGCCCACTTGATTCAGAATAAACAGCAGTGCCTGCATTTATGTCATTTGTGATGTCAGAGAGATTGGGCTGTGACTAAGGCTGACCACCCTTACCACCTACCTGTGAGAACTTAAGCAGGTTACATAACTTCTCTGTCCCTCAGTTTCCTTTTCTGTTAAATGGAGATAATAATAATACCTGTTCCACAGGTTATCGTATTCATGTAAACACATATATGGCACATGGCATCCAGTCCCATCACTTCATAGAAAATAGATGGGGGAAAAGTGGAAGCAACGACAGATTCTAGTTTCTTGAAATCCAAAAACACTGCGGTTGGTGATTGCAGCCAGGAAAAGTCACTTGCTCCTTGGAAGGAAAGCTATGACAAATCTAAACAGCATATTAAGAAGCAGAGACATCACAAAGGTCCATCTAGTCAACGCTACGATTTTTCCAGTAGTCCAGCACAGATGTGAGAGTTGGATCATAAAGAAGGCTGAGCACTGAAGAACTGATGTTTTCAAATTGTGGTGCTGGGGAAGACTCTTGAGAGACCCTTGGACTGCAAAGAGATAAAATCATTCAGTTCTAAAGGAAATCAACTCTGAATATTCATTGGAAGAATGGCTACTGAAACCCCAATACTTTGGCCACCTGATGCGGAGAGTCGACTCATTGGAAAAGACCCTGATGCTGGGAAAGATTAAAGGCAAGAAGAAAAGGGGATGGTAGAGGATAAAATGGTTGGAAGCCATCACTGACTCAAAGAACATGAGTTTGAGCCAATTCCAGGATCCAGTGAAGAACAGAGAAGCCTGGCGTGCTGCAGTCCATGGGGTTGCAAAGACTGGGACAGGACTTAGTGACTGAACACCAAAACACGTGTAAACACATAGAACAGTGCCAGACATGTTCTATGGCTCTTATCATCCTCATTATGTTAATGATGATGTGCTATTGAGCATGTAAAAAAGAACGTGAATTAAGATTGATTTAATTATCCTTAACTAGTCATTAATAAGTTAATTTCATTTAAAAATTTACCTCACAATTATTTGTAAAATTAACCATGCCTTAAGTTCACGTAGGTATGCCATTTGCACTTAATCTAAACTCCAAGCCTTGGATATTAATATCTTTGTATATATGTTATAGTGCCTAGAAACTTGCCTTATCCATATCACCTACTCAATAGGCATTTGCTGAATTAATGAATGGAGGTTGAAATAAACCAAGCTTAAAGGAAAAGGAGATTGCTGTCTCCCATTCCCCCCCACACACACACACATATCAACCCTGCCCAATTTATTGGAAGGCACCCAAAGCGCTGATGAAACATTTGGCTCAAGTCTTCAAAATAGTACACAAATAGATAAATGGTCTTTTTTTTTTCTTATAGCTTTTAATATCCTGTTCTTTATAAATGACTTTCAGACTCATTTTATATTACCGTTATCTTCTGAAAATGTATTATACCCTAATAGCCAGGCTTCTTTCTCTACCTTCAATCCTAGTTTTTTGGTTTGGTGCTGATTTTTTACTTTGAGACATTAATTTAAGTATTCTGCTTGTCAGTGGATGAGTGAATGAATTATTCATTTTATTATGAAACATAAATTTTAAAGAACAGCATTATAACTTCTTTTTATATGCCAAAAATAATAGATCATTCCAGAAGCCATTATGGCCCCCGTGATCTAACACAGGGTGCACTTTTGAAAGCTATGCCAAACTAATCTGTTTTAGTATAACTACAACTCTGAAACCTTAAAAGAAGCCAGCTCAATTTAGTATCTAAATAAAAATACAAGCTATACATCAAGTCAGAAGTTACATAATATTGGAATTCCTTGATTACTATTAGCATTAAACAGAACAAATGATCAAGGCAAAATCAATATGATAATCACTGCCTCCTCTCCATAATGATAACCCAAACTCTCACTTCTTTTATCAAAATGTTATCCTCATGCATATGGGATAGATATAAAACAACAAACAGAATTTATATAAAAGAAATTAATCTCAACATGTGTCCCAATGTGTTCTAACTAAAGACACTACCATTCTCTAAATTTATGTATAAATATGCATATATTAATTAGACTGAATTTCACTAAATATTTATTAATAGAAAGCATTATTTCTAAAGTGTCTGATTTTGAAGATCACTGTAGATATTAATAAAGTTGTATCTCCATAGCCAAGCATTTTTAACACTCTATATCTACTATTGTTTTTCCCTATATGCTATAGCCTCTGTTCAACATAATGACAAAAACAATTTTTTTAATGTGTCATTATAAACTCCTGTCTACATCTCTCCTTTCCCAAATGTATCTCATTTGTTGTAAGAACAACGAGGTTAGCTAACTGGCATCCTGGTGGACTCCATAGATAATATGCATATTACTTTTTGGCCCATCTTTATTTTTAAAAATTAATAAAAACGAACATGAAAGATAATCATTACAGAGTAAGGAACAGTCATTACAGCGGAGGAGATAGATTTACTCAATGACAGAGAAGTGAATGAACCTAGGCAGTTAAGACTATTGAGGAGCATGAAAAGCCATATTGATTATTTTAATTTCCTAAACTCTTTAGTGTTCTGAAAGGCTCTTTAAAACTTCATATTCTTTCACATTTGTCTGTCGCTATTATCTTGTCCAAAGCTCTCACTCACCTTCATGCTACCGAGAAATACCGTTAGCATCAAACTGGCAAGATTTAATCAGAGTTTATTGCTTCAGATAAAAACACTGCCACATTTTTTATCTTTTTATTAAATTTACAAACTTGAGCATCCACATTAGGGAGCAAAAGGTGATTGCCTGTTCCCTCTACTGGAATGCAATGTTATACTTTTCATGTAATAAAAAGCCCTTTCTTTTGATTTGCTGAAGAGAAACAAGGCTTTTTCTCACTGAAGCAGAACTTTCCTTGAGATTATATTCAGGGATGATAATCTCTTTAACAAAAAAAATGATGAATCTAAATATCTGACCCTCACATATGGATATATTACAAGGGAAAACTGTATTCCTGAAGTACAACAATAATACTGCTGTTACAGAAGTCAGATAGTAGGAGAATTTTAGGGTACCACTGACTACACAGACACATGATAACAAAAACTAGAATTTTCCTTAACAAGGTCTAATTTTAGCTCCATTTTAGATCTCAAAGAAAAGTGTACTTTCCCCTAGAAAAATATTTTTTTACTTTATACTGACTATCAACCTCCCCTTTAGAAATTAGATGGCTATATGTTCTGATTTGGGCCTCTCTGGTGGCTTGATGGTAAAGAAACTGCCTACAGTGCAGGAGACTCGGGTTCGATCCCTGGGTGGGGAAGATCCCCTGGAGAAGGGAATGGCAACCCACTCCAGTATTTCTTCCTGGAGAATCCCATGGACAGAGGAGCCTTGCAGGTTATAGTCCATGGGGTCGCAGAGAGTCTGACACAATTGAGCAACTAACTCTTTCACTTTTCTGATTTGGAAATTGGGTTCCAAAACTACTGGGAGTATCCATTAACTGTCCACCAGCACCAAGGTAGGCATTGGTGTAAAGAAAGCAAGACATAATGTCATTAAAATTACATTTTGTTGTTGTTCAGTCGCTAAGTCATGTCTGACTCTTTATGACCCCACGGACTGCAGCATGCCAGGCTTCCCTGTCCATCACTATCTCCCAGAGTCTGCTCAAACTCATGTCCTTCAAGTCGGTGATGCCATCTAAACATCTCATCCTCTGTCATCCCCTTCTCCTCCTGCCTTCAATCTTTCCCAGCATCAGGGTCCTTTCCAATAAATCAGTTCTTCTCATCAGGTGGCCAAAGTATTGGAGCGTCAGCTTCAGCATCAGTCCTTTCAATGAATATTCAGGACTGATTTCCTTTAGGATTGACTGGTTTGATCTCTTCGCAGTCCAAGGACCTCTCAAGAGTCTTCTCCAACACTGCAACTCAAAAGCATCAATTCTTCAGTGCTCAGCTTTCTTTACGGTCCAACTGTCACATCCATACATGACTACTGGAAAAACACACACACACAAAATTTATATATTCAAGTTATTGCTGTTCTTCTACATGGTAATCTCAGAGGACTTTCATGTATATTCTTGTCTTGTATACCAAATGATCTGTAGAGCTTCTCTTTAAAAATTATCTTCAGAGATGATTAACCACAGTCCTACCCTCCTGACTTTATGGTTATAATTGCTTTGGGACAGCAGCAACCTCATCCCTCCAAATATCATTACTCTGTCTTATTCAGTAGGCCTGAATTTTAAATATGTTTGGCTGACTGCAAGAAGAAAACCTATCCTCCACAAATGAAGATATTCCACAACTCAGAATATTCAAGAGAACATGTAATACATTTGAAAAGGAAATCCAAGACTGTACTCAATGGAATAACAGATTTTCTCAAGGTGCCTGCTTCCAAAGGAGCAAAAATGGGAGGTATATAGCAGCATTAAAAACATAATTTGTAATAAATTACTTGCCTCATCTCATCATACCCTATGAAGAAGGAAATGGCCACCTGCTCCAGTATTCTTGCCTGGAGAATTCCATGGACAGAAGAGCCTGGCCAGCTATAGTCCATGGGGTCACAAGGAGTCAGATATGACTGAGCAACTAACACCACTACTGTGATACCCTAAAAGACTTTGGTTGATGAAATTTATGCAGTTCAAAATTATCTTCCAGGAAAGGAACCAGTGAGGATAAGAAATCATTCCAAAATTATTTTCAAGTTAGATATGAAAGGAGTTATCATTAATTTCTAGATATTCTACAATCATACTTATAGCTCTAATAAAGAAAAATCAGGAATTGCATAAACTTTGTGAGCCCTGATACTAGCTGGAGGAAGGGTGATCTGGCAGATGACAGGCATGGGAAAAGGCAGCCTATGATTAGACATTGTGGATAATCAGCAGTTAAACCTGAGGTTGAGAATGCAACCTGACAATCATCTGGGCTGTCCTATTCTAATGCACTCCACTGACCCTCAGAGTGTGGTTATGACAAATTTAACTACCTAGGAAATTTAAAACCCCATGCCTGGCTTTGAACACTCGTGATCACCTTATTGCTCTGTATATTGTTCATAATTTTATACTTTGGCATACTATTTTCTAGAACAGTGATGGCGAGACCCATGTTATGTGCTTCCATAGTACACTATACATTATAGAACCTCACACACTTTGAGAAATTACTTATTTAACATCCTCAAAGGTTAAATCTATTTTTCATTCACAAGTGCAAAACCCAGATCTGACTGGCTTTCTATTACATCCCCAGTACCTAGCAAGGTGACAGCAAATAGCAGATGAATATTGGAAGGACTAAAGAAATGAAAGAAAGAACCGAGGGAGCTGAGTTAGTGATTTTGCTCTCTGTAGAGCAGACCTTGATAGAGGGTACAAGTGAATGTCTTTAAACTGGCATGCTAACTTTTTTATCAGTAAGTATAGGTTGGAGAAGACTCTTGAGAGTCCCTTGGACTGCAAGGAGATCCAACCAGTCCATCCTAAAGGAGATCAGTCCTGGGTGTTCATTGGAGGGACTGATATTGAAGCTGAAACTCCAATACTTTGGCCACCTGATGCGGAGAGCTGACTCATTGGAAAAGACCCTGATGCTGGGAAAGATTGAGGGCAGGAGGAGAAGGGGACGATAGAGGATGAGATGGTTGGATGGCATCACTGACACAATAGGCATGGGTTTGGGTGGACTCCGGGAGTTGGTGATGGACAGGGAGGCCTGGCGTGCTACGGTTCATAAGGTCACAAGGAGTTGGACACGACTGAGTGACTGAACTGAACTGATACTGATTAAGTTTTAAGTATTTTGCCAATTATTTATTAAATATACATTTACTATTTTCTTTTCTCTTACTCTTATTCCATCTCTTAATAATAACCCAAAAAGTCTTATAGTCCTTTTATTGATAAGAAACACACACACATTTTTAAGCAAAAGACTAAAAAAAGAGAAGTCTGAGAAAAATCTCATAAGCTCTGGGGAAATAACACACTTCAACAAATCTTTTCTCTTGAAAGATAATTACTTTGAAAGGGAAAGTTTGCCTTCATAAATAGATTTTAACACTAATGAGCCACAAGCTACAAGAAGACCTTAGGAATGATTATTCTTGAAAAAGATGAAGAAAAATATTGTCACATTGAGAAACCACACTAAGATCTTGTTAAAAGGACTGGCTTAAATGCTATTTAAGCTCAAAAAAGTATTTACAGTATATCTTTCTGCTTCTTTACTTGCCTAGGTTTTAGTTAATACTGTGAAGCATTATAGCGTAAAGGAATAGATAAAGTCACACTTCCTTCACATGAACGGGGCAGTCCTTACTCAGTTCCAGCTATGGTTGCTAGAAAATTTAGACTCACTCATGCCAACACATCCTATTTTTCAAGAGAAGCCAGAAATAAGATTGTTATGTAAATCTCTTAAGATTTTTAGTGTTGGTAACTAATCTAAATTTTTTGGACATGATAAATGGTTTCTATTTCTGTTCAGGATGTCAGATACTCACAAGACAACCTCATCCCTACTCTAATAACTGGAACAAGATGGCTATACTATAAACTCATAGGTTTGCTGTTGTTGTTAAACCATCAGGGAAAAACCCAAATGAGATGATGTGCCCTTCCTTCTTAGGACAAAAGCTATTCTCATACTTGATAAAGCAGCAGGAAAAAGAAGCATCTGCTATAGACAGCAATAAGGAGAAACCAGCCAAACTTCCACACATTTTTAACAGTTGTATGTGGGTTGGGATTACAGATTAGACTTCTGAGGAGATCCAGCCACAGAACAAGTCTGCATGCCTTCCACCAGCTGTGTCTTCACCAAGTGTATCCAAGCAATATAATGAAGGCCAAGGGCGGAACTATAAAAATAATAGATGTCCACTGAGGTATGCAGGACCTCCCCTAGTACAAGGGGGCAAACCCTTGAGACTGTAGACAGGAGAGAAATGGTAAGAAGTACAAGTCCCTTCTAGGCCTTCACCTTTCAGTGGTGTTTGGAAGCAGGTCTCCAAAGATGGGATCAGATCAGTAGGGGGTTGAGAGACTTCTCAAAGTTACAAAATCTGGGAATGGAAGGTGCGGGAAATACCACATGGCCTAACAAACATGTGTATAGAGAAAACACGAAGGCAAATAATAATATTGCCAGACAAACAGATAGATGAACCAAAACCCCACTGTAGATACCATCTAAACACTTACAGGCCAGTCATGACTACCAGTTTTCAGAACTTTCCTCTAAACCAGATAAAGTATTGTCCTTAAATCTCAAATTAGCTTATTGCTGATCCTACCTCTAGTTAGCAAGTAGCCAATGAGCTATTTAGCTCAAAGTTACTAGTCTCATCTTTAAACAATATTATCTGGAGACAAGATTACCTCAGGGTCCTTGTTTCTTCAGTCTTTAATTCCCCAGTTGCTGGTGCACAAAAGTTTCAAACAAATATTTACTGATCAGAAGGATGTAGCAAATTTTTATGAGCATTCTAGAGTAAATTAACAAAATACTGCTTTTATTAACTAGCTCATTGCTCTTGCCTTATTCATATTTTAATTTTTTATAACCTCTATCATATATACAGAAAACTACATACCAAGGACACAGTTACACTGGTTGCAAGGTCAATAGAACACAGGATCATTTCTTAATGATTTAACATCATCATAGTGGGTAAGCATGCACTGCTGTTTCACGGCTTTAGCGAGTTCAAACAAAACTTTGCTACATTTAGTCTCTAGACAAGTGTTCAAGGATAATGTCTATTTGCTAACCTGGAGTTGGAAAAATAAAAAATGAGCTGAATGTATCACCCATCTCTAGCTGGAGGATCCAGACTACCCATGATGGATACACACATGCCTGCTAAGTCGCTTCAGTTGTGTCCCACTCTGCACGGCCCTGTGGACTGCAGCCCGCCAGGCTCCTCTCTCCATGGGATTCTCCAGGCAAGAATACTGGAGTGGGTTGCCATGCCCTCCTCCAGGGGATCACCCTGACTCAGGGATCGAACCTGTGTCTCATGTCTCCTGAATTGGCAGGAGACTCACACCTTTAGCACTCACACCCCCAGACTGAACACAGAGGAGAGCATACTTCATTGGAGGTCTCTGTAAAGCAGCTGCCATCCCATGATGCATTGCAGCCAAGCAGAGTACCGCACAGATGCATTATGGGGTGATAAAACACCTTGGAGAAGCATGTGGTTAATTGGCAGCACCAACATAGCTGCAAATGCAAAAATAAGAAGAAATTTCAGTGTCTCCTAACTACGAGAGCCTACATGTCAGAGTGAGTTTTAATTAACAGAATGGTATGCTGTAAAGATTTCTTGAAACAGCTGTAAAATATAAATAAATGGTGGTCTGTGTAAAACTTGGTGAAGAGATTATTTTGCCAGTGTGGTAGAAAATCTAGCTTCATATTCAATGAAGTGTTAATGGCAATTATATCTGCTCTTCTGATTTAGCAAGAAATAAAATGAAAGTTCTAGGAACACTGTTGCAAAGAGGTTGTCATAAGTAAGTCAGGCCTTAAATATTTTTACACTAACTTTAAAAAAACAAAGGAATTCAATGAAGCAAAGAAAAATCAACCTACAGTGTCATTGTGAATGCAGTGTTTGTTAATCCTCCTATAAAATGAATCTTTCATAATCCTCAGGGAATAGACTGTGCTAAAAATCAATGCCAAAACTTGTCGCTACAGAATTTCCACAATTCTAAAACTCCTTCTAAGAGAAAAAAATGGGGCATACATTTCTATTACATAGAGTGTTTGATAGAAAACAGATCAAAATAAATAAAGCTGAATGCTATTGACAACAGTGGAGGGAACAGACAGCACCACTGTAAAGTAAAAGTTAGGATTACAGCACATACCACAGAATTATACCTCTTGGAATCACAATAAACTATAAAACCTCTGCTCTACTGATGGCTTGAATAAGGCAGCAGAAGGAAAATTATGTCTGGCACCTAAAGATGACATTGGGAAATGACTGATTAGCATATTTCTATCTGAAGCTCAGGCTTCCATGATGGCTCAGTGGTAAAGAATCTGCCTGCTAATGCAGAAGACATGGGTTCCATCTCTGGGTTGGGAAGATCCCCTGGAGAAGGAAATGACAACCTCCTCCAGTATTCTTGCCTGAAGAATCCCATGAACAGAGGAGCCTGGAGGGCTATAGTTCTCTAGGTCACAAAAGAGTTGGACACAACTTAGTGACTAAACAACAATCTGAACCCCACAGAACTGGCTTTACCCGAGAACATGTTCTTTGAGCACAGTCATTCTTGGGGGGTTGCTCCAGACCCTAATCTAGGATGATAAATGGGCTGTACTTTGGAGGTTTATGCATCCATTGAAGAGGGTGACAGGAAGCATTCAAGTGGGCTGTCCTGAGGGCTGTTCCTCTCTAGAGAGGACTCTGCTCTGAGAACACATGAAAGACACATTTGGCCCCAAAGCTAGGCTCACTGGGTAGGAAGACTTCCTCGAAGTATCATCCTAAAGTTATTTTAAAATATCCCAGGATTTTACAAAGATTTTTGCTTTCCATTTACAGTTTTAACCTTTTTGTCTGCTTTTATTTTTTAATTAATTTTTATTAGAGTATAGTTACTTTACAATTTGTGTTACTTTCTACTATACAGCGAAGTGAATCAGCTATTGTTGTTCAATTGCAAAGATGTGTTCAACTCTGTGACCCCATGGATAGGAGCATGCCAGGCTTCTCTGTCCTTCACTGTCTCCCGGAGTTTGCTCAAATTTATATCCATAGAGTTAGTGATGCTACCCAACTATCTCATCCTCCCTTCTCCTCCTGTCCTCAATCTTTCCCAGCATCAGGGTCTTGTCCAGTGAGTTGGCTCTTTGCATCAGGTGGCCAAAGTATTGGGGCTTCAGCTTCAGCATCAGTCCTTCCAATGAATATTCAGCATTGATTTCCTTTAGGATTGGCTGGTTTAATCTCCTTGCAGTCCAAGGGACTCTCAAGAGTCTTCTCCAGCACCACAATTTGAAAACATCAATTCTTTGGTGTCCAGCCTTCTTTATGGTCCAACTCTCACATCCGTACATGACTACTGGAAAAATCACAGCTTTGGCTATATGGACCTTTGTTAGCAAAGTGATATCTCTGCTTTTTAATACACTGTCTATGTTTGTCATAACTTTTCTTCCAAAGAGCAAATGTCTTTTAGTTTCATGGCTGCAATCAGCTATATGTATACATATATGCCCTCTTTTTTATATTTCCTTCCCATTTAGGTCACCATGGTACAGTGAGTAGAGTTACTTGTGCTCTACAATAGGTTTTCACTATCTATCTATTATATATATAGTGTATATCTGTCAACTGCAATCTCTGAATCCATCCCACATCCCTTTATCCCTCCTTGGTGTCCATAGGTTTGTTCTCTACATCTGCATCTCTATTTCTGTTTTGTTTTTAATTGAAACTAGGGCCAAATGCCAGGCTTGACCTTTATTTGCTGTGACTTTGGACAAGTATCTTAACTTCTCTGTGCCTCAATTTTCCCCACTATGAAGTGATTAAAATAGTGCTCATAGATTTCTTGTTAGAATTCATAGTGTCTGGTACATAAGACTCATGATACAAGCATTTGTTATTTTATCAGAAATGTCCAAATTAAATCATTACATTAACTGACTCTGAGTCACGTGACAGAAATGAAGTAACTTATGAGGGGTATGAAAACAATTTCCAGGTAAAGATCTCTATCTAAAATAATTTTTAGAGGGGCAGACAATAAATGATAGGGGAATTCACTTGAGGAAAAGTGACCTTATAAGTTCAGTAGTATAAATTAAAACTTATATAACATGATTTCTAAAGACATCAAGAAGTTTTCTTCTCCCTATTTTTACACCCTCCCAACCTCAAAACCTACTTCTTCTTCAGGTTCACTTGTATTTGAAATGTTAATAGTTCAGTCAGTTCAGTTCAGTCGCTCAGTCGTGTCCAACTCTGCAACCCCGTGAATCGCAGCACACAAGGCTTCCCTGTCCATCACCAACTCCCAGAGTTTACTCAAACTCATGTCCATCAAGTCGGTGATGCATGCCATGCAGCCATCTCATCCTCTGTTGTCCCCTTCTCCTCCTGCACCCAATCCCTCCCAGCATCAGGATCTTTTCTAATGAGTCAACCCTTCGCATGAGGTGGCCAAAGTATTGGAGTTTCAGCTTCAGCATCAGTCCTACCAATGAACACCCAGGACTGATCTCCTTTAGGATGGACTGGTTGGATCTCCTTGCAGTCCAAGGGACTCTCAAGAGTCTTCTCCAACACCACAGTTCAAAAGCATCAATTCTTTGGCACTCAGCTTTCTTCACAGTCCAACTCTCACATCCATACATCACCACTGGAAAAACCATAGCCTTGACCAGACAGACCTTTGCTGGCAAAGTAATGTCTCTGCTTTTCGAAATGCTATCTAGGTTGGTCATAACTTTCCTTCCAAGGAGCAAGCGTCTTTTAACTTCATGGCTGCAGTGACGATCTGCAGTGATTTTGGAGCCCAAAAAAATAAAGTCTGATATTGTTTCCACTGTTTCCCCATCTATTTGCCATGAAGTGATGGGACCAGATGCTATGATCTTAGTTTTCTGAATGTTGAGCTTTAAGCCAACTTTTTCAGTCTCCTCTTTCACTTTCATCAAGAGGCTTTTTAGTTCCTCTTCACTTTCTGCCATAAGAGTGGTGTCATCTGCATATCTGAGGTCATTGATATTTCTCCCAGAAATCTTGATTCCAGCTTGTGCTTCCCCCAGCCCAGCGTTTCTCATGATGTACTCTGCATATAAGTTCAATAAGCAGGGTGACAATATACAGCCTTGACGTACTCCTTTTCCTATTTGGAACCCGTCTGTTGTTCCATGTCCAGTTATCATTGTTGCTTCCTGACCTGTATACAGATTTCTCAAGAGGCAGGTCAGGTGGTCTAGTATTCCCATCTCTTTCAGAATTTTCCACAGTTTGTTGTGATCCACACAGTCAAAGGCTTTGGCATACTCAATAAAGCAGAAATAGATGTTTTTCTGGAACTCTCTTGCTTTTTCAATGATCGAGCAGATGTTGGCAATTTGATCTCTGGTTCCTCTGCCTTTTCTAGAACCAGCTTGAACATATGGAAGTTCACAGTTCACGTAGTGCTGAAGCCTGGCTTGAAGAATTTTGAGCATTACTTTACTAGCGTGTGAGATGAGTACAGTTGTGTGGTAGTTTGAGCATTCTTTGGCATTGCCTTTCTTTGGGATTGGAATGAAAACTGACCTTTTCCAGTCCTGTGGCCAATGCTGAGTTTTCCAAATTTGCTGGCATATTGAGTGGAGCACTTTCACAGCATCATCTTTAGGATTTGAAATAGCTCAACTGGAATTCCATCACCTCCACTAGCTTTGTTCATAGTGATGCTTTCTAAGGCCCACTTGACTTCACATTCCAGGATGTCTGGCTCTAGATGAGTGATCACACCATCATGATTATCTGGGTCATGAAGATCTGTTTTGTACAGTTCTTCTGTGTATTCCTGCCACCTCTTCTTAATATCTTCTGCTTCTGTTAGGTCCATACCATTTCTGTCCTTTATCGAACCCATCTTTACATGAAATGTTCCCTTGGTATGTCTAATTTTCTTGAAGAGATCTCTTGTCTTTCCCATTCTGTTTTTTTCCTCTATTTCTTTGCATTGATCACTGAGGAAGGCTTTCTTATCTCTCCTGGTTATTCTTTGGAACTCTGCATTCAAACAGGAATATCTTTCCTTTTCTCCTTTGCTTTTCACCTCTCTTCTTTTCACAGCTATTTGTAAGGCCTCCTCAGACAACCATTTTGCTTTTTTGCATTTCTTTTCCATGGGGATGGTCTTGATCCCTGTCTCCTGGACAATGTCACGAACCTCCATCCATAGTTCATCAGACACTCTGTCTATCAGATCTAGTCCCTTAAATCTATTTCTCACTTCCACTGTATAGTCATAAGGGATTTGATTTAGGTCATACCTGAATGGTCTAGTGGTTTTCCCTACTTTCTTCATTTTAAGTCTGAATTTGGCAATAAGGGGTTCATGATCTGAGCCACAGTCAGCTCCTCCTCTTGTTTTTGCCCATTATATAAAGCTTCTCCAACTTTGGCTGCAAAGACTATAATTAATCTGATTTCGGTGTTGATCATCTGGTGATGCCCATGTGTAGAGTCTTCTCTTGTGTTGTTGGAAGAGGGTGTTTGCTATGACCAGTGCGTTCTCTTGGCAAAACTCTGTTAGCCTTTGCCCTGCGTCATTCTGTACTCCAAGACCAAATTTGCCTGTTACTTCAGGCATCTCTTTACTTCCTACTTTTGCATTCCAGTCCCCTATAATGAAAAGGACATCTTTTTTGGGTGTTAGTTCTAAAAGGTCTTGTAGATCTTCATAGAACCATTCAACTTCAGCTTCTTCAGTGTTATTGGTTGGGGCATAGGCTTGTATTACCATGATATTGAATGGTTTGCCTTGGAAACGAACAGAGGTCATTCTGTCGTATTTGAGATTGCATCCAAGTACTGCATTTCGGACTCTTGTTGACCATGATGGCTACTCCATTTCTTCTAAGGGATTCCTGCCCACAGTAGTAGATATAATGGTCATCTGAGTTAAATTCACCCTTTCCAGTCCATTTTAGTTAGCTGATTCCTAGAAATGTCAACAATCACTCTTGCCATCTCCTGTTTGACCACTTCCAATTTGCCTTGATTCATGGACCTAACATTCCAGGTTCCTATGCAATATTGCTCTTTACAGCATTGGACCTTGCTTCTATTACCAGTCACATCCACAACTGGGTATTGTTTTTGCTTTGGCTCCATCCCTTCATTCTTTCTGGAGTTAGTTCTCCACTGATCTCCAGTAGCATATTGGGCACCTACTGACCTGGGGAGTTCCTCTTTCAGTATCCTATCATTTCGCCTTTTCATACTGCTCATGGGGTTCTCTAGGCAAGAATACTGAAGTGGTTTGCCATTGCCTTCTCCAGTGGACCACATTCTGTCAGACCTCTCCACCATGACCCGTCCATATTGGGAGGCCCCACATGGCATGGCTTAGTTTCATTGAGTCAGACAAGGCTGTGGTCCTGTGATCAGATTGGCTTAGTTTTCTCTGATTATGGTTTCAGTGTGTCTGCCCTCTGATGCCCTCTTGCAACACCTACTGTCTTACTTGGGTTTCTCTGACCTTGGATGTGGGGTATCTCTTTACGGCTGCTCCAGCAAAGTGCAGCTGCTGCTCCTTACCTTGGAGGAGGGGTATCTCCTCACGGCTGCCCCTCCTGACCTTGGATGTGGGGTAGCTCCTCTCGTGGTACAATATTTTTATTTTTAAAAAAAATGGCCATCATTCCTGAAGATGTTGAAGGGTAGGGTAGAGGTGGTTTCACCTCAAGCATTATTAGTATTTTATCCTTCAGAGTGAGTCTTGGCATTTCCTGAGAACCAGTGTTGATAAAACAAAGCACTCTGAGAATAGCTCTGAGAAAGATCTAGTGGAGAAGTGTTAGTCATTCAGTAGTGTCCGACTCCTTGTGATCCCATGAACTGTAGTTTTCCAAGCTCCTCTGTGCATGAAATTCTCCAGACAAGAATACAGGAGTGGGTTGTCATTTCCTTCTCCAGAGGATCCTCCCAATCCAGGGATTGAACCCAGGTCTCTGCATTGAAGGTAGATTCTTTACCATCGGAACCACCAGAGAAAACCGAAAGTGCAGAAAAAGTAGATTAA
This sequence comes from Cervus elaphus, assembly GCF_910594005.1. NCBI lineage: Eukaryota > Metazoa > Chordata > Mammalia > Artiodactyla > Cervidae > Cervus > Cervus elaphus. Next base: position 17,957,286 of record NC_057820.1, read on the forward strand.
AATATCCAAAGACAAACCAAACTTCATCTTCTTTACACTCTTGCCCTGGGCTAGCAAAGGCATCTTATAAATCCTGATGAATTATAGAACGACATTCCATAGAAGACTTCTTGCCCTAACAAAAGTCATCACGTTAACAGATGCCCTCTCCTCCCATTGTAAAGGAGACTTTGAATGTAAAAAAGGTCATGCTGATGGCTAGAGAGTGGCAGGCTCCTCACTGTTACTTCAGCTTCCAGCAATTGCAGTGGATGTTTACAAAGGGCAATCAGGTTTGTTCCCAAACCTGTTTACTCCAGCTGCCCTTATTATAAATATGTAATACAATTAAACAGTTGGTAAAATAATATAAGGTGGCTCAGATGGTAAAGAATCTGCCTGCAATGCAGGAAGGGCCAGGTTCAATCCCTGTGTCAGGAAGATCCCCAGGAGAAGGGAATGGCAACCCACTCCAGTATTCTTACCTGGAGAATTCCATGGACAGAGGAACCTGGCAGGCTACAGTCCATGAAGTTGCAAAGAGTCAGACACGACTGAGCAAAAACTAACACAAAATAATGTAAGGTTTTAAAAGAGAGGTTGTTTCCATATCTTGGTTTGACTTGCCTCCCAGAAAGTCAAGCCTAAGACCAGGAAGTTCATGTGATCCCAAGAGTGGAGAGCCTGAAAGAGCAGAAAGCCAAGACAACAGTGTGCTATTGAGTGTGTTATTGCTGTTAGCAGCTGAGGCCAAATTCCCTGGAATCCTCTGAGAAGCCTTGTAAAATGTATTTACAGGTTCCATCACCCATTGATCAAAGATTTCCCTTGGGGCATAACTCCCTGCACATGTGTCAGGTGGGAGGTTCCCTGAGACATACCAAAGGCATCTCATGCTATGGCGTTTGAGAGCCCGGTAAACGGTACAGCTGAGACTGAATGCTGTCAGTTCATACCTGGGAATTGCTTGTGGCTGCAGTAATAGCTGAAATGAAAAGTGGACCAAGAGGATGTGAGGTGTCCAATACACATTTGAAAAATCAGGTGATTGCTTTTACAAAACCATAAAGGCAAGTAGCTAATAAAATGTTGCTACCGAATTTAATGTGGGCAAAACCACTATCTATAAGAATTTGGAAAAATAACTAAAACATTGTTTCACCAGGGTTTCTAATTTCTCACTCCACTTGGACAAAAATGAATTTGGAGATTATATAAATGCATTGTCTCTTTGATGAATGCAAAAAAAAGGACTACAGGTAGCTCTAATGAGAAGATCTGCACTCAATAAAAAGGCCTCTGGCTCTAGATTGAAAAGCTGGTAAATGAATGTGTACTTATATTTTTCTAATTAATAATAGGCTACATAAAACATTTCAGATATACATATGCCATGTTTTAACCATACCTCACTTTATCCAACTTTTGTAATGGTTACTACTGCGTTCAGATAAATGAACTCTTACTGTATTTTCCTAAAATCCTTAATTTCATAATATTGCCAGGTAGCACAATATTGTCAAGCAGCATAATCCTTAATATTGTTGTGATAAAAGCACTTCTCAGTTTATCTGAGACACATAGTACAAACTATTGCCACATAGTTATATGAACTACTTTAATTAATATAAAATGTTAAATATTAAGTATTAATATTCCAAAAATTGATTGAATAGCCATTGCATTTACTCAGGACACCAGCAAAAGCCTCCTACCTGGCTTCCCTATTTCCATCTTGAATCCATTCTCCTTGGTGCAAATACTTCTAAAGTGAAAACTTGATCTGCCATCCTGTGCTGGAAATTCATTGGCCTGGGATAAAATTCAAAATGTGTGTTCTGGCTTCTGGGCCATTCATTCATTGTTAATAGAGCATTTTCTATATACCAGACCCTATTTAACTCTATCATAATCATTTTCCACTACCTCCTCACAATTCAAACTCCAACAATTTGAATGTTGATCTTTCCTCCAGGTGTTAGCTTGGCGGTGAAATAAGCCTCTCAATTCTCTTAAGGCTCTGCTGAACTCTGTACTCATCTGAAGTGGCCAGGCATTCCCCCAGAATAATGCTTGATCAAATGGTCATGTCCCACTGATTCTGACTCCATCTTCATGGAAGGTGTTCCTTACAACCTTCCAAAAAGCAACGTGCTGCATTTTAGCTACCATGTCTCCTGTCCATTTCTCTCTCTACTCCAAACACTTCTCGGAAACACTTTCTGATGCCTGTGGAGGAAAGTATTCAGTATAGTTTAGACAGGAGTATCACTTATTATTCCTCTTAACTGGTTGTTCCAAAGATTCCTCTACATCTTCCAGTCCCACCTCTTTCTATAATGCCTCAACTTCACAATGTTGTTACATTTATTATTGAGCAAAATTTAAAATATGTCTCTGTTACATGAAAGCATCTCATAAAAATGAAAGCATAATAATAATAAAATAAATTATGAACAGTTGAAGACAAGTTGATAATATTCTTAACAATAGATCCCTTGATTTTTTTTTAAAGTGACTTATTTTAAACCAAATTGACATTACTTGTCATGTGAAGGAAGAACAATTTTAAGTTATTTTTTTAAAACATAGAGACTGAGCTATTTCTAAATTAAAGTTAATTCTAAATAATCAATATTTTATAACTCCATGTGAAGTGTAACATAAAAAATATCAAATCACTATGTGGTATACCTGAAACTAATAATTATTGTAAGTCAATCATTTTTAATAAATAAATAATAAAGAAATCAAGCTAAAGAAGCTTCCTTTTCACCCTTTATCACAAGAATAAGGCTGGATTAATCACCAGAGCTAGTCAGATGTCAGTTCAGTTCAGTCATTCAGCCATGTACCGCTCTTTGCGACCCCATGAACTGCAGCACGCCAGGCTTCCTTGTCCATCACCAGCTCCCAGAGCTTGCTCAAACTCAGGTCCATTGAGTTGGTGATGCCATCTAACCATCTCATCCTCTGTCGTCCCCTTCTTCTCCTGCCTTCAATCTTTCCCAGCATTAGGGTCTTCTCCCATGAGTCAGTTCTTCGCATCAGGTGGCCAGAGTATTGGAGCTTCAACTTCAGCCTCAGTCCTTCCAATAAATATTCAGGACTGATCATCTTTAGGATTGAAAGTCAGGTGTAGGGATGTTTTATCTGTATATTACACATTGTTGTTGTTTAGTTGCTAAGTTGTATTCAACTCTTTTGCAACCCCATGGACTGTAGCCCACCAGGCTCCTCTGTCCATGGGATTTCCCAGTCAAGAATACTGAAGTGGGCTGCCATTTCCTTCTCCAGGGAATCTTTTCGACCCAGGGATAAAATCTGCATCTTCTGCATTGGCAGGTGGGCCCTTTACCACTGAGCCACCGGGGAAGCCCCATATATCACCCACAATTAATTTGAAATCACCTCTCACTAAGTGTTTGGGGGAAATAATGTCCATAATTCAATTTCAGAATCTAAAATTACTGAAAAAAATTTAAATAGTGTATTGGGTACTGCGTGCTACGGAAATAAATGTGGTACTGAGAAAAACAGTAGAGAAAACCCTTTGAGCTTTTCAATGACTTTGAGCAAGTCATTTATATTGGGGAGGTGGCTGTCAGGACTGCCTCATCTGTAAAATGAGGGAATGAGACAATTGTCTCAAAGGTTGTTTTTTTAACTCTGATTCAACACTAACTTGACTTGTTTTCAGTCATCCTTTTCATGCTTGTTGAGCACATGTAGGTGGAGATGTCTTTTTTTTAAACACAGAATTGCACAATTACATATTATCCATATTGGATTTTATCCTCTGCCACAGTCTTCCTTTTTTTCATTATAAAACATTTCTCCTACTCTCTGATGTGGGTGGTAACAAACAACAATGCAGAGACGCCCCATGTCAGACCATGCTTATCAAGGCTGCTCACCAACACTGCCATCAACTGTGGCCTCCTTGGAAAGCTATAGGATCTCCCTTCAAAAGTCAGGGCAGACCTAACACTCCTCCCAGTATCCAAGGCACCAAGAGAAGAGTGATAGAAGTTCTGTGCACTGCTGGAGAGAACTTCCAAGATCTGCTCTAGCAGCCTGCTATTCAGTCACTCAGTCAAGCCCAACTCTTTGCTACCCCCATGGACTGCAGCACGCAAGGCTTTCCTGTCCTTCCCTATCTCCCAGAGCTTGCTCATAATCATGTCCATTGAGTGACAATGCCACCCAACCATCTCAACCTCTGTCACCCACTTCTCCTCCTGCCCTCAGTCTTTCCCAGCATCAGGGTCTTTCCCAATGAGTCGGCTCTTTGCATCCGGTGGCCAAAGTATTGGAGTTTCAGCTTCAGCATCTCCTTCTGATGAGTATTCTAGGTTGATTTCCTTTAGCATGGACTGGTTTGATCTCCTGGCTAGCAGACTGACCTCCATGCATTTAGTAGAGTGACACAGAGCAAAGCTTGCTGCAAGTGGTGAATGCGAAGGAACAAGCTTCAGTTGCTTTTAACATGGTAGGAGGTGTCCAATTCATTGGTACATGCTATTTTGAAGTTTTGAATAAACACTAGTGTGAATTTCAAGAAGTTTCAAACCATGGCCCTTCTCTTCAGTTGAAAGGGAAATTTAAAACATCTGACATTAAAAAGATCAATCCCCTCAGACCCTTGATACAGGAGATTTCAGAAACAACATGATCACCTCAATAGTTTTGCTATATTGCCCATTCATTTATTCATTCTACAAGAACTTTGAGGAATTTCTGCCTGGTGTCAGGTCCTATACTAAGCACTGGGGCTACAGAAACAGGTAATATCTGCCTTTAGGGGTTCACAATCAAGTGGGAGCCAAGCAATTGGAAAGACAGGAGATGCAGAGGGACATACTCAAATAAATCTTGTCTATTAACTTGAAACTTGTCACTAGTTTTATGGGCTTACTAGTAAAAGGCCTCTGAACTGAAATGAACCAAGCAACAGTAAAAGATTATTACTGAATACACTGCTATGCTATTGATTAGCTCCTATTTGTCATACACATTAATGATGAAAAGCAACATGTAAGTGCAAAGTATGAGTATTTTCCCCATTCAGTTAATAACTTAATTGTGACATTTGGGTTATATGTCGAGCTTCAAGCAGCACTCAAACTATCAGTAAAATGCAACAACATGGTGTCATCAAATATAGCAATCCAAAGATGATAAAATTTTATGTATGTTTTTATGCATTGCCTATGTACAAGTCAGCAAATCTATAACAGTAATTTGTAATAGTCATAAATTGATATTCATATAATAGCTGTATATTTAACATAACTGTCCATTTTGCCACAAAATGTGTGATAATCATGAGATGCATAAAGTCTCCCTATGGGAACCATGGACCTGACTCAAGAGAGGCAGCCAACCCATGGGAATTCAGCAGGGATGGAGCTAGGATAAAAAATACTTTGACTTTACTCCTCTTCCTCCTTCCTATCTCAGCCAGTATCCCGTGCGCTCTGTGTGTGCTCAGTCACTTCCAAATCTTTGCAACCCCATGGACTTTAGCCTGCCAGCCTCCTCTGTCCATGGGATTTTCTAAGCAAGAATACTGGAGTGGGTTGCATTTCCTTCTCCAGGGGATCTTCCCAACCCAGAGATCAAACCTGCATCTCCTATGTCCCCTGCATTGCAGGTGGATTCTTTACCCACTGAGCCATCGGGAAAGCCCCAACCAGTATTACATGGGTGAACCCAATTAGAAGCCAAAGAACGAAGGAGCCCATTAATGTGGTTCATTCAGGCCAACCTCCCAGTACACAAAATAGGGTGGATAAGGGTAAGGTGTGCAAGGACAGCTGGGAGAGATCCAGCACAGTGCTGGTACTAGTTAGTAAGAGTAGCAATAGTAATAGTTGAAGTAAGAGGAGTATTGAGAAATGTGGACTGGATGCTAGGACAAGTATGTGTTTATTCAACCCCATGACCAAGGGGATGGGGCTTCCCCGGTGGCTCAGATGGTAAAGAATCTGCGTGCAATGCAGGAGTCCTGGGTTCAATCCCTGGGTCAGAAAGATCCCCTGGAGAAGGGAATGGCTTACCCACTCTAGCAGTCTTGCCTGGAGAATTGAACAGACAGAGGAGCCTGACTGTCAATGGGGTCGAAAAAGTGTCAGACTTGACTGAGCAACTAACACTTTCACTTTCATGACCAAGGCTATGAATTTCAGCATTGAAATAAAGATGGGTGTTGGTCCTCTGTGTGCCATCTTCTATTAGTGACTGAAGAACATTAAGCTAGGAAGATATTTCATTATGCCCATGATGCAGTAAATATTCCAAAAGATGTTAATATATTGGGATGATAATCTGAAATCAACACAATAGCATCTATTTAGGGAAAATAAATGTTATATTTTACATGTTGCAAAAGAATCACAAAAAAGGATAGAAGTAAACTGACAAAAACTTGAGAGTCTTAATTAACCGGAAGTGAAATGTGAGACTATTGTACCCAGGCGATGAATAGAAATAGAGAATCAAAAGAAGGAACTAGGTCTAGAGTCATAAGTCAGAAGATGGGGACTGATAAGCACGGTGAAGGTCTTAGAAAGAGACAGTTCTGCTCTGAGCCTGTTGCAGGCTCTTATCTCACAGACTCTGTGTTGGCTTTGTGTTCATTATATCAGAGTTTGTGGTCATTCTGCCTTTAGATATAGTTTGAATCATATTTTTATGTGACTTCAATTTGTCCCAGGTGAGAAATTTGAGACATTTCAGAAGACTGGCACTATCCCAGTAATTTGTCATTTAAATCATATGCATAAAAAATATCTGACATGACTCATCTGTCGTGAGACTTCTTTTCCTTTTCAATTTAAGATTTTTAAATGGAGCATTTTAAAGCAGGGACTGACATGAAAAATGTTCTCACAGATTCTTTGAACATGTGGGGGTGCTGGGAAGAAGAGGAGAGAGCTAAGAAGCTTGGAGCATTTCTGTATCACTGTATTTAATCCATAAAACTGGCCTATAATGTTTACAGTAATTATTTCCATTTTAGTGATATGAAAAAATCTTAGCTTAAAGAGGCACATAAATTATCTGTAAATAGCAGGACTCAGACTGAGGGAAAATAATATCTTCTTTGTTTTGATCTAGGATATTTTAAACCTAATTTCCCTTTGTAATCCCATTATACTTTTGCTGTAATTAGTTTGCATGAACCATAATTGGGAGACAAAACACAAAAGATAATTCAGGAATGTTCAGCTGAGTAATGATCAATAGAGAATAGCAATGAAGTTCATAAGACCTTAGGCTGATCAAACTTCTCATCAAAGTAGCAAGGGTCAGTATCAAGTTCTTTCACTACACTACATGTATATTTCCAATCCAGGCATTGTATAACTAGCTAGCATATCATATTATATGTCTAGTCAAATTACTTCATCCGTGCACACATAATATTCTAAATTGCTAAGTTATTCCCAAGAAGAAAGTAGGATGATACTTATTGCAAGTGATATTAATGAATTATCATTTATAATCACATACAAGCCATGCTGGGCTTTCCAGGTGGCTCAGTGGTAAAGAATCTGCCTGCCAATGTAGGAGATACAAGTTCAATCCCTTGGTTGGGGAGATCCCCTGGAGTAGGAAATGGCAACCCACCCCTGTACTCTTGCCTGAGAAATCCCATGGGCAGAGGAGCCTGCTGGGCTACCGTCACAAAGATTCAGACATGACTGAGCACACATAAGCACATAAGTCATGATGATTTTTTGGATCACTAGTGAAAAAATATTATTAGGCTCCATTAGAATAGCTCAGGTCTATTCTAAAAACATATTGCTTTTATTTTTTAAAGCATTTGGGTAACATCAAAAACAGTTGATAAATTCATTACACATTCCACACTTAAAAGAAGTAAATTATGTAAGAGTCTCTAACACACTGCTTGACCAACCAAATTCAAACACATGAGGAAGAAATACAGAGGCACTCTTAAAGGATGTAGTTCCACTGATTGCATTATTTCAGATGCTGTGTTTCAGCCTCTTGCAGACACACACTGACTTACTAAAGTCTGTTCGGATTTCTCTGAAGCTCTGGCCAGGGTATGAAAGCAGTCTTGCTGTGCAGAAGGCCAAATTCACTCCCCAAGGGCACCAAGAATTTTCCCCAAGGGCAGCGCTTAGCCCTGGTCCAAATGGCCTGGCTACAATGCTTGTTTTCAGTCATCAAGATACAACATTTAGTTATGCTGTTGTCATGAACCTCTTGTGCCTTTGGAAGAGAATTAGAGTCTGCCTTCCAACCACATGACCTAGAGCTTCAGTCACAAAGCTGCTAATGTTGATCATATGACAAATAACTAAACCACCCTGTTAAACGCCTTAGAGCAGTCAGTTCAGATTCTAGAGCCAAAGAGAAGAGAGATGAGCGGTCAGTGAGGCTCGCACTGACTTCTCCCCCTTGCCACTCACAGCTCCTGGCCGCATGCAGAAGGCAGCCCTCAGTCACTTAAGACTGTCTTGATGGGGGAGATACTCATGGTGTTTGACTTTATTACAGCCGAGCCAAATCAAATGCACAGGCACTGCTTCCTTGGATGTCTATATTTCACTTAAACTGGGATAAAGCAAAGAAACTGGAATATTGTCTCATCATGCATTCTAAATCAGCCAGGGTAGAATATAATGGGGAGTTAATCAGATCACTGAAACTCTAATTCACTTGGTATTGATCGGGCAGATTCCTAATGGGACGGCAGACCAATTTCAAATTACAGTAAGCTGACTTGTCCTGGAATACCAATGACCAGGCTGGCGGACGAGCCAGGAGGACCGTGAGCTCTGCTCTCCTGACGCTCCCGCCTAGCTGGCAGACATGAATGCATAATCTGATGCGGCATTTAGCTAATTAATAGGGGATTGATGAAAGGTTCAGTTTTGAAAGCAGCCATCTCACTTGGATAAACGTGGGACAGAGCCCCATGGGGATGGGTAGTTGGGTCCTGGGAAGGAAGGTATACAACGAAAGCTAATGGAAAGTAATGCAATTAACTCAGACTTTTAATTATATTAATCAGTGACTTCATAAGAGCCCACGGCATACAGAATGTGCTCTTTAACTCTTGGCCAGCACCATGTTTGTGATTCACATCTGAACCTATCTCAAACAGCAATTTGAAGGAGTAGATGCAGGCATATTTATATTAGTTCATTTTCCCCAAGGTTTTTCTGGTATGGAAAATACCAGAACAGAGAGAGGAGAAAAAGGAAGGAAGAAAGGAAAAGGGGGAGGGAGGTAATGGGTGAGGCTGAGAATTTTCTAAAGAAGGAGTAAGCTTGAAACTGGTTCTATTTAGATTCGTTGTTAATTTATACTTTCTTTCATTTTGGATTATTTGCCCTGGGAGTGTGAACAAATGACCAGGGTATTGACAGGGAGTGAGAGCAGCCTAAAGACCAAACTGATTAAATTTTACATTTTAGAAACAACCTGCTGAAATATTCAGTGACATACGCAAATGGATGAGTTTATTCTCACTAACATAACTTCTTGGCTTAGTTCCCTACTCTAATCATCTTTCCCTTTTCTGTGTGGGTCTGTGTGTAGAGTGTGTGTATTTGTGTGTGGGTATGTGTGTGGGTACCTGTCTATCAGGCTCCCTTTTTCTATGTAGAGTCAGAGAAGTTACAGCTCCAGGCAGACATCAGACAGAAGGGGCCAAAGGTGAAAAGCTTTCAGTGAGCCCACACCCCAAGCTTGACACTGATAGGTAGACCCCAGACTCCTTGCAAAGAAAGCATATATTTTCCCCATGGGGCTCTTTGCCTAATTTTCAACTTCCCAACATATCCCTCAGGTAACTTGCTTTAGAAAGTGAAACTTGACTTTTAAAAACTAGAGTTTTATTGCTTAACCAGAGCTAACACTCACTATTTTATGAATTTTTCCACGTTTTAACTGAATGCATTATTATTTCCATTTTACAGAAGAGAAAACAGATTCATTAACTTGCCCAAGTTCATATATCTCACAGGCTAAGGAGCCAGTCCTCAAACCTACTCCAATACCCAGATCTGTAACCACTTTAACAGCCTTGAGTCCCCCAAGCCGGAGTCCAGAATGTTGCAGAGAGTGAATGGAAAGAAAAGGGGAGCATAAAGTATTATTCATGATAATGGCTGGGTTCTGACCTATTTTAAGTGGAGCATTACAGTCATATGGAACATTACAGGCATACATTCCCCATGGTAACATCACATTAGTCAAATTCAGTTCTCAACTCTAAATAACATGGCTGTTATGTATGCACACATGTCTAAAACCAATACAATTCCCCAAGAAATTCAATAAGTAAATCATGCCATATTAATACTATATAACATTGTTCACTATTTAAGTGAAAAATTATGGTCTATGTGATCATGTGAAAATAACAAAAGATCCAAGAAAGCCAGGATTTCTTTCTCTGTCCTCCGAAGCTAGTCTGGCCCATGGGAGGCATCGATTAAACATCTACTGAATGAATATGGTGAATGAATTTAATATTTATATGAAGTCATATCAAATGAAAAAATAGAATAAAAAATTATGCAGACCATCTGATTACAGCTCTGAGTTTTTTTAACAGGTCAGTTTTATCTTACCCTGCAACTTTCTAGGATCTCTCTCGCAAATTACGATAAAATATTGAAAATTAGTTTCGGGGAGTTTTGGGTTGTTTTCCTGGTATTGTTGTTGTTGCTTGCTGTAGCTAGCATTCCTCCTGCAAGCTCCTCTCCCCCTGCATCAGATGCCTGCTGCCTGCCCCATCTCCCCACCCCTCCACCTGTTAAACACTGTAGAAGATTTTTACCTGCTTTTCACAACACAGGCCCTAATAGCTTCCTTATTTTTCTCTTTTTATACAAATTGTAGATTGAGTAACAAAAAACAAACTCTTGCCTTGACTTTGAGGAAGAAGCTCCTGGTTCACCCAGCCACTGCACAACTCTGTCTCATGCCTGACTATGCTACACTTAAGATCCATACAACTTTAGACGAATTTATAAATGTTTACAACTAGTTAAGCAGATTAATGGGTAGTATGTAATATTAGTAACATGATATTTAAGCACCAAGAGAGAAACTCTAACTCAATGATTGTTCTAAATGTGTTTTGTGGGGCCCTTGAGTGTAACCCTTTGAATAGGGATCAACATCAGAAGAATGAGTTAAAGAGCCCTAGAGGTCTATCACCTCAAATGCATCCCAATTCCTTATTTCAAAATCCTTCATGAGACGTATTTAAGAGCAGAAATAGACACACAGACATAGAAAACAAACTTATGATTACCAAAGGGAAAGTGAAGGTGGTGGTTTAGTCACTAAGTTGTGTCCGACTCTTGCGACCCCATGGGGTGTAGTCTGCCAGGCGCCTCTGTCCATGGAGATTCTCCAGGCAAGAATACTGGAGTGGGTTACCATTTCCTTCTCCAGAGGATCCTCCCAACTCAGGAATTGAAGCTAGGTCTCCTGTACTACCGGCAGATTCTTTATCAACTGAGCTATGAGGGAAGCCCAAAGGGAAAGTGAGGAGGGATTAATTAGGAGCTTGGGATTAACATATACACAGTGCGTGCATGCCTGCTAAATTGCTTCAGTCATGTCCAACTCTTTGCAACCCTATGGACTATAGCCCACCAGGCTCCTCTGTCCATGGTATTCTCCAGGCAAGAGTACTGGAGTGGGTTACCATGCCCTCCTCCAGGGGATCCTCCCAACCCAGGGATCGAACCTGAGTCTCTTACATCTCTTGCATTGGCAGGTGGCTTCTTTACCACTAGTATCACCTGGGAAGCCCCAACATGTACACAGTACTATACATAAAACAGATAACCAACAAGGACCTACTGTATAGCACAAGGAACTATACTCAATATTTTGTAATAACCTATAAGGTTATAAGGGTTATCTGTGTGTATATACATATGTGTGTATGTATATATATGTACATATATATATTATATGTATATATATGTATATATGTATATATGTATTATATGTATATAATATATGTATATATATAATATATACATATATTATATGTATATATATATATATAATCAGTAAAGAGTCTGCCTGCAATGCAGGTGACCAGGGTTGAATCTCTGGGTTGGGAAGACCCCTAGAGAAGGAAATGGCAACTCACTCCAGTATTCTTGCCTGGAGAATCCCATGGACAGAGGAGCCCAGTGGGCTACAGTCCTTGGAGTCACAAACAGTCAGACATGACTGAGTGACTAACACTTTCACTTTTCACTTTATTCATATTTATATATATATATATATATATATACACATAACTGAATCACTTTGCTTTATACTTGAAACTAACACAGCATTGTATTAATAAATCAACTGTACTTCAATAAAAAAATTTTGAAAATTAAAAATTTTGCTTGAGAAGGAAGAAAGTAGAAACAAATACATATATATTGGAATACCCTGTAACTGATATATGTGAGGGTAGAAAGGAAAATCACTGCTTCTCTTCCTGTCTTGTAGTCAATCTCCTGTTTGAGACAATGACTTCAACTTTCCTAGCAAGATGAGGTTTTAATTGCCACAAATTAAATTGCCATTTAATTGCCTTAAATAGTGTTTAGTGTCTGAACCCAAATGGAAAAAGATTCCTTCAGTGGAAAAGAAAAACACTGCTTCATCCATGGCTGATTCATGTCAATGTATGGCAAAAACCACTACAATATTGTAAAGTAATTAGCCTCCAACTAATAAAAATAAATGAAATAAATAAATAAATAAAACTGAAAAAAAGAAAAACACTGCTTCCCCTCCATCTCCTTTCCTGCTCCTCTTTGTGAGACAAAAACAGACTGATAATTGTCACATAGTCTGTTTCTTTATCAAAAGCTTGAACCTACAAAACTGTCTTGTTATGTATTAGAAAAGTACTTTTCTCCACCTGGTTGCCTCTCACTGTACCCACTGCCATTTTTCTATTTCAGGAAATCTCACTATATATTTGTTCCTATCCCTCTGATCAATATATTCTTTTACACAGTTTACTTTGAGCTACTACGACTGGAAACTTGCTAAAATGGCTTTTCAGTTATATTCCCAAAAGGCCAGTGCCCCTTCCAAAATAAATTATTTTAAAACATTTGAATATTTACTAACAGTAATGAAGATTGTGAACAATGCTAAAGAGAATTCACCAGCTGACGCACTTAGTAAAAGATGAGGCCATTATATCAACAGGGCCTAGAATTCCTTTCTTTAATGAGATACTGGACCTTATCTGTTAAGGATTTGATATAAAATTGTTAAAGGTAGCACCATACTGATGGAGGTAAGATTCATGGAAATCGCAGACAGCAAGAAAAGGACAAACAAGCAGGTTTCAACTTGAATCCTAGGTCAGTTGATAAAGTCTCCTCTGCTTTATATCGCCTGTTATTAAGGAAGCACTAAGCTCGTAGTTAGGATGGTAAAAGTACTAAGCTCATAGTTAGGTGACTCAGTGGTAAAGACTTCACCTGCCAATGCAGGAGACACAGGAGATGCTGGTTCAATCCCTGGCTTGGGAAGACCCCCTGGAGGAGGAAATGGCAACCCACTCCAGTGTTCTTGCCTGAACAATTCCACGGACAGAGGAGCCTGGCAGGTTGCAGTCCATGGGGTCACAAAGAGACAGACACAACTAAGCAAGCACACACAGCTCACAGTTACATATTTTAACCTGGAGGTCAAGGATCTCGGGTGACTTCTGTCTCTGATGGAGGTATCAATATCTCAGAACATCCAGATGGTAAGGACATATAAGAATGACTACTTCAGGGTATTGCAGCCCAGTCTCATCTCACATGTGGATTACCAGGTAGAGGGCCATCACCTAAATTCCTCTTTGATCAATAGTGCCTGCAAGTAGTATGTTTGTCAAAATCCAGACTCTCCAGTGAGATAACCCGTGATTATTAAACTCTGGATTCTGAAATCATGGCAAAATATATTTAGTCAGTGCAGGTTATGTAATATTGCAGTAACAATTTAATCCCTAAATTTCAATACATTAAGACAACAAAATTCATCTTTTGTTTATGCTATATGTCCAATGCAGTTTGGTAAAAGGGTTCCATCCCAAGTAGTTGCACAATGTTTTTGACTCTATTTTCTTGCAAAGCTGCCACCTTAGAGCATGGCTTTCAGTGTTGCTAAGGCAGAAAACGAGGGACCTAGTGGGTCGTGTAGAGGCTTCTTCCTGTGTACATGTCAAGTCCAGTAACATTCTATTGATCTGAACCAGTTACAAGGCCTCAGATAATTGGAAAAGAGGCTGGGAAGCATAGCCTTCTCTATACTCACAGAATTATTAGAGGGCTAATAATTCTGCCATCCATGTACAGTGTCAATTTCACCCAAATAATATTTCATCAGAAAAGCTCTCATCTAGTTATAGACTTGAAAAATATCCTTAAGACCTTAATTTTTGAAAGTCTTCATTCTTCAACACATTCTCGATATTGGAAATTCTGAATTGCAATTCGAATGCTTTGAATTTTACATTAACTTTCTAATTAAGATATTAGCATATAATAAAATCATTCCCGTTAAGTGTACAGTTTGATGAGTGTTGGTATTTGTGCATAACTGTGTAACCACTGTCCCAATCAAGACACAGAAAAGTTTCCTTACCCTTAGGCCACCCTTTTGCAATCAATCCCAACTCCCATCCCACCTCTGACACCAGGTAACCATAAATCCATTTTCAGTCAATATAATTTTGAATGCTTTGAATTTAATTTGTAGAATTTGTTTCATTATCCAAAAGAGAAAATTAGGAGTCTTTTGTTACCTTTAGAAATTGAGATTAGGGTATTTGATAAATATGTAATGCTACTCACATTCAGTTTCTTCATTGTTTAATAGTCTCTTGCATTCAAATAACAAAAGATATACAGTCCAAATGGAGAGTCTGCAACATGGGAGACCTGGGTTCGATCCCTGGATAGGGAAGATCCCGTAGAGAAGGGAATGGCTACCCACTCAGTATTCTTGCCTAGAGAATTCCATGGACAGAGGAGCCTGGGGTCTCAAAGAGTTGGACACAACTGAGCAACGGACATTAACACAAACAGTCCAAAACACTTTTGAAAGGCAACATCCTGGTGATGTATTTATTTAGAATATGCCCACTGGTTTCCCCACTGTTATTTAATGTTGAATAGAAGTGTTCCTCCCTCTTTGTGTCTACATAACACTCAAAATTGAACTGAGAGAAATAAATAGAGGAAAGTAAGGAAGGTCTTCCAAGTTTGCTTTGGGATTTATAGAATTACTGCTCTGAGGGGCTTCCCTGGTGGTCTAGTGGTTAAGAATCCACCTACCAATGCAGAGGACGTGGGTTCAATCCCTGATCTAGGAAGATTCCATATGCCAAGAGATAATTAAGTTCATGCACTGCAATTACTGACCAAAGTGCTCTAGAGCCTGCGCCATGCAACAAAAGAAGCCCCTACAATGAGAAGCCTGCACACCACCACTAGAGTAGCCTCTGCTGACCTTGACTCAAGAAAGCCCTCATGCAGCAATGAAGACTCAAGGCAGCCAAAAAGGAGAAAAAAAGAATAACTGCTCTATATATTGATGACAATAGACAGGGCTATGTATCAACATGTGTGTGTGTGTATGTGTGTTAGCGGGTCACTACAGGGAGCTACTACAAGTATTAATGGCACTGATGAAAATTCCCTCACCTCCTCTGTCATCACAAAGCTCTGACAAGGGCTCACAGTAAATCCAGGCTTTGGAAATGAGCTGTGTCGGCCATCCAGAGAGTGGGCGCTGCAACAAGATGCTGTCAAAGCCCCAGGGACAAGGGAAGTTACCCATCACTTTCAAACCCAATTGTAATTTGCTCTTCTCATCTTGAGGGAAGACAAAAGGTTGTCAGGAAAGGATTTGCCACAGAGCCCTGGGCATGCACAGTAGTGGCTGGTGGCTTTGTGTTAGGTCACGGTAATGGCAGTTGAAAAGGAAATTCTTGAACCAACACAAGTGCAAAGGACACAGGTAACATAATGTCAATCTATGCTTCCTTGAAAGAGAGAGAAGACAGCTATTTGTGTTCTTAGGGAACCAATGAGTTGGAGCAGAGTGCAGATGCTGCTACTGAAAGAGCATGCTGCATGAAAAACAGATGTGCCCGTGCTCTAAGCGAAGATCAGTATACGGATATTTGCTACCAGAAATCTTCATGGAAATCATACCTTTCTGTCAACATTACAATATCAATGACATTCTATCCTGACTGAAATATTCATCTTTTCCTTTAATGCCTCAACAAATATTTTGTGAGTACTTGCTCTCTGCAAGGCAGAACATCAGGGCCAAGAGAGGAGAGCCATATTGAGGGTTGAGTTGCCCCACGCAGCACTATGATATTTTAAGTGCATTGCTTCACCATCACCCAATCCTTCAGGGTCTTGCTATATTATTCCCAGGCCTTTCTCCCACCTTCATCTTTCCTGAGAATCCCCACTGTAGCTCCTACACAGGATGGGTTCTAGACCAGAACTGTCCAAAAGGACGTTGTGCAATGATGGAAATGTTCTATTTCTGCCTTGTCTAGTAGAGTAGATGTTGCTATTAAGCATTTGAAACATAGCTAGTGAGACTGAGAATTTTTTTTTAATTCATTCAAATTGAAATAGCCACAGGTGGCTAGTGGCTACAGCATTGAACATCACTGTTCTAGACATTTTCTGGTTCTCTGTCTTAACCTCCCTCCCCATACTTAACCTTTTTATTTTCTTCTAAGTAACAAGTTCTTACATTAACTTGTTGCATTAAGGAGCATTTCAGTGGAGGGCCATAGTACCCGCTTAGGTACTCTACTGAATCAGACAGCCTTCCCTCAATTCACGCCCTTCCCAGAATCTCAAGTTGTGATCTTATTTCAGAAATAAAGTCACTGAAGACATAATAGTTAAGATGATGTCATACTGGACTAGGATGAACCCTTAATTCAACATGACTGGTGTCCTTATAAGAAGAGAAGACAGGTAGAGTCAGACAGAACACCGGGAAATGACAGGCTGAGAGCGGAGTGACGTGTCTATAAGGTAAAGTACACTCAGGATTTCCAGCAACACCAGAAGCTGAGAGGAAGACACCGAACACTTTCTTCTCTCTTCCTGAGAGAGCATGGACTGCCGACACCTTGACTCAGACTCCTAGCCTCCAGACTGTAAGAGATGCATTTTTGTTGCTTAGGCCACCCGGTCTGTGGTCATTTCCTATGGCAGCCCTAGGAAATTAATACAGGCACTTAGGTTGGCTTCACCTATGTCTTCACCATTATGTCATTTCATAAAGGTTTTATGGTCTCAAATGTGACACCAAAATTATTAATGGCGAAAAGTGTAAGAGTCACGGTAGAGTTGCCAGCAATAAGGATGTTTAAGGCTGGTAGTGGACAGACGGTGCCTTGATAAAGTGAGACCTTCCTCTTTCTTCCCATCTAGATGTTTCTCCCTAACCAGACTTTACCTCAGAAGCCTGCTTTGCATAGTCTGACACATCTTTTTGAATCAAAGATGTGAATTAAGTCTTAGAAGGAAGTCTGGCTTCTGTCTGCAGCCCATTACGGACGTAAGGTTGAGATGATCACATTAAGAAAATAAAGCATTATTCATCCAGAGAAAAAGCATGACAAGTAATGATGTATTATCCCTAAAATGTAACATTCCTAAAACATCTTTCCTAAAACTAATGGAAACACATACACACACGCATGTGGATGATATGTGTACCTTTATAAACACAAGGGTGCCTATACCTGTGGATATGTGAGAGTGTATGTTGTATGTTTACATCATGGAAATGAAATCTAATTTTTCCTAAATGTGAATGCTTTTTCAAGGAAGCTGGAATCCCATCAATAACTTCCCAAGAGTGAGTTACAGACCTGCCTCTCAAAGAGATAGCCTTTATTAAGTTTAGTATACACTGAAGTTAACCTTGAGGACAACATCAAGAATCCCCCTGAAGGAGGCTCAGAGGCCCCAAGAGACACAGTTCTGTACCCCACCCCCATCCCTGTAGAAGAGGCCAAAAATTTAAAGCAAATTCAAATCCAACACTCCACAGTCTACTCCTCTCCTGTGGATCCTTGGATCACTTCAGTCAGATAGTGTTCAATCAGATGTCCATTTAACAACCTTAAATTTCACCTGAACAAACAGACCCAGTGAAGGTAACAACAGGAACTTAAGAGTCAGACACGACTGAAGTGACTTAGCAATAGGTAGGTTGATGAAGCCACAGGAGACATCTCTCAGGGGGCCAACACTTGGGAGAGAGAAACAACTGTTTTTTATTAATACAGGTACACGTGAGAGGCAGTGATGGAATGAAAGCCTTTTCCTATTGCAGGAAAGACCTTATTAAACCATAATGGATGGGATCCAAGAAAGGTTGCAGAGAATGCCACTGCATCTCAGAGGGGCTCATGGTGTTCCCATAAATTTCACTGATGACATTGATCCCAGTCCTGGAAAAACCCTTTGTGGGGGCTGCATTGTTAGGCTTCAGTGGATTCTTACTCTTTTCCAGAAAGCTATATATCAGCTATAAATTGTTATTGATAAATGTTGGAACCCAATTTGTGTGTTTTCAGAGCTTCTGCAGCCTGAAAACACCCATGTGTGGAGGAGAGACTGAAAAAGGACACAGATAGCTGGACAGGTCTGTTCACATCTACTGGGACCTTGACAAACAGTGTGAGCATTTCAGGACTACACAAGAAGGTAAGCATCCACATAGCTGATACACATTTGCTCCAGACAGCTCTTTTATTTCAACCCTCTCTGAGAGCCATTAGCACACTCTGCCAGGGAGCTTGGACTGTTAATTGCCAGCTTTGGGTGAGTTTCAGAGGCTTGGGGGTTTGCTCTTATCAGAGTCCTACTGCTGATCTGCCCTGACCTGAAAAGAGACTTGCAAGAAAGCAATTATACCACAGGCTGAGAAACACCTACAGTTTACAGTTGACGCTGGTGGAAAGATATGATGAAGATGAAGAAAGATATGACAGAAGTGTATACTGGGTACAAAATTTTATTTCCTAGAATTCCCTCATCTTTATTCAGAAGACATTGCCTATTGATTCTGAATAAAGTCAGAGTAACTTTTCTTTTACTGTGTGTGGCTAAGAAACATAGGGCTTTCTTAGTGCATGTTTTAAAACTATGATTGCCCACTTCAAATGAGAACCGACATACTACCCCAGTAGGTGGTACTCAATGCCAAGCAGAAGGTGGCAGAAGATCTACCCCTGTGTGATGTGTTTATTTAGCAGGACTATAGTCAGCATTCTGCTTTAGCTTTCTTTACCTATTGGGCTTCCCTGGATGCTCAGATGGTAAAGAATCTGCCTGCAAAGCAGGAGACCCAGGTTCAATCCCTAGATGGGGAATATCCCCCAGAGAAGGGAATGGCAACCTACCTATCCTTGCCTGGAGAATCCCATGGACAGAGGAGCCTGGCAGGCTACAGTCCATAAGGTCGCAAAGAGCCAGACATGACCACAACTAACACTTACCTATGGAGGCTTCAGGCATGAAGTGGGCATTTGGTCTATAAGGTTCTATTTACCAACAAATACACCTACCTCTTATATCTAAATGAGGGGAGCCTTATCAAAAGTCAGTAAATTCAGAAGTTCCCAATTTTCATTACTTAGATTTGTGTATCACTCTTCCCTAAAATGTTTTAACTTCTCTCACTGAAAGTCTAAATCACAGATTAGAAAATGATGAGATCATGTAATATATTCATAGCTGAGCCATGTTAGTGCTTAAAGTGGGGTAAGTTTGCACAATCAATATATTCCAATGTGCATTAAAATGTATTTGTTTTTTAAAATATATCTTTCTATGGACTAGAATCTTATACATATGAATATAAATAACAAGAGAAGGAATTTATAATTTCCTATTTGCTGGGGAAAATATTAATAATCATCATTTTGTTCCTTAAAATATGCAACTGTTTTGAATTTAATACTTGACTTCCATAATGTTTTTTTTTCATAATGTTTTAATATATTGTATAGCATTCTATTACTCTTACCTTGACATTTCAAAAAGTTGTAGAATACTCAAGATCTTTTTAATAAGCATCTCAGTTATTATTTATTATATTTATTAAGACTAAAGGAGATGTAGGCACAACTTGATAACAATATTGCAGTTACATATTATATCCAAATTTATGTGCTTGTTGCTCAGTCATGTCTGATTCTTCTCAACCCTATGGATGGTAGCCTGCCAGGCTCCTCTGGCCATGGGGATTCTCCAGGCAAGAATACTGGAGTGGGTTGCCATGCCCTCCTCCATGGGATCTTCCCAATCCAGGGATAGAACCCAGGTCTCCCATATTTCATGCAGATTCTTTACCATCTGAGCCACCAGGGAAGCCCACCTAAATCTATGATTGCTCCTAATTTGAAGGCAGAATTATCACAAATGAAGGAACACAACTTAAAAGTGTAGGAACTAATTAACAGTTGATCATACAAATAATTAAGGAAGAGTATAAATGTGAAGACCAAGGACTTAGACACCAAAGATACACAGATTCAAACTCCTGTTCTGTCACCTCACTGACTGTTGTGAACTAGATTTTTAGTTTTCTACTCCATAAAATGGGGCTAATACTTCCCATAGGTTGTTTTGAGTGTATGAGAATCAAGTAACATAACCCACATAATGACTAATTGTAACTAAGCCACAACACCAAATGTAGTTTTCACGGTGTGTGTGTGCTGTGCTTAGTCATTCAGTCATGTCTGACTCTTTGCAACCCTTTGGACTGCAGCCCACCAGGCTCTTCTGACCATGGGAATTTTCAGGCAAGAACACTGGACTGGGTTGCCATTTCCTCCTCTAGGGTATCTTCCCGACCCAGGGATTGAACAGTATCTCCTGTGTCTCCTGCATTGACAGGCAGATACTTCACCTGCTGAGCCATTGGGGAAGGCCCTATTAGAGTCTATATCAGTTCAGTTCAGTCGCTCAGTCATGTCTGACTCTTTGCGACCCCATGGACTGCAGCACACCAGGCCTCCCTGTCCATCACCAATTCCAAGAGTTTCTCAAATGCATGTCCATTGAGTTGGTGATGCCATCCAACCATCTCTACCTCTGTTATCCCCTTCTCCTCCCACCTTCAATCTTTCTGAGCATCAGGGTCTTTTCCAATGAGTCAGTTCTTTGCATCAGGTGGCCAAAGTATGGGAGTTTCAGCTTCAGCATCAGTCCTTCCAATGAATATTCAGGACTGATCTCCTTTAGGATGGACTGGTTGGATTTCCTTGCTGTCCAAGGGACTCTAAAGGGTCTTCTCCAACACCACAGTTCAAAAGCATCAATTCTTCAGTGCTCAGCTTTTTATATAGTCCAAATCTCACACCCATACATGACTATTGGAAAAACCATAGCTTTGACTAGACGGACCTTTGTTGGCAAAGTAATGTCTCTGCTTTTTAATAAGCGGTCTAGGTTGGTCATAGCTTTTCTTCCAAGGAGCAAGTGACTTTTAATTCCATGGCTGCAATCACCATCTGCAGTGATTTTGGAGCCCAAAAATATAAAGTCTGACACTGTTTCCACTGTTTCCCCATCTATTTACCATGAAGTGATGGGGCCAGATGCCATGATCTGAGTTTTCTGAATGTTGAGTTTTAAGCCAACTTTTTCAGTCTCCTCTTTCACTTTCATCAAGAGGCGCTTTAGTTCTTCACTTTCTGCCATAAAGGTAATGTCATCTGCATATCTGAGGTTATTGATATTTCTCCTGACAATCTTGATTCCAGCTTGTGCTTCATCCAGTCCAGCATTTCTCATGATGTACTCTGCATATAAGTTAAATAAGCAGGGTGACGATATATAGCCTTGACATATTCCTTTCCCGATTTGGAACCACTCTGTTGTTCCATGTCCTATTCTAACTGTTGCTTCTTGATCTGTATACAGGTTTCTCAGGAGGCAGGTAAGGTGGTCTGGTATTCCCATATCTTTCAGAATTTTCCACAGTTTGTTGTGATCCACAAAGTCAAAGGCTTTGGCATACTCAATAAAGCAGAAGTAGGTATTTTTCTGGAACTCTTTTGCTTTTCCTATGATCAAACAGATGTTGGCAATTTGATCTCTGGTTCCTCTGCCTTTTCTAAAACCAGCTTGAACATATGGAAGTTCACAGTTCACGTAGTGCTGAAGCCTGGCTTGGAGAATTTTGAGCATTACTTTACTAGCGTGTGAGATGAGTACAGTTGTATGGTAGTTTGACCATTCTTTGGCATTGCCTTTCTTTGGGATTGGAATGAAAATTGACCTTTTCCAGTCCTGTGGCCAATGCTGAGTTTTCCAAATTTGCTGGCATATTGAGTGGAGCACTTTCACAGCATCATCTTTAGGATTTGAAATAGCTCAATTGGAATTCCATCACCTCCACTAGCTTTGTTCGTAGTGATGCTTTCTAAGGCCCACTTGACTTCACATTCCAGGATGTCTGGCTCTAGATGAGTGATCACACCATTGTGATTATCTTAGTCATGAAGATCTTTTTTGTATGGTTCTTCTAGGTATTCTTGCCACCTCTTCTTAATATCCTCTGTTTCTGTTAGGCTATACCAATGCTGTCCTTTATTGTGCCCATCTTTGCATGAAACGTTCCTTGGTATGTCTAATTTTCTTGAAGAGATCTCTAGTCTTTCCAGTTCTATTGTTTTCCTCTACTTCTTTGCTGATCACTGAGGAAGGCTTTCTTATCTCTCTTTGCTATTCTTTGGAACTCTGCATTCAAATTGGTGTATCTTTCCTTTTCTCCTTTGCCTTTTACTTCTCTTCTTTTCATAGCTGTTTGTAACACCTCCTCAGACAGCCAATTTGCCTTTTTGCATTTCTTTTCCATGGGGATGGTCTTTATCACTGTCTTCTGTACAATGTCACAAACCTCCGTCCATAGTTCTTCAGGCACTGTCTCTCAGATCTAATCCCTTGAATTTATTTTTCACTTCCACTGTATAGTCATAAGGGATTTGATTTAGATCATACCTGAATGGTCTAGTGGTTTTCCCTACTTCAATTTAAGTCTGAATTTGGCATTTAAGGAGTTCATGATCTGAGCCACAGTCAGCTCCTCCTCTTGTTTTTGCCCATTGTATAAAGCTTCTCCAACTTTGGCTGCAAAGAATATAATCAATCTGATTTTGGTATTGACCAACTGGTGATGTCTATGTGTAGAGTCTTCTTTTGTGTTGTTGGAAGAGGGTGTTTGCTATGACCAGTGCATTCTCTTGGCAAAATTTTGTTAGCCTTTGTCCTGCTTTTTTCTGTACTCCAAAGCCAAATTTGCTGTTACTCCAGGCATCTCTTTACTTCCTACTTTTGCATTCCAGTCCCCTATAATGAAAAGGACATCTTTTTTGGGTGTTAGTTGTACAAGGTCTTGTAGGTCTTCATAGAACCATTCAACTTCAGCTTCTTTGGCATTATTAGTCAGGGCATAGACTTGAATTAGTGTGATACTGATTGATTTGCCTTGGAAACCAACAGAGATCGTTCTCTCATTTTTGAGATTGCATCCAAGTACTGCATTTCAGACTCTTTGGTTGACCATGATGGCTACTCCATTTCTTCTAAGGGATTCTTGCCCACAGTAGTAGATATAATGGTCATCTGAGTTAAATTCACTCACTCCAGTCCATTTTAATTTGCTGATTCCTAAAATGTTGATGTTCACTCTTGCCGACTCCTGTTAGACCACTTCCAATTTGCCTTGATTCACGGACCTGACATTCCAGGTTTCTATGCAATATTGCTCTTTACAGCGTCAGACTTTACTTCTATCACCAGTCACATCCACAACTGGGTGTCATTTTTGCTTTGGCTCTCTCTCTTCATTCTTTCTGGAGTTAGTTCTCCACTGATCTCCAGTAGCATATTGGGCACCTATTGATGTGGGGAGTTCATCTTTCAATGTCCTATCTTTTTGCCTTTTCATACTGTTCATGGTGTTCTCAAGGCAAGAATATTGAAGTGGTTTGCCATTCCCTTCTCCAGTGGACCATGTTTTGTCAGAATTCTCCACAGTATATATAGCACAGAGCAAATACTTAGTATTTTGTAGCTATCATTTTTTATTTGTTTATTTTGAAGCTTTTTATTTTGTATTGGGGTATAGCTGATTAACAGTGTTTTGATAGTCTCAGGTGGACAGCAAAGGGACTCAGTCATACATATATATGTATGTCCATTCTCCCCCAAACTCCCCTCCCATCTAGGTTGTAGTTATCATTTTTAAAATAACGTTCATGATGAAAACATGACATAGAAAGAATGTCTCCATACATACAAATTAAACTTCAAGAGTTAGTGGTGATAAAACAACTTATCCTGAATTAGTGGAAGCTACAGAACTAAGGAATGACTGACCTCAAGGAGTGAGTATAAATCCAACTTGTGGAGGTTCAGGATAAACAGATGAACAGTCCATGGAGAACCACACTCAGGCTCCAAATTTTAGCTCCTCAAGCCACTTTGATTTTAATGGGCAAGCAAGCATTTTTAAAATTCAGTGGAAGTGTTTGTTACAATTGCCAAAATAGAGCATAGCAGTGTTTCTTATTCAATTCTTTTCCTCACTCTTACAGGGAAGAGTGACTCCACTGCTCCTCCCCCAAAATGCACTGAACTTTGGTGGATGTCAAAAAAAATTTGGATAAGAAATATTTGCTTAAAATGTTGACTAATTTTCAAACAGGAGTCATGTTGATAAAGAAAGTTCCAAGCAACCTTTAAGTCATCACCTAGCCTTAAGAAACTGTTTATACAAAATCACTTTGACTTATACCTATATACTGGCAAGTCCTGAATATGTAATTATTTTTCCTAAACTCCAAATTCATATTCCTAGCTTTCTCTGGACCTCTACATCTAGCACACTGGCACTGAGTAGAAAAAAATATATACTCCTGTCATTGTTAATGATGAGCTTATTATCCAGCATATTGGATAATGCTGGAATTAGAAATTCTCATATGGAATCATCATACTTTCAGGAAAGAGGAGCAACACCATAGTCCTAACAATCAGCTATTAGTGAGGCAAGTCTCTCAGACAAGAAACCAGAACTCCAGAGGGAAAGTTCATTTGAAATCTTCCCTTCTCTTTGAACCAGGTGGGGTGGGGTGGGGGGAGGGTGGAGGCAGGTGGTGGTGGGAAGGAGGCATTATCAAGAACCAGCTCTGAAGTGGTATAAATCACGATGGGGTCCACCAGGTAAAAATAACTTAGAGCTGGAAGGCAAGATGTCAGGAAAAACTTCAGTGAGGGTCTATGAATGTTTCCCAGGTGATGCTAGTGGTAAAGAACCCTTCTGCCAGTGCAGGAAACATACGAGACCCCCTGGGTTGGGAAGATGCCCTGGAGCAGGGCATGGCAGTCCACTCCTGTATGGAGAATCTCATGGATAGAGGAGTCCAGCAGGCTACAGTCCATAGTGTGGCAAACAGTCAGACACAACTGAAGCAACTTAGCAATCATGTACTATGACTGCAAGTACCTGTCTTAGATTGCAAGTATATCTTGAAAAAATCTACAACTTTGGAAAAGTTAGTTAGGATGGGGTCAAACCCCACTGTTTTTATTATCAACTTCTTAAATTCTCTTTATTTTCTGTTAGCCTTTAGTGACCCTAACGTTGAAAATCAAGACTTTCTACCTTGGTTAGAAGTAACCAAGTGTAAGGATGTGTTCATGCTTGTTTGGTAGATTTTATAGGGGCTCTTGGTCCAGAGGTGGCAGAGGGGTTCAGCATGAGAAAATTCCATGAGAAAGTCAAGTCAGATCCATGAGAAGGTCAACTTCATGAGAAGGTAAAACAGGGTCAAGTCAGGGCCAGTTGGTCAGGAGCCCTCTTTACCTGAAACTCTCCTTTTAGTTCTCGTATCAGCTGAAGACACAGAGGGTTCTGGGGTTGAGTTTCATTAAGGAGTCTGTTCCTTTATATCTAACATTCAACAAATACTAAAGGGAACTTACTTATTGCTGCTGGTTATCAAGTTCCAGCTCCCAACTCTGTTTTATGTCTCTCTTCATACTGTTATGTGACTTTTCTATATTTGTATCCTATCTTGTGAACTTGCAAAGCCAATATATAACCAACCTGCTTCTCAGGATTTGCCCTATACAGGTGAGGCCTTAATCTATGCTCTTTTAACCATGTCACTTCAGTGTTTTCAAGAACAATAATCTGGTTCAAATATATATTATTCATTAGGTTTTTAATGATCCCTAAGAGTATTCTAGCTCTATCAACTCTCTTCCACAATTATGTAATATTCAACAGTCATTATTTTCATTCTCTTTGCATGTATTCAGTTCTGGGTTTCTAATAATCATAAATTCTTTAAACAGAAAAATACACTGCTGCTTTTAAATACAGTTTTCTGTTTACACAGTCTTGACAAATTCATGTGATGGACTCTCTCCTTGTCTTTTTTAAAGGCCAAGTGCTTAATTATAAAGTATTTTTAAAGGGATCCATCTCACCTTTTATACATCACCAACCATTTTCTAATTAACTCAAAATAAATTTAAAAATTTCATACAGCTCTGTATTTGTGTCTTCACCTTTCACAGAGATCTAAGCTATACCTTCACTCTCTAATAAATTACTAAGAGGAAATTAGCTAGGATAACTGAGAAAAATCATGGGCTCTAGAGAAGGGGAGAGAGTCTATAAATTTAAATACTACGAAGCATTACTTTTATTTTCTTGGGCTCCAAAATTACTGTGTACAGTGACTACAGCCATGAAATTAAAAGACATTTGCTCCTTGGAAGGAAAGCCAAGACAAACCTAGATAGCATACTAAAAAGCAGAGACATCACTTTGCAGACAAAGGTCCGTCTAGTCAAAGCTATGGTTTTTCCAGTCATCATGTACAAATGTGACAGTTGGAATATAAAGTTGAACACCAAAGAACTGATGATGACAATCCCTTGGACTGCAAGGAGATCAAGCCAGTCAATCCTAAAGGAAATCAGTCCTGAATATTCATTGGAAGGACTGATGCTAAAGCTGAAGCTCCAATACTTTGGCCACCTGATGCAAAGAGCAGATTCATTGAAAAGACCCTGGTGCTAGGAAAGATTGAAGGCAGGAGAAGAAGGGGGCAGCAGAGGATGAGATGATTAGATGTACATGAATCTGAGCAAACTCTTGGAGATAGTGAAGGACAGGGAAGCCTGGTGTTTTGCAGTCCATGGGTTGCAAAGAATCAGACATGACTTAGTGACTGAACAACAAATTATTTTGTTGTGATTATGGCTAATTTAGCCTTTGCATCTGTGCTCAAAAATCTCTTGTAAAACATATAAAGAAGGAAAGCAACAATCTTCCATGAACGCACAATATAATTCACTTGTTAAAAGAGTTCAGAGCAAGTAGAAGTTTGCTTATCCTTTCAGAGCCTTTTAACCTGCACTGTGCCCAGAATACTCAGATACACACACATACACAGACACACACACACACACACACACAGAGTATCGATTTCCAGAATTGTCTCCATGGAATGCCAAAAATAATAAACAAAAAATAAATCAAAAGCAACAGCCTTCTTCCATTATGTATTAAATATCTTCCCCATGAAGTTAGGACAAATAGAGATGTATATAGAGAGCAATGGAAACATAAATCTAGTGTCGTAGTCATCGATTTCTGCCTTGTTCCTTTATTTCTAGTAAATAATGATCTTCAGATCTTTCATGGTGGCGCTATAGAAAAAGTCAGCTCCAAGATCCCTGCAAGTGTTTCATCTTTGATAAAACCACTGAGGTTGCTTTCTCTCCAAAATCATTACACTCACTCATTTCTTGTTGTAGAGTAGAAACAACATTTAGTAGAATGAAAAGAAATTAAAAAGAATATTCACTTTAAGAGCTTTCTGTCAAGTCATGCAAATGGTTAACAAAACATTTTATATTACTCTATGTAAAACCAAACTAGAAAATGTGGTCCCTGCATATTACCATTAAACTACTAAAAATAAAACATTGATATTGATTACTAGAAAAACAATGAAAAGTCTTAAATATTAAGTATACCTGGTTAGACCTGAGGCTCAGCCAAGCTGAAAAGTCTCAGCTAATGAGATAAAAAAGAAAAAATAATTTAATTGAGCTTATATATGTGAAATCAGTAAGCAAAATCACTACTGTAATTTTATACAGACCTCCATGTTCTTTCCCATTGCTCATTTCTTAACAAAATTCATAAGATGATGCATGATCAAGTCAGATCATTAGATTTTAAAACACATGGGAAGATGTCAATGTATTTGTAAGATAAACAATTGAGGTTGAATTTCTAAACCTGACACTTAATTATCTCTATGCCTTAAAAAATCATGTAAACTTTTTATATAATGAGGTAGTATAGAGATACAGATAGCAAGTAATAGATATCTATCAAGCATCTATTCAGATAAGGCAATGGCAACCCACTCCAGTACTTTTGCCTGGAAAAACCCATGGACGGAGGAGCCTAGTGGGCTGCCGTCTATGGGACCACACAAAGTCAGACAAGACTGAAGTGACTTAGCAGCAGCAGCAAGCATCTATTTAAAGCATGTGTGCTTGTGTTTCTTAGTTTGAAACCAAGATGCTGTCTGGGGTGAAGGAGAAGGGATTTCAAGAAGGACAGATAGAAAGTAACATGGGGCCAATAATAAGAACTGATCCCGAGTAAAGTTTGACAGGGTAAAAACAAGTCCTGTAATCTGAGCCTTATTATCTCTTTTAGTAGTAGTAGTTGTAGCAGAAGTAGGTGGAGGTGAGGGTTGTGGTGGTATTGGTGTTACCTCCAAAGGCAAAACTCATGTTCTCAGTAGCCGTGTCACTAAAGTTCACATGTATCTTAATAAGCCAAATACTTCAGTGAATTGTTCTAAGCAAGAGTCATGCTTTCTTCCAGCACCTCACTTCAGGATATATACCTTTTTATAAACGGCCATGTTTCTCTGACACAGAGATGTAGGAACTGAGTTTTTGTTGGACCTTGTAGGTGGATGTCAAACATAAAATAAATGCTGAATGAATCTTACAGAGAAATCAATTGTGTCAACCACAGATTTTCTGGGTCAGTAGGTTGGATGTAATAGAAGTAGTGATAGATGCCCAGGATGATCACTCTTGTAGTCACCAATCAGGCCAGTCAGAAATACAGTGTTTAAAAAGAAACAGATACCCTACAACCAAAGAGGTTAGAAGAAAAGTTGTGTTTTTTGCAATAAATTCAATCTGTGATGCCAGTAATGAAGAGCCCTCACATTCTTCTAATATTCTTCCCCCTGCAAAATTATATGCATTACATTTGTGTAATTGTGCCATGAGGTCAAGGAAAGCCTATGGACTCAATGATATATTAATATGACTTTACAGTTTTTAGGGTGAGGATTTTTTTCTTTTAATGAAGTCTTGATATCAATGCCCCACAACTCCACCTAAACCCAATGGTCATCATGTGAAAGAGGTGCTACCAGTGACAATTCAATTTGATTTTTCAAGAATTTGCAAATGTAGGCAAAGTCAACTGGAAATGATGCATTCTTTACACTACTTTTACATTAAGAAGAAGTGCGCTCAATTGGATTACCATCTTAAGGGCAAGAACAGTAAAAACTAAAAATGACATGTTACCTAATCATTACTTTGACAATAATTGTCACGAACAGAATTTCTTTATAGATTTTGGATGTAGCCTTTGAAGCGAAAAAAAAAAAAAAAAAAAGACTCAGATGCTGTGTCGGCCTGAGCTAAAAGGATTTTAAAAATTTAATCTCTAAGAGAAGCTCCTGAGATACAGGCTAAAAGAGTTTATAAAGGTCATAAAAAAATTAACTTATCTTGCTGACTGAAGCTTTTTTAATGCACTCTAAGTTACAAAGGAATCGCATCTGGAACCTTTAGGCCAATGGCCTAGTATATTTTTCTCTCATTAGTAAGGACAGCAAAAATCTGCATTGGGATTTTTACCACTGCAATCATCTCAGATTCATTAGTCTTCATGATTGAATATGAGGAGAGCATGGAGCCAGTGGTGTAGGAATATTTTGTACTTATCTCATTTGCTCACACGGCAGTTCAGGAGGCGGCGGAATCATGGGTGGAAATGGGCCTGCTATTGAGGTTAAACCTAGTTAAGAGTCAGATTGACTTCCATCAGGCCTATCTGAAAGAAATAAATATAATAAAAAGGTCTTTAAGGCAAGGACTATTACTTACACAAAGGAAAGTTCATACCACTCCTGATATGTAGCATCAAAAACAATGCAAGAGGCCTCTGCAGATGTCATTGGCGTGGGTTGGAGCTCATTCCTGAGAATTAGATCCAGGAGACGAAAGGGAAAGGAGCTTCATCTTGTGAATTTCAGTCCCTCAGTGAATATTAGGGATAATCAACTGACGCTGCCTACCTCATAGGAAACTGTAAGCCAATACACCTGAAAATATTTTATTATGATTTGCTCCATATAAATATGGGCATTATCCGCATATTGACCAAGAAGACCATGATTATGCCAAAAAGATGGATAAATACAGTTATACCTTTAAATTAACTCAGTAGACACACAAGGGATTTTCTATAGTTTTCTCTTCTAAGAAGAGGTGGCAACAATATACAGAAGAACTATACAAAAAAGATCTTAACAATCTGGATAAACACCATGGTGTGATAACTCACCTAGAGCCAAACATCCTGGAGTGTGAAGTCAAGTGGGCCTTAGGAAGCATCACTATGAACAAAGCTAGTGGAGGTGATGCAATCCCAGTTGAGCTATTTCAAATCC
Source organism: Cervus elaphus (assembly GCF_910594005.1). Taxonomy (NCBI): domain Eukaryota; kingdom Metazoa; phylum Chordata; class Mammalia; order Artiodactyla; family Cervidae; genus Cervus; species Cervus elaphus. Next base: position 17,988,160 of record NC_057820.1, read on the forward strand.
TAAAAGATGATGCTGTGAAAATGCTGCACTCAATATGCCAGCAAATTTGGAAAACTCAGCAGTGGCCACAGGACTGGAAAAGGTCAGTTTTCATTCCAATCCCAAAGAACAGCAATGCCAAAGTTCAAACTACTGCACAATTACACTTATTTCACATGCTAGAAAAGTAATGCTCAAAATCCTTCAAGCTCGGCTTCAACAGTATGTGAACCATGAACTTCCAGATGTTCAAGCTGGATTTAGAAAAGGTTGAGGAACCAGAGATCAAATTGCCAACATCTGTTGACCTGAATATTCATTGGAAGGACTGATACTGAAGCTGAAGCTCCAATACCTTGGCCACCTGATGCAAAGAACTGACTCAATAGAAAAGACCCTGATGCTGGGAAAGATTGAAGGCAGGATAGGGGGACGACAGAGAAAGAGTTGGTTGGATGGTATCACCGACTCGATGGACATGAGTTTAAGCAAGTGCTGGGAGTTGATGATGGACAGGGAAGCCTGGTATGCTGTAGTCCATGGGATTGCAAGAGTCAGACATGACTTAGGGACTGAACTGAACTGTTGGATCATAGAAAAAGAAAGAGAATTCCAGAAAAACATCTACTTTTGCTTCATTGACTATGCCAAAGCCTTTGACTGTGTGAATCACAACAAACTGTGGAAAATTCTAAAAGAGATGGAAATACCAGACCACCTTACCTGCCTCCTGAGAAACCTGTATGCAGGTCAAGAAGCAACAGTTAGAACTGGACATGGAACAGCAGACTGGGTCAAAATTGGGAAAGGAGTACGTCAAGGCTGCATATTGTCACCCTGTTTATTTAACTTACATGCAGAGTTCATCATGAGAAACACTAACCTGGATGAAACACAAGCTGGAATCAAGATTGCTGGGAGAGATATCAATAACCTCAGATATGCAGATGACACCACCTTTATGGCAGAAAGCAGAGAGGAACTAAAGAGCCTCTTGAAGAAAGTGAAAGAGGAGAGTGAAAAAGCTGGCTTAAACTCAATATTCAGAGAACAAAAATCATGGCATCTGGTCTCATCACTTCATGGCAAATAGATGGGAAACGATGGAAACAGTGACAGACTTTATTTTCTTGGGCTCCAGAGTCACTATGGACAGTGACTGCAGTCATGAAATTAAAAGACGCTTGCTCCTTGGAAGAAAACAATGACAATCAGTATTAAAAAGCAGAGACATCACTTTGCCAACCAAGGTCTGTCGAGTCAAAGCTATGATTTTTCTAGTAGTCATGTAGAGATGTGAGAGTTGAACCAAAAAGAAGGCTGAGTGCCAAAACATTGATGCCTTTGAACTGTGGTACTTGAGAAGACTCTTGAGAGTCCCTTGGACAGCAAGGAGATCAAACCAGTCAATCCTAAAGGGAATCAACCCTGAATATTCATCAGAAGGACTGATGCTGGAGCTGAAACTCCAATACTTTGGCCACTTGATGCAAAGAACCAACTCATTGGAAAAGACCATGATGCTGGGAAAGATAGAAGGCAGGAGGAGAAGGTTTCAACAGAGGATGAGATTGTTGGATGGCATCACTGACTAAATGGACATGAGTTTGAGCAAACTCCCAGAGATGGTGAAGGACAGGGAAGAGTCAGACACAACTGAGCAACTGAACAACAAAAGGTCTTCTCATCCTCAACAGAACTAGGCACATAGCAGACACTTAATAGTTTTTAAATGAATGGATGACAATCACTTTATAAACAGAACAACTTTAGAAATCTCTTAAGTAAAAAAAAAAAAAAGTCTCTTCCAAAAATTAAAGCAAGATTCAGTTTTTAAAAATCTATCCATAGGATTTACATTTAGGGAGTTAGAGCAGAACAGATCAGAGAACAGAATGAAAGTCAGACTGCCTGAGTTTGAGGCTCAAATCACCACATTAAAACCAGCGCAAGTCACTTAACCTTTTTCCTCTCTTGAAATACAGAGGGAATAAAGGAGCATCAACCTCCACTGGTGAGGTTAGGAGTACAGAGATAGCCCATGCAAAGTGTACACACAGTGCCTGGGGCATGGGATGTTATTAAAAACGTTGGGATTGATGCTGTTTTAACTGCAGTTTATGGTCCTTCTTGTTGTTGTTGCCATTGCTATATGATTCATCATTGTTTAAAAATAGGTTTCAACAAAGGAAGAGTCTCTCAGACAATTCAGTGACTAAGTCAGCCAGCCTGGACGCTTGACATCACACTGACGCTCTCTGAAGCTCCTAAGATGAGAGGCCAGCACTTACTGCTGCCACTTGGCTCCTTAAGACTGACAGGGAAAGAGGTAATGAATACTCGCCAGGTCTGTTTAAAAAAAAAAATACTCATGAGATGTTGTAACCCAGCTGCACCCACTGGTTTAGGCATTTCTTCCCATCCTGAAGTCTTCTGTTGGCTGGAATTTTGATTGGACTGCCTCCCTCAACTTAAATTATTTTTCAAATTAAAAAACTTCCAATAAGCCAACCTTTAACAAGGAGGTCATGTGGGGTGCTTCTCTGAAGTAAATTGCATTCTTCTCATTTGTATTCATAACAAGATCCACTAACAACTGAGGATATTATATAGCCAGACAACAGGAAGTAATGTTTGTTAATGAGAAAATCTAGCATCATTTGCTTAGCAACTTTTTTGGTTAAAGATCTTGCTAGAATTTTCATTCACTTTGGTTAAACTCTGTGATTGGACTAGAGGTCCCTGGCATCTTTATTATTTACTACAACCTGCTCCACACAGGGGTCACTCTTTTCTACCCTTTTTAATCATGATAATGACAGTTGAGAATTGACACTGTGCGCTATTTTGTACTGTCAAATGCATAACAAATACCTCAATCAGACTTAAATGGCTCAAGAACCACAACTGTTTATTGCAGGTCAGAGAAAAATTTCTGGAAATGGCAACTGGAGATGTGACAACACTGATTTCAATATGCACCCCCACCATGATATCACCTAATTTGATCAAACAGTTGCTTCATTTTATATGAAGCCATGTCTCTTTTACAGTAGCAAAAACCTAGATCACATAATCTAGGCAGAGGCATCAACTGGAGTTCGTAACCAGACTACAGTAGCTGTTTTATTGGTTTAATAAAGTTACAAAATCAGAAACTTGACAGAAAAATTAAATGTAGCTCATTCCTTTAATTGGAGAAGGAAATGGCAACCCACTCCAGTATTCTTACATGGAGAATCCCATGGACAGAGGAGCCTGGTGGGCTACACAATCCATGGGGTTGCACAGAGTCAGACACAACTGAGTGACTGACACTTCACTTTCATTCCCTTAATAAGTTGAGGAATCTTCAGAGAAAGCAAGGGCCTTTCAGCATTTGTTTAGTGATAAATAAATCTACAATTGCATCATCTATTTTCTTCTTTGATTTCTAAGAGCAGAGAAGAAATTTTCAAAATGGAGTACCTTCATTCCTTCCTAGTCACTCCAAGGCTTATATGACTTTTCCCAAACTAGAAGCAACATTCTTTAAAAGGTGGTACACTCTGCAAGGAGATCCAACCAGTCAATCCTAAAGAAAATCAGTCCTGAATATTCATTAGAAGGTGAAACTCCAGTACTTTGGCCACCTGATGCAAAGAACCAACTCACTTGAAAAGACCCTGATGCTGGGAAAGATTGAAGGCAGGAGGAGAAGGGGATGACAGAGGATGAGATGGTTGGATGGCATCACTGACGCAATGGACGAGAGTTTGAGTAGGCTCCGGGAGTTAGTGATGGACAGGGAGGCCTGGCGTGCTGCAGTCCATGCGGTCACGGGGAGTCGGATACGACTGAGCAACTGAACTGAACACTCTTTAAAGAGGTTTCCAAAGTAGTGGTAATGGTAAAGAACCCACCTGCCAAAGCAGGAGACATAAGAGACACAGGTTTGATCCCTGGGTCGGGAAGATCCCCTGGAGGAGGGCATGACAATCCACTCCAATATTCTCGCTTGGAGAATCTCCATGAACAGAGAAGCCAGGCTGGCTACAGTCCATGGGGTCTCAGAGTAGGACACAACTGAAGCGACTTATCACAGCACACTCTTTAAAAGGTGGGACATGTCAAATTTTAGAAAACAAGATGGCAATGATCACTAAAGAATCACTTTCTGTTTCCCATTAAAGTAGACATATTTCAAATGCAGAGGGCAGTGGTAATAGGCAGTCATTCCCCACTGCCTGCCAGGTAGGATTAACTACATCAAGACTCTAACTCAAAAGCGAAAAAGAGTACTTGTTGCTCCTTAACACTTTCAAGGCAAATTCTTTGTGTCGGCTCTGAGCATGCCAGGGTGGGAGGGCCTTTATTTCCGCAGCAGGAGGCCTATGGCAGCTCTCCATCACTAGGATTCTGCATTTATTATGCTAAATGAGCGATGCACAGTTAATCACTGGGCCTGCGAGATGACTTGGGGTTGGGGGAGGCACTGGTTTTCTCTATATGAGTATCGACAGGCTGGCTTAGAGATCAGCCCGCCTGCTGTTTCAGTCAATTAGAAAACACCTGATCCATGAAGTAGACTGACTGTACTTTCAAAATAAACTTGGATTGGACTAGATGCTGTTCTATTCCAATACAAATCTTTAAGTCATGATCAACGAGGTCAATGTATTTGCAAGTACTCATTTGTTCTATTTGGGACATGCTAAATTTTGGCTCTATGTGACTATTTCTAAAAATATTAGTGGAATAATTGGCATGATAAATGCCAACAACTTTTACCCTGATTTTATAACCATAGCAACCATTTAGAAACATTTTATTCCTCCACTTTCTTCCAACTTAGAATAATTCCCTCAACTTTTCCCAAATGACTATGTGAAATGGATATCATTGGAAAAGACTCTGATGCTGGGAAAGATTGAGGGCGAAGGGAGAAGGGGGCAGCAGAGGATAAAGATAATTAGATAGCATCATTGACTCAATCAATGGACATGAATTTGAGCAAATTCCAGGATAGAGTGAAGGACAGAGAAGCCTGGAGTGCTGCAGCCTGTGGGGTCACAAAGAGTCGGACACAGCTTAGCAACTGAACACACACACACAAGACAAGTTGTCTATGGACTACATTTTGAGCTCAGGTAAAAGACAGCAGCTAACCACATGGCATTCTGTTTTAGAAAAGCATCCAGCTTTTCAAGATAAAGGAAAAAGCTGTAAAGATGTTTGCATTTTTATTGTTAAGTCTATGATTTTTTTATCCACCTAATCAAAACCTCAGAAAGTTTTCCTTGACCCTCATAGGGTCCACTAGAAGGGTCTGAAAAGAAAACTTGACAAAGACAGATTAACAGAAGAAAAGCATACAATTTTTTAAAATTAACTTTTATTGCAGCATCCAGTGAACCAGTGATTCAGGCAACCAGTCGTGTCCGACTCTTTGCGACTCCATGGAATATATAGTCCATGTAATTCTCCAGGCCAGAATACTGGAATGGGTAGCCTTTCCCTTCTCCAAGGGATCTTCCCAACCCAGGGATTGAACCCAGGTCTCCTGTATTGCAGGTGGATTCTTTACCAACTGAGCTATCAGGGAAGCCCATATTATTGCAGCATAGTTACTTTAAAATGTTGTGTTAGCTTGTACTGCATAGCAGAATGAATATCATATATATACAATTATCTTCTCTCTTTTGGATTTCCCTCCAATTTAGGAACTGGGTCATTTGCAGAGACATGGATGGACCTAGAAATTGTCACACAGTGTGAATATTGTATATTAATGCATATGTGTGAAATCTAGAAAAATGGTATAGATGAACTTATTTGCAAAGCAGATAGAGATATAGACATAGAGAACAAATGTATGGATACCAAGGGGGAAAAGGGTGAGGTGGGAGGAACTGGAAGATTGGGATTGACACATATACACTACTGATGCTATGTATAAAATAGACAACTGATTGGAACATATTATACAGCAAAGAAACTCTATTCAAATTTATTTAATGTAAGTTTTACGTCACATAAGTTTTACATCACATGGAAGCTTTTGTAAGGAGATAAAGATCCAATGAAACAGACCGGCTTAATGAAGGATGGACAGTCTTGGAAGAATATGACAGATTATGGAGTATGAGGTGATTGCTGTAAATCTGGGGGGACTTAGCAAGGCCTACTCATTAAGATTCTTCTTGGTGTGCCTTTGTCTTCTGAGATAAGGATGTTCTTTCCCTCCAGGTGTAGAGAGAGCACCCCTCTTATGAGGGTGTTATGGCCTGTTTCAGAGAGAAGTGTGAGGTAGGGTGGGTAGAAGTGGGCCACAGTGACCTCCCTGCTTCTTCCATTTTCATGGACTCTTTCAGCTTAAATATTCAATAGGCAAAGGTACCATGTTTTGGGGTGTCCTGTCATGAACCCCATCAACCTTCTCCTATTGCTCACCAATCTGTTGTTACCTTGTAGAGTCTACTTGTAGAATCGTTTGTCCCTTCTCGCCTATTCCCACTGCCACACTAGTTTAAGCCGTCATCACTTCTCTACAGAGCTATCCAGCCTCCTTAATAACACTCTTTCAGCTCTTTAGTCTACTTTATATGCTATGAACACATTCATCTTCCTAAAGCATAAATTAGATTGTGTCATTTCCTTGCTCAAAAACTTCAATGGCTCCATATTGCTTAATTTTGAAAGTCTAAACTGCTTAGTCCAGTGTTCAGTGGCCATCCCCCAACCCATCTACCTTTAACCTTATTTCCCTTTTCTCTGTCCATTCACTCACTGATTCAGCAATGTGGAATTAGTCACTATTCATCATTCACGGCCGCTACATGGGATTTTCCCTTTGCACATGTTTGGCCATCCCCCTTCCTTAACCGTCATTGAATTTCCCATTCTTACCTCAAAATTTTTTGCAGAACCAAACCCTGTCTGCTCAGCCTTCTCTAATTTCCTCCAATTGGAAATAATGTGTCCTTCCTCTTATAAAAACATCTTTATTTTATCTTATGATATATCCTTTATTATATTTTATAATATAACCTTCTTCTTATTAAAAAAAAAAAAAAACTAAGATATTGGCATCCAGTCCCATCACTTCATGGCAAATAGAAAGGGAAAAAGTGGAAGCAGTGACAGATTTTATTTTCTTGGCTCCAAAATCACTGCAGACAGTGACTGCAGCCATGAAATTAAAAGATGCTTGCTCCTTGGAAGGAAAGCTATGACAACTCTACACAGTGTATTAAAAAGTATACATCATTTTGCCTACAAACATCTGTATAGTCAAAGCTATGGTTTTTCCAGTAGTCATATACAGATGTGAGAGTTGGACCATAAAAAAGTCTGAGTGTCAAAGAATTGATACTTTTGAACTGTGGTGCTGGAGAAGACTCTTTGGATCCTTTGGACTGCAAGGAGATCAAAAAGGAAATCAACTCTGAATATTCATTGAAAGGACTGAGGCTGAAGCTGAAGCTCTAGTATTTTGGCCACCTGATGCAAAGAGCTAACTCATTGAAAAAGACCTTGATGCTGGGAAAGATTGAGAGCAGGAGAAGGGGACGACAGAGTATGAGATGGTTGGAATGGCATCACTGACTCAATGGACATGATTATGAGCAAGCTCTCAGAGTTGGTGATGGACAGGGAAGCCTGGTGTGCTGCAGTCCATGGGGTCACAAAGAGTCAGACATGACTTAGGAACTAAAGAACAGCTTCTTATACTGCATAGAAGTGTACCTGTATATCTTATGACACTTTTACTTCGTATAATAGTTCTGTATATCTTATATGTCTTTATACATGTATGTGTATGTGTTTAAATTTCTTGAAAGTAGAATTGAGATCTAATTCATTTTTACATTCCTCTTTTTGTATTCAAATTTCTGTTTTAAATGAGCTTCTCTGGTGACTCAGTGGTAAAGAATACACCTGCAATATAGGAGACGTGGGTTCGATCCCTGAGTCAGGAAGATCCCCTGGAGAAGGAAATGGCAACCCACTCCAGTATTCTTGCCTGGGAAATCCCATGGACAGAGGAGCCTGGTGGGCTACAGTCCATGAGGTCTCAAAAGACTTAGCAACTAAACAACGACAACAATAGTATCTACCACAGCGACTGGCATATTGTATCCACTTAATAAATATTTATTGATGTATTCCATTCACAAATGAGTGGGTGATTCCTAATTTACTCTCCTTAAATCACTGTAAATTTACTTTTTCAGACATCTGCTTTCACCTGTTCAGATTCTGAAGGATTCCAAATTCTAACAGCTGTTCGTGGACAGCTGGGAGAAATTACACTGCAGATAGGAAATCATCGGCATGGCTCTCAAGCGCACATCTTCACCTGGTTATGTGTTCCAGACAGCTGTGCCTTCTTGGAAATGCACTTGGCTTCAGGAGCAGGCTCTGGTTGTAATACCTCTACAGCATTCCAGAATAAACATTATGGGCCCGGATGGAGCTAGAATAGGTGCAAGTCTGTGATCTCTATGTTCCTTGGGGACTGAGGGTGGACTCATTTTGCATTTGTAAAAATGCTTCTTATCTTAGCCCCTCACTCAATTTCAGATCACACTGATTTTACTTTTAGTTAAAAAAAAAAAATAGTAGGTACCCTGTGATGGGGAATATATGAATGAAGAAAATGTATAACTCAACATATGCTGGAGGCCAGATATGAGACAACTGATGCATATTTAGGCTCACTTTTCCTGAATTGAATGCATGTTCTGCATCCAAATGTACATTAACTTTGGCTATTGAGCCATTTTTTAAACTTGTCTGCTCTGAACCTGTTCTTAGCGTTCTCTCGGGACTGTGGCCAGAGGTAGAACATTAGTGAATATCCATGTTTCCTAATCTCCCATGGTGTATTTTATTTCATGCCCTTTGTTTTGTTTCTTTCCACTTGATTACTCATATGGACCCCTTCCTGTACTCTCTGTTGGGTGGGGGTAGATGGAGAAAGAAAATAACTATGCCCGTGACTGTCACTAGTAGACACCAGTTTATAAATAGTACTGGTTTGACTGTGCACTGGTTTTCTGAATACAGGAAGGTCAAGAAAAACATTTTCTTTTGAAATGAAAAAAGGAGGTCAAAACAAGAGTTTTAATAACAGGCTTGACACAGAGCAGTGTAATACCAACAAGAATTATACTTGGTACTGGGCTTTTATTGGGGGTCTCAGATTGCTTTGTCCCTGTCCCTGACATAATATTCAGCGTTGGGTTTATATTTGTCCAGCAGGGAGCTGCTTGCTACAGTCCATGCAAATCAAATGCTTGATTTATGCACCGTTCTACTGGAGGGTGTAACATTACATTTAATTTGTGAGGAAAGCCTGAGGTGTTTCAATGCCTGAGCCTGACATTGTGAACTAGGCAGAAAGGTGCACAAGAATTCATTACGGTTTCCAATATGCGAAATGCAGCATTTGAATGAAACATTTGTCTCTTGTCAAAAAGGCGTAATGTCTGTTCTTGGTAAAATATTTCCACTCCCACCCCTCAGGACACACCCAGAACATTTTTGGCCTTCATCATAGATCTTGATGAAAAATGAGCGACTGAAAGCATTTGGTGGAATGAGGAATATCAAAAACCAGATGTCTGTGAGGTGATCAATTATCAATAACATCAACCCCTTTGTCCTCCTCTTGATGGCTGAATGTTGCCCCAGGAAGTCTGTATAACTGTGCTAATCATCCTGTGACAAATTTGAGATTTTCTATCTTTAGCTGGATGCAATTTTCCAGTGCTCTTGTTCATTATTGATTAGCTTCCTTTCTCTTTGCCTACAGCAACTATTCAACACTTACTGTCCCAAGTATGGCAACTACATTGCTCAACTCAGGCTCAGTAGAAATCTTGCCATTCACTTCTCCAGGAGACTGAAGGTCTTCAGAAATCAACACCATTAGCATTCTTTCCATGCATCTAACATTCTTCAATTAGCATTGTTCTTCCTCCATTGCTCACAGAAGAGTCTAGACCCTGTAACAAGCAGGTAAGGCCTCTGGTCACCTGCCCTGATCTTACCTTCCAGCCTCATCTCCTTCATATCCTGCCTACACGCTAAGCCTTCCAAGATGTACCAGGGTCAACAGGCCTCCTCCTGGAGTGAACTTCACCTCCTTTTCCACTAGCAAAATCCACTTCTCTGTGAAGCTCTCTTCAATGAAGAGAGATCTCCTTGATCCATTCATAGCTCTAGTACAAAAACAATGTTATATTGAATTGTCCTGGGCCTGTCTTGCCCCTCTTACCCACTTTTAAGTGCATCTTACTTAATTCTGAGTCACCCAGAACACCTGGCCCATAATCTGCTACTTAGTAGACACTCAATCAATGCTTCTGAAGTTGCATTGAATTAAATGATCACTGTGATAGCAAGAGGGAAACGAATGTGTGTGAGGCAAAGAGAATCTATATCAACTCAATTTTTCCTACATTTTACCAAACTAATACAATGTGAGCCAAATCACAGACCCCAAAGTTTGTCTTTAGGAATTCAGTGTTTGGAGTCTAGCAGTGACATAAATCAGCTGTCCTTTTAGCATTTTCCTTCATTATTACATTTGCATTTGTTCCAAATACTGGGGTTAATATAGATGTTCAAAGTCTTAAACACATCTTAATTTTCCAGTTTATTGAAAGGTTACACGAAAAAAATGACTTATTTTACTTCAATTTCCTGAGGAATCTTTTCTTACATTACATGTCTCTTAAGTCTCTTGTCTAAATGGTCAGAAACCTTGAATTTTTGTTTCAATATTAGATATTTAATTATATATTTAAATAATATTTAGTATTTGAATAAGTCCTTTAGACTCAACTATGTTGATACAAGTTATTTTAAAATAACCACATCCCATGTGTGAACTTCATCTAAATACTATGGCCATCAAAATTCCATTGAAATATATTTATTTACATTTTTTATTGTCTCATACTATGAAATTCAAGAGGTATTTAATTTTGGCCTTAAAATGGAAGTGAGAACACATCAGCTTTCCATCCTTGCCTCTGGTCAATGAAAACAGGTGAAAGAAGGGTAAAGCCCTTCTTTTATTACTTTTTTTTTTCATTTATTTTTATTAGTTGGAGGCTAATTACTTTGCAATATTGTAGTGGTTTTTGTCATACATTGACATGAATCAGCCATGGAGTTACATGTATTCCCCATCCCGATCCCCCCTCCCATCTCCCTCTCCACCCGATCCCTCTGGGTCTTCCCAGTGCACCAGGCCCGAGCACTTGTCTCATGCATCCCACCTGGGCTGGTGATCTGTTTCGCCCTAGATAATATACATGTTTCGATGTAAAGCCCTTCTTTTAAATGCCAGTAAGAAGGAGTAAAATTACTAAACTATGTGGCCCCTGGCCAAAAATGACAAAAGGAATACTTGTGTGGTGTCCAAGTCTGTGGATGAAAGAAACCAGGTCAAAAGAAAAAGACTTACTGAAATGTTGTATTATCAAATACTCGTTCAAAACAAAATTACCTTTGTCAATTGAGTATTGCCATATGCCTTACTTTTATTCTCCACTCTGCCTCCCTCTTGTGCTGCCCACATAGACACACAGACACACGCCACTGTAAAACTCAGTGATTACTTCCAAGGCTTTTTTAGTGTCTCTTGTCTGTCGGGAGATAGGCGAAAAGCAAGTCCTAGTTATAGAAAAACCCAAGAAGAAAGGGAAAATCATCGGCATTCTGAAACTTAACCACAACAGCTAGTGGGAATAAAATCACTAGACTAGAAATCAGAATTCTAGAGTCAGCTGTGTCTTGGTGCAAGCTAAACATGTCAACTTAGACAAGTCCTTTCACTTCCCAGGTCTGTTTCTTTGCCTTCTGCTGGGCACAGTTGGAGACAATATTCCCCTGTACTAAGGAGGGAAAGTATTAGAGATAAAGAGAAAGAAAAGCTCTGGAGAGAATGAGCTAGTACAGTGAGGAGACTGTCCTAATAGATAAGTAAAGGAGAATAAGGTTAAGGTGGTGGTGAAGCCAGTTTCTCTTAGAAACTGAGCTAGGGTTAAGCAGCTAAACCCTACTAGTTAATTTCAATGTGGGCAGAGAGATGTGGTAGGTTCTTCAACAGGGAAGAAGATGAAAATAATTGGAATATTAGCTGTAAAGATGAATTGCTAGTCAGAAAGCGCAGAGAAATAGAACATTTTACATAATGCAAGTGTTTTAAACTAAACTTGGGTGGTGACAAAGAACAATTACAGGCTTTTAAAGGGAACCAGCTCCCCTTAGACTCAAGTCATCCCTTATAATAGGGTTGCTTTCATGGATTTTCTTGAGAATTTGAGCTCTTATGCAATTAAAGATACCTATCATGAATTCAGATCCAATTCCAGTCTCCTGTGTATCTAGAGTTAAAATGATGTGTAGATGGTGTGGCCCTTTTTAAAAATATCACTAATAGCAAAAGTCCATTTTTTACTTAAACTAGAATTAGATCAGTCTCAGAAGTAAATATTTTATAGCATTTGCTTAAACCCATGAAATGATTACCTTTGTTGATTTGCACGCTTCTATCATGCCTTTAATGACTATTAGGCAAAGAGTGAAACTACTACTTAAATTTTTTTAGTGTTTTTCGTGTACTAGGCATGTTTAGGCACTTCACATGCACTATCATTCAATCATTACAAAATCTCTGTGAGACAAGTATATAATTATCCCCACTGGACAGATGAGTATACTCTGCACATAAAGACTCAGTAACTTGCCCTCATTTGTACCACAAATCAGTGATGGATCTGGCAATCCAATACTGGGGATTGGGTACAGAGTCATTTCTCACTTCTAAACACACTGCTGCCCATCTGAAAAGGCTGGACCCTAGGAGAAGCTCACATTTTTTCTCCACACCTACTACATCCCCAATGAGAATAATTGCTGATGGCTCAGATCACTTTGAAACCAAAAGCCTTATAGAAAGTGAAGATTTTTGCTACCCTTATAGCAAAATGCTATTTTGTTCACACCAGAACTCAAATCCATCAGTGCTTCAACTAAAGACCTGTTCTCAGCAGCATACCAGGGATGGGACAGTACCAACAGTCCATCCTAGTCAGTAATAATATAAAAATATAATAGACACTCCTTCCAGAAAACTCTTTGTTGCTCTATATTTAAAACAATTTCTGCAGATGGTATTGAGCTTTAATATTTTTGTAAGTTTCAAATAATTACATATGTATTTTTCACCCATCAGTAAACAGTACATTCTACATGGAAGTTAATTCAGAGAACTGCAATTATACAGTCAGTTCAAGTTTGCTGTGGCCACAATATGTGTCTCTGCCCCTGTGATGTTACATATCCCTGTCTTGAAACAGTAGTTTCTAAATAAACAATAATAGCACAGTGACTGTAAAGACAAAGAAATAGAACTTGAGTTAATTACGTAATTCATTCCAAAGCATTGGACTAAATCATGCCAATGTTTACTATCTTCCAGACAATTTATGATGCACAAGATGAAAACTTCAGAAGTTTTTGCAGAATACAATTGAAAGTTATGACAAACTTTTTTGCTGAAGATATTTTAGTGGAAATTTTTAGACTGCAGAGACATTTGCAAGCTTCTATAATTGATCCTGAAGGAACAACAAAATGGACAGAACTGACATTTTTGGAATATTATTGTGAAAAAGTATTGTTTAGGAATTTCTGATAAATGTATTATGTTTAACCTTTTCCCTATTTTAGATATTTGTTGCTTCATGCAAAAGAAACATTTCCGATTAATAAAAAACATTCAATAAACTATGAAAAAAGGTGGACTGATATATCTGACTATATTGAGTCCTGAACATGAATATGCAAACAAGATCAATTTTAACAATGTCATTGACAATTATGCAGAAGCTAAGGCTTGAAAGTCTATAGAAACTGTAATGCTATTATTCATTACCACAACACAGACATGTTTCTTTTTTCAAAAAATGTTAACATAACTAACGTTTAACCTATAGCTTTTTGATTTTGTATTATTTCATTTTTTAATATTTTTACTGGCATGACTGTATCAACCTCAGCTTTTAAAATGTCAATATCTACATTTCTTTTCTGGTTTGTTATTTTTGTTTCATTTCCAGTGATTAATCAAAATACTTTTGTCACATAGGGGAAGCTTATTACAAAATTCTTCTCTCTTGATATCAAATGTGATACATTCTCTATAACCTATCTGAGTGCTGACTATGGAGACAAAGACTCACACCCAGACAGACTGCCTCCCTGTACTTGAATCCCATGTATTTCCCAAGATGGGAAGATGCTGCCTGGTAAATTCCTGGTCACCTTGATACAATGCTTCTTGGGATGGTAACACCCAAGAAAACTTGGGGCCCAGTGGGTCACCAGACTTTAATGAAGATGATATGAGGACATAGCTTGGATGGAGGATATAGCTTGGATGGAGCCTATTACTGCACTCAAGACACATGTGTGTTATTGCATCTGGACCTTTGGCCCTGAAACCACGGAAGCTTTTCTCTTAAGCCTATAAGGACTAAAAGCCCAGGATTCAGTGAAGGTGGGCTTTCCTTGCCTTTACTGTCTCTAGTGCATTAATGCACATGGCTGGTCTCTTGGAAGCTGTGGTCGTTCGATAGCTCATGTCCTAATTGGAACCCAGAACTTCCTCTCTGGAGAGAAGGCACTCCCAGGGACATAGAAAATCTGCTCCAAGCCCCTTCCCTTTCTCTTCCTTTTTTTTTTTGCTTGTTTGTTTGTTTGTTTTTTCCTGACATCTCTCACTTTGGATAGGCTAGAGGATGGTGAGGGGACACATTAGAATCATTCAGACAGACTTCATCTCCTAAACCCATCAGATCATCTAGGGACAGAGAAGCGTTAAAATTTGAAACATTCCCTTGATTGAAAACAATATCAATTGTATTGATATTGTATTATTTTTCAAGGGGAAGCCTAAGGAACTAGATAGAAAAACATTTTTAAATAAAGTATTATTTTTCAAACTATAGGTTGTGACCAATTTGTGGGAACTAAAATTTTTTAATTGATACAAGTAGCAATTAAAAAATAAAATTGAATAAAATTTTAAAACTCAGAGTGTCTCACTCACAATATTAAAAAATATTATTTTGGGGAATTCACTGGCATCCCAGTGGTTAGGGATCTGCACTTTCACTGCAGGGGGCCCAGGCTCAATCCCTGATCCAGGAACTAATGTCACACAAGCCACGTGGAATAGCCAAAAATAAATAAGCAAACAAAAAGTGGAGTTGTTAAGAAAAAGAAAATATTCTTTGGGGAAGCTGGGGAAATTTTTGCTTCAGGGATGAATATGTGTCAGGTGGCAATCTAAAACACATTTCTAACTTGGGATCATGGTCAAAATGTCTGTAAGTCCTGGACATGAAAAACCAAGACTAGAGGGTAGGCTGGGAGAATGGCTGAGAAAACCAATCTCCTGCTTTCTTCAAAGAACCTGAGCTTTCTTCCGTCTTTGTAAATGAGACTTTGTAGGTCCGCATGGTTCCAACCAAGTTTCCAAGGCCCTGTCCTTTGTCCTCTGCCTCAGAAATCTAAGAGGATGAAAAGGGACTGATGGAGAAAGAGTTCTGGTCACACTAAATGCATCCAACCCACCAGCAAAAACCGGCCTTTGTTCCGAAGCTATTAATGAAAATGTTGTCCATTGCACTACTCCCTGCTCTCTTACTGACCATCCAACATGAAGAATTTTTTTTTTAAGAAATTAGGTGTGAGAAAACCTTCATCTCTTCCATAAATGGGTAGGTGTTCTCCCCTTTGGCCATTACTGCTGGAAAACTCAAGGCTTCTGAAGTGTTTGACCCTTGTCATCATGTTACGGTTCAACTTCATCCTTTCCTTAGTCGATTGCATTACATTTACTCCACTCTAGTGACAAATGCCCAGAACTCAGAGGAAAGATGTGTAGGGAAAATATAAATATTGCTCCACTGGGCAGTAAGTTTTTCTATAGCTAGAATGTGCATCTTTCCTCTCTATACCCCTAACCCTTGCCTAGCAAAGTTTGGTGCCTAAATCACAACACCATTCCATATTATCGACAAAGAAATGCAGGTAAAAGTAAGCAAAGAAAGAAAGCAATCTTAATTTTAATATAAATTTTTAATACCTACTTACCTATAAGTAATTTTCTTTTTTCTATTCTCTTTCCTTTATTCACTTCTAAATCCATATCATGTTCGTGTCTACTTGCTCTATCCACACAAGATGCAAACTGCAGAGACCTGTTCTTGCCTGGGGAAAAAAAAGAAGAAAGAGTTGGTAGAGGAGAAACAAGGCAGTCCAAGAATTATAGGTTGGCACATTAAAAAACTGAATCATGAAAATTTACCATTGTCCAAAAACAAGGGATAAACAGCTCTCCCTGTCCCCTTCCCCTGACTTATAATCTCAACAGCACTTATAATCTTCTCATGTACTATATCACTTACTTACTCATTTTATTTTTGTTTCTTCCCCCTAAAATATAAGCTCCATGAGATTAAGGATTTTTCTCCACCACTATACCCCCAGTACCTTGCACATAGTAAGTGCTTAACAAGCTCCAGAATCCACAATGTTAACCAATATTCTATTTTACTTCTTGAAATTATTGGTACTTTCTGCCACCTCATCTTCCCCCAGCCCCACCAGAGCTAAAGTGCTTACTTGAGTCTGTTAGGAATGAATATGTCTAACATGAAAAAGGGGGGCGCAGAGGGTTTGTGTTAGGTTGAGAAAATCCTAGATTGACTTTCATGTTTTTTCTAAACTTTTCTTATACTCCAACCAGTCCCCCAGCACCCAGGGAGGCTGCGATGTCCTTGACACCCGTCCAGTGACCACGAGACTAGCTATTCTGCTTTGCGCTGGGTCTCCCTGCAGCCTTGTGCGCACATCAACCGCTGCAAACACAAACACAGCTGTAAGAATGGACGCTCTTCAATTCGCTTCTCCCTCATTCCACCTACAAACAAACTGCTGAGATCAAAAAAGTGCCTTAAATGGACTAGCATAAAAGCCACACAATCAGCTGGGACCCCAAGTCTCCTTTCCTTTGTGTTCCATCAAAAAGACCTGGGATGCAGAGATAAATAAATGCTTGGTTCATTTTAGAAATTCTGATCACCGAGAAAGCACTAGGGCAAAGGGCAAATCTACCAGATTTTAAGTCAGAAGATCTAGGTTCTAGACATACCTTGGTTACTACTTTAAATTTGGGTAAATCAAATTCTTTCTGGGGCTCAGGTTTCTAGTCTGCAAAAAGTAGATAATAACTTTAATACCCTCAGATAGTTGCCATGAATGTAAAATGTTAAACAACATGTTGTAGAAACATAGGGAATCTTATTAATATACAATAATATTATGTGTTACTCTTCCCTGAAATTAAAAAATATATACAGATATAATTCAGAAGACCATAAGTATGTAGAAGAACAGGACAAAAATGACAGATGAATATCCAAAAACACGTTTGTAAGACATCAAAACAATTTTTTACCTTCCTGAGTTTGCTCAGTTCAGTTCAGTCACACGGTCATGTCCAACTCTTTGCGACCCCCTGGTGCAACACACCAGGCCTCCCTGTCCATCACCAACTCCCGGAGTTTACTCAAACTCATGTCCATTGAATCGGTGATGCCGCTCAACCATCTCATCCTCTGTCGTCCCCTTCTCTTTCCACCTTCAATCTTTCCCAGCATTTGCTAGATAAAGTATTTAACAGCATTGTTAGGTATATATTGTTGGCCCCACTTTAGGGATAATGAAAATGAAGTTGAGAGATGATTAAGTTATTCAACATATATTTATCAAGCACCTCCAATTCAGGCCCTGAAAGTTAGGTTCCTTTCCAAGGCAACATAATAATGAGGCAGCAAAATCAGGATTCATTCCAGGTCTGAGCCCCAAAGCCCACTTTAACAGAAATGATAACAAAGTGTCCAGAAGCTGTAAAAGGAACATTAGAGCTCATATATTCACAACCCTCTATTTCAAGCAGGACTAAATAACATAGAAGACTCTTTACATGAATAATAACTAAAGTGAGGGCATTGACATGTGGTTGATGATATTTCCAGATGATATAACCAGCACACTGGATGACAAAATAGAACCCATTAATTAAGTTTAATAATTATTTACTGCTAAGCTAGGATAAGCCAGGTAATATGCTAGGTGACTGTGGAGATAAAAACAGGAGTCAAATATGTCCTGGCCTCAGAGAAGCTCAAGAGATAATAGGGGAAAGAGACACAGAACACAGGCATTGAAGGACAGCTGGGGATCACCCTTGATCAACTTGCATCTCAGAACAGGAGAGCGAGCCCCTGGTTAAAACCCTATATAAGTTGTTGTTTTTAGTTTTTAAATTTCTTTTTATTGACATATAGTTGATTTGGGGCTTCCCTGCTGGCTCAGACAGTAAAGAAACTGCCTGCAATGCAGGAGACCCAGATTCGACCTCTGGGTCAGGAAGATCCCCTGGAGAAGGAAATGGCAACCCACTCCAGTATTCTTGCCTGGAGAATTCCATGGACAGAGAAATCTGGTGGGCTACAGGCCATGGGGTCACAAAGAGTCGGACACAACTGAGGGACTAACACACACTACAGTTGACTTACAATATTGTTATACAGCAAAGTGATTCGGTTATATGTATCTATAAATTCTTTTTTTAATATTCTTTCCCCCATTATGTTTTCTCACAGGATATTTCTTTCTAATTGGAGTACAGTTGCTTTACAATGTTATGTTAGTTTCTGCAGTACAACAGGAATCAAGCTAAAAGTATACATGTATCTCCTCCCTCTGGGGCCTCCTTCCCACCCTTCCCATCTCATCCTTCTAGGTCATCACAGAGCACTGAGCTGAGCTCCCCACGTCACACAGTAGCTTCCCTGAGAGAGTAACACTAATGTATGCACACTACCATGTGTTGTTCTTTTTAATGTGAGTAGAGTGTGGGAGGACACTGATATTTCAATGAGCTAAAGCAAGTAAATTTTGTGCACCCCATAGGCATATTACATGGGAACTGGGTGAAACTCAAGTTGTATTAAAAACAATCAATCTTTGATTGTATATACTAACATTTGATCAGCACATTTCTGTTTCCCAAACACTTCCTCAAACACATATCCCTTCCACATAAACATTCTATAACTTACCAAAAAGCCTTGATAACTTCCCTTTGAGAAAATGGAGATACAGAAATTCCATTCTTTCTTCACTTTTCTTCTCCATACAAAAACAATGCTCATTAACCCTTTCTTCTCAAGATTGTCAATATCAAGAGTTTCATGGTAAACTGCTTTCCATTGGAGGTGGGTGGTGTGTAGGGGAGAAAATATACTTCCCCCCCTCCTTTATTAATATTCTGAAAGATACATGGCAGGCATCTCAGAAAAATGAATCACATTTCAGTATGAAGATTCAGGATTATCAGTAAACTTGATGAAAGCCAAATTCTCTTTCCCAGCATAATTGCCATGTAGGAGATTTTCTCTCCCCCTGTTCTCAATTCTTCATTACTATGTGCACAGCAGAGAGCACACTACAGAGCAGGAAAGCATATTTAATCTCTGAAGTTTAAACTTTGTTAAAATGCACATAACCATACATATTAAAATCGAAGGTTCTTCGGGCTCTCAAATGCATAGGGGAACTAGGCTTGAAATTAAAGATTGAAAAGGAAAGTGCAGTAAATTGTTCTGTTTCTCACTCTGTCATATATTCATCAGGAGAGAGCTGCATGACAAATTCAATGAAATAAAATGAGTTTTTACAACTCAATGGGAATTCTAGAAGAGCACCTGAACACATTTGTCATGGACATTTGGAAAGACTTAGTTTCTTAGTCCCAAAGCACTGATGTCCCAAAGTTCTATGACTATGAACGAAGAGTAACCACACCAAGGGGCAAATGGGTCTCTAACAACCCTTTCCCCTTTCCTTCTTTCCCACCAAATGGCCCTTTCAATGACTCTTGAACAACTCAAGCAAATGTCTCATGTTTTGTGTCCTGAACTTGGAATTATACTTGCTAACTTAATTTCATATGGAAGGCCTGAGAATTGGAGATGCTTCAAGTCACTGATTACTTCAGTGGATACTTCCACGCCTGGACTGGAATGAACTGATCCAGGCAGAGCAAGAATAGTGACTGAAGACTGTCTCAAAGCAAATGTCAGCCATTGATGGGTGTCAAAGGTTGGTACATGAACAGCAGGAACTTGTTCAGGAAAGGAGTCCACATCGAAGAGAAGAGAATGAACACCTATGGAGGGGTCTGGTGGGGTCTGGTGGGGTCTGCATGGGGTCTGGTGCTTTGCTGCATTATATCATTCAATTCTTACAACAACTCCTTGAGGTAAACATTATTATATGCTCCTTACAAAGTAGTCAGTTCAATCAACAAATATTTTTTGAGCATCTATTACATACCATACATTGTTTATAGGTAAACTAGACTATAAGGTCCCCCACATTACTGAGCTTCACTGAATGATACAATTTTGAAGGGCTTTAAATCTATAAAGCATTCATACTTACATGTTAATAAAAAGCTATCAAATCAGTAACTCAATACCCCTAATAGCCTGATATCATTCAATATTTTTGAAGTGCTTTGTCAATTCTAAAGTGAATATGAGCTTCACTTTGAGATATTATTAATATAATAGAATGTTCTTTATCTGGAAAGTGAAGGTAAGAAGACTTACTCTGCCTTTGAGGTTACAGGAGATAGCATATATACATTTATAAGCTCAACAAATATTATTTGTGCTCTATTTCACTTCCTTTCCCTCAAATTTATTTAAACACCACTTACCATTAAATAAAATGCAATACAAATAGCATTTATTTTGGCTTCCCATGAAGAGAGAGTAACACATTTCTAAAGTAATGAAAAGATGTCTCTTAAAAAGATCTTTTCCATGATGCAATTCCATTGCCTGGCATCCATGAACAGCATTAGAGAGAAACTATATTGAATCTAACAAAATTCTTTATGCATCTATGAAAAATGAAAGTGAAAGTTACTCAGTCGTGTCCAACTCTTTGCGACCCCATGGCCTATACACTCCATGGAATTCTCCAGGCCAGAGTACTGGAGTGGGTTGCCATGCCCTCCTCCAGGGGATCTTCCCAACCCAGGGATCAAACCCAGGTCTCCCACATTACAGGCAGATTCTTTATCTGCTGAGCCACAAGGGAAGCCTGATCTATATGCATCTATACCATTCTGATATCTATTTAAAAAAAAACAAAAGGTGAAATTACAGACCAGCTTTATTGTAGCAAACTTGTATGAAAGTCTGCTCCACATTCTTCTTCTAATATATCTAAAACTTATAGTTTTAAGAAAGGCATAAGAAAGAAAACAGCAATATTTGATAAGACATCAAAAAGGGTCATTGATGAAACCACATAGAAATATTTAGTAATTAAAAAAAAACTATGCTGAACTTACTAATATACATGGTGTTTTCATTTTTCTGTCTCTACTTTCTCATTTCTGCCAACTTTCTCAGACAGTACAGGAATTGGAACAATATATTATTAAAAAGTCTCCAGCAGATGGTGATAGAGAAAGGCTTTACTTTTCTCTAGGTTTTGGACTTCAAATTCTCCCACCAATTACAAAGATGCTGGGAGTACTGTTCCTTCACCAGTTTCGCTAATTTCCCAGCAGTCTTCAATGACAGCTTAATATTTACCAGTATTTTCTTCTTCTTCTTCTTCTTCCTGGCTAATTATATCAAAGAAAACTCCAAAAGAGAAGGCAGTCTTAAAATAATCCCCTTACTATAAATCAACAAACCTATAGGATCTTATGATCCAAGCAACACTTTTCCGAACTTCCCTAAAAGTCCAAAAACAAGCCTATTGAGTGTTTTAGTCTTTAAGAGACAGCATTGAGCACTTTTTCTTCTTGCAATAAGTAGCCAAAGTAGAGATGATCTAAATAATTTGTCCCCAAAAGGTCTTTATCCTGATTTCCAAAGTCTTTTCAACATTCAGTTTCAAAGATGAAATATAATTGCACATAATTACCTGTGTTTCATGATGATGGTCCCAGAAGAGCGTAAATAACAATCTTGACATAGCCCTGTGACCATATATGTACATTACTGCTTGTCTTTCTGCCTGTTCTTCAACTGTAGCATGAGAGAACCAGTAGACCATGGGTTCTCCACAGGAGACCCTTCCTACCCCGATCCCACACTTCCATTCTCCCTACCTTTGGACATTTCGAGAAGTCCAGGGACTTTTTCAGTTGTAACAACTGGGGAGTTCTACTGACATCTAGTGGGTAGAGGCCAGGGATGCTTCTAAACAATGCCCAGGACAAATTACACAACAAAGAATTATCTGACACAAAAACCAATAGTGCTTCAGTGAGGAACTTCATGTTAGAGGATCTGTACAGATGCTTTCAAGTTTGAATTTTACAAATTTAATAGGTATATTATGCAAACTATATGACTTGTATTAAAACCAAACTTTTCGAGTACATAAATCTCAAATTAATTTTGAAGTTCTAAACCATGAGGACCAAACACAGCGAGTAGCCAACTAAACAATATGTATTAGGTATCCACAGCAAATCTATAGCACTTGAGCAGGAAAAGATCTTAAGGTGTAGTTCCAAATGAAATATAAAGTCAGTTATTGTGGGCCTCGTGTAGAATAACCTCACTGGAGAACTGCTAGAAGACCTACAATCTTTGATCAACAATCTTTGACCTCAATCCAGACTAAAGCAAGACAGTTGTGAAGAGCTAGTCCTTCTAGCAGAGAGGTTTATAAGGATTTTCAAATAATTTACTTCTCAAAGGAATTGGGAGGCAGTGGATCAGTGAGGTAGCATTGGCAGTAGCAGCAAAGGCTCAGACTATCCCCAACTCTCCCATTAAAACAGCCAGAGCAACTATTAGCCAGATTAAAAACTCATGGGCCACACTTACAACACAACAAGGTGACAAGGTATCCCCGTGTCACCAAAATTTCCAAAATACAAGCAAGTAGGAACAACCTACCAACAGTCACAAGATGCGCATGCTGCCAATGTGCAGGAAGAAACAGAGGAAAATAAGAGAGGTTTATGGACTGAAGACAGCAGTCCCTCCAAACAGCTAGTAAGTATTACCGGAAATTGTGGCAGGCCGATTCGAAAGTAGTTACTGACACTGTGATGATTTTGCTCATTTCAGTTGTACATATAGACAAGGGTTAAGGAACAACCTAAAAAAGCTCGAGCTATCCTGCTACTGTGCGCACATGAAGCTCATCATCCGGAAATCCCTCCCAGAACAGGCTGTCATACTGAGCAGTGGGGTTAATAGTAAGCATGACAGGGACAAAGAAATGAAATGGTCCAGATGATAGTGGATCCAGGGAAAAATACCAAGAAATCTCAGTAATCAAGCTCTCTGCTTTTTAATACTACATGAAAATAAGCAAACAAAAAAGCAGAAAGAGAGAGTTCTGTAAAGTTACATCAAGTTCTGTCAAGTCTCATTTTACTGCTTCTGAAAAACTAAATTTATATAAAAATGATCAGCAGAAAAGTATTGAGGTCCATGTTTTGTATTAGTTACCGTAAGAGAATAGATAATAAGGAACAGAGTAACAGTCCTGTAGTCCAGACTGTCAAATAACTTTGTTCAATAATGGAAATGTTATATACCTATGCTGTCCAGCAAGCAGTCATTTAGACATATGTGGCTATTGACTAGTGAGTCTGAAGATCCAGATGTTTAACTTTATTAAAATTTAATTAATTTAATTTAAATAGTTCCCTGTGGCTAGTGAATATCATATTGGACAGCACAACTACAGACCATGAAAGCATGCAAAAAGACTTGCTCAAAAACAGATCAAGACTGTAACAAAATATCTCAAAGTAAGTTAAAGGCATTCATAAAATCATGTAATATGAAAAAGTAACATAAATAAAAATTGGAATAACTCAGAGCTGAGATTATAACACTAAGAAATAGAAACTAAAAAAAAGAAATAGAAACTAAGAAAAATTATTTTAGAAATGAAGACTAAATTAAAAGAAAACAAGAGCAAATAAACACTACAAATAATATACAAAGAGAAATAGAAGATGAGAAGGAGAAAAATATTTAAATGAAAACTAAATGGATAAACAGAGGAAAGTGATTTGGGAAAATAAAACAGCTACTGAAGAGTGGCTAAAAGTACCCAACATACAAATCGCAGGAATATCTGAAGAAGAAAACCAACACTGATAAGTATTAAAACAAATTCTAAAGGCTATAATTTAAGAATGAGTTCCTGAAATAAAAAAGACTTGAAATCATTTGTTTAAAGTTGACCTATCATCTGATATTTCAACAACAACTTTTATGTCAAAGAAAGTGAAAGTCGCTCAGTCATGTCCGACTCTTTGCGACCCCATGGATTATGCAATCCATGGAATTCTCCAGGCCAGAAAACTGGAGTAGGTAGCCATTCCCTTCTCCAGGGGATCTTCCCAACCCAGGGATCGAACCCAGGTCTCCTGCATTGCAGGCAGATTCTTAACCAGCTGAGCCACCAGGGAAGTCCATATTTTTAAAAACTGACCTTAAATTATAAAAAAGACAGATAGTAAGCAATAATACTTCATTTACTACTGTCTTCATAAGTGCTTCTTGAGGAGTCAATCAGAGAACAAGCTTCAAACAAGCAAAATGACTAGAAACTAACGGAAAGCATTAAATATATAGCAACTTATAGAATTAAGATTTAGTAAGGATTAAAAGGAGGGTTATAGTATGTGATGGTTATATGATCTGTTAATATAGATTCAGTAAAACCATTAGAAAATGTGGGGAGAATGGGACTAACACTTTCCCCAGTGGCTCAGAGGTAAAGAATCTGACTGCAATACAGAAGATACTCACAAAGAGTTGGACATGACTGAGTGACTAACACTTTCACACTGGTAAAATAACACAATGCCAAAGGGATTGAACCTGAGTTCTACAAAGGTTAAATTGAAGAGACAGATGGACAGGTAAAATAATAAAACCATACAATAGGAATTCTAAAGTGACTTTAAGCTTCAAAACTGTATAATTCTCTTGTAACATTAGATGATGAGATGGACCTTAGATGAGATGAGATGAGTCCCCAAAGAAAAGAACTTATTGTCCTCCTGCCTCCCCTGAGGAACTGGTATGTTTTCTCCTTATGGATAGGGCAACTGACAGTGCTTCCCTCTGACCTCACTATTGTGTAATGACAAGTTTATTCTTTTTTATTTGTGTCTAACTTGTGCCATTGTGCCTTCCTTCTCAACCTCCTGGGCATACCTATCTACTGAAGATACAGAGTGAAGAATTAGAAAGGAAACAAAGGGTGAAACCTGAATGTGGACTGAACACATAGATGTGATGTTAACCTTCATTCTACAAAGAAATGAAGCATAAGAAGAAAAAGCAGAGAATGGGAGATGAGAGCTAGTCTACATGTATGTGCATTGCCTATACCAGTCAGCAACTTATCACCCAGCTTCTTCCCTTCTGCACCCAACTGATCCAAATGCACTGATGCATAAATATTCTTTCATGAAAAATAGTACCAGTTTTATACTATTATATGACTAACTTCATTCAAACGACCTGTAATTAGTGTCCACCGAAAACCATTATATTTACAAGGAATCATACTATTTTAGGGGCTTCCCCTGTGGCTCAATGGTAAAGAACCCACCTACAATGCAGGAGACACAGGTTCCATCCCTGGGTCAGGAAGATCCCTTGGAGGAGGGCATGGCAACCCACTCCAGTATTCCTGCTAGGAGAATTCCATGGACAGAGGAGCCTGGCAGGCTATAGTCCATAGGGTCTCAAAGAATTGGACATGACTAAAGCAAATGAGCACGCATGCATACTATTTAGGCAAAAAAGAAAAGAAGAACCATAACATTTGATTTGGGTAAAGAACAGATCTCCTTCAATAAGAAATCATACTCTTCCCTCTGTTGCATAGAAACTACATTTTAAAATTCTCCTTCCGCTGAGCTATAGAATATCACATGAACCTAACAATCAACACAGCATTTCAGTTGTTTCCTTATTTTTCTGGCCTTTTCTTGATACTTGTTTAAAAATCTCCTTGTATTGGCCTCCTGAGCCTGTTAGAGTAATATTATGAAGCAAATGACCAGACATAATGACTTTCCAAGGTCCTTGTGCTTCCTTATTAACATTCAGTTAGCATAAGTCCTGACTTTATTATTGACTACATTGAATACACAAGACACTGACCTCTGCCATCTGTGACTAAATCTCTTCCTGCAGATCTATCAGAATAGTTTCATATATGGAGCAAGCAAGAGAAAACAAAGCAGCAGCCACTTATCTTTTCCGTCCCTAGAAACTTTAACACATTCACATCTGCAATCCAAAAAAGCAAAGAAAACCCCCTTTGCATTAATTACTATAAAATCTAGAGTGAGGGTTGGAGCAAAATCAAGAAGGAAAATTCAAGACAACAACCCAGATTCATCTTCCTAAACTAAGGAGAGACCACTGCATAAATAGATATTTCTGCCCACCACAAAGCAAAACGACCAGCATATATAATTTATTGTTGTTGCTGAGTCACTAAGCCATGACCGACTCTTGCGACCCCATGGACTGTAGCCCACAAGGCTCCTCTGTCCATGGGATTTCTCAGACAAGAACACTAGAGTACAGGTTGCCATTCCCTTCTTTAGGGAATCTTCGTGATCCAGGGATCAAACACCACAGCAGGTGGAGTCTTAACCATTGAACCACCAGGGAAACCCAAACTAAAGTAATACCACTGAATAAACAAAATCATATCCTCCTGCCCACCACACAGAAAAATAACCAGCATATTTAATTTATTACAGAGCCTTAAAATCAACTGATAGGACCCAAAGAAGACTTTGACTGGATAATAATGACTTTAGCCTGTGTGAATATGGGAAATGCGCTGATTTCAGATTGTTTTACATTCCCATTTAACCTCATACACAATCATACTCACTGAAGGGCTGATGACACTTTCTGAGTAAAGCATAAGATGGCAAATTGTATACCCTGGCCTTGAAGTTTTTGGTGAGTCCAGAAAGGGAAGCCAGGAAACAACGACGATACAATACCCTGAGCTTTAGCTATGTCTTGATTCTGCCACAAACTTTGTGATAGAAAGTGACTCCAATTCCTTTCATCTCCATTTTTTTACTTGACAAATAATAGGATTTTAGATGATCTCATGCCGACATGAGCCATTTATGTAGAAATTTATCACCATTCTTTTTTTTCCCTTGCCTCTACTAAATTGGATTATGCTTTTCTGGCATTACAGAAGCATACGATCCCATATATTATCTCTGCTACCAGACGTGAAATGATTTGGTCACATCTCAGTTTTCAGAGATGGTAAAATAGAAAACCATGCCAATACAGGCTGTTGAAAGGGTGCAATTTCTCCTAGTATATTTAATTGAGCTTTTAATGGGGGGAAAAAAAAAACAGAAAGAAAGGCAAAGACAGAAATGTGAATAAGAAACCATGATTTGACCCAAATTTGGTGTATTCTAACATCGACCATCACTTATTCTTATACCTCAGGAAGACTGAGGCTTCTCTGCTTCCTTCACCCCATTCCTTTGCCAGTCTACTTGACAAGTGAACAAATATAACTCAGAGCTATAGAGCACTCTCAAATATGTAATCACATTTAGCTGTTAACACAGCCCTTTGACTTCAATTAGATCTGTAGTATGGATATGTATTCATGTATTATTACCATTTACAGATAAGAAAACTAAATTTGAAGGAGATTAGAGATTTCTAAAAAGTTATATGGCTGGGAAAACACTGAGAGGAGATCTCAAACCAGGTTTGGAGACTGTAAATTTCCAATGTCTTTTTATTCCGTAGCATGTCACACTGACTACCCCAACCTCACAACAGAAATTCTTAGGAAAAAGAATTCCTCGTCTTAGAGAAAAGAATCTATCTCCTTCCTAGATTCATGTCAAAGAAATCCAAGACACGAGGGAGAGAGGTTAATGACTTCAGAAATAACTTTTGTGTACTACAGTACAATACTGAAAGAAAATCAATGAAAGACAAGCAAGTTTCAAATTAGGAGAAAAAAATAAGAAATTTGCATTAGTTTTAACTGGCCATATGTAAGCGGGAACTGTGAAAAGATCACAAACTATGTTGACCTTCCCATGGAAGACGTCTCTTAACTATATTCCATTCCATTAAAACTTAAGAAGAAACAAGAAGAATTTAAATCAGATGTACACATAACTTTAACAACTTATTCTTATTATAAAATTAATGCATGTTTATTCTTCTGAAAGTTAAAAATATAAGCAAAGAAAACAAAAAATGTTGTCCCATGATGTCTTCAACTCCCAGTGATCATGATGATGTTGGTATAGGTCCTCTCTGGCTTTGCTTTCTATGCATAAAAATGTATTCTTTTTTCAGTACTCTATGTATAATTTTATAAGTTTTCTTTTTTCATAGCAATTCAATGTGACCATTTGTCTATATTATTGAATATTTGACAACAGTATCTAAAAGGCAACAATGAATCCCATTACATGAGTATGCTAAAATTTAGCCAGTTTCACATTGACACTGTCCCCAGTTTTTGATACTTATAAGTAATGCTTTAATAATACCCTTGTACACATATTTTTGTACTTTTTGATAACTGGCATGTAGGAGAACATCACTGGAGAAATTTCTAAATACAGAACTGATTATTAAATTGGTATGCAATTATAAGTTTTTTTTTTTTTACCTACTGTCAAATTGCTCTCCAGAAAGTTTAAACCAAGTTACTCTCACTTGCAACACAGAAGCATGCCATGCCCTTTGCAACACTAGCTATCACTCTATTTACTAATCACATTGTGATACATGATGAATATTTCACTGTGGTTTTAATTTCATGTATTTACCTATCTGTTAGTGTAAATTCTTCTCCACATGTGCATTAAACATTTGTAAGTCTTCTTTTATGAATCGCTAATTTATATTCAAGGAAGAAATCTTTGAAAGTGGCATACCACAGTAAGTCTGAGTTGTAGGAATTCTTTTTTCTGGAGTTCTTTAATATAATGACCTAAAAAGTTCTAGGAAAACTCTGAAAATAGATGGAATAAACTAGATAAGTTCTTAAGATCCCTATCAAGCCTGTTTCATTTGTTTATTCATTTAATACTTTGCTGATAGCACCTTACTTCATCTAATGTATGTTTGTATAGTTTTCACATGCAATATTTTATCTGATCCTCACAGTAACACTATGAGAGGGATTATTGACCCAGCTCTATGAATGGCTTCAAGAAGCACAAGAATTCCTCCAACTGAACAAATAATTTGTGTATTTGTACACAAGTACATTTGTTTACCAGAGAATGACCTGTAGCTTTCATCAGAAACTTGAAGGCTGAGAATCAATGCCTTGTGAGAAAGAGAAGGAAACTTTTTTTTAGCTCATTTTAAAGTAGGAATAAAGATCCCCTCCTTAAAGTTAATTTCCTTGTCTAAAGTCTCAAGGATAATAAGCAGTGGACTGAGGACCAGCTCTAGTTCCAAGTTCAGTGCAATTCCTGCTGTACCTCAATTGGATAGAGGGGTTATACAGATGTCTCACATCATTCTTGTCTCAAGAGCATAATGGCTACTATAAGAGCCAAGACTTACGTATGAAAAGTTAAAGCAAAGAATATCACAGTCCAATATGAGATTTCCTAAGACCTATTGCCAGATAATAAATAATTTGAATTGCAGAAATTATCTGGAAAGTTCAGAGTAGCTTTTGTATATAGGAGAAGATCTAGACTGAGATCTGAAATTTAGTAAGATGAACCAGAGGAAAGGGAATTTGTGAAGAGGAGGAAGAAATGTAAGACCATAGGTTCAAGAGTAGGGATGTGCCTGTTCCACAGGCATTCAATAGACTATTGTGACTTTGGGGAAGAATTTATACATAGATGTGATACGCTGAGTGTTGGAACCATTCAGTGTAAGTTTGTATTCCACGTCTAACATTTGCTTGTTGTATTACATTGGAAAAGCTATTCAATGTACCTAAGTTGCAACTTATTCACCAGGAAAATAAGGATGATAGTCCTTACCTTGAAGGGAAGTTTTAATGAAATTGCCAGAGAAGCATACGACACAGTACTTCTGATACGGCAGAGTCTCTACTCACCCACCCCCAAGAAAAAAATACATTTGCAAAGGTTAGTTGAGACTAGATTTTCACAAACATTGAATGCAAGGCTAAGAGTTTAAAAAATCTCTTAAGATTCATTGCACTGAATGGTAATGATACAATACAAACAGTATTTTACAAAGATTACTTTAGACATATGGGGGCATTTTTCAGTTAAAAAGTGGACAGAAATGGAGTTGAGATGAATAGCCAAGTGACTATTTAAACATTCCAGGCCTAAGAAGTAGTAATGTCTGATTTTAATGCTAGCATGAAGACTAGAAAGAAAGGTACAAACAAAAAGAGGCACTTTGAGGAATTTGTTTGGCTATGAACAAAAAAAGATAACCATGAGTGACAATACTTAAGAATGTCAGAAATAAGAGCTAATTAGGAAAGGTGTTTCATTGTAAACAAATTGGTTTTGACGTGAGAACAGAATGTCAGGTTTCAGCCAAAAACCACTCATGTTAATGTAAGCAGAAAAGTTTAAAACAGGGAGTTAAATGCTTCAAAATAACTGGAAACACGAGAGAAGAGGATTCCAGGCTGGGCCTCCAGCAATAGCTACTAAAGAAATGCTACTGAGCTGGGTCTGCCAGGGAAGTTGCTACCTGGGTCACCAAAAAGATGATAGGAACTCAGGAGATTGCCTGGTAATTCTAATGTCAAGAATCCACCACCAAACCTGTGGTCCAGAATCATGAAGCTGGAGCAGTCACTACAATTGCTCTCCGTAGCCACAAAGCAAGTGACAACCCTGATCCAGTGTTGCAGAAAAGTCCAACACGTGTCTGCAGCCCTGGTGGATAGCATCTCGCTGCCAAAGCAGCTGGACCGTGGGTTCATTTCTGCCTCCCCAGTCTCACAAGAACACATCTAGTAGGCAGAACCTATTTTTAACCCAGGAGCCCAGCTACAAGATAATCTGGGAAACGCAGAGCTTCATTTCTAATATTTTTTTTTTTTTTAGTTTTCCAGACTCCGCATTTTAGGAAGGCCCAAGAGAACGCAGTTGGAATGCAGATAATACCAAGCTACTATATCCACCATGAAGTTTCTGTGTAAATATCCAGGGTAATTAAGTATGGCCAACACCCACAAGAAATTGCAGCTAAAGATAAGGGTGCGTGTGTGCCTTTGTGCTAAGTCGGCTCAGTTGTGTCCAACTCTGTGCAACCCTGTGGACTGTAACCCTGCCAGACTCCTCTGTCCACGGGATTCTCCAGGCAAGAATACTGGAGTGGGTTGCCATGCCCTCCTCTAGGGGATCCTCTAGGGATGGAACCTGCATCTCTTCCATCTCCCACAAGGCACGTTCTTTACCACTAGTGCCACGTGGGAAGCCCAAAAATAAGGGTATGTGAGTAAAAAAGAGAGATGATACTTGACCTAATTTTCTGTTTAAATCTTATATAGTAATGAATAACAAAGCCCAAAAGACAACTGAAGTTTACAACTACCTGTACACAAATTATTGAATTTATGACAGAATGAATACCTCTAGGTGTCCATGAGGGCAGGACCAAAAGGGCATGGGCCAGGGGCACCCAACCATTATCTACAAACAGCTGACACAATGTGTGATTCCAGAAACACTGCAGTGGTCCTGATGGCTAACTCCCCAACACCCCTCCCACTCCATGAGATTAATCTAAACCAATTAAGCCAGTATTGTTCCCCTTGCAAGTAACTGGTTTAATAATGCACCGAAGAGTTCATTCTGGCCATTGTCACCGACAGTGACATTTCATGGCAGTGACAGGGAAAGGTTTCTCACTCAGAGAGAGTGACAAAGCGAGAAAGGTATGCTCTCATGGTTCTTCTGGTCATTGTCGGTTTTGGATGAGACTTCTGGAACCAATGCTGTGATCCTGCCTAAGAATGAAGCCAACCAGTGGCAGAGGGCAGGGCCAAGAGAATCACATAGAAAAAAATTTAGCACCCTAAAGAACTACTACACAAGGAACCCTACCTGTCCCTTGCATTCTTGTTCACTTGGGCAATTTGAGCAGAGTTTTCTATTTGTGTGTGCTCAGTCACCCAGTTATGTCCAACTCTTTGTAACCCTATGGACTGCAGCCCACCAGGCTCTGCTCTCCATGGATTTCCCAGGCAAGAATGCTGGAATAGGTTGACATGCTCTCATTCAGGGATCTTCCTGACCCAGGGATCTGTTACTCACAGTCAAAGACATCTTTGATTCCAGCACCACATTTCCCAGGACATTGTACTTTTGATTCTCAGCCAAAGTTTTCTCTGCAAATAATAATCTCTATATTTTAATGGTATAAAAATTATATGTATGGAATACCATTTGATAGCTGCCTTTATTCTTCAAGATTATTTTATTCAATTCAATTATTGAATTCAATTGAATGAAAAATTTCATATTATTCTCCAAGATTAAACTGAACTCTTGGTCTGGAAGGTCCTCTGGAGAAGGAGATGGTTTCCCACCCCAGTATTATTGTCTGGAGAATCCCATGGACAGAGGAGCCTAGTGGGCTACAGTCCACGGGGTCACAAAGAGTAGGACATGACTCAGTGACTCACTTTCTTTCACTTTTCTAGGCCTTATCCCTGGATAAAATATTTACATCATGAAGGTAAGACACCAAAAGTCATGATCCGGCACTGAACAGATTCTTACTTCATGACCTCAGCTTAACT
Organism: Cervus elaphus; assembly: GCF_910594005.1. Taxonomy (NCBI): domain Eukaryota; kingdom Metazoa; phylum Chordata; class Mammalia; order Artiodactyla; family Cervidae; genus Cervus; species Cervus elaphus. The sequence continues at coordinate 18,021,082 of NC_057820.1, forward strand.
TAAGGCATACTATAACATCTTAAAACAAACCACTGCTTTAATTTTAAGGATCTTACTGAGGACAAAATTTCTGAATCTCCCATAAAGTTCAGGTAAGAAATTTGCTTCAGACCTAATTACCAGGAACATTTGTCCTTTCTGAAGAACATATGTTTTCCTTTTCAAAGATAATGAGAATATTTTATACAATCACTTTTTTCTCCATTCTTATCCCCAACCTCATACTAACTTTTCCTAATTGTTACCATCCTGCTTGTTTTAGGCTTCCCCTTATTCTGCTCCCCTACTAAACACAGCTCCATTGTATAGGATTCGAGTGGAAAACTACATATCTTTGCAGAACTGAAGTACAGCGGTAGGGTGGGAGTAAAAAAGACAGGAGGGCTACAAGAAGGGGCAGAAGTTTAGCAGAGAGAGTGGGGGAAGGAAAAAAAGGATGGAAGAAAGGGGAAAAGAAGAGAAGAAGGGAAGAGAGAGAGTACAAAGAAGAAGAAGAAAAGGGAAAGGAGAAAAGCAAAGATAAAGAAAGCGAGATAGAGTCTCACTAGAGAAGAGTACCTCCCAGTTTGCATGGCGTCTATGCTGGTGCCTCCTCCTCTGATCCTGCTCGTTTAGAAGATGGTGAAATTCAGTGATGAGGGAGACGGCAATTAAGAAACTTTCATGGAGGCAACCTAAATGTCCACTGACAGATGAATGGATGAAGATTTGGTACAATGGAATGCTATTCAGCCATAAAAAGAAAAGTCATCTGTAGTGACGTGGATGAACCTAGAGACTGTCATACAGAGTGAAGTAAGTCAGAAAGAGAAAAACAAGTATCATATATTAACACATATATGTGGAATCTAGAAAAACGGTATGGATGAACCTATTTGCAGGGCAGGAATAGAGACGCAGACGTAGAGAATGGATGAGTGGACACGGAGGGAGGGGAGGCGGCTGGGACAAATTGGAAGACTGAGATGGAAGTTTGTGCACCGCCATGTGTGAAATAGACAACTAGTGGGAAGTTGCTACACAGAATAGGGAGCTCAGCCCTGTGCTCTGTGATGACCTAGATGACTGTGATGGTGGAGGGGTAGGGAGGTCCAACAAGGAGGGAACATATGTCTACACACTGCTGATTCACTTCATTGTTCAGCAGAAACTAGCACAACAACATAACACAACTATACCTCAATTTTTTTAAAAGAAACTTTTCATAATCAAGCATTAGTAATTACTGTTAGAGAGAGGACAGAAAACTCCCTCCTGTTTTCTAATTGAGTTGTCTTTCACATGTACCATACCAGGTGATAAGAAAACACACGCAAGGATATGGTCTACACAAGGCCTCTCATCCATGATGACAGGTGTCGAGGGATCAGAGGAGGCCCTACATTCTAGTCAATTAGCATAGTAGACCATTAGCCTGAGTCTGGTTATCAGGGGAAAAAAGTGATGACTCAGTGCTCAGCGAATCTGGCTGCCAGGATACAAGAGGGGACAGAAAATAAGCAAACAAGTTGGAAGACCTTAGAGGAGGAACCTGAAAACCTGACAGGAGAGAGCAGGCTAAAAAAAGCACCCAGATTATTTATTTTCTACAACACATTAGTGGCGTGATTCAGCTAAACTAAGATGGCTTCTTAGTAGCAGAGATGAGTAAGATATAACTTTTTAAAAAATTAATTTCTTTATTTTAATTGAAGGCTAATCACTTTACTTTAACATTGTAGTGGTTTTGCCATACATTGACATGAATCAGCCATGGGTGTACATGTGTTCCCCATCCTGAAATCCCCTCCCACCTCCCTCCCCATCCCATCCCTCAGGGTCATCCCAGGGCACCAGCCCTGAGCACCCTGTCTCATGCATCGAACCTGGACTGGTGATCTGTTTCACTTATGATAATATACATGTTTCAGTGCTATTCTCTCAAATCATCCCACCCTCGCCTTCTCCCACGAAGTTCAAAAGTCTGATCTTTACATCTGTGTCTCTTTTGCTGCCTTGCATATAGGGTCATCATTACCATCTTTCTAAATTCCATATATATGCATTAATATACTGTATTGGTGGTTTTCTTTCTGACTTACTTCATTCTGTATAATAGGCTCCAGTTTCATCCACCTTATTAGAACTGATTCAAATGCATTCTTTTTATAGCTGAGTAATATTCCATTGTGTATATGTACCATAGCTTCCTTATCCATTCGTCTGCTGATGGACATCTAGGTTGCTTCCATGTCCTGGCTATTATAAACAGTGCTGCGATGAACATTGGGGTGCACATGTCTCTTTCAGGTCTGGTTTCCTCAGTATGTATGCCCAGCAGTGGGATTGCTGGGTTGTATGGCAGTTCTATTTTCAGTTTTTTAAGGAATCTCCACACTGTTCTCCATAGTGGCTGTACTAGTTTGCATTCCCACCAACAGTGTAAGAGGGTTCCCTTTTCTTCACACCCTCTCCAGCATTTATTGTTTATGACTTTTTGATGGCAGCCATTCTGACCGGCGTGAGATGGTACCTCATTGTGGTTTTGATTTGCATTTCTCTGATAATGAGTGATGTTGAGCATCTTTTCATGTGTTTGTTAGCCATCTGTATGTCTTCTTTGGAGAAATGTCTATTTAGTTCTTGGCCCATTTGTTGATTGGGTCATTTATTTTTCTGGAATTGAGCTGTAGGAAGCTGCTTGTATATTTTTGAGATTAATTCTTTGTCAGTTGCTTCATTTGCTATTATTTTCTCCCATTCTGAAGGCTGTCTTTTCACCTTGCTTATAGTTTCCTTCATTGTGCAAAAGTTTTTAAATTTAATTAGGTCTCATTTGTTTATTTTTGCTTTTATTTCCATTACTCTGGGAGGTGGGTCATAGAGGATCCTGCTGTGATATGTCAGGGTGTTTTGCCTATGTTTTCCTCTAGGAGTTTTATTGTTTCTGGTCTTACATTTAGATGTTTAATCCATTTTGAGTTTGTTTTTGTGTATGGTGTTAGAAAGTGTTCTAGTTTCATTCTTCTACAAGTGGTTGACCAGTTTTCCCAGAACCACTTGTTCAAGAGATTGAAAAATATGAAACACTTCATGAATTTTCATGTCATCCTTGTGCAGGGGGCATGCTAATCTTCTCTGTATCATTCCAATTTTAATCAGCTGAATTTCCTGGCCAAACTGATAAACACCAATCGCAACTTGAGGATTATTTTTTACTGTTAGTCATGTTCAGTAAAGGAGATCCACTACCCTTTAGAAAATTCTACAAGATACACAGACATCATTTACTATATCACACAGCACTGTGTTCAATATCATGGTGAATCAAAAGAAAATCAGTCTTTGTTCTACCTGGAGTTTAAAAATCTAGCTGACTCCTGAAGGTGAATGTGGAGGATAAATGAATTCTCTAAAGTTTCACCAAAACTCCTCCTTTATTCACAATCAGGAATTGTCTTTAGAAAGTGAAGGCATGGTGATAGCTCACTTATTAACTGAAACTGCAATTCAGGGCCACAATCCTCCACTTCAAGTACTACAGATGTTGCAATAAGATACCCTTACCTGCTCACCATAGGTGAGGAACACGTGAAAATACAAATCCAAGTTTTCTATATTAGGGCAAGAAGACAAGCTAAATACAGTCTGAACAATTCATTGTAATAATTTTCAAAGTACTAGGTTCTGTGAATTTAAAATTAAATATGGGTGGGGGGGAGGGGTTACTTTCCTGGTGGTCCAGTGGTTAAGATTTTGCCTTCCAATGCATGGGGTGTGGGTTTGATCCCTGGTCAAGGAGCTAAGATCCTGCATGCCTAAGACCCCACATACCTCATGGCCAAAAACCAGAATATAAAGCATAAGCAATATTGTAACAAATTCAATAAAGACTTAAAAAAAGAGAGACATTAAAATAATCTGGGCTTCCCTAGTGGCTCAGATGGTAAAGAATTCGCCTGCAATGCAGGATCCCTGGGTCAGGAAGATCCCTTGGAGAAGGGCATGACTACCCATTCCTGTATTCTTGCCCAGAGAATTCCATGGACAGAATAGCCTGGTGGGCTACAGTCCGTGGGGTCACAGATAACAAATTTAAATTAAATGGAGGGAAGAAGATGAACATGGCAACTTAGGTAATATTAATGATTTGGATAAGTTTTTAAACTCATCCTGCAACCTATAAAAAGAGACAAATGAACAGGTCACCAGGTTGATGGCAAGAAAAGTGAAGTCGCTCTTCATGTCTGACTCTTTGCGACCCCATGGCCTGTAGTCTACTAGGCTCCTCTGTCTATGGGATTTTCCCGGCAAGAGTACTGGAGTGAGTTGCCATTTCCTTCTCCAGGGGATCTTCCCAACCCAGGGATGAAACCCTGTCTCCCGCATTGCAGGCAGACACTTTACGGTCTGAGCCACCAGGAAAACCCCAGTTGATGGCGGGTAAGCCCTAGAGCATGGATGGAGAACGCAGGCCATGCTGCTGAGGCTGTTCTGTGCTGACAGCGCTGAGTGCCATTAGCAGCGTCACTGTTATCTCACCTTAAGTGAGACTGAAAGCTGCCTCAGGGACTGCCAGGGAGGCGTGAAACTACTTAAGCAAATGTCCACAATGAGAATTCTAGGTCTATCTTCTTTGTTTGTTTTCATCTCCACCAAAGTTACATGAATAAAGTACTCTATATTAAATGTCATGGGCGAAGAAGTAAAAGTTTGAGCCACATTACAAAACAAAGCCAAAAAAAATTAATAGACGAGAGCAATGTCTGCATCCGGATGAAAATTACAGCTGCCGGTAGTGCAAGTCAATAGAGAAAGCTATTAATAATAAACCCCAAACCCTCTCCGACATAAATCACAGCAGGATCCTCTATGACCCACCTCCCAGAATATTGGAAATAAAAGCAAAAAATAAACAAATGGGACCTAATGAAACTTAAAAGCTTTTGCACAACAAAGGAAACTATAAGTAAGGTGAAAAAACAGCCCTCAGATTGGGAGAAAATAATAGCAAATGAAGCAACAGACAAAGGATTAATCTCAAAAATATACAAGCAACTCCTGCAGCTCAATTCCAGAAAAATAAATGACCCAATCAAAAAATGGGCCAAAGAACTAAACAGACATTTCTCCAAAGAAGACATACAGATGGCTAACAAACACATGAAAAGATGCTCAACATCACTCATTATCAGAGAAATGCAAATCAAAACCACAATGAGGTACCATTACATGCCAGTCAGGATGGCTGCTATCCAAAAGTCTACAAGCAATAAATGCTGGAGAGGGTGTGGAGAAAAGGGAACCCTCTTACACTGTTGGTGGAAATGCAAACTAGTACAGCCACTATGGAGAACAGTGTGGAAATTTCTTAAAAAACTGTAAATAGAACTGCCATACAACCCAGCAACCCCACTTCTGGGCATACACACTGAGGAAACCAGACCTGAAAGAGACACATGCACCCCAATGTTCATCGCAGCACTGTTTATAATAGCCAGGACATGGAAGCAACCTAGATGCCCATCAGCATCAGACGAATGGATAAAGAAGCTGTGGTACATATACACCATGGAATATTACTCAGCTGTTAAAAAGAATTCATTTGAATCAGTTCTAATGAGATGGATGAAACTGGAGCCCATTATACAGAGTGAAGTAAGCCAGAAAGACAAAGAACATTACAGCATACTAACACATATATGTGGAATTTAGATAGATGGTAATGATAACCCTATATGCAAAACAGAAAAAGAGACACAGATGTACAGAACAGACTTTTGGACTCTGTGGGAGAATGTGAGGGTGGGATATTTCAAAAGAACAGCATGTATACTATCTATGGTGAAACAGATCACCAGCCCGGGTGGGATGCATGAGACAAGTGCTCGGGCCTGGTGCACTGGGAAGACCCAGAGGAATCGGATGGAGAGGGAGGTGGGAGGTGGGATCGGGATGGGGAATACATGTAACTCCATGGCTGATTCATGTCAATGTATGACAAAACCCACTGCAATGTTGTGAAGTAATTAGCCTTCAACTAATAAAAATAAATGAAAAAAAAATAAAAAATAAATTTAAAAAAGGAAAAATAATAAACCCCAGATGACAGTCAATTGATAAAATCTTAAGAACTCTGAATGAATAGAAATCTTAAAGTTTGTTTAAAAAAAAGAAAGAAAGAAAATGACTTTGTTGGGTAAATCAGATAACTATGTAGCTCATCTCAAAAAAAGAAATAAATTCTGACTTAACCTTAATTTTAAATGGTGATATATATTCACCTTGGACTTGAGAGCAAAAGAAATGCTGATTCTAAAATAAACACTGCTGTCACATGTTGGTGATCCCATGGAAATATTGTGGGTTAGGAGGAGAGATAGGAAACCCAGATTTAACGTCCTTTGGGAAAACTAATGAACTGGTGATTTACCTCCAGAGACTAGAGAAACTGAAAACTCAACTCAAACTATAAAAAAAATAAAAAATAAAATAAAAAGAATACATCAGTGCTTTGTTCTCAAGTTTCTTTAGAAAGCAATTGCTTCTCTTGAAAGTAGTAAGCACACATGCATGGGATTCTTAAGAAACAATGAAATTTTTACCTATGAATTTAATATTCCTTTATATTTTTGCTTTTGCAATACTTTTAAATCCTCTTCTCAATCTGTGGTTCTTGCTTTCCATATCACTTTTCAACTCAAGAATTTAGGTTGAAGAAGACCTCCCAAAAAATAAATTAAAAATCCTTTACAAATTTCCATTAACTATCTTTGAGGGGGAGCCTGTATTTCATTGACTGTAGTCTATGCAAATAGGATCAGAGGAATTAACATATTGGAAGGAGCTGACATTTGTCCTGATATATTGAATCGTTAGCATGACAGAATCACTTAAGCTGGATTCACTAACATCAGGTTTCTTCTCATTATTGACCCCTACAGACTAGGCTCTGACAAGTGGAACTGCTGCAAAGTTCATTAATAATGTGGAATAAATCAATTGTTCAGGAAATACTGAAAACAGATGACACTGAACTCATGCATTTTGCAAGTTCAGCACAAATACATCCCCACCAAGGACACAGACTCTCTGCACGTCCTTTTCTGACCTACACATGGAACCTGGTCTTCAGCCTCCCCTGTCCTCAAGCATCTCAGAGGGATACAGCTCTTCAGCCCCCTGGGAACACAGCAGGCCAATGGACATTCGAAAAGAATAGCTTCAGGCCTGAAGAGGAAGGCCATGGAAGCATCTACCAGATTTGCAAACATAAGGTGAGTGACAACCATGACTTAGGATGTGTGCTTGGGCTTTTTTCACATTTCTGGTTACTATTTCAAACATACTACTTCTGTTTGCTACCGACTCCATAGACATGAGTTTGAGCAAACTCCAGGAGATGGAGAAGGACAGGGCAGCCTCAAGTGCTACACTTCATGGGGGTCACAGTGAGTCAGACACAACTGAGTGAATGAACGACAACAACTAAAAGAAACACAGTTTGTCTGGGTTGAAGAGTATTTGCAGGAATAGGGAAAGGCCAAGAAGACAACCTGGTCTGTTTTGTATGCTGCTGGGTCAGCTACTTCTAGAATGTGAAGAATCCCTTACTATAGATGCTCCCTATGGCTACAGGCAACAGCAAGCTTTCTAAGGACAATCTCTGTTCATATTACTACCGTCAACATTCTTCAAATTGTAATCACATAAATAACTTGGCCACCCAGAGGTTGTAGTTTAAATATGTCTGTACTCCCAAAACCTTTAGCAGTGTGTCTTTCTATGTTATACCATAAAGACAGGGAAGTCTGGCGTGCTGCAGTTCATGGGGTCATAAAGAGTCGGACTTAGCGACTGAACAACAACAAATAATCAGCTACTGTTAGTCTATGCTATTGGGGCAGAAATAACATAGATAAAGGAAATCCACAGAGAACCTCAAAATCATCTGATTTTAGCCAATAGATTCAACTTCTCACCCATCAAGCCTCAAATTGAAGCTCTTTTCCTTGATTGATTTTTTTTTCTCAGCCTCAGAATTGCTTAATAGAAATGCTAATGAGCAGTGCAATAACTAACAGAAAGGTGGAAAGAGAAAAGGAAGAGAATTAACAGAAGAGAATAATCTATGAGGCAGAAGACTGGCCATAATCTAAAGAGAATGAATTACCCAGATTCATAAACTAGTGACATATTCCTCCGTACGTTTCCTTTATTTTGTTTTTATCAGACTATCTATCTATTTAAAAAGTGAGTGCCAACATTTTAGACATTGCACACCAGAATTCTTGAGAGAAAAATGGACGTGAAAACATTCCCATTAAATCGTTTTTGGTTTTTCTTGTCATGTGGGGATGGCTTGGTTGGAGGTGGGTAGTAATATTTAGTGTGTATATTAAACCTAATTGCCTTGGTGTTCAAGGGAAATCTAAGTAGGTTTTCAGTTAATTTTTTAATTGAATTATCTATAAAGATTTCATATACCTCAGAGCTTCTGTGAAATGATTGAAAGGAGTCCCAGAGTACATGAAATCAAGGCTCCCTCTGTGAGTGTGGCCTTCACAGGTCCCTAGGTGGTTCCTTCTTCTTCTTCAGGTCTCTGTATAAATATTGCCTCTTCAACATCCCAAACCATCCCAAACCAGCCTTCCTTATTATTTCTTAGGTTCACATCCTTTTAATTTTCTTTCTAGTCCTTTGTTGTTTAGTCACTAAGTCGTGTCCAACTATTTGCAACCCCATGAACTGCAGCATGCCAGGCTTATCATATTATAATTGCTATGTTTGTTCATTTAATTAGTTTATTTCAAATTTTTTAGCTCCCACCTAACTAGGATGTAGGCTCCATGAGCACAGTAACATTGTCTGTATTTTTCATCATAGTGACTTGTAGCATGGTATTTTGCTGTTGTTACCATTGTTGTTCAGTCGCTATGTCGTGTCCACTCTTTGTGACCCCGTGGACTGCAGTATGCCAGGCATCCTGTCCTTCACCATCTCCCAGACCTTGCTCAAACTCATGTCCCTTAAGTGGGTGATGCCATCCAGTCATCTTTTCCTCTGTTGTCCCCTTCTTCTCCTACCTTCTATCTTGCCCAGCATCATGGTCTTTTCCAATGAGTCGGCTCTTTGCATCAGGTGGCCAAAGTATTGGAGCTTCAACTTCAGTGTCAGTCCTTCCAATGAATATTCAGGACTGGTTTCCTTTAGGATGGACTGGTTGGATCTCCTTGCAGTCCAAGGGACTCTCAACAGTCTTCTCCAACACCACAGTTCCAAAGCATCAATTCTTTGGCACTCAGCCTTCTTTATGGTCCAATTTCTTTACAGTAATAAGCATCAATATTTATTAAATGCATGAATAAATAAGAATGTGAGTACATACATCCAGCAATCCATCTGTTCATGTTTTCTTTGTTTCTTAGAATTTGCATAAAATCTCATCCTAATTATGATCTTTTGTTCCCTCTCCAGAACCAAAGTAATCCAACCAGTTTAAAATTCTGGACAGAAGAATTCTACACACACACACACACACACACTCACTCACACACACAAATATTTTAGCAGCCTCTGTTTTAAGTGTAATCATTAACATTACAGAGAATTTGAGTAGCATCTTCTTTTGTTAGCAAAGCAAAAGAAAAATTCTCTACTTAAGTTTCTACAAAGTTTCCATTAAGCGTCTACCAAGCTTCTACTAAGAGTGCAGCAAGGAGAAATCAGGTTCATCTTAAAATGTGACAGCGCAGAGAATCCTTGACATTCAGTGTTCTATACCACAGTGTTCAAGACAGCATAAGGTAGCACCAGAAATCACACTTACAAACTCCATAGTGGTAATCATTTCACAACATATATCACCTTGTACATCTTAAACTTACACATTATATCTCAATTATATCTCAATAAAAATTGCTTAAAAAAGAAATCACACTTAAACTGTCTCCCATTTTTCATTCACTCACTCATTTATTGAACCAATTTTTATTTTGGGTTCCACTTATGTTCCAGAGACTGGGCATCCCTGTGGTTGTGGTGAAGACAATATAAACACAGAGATTAAAACCACCTCATAGAGTGGATATATGTATATGTACAACTGATTCACTTTGCTGTGCATCTGAAACTAACACGACATTTAAAATCAGCTATACTTTAATTAAAATTTTTTTTAAAAACTCACTTCATATATGAAAACTCACTTCATACATGAATAACTCTGCAATACAGGAAATGCTTTCGAATCTCCTGTTTCTTTAAAATCCCAAGCCCAGTTTTTTGCTTTTTGAAAATATGAAAGCATGGCTTCTAGACCCAAGACTCATGGTAACTAAAGCAAAGAAATCCTGAGGCTCAAAAACTAGAAAAATAACTAAGACCTCTCCAAATTTAAACATAAGAAAATCACATTTCTAGAATATGAGACAATTTAAAAATCTGGGAGAATTCTGCACTTAGATTTCTCCACAATATATTGAAATTCTTATGTCTCTCCAAAGAAATGACACAGAAAACACACTAGGCACATGACATGGCATTTATTCAAACCAAACAGCAACAAACTTCAAAAGCAGGCCTGGAGTTGAACCACAAAGAAGGCTGAGTGCCAAAGAATTGATGCTTTTGAACTGTGGTGATGGAGAAAACTCTTGAGAGTCCCTCAGACAGCAAGAAGATCCAACCAATCCATACTAAAAGAAACCAGTCCTGAATATTCATTGGAAGGACTGATGCTGAAGCTGAAACTCCAATACTTTGGCCACCTGATGCAAAGAGCCAACTCACTGAAAAAAACCTTGATGCTGGAAAGATTGAGGGCAGGAGGAGAAGGGGATGACAGAGGACAAGATGGTTGGATGGCATCACCGACTCAATGGACATGAGTTTGAGCAAGCTCCAGGAGATGGTGAAGGACAGGGAAGCCTGGTGTGCTGCAGTTCATTGGGTTGCAAAGAGTTGGACAACAACTGTTGGTCTATGGCTGATTCATATCAATGTATGACAAAACCCCCCCCAAAAAAAAACAAAAAAATAAAAGTAATAAAGTTATACAAAAGAAAATAATAATAATAATAATAAAAGAACACTAATTTTAAATCAAAAAAAAAAAAAACAACTGTTGGTCATAAAGAGTTACTGAACAACAACTAAAATAAAACCAAAAGGAGTGAAATAAATCAGAGAAAGACAAATACTATATGCTATCACTTATATGTGTGATCTAAAAAAGCTGAACTTGTAGAAAGACTGGTATTAATATGTTTGATTGCCAGATGCTGGAGAGTGTGGGAAATGATTAAGTGGTCAAAGGATATGGGTCAGGAAGATCCCTTGGAGGAGGACATGGTAATCCACTCCAGTATTCTTGCCTGGAGAATCCCTGGCAGGCTACAGTCCATTGGGTTGCAAAGAGTTGGACACTAACTCTTTGGGGTCATGAAGTACTGAAACAACTTAGCATGCATGCATGCAATGTGCAAAAAGTCACCAAATATGAGCAAGACACTATATGCTAGATACTGTACCTACTACTGGGTTATCCAATTTAGTGCTCATACTAACAGAACGGAAACAAGTGAGCAAGATTAATTAGCTTGCTTCATGTCTCACAGCTAGTAGGGAGCAGAGTAAGTATTTGAATCCAAGCAGAACTACTGTTTTGCACGACTCCATGAAGGAACATTAATATTGGAGTCTATGTGAACGGCATCCTTGATATGTGCTGGCCATGAAACTGGGTCTATTTGACTTCAAATCCAGTATACTTTGCACCGCAGAGCCTTAGAATCAAATAAGTCCTTATATAACATAATCAAACACAGTAACAAATGACTCCACAAGGCTTTGCCATAGATTGGCATTTCAATACTATTAGGTCTTGAATACTTAATGCTCAGATTGCTCTCTTAATTCAGGAATATAATTCCAGCCTGCACCTCTGTATCCTGTATCTGTGGTCTTCAAATTACAAATTCCATCAGGCCACCACAACTTTATAAAGTTCATGAAGGATATACGGAAGCAGTTGACAGATATTCTACAGTGCTAAAAAATCTCTTCATGATTACCCGTAATCAATGTTAGTAAGCATTTTCATAATCTTATCATTCATTCATCCATTTATTTCATTTATTCAGTTTTCACTCTGTGCCATATAGTCTGTGAAAATACTCTATCTTTAAATTTAGCCAGAAGATTCTATAATTATGCACCCACAATATACTTAAGGTGACTTCTACCATCTCATTATATTCTTTTCAGGGGTTCATCTGTCTTTGCTCTATTGATTACTTTTGCTAGCACCTTTCTAACCAATTGCTAATACCTGTTGGAGAAAGTAAACACTACAAACTGAGGATCAGCTACTGCTCTGCATAATCAAAAGATAAGTGGTACAAGAAGACATCGTGGAGGCTGTCATGAGACGTGCCCATCACCAAGGGAGAAGATGAGTGTGCAGGTTTCTCGGTAGAGATCAGTCCTGAGGACTTGTTTCCTAGCATATGGCTAGGAACTGGCTGACTAGGAAATCCTAGTCAGGATTATATAAAGCCCCACCTCTCAAACTCTCCTTTGTAGTATTTCTCAAGAAATCTTGACCCTCTTGCCATTCTTCCAAAGGGAAGTACATAATTAAATTATGGCCTCTGCCTAGTGAAAGAGAAGACTATATAATAAGATGTAAAATATTTTTGAGGGAATTTCCTGGTGGTCCAGCAGTTAGGCCTTTGTGCTTTCACTGCTAAAGTCGTGGGTTCAGTCGCTGCTCAGAGAATTAAGATCTTGCAAGCATTGGGGCCAATAAATAATAAATAAAATAAAATAAAAGGGATAGATTTTAAAATAATAATAAAATGTTTTTGAAACTAAGATAAATGGCTTTAGTTCTCTGAAAAACATGACATAAACAAGATAACAGTAATATATCGATCCCTGAGTCAGGAAGATCCTCTAAAGAAGGAAATGGCACCCCACTCCAGTACTCTTGCCTGGAAAATCCCATGGACGGAGAAGCCTGGTAGGCTACAGTCCATGGGGGTCGCAAAGAGTCAGACACAACTGAGCAACTTCACCTTACCAAGGTACTCATGTTCTAGGCACTATTCAAAGTGACTTTCATATATTTAATTTCATTAAATCTTCACAATGACCCTATCAGTTGAGTTCATCTTTACCTCTGCTTTATAAGGGAGGAAAGAGAAAAAGGCTGGGGGAGGGAACCAAATCCATATAAAGAACTAACAAGCAATGAGCACTTACTATGTGCAAGGCCCTACCTATAGTAATATTAATAATGCTTTTAATCTTCATATTTCCATCATCCTTTTACAGACGAGGAAACTGAGACACAATTAACAAACAGTGGAGCTGAGAATTAAACCCAGACAATGGAGGTCCAGAGCCTGCATTCTTAAGGACTGCTCTCTACTGCCAGATACTGTCCAAAGGCCAGCAGAGGAAAGCATGCTGGTTACCATTTTCATAATTCAAATAATAATATTATACCTATGAAAGAACAATCCCATAAGGATATGTTTCATGGTGGCAAATCTTAATAATCCTGGCCAGAGGGATCTGGACACAACTACTAAATAATTGGGGTTTCCCAGGTAGCACTAGTGGTAAAGAGCTCTCCTGCCAATGCAAGCAGATGTAAGAGATGCAGGTTCAATCCCTGGGGCAAAAGATCCGCTGGAGGAGGGCACAGCAAGCCCACTCCAGATTTCTTGCCTGGAGAATCCCATGGACAGAGGAGCCTGGCAGGCTGCAGTCCACAGGGTCGCACAGAGTCGGACACGACTGTAGCAACTTAGCACACAAGCATACACTTAATAATTGCATATCCAAGTAAGTGTTCAGTTATATCTTCCTCCAAGAAACCTTTTCTTACCTAGCTCTGCCACTGACTCCCTACCCCACATAGGTAGTCACCTCATCCACTGCACTACATGATTCTCTAATAGTTTCACTTCTATTGTTACACTCTTTGACTATAGTTTTCCTATTGCATATTTGCCTCCCCCACTTGACTCTGGCTTTTCTAGGTCAGAGACTTTTTCTAACTCGGTTCTTTAGTACTAGAATCAAGCACAATGTCTGGCACAGGGTTGGCCTTAAATTGCTATTTGTTTAATCAATAAATGAAAGAATGATCCACCTTCTGAAGAAACAATAGTTACTAACATCTGTTCAGTTCAGGCGCTCATTCGTGTCCGACTCTTTGTGACACCATGAATCTCAGCATGCCAGGCCTCCCTGTCCATCACCAACTCCCAGAGTCTACTCAAACTCATGTCCATCAAGTCGGTGATGCCATCCAGCCATCTCATCCTCTGTCATCCCCTTCTCCTCCTGCCCCCAATCCCTCCCAGCATCAGGGTCTTTTCCAATGAGTCAACTCTTCACATGAGGTGGCCAAAGTATTGGAGTTTCAGCTTCAGCATCAGTCCTTCCAATGAATACCCAGGACTGATCTCCTTTAGGATGGACTGGTTGGATCTCCTTGCAGTCCAAGGGACTCTCAAGAATCTTCTCCAACACCACAGTTCAAAAGCATCAATTTTTCAGCACTCAGCTTTCTTCACAGTCCAACTCTCACATCCATACATCACCACTGGAAAAACCAAAGCCTTGACCAGACGGACCTTTGTTGGCAAAGTAATGTCTCTGCTTTTTAAAATGCTATCTAGATTGGTCATAATTTTCCTTCCAAGGAGTAAGCGTCTTTTAATTTCATGGCTGCAATCACCATCTGCAGTGATTTTGGAGCCCAAAAATATAAAGTCTGACACTGTTTCCACTGTCTCCCCATCTATTTCCCATGAAGTGATGGGACCAGATGCCACGATCTTAGTTTTCTGAATGTTGAGCTTTAAGCCAACTTTTTCACTCTCCTCTTTCACTTTCATCAAGAGGCTTTTTAGTTCCTCTTCACTTTCTGCCATAAGGGTGGTTTCATCTGCATATCTGAGGTTATTGATATTTCTCCCAGAAATCTTGATTCCAGCTTGTGCTTCTTCCAGCCGAGCATTTCTCATGATGTACTCTGCATATAAGTTAAACAAGCAGGGTGACAATATACAGCCTTGACATATTCCTTTCCCAATTTGGAAGCATTCTGTTGTTCCATGCCCAGTTCTCACTGTTGCTTCCTGACGTGCATACAGATTTCTCAAGAGGCAGATCAGGTGGTCTGGTATTCCAATCACTTTCAGAATTTTCCACAGTTTATTGTGATCTGCACAGTCAAAGGTTTTGGCATAGTCAATAAAGCCGAAATACATGTTTTTCTGGAACTCTCTTGCTTTTTCGATGATCCAGCGGATATTGGCAATTTGATCTCTGGTTCCTCTGCCTTTTCTAAATCAGACTTGAGGATCTGGAAGTTCATGGTTCACGTATTGCTGAAGCCTGGCTTGGAGAATTTTGAGCATTACTTTACTAGCGTGTGAGATGAGTGCAATTGTGCGGTAGTTTGAGCATTCTTTGGCATTGCCTTTCTTTGGGATTGGAATGAAAACTGACCTTTTCCAGTCCTGTGGCCAATGCTGAATTTTCCAAATTTGCTGGCATATTGAGTGCAGCACTTTCACAGCATCATCTTTCAAGATTTGAAATAGCTCAACTGGAATTCCATCACCTTCACTAGCTTTGTTTGTAGTGATGCTTCCTAAGGCCCACTTGACTTCACATTCCAGGATGTCTGGCTCTAGGTGAGTGATCACACCATCGTGTTTATCTGGGTCATGAAGATCTTTTTCGTACAGTTCTTCTGTGTATTCCTACCACCTCTTCTTAATATATTCGGCTTCCGTTAGGTCCATACCATTTCTGTCCTTTATCAAACCCATCCTTGCATGGAATATTTCCTTAGTATCTCTAATTTTCTTGAAGAGATCTCTAGTCTTTCCCATTCTGTTGTTTTCCTCTATTTCTTTGCACTGATCACTGAGAAAGGCTTTCTTATCTCTCCTGGCTATTCTTTGGAACTCTGCATTCAGATGGGAATATCTTTCCTTTTCTCCTTTGCTTTTCACTTCTCTTCTTTTCACAGCTATTTGTAAGGCCTCCTCAGACAACCATTTTGCCTTTTTGCATTTCTTTTCCATGGGGATGGTCTTGATCCCTGTCTCCTGTACAATGTCACGAACCTCTGTCTATAGTTCATCAGGCACTCTGTCTATCAGATCTAGTTCCTTAAATCTATTTCTCACTTCCACTGTATAGTCATAAGGGATTTGATTTAGGTCATACCTGAATGGTCTAGTGGTTTTCCCTACTTTCTTCAGTTGAAGTCTGAATTTGGCAATAAGGATTTCATGATCTGAGCCACAGTCAGCTCCCAGTCTTGTTTTTGCTGACTGTATAGAGCTTCTCCATCTTTGGCTGCAAAGAATATAATCAATCTGATTTCAGTATTGACCATCTGGTGATGTCCATGTATAGAGTCTCTCTTGTGTTGTTGGAAGAGGGTGTTTGCTATGACCAGGGTGTTCTCTTGGCAAAAGTCTATTAGCCTTTTCCCTGCATCATTCTGTACTCCAAGGCCAAATTTGCCCGTTACTCCAGGTGTTTCTTGACTTCCTACTTTTGCATTCCAGTCCCCTAAAATGAAAAGGACATCTTTTTTGGGTGTTAGTTCTAAAAGTTCTTGTAGGTCTTCATAGAACCGTTCAACTTCCACTTCTTCAGCATTACTGGTTGGGGCATAGACTTGGATTACTGTGATATTGAATGGTTTGCCTTGGAAACGAACAGAGATCATTCTGTCATTTTTGAGACTGCATCCAAGTACTGCATTTCAGACTCTTTGGTTGACCATGATGGCTACTCCATTTCTTCTAAGGGATTCCTGCCCACAGTAGTAGATATAATGGTCATCTTAGTTAAATTCACCCATTCCAGTGCATTTTAATTCGCTGATTCCTAGAATGTCGACATTCACTCTTGCCATCTCCTGTTTGACCACTTCCAATTTTCCTTGATTCATGGCTGCCGAGACGAGCTACCCCACGCCCGAGGTCAGGGGCTGCAGCCGAGAGGAGCAACCCCACGTCCAAGGAGCGGCGGCTGCACGGGCGCAGGAGGGCCGAGAGGAGCTACTCCACGTTCAAGGTCAGGAGGGGCGGCCTGAGGAGCAGCAGCTGCGCTTTGTTGGAGCAGCCATAAAGAGATACCCCACGTCCAAGGTCAGAGAAGCCCAAGTAAGACGGTAGGTGTTGCAAGAGGGCATCAGAGGGCAGACACACTGAAACTATAATCACAGAAAACTAGCCAATCTGATCACAGGACCACAGTCTTGTCTGATTCAATGCCATGTGGGGCCCCACCCAAGACGGACGGGTCATGGTGGAGACATCTGACAGAATGTGGTCCACTGGAGAAGGGAATGGCAAACTACTTCAGTATTCTTGCCTTGAGAACCCCATGAACAGTACAAAAAGGCAAAATGATAGGATACTGAAAGAGGAACTCCCCAGGTCAGTAGGTGCCCAATATGCTACTGGAGATCAGTGGAGAAATAACTCCTGAAAGAATGAAGGGATGGAGCCAAAGCAAAAACAATACCCAGTTGTGGATGTGACTGGTGATAGAAGCAAGGTCCGTTGCTGTAAAGAGTTACTAACATAAGTGGTCCTAATTAATCATTCATAATTTTAGCAATAGAATCATGAACGTGGTAAGAATACAAAGTTAATGTGGTCAGGAGGCTCTAGCACTGAGATAGATAAATTACAGCTACCTGGAGATACCTGTGTGAGTCTACCCAGCCCAAACCAATGGAACACAACTGATCAAAGAGAAATAATAAATGACTGTTGCATCAGGCATTTAATGTTGGGCTGCTATGTTAGCCAGCAATAGCTGTCTTACACAGACAACTCTGAAAAAGGATGTTTTGTTGTATTTTTTTGTATACTGAATGAGAAAAAGAAATGAACTGCTTGAACCCAAATGGTAATATAAATTAACCAAAACATTCCCTCAGGTCAACAGACAAAATATCTAAGAAATGGTATATTCAGAACCTTTACTGTGTTCAAAAGCCAGTTCAGCACTCCATAATCTCAGAAAGCACTTGTGTATCTATTCATTCATTTATTCATTCATTCATCAAACATTTTAGTGCCTAGTATGTATGCAACTATGTCTTATACTCTAGAAATGCAGACAGTAATAAGAAATCCTTGGCCTCAAAGTGTTTCACACAAGTGCATTACACTAGTGAGGGACATAGACCCAACAGGAGGAAATGCAATAAAGTGCTACAGGTGCCAGGATAAACACTCAGTAGAGGTCCAAAGGAGGGAATGGCTGGACTGCCCACTAGGGTTAGGAGGCAGGAAGGGCAGAGGTTGGGACGATTAGGAAGAGCTTTATAAAGAGTTAGCCCCTTTGAATTAAGCCTTTCTAGGTGAGTATTCTCCAGTTGGATGGAGACCATTCCAGGCAGAGGAAGTGAACAGTCAGAGAAGTGCACTCAGGGGGCTGCAGTTTGAATGACTGGAACATTCAGCACCAGCTGAAGTTAAGGGAGAAATAAGAAACAAACTAAGGTGCAGTCACCTTTCCTTGATTCATCCACCTTGGATAACGCCACAGGAACAAAACTCTTCACGAGCCCCCCCTGCAGACTGAGTAAAATGCAAATCCTGACTGTGTGCATGAAGGCCTTGCCAGCCTCATCATTGCTGGTATTCTATTCCAGGCCCCCAGGTTACTCCCTATCTCTTCCACGCTTTTGTGTAACCTGCTCCCCTTGCATTTTATTCCCTTCCCCACCTTCTCTGTATGCCTAATTCAGAGGTCTCAACCTTATGGCATATGATCTCTTTGCAGCTCATGATCATGTTTTGTTTGATCCACAGAGGGCTTAAGGTTTTAATTATTTGTCATCATTTAATATTTTGGATATTTGAAAAGGGTGGGGGCTTCATTTCTGGCTTCTCCAGGAGGAAAAAAGAGATCTAGCTCTCATTTCTGAAATCAATAGTTAGTGAAGAACCTTCATCACTCTCTTTGCCTCTTGAACCCTAAGGCTAAGGATCAGTTGCCACTGATCAGGAAAATTTGCACGGTTGTCATTTTTACAGAAAAGTGACAAGTATCGTGAAAGGTGGGCTTCTCAGGTGCCCTAGTGATAAAGAATCTGCCTGCCAACACAGGAGACACAAGAGATGCAGGTTCGATCTCTGGGTTAGGAAGATCCCCTGAAGTAGGGAGTGCGACCCACTCCAGTGTTCTTGCCTAGAAAATCCCATGGACAGAGGAGCCTGACAGACTATAGCCCACAGGGCTGCAAAGACTTGGACACAACTAAGCAATTGAGCACGTAGTGAATGACATGGGCACCAGATCCACACTGTCTACGTTAGAGTCTTGATAATGCTACTCCAGGGTGACATGACCTTAGACTAGAGGTTCAATCTTTGTGCCTCAGGTTCCTCAACAGTAAAATGGAGATAAAACAGTGAGTATAAAAGAAATGAATTTTTTAAAAAGATGTTTTGATTTACATTATGTTCCTGACTGTTTTAGGAATTCAACTTTGCAATCTCTGTCCTAACCAAGTCCTACTGTCCTTTTACAATAACTCAAAGGCCATGTCTTGTGACCATTATATAAGTGCTCCTGAGTGTGTCTTATGTTTATTTGGTTATATGCTTGCCTCTCTCATCAGAGAAAAAGTTTCATGAGAGCATGGAACGTGTCTTATTCATTTTAATTTTAATCTCCTGCTCCAAGCACAGTGCCAACTACACAAAAACTGCTCAATAAATGTCACTGAATCAATGCTAATCTCTCCTCCTCTAAATATCTTAAAGCACTTATGTACAGTTTGATTTGTTTAAATTAATTTGTTCTTTGTTGTCTAATGCTTTGTAAAAGTTCTTCCATCATCTTCTGTGTGGGGGTCTTGGTCCTCAGCTACTTTGTGAGTGGATGGCAGGGCCATAGTTTTGTTTCTTTTGAATTAAGTTTAAACACACGATATTGTTGCCTCTTTTCCAATTTGATACTCACACACTACAGTGTTCTGAAGAATAGCAAGTAGAAATAAGAAAGCCTTCCTCAGTGAACAATGCAAAGAAATCAGCAAAAACAATACAATGGGAAAGACTAGAGATATCTTCAAGAAAATTAGAGATACCAAGGGAACGTTTCATGCAAAGAGGGACACAATAAAGGACAGAAATATTATAGACCTAACAGAAGCAGAAGATATTAAGAAGAGGTGGCAAGAACACACAGAAGAACTATACAAAAAAGATCTTCATGACCCAGATAATCACGATGGTTTGATCACTCACCTAGAGCGAGACATCCTAGAATGTGAAGTCAAGTGGGTCTTAGGAAGCATCACTACGAACAAAGCTAGTAGAGGTGATGGAATTCCAGTTGAGCTATTTCAAATCCTAAAAGATGATATTGTTAAAGTGCTGAATTCAATATGCCAGCAAATTCAAAAGACTGAGCAGTAACCATAGGACTGGAAAAGGTCAGTTTTCATTCCAATCCTAAAGAAAGCCAATGCCAAAGAATGTTAACTCTACTGCACAATTGCACTCATCTCACACACTAGCAAAGTAATGCTCAAAACCCTCCAAGCCAGGCTTCAACAGTATATGAACTGTGAACTTCCAGATGTTCAAGCTGGACTTAGAAAAGGCAGAGGAACCAGAGTTCAATTTGGATCCACTGGATCATCGAAAAAGCAAGAGAGTCCAGAAAAACATCTATTTCTGCTTTATCAACTATGCCAAAGATTTTGACTGTGTGGATAACAACAAACTGTGGGAAATTCTTCAAGAGATGGGACTACCAGACCACCTTACCTGCCTCCTGAGAAATCTGTATGCAGGTCAAGAAGCAACGGTTAGAACTGGACATGGAACAATAGACTGGTTCCAAATTGGGAAAGGAGTATGTCAAAGCTATATATTGTCACCCTGCTTATTTAATTTATATGCAGAGTACATCATGCAAAATGCTGGGCTGGACGAAGCACAAGCTGGAATCAAGATTGTCAGGAGAAATATCAATAACCTCAAATATGCAGATGACACCACCCATTTGGCAGAAAGTGAAGAAGAACGGAAGAGTCTCTTGGTGAAAGTGAAAGAGGAGAGTGAAAAAGTTGACTTAAAACTCAACATTCAGAAAACTAAGATCACAGCATCTGGTCCCATCACTTCATGACAAATAGATGGGGAAACAGTGGAAACAGTGACAGACTTCATTTTCTTAGGCTCCAAAATCACTGCAGATAGTGGCTGCAGCCATGAAATTAAAAGATGCTTGCTCCTTGGAAAAAAAGCTATGGCCAATCTAGACAGCATGTTAAAAAGCAGAGACATTACTTTGCCAACAAAGGTCCATCTAGTCAAAGTTTTGGTTTTTCCAGTAGGCATGTATGGATGTGAGAGTTGGACTATAGATAAAGCTGAGCACCAAAGAATTGACGCTTTTGAACTGTGGTGTTGGAGAAGACTCCTGAGCGTCCTTTGGACTGCAAGGAGATCCAACCAGTCCATCCTAAAAGAAATCAGTACTGAATATTCATTGAAAGGACTGATGCTGAAGTTGAAACTCCAATACTTTGGCCACCTGATGTAAAGAACTGACTCACTGGAAAAGACCCTGATGCTGGGAAAGATTGAAGACAGGAGGAGAAGGGGATGACAGAGGATGAGATGGTTTGATGGCATCACCAACTCGATGGACTTGAGTGTGAGAAAGCTCTGGTAGTTGGTGATGGACAGGGAAGCCTGGCATGCTGCAGTCCATGGGGTCACAAAGAGTTGGACACAACTGAGTGACTGAACTGAACTGAATACACAGTAGAGTTTTACGTGTTTGAATAGAGCCAGAGTGGTCCAGGAACTGGTCATATTCTCATGTAATATCACTGGCATTCAGCATTAGATGGAGGATAGGAATGAATGGGGTTCATCAGCTTTTGCTTTTTCTTTCATTCTTTTTCCTCTATGATCTCTAGCTCATCTTCCAGGAATAGCAAGAAGAACTTGCAAAAGATTCTCCAGAATTATCTAGTCTCTAGAAGTAGGGCCCAGAAGAAGACTGTTCAAATGGAGGAAAGAAGGGGAAGAAATTAACATTCATTGTGCAACAGTTACATTATACATCACACACATGATACCTAATTTTCCTAAAACAACTTTATGAAGTATAGTAAGTACCTGAACTTCATATAAGAAAACTGAGGCTTCCAGGAGTTATGTTATTGCTCAAAGTCACTCAGCCTGTAAGGGTTAGAACCAGATGTTGGACCCAGACTTGTCAGTCTCCAGCGTTCATGTTCTGTCCACATCAACATAGACAGCAGGTTGAGAAAGGACATGCTAACAGAATATGGGTGGTGAACAACTACCCAACAGAGGAGAATTGAACACAAGTCTCAGAGCAGAAGATAAACATGAAGCATCAATTGTAACGCTATAACTAAAAATCAACAAAGCACTGAGACCCCGAAGAAAGACCCTCACATAAGACAGTCATTGAGCTATTTTTTCATTTTATCAGCACAAATAAACAATGCTCTCATAGACTGTAAAACATGGAAAGATTTGGGGAGTTTAGAGTACTAATCCCATAAAAAATGTACATCAAGTGAGTATATAGCCAAGTGGAGATTTTCTCCCTTTGTAACAACATTAGAGGAGCAGGCAGAAAGTTTGCCTTTGGTGACAAACTCAGCATTTTCCAAAGAAAGATCCTGATGCTGGGAGAGACTGAGGGAAAGAGGAGAAGGGGATGCCAGAGGATGAGATGGTTGGATGGCATCACTGACTCAATGGACATGAGTTTGGGCAAATTCTGAGAGACAGCAAAGGACAGGAAAGCCTGGCATGCTGTAGTCCACGAGTTGCAAAGAGTCGGACACAACTTAGTGGCTGATCAATAACGACAACTCCTATGGCTGATTCATATCAATGTATGACAAAACCCACTGAAATGTTGTGAAGTAATTAGCCTCCAACTAATAAAAAAAAATAAAATAAAAATAAAAAAAAAAAACAACAACTCATATTATATAGCTGATGATTTTGAATAACTGGTTTCTAGTTTTTCTGTTTCTTCTCTTAAAAGAAAGGAAATATTTGGCTGGTAATGACTACTCTCATTCCTCATCTTGGATTACTATTGGACAGCTATTTCACTTTCAGAGTTAATCCATCATCAGTGGCCTGTAAGTTTGGACATTCTGCCTGAAGATCTGGCATCCACTGGTCTACCTTAAGAAAGTTCTTCAACTGTACAGCACAGGGAACTCTACTCAATACTCTATAAAGGTCTATATGGGAAAAGAATTTTTAAAAGAGTGGATAGATGGATACATATAACTGATTCATTTTGCTCTGCACCTGAAACTAGTATAATATTGTTAATCAACTTGTAAATCAACTAGATCCCAATAAAAAATTAAAAATAAAAAAGAAGCTTTAGTTCAGTCAGTAAAGAATCTGCCTGCAATGCAGGAGACCCAGGTTCAATTCCTGGGTCCAAAAGATCCCCTGGAAAAGGAAATGGTAACCCACTCCAGTATTGTTGCCTGGGAAATCTCATAGACAGAGGAGCCTGGAGTCCATGGGGTCGCAAGAGTCAGAAACAACTGAGCAACTAAACCACCACCATATTTACATTAGTGTCAGGAGTCAATTTAGGGGAGAAAAAAAAAGAAAAAGTGATAGTTAATATACTGATAAATATGCATTTTGGATCAGCTTTACTTGTTAAAAACCATATAATTTTTTAAAAATACAAAATAATCTTTTGAAAGACAAAAAAACATTCTTTAACTCTACTAATGTCTACTAATACTAATAGCTAACTTTTACTGCTTCCCACTAGGTACCAACACTATACTAAGTGCACCACAGAAGTTATCTCATTTCATCCTCATGACAATACTAAAGATTAGAATTACTATTATTGCTCATGTTGTGAGGAAATTGAGGCACAGAGATATTCAGAAACTTATCAAAGTTCACATAGTTAGGAAGTAAAATGATGATGCCAGGATGTTACTATTTCTGGACATGATGGTTGAGTCCACCTCAAATGTGAACTGAAATCATTGCTTCAAGACCAGTCTTTACCTGCAAATGGCTGTGGAGTTCCTAAATAAGGAATGATAATCCGTGAACACGGAGAAATTACTTTTACTATGTTCATAAATCAAAGAATGAGAAGCCAGTTATGAAGTTTAAACAATTGGATTTTTACCGTTAAAGGACCATCCTGAGTCATTCCAGGATGAAATAATTAGCTACTGTGAAATGTGACCTTACACTCAGGGTCAGAGAAGCTGACATTTTTGCTATTGAGAACCTAGAATTATGTGATTCTATATTTAAACTCTTGTAAACTTTCTGAACTTGATCAGACACTATGATCTATTCTCTTCAAACAGAATGTTTAGGTATCTAAGTCCATTCTGTTTAAGGACTGGAAAAACTCAGTAAGAAGGCAACCAGAGACACAGACTTGACTATGGCAGAGGAGGGTATCTGTGAGAACTGATTTCAAATGGGAAGAAACCTGAGAAAATTACTACAGGAAGCAAAGTGATCACTCAGTGATGTCAGATGACAAGGATGATCATAATCCATAGATGGGACAGTATTCCAAATCAGGTTTTAAGATCAGGAGAAACTGGTACAAAAGAAATGCTTAAACAGAAACACTTGAGTGACAAGATAATCAAATGCAATTTCTTTGAACTTATTTTTTTATGTCAAAAGATTACCCAAGATAACTGAGTCTTAATTACCAAACATATGCTCACTGTGGATCAAGAGATACTGTAAGACAGGTTTCATGGTTATAGCAAATTCCTTCAAAGGCTAGAACTTCAAATGACCAGGATGTGCTGTCATTTCTGTAGGAATTGAATGCGTGGACTCTGGAACCTTAAGGAAACTGTGACTATCTAAAACAATTTTGACTTCTGCCTATAATACAAGCACTTTGGACAACCAATTATGAAGGTGAGTTCAAATTTATTTCTAGCAGTTCATGTGCCTTTTCATTTGTGAACATCAAATAAGTGAACCAAAACCAGACTGGTTGGTGGGGACAACCCAGAACCACATCTACTCTCTGCCCTCCAAGCACTCCATGAAATGATGTCGGTCTCAGCTCTGACAGCTCTATTGATCATGACCACCCAAATGTCAGCCAACTTCTCCTTTGTTATAATATTAAGGAAGGGAGGGGAAAAAATAAAATACTTTTAAAAATGTTTAGAAATACTTAAAAAGAAACTGAGGGATACCCAGAATGGAAGAATCATTTAACATTTCTCTTATGCTGGGAAGTGGATTCATTTCCTGAAAATGTATTCTAAGGACAAGGTGGTGCAAAATAGTTCTAGAAATAATTAAAGCACTAAAATCTTCCTCTAGACCTACCTACATCAAGTTGTAAGGGAGCAAAATTTGCCACCCTCAAATATCTCTCTGGCATGCAAATTATTTCAAACTGAAATCAATCAAGGCCCAAAAGACTCAAGAAGAATCCTTAACCTTTGCCCTAACTGCCTAAAGATTGTAGATAGAGCTATCACCATAGATAACTGGGGTATGAACTAGGTGCCATACACAGGGAAGAACTTTGCAAGCTCTGTTGGCTAAAATTCCTCTCTGTGTCCCACTGTCTCCGCACAGCCCAGCAAATATTTGTTTACCAAGCATTTGCTTTTCCCTCTCCATGTCAATTTGTCAATTGCCTTCCTCTCCTTTCAAATTTCAAACCACTAACAATATCCTCTTTTGTCTTTAGCTGAAGATGGCATTTAAGGTGAGGGCTTTGGCCATTTGAGCACGTTACTCAATTTTCCCAGATCTATCCCATGTTTAGATCTCATCAAATTTTTGTTTGATTTTCTTTTGTTAATATGTCTCATCTTAATTTATTCTTTGACCAGCAGAAAAACTTAGAAGGATAGAGGAAAATGTCTTCCTCCCCAACAAAGTACAAGGGCAAAACTAGATATAAAGAGTATTTGTATTCTGAGGCCTTCTCTTAGTTTTCACTCACTTTCTTCTCATTTGAGTTCAGCAGTTCCACAGTTCCAGATAATACCAATGGACTATTAAAATAGTACTTTTTTCTATAATGAAAATACATAATGAAAGATTTCAAAATTATAATCCAGTAAGTGGTTGGATAGAGTACAAAGTAAAGCTTACCATATAGAAAAGAAACTAGAATAGATTATGCCTATTTGTTGGCAGTGTCTCTTTGGAATCCTATGTGGAGAATGATCTCAGGAGATCTGAGAATGATCTCAGGAGAATGATCTCAGCTTACCTTTGAAGAGCGCCCTGGTTGACCAGTAGTATCTATTGTGACTCTGGTGTTAGGAAGAGGTAGTGGTATGTCAGGTGTTTTCTATTGCTGATTTGGACTCCTAAAAGCTTATAATATTAAGGATGAATAAATCTACTAGATATATGTATGAGGCAAAATAAAGAGGCAGGACTGAGGTAATAGCATTAAAGCATTTGTGGCTCAGTCCTGTATGACTCTTTGTGATCTCATGGACTGTATCCCTCCAGGCTCTTCTGTCCATGAGATTCTCTAGGCAAGAATATTAGAGTGGGTTAACATTCCTTTCTCCAGGGTATCTTCCCAACCCAGGGATCGAATCTGGCTCTCCTGCACTGCAGGCACCAGGGAGGTAACAAATGTAACCCAAAATCTCAGTGACTAACACAATAAGTGTACTTGCCAGTCAGTCAAAGCCTGAAGTATGTTGAGTAGCCCTCCTCCATCTTGTAGCTCAACCATCTGTACAATGGTCTCTAAGGTCACTGTGGCCAAGGAGGAGTAAGTGGGAAGACAGTGGGAAGTGTCTTAAAAGGCTACCCCTGACACCGGCCTGCATCACTGACACCCACCTCCCATAGGCCAGAATCCAATCACACGGCCCCAGTCTAACACATGGATATTGGCGAACTTGAACAGTTTCTGCCATAGTACATGAAAGCAACCAGTGAACCTGTAGGCTTTTTCTAGGACATGGACATTATGGTTATTCAATTTATTTGACTCCATGGTGGCCTGTGTGGCCCTACACAGTGGAGACAGTGGAAACAGTGTCAGACTTTATTTTGGGGGGCTCCAAAATCACTGCAGATGGTGACTGCAGCCATGAAATTAAAAGATGCTTACTCCTTGGAAGGAAAGTTATGACCAACCTACACAGCATACTAGAAAGTAGATATATTACTTTGCCAACAAAGCTTCATCTCGTCAAGGCTATGGTTTTCCAGTAGTCATGTGTGGATGTGAGAATTGGACTATAAAGAAAGCTGAGCACAGATAAATTGATGCTTTTGAACTGTGGTATTGGAGAAGACTCTTGAGAGTCCCTTGGACTGCAAGGAGATCCAACCAGTCCATCCTAAAGGAGATCAGTCCCGGGTGTTCGTTGGAAGGACTGATATTGAAGCTGAAGCTCCAATATTTTGGCCATCTGATGTGAAGAGCTGACTCATTTGAAAAGACCCTGATGCTGGGAAAGATTGAGGGCAGACAGAGAATGGGATGACAAAGGATGAGATGGTTGAATGGTATCACCAACTCAATGGACATGAGTTTGAGTAAACTCCAGGAGTTGGAGATGGACAGAGAAGCCTGGCGTGCTGCAGTCCATGGGGTCGCAAAGAGTCGGACATGACTCAGCAGCTGAACTGAAGTGCACTGGCCTGTATGGCAGGCAAAGAGCATTTCCTCTTACCTTAGCCTGAGGTAAAAATGAACTTAAATCAATAGGGCCAAAGGAGAGCTACAAGCTGGTCATGAGCCAACAGCAAGCACATATTGTCTACCCTAGACCCTTACTCCCCTGTCCTGATAGCTAATAGAGGGTTAAAGTCTAGGTTCCAACATAAAAAGGAATACAACACAGGTGGCTCAAGAGGTTTCAATGAAGAAACTGTTTATAAAGGTTTAGACAGTCAAAGAATCACCAGAGGATGGTGAATCACCCAGAAATCAGCAATCACAGGATTACTGTGATTACTGTTACTACCCAGAATTCGTTCCAAAGGGCAAGAAGAAGGAATAATGCCCCAGAGGCCGGTGAGTGCTGGAACCATGGAGTAGTATCCTGCCAGGAGATACAGTCCTTGAGGGATACAGTCACTGCCAGAGAACATGCCCAGCACATAGATGGAGCAGGGAAGAAGTACCTTGATCTCTCTCTCTTCCAGCCTTCCCAGTCTCCTGCCAGTACCTCCCACTGGCCAAAGAGAACAGAAGCTTGCTGATGAGGAAGCGAGGGAAATCAGTCCATGATGATCAGGTTTTCCAATTCAAGATGGCAGAGTAGAAGGTTGTGCATTCACCTCCTCCTGCAAGAGAACCAAAATCACAACTGGCTGTTGAACAGCCATTGACAGGAGGGCTCTGGAACCTCCCAAGAAAAGATACCCTACATCCAAAGACAAAGAAGAAGCCACAGCAAGACAGTAGGAGGGGGGCAATCACGATAAAATCAAATCCCATACCCACTGGATGGGTGACCCACAAACTGGAGAAAAATAATACCACAGTTCTCCCACTGTTGTAAAGGTTCAGAACACCATGTCAGGCTTCAAAGCCCGGGGACCTGACAAAGGGACTGGAAATCCCTAGGGAATCTGACCTTGAAGGCCAGCAGGATCTGATTACAAGACTTCCACAGGACTGGGGAAACAAATACTCCAGTCTTGGAAGGTACAAACAAAACCTTTCCTGAACCAAGACTCCGAGAAAAGGATCAGTGACTCCACAGGAGGTTGAACCAAAACTACCTGCTAGTGTTGGAGGGTCTCCTGTGGAGGTGTGAGTCAGCAGGGGCTCAATACAGGGACGAGGGGGCTGGCAGCAGCTGTATGGGAAGGTCTGCTTTGGCATAAACCCTTTTGGAGGTGGCCACTAACCTGACCATAGAGCCTGTAGACCTGAGGGCTGGGTCACCTCACGTTAAAAAACTATCAGGGTGGGGGTACAACCCCACCCATCAGCAGGTAACTGGATTAAAGCTTTACTGAGCAAGGCCCTGCTCACCAGAGCAAGACCCAGTTTTTCCCATCACCATTCCCTCCCATCAGGAGGCTTACACAAGCCTCTTAGCCTCCTCCATCAGAGGGCAGACAGAAGAAGCAAGAACCATAGTCCCACAGTGACTAAAACAAAAACCACACTACAGAAAGTTAATCAGCATGAAAAAGCAGAAAGCAATGTCCCAGACGAAGGGACAATATAAAATCCCAGAAAAACAACTAAGTGAAATGGAGATAGGAAACCTTCCAGAAAAAGAATTCAGAATAATGATAGTGAAGATTATTCAGGACCTCAGGGGAAAAATCGAGGCAAAATTTGAAATAATGCAAAAATGTTTACCAAAGACCCAGAAGAACTAAAGAATGAGGAAACAGAGAAGAATAATACACTAGAAGGAATCTATAGCAGAATAACTGAATCAGAAGAATGGATAAATGATATGGAGGACAGAATGGTGGAAATTACTGCTGCAGAACAGAATATAGAAAAAAGAATGAAGAGAAATGAAGACAGTCTGAGAAACATCTGGGACAACATTAAATACACCAACATTTACATTATAGGAGACCCAGAAGGAGAAGAGAGAGAGAAAGGACCTGAGAAAATATTTGAAGAGATAATAACTGAAAACTTCCTTAACATGGGAAAGGAAATAATCAACCAACAAAGAGTCCCAGACAGGATATAACCCAAGCAGGAACATAGTAATCAAACAAGACACATAGTAATCAAACTGACAAAAATTAAAGACAGAGATAAGATATTAAAAGCAACAAAGGAAAAATGACAACTAACATACAAAGGAACTCCCATT
Organism: Cervus elaphus; assembly: GCF_910594005.1. Taxonomy (NCBI): domain Eukaryota; kingdom Metazoa; phylum Chordata; class Mammalia; order Artiodactyla; family Cervidae; genus Cervus; species Cervus elaphus. The sequence goes on from NC_057820.1 coordinate 18,050,960, forward strand.
ATGCTATCAGCTGATTTCTCAACAGAAACTCTACAAGTCAGAAAGGAATGGCATGATATACTTAAAGTGATGAAAGGGAAGAACCTACAACCAAGAATACTCTACCCAGCAAGACTCTCCTTCGGATTTGATGGTGAAATCAAAAGCTTTCCAGAAAATCAGTCTATGATGATAAGCCCCAGGGGCAGTGAGCAAAGCAAAACAGAACCCATGGGAGTTGGGGCGGGGTGGGGGCGGGTGGTGAATAGGGAGGCCTGAAAAACAGAAAAGAACCAATTCCTAGGCCATGGACAAGACAGCTGAAAAATGAAAATGAAGAGACAGCTTTTGGAGATATGAGAAGACTTATCAATCCTCATTTCTAATGAGCAATATCCTTGTTACCATTCCAATTGGCTCCATTCGTAGGCTGACTATTTAAGTGCAAGAACTACTATAATGGTAATCTGTAGCTAGGACAAGGATCTTAGCAAAAATATTAGCTAAAACAAATGCACTCCTCTCAAAAAAAACTCCTGAGCCATATGAAAAGGAGATTTACGTAGGAGTGGAAACCTGCCTTAAGTCACCTATTTATTCAACTACCAGACCAGCAAATATCTTTTGAGTATCTACCAAGTGCCAGGGACTTCAGCAGGCACTGAGAGCATGAAGATGAACAAGACTGATACGGTTTCTTTCCTCCCTTGGTGGTATATTCTGTGGGACAGGCTGGAGCACAGTAAACAACACATCTGTTGCAGATGGGTTTGGAGAGAAGGCACACACGCCAGGTCATGAAGAGCCTTGGAGGTGATGGTTAGAAGAGGGTATTTTACTGTGATTTCAGTGGAAAGCTATCGAAAGGGTAAGGCCGTGAACTTCTCACTGTCCTTAGGATAAAATGATCCCTTGAGGGATCAAGACAATCAGTCCATTCTTGCTGTGTGAAAAGTGGACTGGCAGGAGGCAAGTGTGGAAACAGCAGTGTCTGTTGGAAGATTATTTCAGGGTCCATGTAAAAGAGATCTTTGAATGGACCAAGATGCAAGCTGGAGAGATGGAAGCACACAAATTCAAGTACATTTTCAAGGCAGATTTGGTTTATCAGACTTGTTAGCTCAGAGTTAAGAGAAGCCTCCAGCCTGGAAGAATCTGTATGTATCTATTAGTCTTACACACATTTGCCAGCTGGGTTTATGGATGGTCTCTAGCCTCAGTATTGTATCTTTGAAAATTCACTGAATGTATTAGCTTCCCAGGGCTGCTGCAACAAATTACTACAAACTTGGTGGCTTAAAACAACAGAAATTTATTCTCTGTCATTCTGGAGATTGAAAACTCTAAATCAAAGTGTCAGCAGTTTTGGTCCCTTCTGGAAGATCTGAGGGGAAGCCATTCCCTTCCTTCTCCAGAAATCCTTGACATTCCTTGACTTGTAAATGCATCACTCCAGTCTCTGCCTTTGCTTCACACGGCCTTCCTCCCAGTGTTTCTGTGTCTCAGATCTCCCTTTCCTTTCTCTTACAAGGACACTGTGACAGTGATATCAAATCGAACCAAATCATATTAAATAATGCCCCTGGATATAATTTATAACCCAAAGTACTATCCAAATGGGTTATCATTAATATATTTAAAAATTATTTTATTTGAAGGGCAGATTTAACAGTCAACATATTATTCAATCATGTGCTTTTTCACAAAGTAATTTTAATAACATAGATTTAGCTAATATATAATATTAGCATGTGGCTATAAATGCATATGCATCTATAGCAATAACTGAGAGAGATGTCAAGATGAGGGCTTCCCAGGTGGTACAGTGGTAAAGAACCCACCTGTCATTGCAGGAGACAGGCAGGCATGAGTTGGATGCCTGAGTCTGGAAGATCCCCTGAAGTAGGAAATGGCAACCCACTCCAGTATTCTTGCCCAGAAAATCCCACAGACAGAAGAGCCTAGTAGGATGCATTCCATGGGGTCACAAACAGTTGGACAGGACTGAGTGTTCATACACACACACACACACACACACACACACAAAGCAGTTCTCAATGATACTATGGAATCAATGAAAAAGGGCATTGTGGCAAAGCATGACTGGAGAAGAGAAACCCACTTTTGACAGCAGGCTGAAGAAAGCTCCTGAGGATAGTGACCTTTGAGCATCAACCTGAATAAACAGGGGGAAAAACAACCATGAAGATACAGAAGAATATTCCAAGCAGAAAGAAAAGCAAGTGTAGAGAATTGGAGCCAGGAGTGTGCTAGAAAGGCCTAAAGGTAAGAAGGCAGATGAGCCAGGAGAAAGTGACAGCTAAAGATATGAGGGTGATGAGGAAGCTTGGACTGGGTCCTCTAGTTCCTGTAGATGAAGAACGAAAAGGAGGGGAAGTGACTTTATTCTAAGTGAAAAATCTAAATCCTTAGAGGGCTTTCAGTATGATATCTCTTCTATGAGGAATTTAAAAGGAAATGATACAAATGAACTTATCTACAAAACAGCAACAGACTCACAGATTTAGAGAAATAACTCATGGTTATCAGCGGGGAAGGATGGTGGGGAGGGACAGTATGGAGGTTCGGGATTGACATGCACACAGTGCTATACTTAAAATGGATAACCAACAAGGATCCACTGTAGAGCAGACAGAACGCTGCTCAATGTTATTGTAACAACCTAAACAGGGAAAGAATTTGAAAAAGAATAGATACATGTATAACTGAATCCCTTTATTGTATACCTGAAACTATCACAACATTGTTAATCAACTATACTCCAATAAAAGATAAAAAGTTTTTTAAAGTCCTTAGTGGGCTTCAGGAAGGGGAGTGACAGGACGTGCTGATAATCTTTAAAGATTGCTCTGACTGTATTGTTGGAGACCAACTCTACAATAAATAGATTAAAGACCAGTTGCTTTAAAAGTTGTTGCTTTCTTCCAAAAGGGAGGTGCTGGCAGTAAGCTGGCAGTGGTAGAGAGGGAGAGAAGTCAACAGATCTGAGTAGATATTCTTGATGGACTGAAATGTGCTTAGTCAGGGAAAGAGAGGAATTAAAAATGATGCCTTGCTTATGGCTTGATTAATTGTGCATTTGCTTCACATCAAGGAAGTGAGGTTCACAATGATAGGCCTTTGCAGTCAGAGTGTAACACACCTCTCCATTTCTCCTCTGCACAGTTCTAAATCCACCTTCTCCTGCCTCCCCAATCTTCCTCATAAGCCTCACACCTCCAAGTGCCCCCTCCCCAACACACATACACACACACACACACACACACACACACACACATCCTGTCCACACCTGGATATTTCTTACCTCCTACTTCTGGGACATCTTCCCCAATGATTTAGGCTCACAAAGATTTCTTCTTTCCTTTAGAATATTAGCTTTGGAAAGACCTCAGAAACGGCCATCTCTGACTCCCTCATTTCACAGGTGGGAAATTGAGAAGAACCCAGAAAGAGACACTTGTCTATTATTTAGGGTCACATAGCTAGTTAGTAGCAAAACCAGGAATAGAGTAGAAAAGTCTCTTGATACCCAATCAAATTCTCTTTCCTCTAATTCAGCTGCCTTCTAAAATTCCTTTCCTTATAGAGTCTCTCTTCTTCAACAGGCATTTCATGACCAAGTGTTTGGTTCTCTGGTTTGTCTGCTCTATACCCTCTTTGCCTCCCTAGATAAGGTCAGAGACTGTGTCATCATTTGGCATCACACACAGTGCTGACTCTATTACTCAAGGCTGTTCAATACACTTAGGGGCTGGCTGATTGATTATGCTGTAGGCCCACATTTGCATACCTAACCTCTCATGTTTTTAAGTCTACAATGTAAATTTACATAGCAGTCAGTTACATCCAATTTTGGTCTGCTCAAAGGAAAAAGTAAAATGTTGCTCATTTTATCTTTTGATTATTATCAAATACTGTTAATATATCTGATCAGCCTAGCATAAAGGAAATTGCAGTCACTGTATCCATTGATTTCTAGTGCCATCTCTGCACAAACTGGGCTAAACTAGGGTCCTAGATTCTGTCTACTTGTTACTAAATCCTGGACATCTCATTAGTGATCGATGGCCTAATCCTTTTAATATGCCTTCCAAGAAGGCTTTCTTATTACCCACTCTCCCTCAGGAAGGAGGGGAAGGGAGAAGAGTGCTAAATTCTCTGAAACTACATCGGGGTTTAGAAACAACAGTCTCAGCTGTGTAGAAATGTGTTCACCAGCATTTTAGGAACATAACTATAATCTGCCCTCTATTCCCTCTCTGTGATGTAAAAAGCTTGTTCTTTTCACCTGTTTCATCTGATAACTATATTTCATTATTGCTTCATCCATAGGTGCCACACCTACACTTCCAAGTGGAACCAAGAGAAAAAAGACTGCTCACCAGATTTGTCTTGGTCCAGCTCTGACAGCCAGCCTCATTCTAGATAACTCATAGCTCCCTTCAAAACCAAAACCTTATGTCCATCACTAATCTGTTGTTATTGTTCTGTTACATATTGTCTGGATAATGTGTGGGTGTGTACTAAGTCGCTTCAGTCATGTCAGACTCTTTGAGACCCTGTGGACTCATAGGGTCCAGGCTCCTCTGTCCATGGGATTCTCCAGTCAAGAATACTGGAATGGGTTGCCACGCCCTCTTCCAGGGGATCTTCCTGACCCAGGGATCGAACTTGCATCTCTTAAGTCTCCTGCATTGGCAGGCAGATTCTTCACCACTAGCGCCACCTAGGAAACCTTGCCTGGATAATACTGGCCTCTAAAGTTCAGTTCAGTTCAGTCGCTCAGTTGAGTCCAACTCTTTGAGACCCCGTGGACTGCAGCACGCCAGGCTTCCCGGTCCATCACCAACTCCTTGAGCTGATGCAAGCTCATGTCCATTGAGTTGGAGATGCCATCCAACCATCTCATCCTCCGTTGTCTCTTTCTCCTCCTGCCCAGTCATTCCCAGCATCAGGGTCTTTTCAAATGAGTCAGTTCTTCACATCAGTTGGCCAAAGTATTGGAGTTTCAGCTTCAACATCAGTCCTTCCAATGAATATTCAGAACTGATTTCCTTTAGGATGGACTGGTTGGATCTACATGCTGTCCAAGGGATTCTCAAGAGTCTTCTCCAACACCACAGTTCAAAAGCATCAATTCTTCCGAGCTCAGCTTTCTTTATAGTCCAACTTTCACATCTATATATGACTACTGGAAAAACCAAAGCTTTGACTAGAAGGACCTTTGTTGGCAAAGTAATGTTTCTGCTTTTTAATATGCTGTCTAGGCTGGTCATAACTTTTCTTCCAAGGAGCAAGCGTCTTTTAATTTGATCGTCTCTAAAGGACTTATAACAAATGAATATTCACACACTTGATGCCACAGATATTTTCAGACTTAGTATTTTAAACATCTAGTCACATTAACTGTGGGATCCATAAGGCTATACAGTTTGGAAGTTCAGAGATCTGACTTAGGAGTCAGGCAGACCAAAGCAAATCCTCAATTTTCTGTTTATCTGTATAACACTGGGCACAATGCTTAACTTTCTAAGTTTCCTCACCCATTATTTAGGAATTTAAAAACATATCACAATAGGGCTACTGCAGGAATGCAAGCATTTAATGCACAGGAACCATTTAGCACAGCGCTAGGCATAGAATGACCCCGCCCCTGCCCCCAGTAATTACCAGCTGCTCCTAGCATTACTGGTGTTATTGTTATAAAACAATAAAATGTTCCTAGAAGTTTTAATAGTGACGGACAGAGTCAGAACAAGGGTTCCTTCAGTGACTTTCTGATTTAGACGAGGAAACAAAAGAAAGTCTGGGAAAAGTTGAAGACTGTGTGGCTGCTCCCTCAACCCTCCACCCCCACCCTGTGGGTGGCATGACGGACTGAAAAGGCTAATTGAGCAGCAACCCCAGATAACTTCAGGATGATAAGTTTCATGAGCATTATCCGGCAACTTTATCTTGCCAACAAAAATAAGCAGGGTCTCCGACAAAAAGAGTTTAAAATCTGGTCACTAAGCAGTGTTTTGAACAGCAAATACAGATGGACAGTAATATTTACGGTCAATTTACCAGAATCAGGTATCAGATGACCTCTGACACTAGCCCTCGCTTACTAAAGAGCTAATTAGCTGTAAAAATGAGGTGACAAGTCAATTGTATCAGCACAAAGGACGAATTTGTCATGTGGGATTTCGCTGGTAGTAAGGCCTGCCATTACAGCTCCTGGGTGGCTACTAGGCCTACAAAAGGAGCCAGCTTTCCCTGAGGGGATGAAGGCGGTGGAAGCCGAGTGTAAAGGGCTCACAGCAGAGAGTGTGCTAACAGCAGAGTCGGGCTGGGACACAGTCACCTCAGGGGCCCTGGAGGTGCAGGGCCCCACCTCTGGCAGGTGAGAACAGCTACCTTCTCAGGACTCTTATTCAATAATCAACAGAAAACACTAGCTTGAGCACTAATAAAAGTGCTATTACTGGGTTTTCCCCTCACCTTTGGCCAGCCAGAACTAAATTTTGCTTTCTGCAATGCAAAGTTTTTTCCCTCTTGAGATGTTGGAAACCAAAGAGAATTTAAAAGAAAAATCACCTGTAACTCCTCCATAAACTCCTAAACAATCAGCGTTAACATTTTGGTATGGCTCTTTCTTATAGAGCTTTAGTAAACAGAATTGGAATCAAACTGTATATACAGTTTATGGTCTCTCTCTTAATGTCATATTATATTCAAAAAGGTATGTTTTGTGTTATTAGCTATTTTCAGTAATATTTTTAAATCTTTTAATGATATTTCATCATACAGGCATGTCATAACATATATAATTTCAATATATTTGAATGTATTGAATATATTTCAATATAATCCAAGTATTTCAATGTTCCCCAGCTTTCAAAAGTCACTCTTTAATTTTAAAAGAACATCATCTAATTCTCCAACCTGCTATGCAGAATATTCAGATTTTCTTACTTAATACATCTGAGAATTCCCCAAAATGTGTATCTGTTTCTGAAAAACATTCTGTTGTCACAGTCTACGTCTGCACTTTTATTTTTTAGAATTAATTTGTATTTATTTGGCTGTGACGAGGTCTTAGTTGTGGCACGAGGATCTTTAGTTGCAGCATGCAAACTACTAGTTGCAGCACGTGGGATCTAGTTCCCTGAGTGCATACGGGCTCAGTTGCCTCAATCGTGTCTGGCTCTGTGTAATCCCACGCATGGACTGTAGCCTGCCAGGCTCCTCTGTCCACGGAATTTTCCAGGCAAGAACACTGGAGTGGGTTGCCATGCTCACCTCCGGGGATCTTACTGACCCAGAGATTGAATCTGCATCTCTTGCATTTCAGGCAGATTCTTTACTGCTGAACCGCCAAGGAAGCCCTCTAGTTCCTTAACCAGGGATCGAACCCAGGTCCCCTGCATTGAGAGTGTGGAGTCTTAACCATTGGACCACCAGGGAAGTCCCTATGCCTGCATACTTTTAACTGGCTCCTGACCACTGCTGTCTGTGCTGGTACACACCATCACACAGAGACAGCTGGGTCCCATATCACCATGAAGTCGCACAGCCATCATGAACTAGGCTTAGAGGAGAAAGATGGAGGGCTGAAAAGACAGGCTCCTTTATTCCTCTGGTCACACAGTGAACCGCACCCACTCCACGTTAAATCCCTGAAGTCTAACTAAAATCAGGCTGTAACATTACACAGTTTTAACAAAAGCTTACATTCACCATGCATTCAGTACAGAATTACCTCCAGGTGGGTGCTTTCAGGACTCTCCAGGTGGAGGGGTCACCCAACAGAAAACTCGACACATTTCCATCCTCCAGAGCCCTGGCCACACCTCCTCGTTTAACTTCAAAGAAAGAGTAGTATCTTCCCTCTCCAACTCCAAGACACCCTAGTCTTTCTTCCCAGAATGATTAAAACCCATGTTTTTCAGAGAAAACTCCTATCTTCACTCATAGCATTTGGCCTGGTGCTCACAGCCCGAGCAAGCTGATCGTGAGAGTTAACCATGTATTTCCCAAAGTCTGGAGCACTTGTGTTAGGCAGCACTGTGCCTGATTTTTCTCCAAAAGAAGTCAAATGCAAGTCCCTCCTGGTTTGGTCTGGTCTCACTAGGTCTTGATACCAAATATTTAGGAAAAATATGTACACTCCATCTCTTGAGAAGTGCAAAAGTTTTGAAGAAACAAAATGAAATATAGAGTTAAAAAAATAGTTCTATGAGTTTAAAAACTCACTATCTAGTAAACATCCCCCAATGTACAGAGCTAGGAACTCTTTACAACTCACTCTGAAGAATCTGGATTCAAGTTCATGGCGACTTCACAGCTTTCTACTGGGGACAGATGAGAAATACTCTACCTACATGTGGTACCTCTATTTCTCAATGAAAACTATTAGAAATAACTGAGTGACAATTCTGCAGCAGCAAAAACACTGGAAAAGCTTAAGAGTCACTTCAAAAAGTCACTATCAGTCCAGTTGTTTGCATTGAATTGTCTCTCAAAAAAGTCAGTTTAACTCTATACTGTGGTAGACTTAAATGTGACTCAAGGTTGTGACTGAAAGTCACCAATAAATGCGACCTTATTTGGAAATAGGGTTATTGTAGATGCAGTTAAAGAGGATTCGATTAGAATGTCCCTAATCCATGACTGGTGTCCTTATAAAAAGATGAAAATGGAGATTCAGGCACATAAGGGAGACTATTATGTAAGAAACGAGGCAGAGATTGTAAGGATGCATCTACAAACCAAGAAACTCTGAGGATTACCAGAAACTTGAATAGAGACATGAAACAGAGTTTCCCTCAAAACTACCAAAAGGAATCAATCTTGCCGACACTTTGGACTTCTCGCCTCTAGACTTGTTGTTGTTCATTCACTAAGTTGTGTCCGACTCTGCAACTCTGTGGACTGCAGCATGCCAGGCTTCCCTGTCCTTCACCATCTCCTGGAGTTTGCTCAAACTCATGTCCCTTGAGTCAGTGATGCCATCCAACCATCTTATCCTCTGTTGCTCCCTCTTCCTCCTGCCCTCAATCTTTCCCAGCATCAAGATCTTTTCCAATGAATCGGCTCTTCGCAACAGGTGGCCAAAGTCTTGGAGCTTCAGCTTCAGCATCAGTCTCATAGCCTCCAGACTACGAGATGATAAATTTCTACTTCTTTAAGCTACTTTGTGATGATTTGCTATAGCAACCCTAGAAATTTAGTAAAATTCTCATATATATTTCTCCACAGGGATAATTTTGCCCTCCAGGAGACACTTGGCAAAGTCTACAGGAGTTTCTTTTTTTTTTTAATTAATTAATTTTAACTGGAGGATGACTACTTTATAATATTATGATGGTTTTTGCCATACATTTACATGAATCAGCCAAGGGTGCATCTGTGTCCCCTATCCTGAACCCACCCACCCACCTCCCTCCCCACTCCATCCCTCTGGGTTGTCCCAGAGCACTGGCTTTGAGTGCCCTGCTTCATGCATCGAATTTGTGCTGGTCATCTGTTTTACATATGGCAATGTACATGTTTCAGTGCTGTTCTCTCAAATCATCCCACCCTCACCTTCTCCCACAGAGTCCAAAAGTCTATTCTTTACATCTGTGTCTCTTTTGCTGCCTTGGATATAGGATCATCATTACCATCTTTCTAAATTCCATATGCATTAGTATACTATTACTGGTGATTCTCCTTCTGACTTACTTCACTCTGTATAGTAGGCTCCAGTTTCATCCACCTCATTAGAACTGATTCAAATGTGTTCTTTTTTAGAGCTGAGTAATATTCCGTTGTGTATATGTACCACAACTTCCTTATCCATTTGTCTGCTGATGGACATCTAGGTTTCTTCCACATCCTAGCTATTGTATAAACAGTGCTGCAATGAACACTGGGGTACATGTGTCTCTTTCAATTCTGGTTTCCTCGATGTGTTTGCCCCGCAGTGGGATTGCTGGGTAATACGGCAGTTCTATTTCCAGTTTTTTAAGGAATCTAGAGGAGTTTCTTGTCACAACTGGGAGTGATGCTGCTGGCATCCAGAGGGGAGAAACCGCTGAAGCACAGGGATCACTCAATGCTGAGAAACCCTTAGTTAACTTATCTTTTATTTGGGAATATTCAGTTTCTTTACCATTTTTTTTCTGTCATAAATAGCGCTGCAATGACCATTGTAGTACACATTCTGGCCAACCAGTGGCAGCAATTTCTATAACTTAAATGCTTAGAGAACTATGTGTTCTCTTTTTCTTATTTTAATGGACATTTTGCCATTTCCTGTCATCCTATTTGAATACTTATTTTTGAAATAGAGTATAAACAGTAAGTATATGAATGAAAAAATCACAAACATCTCAAAGGCAGTGGAGAGACCCCAGTGTCTCCCTGGGTTAACCTTTGATCTATTATAATATTGTGCCCATATCTGCTCCATCCTCAAACATTAAGGAGGCCTTAGGAAGAAAGTATTTTTATCATAACAGCTGGTATAAATAACACACTATAACTCCTAGTTTTTTAACCTATTGTGTATAACAGTCTAAGATTTAAAAAATAGAAAACCATCTTTTTTCATGAGAAATAAATAGATGTAGTCATGAGGCAGACTTTTCTACCAGAAGATAGTAGCATTGTTCGGTTTTAAAATAGACCAGAGAGGTGATTACATTGAGGTCTGAGCCTCAGTGCCCATGACCTCACCTGCCTTTATTAGCAGTCACGAAAATGCTGCTGCTCACTGGGGTCATGGTCTTCTGGGAGGTTATTAGGCTGCACAAATATTGAGACTCAACTGTGTATCTCTGGTTAGCCCTTGACTGGCCAGACTTTCTTTTTGGCCCATGACTGGCTGGTATTTTCTCTTTTCAAGGGCAGCTTATGCCTTTTACTGCAAACAGTGCAGTACTTATGGTGCTATTTGTTGGGAGATGATTTTCTATGGGTTTCTCATGGTTAAACCTTATGAGCAGAGACCCTAACCCACTTTCATTCTGAATATATGTTTTCATAGATGTATAGTGAATAGCCTTAAAAGATAAAGATGTTGTCTCCATCTAGAGCAAAGGACAGACATACTAACTGTCCAGTATAATGAAGATTATTGTTGTTGTTGTTATAGTCACTAGGTTGTATCTGACTCTTTCACGACCCCATAGACTGTAGTCTACCAGGCTCTTCTGTCCATGGGACTTCCCAGGCATACTGGAATGGGCTGCCGTTTCCTTCTCCAGGGGATCGTACCAACCTAGGGATTGAACGTGCAGCTCCTGCATTGAGAGGTGGATTCTTTACCACTGAGCCAACAGGGAAGCCCACTCTACAGTAGAGACTGTAGAGTGGAAATTTGCTTGTAGCCTATTATAAAAGGCTTGAATTTGCCAAACTTGGGCTTCTTACACTGCAACACAAACTCACCGTGTGAGCAGCATGTATCTGCACCCCCTCAAATGGTCCCTTGGGACTTGGGGACCAAGGGGAATGAACAAGAACCTGAAGTCCATCCCATTCACTTGCTGTGAGGAATGCCTTTTGTCTCTGATCCAGTCATCTTGTAGCTTCTTCCAACATGCATGCAACTATGGCAGACTAACATATTAGCTTGTGTGTAGGGCAAAAATCTCAAGACACTTCACATTTCTTGGCCTTATTCCACCTTTCAAAGTCTATAATTCAGTGTATGGGAATGCCTCACTCAGAACAGCACCATTTTTTAAATTTTCCTCCCCTCTCTTCTCTACCCCAGTCCTGTTGTCAGTCACAGTAACTAAGAGTATAAAGCAAATCAACTAACATGAAAGACATTGGTGGCAATTGCTTCTATTACCAGAGAAGCATTTACTTCAAATAAGTGTTCTCCATAGGTTTTCATAGGTTTTCTTTAAATACCAGGAATCTAAAGTACCTAAATGTTTTTGTTTACTATCCGTTAAACCCCAAGTTTACAGGCTGGGAACATAGGTAGATGATTAAATAGTTGAAACAAGTTGAAACACTTCTGAAATTTTAATTATGAAAAAGTAATTACACAAAATTGACTCAGTGTTTGGAAATATGCCAAATGCTTAAAGACAAATGATGCCTTTTACCTTCTTTCTCGATAACTGTTAGCCAAAATGATAAAGAGTTTAAAAGAATATGTTGCTACTACTCAAAAATCTGATATCACAGACTCACAGAGCTAACCATAGTTAGCTCATCTATTCTCATAGTCTCATCTATTCAACAGGGTCATTTTACAATCTCAGATACAGAAAGTTTAAGTGATTTGTCACCAGGTAACCAGAATTCCAGGCCATTTTTCATAGCATTTATTTATTTTTATTCAGATCATATAGAAAGTAATGAGTTTACTGCAGAATACTTAAAAATGCATAAAAGCACAAATAAGGAAAAATTATGCATAATCCATGTACCCCTATTATTAGCCACTATTAACATTCTGATAATTTTCTTATTCGTTTTTCCTACAAAAGTAGAAACATGTTTTAGACGCTGTTTATAACCTGTTTCTGCTTCCATATAGTAATATACTCTGAACTTTTCCATGGCATTGAATATTATTTTACTGTACTATTCTTAAAAACTACATAGTATTTCAGAATATGAATATGCAACCAACTATTTAACTTGTCACCTATTGTAGGACTAGTTATTTTCATTATTAATATTTTATTATTAAAAACACCATGCTCAAGAGACATAAATCTCTATGCACATTTGTATTTCCATGGAATACACTATTAAAAGCAAAACTGCTGGTTTAAGTGGTAAAATGCCTTTACATTGCCAAGTCCCTTCCTCCCAAAATTTGCAATAAGATTAAGTTATGGCACACTCTAATCAAAAACAGTCATTATTATTTTTAAAATTCTTTTCTTAAATGATAAGTGAAGAAAATGATAGATGGCTTATTTGCTTTTATTTAATCACTGGAACTTTATTTTTCTTTAATTTATTGGCCATTTGACTTTTTTACATTTTTAAAATTTTCCAGGGTTAATTTGACTTCCCAGATGGCTCAGTGTTAAAGAACCACCTGCCAATGTAGGAGCTGCAGGAGATTCATGTTCAATCCCTGGATTGGAAAGATCCCCTGGAGAAGGAAATGGCAACCCACTCTGTACCACTCTGGTACCCTTGCCTGGAAAATCCAATAGACAGAGGAGCCTGGAGGGCTACAGTCCAGGGGGTCACAAGGAGTCAGAGGTGACTGAGCAAGCACACAAAAGGTTAATTTATGTGCTTTCCAATTTATCATACAGGCATAGAATTATTATTTTGTTTCAGTGTTTGTTTTTGTTTATTTTTATTACTATTGCTATGGCTTCTCTGATAAATAAAGTGTGTGTGTGTGTGTGTGTGTGTGTGTGTGTGTTAATCGCTCAGTCATGTCCAACTCTTTGCAACGGCATGGACTGTAGCCCACCAAGCTCCTCTGTCCGTGGGATTTCTCAGGCAAGGGTACTAGAGTGGGTTGCCATTTCCTTCTCCAGGGGATCTTCCCAACTCAGGGCTGGAACTTAGATCTCCTGCATTGCATGCAGATTCTTTACTGTCTGAGCCCCCAGGAGAGCCCCAGAATAAAGCATGAGTGGTTGCTTTATAATGAAAAAGTTAAGCAACTGTTCATACTTATTTATTAACAACAAAGCGGAGGCTAGGAACCAGAAATTATTCAAGAACATTCCAAGGACAGGGCCCTGGTACCCTTAACTTTGGACCCAAAAATCTTCAACGTAAACAAGTTTCAACAAGACAATTAGTTCTGTTTTATTAGTTGAATAAACCATAGTAATATATAATTAACCACTGCCTAGATCCTCCTCTCTGCCCTCTGAAAAAATATAAAAATCTATATGCTAATAATTTATGTATCTCATTATGAATAATTTCAGTGATTATTTTGCAAAATGCTTTAAATGCTGTCTTAGGGAGAAACTGACAGTTACCATGGGTTTTCTTTCCTACAAACACAAGTTCAGAGAAAAAGTTCCTCGGCATCACTTGATATTACACATTACTGCTTTAACCATTCTTTCCATCCCTGGCAGGGTCACTAGAATTGTCCTGAGAGATATGTGGGTGGCAGGGCAGCGAGCCAGCCTCAAAAGAAACCTCTGTACCACTGAGCAGCATAAGCATATTTCACTCTGCTTTCCCCCTAATTCTTATAAAAAGGTTCTATGCTATTTTATGAGGTGACTCTTCTCTGCCATTTTATATTTTTCTTATATGTTAAATAAATATGGCTAGTCCTTAGAGCTAAAAGACTGAGACACACAAAGAAAGAAGCCATCACTCTTTAAAAACGCAAACCAAACAAAGAGCATGTAACTGGCAGCTTTTGTTCAAGTGGAAGTGTCTCTTTATCTTAGCATGGTCAAAGGATGCCATGCGGATGGTGGGCAAGTTTGTAATAATAGTTCAATTGGATATGCCAGGATATCACAATAAAAAATTCATTAAAAAAAAAAAACAAGATCTCTATTTAAGATTCTCCTACCATTGTTGTCAGAACCAGAGTACTCTGCCTACAAGGCTACTAAATTGGGATAGGATTTCCCCAGAGCTCAAGTATGTTTCTCCCTTTATTGCCCAAGAAAGTAAAATTAACAGGTGATGGAGGAAGAGAGAATGGAGCCAGCAACTTCATTTCCTTTTTACAAATTCTTATCTAACTCTTCCTTTCCTCTCTTTATACACCCTCCTAGCACAAATAACAGTGGGTACATATGCTAGAAAGACAGGAATTAAATTAGTATCTTGCAGAACACTTGATCATAATGAGCAATGTGATTGAAATGTGTCAAAATTTCCCATCATTTTAAATGCACACCTTATGATTTCATAACATTTGTACATTAATATTTTCTCATAAAATTTAAATGTTTCTTGGAATTGTCTTTATTCACTGTCATCCTATGCATACATATAATCTAAAATTCCTTCATGTCACTTAAAGCCTTCTTTATACAGAAAAGGGAAATAGCGATGGAGGTGAAATTATTCATCTTTAGTTGGGAATGGGTATATAAAAATGCAAACTAAAGTGGAAAATTAAAACAAGCATCCCAGATAACCAAAGTAGGGAAAAGTCACTTGCAATTCAGATATTGCCTCAGGTTTTCATTGTATTTTCATGAAGAGATAGTCTTGGTGGCCTCTCCAACATGACTTCTAACAGAGGAAAATTAAATAGGTAGGGATGTCGTTCACAAGGTATTGTAAACCTGTGTCAAAAGTTTCTTCCATGAGTAAAAAAGTAAAGAGGGAGTTTTTTTTTCCAAATACAGGTGCATTCATCTAGGCAAGGCCAGGCAGAAACAGAGGACATTTGTTGTCTAAGCCCTCTCTCCTAAACTTGTTTTTAAGGTTTTATAGCGAGAAAACATGGGCTTTTCTCCTGCTACTGGGCTTTCAGATGATTTTTCTACACAGAAAAGAAGCCTCTGGCATTTTTTACATTGCAACCAGCAGTTGCTTGGCTGCGCTATCAAAGCAGGCCCAGCAGATCCTCTTGAATGGAGACTCCAAGACCCACCACAGACTCCGGCTGCACTAATGAACTAAGGGCACAGATTCCGCTGGGCCCCAGCAAGGCAGCTGTTGGGGGGACATAAAATTCCATGGAGATGGGACCAGGCTTCAGTCATAAAGAATCAACTTGTCTTAGCAGGTGCTATAAGTTCCAACATCTGCTGGCCACATAAAACAAAAAGGCTAATGGATGATGGGAAAGTGTAAATACACCATAAAGAGTTAGTTACTCATATACACCGTAGTTATTTTGCTACTCATTGGTTCCTATTAAGGTTTGGTGATTTTTATACTAGTAGTAAACAAACTTATACGTTAATGCTTTTTAGCAAATAGTAGAGTTAGATCAATTACTCTCCTAAACTTATTTCAACATAATAATATCCAGAAGTGATAAAGTAGAATGTCTAAGCTCACAGTACATCTTAAAATAGTAATCCTGGTAAAACCAAAGGGATTCCTCTCCCAGTGGAAGATTCAGAGAAATAAGCAAACTGCTTATGTGGATTCAGGCAGCACTTGAAACAAAATAACAAAGGATCACAACTATTTGCCTATAGGCAAGTCCAGGGCGGTGGTTAAGGATCCAGGCTTCCAAATGAGATCTGGGTTCAAATCTCCAATCAGTTGTTAAGCAGGCATATAGCTTCTCTGAGATTCAGTTTACCTATTATATAAAACAGGCTTCCCCAGTGGCTCAGACAGTGAAGAGTCTGCCTGCAATACAGGAGACGCGGGTTCAGTCCCTAGGCTGGGAACATCCCTGGAGAAGAAAATGGCAACCCACTCCAGTATTCTTGCCTGGAAAATCCCATGGATGGAAAAGCCTGGTGGGCTACAGTCCATGAGGTCACAAAGAGTCGGACACAACTGAGTGACTAACACATACACGTATTGCATAAAACAGGGTCAGATTAAAATAAAATAGTATTGTTAAGTCCTTAGAACAGAGTCTAAAATAAAGTGAGCATTCCATGAATAGAAGCTTATTGTGGTTGTTATTACTACTAACTACTTATTTGTACCTTAGTTTGTCCAAAAATAGTGGCTCAGACTGTAAAGAATCTGCCCACGGTGCAGGAGACCTAGGTTCCATCCCCGGGTAGGGAAGATCCCCTGGAGAAGAGAATGGCAACCCACTCCAGTATTATTGCCTGGAAAATTCCATGGACAGAGGAGCCTGGCGGGATACAGTCCAGGGGTCACAAGGAGTCACATATGACTGAGCAACTAACACACAAACCCTAGTTCGTCCAAAAATAGATTTAAGGTGGTTCATAAAGATAATAAAACACAGTAAAATGATACAAGTCAATAGATGAAAATAAAGGGCAAAAATAAAAGAAATTTTTTTTTCTACAAAGAATGCATTTTGACCCTGTGGATCAATCAAATGAAAATTTGTATTTCTTCTTCATGAATTACTCATCAAATACATGGCAACTAAAACCGAGGCACAACTTAGAAACACTAAAAGGACTCCTGGGAAGACTAAAAACTTCATTTTTATTTCACTTCAGGTCACAGACTCTTGCTCCTGCTCCCATGAAAATATCAGTTATCAGGAAACAGGCTACTATAAACTTTAGTGGCTGGGGCACAAGTACCAAGAAGCAGAATAAAGTGGCCTCAATTGATACTAGTCAAAAAGATCCACCCAAACTTCTCTTTCACTTTGCACTTAGATTTTCCCTCTCCCATCCCTTCACTGATTTCCATGTTTATCAGGGTGTGCAATGCTGCACTGTTATTTAGTGAGACGGCCAAAAACAAGGTCCCATAATAAATTTCACTTTGGAAAAGATATGCCACGTCACTTTCAGCATCAGATCTCTAGGGAGGTGAAGCATCTTGGCGTGTAGATTTACGGAAGTCTACTTTTGAATATTAATTATGTATCCCACTACTTCCTCACATAATTATTTTTACTATAAATTTTGCTACTGCAAACTGTAGGATTAGCATTTTAAAGACTTACTGGAGACAGGAGTTCAACCAATAAACATAAACACTCTTGGCCTCCTGCGGAGATACGCTCTAATTTGTAATGCTTAACGTACATATTTATTCTGACAGACTGAGAATTGGGAAGACTGTATCACAGAAATGGGAAGAAAAGGAGGTTTCCTCTTGATTGCCAAGACCAGTTGAATGGTTTTCTGGGACCCTTTGTTGAGAAATATCCCCAGGCAGTGCGTAAGCTCAACTGCCATATGACCCAGCAATCCCACTTCTGGGCATACACACCGAGGAAACCAGATCTGAAAGAAACACGTGCACCCCAATGTTCATCGCAGCACTGTTTATAATAGGCAGGACATGGAAGCAATCAAGGGGAAAAATTTTTGCAACCAACTAATGACACCTATCAAGGGCAGAGGAACAAGGAGGAGGTGAGCCTTTTTTGCTACATACACTGGACCTACAAACCACATACAGTCATTGAAAGTCACGGAAATTTGCTCAATGGAATTTTACATGCTAAGCCAAGCAGTCCCTCCAAACCCTATGGACCTTTTGCTGTTCCTCCAAGCTGTCATGTCTGGTAACAAACGACTGGTGAGTCCTGAGCTGGTGCTCAGCCAAAGGAGCTGGTTGAAATTACTGCCTGAGCAGAGGCAGTCACCCTGGGAAAGCACAAGAAGGTGGATGAGGAAGGCGGGTTAAGAGGGGAAGTGGTTATTACTATATCTCTCAAATGTGCTTTCCTTTATAGAGCAGAGAATAGTGCAGAATATATCTTCAGCAAATGAAGCAAAGAAGATAACTGATTCAGACTGGTCATGGAGAATTATGATTCATGTTGGCCATACAGAATTAGACCTGAAGAAAAATATCTCCTTTTAAACACATATATCACCACCACCCACATCAATCTGAGCTAGCCTGACAATAGACTGTGCCTATCATCACAGCCAGTGAGTGTCCCCACGAATCCTCCCACTGACCAGCATCCTTACAGTAACTATGGAGACTGGTGCATAGCCTAGGTTCAGCCTGGCAGCCTTTCCTAATATTCCTAAGGCCTCAAAAGGTTGGAGTGCAAAACCACAGGCCCCTTTTTCTGAGTTGCAGACGTCATACCTCTCAGCCCACATGGATGCTTTTCTTTGTTGTAACTGAGTAGGAGATAAGGGGGTGTCCAGGCCGGCTTGAGATCAAAATGAAATTTTTTTTTAAATGATCATTGGAGGAAGGAATACTACACCCATAGTTTTTATTTCTATTTATATTTAACATTTCTTTTAAAAGAAGCTATAAGATAATTTAGAAGGATGTGTCACATACTAGATAATTCTGTTTATATAAAATATACTGAATAAGTAAATCAATAGAGACAGAAGGGAAATTAGTAGTTGCTAGGGACTCAGGACAGGGCAGAATGAGGATTGACTGCCTAAAGAAGTACATTTTCAATTGGGGAGAATAAAAATGTTTTAGAACTCAACAGAAGTGATGGTTGTATAATATTAATTTTGTTAATGAGTAATGCCTTTGTGGAGAAGGCAATGGCACCCCACTCCAGTACTCTTGCTGGAAAACCCCGTGAATGGAGGAGCCTGGTAGGCTGCAGTCCATGGGGTCGCTAAGAGTCGGACACGACTAAGTGACTCACTTTCACTTTTCACTTTCATGCACTGGAGAAGGAAATGGCAACCCTCTTCAGTGTTCTTGCCTGGAGAATCCCAGGGACGGGGGAGCCTGGTGGGCCGCCATCTATGGGGCTGCACAGAGTCGGACACGACTGAAGTGACTTAGCAGCAGCAGCAGCAGCAGCAAATGCCATTGAATGCACACTTTTAAATGGTTAATTTTATGTTTTGTGAATTTCTCAATTTGGGGGGACATCTGGTGAAAATTCAATATGAGTTGGATATTAAATGATATTGCGGAATAATGAATTTTCTTAGGTATAATAATGGTATGGTGTTGCTGAAAGAATAAAACTTCTTGTTCTTTTTTCAAAGATGCATGCACAAACAGGCAAAAATACAGAAGTAGGACTACACCAAACTAAAAATCTTCTGCACAATGAAGGAAATAATCAACAGAATAAAAAGAGAACCTACAGTATAGGAGAAAATAATGGCAAACCACATATCTGGTAATGGGTTAATAACAAAAATATATAGGGAACTCCAACATGTCAATAGAAAAAAACAAATATCCAGATTTTAAAATGGCCATAGGGCTTGAATAGACATCTCTTCAAACAAGATACACAGATGGCTACCAGGTATATGAAAGGTACTTCACACTTTTTAAGATGGCTATTAGTTAAAAAAGAAAAGCATATATCAGGGAGGATATGGAGAAATTGGAAACCTTGTGCACTGTTGATGTGAATGTAAAATTGATACAAGTTTGGAACACTAGGAGGAGTATGGTGGCACCTCAAAAAATTAAAAATGAAACTACTTTATTATCCAACAATCTCACGTCTGGATATATAGCCAAAAGAAGTGAAATTAGCATCTTGGAGTGGTACCTGCACTTCCAGATTCACTGCAGCATTACTCACAGTAGCCAAGATATGGAAACAACCCAAATGTCTACAGACAAATAAGGAAAGAAGATGAGATACATATATGCAATGGAATATTATTCAGCCTTAAAGAATAAAACTGCCAAATGCAACATCATGGATGAACCTGGAGGACATTACATTAGTTGAAATAAACTAACTACAGAAAGACAAATACTGCATGATTTCACTTATATAAGGTATCGGGAAGATCCCTTGGAGAAGGAAATGGCAATCCACTCCAGTGTTCTTGCTCGGAGAATCCCATGGACAGAGGAGCCTGGTAGGCTATAGTCCACGGGGTCGCAAAGAGTCAGACATGACTGAGCAGCTAACACACACACACACACACACACACACACACACACAAGGTATCTAAAGTGGTCAAACTCATAAGCAGAAAGTAGAACAGTGGTTGCCATGGCCTACGGGGGAGGAAGAAATGGGGCATTGTTGTTCAATGGATTTAAAGTTTCTATTAAACAGGTGAATAAGTTTTAAAGATCTGCAAAATCTCTCCAGGTATAAAATCGTGCCTAAAGTTAAAAATATTGTATTGTGTACCTAAAATTTTTATTGAGAGTAGTTCTCACATTCTGTTCCTACCACTTACACACATACAAAGGGGACACATGAGAAACCTTTTGGAGTTGATGGATACGTCTATTACTTTGATTGAATACTGGTTTCACAGTTAAATGCATATATCCAAACTCATCAAACTGTGTACATTAAATATGCAGTTTTTGATACATCAACTAGACCTCAATAAAGTTGTTGATTTTATTTTTTAAAAAAGATATGTGCAGAAGTCTTTAGCAATAAAGTGTCATGATATCTGTAACTTATTTTCCAACAAAAATCATTCATTTCTATATAGAAAGAGATTAAAGAAAAACATTCTAAATTGTAAAATCTAACTGGAGGCTACAAGGCTGTTTGTTTTGCTATTCTTTCAACATTTCAATATGTTGGAAATTTTGAAAGTAAATATTAGGAGAAATTTTTAAGTGTACTCCTGAAACCCAGAATGAAGCTCCAGACTCATACTAATCAGTAACTTGGTTAATGAATTCAATTTTTGTTGAGCATCTACTAGATTCCAGGTGCTGTGCTGGGTACTCAGAACATAAAAACAAACAAAACGGATATACTCTTCTACCCTTATAAAGCTAACAGTCCCATGAGGGAACTCACAAATAATTAGGCACCTCAGTACCAGTTATGATGGGAAAACGCAGAATGGCCTGGAAGAACCAAGAAAACCTTCCAAAGGACTCCCAAAGACTAAGACCATCAGGATCTTATCTAAGTAAAGAGAGAGAGTCAGCATTCTAGCTAGGTAAAACCAGCAGAGTGAAGGTCAGAGGTGAGATTCTGGGCCAGTGGGTGCAGATCAACCTGCAGGAGGCAGACAAACAGCATAAATGAATGAAAACAAGAAGCAGCCCCGTGTAGAGGAGGCTTCCAGTACAGAGGGTGCTGTCACTCAATCCTGGCCGACAGAAAGCCCAACACAAGGAGAAAAGTGGGAACCTGGGTGGTCGAGTCATCACAGTTGTAGACAGTCCCCGCCCAGGGCACTTCTACCCTCCAGTCTTGTCTTTGAAGTTGTAGCCCCTTCTTAAGGGGAGGGTGGCCCCCCAAACCATGTTCAAGGCATCAGAAAAATACCAGGGCTGAGGAAGCAACCATGACCATGACCACCGGCCAGGCAGAAATCAGCACCCGCACTCGTGAAGTCTAAGGCCTCCCCACTGTGCGTGCTTTTGTTTTTCTCTTAAACACAACTGCAAAGAGAGGCACTGGCACAAAGTGGTAATTCCTAGAGCTGTGAAGTCTTAAGTAAAGTCTTCAGTACTCTGACTTAAACTGATCATCCTAGAGCTACTTAAACATAATCATGGAGCCAAACCATGTGAGAGCTCACAATTCTGTATGTTTTGTTTTGTTTGCCAGACTGGGACTCATATTGGAGACTTGAGAAGAATAAGCCCTAACTTGGTTTCTCCCCTATTTTTGCTGCAAGACAGACAGAGGCTGAAAAGGACAAGGGGATGGGATTTTAGAGAAAAAGAAGATTTCAGAAAACCTTGAGATTAATAGAGAGTTTAACCCTTTGGAAATAACCAGTTAACGAGTTTTGAGTTACCCTTTTTCTCAAACTACTCTTTTTCAGTAGGGGTTAGTGTCAATGGAATTGAGGGGGTTTGCTGGATTGCAGAGGGGTCTAGTACTGCATTTAAGGTTTCAGTCTGGGACCCTTGAGGGGCTTCTGCAAAATCCATGACAGTCTCCTGTGCCCAGAAACAGGCCAGGACATCTACGAAGACCTGGGGTGCCCACTTTTTAACTAGAGCCCTGGAGGAAAATAATCCTCATTCCCTATTTTGACATACATCTCTTGGTGGGTTATTTTATTCTATTCTGGGGCCTGAGAAGAAGTCTAACTGCAGATTCGCAGCTCTAGCCCTTTGAAGTGCCATTGATATTCCAAACTCAGGGAGCCTCCTGCATCATAATGGAATCTTCAACCTGCCCCCAGCCACACTACAAATAAACTTGCTCCAGCCAACCTTGGAGCAGGCCCTGTGCACCCACGCCAGCTGACCTCTGAGAAAAGGGCTTGAGCAGCATAAGCTTTGCAAAGGAAAATAAAATCCTCAGCATGGAGCCTCAAACAAGAAAAACAGTGAGATATTTAAACCTGACCATTTCTTTTTAAAGACTTGGGTGTTCTTCAGAAAGGGAATTTCCCTCCCACCTCAGAAGGGTCCAGAGTGTTACTCATATTATTTACAGAGCTTTGAAGTGCGTCTCCAAAGTTTGAGTTCAGCTCTGAGGAATGTGAGGGTCAAATCATTTTCCCTTTCTGATGAAGGAAGGCTGTGAATTTAATACCACAATTTATTGAAAACAAGGAAATACACTGAGGTGCCCTCCACTATAAATGCACAACAGTAGACAGTTGGAACCACATTCTACTGCAAGGAGTTTATGCAGTTTGGCCAAGGGTGGCGAGACGTTTAAATGAGTTTTCTGGTTAATCCATTCCTACCAGATTTAGCACCTGTAAAAGGCATGACACTTTGCTTCTAATAATAGGAATTGACTTGATTTATTTAAACAACGTTAGAGTCATCATTTTCTAAAAGTAAAATAATTCAAGATATATTCCTATACTATGTGTATATTTTATGAAAACTGGAAGTTAAACAACGTCTGGGGCATGTGGCTTTTCCTGGTAACCCTCCGGGTGACCTCTCTTTTTAAAAGTGACCTTTTGAGCTTTATTATCTTAACAAGAAACCCCTCCCCGCCCCCGTTTATATAGCTGCTTTCTTTATGGAGCTTGAAGCACTCTGTTGACCTTGGAATGCCCTTCATGCATAGAAGGATGCTCTCTCTGGCCTACAGAGATGGCGAGACATTCATAGACCAAGGACTCAAAGGCTTAGCTTGCAGGCATTAGGTGCTGGCTGAACATCCAGGGTTTCCCAGGTGGCGCAAGCAATAAAGAATTCGATGCCAATGGAGGAGCCGAAGGAGATATGGGTTCGATCCCTGGGTCGGGAAGATCCCCTGGAGAAGGGCATAGCAACCCACGCTAGTATTCTTGCCTGGATAATCCTGTGGACAGAGCAGTGTGGGGGCTACAGTCCATGGGGTTGCAAAGGGTCGGACACAACTGAGCACGCAAGCATGTGAGCAGTGAGCATCCAGGACTGTTCTCTGCGCCAAAATGACACAGAAATATTTTGGTCCACTGGCCCCAGCAGTGTGCTGCCACCTCACACCTGAAATGGCTACAAGGGGTCCAACATTCTGAGTCAAGTTCATGCCCTCACCTACAGGTTGGTAATCTGAAACGCGTTAGCTGAGATTCCTGTAACCTCCACTTCTGCATCTGTAAAATGGGATGAATGATATCGCCCTCATAGATCTGTTGTATAACACTTTATAGCCCTTATATGTTTGCATAGCTATCTTCTCCTATTAGTTTGCATTTAGCTGAATTAGCATTGTTGGCTGAATAAATATTGAATGACCTGGCACTGTGCTCACATTTTCACTTAGATTGTTTTAATTCTCACAAAAGCACATGGGCTAGGTATAATTATTAGCAGACCCAGAAAACTGATACTTAGTTGAATAACTTTCCTGAGTTCAGACACTAGTTGGAATCAGGGTTCCTGGCAAATTACTGGGCCTCCACAGCTTGTCTCCTTAATTCTGATAATACTGCTTAGTCCTGGCCATCTCAGACCCTAACAGATATAGAAGGCAGGTAAATAAATGATTATAGTCAAAACTATGGTTTTTCCAGTAGTCATGTATGGATGTGAGAGTTGGACTATTGGACTATAAAGAAAGCTGAGTGCTGAAGAATTGATGCTTTTGAACTGTGGTATTGCAGAAAACTCTTGAGAATCCCTTGGACTGCAAGGAGATCCAACCAATCCATCCTCAAGGAAATCAGTCCCGAGTGTTCATTGGAAGGACTGATGCTGAAGCTGAAACTCTAATACTTTGGCTACCTGATGTGAAGAACTGACTCATTGGAAAAGACCTTGATGCTGGGAAAGATTGAAGGCAGGAGGAGAAGCGAACAACAGAGGATGAGATGGTTGGATAGCATCACCGACTCGATAGACATGAGTTTGAGCAGGCTCTGGGAGCTGGTGATGGACAGGGAAGCCTGGCATGCTGCAGTCCTTGGGGTCACAAAGAGTTGGACACGACTGAACTGAACTGAACTGAAATGATTATAATGTAATATAAAATGCACTTTCTGGAGAGTTTATGCTTTGTTCCAGTCATTTTAGATAGACCTGGTTCACTTTGGAATGCCCACAGTAGACTACATAAGGAGTTAGGGCACTGTCACAGTGAAATTCCTCCAGGCCCTTCTCCCTGGCTGGCGCGTGCCCTCCTCACTCTCACCCTGCCTGGCTTCTCAGCAAGCAAATCTCACTTGGTGCTGTTCCTTGATCCGGCCTTCCGCCTACCTGGCAGCCTCGTTTTGAACTTGTGCTACAAACGAACAGCTACACCAAGGGCCTTTCAACTGGTGTGTGTACACCTCCAGAAACACGAAAGAGCTTTCCAAGGGATGGGTGGGCAACGGAGGTTATAAAAATTAGTTTCCAAATCCTCAGCTTTTATATGCACAATTTCCTAAAACTAATTCTTCCCAAGAGAAACTTACTGAAAAAGAACACGCTTTTATTTCTCACTTTCTCCTTCATTTCTCCCTTCTTGCCAGAAAGGTATGCTTTTCTCTGTCTCAGGCCTACCCAAGGTACTTGACCCCAGGGCTAAAGAGCCCAAGAGGGCCAAACAAAGAGACACTTGGAAAATATTTGTGCTTGTTAACTGTTTCCTATTCTCTTCTTTCCACCACATTGAAGGAGGCCCTAATTGAATCATCAGCTAATGGATCATTAAAAATACTTTTTGACTATTGGTTTGGGTATACATCAGAATTTCAGACAATTGAGAAATGTAGCTATCACAAAACCTCCTTGCTTCCCATCTTCTCATTTACTGAACAAGTATGTTGGTGTTTTCATTTATTAAAAAGTAAAAATAGGGATGGAAATTAGGCTGAACCTTGTCTCATTCTGGCAATGCCGAGACATCCACAATTCAACTAGAATTAAGTTGAACTAATTTTAAAAGTTTAGCCCTTGTCATTTTACATAATAAAAAATGCATTTTCAACAAATTTTGTTTTTAAATTAGTCATCAAAATGTGTAATATATATTTTAACCAACTGTGTGCTATTAATAATCATAATAATAATTTTGTCAATAATGTTTCAACATTTATAATTTGATGGCTAGAGGAAAAAATTTAATTAAAATGTCAATATCTATACTTATTTTGTAGAAAAGAATTATGACACAATAGTCTAAAAGACTTTTAAGCATAAAATGTATTATATAAAGATAAAATTCTCTGCGGGGAAGCAGAATGGAAATATGAATTCTGAAGAAAAATAAATGACGTAAACATTCAGCCTATTAAAAGAGTTTATTTGTATACTGTTTAATAGGTGATGATGGATATCAAATCGGTAGATTACACTTGATGCATTTTAAAGATGATGTAACAAATTTATTTGAAAGCTCCATATTTACAATATTTTTAAGTGCTATATTTACATCATAGTGGAAACACACCCTTTCAACTATTCTATTTACACTTAAAATATATATTCCATTTACACTTAAAATATAAAATATATAAGAAATTTTTCAAAAGCCTCTTAATGGGTACATGTGAGGAAATTCTGAAGACCTCTGAAAAAAAAGAAGCAATACTTATATCCCTCAACTGGCATGCATATGTTGTTGTTCAGTTGCTAAGTTCTCTCCAACTCTGCGACCCCATGGACTGTAGACTGCCAGGTTCCTCTGTCCATGGGATTCTCCAGGCAAGAATACTGGAGTGGGTTGCCCTTTCCTTCTTTAGAGGATCTTCCAACCCAGGGATCAAACCTGTGTCTCCTTCATTGGTAGGCAGATTCTTTACCACTGAGTCACCTGGGAAGCCTGTGGTATACTACACAGCTGCAAAATAATAATAATAATGCTTTTAACTGATAGGAAGATATCTCTGGATACATTGTTAAGTGGGAAAGAAAATCAAAGTGCTTAAGATGATGCACAAACCTCTGAGTAAGAAAGGCTGGGGAATAAGAACATTCATATTTTATCTGCATGAACTGGCATAAGGAACCACTCTTTGTGACCCCATGGACTCTGCACTCCATGGACTTCTCCAGGCTAGAATACTGAAGTGGGTAGCCTTTTCCTTCTCCAGGGGATCTTCCCAACCCAGGGGTCGAACCCAGGTCTCCCACATTGCAGGCAGATTCTTTACCATCTGAGTCATAAGGAAAGCCCAAGGAACCACTAGAGGAATAAAAATCAGGAGTAAGGGGAATTGGGTGGATAGGGATAGGTGGGATTGAGACTTATCAGTTTATGCCTTTTATATCATTTTGATGTTTGAATCACATATTACAATCAATTCAAAAAATTAAAATGTCAAAAAGAAAAAATTTTACCAACCACAGCTCAGGATTTAACTCAGTACATCTTAATTAGTTGATTTTATCTAAGAATATTTTCTGAATCAAGACCCAATCTGGAAGTCCCCTGGACATGTTTTCTCTGTATGACTGTGGATGCAAATTTTATTGATTTTGCTGCAGAAACAGTAATTGCTAAATTGGAACTCCATGAAATGCATGCATATACCTGACAGCAGCTTAATTTATTTAATGGTTTAAAGCAATTTACAAAAAGTGACTTAGGGGTTTTTTTTTGGCTAGCTCCCTATATTTCCCTTTCTTTCTCTTTCCAATAGTCAATTGAGTCTGGTGCGTTTTGTTGAGTGTATTTGAATGTAGAGCAGGACTATTTTAATGACACATTTAGTGCCCATTTGTAATAATGTTTTTAGTCATTAAAATATACACTAGGGAGAACCATGACAGCATCACTAACTAATTACAGTCATGTGGAAATGGGGATGAAAAGAAGGAGGTCCAGCTCTCTCATACCTTATTCCAATTTCTCACCAGCATTCTGACCGCAATAGACCTCCACTTCCTTGATCCCTCCATTCTCCACTAGCCCGCCAGCCCCCCATCGGGCTTCATTTCCCTCCCTACTGAGCTAGGGCACCATGGTGCATCATGTCAGCCTCTCCTGTCAGCACCTTCAGTTTCCTCAACCCTTTGCCTTCTGCCATCCACCCCCTGCCAGCCTCCACCTCCAGGTTCCTCCAGCAATCCATCTTCTCTCTTGCCTACACCAAGACTGCCAAGCACAGCTGGAAAGAACCACACAACCCCACACATTAATGCCACTGCTGATTTATGTTTTCTGATGTCAGATGAATTCTCAACACTATTTTTCAACCTGTCCTGAGTCTGCTCCCACTCACATTCCCCTTAAGGGCTATTCTGAACACTTGCACTTCCTCCCCTCATTCTAATGACCTTGCCCCACATTATGAGAGAAATAAGGTTATCAGTTGTGGTCTTCTTCCCATCAGACTGGAAATGGTGATGGACTCTCTGACCAGGTGGACCACAGGGCTAAGATGGAGTGAAGGGTGGGAAGAACCACTTACTGCAGGATCAATATCCTTCCTGGGTACCATAATCATGCCTGATTAAGAGCCACTGCCCAAAACACTAGGCTCCTTTCACACTTCCCTCTTCTTCACCTCCCACTCACTCCCTAATTCACGCTGCTTCCACTTCCACATCTCCACTGAAATTACAGTTCTCTAGCTTTCTTACAACATTCAACGTCTTGTGTGCTGTGTCTGTTAAGTCACTTCAGTTGCATCTGACACTTTGCGACCCTCTGGACTGTAGCCTGCCAAGCTCCTCTGTCCGTGGGATTCTCCAGGCAAGAATACCGGAGTGGGCTGTCATTTTAATCCTCCAGGGGACTTTCTCAGCCCAGGGATGGAACATGTGTCTTTTACATTTCTTGCATTGGCAAGCAGGTTCTTTACCACTAGCGCCACCTGGTAACATTTCTGTTTGTCCTTAAGTTTATTGGCTTCCTCATACATTGGACCATCTCTTCTTAGCTATCACTATCTCCTTAATTCTCCTCTAGGGATAGTTCTTCCTCAATTCCCTTTCCTGTCTGCCCTTTCTCCAAAAAAGCTTAAAGAACATGTCTACCACACTCTACCCTCTGGGCAGCACCTTCCATGGCTTTATCATCTCCATGTTCAGTCTCTATATTCCTTCCCTCAAGAGACAGGCTCCTATCCTATCCTATCCCAGATATTTCTAGATATCCTAAATAGATATCTCCTCTACACAAAAGCTCGTGCAATAAACAGAAATCAGTCTAAACATCTTCTCTCCATGCAATCAGGCATCAGGTTTAAGCACATCTTCATCTAAATGTCTCTCAAATGCTCCTCGTTCTCTGCATCCTCATCTCTTTCTATTCCGTTCGGGACCCCATTTTTCATCTGAATGTGCAGCAGCAGTGCCTAGTGCACAGCTGACAATCAGCTCGTTGCTGAATGAGTAAGTGAGTGAATGAAAACAAATGGTACTAAACCTTCATGACCTCTGATCCATGCTACACACAGGAGCTAGAGTTCTTTAAACAACAAATTTGATCATATCTTTTCCCTAAAGGTTCACCATCACCTGTAAAACAAAATCCAAACTCTTCTTGTCTCTAGCCCCTAACTACCTTTTCTACTTCATTTCCCATCATCCCTTCATAATAATATCTAATTATTATTACATGTAAGGTACTAATCTAAGCTCTTTAAACTGACTAGCTCATATAAACGCCACTCGGCATCTACACATAGTTAATTTTTTACTTTTCAGATGACAAAATTGATGCACAGAAAGACTAACTTCTCACGGCTACATGCATCTAGAAAGTGGCAGAGGTTGGAGTCAAACCCAGCCTACTGACCCTCGAATTCATGAGCCTTCCTCATTCGTACACTCAAAGTAAGCCACTGGCTCCATTTTGGACCTGCTAAGTTCCATGGCTATTCCACGGCCATGCTCTTCCAGAGAGACATTCAAGGTTCTAATCAAATTGTCCTTCCCCCAGCACTCTGTTAGTTACACTCCAGTTTAAATCTCAGTAAACAAATAGACCTCATCTCTACTTGAAAGTCCTCCCTGGCTTTCCTAGATTATTACTGCTCCTCAACTGGATGCCATTTCTATTTTATACCCAAGTGTATTTATAACCCTTAGCTCACCTAAGGAGGAAAAACTAATGTTCCCATGTTTGGATCAATGGAAACAAGGAGTGAAAGCTGGTGGTAGAAATGTCTCTTGATAACAAAGAGAAGCAAGAAAACAAGAGACTAAACAGGAAGTCATATGAGAACAGATATTTGTGGAAAGCAGTGTGTCAGTGAGGGAGATGGAAGAGAGACTGTGTTGTAAGCAGACCTACAGCTGCTGAACTCCATTAGCTGTGGAGCAAAAAAGCCTGGAAGAAGTCATGTATACAATCCATGTGTTGAATCAAGAGTGTCTGTCTACCCTGTCTTCCACTTGGAACTCCTGAGAATAGTCTTTTCAACACTATTTTAGTTTTTCAACACTTTTAAAAACAGATAATTTCTTTTTTAATCAGTTCAGTTCAGTCATTCAGTCTTGTCTGACTCTTTGCAGCCCCATGGAGTGCAGCACGCCAGGCCTCCCTGTCCATCATCAACTCCTAGAGTTTACTCAAACTCATGTCCATTGAGTTGGTGATGCCATCCAACCATTTCATCCTCTGTTGTCCCCTTCTCCTCCTGCCTTCCCTAGCATCACGGTCTTTTCCAATCAGTCAGTTCTTCACATCAGGTGGCCAAAGTATTGGAGTTTCAGCTTCAGCATCAGTCCGTCCAATGAATATTCAGTACTGATTTCCTTTAGGATGGACAGGTTGGATCTCCTTGCAGTCCAAGGGACTCTCAAGAGTCTCCTCCAACTCCACAGTTCAAAAGGATCAATTTTTCGGCGCTCAGCTTTCTTTATGGTCCAGTTATCACATCCATACATGACTACTGGAAAAACCACAGCTTTGACTAGATGGACCTTTGTTGGCAAAGTAACGTCTCTGCTTTTTAATATCCTGTCTAGGTTGGTCATAACTTTTCTTCCAAAGAGCAAGTGTCTTTTAATCTCATGGCTGCAGTCACCATCTGCAGTGATTTTAGAGCCCAAAAAAATAAAGTCTGTCAGTCCAGTGTCAGTACAGAATCTATATAAAAATGGAATAAGAAAAAGAAGACATTTTAAAAATAGTGACACTCAAAAAATATTAGCTTAGATATGACATAACCAAATACATTGGCCAAAGTTTGAGAAGTTCAATAACATAATTACCTGTATCAAAACAAAGTTCAAAACAGAAATCTAGTACTTCAAGGAAGAAACAGAAAGCCAAAAAAATATAAACATGAGTTAGCAGACCTCAGAAAAAAGTAAACAGAAAGAAATAATCACAAAAATACAGACCACACTGAAAGCAGCCCAGAGAACAGTAGAGATTACTAAAATTAAAAAAAAAAAAAGGCATGAAAGATTGGATAAAAATAAACAAAATGAAATAAAAGTGAACAAATGGTTAAAACATATTAGAGAGAAGAGGTTATGTTTAAAAGAGACAAAAATAATTCAATGTACTGATAACTGGTATCTCTGAAGAACTGAAACCTTCAAAAAAGAAAAATACAGAGGATGTATATATATATATATGTATATATATATATGTATGTCAATTTAATTCAAGAAATTTAATTTAATTCCCATGAATAAGACCAGATTCTTGGACAGACTGAAAGACTGCATCAAATCCCAGGGAAATATGATACAGAATAATTATATCAAACAGCTTCAACTGCAGGTAAACACTCTGGCTCTTTTAAGAATAATTTAATACATGAGGATTATCTCCTTGTATAAACATTGAAAGGGCCACAGAAGACTACTCCCTAGTTTGACCATTCAGGGAAAATTTCCAGAACCAGCCTATCAAGGAGGCTGCACCTTCTACCATGATCAAGGAATTGAGAATTCGTGAAGAAGCCACCTAGCGTGCAGATACTAGTCTACATACCACCCACGCCCTGATCCAGAAATCCAGGAGTGTCTTAGTCTACTCAGGCTGCCATGACAAAAACATCATACACTAAGTGACTAAACAACAAATATTTATTTCTTACTGTTATGGAGGTTGGAAAGTTCAAAATCAAGATACTGGTAGTTTCTGTGTCTGGCAGTGGCTTGCTTCATGGATCACAGACAGTTGGCTTCTTCCTGTGTGCCCCAATGGCAGAAGGATCAAGGGAGCCCCCCACAGTCTCTTTTATAAGGACATTAAGGTCATTCTTCAGGGCCTCACCTTTGCGACCTAGTCAGTTCCCAAAAGCCTCATCACATTGCGGGGTTAGTATTTCAACATACAAATTTGGAGGTGGACATAAGACATTTCATCCATTACAGGAAGACACTGCCATAACTGTAGGCTGTATTATAACATCCAGTCAGCCATGATCCATGGAACCAAGTAGTTATTCCACTGAAGTGTCTGGTACTGTTGCTAAAGAATAAGCAAATGCCTGAACTACTAAGTTTTCCAGCAAAAATGCTAACAGCAAAAGAAACACTGCCCTTTAAAAATCTCAGATGGGTCCCTGTATGTATGTGCATGCTCAGTTGTGTCCGATTCCTTGCGACCCCATGAACTGTAGCCCACCAGACTTCTCTCTCCATAGAGTTTTCCAGTCAAGAAATACTAGAGTGGGTTGCCATTTCCTACCCAGGGGATCTTCCCAACCCAGGGATTGAACCTGCATCTCCTGCATCAGCAGGCCAATTCTTTACCACTACACTACCTGGGAAGCCCATCAGATGGGTCCCTGGTGACAACTAAATCATATGCAGAACCTGAGCTTCAGAGAATTCTAGAATATGCATGCTTAAAGAAGATGGAATGCTTAAAGAGAGCTGGGATAGAATTTTATGAAGCAATCTACAGTATCTGCCACAATGATTAACATGATAAATGTCTAGGTAAAATTACTGGATGTCAAAGTTCAATACATATTGAAGAGATTCTTAAGCATCCAGGAAATAGATCAAGTCATCTAGAAGGAGAAAAATACCAGAAAAAAACAACATTAACAACAGCAACATGAAATGCTAAAAGATAGTAGAATAATGTCTTTAATTCCTTGAGAAAAGATCATGTGATTCAAATATTTTATTGTTTTTGTTCAAGTGAAAGAAAATAGGTAAATATTTTAACATGCAAGAACTAAAGGAATACAATTCCCATGAGTCTTTCTTGAAGAAACTGCTAGAGAAGGAACTTCAGCCCATCAAAAGATGAATGGAGAAACAATTTTTTAAGCCAGAGATAAAAAGATAAAATTTAAAGCTGACAAATCAACTAATCATGGTAAAAGCACATGTGAAAATATAAAGTACAAAACTAGTAAAATAATATAATTGATCAACACTAGGTATTAGAAGAGAGGAATAAAAGGATGTAGTAAAAATGGAAATGTAGTAACTTTGTAATTGATCTTATAAGGAGTCAGTAGATACTATCAAAAAAGGAGAATTAAAAATAAACTAGCTATAAAAGCAGAAACTTTCCAGGTGACTCAGTGGTAAAGAATCTTGCCAATGCAGGAGATGAAGGTTCTATTCCTGGGTCAGGAAGATCCCTTGGAGGAAGAAATGGCAATCCACTCCAGTATTCTTACCTGGAAAATCCTATGAACGGAAGAGCCTGGCAGGTTACAGTCCACAGGGTCACAAAGAATCAGACACAACTGAGCAGGCATGCCCTTCCCACAGTTATAAAAGCAGCCATTAGGGAAACAACCACCAAAAAAAATTTCAAAAGAAGTGATTCTGTGTTCTCATTACATCCTATCAGGTGGAACCTGTAATTTATACAGCATTGTAAAACAACTTCAATGAAATTAGTTAATTAATTAAATTAATAAATAAAATAAGGAATAAAAAAATAAAAGTCTATGTCTAATAATTCCAATTTCTGGGTCATCTCTGGGTATGCTTTTATTCTTTATTTCTTTTCTTGGTTTTCAATTATTTGATTTTGTTTCTTGACACTCTTGGTGATTTGTGATTGCTCACTGAACATTGTATATGAAAATAGGTTCTAGATGATATTATCTATGACCAATAAGGATCTAATTTCTTGTAATACGCAGAGTAAAGGCAGACTACCTTGTCTCAATCAAGACTAGATATTTATCTCTGTGAGAGCTGTTTTATTTCTGGTTTGTCCTTACTCTCAAGAGGTAGCCTTTATTCTCAATACATATCTATTGAGGGAGCTCACATGAAAGCCTGGGGTATTCACCAGAGCCACGGTATCTTCTAAGCCCTAAACTCCAACTTCCATCTCCCCAGCACCACAACACTGCCGAGAGTAGTCACACGAACACACAATTTTGCCTCAAGTCTTAGCTGTGGTGCATTTTTTGTAAAATATTTTTCTGTATTGTTTTATTTAATCATCATAACAAATCTATGAGGAAGTATGTCAGTCTTATTCTGGAATCTTGTTAAGATATTTGTAATATCTAAAACACTTTCCAACAAACAGTAGACCTACAATAAATATTTGTTGAATTAAGCAATTTGAAGAATAAAGATGCAAAGGAAAAATAAAAACAATATTTTTACCTATCGGATTGAAAAAGATAAAATTACGGTGCTTGCTTTCAAAAAGGGCCTAGTGAAATTAGCATACTTTAATATTTTGTGTGACAGTATATACTGATATAAACCTTTGAGAAATTACCTGTCTATTCACACATTTGTTAAACATTTACTGAGCATCCAGTGGTGTATGATGTATACTTGCCTTTGGGATATCTTAATATGTTCCCTGTCCTCCAATATCTTTTTGTAAACACACATTAATAACTTAAAAATATTTATTACCAAGGCAACAAGGTAAAAATAAGCAAATGGAATTAACCAAACTAAAAACCCTCAGCACAACAAAGGAAACAATCAGCAAAATGAAAAGGAAACCTGTAAAATGGGGATTGCAAAGCATACATCCAATAAGGGGGTTATATATGTAGAACTCATACAACTCAACAGAAAAAAAAAAAACCTAATTTAAAAAATGGGCAAAGAAACTGAATAGACATTTTTCCAAAGAAGACATACAGATGGCCAACTGGTACATGAAAATGTGCTCTGCATCACTAATCATTAGGGAAATGCAAATCAAAACCACAGTGAGATATCACTTCATACTTGGCCAACTCTTTGCGACCCCATGGACTGTAGCTTACCAGGTTCCTCTCTCCATGGGATTCTCCAGGCAAGAATACTGGAGTGGGTTGCCATTTCCTTCTCCAGGGGATCTTCCCAACCCAGGGATTGAACCCGGGTCTCCCACATTGCAGGCAGACGCTTTAACCTCTGAGCAACCAGGGAAGCCCTTTCATACTTGTTAGAATTGCTATTATCAAAAAAGACAAAAAATAGCAAGTGTCAGTGAGAATGTGGAGAAAGGAACACTTGAGCACTGTTGGTGGGAAGGTAAATTGGTGCCACTACTATGAAAAACAGTACAGAGGTTCTTCAGAAGTTTTAAAACAGAATTGCCATGTGATCCAGCAACTTCACTTCTGGATATATATCCAAAGGAAACAGGCACCATCTCAAAAAGATATCTGCTTTCTTATATTCACTGTAGCATTATTTAGAATAGCTAGGACACGAAAACAACCTAAGTGTCCATACACTGGATAGATAAAGAAAATGTGGAATATATATACAATAAAATATTATCCAGAAAAAAAGAAAAGGCAACTCTTCTTTTGTTGTTGTTGCAAACCCATTTGCAACAGCATGGGTGAAACTTGAGGGCATTATGCTAAGTGAAATGAGTCAGACAGAGAAAAATAACCACTGTATCTCACTCATACATCAAATTTTAAGAAGTCAAATTCATATATACAGAGAACAGATTGATGGTTGCCAAAGATGGGGGGTTGAGGGGGTGGGGTGGATGAAAAGGGTGAAGGTGGTCAAGAGGTAAAAACTTCCAGTTATAAACAGATTATGAGAATGTAATGTACAGCATAGTGAATACAGTTAACAGAATTGTGTTGTACATTTGATAGCTGCTACAAGAGTCAATCTTAAAAGCTCTTATCACACACAAAAAAAAATGTTTAACCACGTAAGCTGATGGATGTTAACTTACTGTAATCATTTTGTAATATATACATATTTCAAATCATTACATTGTACACCTTGGACTAATACAGTATGTCAATTATATCTCAATAAAACTGGAAAAATCTTAATTACCATCTGCTCAATAATTTCTTTTGAACCAAGTGTTTCTATTTCTAGAAATAAGTCCTAAAGAAATTAATCAGGTACGTTATTTCATTCATTTTTCTAACATATATTGAGTACAACTCTAATAACAGCAAGCAATATTTATTAAGTGTTTTGGGCAGTAAAAGGTAGTAGTTAAGAACACTGACTCTGGAGCCAGATTACTTGTGTCTAAGTCATATCTAATTGGGCAAGTCAAATAACCTCTCCCTGCCTCTGTTTCCTCATCTAAAAAAGAGGATAATAACAATATCTGTTCATAATTTGGTTACGAGGATTAAATGGGTTAACATTTATAAAATGCTTAGACCAGTGTCTAGCACATATTATGAATTCTTCTGTATGTTTCTGTTTTTATCATGTATTAGCTTCATGTTCTAAATGCTCTACTTGTACTAATAATTCATTTATTCCTCACAGCTGCCCTATAAAGTGGAGCATGTCGCTTCACAGAGCAGCTGTGAGGCAATAAAATGTTATTTATGCTTGGACTGCAAGGAGATCCAACCAGTCCATCCTAAAGGAGATCAGTCCAGGTGTTCATTGGAAGGACTGATGCTGAAGCTGAAACTCCAATACTTTGTCCACCTCATGCAAAGAGCTGACACATTGGAAAACACCCTGATGCTGGGAAAGACTGAGGGAAGGAGGAGAAAGGGATGACAGAGGATGAGATGGTTGGATGGCATCACCAACTCAATGGACATAGGTTTGGGTGGACTCCAGGAGTTGGTGATGGACAGGGAGGCCTGGCGTGCTGCGGTTCATGGGGTCGCAAAGAGTTGGACACGACTGAGTGACTGAACTGAACTGAACAATAAAATGGAGGCTAAACAACCTCCTCAAGTCAGGATTTGAACCCAGTAGAATGGCTTCAGAACCTATGCATGTAATCACTAACCTCTACAACATTATAGGTACTGCTCCAGGCATAATGATCACTACAGAGATAGAGTTCCTTTTCCCATGAAAGCAAGGAAGACAGATAAAACATATTACAAATAATAAATGAATGAGATAAGTTCAGGTAGTAATGAATGCTATGAGGAAAATTTTAAAGGGTAACGTGCTAGAATATAGATGGCAGGAAGCCTCGACATGTGATAGGGGAAAGAAGTCCTCTTTGAAAAGCCAATATCTGAATTTAGAAACAAAAAAACAAAGAGCTATATAGATAATTGATTTTTATAAATGGAAATTCTTCACTGTATAATTGCAAAAGCAGTGGGAACGAACTAAAAGCCTAAGAAATAAATAAACAACTAATTATCGTGACATATTTCAAAGATTTTTATTTTATACTAAACATCTTTGTTTAGTATTTTTGTTCTATACTAAAAACCAAATATTTTTGTTTAACCTAAACATTAAAAAATCATGCTGTTTAAGAATATTTGATAATATGATAGTATAACATATTACAAAGTTAATTGAAACAAGTAGAAATTCAAATCTATATATAGTTTAATGTCTATTATTATTTACCACACAGGTACATAGAAAAAACATTTATACACATAGAAAAACACACTATTAAACATATGTATATATATGAATATTTAGAAAAGGAACTAGGAGGAAATACAACAGAACAGTGCTTGACACATAGTACTACAGAACGCAGATATTTTTCCTCCTATAATGGGAAAATAAAATTGTTTAAGAACAAAGCAAGAGTACCCTGAAGCATAACTCAATAATTCCTTTTTCTTCTCTCTAATTTATGGAACAAATAGCTGGGATATGAATGAAATCAGTGTCTCTGGACTTCTTTCTTACAAAATAAACACTTCAAGTTCTTCTAAATCTCTATCTCAAATTCAGCTATTCATCACACTCTATTGATAACTGTCTCCATATTTGGAAGTCCAGGTTTACTTAGGGAAAGAATTAGGGATTCCCAGGAGCTCAGTGGTAAAGAATCTGCCTGCCATTGAAGAAGATGCAGCAGATATGAGTTCGATCCCTAAGTCAGGAAGATCCCCTGGAGGAGGAAATGGCAACCCACTCTAGTATTCTTGCCTGGAAATACCCATGGACAGGACTGAGCTTGGCAGGCTACAGTCCATAGGGTTTCAAAGAGTTGGACACAACAGAACACACACACACACACACACACACACACACACACACAGAAGGCTTGTTTAAATAACAGTTATAAATAATAATAGACAATAAAAGTAGACAGAATTCCCAGAGGCTGTAAGAGTCATGTGTTCTCTGCGTTGACATAGTACACATGTGCTTCCCACCTGCCCAGCATCAACCACTGCTCCCCAGTGGCTGTTCTCACCTCCTATCTCAACTCCTGGTCAAGGATGAACATTTCCAAGGCTAGTCAACAAGATCCCTATCCCGGACTTTTTCAGAAACAAATAGTAGAGCAGTATTCACTTCCCACTGTTAGGGTAAAAGTCTAGAACTGCTATTAGGCTTTTTTTTTTTTGCCACTGCACTGAGAAAAACAGTGAGGTCTATGAAGAAGTCAGAACCAGAAGATGAAGGCAGTATCTTGGCAGCATCGTTATTAAACACCTGGATGTTCTATGGCTGCAGCCAAATGAACTTTTGGACGTGCAAGTCACATCAGCTGACAGATTCCCTTTTACACTTTAACTAACTGCAATGGGCTTGCTGCTCATGACCAAGAAGAGTCATTACTAATTCACAAGTTATTTATCACTTAATATTTGAAATAACACTATGAAGTCGATACTATTATCTCACTTAGGCACTAAGGGATTGAGACTTAGAAATGCCATATAAAACTTAAACTGGCATCCAGAAACTGACAGAACCAAGATTTGACCAGGGAAGTCCAGGCAGTCTGGTCTGGCCCCCCAGTCACCTCCTACTCTGTGCCCTCACTCGGCTCCCCATGTTCTTCTGTCAGTAAACCTGTAACCTTCAGTTTTCCTCTGTCTCTTCCTGTCAGTCAGGGAACCCATCCTCTTATCATCAGTGGGGCAAATGTTGCATAAAAGTTTGTCAAATATCCTGACCTCTGCTTGGCCAACTCCTGCCAGAGATTTTTGCCCTCATCAAAAGAAATCATTTCTTTACTCATGGACTACATATTTGGGGTCAAACTAACTGGTGCTCTTTGGACTTTTCAAGGTACAAGATCTACAGTTACTGAAGGCTTTGATCTCTGACCTAACTAAAATCACTTAGGGCTGAGAGCCTAAGACACATGTGTGTCCACATTTAGTAAGACTCTAGCAGTTCCAAATGTAAGTCACGGCCCTCATCACACAGAATCTGCTACAAGTGTCACAACTGCTTAGTTGTTTTCCCACCCAGAACACATCTCCTCTATCTCTCTCACTCTCTCTCAACCTCAGAATATGACCTTATTTGGAAACCAGACCTTTACAGATGTAATTAGTTAAGGTGAAGTCATTCTGGAATAGGGTGAGCCCTTAATCCAACGTGACGGATGTGCTCACAAGAAGAGGAGAAGACAGACACATGCAGGGAGAGCTGCATGAAGATGGAGGCAGACATTGGCGGGGGGATCTACAAGGCAAGAAGGGCAGGCAATACCAGAGGCTAAGAGAAGGAATGGGACAGATGCTCCCCTAGAGCCTTCAGAGAGAGCGTGACCCCACCAACACCAGCATTTCAGACTTGCAGCCTCCACAACGGTGAGAAAATAAATTTCTGTTAAGTCACCAGTTTGTGATATTTTATTATAGCCACCCTAGAAAACTAATGCTGTACCCATGGGCAATAAATAATAATATCTGACTCTCAAGGTCATTAGGAGGATTAGAGGACAGAAAGTACACAAAGCGTTTAGCAGTGGTAGTACACAGTAAATATTTAAGAAAAGGTAGCAATTATTACCAATTGATGCTTGTTATTGTTTAGTTGCTCAATTGTGTCTGACTCTTTGCGACACCACAGACTGTAGCCCACCAGACTCCTCTGTCCCTGGGATTTCCCAGGCAAGAATACTGGAGTGGGTTACCATTTCCTTCTCCAGGGGATCTTCCTGACCCAGGGATCACACCCAAGTCTCCATGGTTACTGCATTACAGGTGGATTATTTGCCACTGAGCCACCAGGGAAGCCCCGAT
This sequence comes from Cervus elaphus, assembly GCF_910594005.1. NCBI lineage: Eukaryota > Metazoa > Chordata > Mammalia > Artiodactyla > Cervidae > Cervus > Cervus elaphus. The sequence goes on from NC_057820.1 coordinate 18,091,030, forward strand.
TATTATCAATAAATATTGTTAATAATTCCATACTGTGAGATGATAATAAGCATTACTTGTAACTCTCACAGAAAAGAACATTGTGCCCCCCCTACTCGATCTTTTAGCTTAAAAGTTTGGAACACCTAGCATCTCCCTACTCAAGAACCTCTCCTAATAATGATAACAGCAGCAAGGTACAGAAGTTCTTGCCTGGCCATTAAATTCAGCCTTTGAGGAACTCTGGTTGACACCACTTACACCTCTTTGTCTGGAAGTGGAAGAGGCACCTAGTCAATAGACATCCCTCACATAACCCAAAAAAGAACCATCAATCTTAGCCTAGGTGACTGTCACATTGAACATTTTCAGGCAGCTTTTTCAACCTTGGAGGTTTTGGCAACCTGCCAGTAATGAAGATGTATTAATGCTTAATGCAGCTTAATGTAATAGGTGTCATGTTCATAATTTACAGAAGCTCTTTCTAAAGCATTAAATTCATTTATACTCCTTAAAAGCTACTCAATCGTGAGGGCTAAGTTAGTTCGGTGGGGTTTCTTTTTTAGGATCAAATGATATATAAATTGTTAACATATCCAAACTCATCCATTAGTGCATGTGAAAGCAATAAATGTGCCAAAGTAGCAATAACATGATCGAGGAAAGTCATTGTGGTCATTAGGGCTGAAAGGGTTTCATTTATGGCCCTGGGAAAGAGAATGAAGGCTGTAAAATAGACCCAAGGAGCTCCCACTGACCAGGCACCCAGCCTCATTATGCTCTGATCAAATTAAACAAAACATATATTTTAGATGTTCAAATATGGCAATGGGTTCTGCCTTCCGTTTTGTAGAGAGTTGTCCCTCCTGTTTCCATCCGCCATTTTGAGAAAAGAAAAGGAAATGGATTGATGAGACTTTCAAATCCCAACTGTCTGCTCATAGAATATTGATTGGCTTCTTGGTAAATAACTCTAAGCAAAACATGGGGGGCACGACTAATGAGAGCCCTTGCATGTTGGACAGATCTGGGAGGTCAAGAATTGACAGAATTATAAATCTAGCACCATGCCTCCAAAGTAGCCCCAGGTTCAAAAGAGGGATGAGAGGCACCATTAGCTTTGTATCTCAGGTTAAGGCAGCTACTGTCTATCTGTTGACATTCACCGTTACTCATGTCTCTGTGAGTCAAGTTCCCTCCCACCCACTCCCTGCAGAAAATATCACAGAGCACCAAGGAGCACTGCAAAAAGAAAGGTGCATGCATGCTAAGCTGCTTCAGTCATGTCTGACTCTTTGCAACCCTATGGACTGCAGCCCGCCAGGCTCCTCTGTCCATGGGATTCTCCAGGCAAGAATGCTGGAATGGGTTGCCATTTACTCCTCCAGTAGATCTTCCTGACCCAGGGATCAACCCCAAGTCTCTTACATCTCCTGCACTGGCAGCTGGGTTCCTTACCACTAGCTCTTGGGCAGCTGTGACTAAGAACCATTTATGTAACTAATATTTAAGAGCCATACACAGAAGAAGTGTACAAAAAAGATCTTCATGACCCAGATAACCATGATGGTGTGATCACTCACCTTGAGCCAGACATCTCAGAATGCGAAGTCAAGAAGGCCTTAGGAAGCATCACTAAGAAAAAAGATAGTGAAGGTGATGGAATTCCAGTTCAGCTATTTCAAATCCTAAAAGATGATACTGTGAAAGTGCTGCACTCAATATGCCAGCAAATTTGGAAAACTCAGCAGTGGCCATAGGACGGGAAAAGTTCAGTTTTCATTCCAATCCCAAAGAAAGGCAATGCCAAAGAATGCTCAAACTACCGCACAATTGCACTCATCTCACATTCTAGTAAAGTAATGCTCAAAATTCTCCAAGCCAGCCTTCAGCAATACATGAACCATGAACTTCCAGATGTTCAAGCTGGTTTTAGAAAAGGCAGAGGAACCAGAGATCAAATTGCCAACATCCGCTGGATCATCGAAAAAGCAAGAGAGTTCCAGAAAAACATCTACTTCTGCTTTACTGACTAAGCCAAAGCCTCTGATTGTGTAGATCACAACAAACTGGAAAATTCTTCAACAGATGGGAATACCAGACCACCTGACCTGCCTGCTGAGAAATCTGTATGCAGGTCAAGAAGCAACGGTTAGAACTAGACATGGAACAACAGAGTGGTTCCAAATTGGGAAAGGAGTATGTCAAGGCTGTATATTGTCACCTGCTTATTTAACTTACATGCAGAGTACATCATGTGAAATGCCAGGCTGGATGAAGCACAAGCTGGAATCAAGATTGCTGGGAGAAATATCAATAACCACAGATTCGCAGCTGACACCACCCTTATGGCAGAAAGCAAAGAAGAACTAAAGAGCCTCTTGATGAAAGTGAAAGAGGAGAGTGAAAAAGTTGATCTAAAACTCAACATTCAGAAAACTAAGATCATGGCATCTAGTCCCATCACTTCACGGCAAATAGATGAGGAAACAATGGAAACAGTAAGAGACTATTTTGGGGGGCTCCAAAATCACTGCAGATGGTGACTTCAGCCATGAAATTAAAAGATGCCTGCTTCTTGGAAGAAAAGCTATGACCAACCTAGACAGCATATTAAAAAGCAGAGACATTCCTTTGCCAACAAATGTCCATATAGTTAAAGCTACGGTTTTTCCATTAGTCATGTATGGATGTGTGAGTTGGACTATAAAGAAAGCTGAGAACCGAAGAACTGATGCTTTTGAATAGTGGTGTTGGAGAAGACTCTTAAGAGTCCCTTGGACTGCAAGGAGATCCAACCCGTCCATTCTAAAGGAAATCAGTGCTGAATATTCACTGGATGGACTGATGCTGAAGCCAAAACTCCAATACTTTGGCCACCTGATACAAAGAACTGACTCATTGGAAAAGACCCTGAGGTTGGGAAAGATTGAAGGCAGGAGGAGAAGGGGACAACAAAGGATGAGATGGTTGGATGGCCTCACCAACTCGATGGACATGAGTTTGAGTAAGCTCCGGGAGTTGGTGATGGACAGGGAAGCCTGGCATGGTGCAGTCCATGGGGTTGCCAAGAGTCAGACACAACTTAGCAACTGAACTGAACTGAACTGACAAAAACTCTAGTAAAGATGGCATAATATATTAGCATTTCTTTTTATCTGGAGTTTTTCATGGAGCAATGTGTTGTGGGCATTCAGTGCTTGCCTGGGTACACCCTCAAGAGCTCCACAGTCTCTCCAGGTCTCCTCTGCTGAACTCCAAGCTGGCCTTCTACTCAGGAGTCACTTCAGGGCCTGAGAACTAAGGGTTTAAAGTGTAGTTCATCCTCCAACGAAAGCTCTGCTGCGGATGCAGGGGTCCTTGGCCTCTCTCTGTTCATAAAGCTTGCTGGATCTGGCTGTGGTTTTGGCTCTCACTCACCTGAACAAGCAGCTGAACCAGTGATCACCAGAGACTTTTCCAAGTTAGAACCTCCTGAAGCTGTCTCCATCAGCTCCTGTTTTGGCTATGGAAAGTTAGGTGGCAGGAGAGCTGGATCAGGAAGGAGTCTTTGCCAAGCAGAATCTGAATAAGTGTGGGGCCAGGGGCAACTACAGGGGAGGGTGGAAGCTCTAACTGAAATTCAGACAGCCCACTAGGGGACCAGGCCGTAAGTGTATCTAACCACCTCTAATTAAGTCATGTCATGTAGCCGGATTTGACTTGGAGAAAGAAATGCCTACAGTAATTGCATTTAGTTCATTTTGTAGCGTGCTCCCAATCATAACTGCTAATTCAATTGTACGTTCATTCTGCCAGCTCATTGCCATTAAGCACACATTTAATTACTTCAATAAAGGATTAATATGCAGGACACAAAAGGAGGGACAGAAGACTGTGCCAAAGCACACAGCTGCCCCAGCGTTTAGCCCAGAGATAAAACAAGAATATCATTGGGCAGCATAATCCTGCTCCAAATACATCATTATTAGATGAACATTCCAGACTTTTATTTTCATGCTTGTTATGCACTGTGCCACATGCATATATTTCTGTGGCACCAGAAAGAGCTGTAACAGGCGCCCGACAGCTCTCCATTGTTGTCTCAATCACGCGCCCACACCCCTCCCACCCTGGCTTCCTCCAGGCTTGTAAGGTTGCTCTTATCTCGTCTCCAGGCGAAGCCTTACAGTCCCTACATTACAACGTCCTGAGATAAGGGCCCTCGCTTGACATTGTTCCCGCCTGTGCTGCAAACAAGTGACAAACCTGGCATGTATAAAGAGAGAGAGACGGAGAACAGCAAAGCTGGAGCCCCGAGCCCCCGCCTCCTTCCAACACCACCTCAAAGGACAGCCCATCAATTCTCCAGGATGTACACAATCATTATTGTAGGGGAAACAAAGGCCAGTGTCAATTGTGCAGTGTTATAAAGCAGTCCCTCAAATTAAAACCATGTACCTAACTGCATCTGATGGCAGAAGCTATTTAGCAGTGATATTTTACAGAAAGGCAATGAAAAGCAATAACTGCTTTATTTAATGTATCTGTTCAATCCAGCTGCCCTGGATAGGCCTTAATAGAAGCTGTCGATCAATGTCAGGCCCTTAGAAATAACTGCAGCAGACTGCAATAAACATGAAGGAAAGATAACTAGACCTACTGATCAGCCTCTTGTTACCTTTCCTGCGCCCAGAGATTTGTCATTTGTTTATACTGCTCATAATAGCCGGCTCGATGATTATCATGGAACCCACCTGGTATTGTGGTGGGCACGTCAGGGTGGGGAGTGAGAGAGGAAAAGGAGCAACTTTGGAAGGAGAGGGAGGGGATGGGAATAGGAAACAGAAGGCCAAAAGGGGAGGACTAATGAAAGTTTGTTCAGGACATGTGAGGTTAAACCTCGTAAAGTGGGCAGTCTGGCACCCTTGTTAAAACACTCATCACTCTCCCTTTCTTTACCACCTTCCAACAGGCCTTCCCTTAAGATTAAATAGGGCATGACTGTATAGTTGCATGCCTTCAACAAATCCTTGTGCTACCAGGAAGATGCTGAGAGACCTCTAGCTAGGACAGCCCATCCTCAACGATGACGTCATTGACAGCCTCCCCCCACCCACCCAGAGTCATGATGCTCCTGGCGCTTCCCTGTGCTCCCACGCCAGCTGTCTCCCACTGGGTCTCTCCTTCTCCTTATACAAGCTCATCCACCCTCGGGTCCTTCCCACCTATAACAGGGGCTGGCCAACCACAGCCCACGGGCCAATCTAGCCAGCAGTCTATGATGTAAAGTTTTATTAGAACACAGCTGGCCCCATTCATTTAGGTTTCCTCCTTGGCCTCTCTGGCACTAAGATGGCAGTCGAACAGTTGCAGCAGGTACTATTTTGCCCCCAAAGCCTAAATTATTCACCATCTGGCACTTTTCAGAAAAAGTTTGCTGACCCCTGATCTATATATAAATCATTTCAAAATATCTTTCTCCAGGGCTTTCCTGATGGTTTGGCGGTAAAGAATCCACCTGCCAATGCAAGAGATACAGGTTTGATCCCTGATCTGGGAAGACCCCACATGCCACAGAGTGACTCAGCCCCTGTGCCATGACTATTGAGCCTGTGTTCTAGAGCCCCAGGGGCCACAGCCTCTGAGCCCACAAGCTGCAACTGCTGAAGCCCGCATGCTCTAGGGCCCGGGCTCCACAAGAGAAGCCATCACGAGAGGCCCGCACATCACAGCCACGGAGTGGCCCCTGCTTGCCACAACTAGAGAAAGGCCCGAGCAGCAACGAAGATCCAGTGCAGCCAAAAATAAATACATAAAATTATTTTTTAAGGGCTTCCCTTGTGGCTCAGCTGGTAAAGAACCCACCTGCAATGCAGGAGACCTGGGTTCAATCCCTGGGTTGGGAAGATCCCCTGGGGAAGGGAAAGGCTACCCACTCCAGTATTCTGGCCTGGAGAATCCCATGGACTGTACAGTCAATGGGGTCACAAGGAGTCAGACACGACTGAGTGACTTTCACTTTCAGCAATGAAGATCCAGTGCAGCCAAAAATAAATCAATAAAAAAAAAACTTTTTTAATATCTTTCTCCAGCCTAGATTTCTCTTCTCTAGACCTGTGCTTTCATCTGTCCCACCCCAACCTTCCATCTGGCTGTCTACATATAACTCATATAAATCTAATTTATCTTTTTTCCAGATTTACACTTTCTCCTGTTTTGCATTTCAGGTAATGGTCTCACCATTCTTCTAAGCACCCGTATGAAAAAGCTGAGTCATCTTTAGCAAAGGCCTCACTTTCTGCTTTTCCTCCCCACCCCTGCTCCCACCACCTTCTAATCAGCCCTACCCTGTTCCTGCTGGCCCTGAAACATACCTCAAATATGTCCTATCCTGCTTGTTTAGACAATGTCTCTGCCTACTGCTGCCCACTGCCTGGACTTTTACAGCCTCCTAACCAGTCTTCCTGCTTCTAATCTCTCTGCTACCATGCCCCTGCCAGAACTACCTTTCAAAAGCACAGACATAACTAAAAGAATGACAATTATTTATTTGGTGGTAAGTACTTCCCAGGCACTATTCCAAGTACTTTTCATTTATTTATTTACTCATTTAATCCTCACTAAACTCGACAAGACAAAATAAGTCCTATTAACAGCCCCATGAGGAAATGGGGCTTAGAAAGGCTTGGAGAACTTGCCAAGGTCACACAATTCACAAATTGCTACACTGAGATTTGAACTCAAGCCTGTCAGTCTGTGAAGACCAAGATTTTCCACACAACTATAATGCCTTTCCCACATTTAAGAAGTCTTTGATAGTTCCCTGCTCCCTACTGAATAAAGGCCAACCTTACTTCATGTGGCATTCAAACTTTCACTCTTCCTTTCTGCATGTTCTCCCATCACGTGCTATCTCAAACCACTCTTGATGTGTTCTAGTCCATGAACACACATGTGATTATGCATCGGTGTGCCTCCTCCCCAGGGATGTGCCCTGGTCCCCACACCTACCAGAATTCATTTTACTTCCCTAGTGCTCTCAGAAGAGGAGATGGTTCGGTAGTATCACCAATTCAATGGACGTGAGTTTGAGCAAACTCCAGTAGAGAGTGAAGGACAGGGAAGCCTGGCATGCTGCAGTCCACGGGGTCACAAACAGTCGGACACAATGGCTGAACAACAACTAAGTGCTCTTACACATCAGTCATACTCAAGAAGAACACATTAAGCTAAACATTTAACTGTATCAGCCCTGCCTCTCATATAGGATCCAGATCGTTATACACCGGATCTAGAAAAATGGTACTGATGAACCTATTTGCAGGACAGGAATAGAGACACAGACATAGAGAATGGACTTGTGGACACAACAGGGAAAGGAGAGGGTGGGACGAATTGGAAGAGTTGCGTTGACACAGACAGTACACTACCAAGTGTAATACAACTACTAGGAAGCTGGACAGGGAGCTCAGCTCAGGGCTCTGTGATGACCTAGAGGGGAGTGAGGTAGGGGAAAGGGAAGATCAAGAGGGAGCAGGTACATGTATACATTCAGCTGGTTCACTTTGTTGAATAGCCGAAACCAACACAAAAATTGTAAAGCAATTATCTTCAATTAAAAATGCAATTTTTTTTGAAAAGGAGAGAAAATTTCCTATATATATTTTTATTTTTAAAGCCCAGAACTTAAGAATCAGTGAACAAATGCTAGCTGAAAGTTTCTTTCAGACTCACACCTTTCTAATCTATTTTTTATGATGGTTCCATGTTGAACCATCATGAATCAGATTCCATGATTCTTATTTTAGTTCAGTTCAGTCGCTCAGTCGTGTCCGATTCTTTGAGACCCCATGAACCACAGCACGCCAGGCCTCCCTGTCTATCACCAACTCCCAGAGTCCACCCAAACCCATTTCCATTGTGTTGGTGATGCCATCCAATCATCTCAGCCTGTTGTCCCCTTCTCCTCCTGCCCTCAATCTTTTCCAGCATCAGGGTCGTTTCAAATGAGTCAGCTCTCTGCATCAAGTGGCCAGAGTATCAAGCTGAGTTTCAGCTTCAGCATCAGTCCCTCCAGTGAACACCCAGGACTGATCTCCTTTAGGATGGACTAGTTGGATCTCCTTGCAGTCCAAGGGACTCTTAAGAGTCTTCTCCAACACCACAGATCAAAAGCATCAATTCTTCAGAGCTCAGCTTTCTTTATAGTCCAACTCTCACATCCATACATGACTACTGGAAAAACCATAGCCTTGACTAGACAGACCTTTATTGGCAAAGTAATGTCTCTGCTTTTTAATATGCTGTCTAGGTTGGCCATAACTTTCCTTCCAAGGAGCAAGCGTCTTTTAATTTCATGGCTGTAATCACCATCTGCAGTGATTCAGGAGCCCCCCAAAATAAAGTCTGACACTGTTTCCACTGTTTCCCCATCTATTTCCCATGAAGTGATGGGACCAGATGCCATGATCTTAGTTTTCTGAATGTTGAGCTTTAAACCAACTTATTCACTCTCCTCTTTCACTTTCATCAAGAGGCTCTTTAGTTCTTCTTCACTTTCTGCCATAAGGGTGGTGTCAGCCGCGAATCTGTGGTTATTGATATTTCTCCCAGAAATCTTGATTCCAGCTTGTGCTTCCTCCAGCCCAGCATTTCTCATTATGTATTCTGAAAATAAGTTAAATAAGCAGGGTGACAACATACAGCTTTGGCATACTCCTTTTCCTATTTGGAACCAGTCTGTTGTTCCATGTCCAGTTCTAACTGTTGCTTCCTGACCTGTATACAGGTTTCTCAAGAGGCAGGTCAGGTGGTCTGGCATTCCCATCTCTTTCAGAATTTTCCACAGTTTATTGTGATCCACACAGTCAAAGGCTTTGGCATAGTCAATAAAGCCAAAATACATGTTTTTCTGGAACTCTCTTGCTTTTTCGATGATCCAGCGGATGTTGGCAATTTGATCTCTGGTTCCTCTGCCTTTTCTAAAACCAGCTTGAACATCTGGAAGTTCACGGTTCATGTATTGCTGAAGCCTGGCTTGGAGAATTTTGAGCATTACTTTACTAGAATGTGAGATGAGTGCAATTGTGTGGTAGTTTGAGCATTCTTTGGCATTGCCTTTCTTTGGGATTGGAATGAAAACTGAACTTTTCCAGTCCTGTGGCCACTGGTGAGTTTTCCAAATTTGCTGGCATATTGAGTGCAGCACTTTCACAGCATCATCTTTTAGGATTTGAAATAGCTGAACTGGAATTCCATCACTTCCACTAGCTTTGTTCATAGTGATGCTTCCTGAAGCCCACCTGAGTTCACATTCCAGGATGTCCAGCTCTAGGTGAGTGTGAGTGATCACAACCTCGTGATTATCTGGGTCGTGAAGATCTTTTTTAGAAGATTCTTATTTAGAAGGGTTCATAGCTGCTTCTTCATGTACAGGATTTTTAAGGTCCAAGATCCTTTGCATGGCATAGGAGGCCTATGTGTTAGTCGCTCAGTCACATCCAACTCTGCGATCCCATGGACTGGGGCACAGGCTTTGTCCATGGAATTCTCCAGGCCAGAATACTGGAGTGGGTAACCATTCCCTTCTCCAGAGGATTTTCCTGACCCATGGATTGAACCCAGGTCTCCTGCATTACAGGCAAATTCTTTACCATCTAAGCCCCAGGGAGGATCCTACACCCTAACTTTAATTTCAACTTCTCTCCCTCCCACAACCCAGACACAGGCAGCATCAGATCAGTGACACTCAATTATTGCCCTTTGGCATGTGCTTCTCTGCCTTCCTGGAGTGTCCCTCTCACTCTCTGATAATCTCTGTTCATTCTTTATGACCCATATCATGGCTTCTATTCAATGAAATTTTCACTGTCAGAGGAGAGGTGATCTCCCTTATTTTGGGGACTTCTGTGTAACAATGATAATAGTCAAAACTCACACAGCACTTACTGTGCAATGGTCAATGTTGTAAGTACATTAAACTTGTTACACTGCTTATGCATCCCCCCCAAAAAAAGCTAAGCATTATTATTACACCTATTTTTCAAGTAAGGAAATTAAGACACAGAGAGACTAAGTAACTTGCCTAGGGTCACAGTGCTATTAAGCTGTGTCCAGGACTGGAACCTGGGAAGTCTAACATCAGAGTTCATGCTGCTCACCATTCTCCTACACTGCCTCACTATTCTGGTCCACATCTCCTTCCTGGGGTCCAGATCACTCTGTATTTTAATCATTACTCCAAATATCTGTCTTTGAAGTTGTCTTCCATATATGAGCTCCTAAATGTCACATCTAAACAGATATATCTGATTCATCTTTGTCCACCCATCTTTGTCTGTACCTTGCACAGTGCTCAGAATAAGCAGAGATTTTAAAAGTCTTTGCTAAATGACTTTAAAAACATCAGTGTTCCTCAAGAGACCTAAAGTAAGAAGTTGATGGGAGTTTTGATGATTCAGTGACATGCTTGTCATAAAAAAATATATGACCACAAATAAGAAAACGGATTCTATGGTACTCTTAGCAGACCATGGTCCTGAGTTCTAAGCTTATTTCCACCTTTCACTTGCTCTTTTGGTTTGGTTTGGTTTGGTGCATCATTGCATTTTTTCTATGCCACTTTTGTAATAGGGACTTACTTCACCAATTTATTAATAGCAAAATCTTACATGTTTACAAACAGTGCACCATTGCTTAATTTCAATTATAAGAAATACAGCATGGATGAATATCCCTTCCCATCTCAACCTCAAAATGTCGTTGTGTCCCCAATGCTCAGCTCTTAAACTTCTCTTTTCTTCTCTCTCTCTCACTCACTCCCAAAGTGATTTATTTGATCTTTGGGGGGAAAAGAAATTGCCAAAGCTGAGATTTGAAAAGTTTCACTCATACTGACTTGGTATTTATAAACTATGAGGTCTGAATTGGCATGGCTACAGGTACAAGTCCCATGAGGAAAAACTCACCCTACCATCTCTGCTTAGAGGTAGACATAGAGAAGTCTAGAGAAGAAGACACATGATGAAGACTCATCTTATTTTATTCTAGACATAGAGAAGACTCTGTTGTCTCCCCCTGACTGACTTCCGGAATTCCCTATGAGGCCAGGGTGAAACAGTACGTGGAAGCATGGTGATACCCAGCAGTGATTACAGACACTAGCACCTCTTCCCAGTGGACAAGTGATCACACCCTGGTATTGGTTCTTCTGTTGAAAAAGTAAGTAGTAAAACAGAGCAGCAGGCTTTTAAAGGATCTCTTTGCAAATAGAGGCTGAAACTGTAGGGCGCTTTGGTTAGTTGAAAGCTTTATTTGTACTTTGGCCTTGGTTTGGAAGGGCAACATTTTGGAGATTTTCTTTGCAGTAGTTAGTCAATGATCACTAAGGTAATTGGGTTCTCTGATGTGATGGATTGGAGTGCCCAAGAAGATGTCACCCTCAAATTTAATCTCTTTGAGTTGTAAAGCACCATCTTTCTCAGTGCAAAGAAAGACAAACTCAGATACAGGATAAGGGAAGGATACTATACAGGCTATAAAAGTCTTTCATTTGTGAATTTAATAGGGCAAATAAAGTCTTGTGAAAATGATTTTATAACTGAGGCATCTGGCATAATGCCAAAAAAAATAGAAAATTTATACGTTTTTGTTGATTTCATTGTAATCTAGCAATGAAAGGCAAATCATTGATTCTTATCTCATTTTGAAGAAAAAATAACAGCTCACTTCATCAGCAAATGTATATATTTTGGTTATGAGACACTATTATGATAACAGTATGAAAATTACATGCTAGATAATTACAACAACCCAAATCCCCCTCGCCTTTAGAGAAATCAAATCTAACAGACATCAGTGCTCAAAGATATTTAAGTTCACCAGCCTCACATGTATCTTTTATTTTTAGTTGGTCCTATATGAATCTGATGAAACTTGAATGTTTGTTTATGTTCTTTTAGTTTCAAGAAACCTTCTATTAACAAAAGTCCTGATAAATTTTTCCTTAAAAAGTGCTAATACTTTTTGGAAATCACTTTTTTGGTTAGATGAGAGAACACTCTTATGTACCAATATTAGTTTAGGTCTAACATTTATTCACCTCAGAGTTGCCTTCTCTAATCCTTTCTCAGGTTTTCCTTATAGACTATCCTTGAAATTCTGAATACACCACGTGTTTAAGAATTTAAGGGGACCTCCCTAGTGGTCTAGTGGTTAAGAATCCACCTGCCAATGTAGGGGAGGCGGGTTTGATCCCTGGTCGAGGAGGACTCCACATGCCACAGGGCAACTAGGCCCATGCACCACAACCCCTGAACCCATGCACCCCAGAACCCATGTGTTAGTTGCTCAGTCATGTCCAATTCTTTACAAGCCCACAGACTGTAGCCAGCCATGCTCCTCTGTCCATGGAATTCTCCAGGCAAGAATACTGAAGTGGGTTGTCATTCCCTTCTCCAGGGGATCTTCCCCAACCAAGGATCAAACCTGGGTCTCCTAAACTGCAGGCAGATTCTTTACCATCTGAGCCACCAGGGAAACCCAAGGCAGACAGGTGACGCCCCCAGGGGTCTTCCACCACAATAAGAAACTTATGCATCCCAAGTAGAGAGTACCTTACCTCCACTAGAGAAAGCCTTTGCATAGCAATGGAGGCCCAGAGCAGCCAAAAAATAATTAGTTAATTAATTAAAAGGTATACTTTAAAAAAAATTTAAGGGCACAGTGTGGCCATTACTTTTGCTGGTTAGCAAGCCAACACCTACCACCTTCCCCAAATGCCCCAGGCTCCTTATAGACCATGTGATATAGCTCTGACCCGTGAGTTCTGACCCAAGCTTTTATTAGGTGGGATTTCTGAGAGAGCTTTGGCATCTCTTGATTTAAAGAAAAAAAAAGATTAGATTACATTTGGCTGGCCTAGTCCTTTGCTTCTCTCTTCAACTTCCTGACTAGAATTCAGACATATGGCCAAGAGGTGCAGCAGCGACGTTTTAACCAGGAGGCCATAAGAAAGAAGATAAAGGCATACACAGAAGGAAGGGCAGAGCAAACTACAGAAAAAGTCTGGTGCCTGAGAACATCACTGAGGTATCATACCAGCCCTGAGCAACCTACTTTTGAACTTCTTATTGTGTGAAATAAACAAATCCTACGTTCTTAAGCTACTGTTAAATCATCTGTTACCGCCTGCCAAATGAACTCTTAATGTTCGAAATGACTGCCTGATGAAAGTGAAAGCAGGAGAAAAAACAACAATAAAGTCATGAATTTTCAGAAATACAAGGGAAACAAAACAAGACAGGAGAGCCAAGTAAGGTTTTCAAGACACAAAAAACTAGCCCCAGATGGAAAGGTCCACCTTTCCAGGCAAGACCAGCATTGACTGGGTTCTCCAAGTGAAGTACTAAACGGGTTCCTGAGACAGTGTCTCAGAGCACTTTGAAATGAGCATTTACAGTACTTTTAAGTCACAATCTATATGGTTTAGGTCACAAGGAGCAAGGAGGTGGGGAAGGGCGGAGAGGTTGGAGGCTTGTAGGGGGGAAGCTAAGGTTTCTAAGACCTGATTCTATTTACAATTGGCCCTCTATATCCATAGGTTTTGTATCCATGGATTCAACCAACCATGGATTGAAAATGTTTGGAAAAAGTTTCCAGAATGTTTCAAGAGGAAAACTTGGATTTGCCATGTGCCTTACTTTGTACAACACTTACACTATAGTAGGTATTATAAGTAATCTAGAGATGATCTATAGTATACATGAAAAACTGTACAGGCTATATACAAATACTATGCCATTTTAAATAAGGAACTTGACAACCTGTGTCTCCACTGACAGATGAATGGATAAAGAAGTTGTGATACATATATACAATGGACTGTTACTCGGACATGAAAAAGAACAAGTTTGAGTCAGCTATCGTGAGTTGAATGACTCTAGAACCTGTTACACAGAGTGAAGTAAGTCAGAAAAAGAGAAACAGGTATCATATATTGCTGCATATACAAGGAATCTAGAAAAAGAGTACTGATGAACCTATTTGCAGGGCAAGAACAGAGATGCGGACAAGAGAACAGACTTGTGGACACAGGGCGGGAAGGAGAGGGTGGGACGGACTGAGGCAGTAGGACTGACATACACACCACTGTGTGTGAAACGACAGCTAGTGAGAGCTGCTGGGTGGCACAGGGAACGCAGTTTGGTGCTCTGTGATGACCTAGATGAGTGGAATGGGGCAGGGTGGCGAGTGGAAGGGAGATCCAAGGGGGAGGGGATATATGTACACATATAGCCGATTCACTTCAATGTACAGCAGAAACCAACACAACATTATAAAGCAATTATTTTCCAGTTAAAAACAATTTTTTAAATATTAAAAATAAATAAAGGATGAGCATCTGCAGACTTTGGTAATGGCAAGGGTCCTGGAACCAACCCCTCCCTGCAGAGAATACCAAGGGACAACTGTATTTAGTTTACAACGTTCTATCTGGGTCAAAACAATTATGTATGGAGAGAGAGACAGAGGGAGAAAGAAAGGGAGAGAGAGAGGAAGGAAGGGATGAACAAATGGAAGGAAGGAAGGAAAGATGCTACTTGTTTGCCATTCATCTGATGGGCATCTATTTAGAGCTGCATATTCCTTGAGGTCAAAGATCAAGTCTTTTCATCCACTCTAATGCCTGCATTCACACATTGGAACATTCAATAAATGCTCTTTGTATAAATGGATGAATGTCATTTTGATTTAATTCTCTTTAATTGAAGGCAGGAGGAGAAGGAGACGACAGAGGATGAGATGGTTGGATGGCATCACTGACTCAATGGACATGAGTTTGAACAAGCTCCAGGAGCTGGTGATGGACAGGGAAGCCTGGTGTGATATAGTCCACGGGGTCACAAAGAGTCAGGTATGACTGAGTGACTGAACTGAACTGATTTAATTCTCCTATTGCAAATTTTTCAGGCTTAATCTCTCTAAAACAATGATTCATAGAGTAAAAAAAAATTAATCCCTGATTTTTGTCTTCTCTTTATTCCTTGACCTTTCACCATAAAAACACTATTTATCTCCTAATGTATCTCCAGCTTCATTCCCATTGGAAGGGTCTGAGGAATCTACTGCTGTAAATAGAATAAATGAAGAGGGCAAGAGTTCCTTGTCCTCATATTCATCTCTCCAGAGTCTCTACTCCATTTCTAATGCTCCTCTGCCTTCTGGGAGTCAGTGGAACAAGAAGCTAACACAGTGTTTAATGAGAAAATAATCAACTATTGCCTACACAACACGCCTAGAGCCAAAAACATCCAAGGGGATCCATTCACAACATTTTCACACTAATTGCATAAATACCAGAGATGACAATATAAAACTTAATTTGGATCCCATTTGTTTTTACTTTCCAGGGGAGATTTTGAACAATGGATAATCCCAGAGTTCTCTATTTCACAGAAAATTTAAATAACTAGCTTTCTATTTACAGCATAAGGAAATCTCCACCCGACAATTACCAAGCAAGCAGGGCTGGAGGTAAGGCAGCAGGAGCTGATCCGACTCTGACTAGTGTCAGCCAAGCCATGCTGTGAACTTGAACACCTTTTACCCAGCATGGTGGCAATGAGGTTATTTTAAGCCTTGGGAATAATAATGACATAAGTTTTTATAGTAGCTTTTAAGTCCAAAGATGTCTAAGTGATTTTCCCTACCCACTGGGTTAAACCGCTGTTTTCCCTTGCATTTTCAAAGCATTTCAGCATGAATCTTAGACCATAAGCACAAATGGCCTAAGTGGCTTGGGAAGATGAAGAGCTCGGGGAGGCAGAGTGAACAGCCCATGAGAAACGAACTGATAGCAATGAGCTCTTGGATGGAACCCCATGTATCTCACACATGGGAAGCAGCCTCTAGGCACACTCAGAGGTAATCACTGGTGTTCACTAAAAGAGCAGGTAGAATTTAGCCAACCTCCAGGACAAATACATCCCAAATTGGCACCATTTACAGCCTCCACAGGAATGCCACTCAGATCTTAATCTTCACCCCCAGCATGAAGCCTCATTCTGCAACTCTCCCCCAGGCTGAGACCTTAGGGCATGCTGCTTCACTGGGAGAGCATCAGGAAAGAGCTGGTGGCTGAGCGAAGTAGCAGGGCCATTACTGAGGTGGCCAGCAATGTCTCCACAATCTGTCATCCCTGCTGCTCTACCACTATAGTGCTCTCAATTCATAGGAATAAAAAAGGGAAGGGAATAGGCAACCAACCACTCTGTCAGTGTGAGTCAGTTTGTCTTTACAGAAGTCAAGTAGCAATCAACCCCAAACTCCAAGAAGAAAAAAGGGATGCATGTGGTTTAACAAGACAAGCTGAGGTGTGAACCTTGCTATAGAAGAAAGCAACTGCAGCTCACTTGAAGAATGCACTCGTTGTCCAAGCCCCTGTGATGCCAGCAGATACACAGCCGACCTACACCTGAAGGGAGGTCTGCTTTTCTTCCTCATACAGATGTCACTGGAGAAATCTGCACAACTGGGGTAAGCTCCCTGAATGCTGAGTTTGGGATGAAGGTCAGCATTTGACTTTTTCAGAGGCTGTGCAACAAAGAAGCAAATCATAACCTGTAGAGACAAGCCTCTCTGGAGTAAAATTCCAGCTCTGCCCCTTGCTACCTGCATATCCTTTTGCAAGTCACTCTGGGGCTTCCCAGGTGGCCGCAAGTGGTAGAGAACCCACCTGCCAATGTAGGAGAAACAGGTTCGATCCCTGAGTCAGAAAGACCCCTTGGAGTAGGAAATGGCAACCCACTCCATATTCTTGCCTGGAAAATTTCATAGACAGAGGAGTCTGGCGGGCTACAGTCCATGGGGTCACAAGAGTCGGACACAACTGAGCAACTGAGCACACACGGGTATGCTTTCTGGACCTCTTTCCTCATCTGCAAAATACCTGTACTAGGGCTGTGACTTTAAATGATTTGATATGAAAAGAACTAAGAAATGTAACTGACATACAGTGAGTACTCAGAAACAAGAGCCATTATTCAGATAACTGGACGACAATTTGGGGGAACCAAACAAGCCAATTGTGGGGAAGATTCAGCATGGAACCAGGTGGTACACCAGCACTCTCACAGATCAACTACATAAGGGAAAAGTTTACAACATATTTTTTGGTAGATTTTTTTTTTTTTTTTTTACTTATAAACTTCCTAACTCTTAGAAAAATAGAAAGCTTCAGTGTAAAACATATTCTTTAAAAAAGGACTTCCCTGGTGACTCAGTGGTAACGAATCTGCCTCCCAATGCAGGAGACATAGGTTCAATCCCTGAGTTGGGAAGATCCCCTGGAGAAGGAATTGGCAACCCACTCAAATATTCTTGCCTGGGACTCCCATGGACAGAGAAGCCTGGTGGGCTACAGTCTGAAGGGTTGCACAGAGTCAACAAAACTTACCGACTAAACAACATCAATTCTTAAAAAGTTTTACAGATGTATTTTTTTAAATGGATACAACATCATCTTCTTATACATCCAAAGGCAAGGCTCTGTAACCAAAGCTATGGAACCTCTAGGGATTTACCAGTTACCCAAATGGACCCCAAATGGAATCTCACCTGGTTGAATGATGGGGAAATGAGGTATAGTCCTTTCAGGACTGTGATTAAAGTAGCCCTTACTGAGTGAGTCTCTTACTTGAATGTCCCATCACTGTAATATAATATCTATTTCTCTCTCACTCTCTCATCACATTACTAAAATGATTTAACAGTGACTTGCCAGTTGGAAGATAGAATCCAACAGACATTTTGTTCATAGTGCATGCAATAAATGGCCAGTGCCCAGTACAAGAAAGAGAAGAGACAAACATACAAACATGTGTTGTATATTTGTCTATATCTTCCCTCATTTAATCCTCACAATAATCCTGTGTAGTACACATTATATCTATTTTACTAGTGAGAAGACTGAAGCTAAGAAAAGCTAAGAAACTTGCCAGCCATAACAAAGCACTTACGTCATTGTTTTGCGTGAATTCTCTCTACACGTGCATTGCCATTTTGTCTACAACCACCAAGAAGACTACAGCTCTTCCCCAAACTGTTGCAGAGCTTGAGAAGGAATATTGCATATGAAAAAGTGGTTGGGTTTCAGAGTCAGGCCTGCATAAAAATCTGTGTTCCTCCACTTACTCATATAGGATCTTGGGCAGGGTATTTAACCTCCTGAGGCCAAGGTCTCCACATTTGTAAAAGGCAAAAACAGTTTACTTCATCATGATGTCATATTATACAAGAAAATACATACAAAATACTTGGCCCAGAGCAAGGCATATTAATACCAAAAATGTGTAGAGTGGCTATTATGTGCCAGGCATTGTGTTAAGAGTTTAAACTCTCTCAACCACTTAGTTCAGTAAATATTCACTGCAAGTAATATTTCTTTGTTGGAATAACTTAACCATGATTAAACAAACATCTTTTGTGCTGTGCTTGGTCGCTCAGTCATGTCCAACTCTTTGCGACCCCATGGACTATAACCTGGCAGGCTCCTTTGTCCATGGGATTTTACAGGCAAGGATACTGGAGTGGGCTTCCATTCCCTTCTCCGGAGGTCTTCCCGACCCAGGGACAGAACCTGGGTCTCCCACATTGCAGGTGAATTCTTTACCATATGAGCCACCGGGAAAGCCCAGTTATGACCCTAGCCCCAGGCAATATAGGTTTCTGTAGTATTTACATCTAAGAAACAAACTAGCTGCAAATAAGACTTCAGAAGTGAGTTTAAGATAATAGCTGCATGTAAGTCTGGCTCTATCAATATTATGAACTCAGCGACAGAAAATATGTTCACAGTCAACCTAACAATGAAAGTGAGTAAATGACATGTGGCCATTCCAATCCATAGAACAGTGCAGAAAGTTAAAATGGTCAAAGAAAACCAGACCTACAGATGTTGAATTCAGATGCCATTTGAACAAAATAGCAATATGTAACAAATTTTACGCTCTTATTTTGTGTCAGATACGGTTTTGCTTTGAATTCATTAATTTACTCATCACAACATGCTATGGCAAAGACACTATTGTTATTATTATCTCCATTGTATATAGTTAGTATGACCTGAATCCAAGTGGGCTAGCTCTGAATTCCATGATTCTAATCACTATCTGACATTCTCTACATAGTATTAAAGGAAAATATAATGTATAAATTGTTTAGCTATAGTAGCAGGTAGCAGATTTATTAGCTCACTATTTAAATCCAATTTCTTTATTCCATGAACCCATAGCTCAAAAAACTATTATAGATTTTAGGCAATGCAAAACCTCATTTGAAAATATATTAAAACTGAGGGAACTTCCCCCCACTCCTACTCCCATCACAGCATTAATCAACAGAAAGTTCTACTCAACAGTAGACATCATATTTCATTTGGAAAATTTGGTTTGCTGTGGTTAATTTTTTAATGCTTTAGATTTAGCTTCAATTACCAGTGAAAAATTACAGATCTTGTATATTAAATATTAAAACATTCCTGTAAGATTACATACAGTTTGTACTTCTATTTAAAAAAATAGCATCACTTCAGTATAGATTGCCACCATCTATATTTTAACTCTTTGCACCAATTCTTCCTTTTGCTAAAAGCAAAATCTTTGTGGTTAGAATTGACCATAGAAATCTTAAGAAGCCCAACAAATCAATATCTTTAGACAATAAATGGTTCTGTAAATTAGTAATATGTCAAAAGATGTAAGGAAAGTTGTCTCAAAGGAGAACTAAGAATAGTACCTCAGAGCTTGCCAGGGTTATTGTCTTTAATGGGCAAAATTGCACTGACAGCCTGAAATCCTTAGTTAATAGCAAAGCTAAATTAATTCACAGGAAATGACTCTTTGAAGTGGCCAGAAGAATTAAGAACTGGTATGGTCAATTTACTATAATAGCCAGATACAGAGATGTCACCAGATTGACCCATAATAATGAATGATCCCCTAGTAGGAAAATAAGCTAGAAATTACCTAAGACTTAAGTAAACAATTTTCAAGGCCTTACATGTAAGGATTTTAAACTCTTTGATAGTACTCACAAGTTATACTTTAACATTCTCCCACAGATTCTCACCTAGAAGATCAGTGTATCCTAAAATAAAAATCCATGTTGTACTTTAAATTTACTAAAGTTCCTTGGGTTGGATCCAAGATGGCCTGTCTTAATGCCACATTCAATTATGTTGACTGTGAACATATTTTCTGTCACTTAATTCATAATATTGATAGAACCAGATTTACATGCAGCTATTATCTTAAACTCACTTCTGAAGTCTTATTTGCATAAGATATAAGATAGTTTTATTGCAAATCTCATTTTTAATCAAATTGTTCATTCATTTCACAAATGTTTGTCACTTACTATGGTCCAGTCAGTATATTTGACACTGAGGATATACAGGGGAATAAGAAAGACAACCTTGCAACGTCAGCCAATCCCATCTTAAACAGAAATTGACATGTTAAAGGAAAGCAATAATAACTCTTCACAATATACAAAATGCTTTTCACAAATGCTATTTTATCTTTAGAAATTTTCCATGAGGAAGCTAATGCTATATCTTTTTACAGATGAAGAAACTGAGATTGAAAGTCATCTTGTAAATTGCTAAGGGTAACATTGCTCATAAAGGAAGCAGAACTTCAACTTGGAAATTCAACTTCAAAATTCCAAATCATTCCATTGTATATTGTTTCAACGTACAAGAAGGAAATGGATGCTGCTGCTGCTGCTAAGTCGCTTCAGTCGTGTCCGACTCTGTGCGACCCCATAGATGGCAGCCCACCAGGCTCCTCTGTCCCTGTCTCCGGGCAAGAACACTGGAGTGGGTTGCCATTCCCTTCTCCAATGCATGAAAGTGAAAAGTGAAAGTGAAGTCACTCAGTCAGGTCCAACTCTTCGCAACCTCATAGACTGTAGCCTACCAGGCTCCTCCGTCGATGGGATTTTCCAGGCAAGAGTACTGGAATGGGTTGCCATTTCCTTCTCCAGGAAATGGATGATGGGCCTGGAAATTAAAACTCAAATATTTAACCAATTAAGGACAATTTTTCTCACTGAACCTCAGGAAAAAGTCAAGAGCAACACTGAATATTGAGAAGTGGGTCTAACTGTCCAGATGGTTAACTTTCAACTAGACCTCCTCCTCTTGCAAAAAGGGCATCCCACTATATAAGCAGAGGTGAGATATGGGGATAATTTGGGTTCTACTTCCAACATCTCCTACTTGCAACCTTGAGATCCTGGTTTTCCATTTTTTATATTGCCGCACACCATATCATTTCTCCCAGTCTCTCAATCCTTTCGTGGTTTTACCTGCTTCCTTAGCTAGCTTTATAGCCATGATCACCCATTTCCAAACTATTTTTGTACCTTAAAGTCTTTGTCCCTTGACTCCTCAAAATCAGCAACTGTGACAACTGGGCCCACATCTCTGTTCCTGAGACTCTCTATTCCTCATCTTCTTCTTCTCTTAGTTCTTCCATAATGCTTTTTCCCATTTTAGCTGTCTGACAACATTTCCATATTTGCCTAGGCTCCAATCCCTCCAATTTCCACTGCTTAAATTCAATCCTCATTATCATCTTAACTCCCAGGAGTTGAGTTAACCTCTCATCGGGACACTAGAAAACAAGGATTTGTGGACTATAATCCAAGGTCAAATTTTGAAGGCAGATAATTGGTGATGGAATATGGAGATAGGAAGAGGAGAGAAACGACTGTAGATTAGACCAGCAGCCTTTGTGTTAGCTCTAAAACTAGAAATATATACAAAAGGTAATATACAAGTAAGCATAATGTCTCAAGATACTTGATATGATGGGAGATAATGATAGTATCAGAAACACGGATACCAATTGGTACAGGACCATGGTTGGAAGTCAGTTGACTTGGATTATATTCTGTTATTAAAGGTAAGCTATGTGATTTTATGAGTTTTTTTTTTTTAAGGTCTAATGAACAAGATTTCATGCAATAATGGGCAAAATAAAGGACAGATATGGTAAGGACCTAACAGAAGCAGAAGCAATTAAGAAAAGGTGGCAAGAATACACAGAATACACAGAAGAACTATACAAAGAAGGTCTGAATGATGCAGATGACCACAACAGTGTGATCAATTACCTAGAGCCAGACATCCTGGAATGTGAAGTCAAGTGGGCCTTAGGAACCATTACTATGAACAAACTTAGTGGAGTTGATGGAATTCCAGATGAGCTATTTCAAATCCTAAAAGATAATGCTGTTACAGTGCTAAACTCCATATGCCAACAAATTTGGAAAACTCAGCAGTGGTGACAGGACTGGAAGAGGTCAGTTTTCATTCCAATACCAAAGAAGGGCAATGCCAAAAAATGTTCAAACCACCATACAATTGCACTCATATCACAGGCTAGCAAGGTATTGCTCAAAATCCTCCAAGCTAGGCTTCAGCATTAAATGAACTTAGAACTTCCAGATGTTCAAGCTGGATTTAGAAAAGGTAAAGGAACCAGAGGTGAAATTGCCAACACCTGCTGGATCATG